>NW_028270141.1:99193709-101593709 GCF_037043375.1 Chiloscyllium plagiosum
AAATAGGTTAAAATTTAGTTGTTACACTGAAATGTATGCAACCTTTCGCCAGAAATGTTAACACTAACCCATCTGGTCATGAAATTCAATTTTTACAGGAAAAAGAAATTTGCAACAGCAAAAACACACACCACAGAATTGAAGTGCCAACAGGAGATATTTGTGTATCTGCAGAAGTATATCTGGAAGATTTACACCTAAAATCAAATAGATCTCAAAAAAGATGTTTGCAAATTCAGTCAAGCAATCTGTCAGGTAATATGAATGTAAAGTTCTGATTTTAAATGATTGATCGCTCAAATCCAAAAGAAATGCAGTCGGAGCAGATTACATTAGACAGCACAGTGCATTGCAGATACTAAGGGGAAATATAGGATCTGATACAGCTGTCAACCTTCAGTAAATTAAACTGCTGTACTGAATATCCCCCATCAGTTAGTTCTGTTAGGTAGTGCTATCACTACCCCAAGTAATTGGTCATTCTCCATAAAAATGAAACTAATTTGACCATACACACACTTAACAGTATGCAGCAAAATTCACTAGTATATAAATGATGCCATCAGAAAGCTTTCACTGTGAACTGAAGCAACACAACAAACTGGCTTGTTTTACACTGCTAATGTAGATCACTTGGTCACTGGAATATTTGATTAACCTAGTCTCATAGGTGCCAGTTAAGAAGTTTGTAGTATTATTGAATTCACAGTACATTCCAAGTCATTGTATCATCAAAGAAAATTGCCCCTTCTGCTGACTGCTTTACCAATGACTTTACATTGGAGTCCTCTGGCCATCCTGCCAGTGAAACAACGAAGGAAGTTTCATTTGGAGTCACATATGGATTTGAGTATGGAGAGGGATTGAACAAGCAAAAATGTCTTTGTGTCAAGAAGCAAGGTGTAACCTCCTAACTTCCAGGCCATAGAACTTCTTCAAAGATGCAGATTGATTGTTAACACATGCTAATTGATTAGTTAAAATGATATATCAGTTAACATTTGCTCTACATTTAATGGTCTGTTCATGAGTTTCCTGTGATAGCAAGTGGTATAGTAAAAGTTGGAGATGTCCTCTAATGGACTGAACTGTAATAAGTGCTCCCTATCCTCAGCTGCTTTCTTACCTTCTGAGTAAGGGTTTCTCCATATCTTTCTGTACTTCACAGCATTTCTGTCATATCAGGTATGGTGGCCCTTGGCTGCCAATATTGGACTTCATGTGAGGACAATATGAGCAAGTCTAATGCCAGCCTACTGTACAAGGACCTGTAATTGGACAGCAGTGAGGGAATAGCTCACGGGTGGCACCATAAGATGCACGGTGATTGAATTTCCTTGACAAATCCAACCTGACCATTACTGACTCATCATTCTACTCTCCATTCACAAAGTGATGGAAGGGGTCATCAACAGTATAAAGTGACAAATGCAAATGACTAATCTGGTCTCTGATGTTCACTTTGGGATCCACCAGGCCCATTTAGCTGATGACTCATTACAGCCTTGGTCCAAACATTGACAAAAAGAGCTAAATTTCAGAGTTGAGTTGCAAGTTACTGCTGTTGACATCATGGCTGCATTTGACCAAGTAAGGAATGGGATCAGGTGGAAGATTCACTGTTAGTTAGAGTCATGCCTAGCACAAATGAGATGTTTATAGTTTATGGATATCAGTCATTTCAGTTCCAGCTTATCTCTGCAGGGGTTCCTCAGGGTGGTATTGTACACGCAGCCATTTTCAACTGCTTCCCAATGATCTTCATCATAAGGTCATTTGTGGGGATGTTCTCAGATGGTGCAATGCTTATCACCATTCATGACTTCTCAGATAATGAAGCAGTCCTTGTCCAAGTAGAGCGAGACTTAGGCAACATCTAGGATGGGGCTGTTAAGTGACAAGTGACATTCGCATTGCCCAAGTGCCAGGCAATAACCAACAACAGAGAATCTAACCAGCTGTCCTGACATTCAATGGTATTACTATCACTGAATCTTCCACTATCAACATTCTGGGAGTTGCCATTGAGGAGAAAATGAATTGGAGTTGTCTTTTAAATACGGTGGCTACAAGAGCAGGGAGAGATTGAGAATTCTGCGAAGAATTACTCGCCTGATTCCCCAGAGCCACTCATGGCACAAGTCCTGAGTGTGACAGAATACACTGTGCTTGCTTGAATCGATGCAGTGTCAACACTATTCAAGGAGGTTGACACCATCTAGAACAAATCAGCCCACTTTATTGGCACCACATCTACATAGCAAAGTTGAGGAGCACCTTCCAAACTCATGACCTCTACCATCCAAATGAACATAGGCAGCTGGTGTATGGGAACAACGCCACTTGCAAATTCCTCACCAGACGTCTCACCATTCTGACTTGGAAATGTGTTCCTTCACTGTCACTGAGTCAAAATCATGGAATTTCCTTGCCCCAATTTCCCAAGGACTGCAGCAGTTCAAGAGGCAACTCACCTCCACTTTTTCTCCAGTGCAATTATGGATTTGCAATCAATGATGTACTAGTTAGAAGGCAGGGAAGAGACAACAAAATAGGTAATATAGGACAGTTAGTCTCAGGTTTGTCATTAAGGAAAATGTTAGAGTATTATAAAGGGTGTAATAGCAGAGCATTTGGAAGTACATAGTTTAATCAGGCAGAGTTAACATGGTTTCATAAAGGGGACATTATGCTGAACAAAGTTATTAGAATTCTTTTGACGAGGTAATTAGGAAAAAGATAAAGTGGAAACAAGTAGATGCAATATATTTGGATTTCCAAAAGCTGTTCACTAGGTACTTACCCATGGCTACTTCTTAAGATACGATCCAATGATGTTAGGGGTCTCATGTTAGCATGGATGAGGATTGGCTATTGAATAGAAGATAGCGAGTAGGGATAAGTGGGGGGGGGGTGGTTTCATGATGACAACTTGTAACTAGCAGAGTGCCACATGGATCAGTGGCCACAATTATTTGCAATCTGTATTAATGACTTGAATGGGGAAAATGAATGTACTCTCTCCAAATTTGTGTGGTACACAAAAAGAAAAGTGGGAAGGCAAGTGGTGAGAAAGATAAAAATTGTCTGCATTTGGGTATAGACAAGTTTGAGTGAGTGAGCAAATAAACTGACACACGAACAAAAGTGACATTGTGCACTTTGACGAGGACAATGACAAACTGATAAAGAAGGTAAAAGTTTATGGGATCCAGGGTGACTGGGCAAGTTGAATCTGAAAATTGACTCAGTGACAGAAGACAGGGAATAGTGGTAGAAGGTTATTTGTGTGACTGGAGCCTGGTGTGCAGTGGGATACCACAGGGATCAGTGCTTATTATTTGTTTGGATAATCTCCTTTTGTCTTCTTTGGAACAGAGAAGGTTATGGGGAACTTGATGGAGGTGTGTAAAATTGATGGGCATAGACTGGGTGAAAAGAAAGCAGCTGTGCCCTTAAGTTGTTGGGTCAATAACAGGGGAACTTTAAGATTATGTTAAAAGCAGGAAGTCTAGAGGGAATTTGAGGTAAAACTTTGTCACCTAGAAGGTGATGGGGATTTAGAAGGAAGCCGACATGGGGAAACCTTTTAAAAGTACTTGGATGAGTACTAGTGTGGGAAAGTAGGAATAGCATAGATAGTATTATATTTTTGGTAGTGGAGACTCAAAGAGCCTCTTCTGCACTGTATGATCATGTGACTAGAGGACATACTCTCAAAGAAAGGGTCTCCCAATTATGACTGGAATGAGGAGGAATTTCTCATCTATGTAGTGAATCATTGGAATTAATTGCCACAGAGGGCAGTTGAGGCTGCGTTATTAAGTATATTTAAGATTGAGCGAGACAGGTTTTCATCCGTATGGGAATTGAGGATTATGTGGAAAAGTCAGGAAAGTGGAGTTGGGGTTATCAGATTAGTCACAATCTCATTGAACAGAAGACTCAATGGGCTGAGTGGCCTACTTCCTACTGCTATGTGGTGGCCATATTACCATTGCCCTACAATTTCTTTTCTCTTCAGATAATCATTCCATTACCTTTCAAAACCATGGTTCTCTCATGCTTCTCATAAGCATCCAGCATACTGCAGAAATTCGGGCTGTCAGTTCCAGGATGTTGGAATTGTAGGCACATGGGTGGACTTTCCAGGGAATGTCAAAAAATGGACCAGTGGGAAGAGGAACTAATGCAGTGAAGAGCGTGCTGGTAAAGAAGATTGAGGAATTAAAGCAAACCAATGATGGAGTCTCAGAAAGTGGGCTGGCTATACACAACAGATCCAAATGGAGTAATGCCATTAATATACAGTGACAGTCATTGTCCAGGGCCAGTGCAGGGCTCTGAGTGAATTGTACTCGATGGCAGGCCTTACATAACTACACATGTGCCAAACGCTGCTGGCTGGTATCAGGGTGACTTGCACTTGTACTTTTAATGAGAGGTCCCCCAGACATTTGCTTCTAAAGGGATGGGGAAGATGATTGACAGATGACAAAGTCAAGGCAGCAGAATTTTCATGAGGCACCGGCAAAGGCAAATGAGCACCTTAAACACTCATTGCACACCGATGGTAGGCCACTCTGCTCCTCAAGCCTGCCCTGCCATTGAACAAGATTGTGACTGGCATCAGCTCCTTGTAGTACTCAACCTGCTGATATTTCAAAAATCTATCTACCTCCTCTTGAAATGCTCTGTGATCTAGCCTCCACAACTTTGTGGTAGAGAATTCCAGACATCAGCTACTCTCTGAGAAAAGCGATTCTGTTTGTCTCAGCTTTTTGACGAAGAGCTACAGAATAAGGGAACAATGTCTCCTGGTTTGCACTTACCCCACTAGTGGAATCGTTGTTTTGATGTCCACACTGTCAAGCCTCTCAATCTTGTCTGCTTCAATAAGATCATCCCTCACTCTTCTAACCTCGAATTAATAAAGGTCTAGTCTGATAGAGTGCTCTTGATACATCAACCCCTCATCCCTGGAATCGGCCTAGTAAATCTCTTTTGAATAGACTCCAGCACCAGTTACTCCTTCCTTGAATACGGTGACCCAAACTCCAGAGAGTACTCCAGGTGCAGCCTCATCAGTACATTGTACAGTTGTGACAAGACTTCACAGTTTCTAAACAACCAACCACATACAGTATCACACGGTCCCGAAGAAACTCTTCAGCCCATCGAGTCTGCACTGACAAAAAGCTACTGTAAATCTAAACTAGTCCCACTTTCTAGTACGTAGTCCATAGCCTTGACCATTATGGCATCTCAAGTGCTCACCCAGGTTTTTCATTAAGAACGGTTTTGATGTTTCCTCATCAACTGCCCTCCCAAGTAGTTTATTTCAGACCACCAGCACCCTCTGGGTGAAAGAGGTTTTTCTGAAATCCCTGCCTTTCACCTTTGAAATTATGCTGCTTTGTTATTGACCCTTCAGCTCAAGGGAACAGCTGCTTTCTATCCACTCTGTCCATGTCCCTCATAATCTGATACATCTCAAATCCGTTCCCCTCTCCAGCCTTTTCTGCTCAAAGAAAACAAACCAAGATTACCCAGCATCTAGCAGTAAAGGCCATAATTGCCACCTTCGTTACTTGCTGCCTGCATGCTAACATTCTGCATTTCATGCATAAGAACACCCAGATCCATCTGCATTTTCTTTTATGTCTGTTAATTTAAGTAATAGCCTGAGAACTGAAGAGACTGAGCCAAATGTGTGAGCACTGACTTGGAGTTCCAGTCACAGTACCAGCCATGGAAATTCAAGAGACTCCCAAAGGACAACTGCATCAGAGACTTGTCAATATTCCACTCTGTGAAAGCAACAAGGTTTCGATGGAGAGTTCCCCAAGGAAATCAGTGCTGTACTGTAAACATTGCAAACCTGTTACTGGGAGTGGTTCACTGTCTCAACTGCAGACGGTTCTCACAGGGAGAAGAGGCAGAAACTCTGAGCCTGAGGGAAAGTGACGAACTTTGAGATAAAGAACAGCTTCAGAATGAGAAAGACAGAGAGTGTGAAAGAATTTCAAAAGCCCATTCCAGGGATATAACAGAATATTGCCAAACAGCAAACCAGGCTGGAGCCAACAGAAGGTCCTGAGCACAATTTTCCTGGCAATTAGGGTATAAAACCAGTGGATCTAAATTACAGGCTAGATGTAGCCAAGCAGAGTGTAAGGCAATCTCTAAACTTTAGCAGATGAATCGAACGAGAGCTTGTAACCAGGAAGGTTA
Organism: Chiloscyllium plagiosum; assembly: GCF_037043375.1. Taxonomy (NCBI): domain Eukaryota; kingdom Metazoa; phylum Chordata; class Chondrichthyes; order Orectolobiformes; family Hemiscylliidae; genus Chiloscyllium; species Chiloscyllium plagiosum. The sequence continues at coordinate 99,199,944 of NW_028270141.1, forward strand.
AGCAATAAATGTGGAAATAGACAAGGAAAGAGATGAGACTTTTGAGTAATCACCTTGTATAACTTGCATCAGATCTGTGTTCTTTATGTCTAACTTGTGCTTGTGGCTTTTACTAATATAGTGACAGTAACTCAGAAGATCTTGTAGATACAGTAGAGTCTAATTCCAATCTCTGGGATAAGGAAATGCAAATAGAGATAGAACCAGAATTAGACTTGATGATTGGAGACCCAGAAACGGAAGCAAGGATATTGTAGGACAACATTCTCCAAAGGAACTGTTGCTGCTGTGAAAACCATTCAGATAAGCAGAGTAAAATCTCAGGGAATGGAAGCAGCAGGTTTGGAGCTGGACAGTTAGAAGGATATCAAAGAGAAGTCAATGCAGGATCTCTGACAACAATGAAATAGCCAGAAATGGAGAAGAGGAAGTCAAAGAAATGACTAACTAGCTGAAACAAAACTGAATGACTAGAAGTAGCAAGAGTATGGTCTCAATCCTTCTGCACCATTCATCAGCTCATAACTCATAATCAGCCTTTACTCAAATTTCAGCTTCAGAAATTCTCAAAGATGGAGCATTCGCAACTTTCCATGAGGAAACATTTCAGAAGTTCAGGAAAGAAATTTCTCCTCTGCTTAAAAATGATTGACCCACCAAGACTGTACTCCAGTGTCCTAGATTTATCGCTTGGGCAACAACCTCTCCGTCAAACCCCTTCAGATACTTGTATGTTATAAATCAGATTGGTTTCGTTCTTCAGAATTCCTGAGAGTAAATGTGTGATTTTCTAGACCATGATCACTCCTACAAAAGGAAAGTGTCAAGAACAATACAGTGCACTGTGGGCATACTGGTGATTCTGGCTGGGCCCACTGAATGCTACCTCTGGATCTATCTTGGCATCTGAAGCACATTGGCTGGATGCCAATGACTCGGTGAATCCTGTCAGTGTGATTGTTGATCCAAGAATAATTGGATTGCAGCAGGAAGAAAGAATGATTGTGACTTCCTGGGGATCTGGTGAATATGTACAGAAGTACCTCTGATTAAACAGCAGCTCTGGTTGTTGACAAATCTTCCTGGTGGTGCTGCAGGATTTGATTCTTGGGTCGATAGTTAATGATGCCCTGTACCTGTGGGGTATAACCAAGCACAAACCTCAGCGCCCACTCATCCTGACTGGCATCATTGTAGGCAAAACTGATGTGGGTTGCCAATTCTAACAAACCGGCCACTCACATTTGTATACCACTGAAAGGGAGATGCTGAGTCCATCTCCCATGGCATACAGTAAGGATCCAGCAGTGAAGTTGGTGTTAGTGCTGACTGAACGCTACTGATAATTTGTGAGCACCAGGTCTAGCAGACGGTAGATCATTACGTAACATCACCACCTGAGTTTCTTCAGTCAGGTTTCTCTATTTGTTCATGGGATGTGGGCATCACTGGCTAGGCCAGTATTGGTTGTGAATCCCTAATTGATTTGGAGACGGTGATGGTGAGTTGCCTTCTTGAATTGCTGCAGTCCTCGGGATGCAGAGACACCCACAATCCTTTTAGGGGAGGTGTTCCAGAATGTTGACCCAGCAACAGTAAAGCAATGGTGATATAGTTCTCAATCAAGAATGTGTCGGGCTTGGAGAGGAACTTGCAAGTAATGGTGTTTCCTTGTACCTGTTGTCCTTGTCTTCCTTGGTGGGAGAAGTCACTGGTTTGGAAGGTGCTGTCAGAGGGGTCTTGTTGAATAATTGCAGTGAATGTAGTAGATAGTACACACTGCTGTTTCTGTGCATTGGCGGAGAAGGGAGTGAGTGTTGATGGAGGAGGATTCTGTCAGTCAAATCGGCTGCTTTGTCGTAGATGGGATCAAGCTTCTAGAGTGTTGTGGGAGCTACACCCAGGCAGACATCACACTCCTGACTTCTGCCCTCCTCATTTGGGTTCACTTCTGTCAAAACTCTCCTTAACCTTCTGTGCTCTAAAAAGAACACATTTTCTGTAAACTCACCATGTACCATTCTCGTAAATGTCCTTTGCAACCTTTATAAGGCCTTGACATGCTTTCCAAAGAATAGTGACCAGAGTCGGTTGCAGTACTCCTGCTACATCTAACTAGCTTTTTTCTCCATAAAGATTTATCATACTTTCCTTCTGTAGTTTTTATTTTAAACATAAAGCCAAGGCTCTCCTATGTTAAATGAAAATACTAAACATTTCCTCTGCCTACACGAGGGGCAGTAATTGGACAGTGTCTTGAACTCCATGTAAAATGGGCACACATGCCTACAACAGAGTTGGTTGAAATAATTCTCAAATTTGAGCATTGAGCCTCATTTTAAAATTTGTAGCAAGGTGTCTGGGCTCAACGTGCCTCCAGAGTTAGTGCACCAGGTGACCCATTCCTTAGCAGCAGCCATTCTGTCCATCCCCAGAGAAGAAATGGAGGTCAGCGATTGTGGTAGAGGTCCATTAAGTGCTGTTGAGTTAGAAGCAACACAGTAGAAGTAGAAACACTAGCCTGAGTGCACACAGTACTGCTTTACTGAGTTTTTTTTTTCATAAATATTACTTAACAGACTGATGAATGAGCTGTCGTTGCCTGGTTAAGTTGGGCACTTTACTTTCAAAAACCCTCAGGGGGTTACCTAAAAACAGTGAAGATCCATGTGGTGGCAACACTGCAGGATGTGGTAGCCATTGTATTCACATTATGATTGAACATTGGTACAAGTTATACCAGTGTCTACCCCATTTCTCCCCAGTGTCCTCTGCAGGTTTGTCCAAGTTCTTTATGTGGAGTTATTATGCAAGGAAACTTGGAAAAGAAAACCTAATGTCTTTGGTATTTAACTTTTCAAGAAAGCTTGGTCCTAAACCATCTTAACCAGAAGCTAAAAATCAGCTCTAATTTTTCTGAACATCTGTAATCAAGGGAGGTGACTATTTAGCTCATGGTGAAGATCAGTTCTCCTTGAAGTTGGGAATCCTTTTGGAAGTTGGGAAGGGAAACCTGCAACAGCTTCACTGGGCAACAACACGTTTTAAAAAATCATGTTGGCAAAGAAGGAATTTTTCATGGACAGTCCTTGACTGCTTCCTAAAGTCCAGCCATGTGAAGACAAACATCATTTATGAATAGCATGCAATATTTTGACAGATTCAGTGCATTTGCCTTGGTCACCAACCCTAACGAATGAGACCTACACCACTCGGAACGAAGAGCAAAGTTGCCCTATGGAAGAAATATATGAAGATTACAACTTGACGACTAACACTTACGAATACTATGATGATGATGAATACCCAGACAATGAGGACGACCAGAAGGTTGAGGAGCACCGAAGTAAGCTATTGAGCTATGTGCTTGGTCCGCTGTCTGGTCAAAGCTTGTATTTATTTCCTGCCCAGATTAGTCTTGTTGCCTAAACTGTACCTGCTGAAGTGCCCCAGACAAGAAAGAAATTCCTCTCCACATTGTGTCTAGTAAAGTTAACAATGTTGTTGGTGCTGCTGATACTTCTAGGCACTCCGAGCAGGAGCGCTGCTATCATGCTATGTCACGCTCATCTACCTTGTGCTATCCGCACATATTCTCCATAGCTTGTCTGTAAACTCTCTAACATCAGTAATCGAGCTAAACCGAGATCAACCCCTCATTCAGCTGCTCTCTAGAAGAAATTTCTGTAGCTTCACAGCTCTGATAATATGATATGGCTGAAGTACTGACACAGTTTCTGGATTTGCTTTTTATTTTAAGTCTCATTTTTGCTCTTGCCATTTCAAATGCCTTTTCATTTGTCTGATGCTGTGAAAGATCACATACAGATGATAAGTTTTAGTATCCATCTTTCAAAGGCCTGTTTTCTTCCATGGATCTTTATTTGTTGAACAGGCACCTGAGGTCCACAAGAAAATGGTTACAATGTATCTGATGAGTTTTGTCCTTGGTACAATGTTCTTGCAGTTAACGCATCCTTCATCTTCATGAAATTAACCTGGCTACTTCTATCCTCCTGAATTATTTTTGTTATCATTTGTCCTAAATATATAAACATATCCATTAGTATAGGTTTCCAATTTTCACTCTAGCATTTTCTAATGTATTTTTTCTAACTATCTTTTTTTTCTGTTTTTTCTATACTCCATTCATACTGTGAACTTCTCAATATTACTTGATCTCCAATGTTTCTAATTCTGCATGTAGCACTGTCGTTCATGCCCCTGTTTTATCGCCTTGATGTATGTCCAGTTCTTTGATGTGTACAGATTGAGTAATTTTGATGACCGTACACAGACTGTACTTTACTCTTCACTCGAAGCATCTCTAATTGTCCTCCTTTGAGCTTGACGCTTGCCTTATGGTCCCATAAGGATAATCTCAGCAACAAAATTCCTTTGTTGTTACCATTACATTTCAGAAAATCTATCTATTTGTTTATTAACTTAACACAATTAAAGGCTTTTTTCATAGTGAAGCATGTAGAAATGTTTTTGTTTGCTTCGAGATACTTTTTTGAAGCTTGTTTTTTGATTAAATATTCCTTTTCTTGTTTCGAGGTCCAAGTCTAAATCCAGGCATTTCCTTTAATTTCTGCTTCCAGTGTGGTGGGTTTTTTTTATGATCCAGAGATCCCTTTAATGAGATGACTCATTAAGCTTAGTTCTAAAATGATTGCACTTTGTATTCTTAGTAATTTAGTTGATCATATATTTCTGTTTATCACTTTGAATTGCATTTCTCCAAAGGCCTTCAGGTGTTCTGCTGTCCTTCCATCTGTGTCTGGAGCTTTCTCTGTATTCATCAGTTTTGAAACATTCTTCACCTCTGATACCTTAATGTTTCACCCATCATTTGTCTATATCTTGAGGATTCCTTCGAGTTGGATCATTATACTTCAATGTTCTGTCCATCTTTTTGCTACAACACCTCGTTCACGAAATATTTTATCATCTTTGCCTTTCATGCCCCCACTATCTTTTGTTTCATTGTCTTCCTATCTGTCAAAGTTTTCACCTTCTGGTGCATAAGTCTTAATTTGATTTGAATTTCCTTCCGGCTCCAATATGTCATCACTTATTCGTTACACATTTTTTCTTTAGTCCAGCTACATTTATTCTTTGCTTGCATTTTTATTATGCCTGGTGTTTCTTTTCTTTTCTTCTTTCTATCGTTGCTCATTCTTTACAACATTAAAAACTAGGAGTGGGTAATTAAGCCCCTGCTTGAGCCTGCTCTATCATTGAATAAGGTGCCAGTTGTAGCTTCAAATCTGCATTCCCATCTACCCCAGATTACACTTCAACCATTTGCTTAACAATAATTCTTCTACCTCTGCCTTAAAATATTCACGGAATCTGCTTCCTTTTTCAGGAAGAGTGTTCCAAAGATCTCGATACTTTGACAGGGGGAGAAAATTCACCTTTCTCTATTTTCAATGGGCAATCCATGATTTTTAAACAGTGATCCCCCAGTTCAAGATCCCCCCGTAAGGGAAAACAACCTCTCGATATTTACCACGTACTTTTAGAATACTGTGTACAATTCTGGCCTCCCTGCTATAAAGAAAGATGTTGTTAAATTTGAGAAGGTGCAGTAAAGATTAACAAGCATACTACTGGCACTGGAGAGTTTCAGCTGTAGGGAGAGGCTGAATAGTCTGGGGCTGTTTTCACTGGAGCATCAGAGGCTGAGGGCTGACCTTTATAGAGGTCTATAAAATCATGAGGGATAGGGTGAATAGCCAAGGTTTTAGTTTTGTTGCAGAGTGTGGGAGTCCAAAGCTAGAGGGCATAAGTTTAAGGTGACAGGGGAAAGTTTTAAAAAGCACCTGTGGGGTAATATTTTCACACTGAGGATGGTGTGTGTTTGGAATGAGCTGCTGGAGGAAGTGGTGGAAACGGGTACAATTACAACATTTAAAGGGCATCTGGATGAGTATATGAATAGTTTAGAAGGGGATGGGCCAGATGCTGGCAAATGGGACCTAGGACAGATAGTGATGTCTGGTTGGCATGGAGGGATTGGACTGAAGGGTCTGTTTCTGTGCAGTACGACTCTGCGACTACATCTAGACCTCTCAGGATGTTGTATATTTTAGTCAAGTCAAACCTTACTCTTCCAAACCCCAGTAGACATAAGACTAGCCTATCCAACTTTCTTCATAAGTTCAACCTGTCTATTTCAGTATTACCTTCTCTAGACTGCTTCCAGTGTATTTAAATCTTTCTTTAAATAAGGTGACTAATATTGTGCACAGTACTCCAGCATTTCATTTCTGGCTATCTTCCAATCTTATTTTCTCTTGTGTTTTGTCTGATGTTGTTCCAGTTTGTTTGTTCTTTTCTGGAACTAAAAAAACTTTGAAGGCAAGCTATCCTGGAATATGGTGGCGGGGAGGCAGGGGCAAACTGATGCATTGCTGTGCATATTCTGGATAAGGATCAGAAAATTAATAAAATGTATGCCTTGCGTCCTTCTAGCTAATCTTGATATGGCAGGTTCCTATAATAAATTAGAATATTTAGTTTTATTGTTACATAAGGCTGTTTATCCTCAAATATGTAAATTTCACAAAAACGTGCTTGTAATATATTTACTCTTTGGTTGTTCAGTTGATGACTTTTTTTTTCTTTTTTTGTCTTTTTAGTCCTTCCATTTATAATGACATTAGTAATTGTTCTCGGTATTGCCTTCTCGCTAATTGCAACACTGTTCATCTGTCATTTTGTTAAGAAGAAGCAAGTATTGCCCAAAGTTTTGGTAAGTTCGCAATTTTTTTCTGCTGGTGGAAAGGGCTATTTTATATGTGTTTAAGTGTAACGAGCTAAGATGACAGGAACAGAAAATTACACATTGTGAATTTGCTGATTCAGATTTATTTAAAAATTGTGCTATGCTATTGTGTCAATGTTTAGATATATGTGTACTGTGTCTACTAAAATTATGCTAGGACGAACAACTTCAGAGCAAGCAAATTGCTGATGTATTGGGAAAGCAATTATATCACAGTCATTTCAGTATATGAAGAGATCAAGGTTAATAAACGTGTACAGAATTTTAACGTTGGCTGAATTTGATTAATGAGGAACTAAGCTTTAGAATGCAGCAAGATGGCAATGGATTAGACAAGTGTGAATCCAATCCACAGAGCATTTTTACTCAAACAAATAGAAGTACATTTGAATGGAGGAGATGCATTTGACATTTGTTACCCATCTCATTTAAATATAACTAAGATTATAATCTAATTTCTAGGTTCATCGCATTATGGGTGAAAGGGGTAAAGCATACATGGATGTAAACATGGAATCTGATGAAAGCAACTTAAGTGAGGTGAAAGGATTGGAGAAGGCGCCTATTGTTCGTGAAGTTGACCAATGTGATGAGACACAAGAGGAAATGACCAAATCTTCAGACATCTTTGATGTTGACCGAGTTAATACCGAAGTGAATGATGGTGAACCAGTAAATACTGACTTGGATGATCCATATGCAGCTAAAATTGATATCAATGGCATAGACCAAAGATGTCCTAGTCAGGACAACATTGAAGTAGAAGACAGCATTCTGGAGAAAACATATGATTCGTGTAAGACTAATTCTGAGCCGGTGACACAAATCTGTGCAGATAATTGGGGTTATGACAAACCTCAAGTACTGTTTGCACTTTAAATAATTGCACAGATTCACCAAACTATCCTCCATTGTGATGGAATAAAGCACTGGTGTATTGCCACTTTATAATACTAAACATTTTTCTTGTGAACATGGTGGACATCAGTTTTCTTGCAAAGCAAATGTGAGATTGGTCCACAACAGTTGCAGTCTAATTGTTTAAAATTATCTATGACAAATATTTTAAACAATGCTATTCTGAGTCAGTGATGACCGAGACCTTGGGTTGGGGGTACAATTCAAAAATTGCTGAGGATACAAGACTTGGAAACATTCTTCAACCATGAAGAGAACAGTGTAAAATGTCAAAAGAACATTGCGAACTTGAAAGTGTGTGCAAATATTTCAATATTGAAAAATATGAGGCGATGCATTTGGTAGGAAGAACATGGAGAGATAATATAAAACAAAGGGTCAAACTCCTAAAGGAGGTGCAGGAGCAGAATTGCATGTATATTTGCAAAATTAATGGTGACAGTTCAGGGCAATAAATGTACCGTATCGTAAGGTTTGTTAATAGGTGCATATAATACAAGAGCAAACAGATAATTTTGAACTTTTGTTTATTCATTTCTGTGACTTGGGCATCGTTGACTGGTCAGCTTTGATAGTCCATCCCTACTTGCCCTTCAGAAGGTGATAGTGAACTGCCTCCTTTAATCGCTCATTCAACTGAGTGACTTGTTAGGCTATTTCAGAGGACAGTTGAGAGTCAACCACATTGCTGTGGCTCTGGTGTCACACGTAGGCCAGACCAGGTAAGGATGGCAGATTTCCTTCCCTAAGTGAACCAGATGGGTTTTTCCGACAATTGACAATGGTTTCATGGTCATCAATCGACTCTTAATTCCAGATTTGTTTTTGTGTAAGATATTAATTTAGCCTAGAGTATTATATCTAGTTCTGAGTGCCAAATTTCTGGAGGAATATGAAGGCATTGGAGAGGAATACTTTCAGGGATGAGGGACCTCAGTTATGAATTCAAATTGAAGAGGTTGAGACTGTGTTCCCTGGAAGGAGAAGGCTGAGGGGAGATCCGACAACTGAGAGGACATCTAGTGATGGTGTTCAAAATCGAGGGGTCTAGGAAGTAGATGGGGATCGCCCCACTCAAAGGGATCAAGAACAAAAGGGGACGGTGTTAAAATAATTGGCTCAGGAACCAGAGGTGATATTGGGAAGAAGAGCTTTTTCACTCAGTTGAATGGTAAGGATCTAGAATGGCCTTTTCTGAGAGTACAATACAGATAGGTTCAATCAATGCATTCAAAAGGGAATTAGAATATTATTAAAAAAACAAGCGCTTGCTTATTGGGAGAGGTCTGAAGAAGGCATTAAATGAAACTCTCATTCTGAGAGCTGCAGTAGACACTAGCAGAACACCTTCCTTTGGCACTGTAATAATTCTGGTATGCAACAATGATAACTGAAACAGTCAGAATGACATTTGTATATTAAAGACTGCTCATTCACAGAAGGCCAAAATAATTGAATGCTCGGTTATGTGATTGTGAAATACAATTTTACAAGGAATGTTTTTGAGTTAACAATGCTGTACAGTTAACAATGCTGCACTTGGTTTGGTGGTCATGATCTTACTTCAGAGTCAGAGTTTGTACTCGACTCTCCTTTAAAAATCTAAACTGAATATAGTACTGAAGGATCATTGTACTATTAGAGGCAGGTTTTAGATGAGCCATTGGAATGTAAGTTTGTCTTGGAATATTAGCAAACAATGGATGATAGCCAATTAGCAACCTGTTCTGGTCAGTTTAATAAAATAAAATTTCAAAATGCAATGACTCATTAGTTCCCAGGAAAGCTTGACATTCCATTAAATTAGGCCTTCTCTGGCTTGTTAGCAAGACATTAAAAGACCTTTCTCAAGGAAGAGAGTCAATGTTCTCCTAAACAAAACAAATAAAGTATTGCAAAGGCTGGAAACTTAAAATTTAAAGAAACGCAGAACATGCTGGAAATAAACAGCAGCTGTGACTGTACCTGTGAGGGGGAAAAATATTTAACATTCCAGGATCACTGACCTTTTGTGAACAGCAGGTCCTTATTTGTTTACCCTAGAGTAATTCCATTCATCGGCATTCTCTTCCAAATTTAACAGCTGTTTCCTGAGGCTCAAAGCCCATAACTGAACACTGTACTCTGTATCGCATCTAATCAAAGCACTGCATAACATTTTAACATAACATAATTTTTTAACTTCTGAACTGCAATCCCCTTGAGAAGAGGCAAGATGTGATAAGTTATTTCTGTGTTAATAGTGGGTCTGAATAATGGCATTTCATTTTTAAGCATTATATCAGGGACACAGATTTCAAAGAATATTTTGCACAGGTTTATTATACAATTGAAATGTTATAAAAAGGATGCTACATTTTATTCAGGCATAATATTAAGTCTCAAATCAGAATTCCTGTTTTACATTTTGGAGATCCCTCAATCTCAGTACCCAAATGAAGAATTTTTAAACATACATGATAAGAGCCCTGATGCACTGCATGATTGTTTATGGCCAAGACCAGGGTTAGGCATTCGGCCTCTCAAGCCTGCTCTGCCATTTGATACAGTTATGGCCGATCTCATCTCGGCCTCAACACTACATTCCTGCCCATTCTCAATAACCCTTCAAACTTTTAAGAATTAATGTACTGTAAAAGTTTACTCAATGCTTCAGGATCCACTACACATTATGGTAATGAATTCCTCAGATTCTCCCACTCAGTTTTAGGGTGAGGGGTAGCAGATTTAAACCAATGACCTCTTGTCCTAAATTTCTACACCTACTTTGTTAGTCCTCTTTCACATTTTGAGATCTCAATTAGATCTCTTCTCATTCTTCTAAACTCCAGAGAATATCGGCCTAAATTGCTCAGTCATTCTTTATTAGACAAACTCTGATCTCTGGAATCAATCTAGTGAAACTCTTCTGAAATACCTCCAAAACAACTACATCCCTCCTCAAGTAGGAGGATCAAAATTGTGCACAGTTCTCCAGGTGCGGTCTCACTAATGCCTTGTAGTTGTATAGTTGTAGCAACACATCCTTTTATAGTGTATTCCTTTAGCATTAAATGCCAGAATTCTATTTACCTTTATTTATTATCTGATTGTACACTTCCATTCTGAAATATGACCACTTTCCCAAACATGCTAATCACATAGTCACCTGTCTCACAGATATGCAACACTGACTCAAGGCACCACTCAAGTTCTTTAACCCACAGTTCAAGCTTCTGCAGCTGATGTCACTTCCTGCACGTGTTTGTCTGGGATAATGTATGTGTGTTCACGAACAACACAGACAGCAGGATGCACATTCCACATGACTGTGCTGACCTGCCATCCCATAACTTCAAAAATGAAAATAAGTACAGGCAGTCCCTGGGTTGTGAATGGGTTTTATTCTGGAGTCGGTTCACAAGTTGATTTGTATGCAAGTTGGTGTACAATGCAGGACAATGAAAAGGAACTGTTCAGATCTTTAAAATGAGATTATGTTTATTAGTGCAGGCTTTGATAAGTCCGATATTGATAAATTAGGCATCCCATGTCTTGCCAATAGGTTTGTTCTGCTGTACCAAAGTAAATCCCAATTACAGGAGTTAAGTCCTAGTGGAGATGGTCCTTTGTGCTGCTTTCCATCTCTCAGACTGCACCCCTCTATGTGTTGTGGACTGCCTGTCTCAGGAATTGTCAAATCACCCGCTTGTCTTAAATATTGGGAAACATCTTGCGCATAAAGCAAAGTGCATTGAAAGCAAATAATGACAATATTATGAGAGAAAAACACACTTGTTCAGTCTGAAATTTGTGTTGAACTGTTGAAATTAATGCAAATAATGACTGTACAATCAGTTAAATGGTCATGCAATCTATGCTACAGCAAGTTGAAAGAGGCTGCATTTCACTTTAAAATAGCGTTGATTTAAAATGGACACATCATAGCATTCCTTGGCAAAAAAAACCCAGCATACCTGCTAACTTATGGAACCTGTACAGGAAATGTGCTAGCTTGTGATGTTTTGAAATCAAATTTTGATTTAAATAGATATTTCTTTAGTGTTATTTGTGATCTGTGCCATGATATATTGCAACTTTTACTATACTAAACTGAAAAAGATGAGCTGCTCTATCCATCCTATCCACACACTCCTGAAACCACATAGCATTGTCCCAGTACTGTATCAAAAACTTATTAGCAATTTTAATTTAATTTGTTCACTTGTATTAATACTGAACATTGACCTCAATTGTGAATTGAATATTTTTCCAACCAATATTTTCACTAAAATCTGTGTTACAGTTCCAAACTTTGTTTAATCCTGTTATTTCTACTTTCATGGTTCCATTTTGTTGTATGACATTACCACCATGCTAAATAGGATACATTTTGAACAGATCTAGCAACTCAAGATTTAGGGTCTCTGAGGCATTGTGGGCCTTCAGCAAACAGGAGAATTATGTTCAAGTATAATGTCCAACCTCATGGCCCAGCATACCAGCCAAGTTATGGGGCGAAGGAGCAACACCTAAAATTTAGTTGCTCCATCTGGTGAAGCTTCAAAGCAGACTACCTGCGTACCAAACATAAGCAGCAAGTGTTAGACAGTTAAGCAATTCCACAATGACTCATTAGATCCAAGCCTGGCGGTCTTTCCATATCCAATCACAAATGGTGGTGGACAATTAATCCATTGGAAAAGGAGCTGGCTCCAAAAACAGCTTCAGTGATGGGAGACACTAGCATATCCGTGCAAGAGATAAGGCTGAAGCATTTACAAGCATCTTCAGCCAGAAGGGCCAAGTGGACATTCCATTTCAACCCTCTCTGGTGGTCCCCTCATATGAAATGGAGGCACTGGATATATCATTACAGAAATAGTACTGATGACATGCGCTCTAGAACAAGCCATGCCCCAGCAAAACACCTTGACAGGTACGTAAATAGGCAGGGAATGGAGGGATGTGGTCCATATGGTTTTTAGTTTAGAAAGGTGTGCCAGTGCAGGCTTGCTGTGTCAAAGGGCCTGTTCATGTGCTGTATTGTTCTTTGTTTTCTTGTTCTTTGTAAAGCTATTCCAGTACAGATAGGTTGTCCCATGTATGTCCTGTACAAAAAAAAGCAGAACAAATCGAACCCAGCCAATTACCATCCCGTCAGTCTATTCTCAAGCAGCACTTGCTCAGCAATAATCTGCTCAGTGACATTTAGTTTAGTTTAGGGCCACTCAGTTCCTGACCTCATCACAGCCTTGGCTAAAATAGAACATAATACAGCACAGTACAGGCCCTTCGGCCCTCAATGTTGTGCCAGCCTTTTATTCTACTTTAAGATCAGGCTAACCTACGTAACCCTTCATTGTGCTAACTTCCATGTGCCTATCCAAGAGTTGCTTAAATGTCCCTAATGTTTCTAACTCTATTACCATTGCTGACAGTGCATTCCATGCACCCACCACTCGCTGTGTAAAGAACCTACCCCTGACATCTCACCTAAACCTTCCTCCAATCATTTAAAATTATGACCCACATGATAGACATTTCCGTCCTAGGACAAAGTCTCTGGTTATCCACTTTATCAATGCCTCTCAACATTTGTACATCCTTCTTCACTCCAATGAGAAAAGCCCTTGCGCCTTCATAAGACATGCCCTCCAGTCCAGGCAGCATTCTGGTAAATCTCCTCTGCACCCTCTCTAAAGCTTCCACATCTTCCCTACAATGAGGTGACCCAACTGAACACAATATTCCAAGTGTGGTCCAACCAGGGCACTATAGAGCTGCAGCATAAACTCGCAGCTCTTAAACTCAATCCCCTTGCTAAGTCAAAATCCTGAAATCCCTCCCTAACAGCACTGAGAGAACATCCTTACAGCCTAACTGCTGTGACTCAAACCATATATGGATAAAAGAGCAGAATTCCAGAAGAACGAATGACTACCCTTGACATCAAGAGCCACATTTGACCAAGTGTGGATTCAAGGAGCACCAGCAAAATTGGAGTTCATCAGAATCAGAGAAAACTCCACTAGTTGGAGTCATACCTGACACATAGGAAGATGGTTGTGATTGTTGGAGGTCAGTCATCTCAGCTCCAGTGTATCTCAGCAGGAGTTCCTCAGGGTAGTGTCCTCAGCCCAATTATCTTCAACTACTCTCCAAAATCTATAAGGCACAGAGAAGGAAGGTGATGGAATAATCCCCACTTGATGATTGCAGCTTCAACAACATTCAAGATACTTGACACTATCCAGGACAAAGCTGCCCAATGGATCGCCAGTCCCTGCACAGAAGTTCACTCCCTCTGCCACCGATGCTTCGTGGCAGCAGTGTGTACTATCTAGAAGATACTGTGCAGAAAATCACCAAGGGTCCTTAAGACAGCATCTTCCAAATCCATTTCAAGTCCACGACTATCTATAAGTATAAAGGCAGCAGTGACATGGGATCACCAAAACCTGTAAGTTGCTTTCCAAGCCACTCAGTGTCCTGACTGAAATATATTCCTTCAGAATCATTTGGTCAAAATCCTGGAGCTCCCTTCTTGACAGTGCTGTGGATGTGCTTACACCAAATGGACAGCAGCAGTTCAAGGCAGAAGCTTTGCACCATAGTTTTGATGGCAAAGCAGGGAATAGAAATAAATGGTGCTGCTGGTCAGGGAAGCCACATCCCAAGAATTAATTAAAGAAAAGCTCTTTCTTTCTTAAGGAGTCAGCCAATGCTGTGGTAGTAATCTCACCCCTGAATCAGAGCATCGTGGGGACAAACCTCAATCTAAAACTTGAGCATACATTTGAGGTTAACAGTCCTACACAGCACTGTAGGAGTGCAACACGGTGTTAACGTGCTAATTGCATGGTAAAACATTAAACTGAAACCCAAGTCTGTCTGGTCAAATGAATCTTAAAAACCTCAGCACCATTTCAAAAATGAACTGCAAGATTTTGTACTTTTTTATGGCCCTAAAAACATCATAAAACATCCTAAGGTGCTTCCTTAGCGCTTTGTGGAGCAAAGTTTGGCACCACTTCAGAAAATACTAGGCAGATGGCCAAAAAAGTAATTGAGAAGGAAGAAGGATTATGCGTACAGATTTAGAAGTGAGTGCTAGAGCTCTGAGCTTTGACAGCTGAAGGTACAGCCACCAATGACATCATGTTAAAAGCAGGAATGCTGAAAGGACAAAATTGGAGGATTGCAGATATCTGGGTTTTGTTTGGCTGGAGAGACTACAGACACCATGAAGAACAAGAAGGACTTGAAAATGAGGATGAGAATTTTAAAATAGAGGCACTGCCTTGCCTACAAGCTTGGTTATTCATCAAGCGTATGTGTGATGGGCCTTGGGATCTGGTGTCAGTTTGTGAGATTGCTCGGGAGCATCAGTGTTTTCGATGGTGACATTTACAAAGGGTAGGATGTGGGAGGCTCCCAGAAGTGTATTGGAGTCAGAATGGGAGAGGTAACAAAGGCATGTCTGAGGGTTTCAGCAAATGATGAGCTGAGACAAGGACTGTCTGGGAGAGTTAAAAGGAGGGAAGTATGAGGTCTTAGTGATTGTATGAATGTGTGTTTTCAAGGTCAAATATGACACCAAGATTGTGAACAGTATGAATTTGGTGACTTGGGACTGGATATGTAATGGACCCAAAGACATTAGATTCAGTCTTCCCAATATGTGGTTTAAGGGCATTTCTGATCATCTAATAAAGGATTTCTAATAGACAGTGTTATGGACCAGACCAAACTCCCTCAAAATATATTAAGAAGATAGCCGAGACCCCAACGTTATATTTTATTTTTAAAGACAAGTGTAAGGCATTGTGTTCTGGATACAATTCAATTCATCAAACCAACAGGCTGAAACAGACTCCATTCCTACACTATAGTTAAAATACAAATGAAAGAACATTTATAATGAATTAATTCTATTGGAAAACTTAACAGACTAATACTAATACTAACTACTAAACATAATAACATCTCATAAACTGATTCTTGGCAAAGGCAAGTTCAGTAAATAGATTCTCACATGAAATTCTCCAGTGCAGGAGGAAAGAACATCAGGAGAAAACTCTGAGAGAAAGAGAGAGCATAAGCATTTTGCTGTGGTAGGGAGAGATGTATAGTAGCTTCCAAACCTCAACAGCTATTGAAAGTTAAACTAAAATTCTGGTTCTGTGGGAGCTTGCCCCTATCCCTTCACGCTGCTTCTATTCCAAATTTTTTTTTAAAATCCCAAGGCCTCACAAGCTGTTTGCTTTATTGACTTGGAACAGACTGCTCAGCGCCTCTGTTTCAATCTCTCTTCATAAAAGAAACCAGGACAAAATACCTCTTAAAGCCATAGCATCATCACAACAGGCTAGTGATTAATTGAAGAGTAGGTGTTGTCAGTTTGGATGTGAAAACTGATGGGTTTTTGGATGATGCACTGGCAGCCAGCAAGTAACTGAGAAGTGGTTAGGGGGCCTCAGATTGATACCCAGGCAGTACCACATGTAATAGTACAGGAATGGGAAGAGAAATCATTGCATGCGATCCTATCACTTTGAGTCATAGAGGTTTACAGAATGGAAGCAGGCCCTTCGGCCCAACATCTACAATGCCAATCAGTTTTCATAATTAATTTAGTCCCATTTGCCTACATGTGGTCCATATCCTTTTATACCCGTCCCATGCATGTACCTGTGCAAATGTTTCTTAAATGATTAAATTGCACTTGCTTCAAGCACTATCTCTGACAGCCTGTTCCAGACACTCACCACTATCTGTATGAAACAATTACTCCTCTGGACCATTTTGTATCTCTCCTCCTCACCTAAACCCATGCCCTCCAGTTTTAGACTCCTCAACAAGGGGAAAAGATGTTGGCTATCTACCTTATCTATACCTTTCATGTTTTTATAGACCTCTATAGGGTCATCCCTCAGTCTCCTACGCTCCAGGGAAAGATATTCCAGCCTATCCAGCCTCTCGTCATAGCTCAAATCTTCCAGTCCAGGTAGCATCCTAGTAAATCTTTTCTATTTAATAGTTTAATAGTCACTTTATAGTTTAATAATATCCTTTCTACATTAGGGTAACCAGAACTACACAGAGTACTCTGAAAGTGGCCTTACCAATGTCTTGTATATTGCAACAAGATGTCCTATTCCTATTCTCAATGCTCTGACTGAGAATGGAATAAAGTCAATGCAGATCTATGCAGCCTTGAGTGACTGATGGCTGGAGTAGGAAAGTCATGTGATAAAACTGCCAGTAATGGATTTAATCATAGTTTAAACCCTAAGTACTCTAAAGATTTATATACCAAGAACATGACTCAATAAAAGATTTCCGCATGGGATTGCTGTGGTAACTTGCGCAATATTTGCAAACTGGAGTCACAAGACTCAAGACTTAGTTATCCATCTTTTGCCCGAAATGTTGATTTTCCTGTTCCTCAGATGCTGCCTGACCTGCTGTGCTTTTCCAGCACCACTCTAATCTTTACTCTTCTGTCTCTCCAACTCTCTCTTTTGGGCTCTATCTGCAAATATTGTTTACTCCTTACCCCCTCCTCCCACCTTCCATATAAAAACTCTGATTCCTCTCCACAGATGCTGCCAGATATGCTGAGTTTTTCCTGAAGTTTCTGTTTTGCTTTTGAGTTACAAGACACAAGCACCTTTTTAAGTGAAGTGAAGCCTCCTGAGGAGCTGCTCCTCGTTCACCCTATTGCAGAACTGGTGCTTCCAAAAGGCCATCCCGGGATAGGATATTCCTACTCCTTCCTCCTCACACAGCCTCCCTGCTGCTCCTCTCATGGAGCTATATCCTTTTCATGAAAAAGCAAGGCCAAGCGTGTGTGAACATTGAGAATTATGCAATGTAATTGCACATGATTGCATGGGAAAACTTTGGCTGACCTTCTGATTACTTTCTGTATTGTAACATGAGATGCTAGTATTTATTTTAATATTGGAGGATGAGGGGTGATCTTATAGAAATGTATAAAAATCATGAGAGGTATGGATAGGGTAAATAGTCAAGGTCTTTTCCCCCAAAATAGAAGGCATAGGTTTAAGATGAGAGGGGAAAGACTTAAAAGGAACCTAAAGGCAACATTTTCACGCAGAGGACGGTGTGTATGTGGAATGAACTGCCAGAGGAGGTGGTGGTACAATTACAATATTTGAAAGGCATCTGGACAGGTATATAAATAGGAAGGATTTAGCAAGATATGGGCCAAATGGGCCTACATAACGTAGAATATCTCATCAGCATGGACAAGTTAGACTGAAGGGTCTGTTTCTGTGCTGTATGGCTCTATGACTCTATTCCAAATTACATTTCTGTATTTAGAGTCTGTATGCCTTATTTGGGATTCTTTGTTCTGATTTCTTGGAAGTGACGCTTGCTGATTTCTCTGTTTAGGTAAGTCCCAGACGCTGGGAGCAATGAGCTGTATTCAGTTCTCGGTGACGATGAGTTTAGATTACTTACAGTGAGGAAACAGGCCCTTCGGCCCAAAAAGTCCACACCGACCCTCCAAAGGACAACCCACCCAGACCCATTCCCCTAACACTACGGGCAATTTAGCGTGGCCAATTCACCTAACCTGCATATTTTTGGACTGTGGAAGGAAACCGGAGCACCTGGAGGAAACCCACGCAGACACGGGGAGAATGTGCAAACTCCACATGGGCAGTTGCCTGAGGCAGGAATTGAACCTGGGTGTCTGGCGCTGTGAGGCAGCAGTGCTAACTGCTGTGCCATTGTGCCACCCACATGCTGCACAAAAGCTCACAAAAACTCAAATGAGCAGCTGCAAAAGCAATAAACAAGTGTTCTTCATTTGCTGCTGGCCAGAAAGTCCTGCCCACTGATAATCATATTGCAAGCTAATCTCACAAACAATTTTAAATTTACCACAAGAGGGCACATCAGCACACTAGTAACTTATCAGAGCAGATACTATATATCCACTAAGGCCAACTGAATAATCTGTTTCACTAGTTTATAGGATTCAATAAAATGAAGTTATTGCAAATAATTTATAAGTAGCAAGAAAAGTCAGTGAAAAATTATACCTTGGTTTTGTGATAGATTACAAAATAATTTTGATTGAAAGATTGGCATCTTAGGTGCAATTATATAACCTTCGGAATATCATTGTGGAATCATTTTTGCTCACATCAATAAAAGTTGGCAGATTGATTGTGTCAGTCAACCTCCAACCCCATAAGACGGATCCATTTCATTCCGTCTGCCACCATAAAGTGGAAGAGTAGCCTTAACCTGAGCTTTACCAGTGTGTTTAATTTATCCCGATTATTTTAGAGTGAGTTTCTGTAGGGAGTTATGCGTCACTGCCTTGACAATTTAAAATGCAATCTCACCCTTATAGCCATATTACCTATTCCATGTCAAGCTGTGGTGAAGTAGTGTCTGAGGCTTGACCTTTTGAGTATGCATTTTAACGTGTTAATTGTTTCATCTCTAACAAATTATATCTGCATGAACATTACATTTACACCTATATCCAATGCGACACATTTCTTTATTCTTTCAAGGGATATGGACATTGTTGCCAAGGCTATTATTTGTTGCTCATCCCTAATTGCCCTTAAACTGAATGATTTATGAAGGTAATTACAAGCCAACCAAATTGTAATGAATCTGGAGTCACATGTAGACCAGACAAAATAACAATGGCAGATTTCCTGTCCTTAGAACATAGAACATTACGTAGAGTACAGTACAGGTCATTCAGCCCTCGATATTGTGCTAACCTGTGGAACCAATCTGAAGCCCATCTAACCTACACAATTCCATTTTCGTCCATATGTCTATCCAATGACCATTTAAGTGCCCTTAAAGTTGGTGAGTCTATTACTGTTGCAGGCAGGGCATTCCATGCCCCTACTATGTCCCCTCGTACTAGCCATCCCCATCCAAGGAAAAAGGCTCTTACTGTCCAACCTATCTAACCCTCTGGTTATCTTATATGTCTCAATTAAGTTGCCTCTCAACCTTTTTCTCTCTAACGAAAACAGCGTCAAGTCCCTCAGTCTTTCCTCATAAGACCTTTCCTCTATACCAGGCAACATCCTAGTAAATCTCCTCTGAACCCTTTCCAAAGCTTCCACACCCTTTCTATAATGCGGTGATCAGAACTGTACGCAATAGTCCAAAAGTGGCCGCACCAGAGTTTTATACAGATGCAACATGATCTCATGGTTCCGAAACTCAATTCCTCTACTAATAAAAGCTAACACTGTATGCTTTCTTAACAACCCTATCAACCTGGGTGGCAACTTTCAAGGATCTATGTACCTGGGCACTGAGATCTCTCTGCTCATCTACACTACCAAGATTCTTACCACTAGCCTGTTGCTCCTTCCAAGGTGAATCACCTCATACTTTTCCACATTAAACTCCATTTTCCACCTCTCAGCCCAACTCTGCAGTTTATCTATGTCTTTCTGTAACCTACAACATCCTTCGCCACTATCCAAAACTCTACCGACGTTAATGTCATCCAAAAATTACTAACCCATTCTTCTATGCCCTCATCCAGGTAATTTATAAAATTGACAAACAACAGTGACCCCAAAACAGATCCTTGCAGTACCCCATTAGGAACCGAACTCCAGGACGAATATTTCCCATCAACCACCACCCTCTGTTATCAGCCAATTTCTGATCCTTTTCCATTATAACAATAAGCTGTAGTTTTACAGTCACCATCCTTTATATTCCAGATATGAATCAATCATAGAAACTCTATAGTTTGGAAGCAGGCCATTTGGCCTTCCAAAGAGCATCCCATCCAGACCCACCCCCCACCCTAGACTGTGGGAGCAAACCAGAGCTTTCAAAGGCAACCTATACAGGCAGGGAGAAAGTGCAAACTCCACACAGGCAGTCGCCTGGGGCTGGAATGAAACCATGGTCCCTGGCGCTGTGAGGCAATAGTGCTAACCACTGAGACACCGTGCTTCCCCAACTGCTGCCAACTGAAATAGTTTTAACCAACTGATATGATTAATAGGATGTGAACGTGTGCCCAGAGAACCAGGCGTGGCCCACAGGCTACTAGTCCAGTGACATTACCATTAGGCCAATATAAGCCATTTCTGAACTTTCAAGTGATCTTATCACATGATCAAAAAATGGTGGGGCTATTTCACTTGTGTAGTCTGATGTCTCAAGGCATGGCCAAATTATCATTTCTTTGCTAGAATCTCTCTTTATAAAAATCATATACAAGGGCACAAACGCCTCCAAGTTATTAATCTTAGCTACGTATTCTTGACTTTCTCTGAAAAGATGTGGACTTCTTGGAAATCTAATACTTTGAATTCTGACTTTGCCAGAGTTTCTCCCGTCTGCTATTAAGAATCACACCCACCAGATTTCATTTCCAGTTACCATGAATTTCAGTTCTATTTCACTTAAGCCTTCAATGCTCAGAGTACCATTAAAACAAATATCAAGCATTTGATCTCAAACATTACCATACCTTTTGTTAGTTCTTTATTCTTGATGATGTTTTAGATTCTCAGAAGTGGGGATTGAATTTAGATTTGGGAAATTTAGATTCTCAGTTCTGCAATTCCAACTTATTCAAAATTCAAATAAAAAAGCTGTTGGCAAAAAAAAAGAGTTAACATCTAAACTTAATTGAAAGGGATGATGTGGGGGTGCAGGTGTTGGACTGCGATGTACAAAGTTAAGAATCACACAACACCAGGTTATAATCCAACAGGTTTATATGGAAGTATTAGTTTTTGGAGCGCTGCTCCTTCATCAGGTAGCTGTGCTGATGAAAAAGCAGCGCTCCAAAAGCTAGTGCTGCCAAATATACCTGCTGGACTATAACCTGGTGTTATTTGAAAGTAGGCAGGGCAAAATGTTGTCAGTTGCAGGGATTACATGCAGTTACTTGCAAGTTCTTAGCACTTCCTCCTCAACAAAGAAAATCTCAAACAAAATGGGGATTAGTACAACTAGAGACATGTAAATGTTTTGGCAAAACAATTCAAATGAACAGGTATTTATGAAACAACAATGCTGTTATTGTTAGAGACATCCCTTCCACAAGTTATTCTGGTGAAACTGTTACAACTTTTTGAATTATGTTTTATGATGCTTTGGTATCTTTTATTCAACTATGCCAATTTTCTAATGTCAAACATTCTCATCAGGTAAGAAAGCATTTTAGATTCAACAGAATTGCTTTCTGATAGAAGTAAAAGGTTTCAAGAGCAAGATTTTCTTTGTATAACCAGTGTGATCTCAAATTCTAACTGACACCACTCAACATTTGTAATTCAAAAGCTGCCAGTATTAAATGAGTAAGATTTATACCTGGTATTAAACACTCCCTCATACTTTGACATGATAACTTGGAAATTCATTGCAGTCACAAATAAAAATACAGCTTTCCCAACTTGACAAATTGCTCAACCTTATTCAATTAAACTTAGTTCAGACCAACAATGATTAACTAAATGCAAATCAGAGTGGCGCGTCCTTTCTAAGAAAACAGGATAATTGACATCACTTGTCTTGTTCTTTCCTGAGGCAAAAGTGAGGACTGCAGATGCTGGAGATTAGAGTCAAGATTAGAGTGGTGCTGGAAAAGCACAGCAGGTCAGGCAGCATCCGAGGAGCAGGAAAATCGACGCTTTGGGAAAAAGCCCTTCATCAGGAATGAGCTGCCTGACCTGTTGTGCTTTTCCAGCACCACTCTAATCTTGTTCTTTCCTGAGGTCTTCCCAAATGATTAATTAAAACGAGGAAGGATAAAATTAATGAAGTGTTAATAATTCAGCTTTTAACTGGTTCCAATTTAGATGTGTGATGACAGATTCAATATTTGGCTACATACCCACCACGCGTGAACACATAACTCAGGGTGAGGTTAATTTGTTTAAAGATCCTTTAGTACAATATCGGCAGGCAGGTGGGAGTGGGCACCCCTTTTCTTAACACATTTTCAACAGTGGGAAGGGTAAAGTGTAACAATATTCAGAGAGATTTCTTTGAGGATTTAGGTTACACCCCTTCAGATGATGGCAGATGGCAGATCCCCTTCCTTCTTCTTTGCATGAAATTTCAAATCCACCAACATTGACACAAAGAACAATGTAAATTTACAGCCCAGGAACAGGCCCTTCAGCCCTCCAAACCTGAGCTGATCCAAATCTACTGACTAAACCTGTCGAACAATTCCTAAGCATCTGTATCCCTCTGCTCCCTCCTACTCATGCATCTGTCCAGACGCATCTTAAATGAATCTACCGTGCCTGCTTCTATTACCTCCGCTGGCAACGCGTTCCAGGCACCTACCACACTCTGTGTAAAGTATTTGCTGTGTATATCCCTCTTAAACTTTTCTTCTCTCACCTTGAAAACACGGCCTCTCGTTATTGAATCCTTCACCCTGGGAAAAAGCTTATCTCAATCTACCCTGTCTATACCCTTCATGATTTTGTAGACCTCAATCAGGTCTCCCCCTCAATCTCCTTTTTTCTAATGAAAACAAACATAACCTACTCAACCTCTCTTCATAGCTAATACCTTCCATACCAGGCAACATCCTCGTAAACCTTCTCTGCACCCTCTCCAAAGCGTCCACATCATTTTGGTAATGTGGCGACCAGAACTGTACACATAATTCTAAATGTGATCGAACCAACGTCATGTACAATTGTAACATGACCTGCCAGCTCTTATACTCAATACCCCGTCCGATGAAGGCAAACATACCATATGCCTCCTTGACTACTCTATCCACCTGTGCAGCAACCTTCAGGGTACAATGGACCTGCACTCCCGGATCTCTCTGCTCATCAACTTTTCCCAAAGCTCTTCCGTTTACTGTATAATTCGCTCCAGAATTAGACTTCCCAAGATGCATCACCTCACATTTGCCTGTACTGAATTCCATCTGCCACTTCTCCGCCCAACTCTCCAGTCTATCTATCATCTCCTGTAATCTCTGATAGCCCCCTATGCTTTCTGCTACTCCACCAGTTTTCATGTCATCTGCAAATTTACTGATCAGACCAACAGTGCCCTCTTCCAGATCATTTATGTGTATCACAAACAACAGCGGCCCCAGCACCTCTCCCTGTGGAACACCACTGGTCATCTTTCTCCAGTTCGAGAAACTCCCTTCAACTACTACTCTCTGTCTCCTGCTGCTCAACCAGTTCTTTATCCACCTAGCTAGAACACCCTGCACATCATGTGACTTCACTTTTTCTATTAGTTTACCATGGGGAGCCTTATCAAACACCTTACTAAAGTCCATGTATATTTCATCTACAGCCCTTCCTTCATCTATCAACTTGGTCACTTCCTCAAAGAACTCTATTAAGTTGGTAAGGCACAATCTCCCCCGCACAAAACCATGTTGCCTATCACTGATAAGCCCACTCTTTTCTAAATATAAATAGATTCTCTCCCTCAGTACCTTCTCCAGCAACTTTCCCACCACTGACGTCAGGTTCACTGGTCTGTAGTTACCTGGAATATCCCTACTACCCTTCTTGTACAGGGGGACAACATGAGCAACCCTCCAATCGTCTGGCACCTCTCCTGTGTTTAAGGATTCTACAGAGATATCTGTCAGGGCCCCAGCTATTTCCTCTCTCACCTCCCTCAGCAACCTGGGATAGATCTCATCCTGAGGATTTGACCACCTTAATAACTTCTAGCCTACCCAACACATCTTCCATATTTATGTTTACTTATTGTATCAGTTTCAAACCAAACCTTCCCCACCCAGTGCCTCTTATTTGTCTGGGTCTAGGAATTCAATGATGTCTTCACCATAATGGTCCCAGCACCACTTGTTACCAAATTTTGATACTGCCAGGGCTGCCGGAATTGTCAGGCAATCGCATTGGCCAGCTGCTTCAGAGATAGCACGTCCTCCTACCAAGGAGTGAAAGTCTCACTCTGCATCACCTTAGCTTAGTCACCACATATTATATCTTATATAGAGCAAGTGAAGTCACATAGTGTGCAGGGTGTTCTAGCTAGTTGGATAAAGAACTGGTTGAGCTCAGTCGCCACACATTATATCTTGTTTCGAGTCTGTCAGATGCTTACGAACCTTACTTCTGCGATGGAGAAAGTGAGAACTGCAGATGCTGGAGATCAGAGTCGAAAAGTGTGGTGCTGGAAAAGCACAGCCGGTCAGGCAGCATCTGAAGTGCAGGAGAGTCAACATTTCAGGTGTAAAGCCCTTCATCAGGAATGTGGGGTGGTAGAGGAGGAGGCTGAGAGATAAATAGAAGGAGGGTGGTATTGAATTTTTTCTGCCATCTCTACCTCCGCGCTTACTTTTTCCATTGGAATACCCATCCACCCTCTGAGGACTCATTCTCCCACCTCCAAAATCCACTTAGACACCCCACTCTGGCCTGTTACGTACTATTGATCTCTTTATCTCCAACTGCCGTTGTGACACAGACCACCTCAACCTACCCACCCCCCTCACCCATTCCCCCAACCTCTCACCCTTGCAAAGCACAGCCCTCTAATCCATCAGCTCCAACCCCAACCTCACCATCAAACCAGCAGTTGGGGGGTGGTGCGCAGTGGTAGTTTGGCGCACTGACCTGTACACCACTGAAGCCGGGTGCCAGCTCACAGACACCTCCTCCTACTGCCCCCTCAACCACAATCTCCCCTCCCGTCACCAAACCATCATCTCCCAGACCATCCATAACCTCATCACCACAGGAGATATCCCATTCACAGCCTCCATCCTCATATTCCTGTGACCCCACACCACCTGATTCTACCCAAAATTCACAAATCCAACTGCTCGACCCCACTGAACTTATTTCCTCATAACTTGACACCATGTTATCCCATTTGGTCTAGGAACAATCCACACACATTCGGAGCACCACCCCATGCCCTCCACCTCCATGACTTTTATTTCCCCAGCCCCCAATGCCTCATCTTCACGATGGACATCCAGTCCCTGTATATGTCCATCCGCTATGGCAAAGGCCTCCAAGCTCCTGCCAACCCAGCCAATACCCCTCCACCAACACACTCATTCAATTGGCTGAACTGGTCTTCACTCTCAACAACTTCTCCAAATCCTCCACTTCCTTCAGACAAAAGGGGTAGCCTTGGGCACCAACATGGGCCCCAGCTATGCCTGCCTCTTTGTTGGATACGGTGGAAGAGACCATCTTCCATAGTTACACTGGCACCATTACATACGTTTTCCTCCGCTATATTGATGACTGTATCAGTACCACCTCATGCTCCCATGAGGAGGTTGACCAGCTTGTTAAACTTTATGAATAACTGACCTCAAGTTCACCTGGGCCATCTCGGACACGTTCCTCCCTTTCCTGGACCTCTCCATCTCCATTTCCAGCGACTGACTCAACATGGGCATCTACTTCAAACCCACCAACTCCCACAGCTACTGACTACACTTCTTCCCATCGCCTCCTGTAAGAACGTTATCCCTTACTCCCAATTTCTCCACGGCCACCGCCTCTGTTCCCAGGAGGATCAATTCCACTATAAACCATCCTAGATGGTCTCCTACTTCAAGGACCACAATTTCCTCTCCCACGTGGTCAATAATGTCCTCCAGCACCTTCCTTGGACCCCACCCCTCCAACTGCAACAAGGACAGAATACCCCTGTCCTCACCTTCCACCCCACCAACTTCTGGTTATAATGCATCATCCTCCGCCATTTCCACCACTTAGAGTCAGACCCTACCACCAGGGATGTATTTCCCTCCCCACCCCTTTCAGCATTTTGCAGAGACCATTCCCTCCATGACTCCCTCATGAGGTCCATGCCCTGCACCAATCCACCCTCTGCTCCTAGCACCTTCCCTTGCCATCACAGGAGGCATAAAACCTGCACCCACACCTCCCCCTCACCTCCATCCTAGGCCCCAAAGGATCCTTCCACATCTGGCAGAGATTTTCCTGCACACCCAAACACCTTTTCTACTGTGTCTGTTGCTCTCAATGTGGTCTCCTCCACATTGGGAACACAGGACACCAACTCGCAGAACGTTTCACAGAACATCTCTGGGACACATGCACCAAACAACCCCATCACCCTGTGGCTGACCACTCCAATTCCTCCTCCCACTCTGCCAAAGACATGCAAGTCCTGGGCCTCCTCCACTGCTAAATCCTAGCCATCCAATGTCTGCAGGAATAACGCCTCACCTTCCACCTTGGGACCCCCCAATTACACAGAATCAACATTGATATCACCAGTTTCCTAATTTCCCCTCCCCCCCACCTCATCCTCATGAGGTGGGGGGGGAGGGGAAATTAGGAAACTGGTGATATCAATTTGAGCTGGCCTATGTGTCCATCTTCCTTCCCACCTATCTGCTCCACCCTCCGCTCTGACCTATCACCACCACCCCCACCTGCATCTACCTATCGCCTTCCAAGCTACCTTCCACCCAGCCCCACCCCCTCCTATTTTTGTCTCAGCCCCTTCCCCCCCCTCCATGTTTCTGATGAAAGGCTTACGCCCAAAATGTTGACTCTCCTACACCTTTTACTATCAAACCTGTGCACACCTGTGTTGTTTCAGGGAGCAAGATGCAAACAGGACAAGGGAACTTAAATTCAGTGATTGGCCAAAAATTAGCTTCCTGACAGCAGGATGAAATTTTTCACTTTAGTTCCTGTGATTTTAAAGATGGGTTAGGCTTCCAGACAGCAAGCGGTGAGAATCCTTTTGCAGATCAATTTGAAGGCTGCTCAGCCTGGGCTCTTAGCTTTTACATCCATGTTGTTGCCTGGAGTTATGGACAGTGGCACTTGAGGCTCCAATGTCTTTTCATTGCGTGGCTGATCAGGAATCTCTTATCACCTGCAATCAGCATGTGTTAGAAGATTTATAAATGGGCGTACCATCTGTTTGGCAATATCTTTCTTGATCATCAAATACTGGAGTGGGTCTCAAACTCAGAGCTTTTAGTTCAGAGGCTAGTTCAATAGACCTCCACCAAGCTGCACTACAATGCTTTTCATGATTAGTTTGTCAGCTGATGAAAAACGATATTCCCATTGCATACTCATAGAGTCATACAGGCAAAAGTGAGGACTGCAGATGCTGGAAACCAGAGTTTAGATCAGAGTGGTGCTGGAAAAGCACAGCAGGTCAGGCAGCATCAGAGGAGCAGGAAAATGGACGTTTCGGGCAAAAGCCCTTCATCAGGAATGGAGGCAGGGAGCCTCCAGGGTGGAGAGATTTATTCCTGATGAAGGGCTTTTGCCCGAAACCTTTCCAAACCTTTCCTATTCATGTACTTATACCAATGTTTTAAATCTCCCTAAACAAAGGGACTAAAAGTCAATGACTTTTATTTAGCACAAACTGTGACCCTTGCGATAAGTGTCTTTTATAGGCAACTAGTGAAAAGAATGAATTCAGCAGCAGTACGCTGCAAATAAAATATCTCGCTGCCACTTATTGCCAGCAACAAATGTTACCCCGAGAGTGAAGTTGAATGAAAGGATGGATTCTATCTAACAGAATTTCTGTTTACACTGAATAGCCACAAGATAGGAAAAGAAATGTTGTTTTTGACATCGATATGGAGGCAGATCACGTTTGGTGGATCAGCTTGTCCATTATCCAGTTCATAATTCTGTGAGACTTAGTGAAGTGGTAGAAATAATAATCCTAAATGTGAAAAGTTTTAAAGCGGCATTGAATGATAGGGAGGGGAATATTAAAGTGAGGAAGTTCAGGTCAAGGGTCCAAGAAGGTATAACCTAGATGGCTGATCGGTTTATTTTATGTACGATGAGGACAGGGAGAGATTTGACTTTGAATAAAATTGATTAATTTAATTCTTAAAACAATAAATGTAGACTGCAATTTAGCAAAAGGAAATGAGTCAAACATGTTATACCATACTATGATTCTCTCAACATTGGATTCTAGGAACTCTCAAATGGGTTCCATTCTAGACACAACCAGACAAGCTGTTGCAACCTAACTACTTGCATGCATCTCTTGAATTCATTCAGTTTGAGCACCACAAAGTACTAAGCTACTAGTGGTCACATAGACATTTCTGATAATTGCACCATGCGTGTAAGGCACTGTGAATAATCGCAGGAAACTGATGCAATGTAGAATCAGTACATTGAATGACAGCATTTGCTGAAACCACTAAGTAATTCCTTCCTCATTTGCCTGCCCTGTGACAAACACAGTGTTCTTTGGAAAAACCGCTTTCAAATTTTCATCAGTTTCTCAATGTACTCAATGCTCAAGAAGTGTTTTGAAACATGATGTTTCTCACTATCTATGATTCCTGCAGATAAAATGTAGAACAAACAATTCATGGTAAAATATTAAGTCTATATGACTGGTTTTGTGCAGTTCACCGATTACGAATACATTATCTCCAGTGAGTGGCTTTACTCTTCATTTATTTAAAATGATAAAGCTTTGGCTCCGTTATATTCAACTTGATTTTTTCTGAAGAAATGAGGTTTCATGGTATATAATAACATCCACTACCACATCCAAATTTAGTTAGAGACAAAAGCCCTCCAGATGCTGGAATCGAAAGTGGACAAGCAGGAGGCTGGAAGAACACGCAAGAACTGAAGAAGGGTTACACTTGAAATGTTGACTTCTGAACCCCTTGATGCTGCCTAGATTCCCATGTTCTTCCAGCCTCCTGCTTGTCTACCTCACCTAAATTGTCATTATTCATTAATGTGTGAACCTTGGGTGCATGTTTGGGTTGGCTATCCAATGGTTCACAGTAGGAATGGTTCTCACCATTTGATGAAGTTTATTTTTAACAGGATTTGCTCTGCAGTGATAAAGCATAGGAATAATCACTGATCTTCTTTCTCTTTTTAATCCGAGATATATAGAGACCATTCTTGGCATCTTCTTCACTTTCCCAGCTGATATTAGCTAATTGCAAAACAGATCTTGTTTGTTATTTCATAAATAGAATACAATAGAAAATACTTTATTGTCACATGTACTTAAGTACAGAATTACAGGAGAACAGTGAATTTCTGTAAATATATGTCTAAAGGCTGGAATATATTTGCAGAAATGTTTGCAAATCTGGCAGCATCTGTGGAAAGAAATATAAAGATAACCAGTTCAATATTTTGCCGAGGGTCAGGCCACAAATGGAGAGCCCAGATGGGGTCCTCAACTTGCTAATATCATTAGCAGCAGCCTGCACAATATTCCAGCTTCTTAATTACTTATTGCACAATCTGCCATCTCTATGATCACTATTCTATTCCAAACAATGGCCTAAGTGTCAAGGCTGAAGGAGCTGTGAATGCTCAGCAGCCCCATGGAAACAGATGGGCAGAAGTTAGGAAGATAATGGTAAGGATATCTGAACATGGTGGCAGTCCTAATTCCTCTTGAAAAGCTGTCGAATGAAGATCCCTGTAGCCATCCAGCTGGAGGGAAAACAGTACAGGAAGTCCCTGGGTTACGAATGCCCAATTTATGAACGCCCCATAGTCACGAACCGACCTCCAGCTTCTCATTTCTAAAAACTATTTTTGAAAATCCAAGTTACATACAACGTTTTCTCCTGATGAACGGGCAGACTAATTCGCCCGAATCTGTTCTGACTTACACACAAATTCAGCTTACTAACAGCAGAGAAAATGGAACCCGTTCGTAAACTTGGGGGTTCCTATAATTCTAGAGGTAGCAAAAGCAAAGGCAATGATTTCACTAACAAGTGAGAGATGGGACACATCAAAGATGTTATGAAGCTGGAAGTAAGTGCCTTCGGTGACAGAGAAGATTTATGGTTGGATGCTAACATCAAGGTCAATGACAGTACCATGATTGCAAACAATTTGCTTCGGGAGTAGACACATATGTATGCAGTTGCACTTTTGGATTTTCAAGTCCTCTAAGTAAGGCCTTATTACCCTACTTGTTTGCCTATATTTGTGGAGCAGGGAGCCTATCATAGTTCCAGTGTGGCCCCAGCAATGTACCCCAACAATGGAAATGTCAATGGACACTCGGACTCATCTTCCTCCAATTGCACTAGACCCACCCTCGTGTCTGTGAGACCAGACAAACAGTCCATTGTTTCACATGTGACAACTGATATTAGGTCATTCAACTGAAACATAAAGTCTGTTTCTCTCTCCACAGATGATGCTAGGCCTGCTGAGCATTTCCAGTACTTTCTGCTTTTATAACAGATTTCCAACATCTGAGTAATTTGTACTTGTTAAGGAAAAATATATTGGCTTTGGATAAAGTATAATTCAAATACACTAAAATTGTTCTATTTATTTATTTCACGTAATGTGGGCATTGCTGGCAAGGTCAGTATTTGTCACCCACTTCTAAATGTCCTTGGGAAGGGAATGACGACTTGCATTCCATGATCCTTTGCAGTCCATGTGGTGTGACGCGGTATCAGTGCTGCTGGGATCTGTTCTGATGAAGAGTCACTGGACTCAAAACATTAACTCTGTTTTCTCCCCACGATGCTGTCAGATGTGATGAGTTTCACCAGTAATTTCTGTTTGTGATTTCAGTCAGAAATTATGTTGTGAAGTAGGCGTAAGGAGCTAACAAAATAATACTGATTAGCTAAATGAATGGGCAAAGAGTTGGCAAATGCAGTAATTACCAACATATGAACAAATGAATTAGGAGTATGAGTAACTCATTCAGCCCTTTGGGTCTGATCATGATGAATCTGTTGGTACTCTGAATTCCACATTTCCATATATTTCTGACAATCTTTGATTCCTTTTCCTCAGAAGAATCTATCTACCTTTGCCTTAAAATTATCCTTGACATCATATTCAACACCTTTTGAGGCAAAGAGTTCCAAAGTAATAAAATTGTCCTCAACTCTGCCCTAGGTAGGCAACCAATAATTTTCAGGCAGTGCCCCCTAGTTCTGACTTATTCACAGGAACAAACATCTTCTTCACATCCACTTTGTCAAAACTAGCCAGGACCTTTTACAATTCTATCAAGTCATCCCTCACTCGTCCAAACTCTAATAGAATGAAGCCAAGCCTATCCAACCTTTCCCGATCAAAATGTATAACACTCTGAATAGTCCCAAAAAGGTGGACATGAAAAGAATATTTTCTCATTTGGATCAGTCCCAAACTAGGAAGAACTTTGTTTAAAATGAATCATAATATCTTCAACCTGCCCTACCTCTCATGTATTACTGAACCCTTGCCTTTGCTTTTACTACCTCTAGACATTATTGTTTCAATATAAATTAGAACAAAAGAGCGACATAAAAATATAAGTAAGATGTGAAAAATCAGTTCAACTCACCTGAGACTGCCTGCAATGTGACTATTTTGTTTCTCAAGCCGAATCTCTAAAAGGGATTGTGGTTTATGGATGTGTAAACATCCATGACAACTCAAAACAGGAGCAGAAATAGACATTTGGCCCTTTTGAGCCTGCTCCACCAGTCAACATAATCGGGGCCAATCTTGTCTGCATTTCAAATTCCACATTCTCATCTACTTTGATAACCTTTGAACCTGTTACCTTAAATGAATCAATGACTCAACCTCCACCTACCTTCGGAGATAGAGATTTCCAACAATACAAAACCGTCTGAGAGAAAACAATTCTTCTCATCTCTGTCGCACAAGGACAATGTCATATCCACGGACAGAGTTATATAAAATATGTCTGGATCTCTATGCCAGCAAAACCTGATCCTCTTTGGTACATTTCACATGGGTTAATATCAGTAAATTAAAATTATAATTCATCAAGAATTGAAGTTTAATGTTAATATAGTTAATGTGTTTTAGAACTTATTCATGACAATAGGTTGGTTAAATCGGGGGGAATTATTACTTGTAGGGATGGAGTTCTCAGTAAGTAATGGTTCAGCTCATCTCGCAGCTCCTTATTTTTCACTATTAACTCCCCTGACTCATTTTCTATTGGACTGTTACTGCATTTTGTTTTAGTAGTTACACTTATACTGTCTTTTGCTTTTAGTCAGCATTCTCTTGTACTCAAACACATTCATTTTCTATTCATTTCATTGTTCTTTGCTGCAGTTTTTTAAATATTCCATATTCTATCCAATCTTATAAGTGTCTGCCCACCTTTATGCAATTATATTTTACCATAATTCTTTTGTTCAATTATAATGAAACCTCATGTTTTACCAAATGTAATTTTATCATAATGTGTATCACGGTGATATCAAACATCACAATACATGTATCAACTGGATAAACAGGAGGCACTTAGCTGTACAATCAGTTAAAATGATGGAAATGGAGCTGCCATCACTGTTATTTACTAATATCTACAACTGAATGTGATCCACGGAAGATCAGCATAAATTCACCCTATGAAGGGAGAGTGAAAAAAGATGTCATCATCATTCAACTTAGGTAGTTCAAAGGAATTGAAAGGTTTGTTTCAGTATGCTTGTGTTGCATAACAATTCGTGAAGGAAAATATGACATAACAGAAGCAATAGTAGGCTATTCCAGCTGCCCATCATCCCCCTTGTCTGAAAAACTTCTCTCCCTCAATCCTAAAACTATTAATTGATCCTGCTGAGGCTGAAATTTCCAAAGTCCCACATCCGTCTAGGAAAACCTATGGCATGTTGTTGGATGTAGTATATTTACTGAGGCTAGAGGATTGTCTCACTATTAGAAAACAGTAGAGATAAAGGTGATATCTTGAGGAAGGCAATGGTAAGTAATTCATGAAGTGCCACAAGGATTAGTGCTGGGGGCACAATTATTTGGATGAGGAAAGTGAACGTAATGTAGCCAAGTTTGCAGATGACACAATTATTAACAGAGAAAAACTGTAGAAAGCTGAGGCACAGATTAATTTTGGGACTCTTGTCAATAAATAGCAAAAAGCTAACAACAGATTCAATAGGTAATAGGGGAGTCAAGTGGATTGTTGGTCTTCATTTCAAAGGGAATGAACAAGAGTCATATTGGACTCAAAATGTTAGCTTTGTTTCTCTCCATAGCTGCTGACAGATCTACTGAGATTCCCCAGCATTTTCTGTTTTTATTATAAGACCAGGGTATCTTACTAAAACTGTACAAGGTCACACCTACAATGCTATAAACACTTTTTGTCCTCTTATCTATGGAAAGATGTACTGAAGTTGGAGAGAGTGCAGAGAATGTTCACCAGGTTGATCTCAGGTATGATGAGACTTACCCATGAAGAGAGATTGAACAGATTGGGCCTGTACTGACTTACGTACTTACTGTAGTTTAGAGGAATGAGAGGTCCACAGCAGGGTAGATGCTGAAAGGTTGTTTCTCGTTGTGGGACAGTCTAGGATCAGAAGGCATAACCTCCGACCTATGCAACCGGAAGTGATTGAAATGCTGAAGCTGATCGTGATGTATGGAAACCAGCAGCTTTGAGGGAACATTGATAATGATAATGATTTGTTGAGCTGATTCAATGGGCCGAATAGCCTACTCCTTCTCCTACTTTTTATGGTATAATGGGGAAAGAGATTTTTGGAAATTATGGAGCTGGAAATAAGTGTTTTCGGTGACAGAGAGGGTTTGTGGTTGGAAGCTAACCTCAGGGTCAATGACAGAATCATGACTGCAAACAATTTGATTCAGCCTGAAACAGTAGACAGGAAAGGGATGAGGTCAGTGACCAGAGAATGGACTTTGAATTTTTTTTCCTGTCCAATTGGAGAAAAGTTATTCTTAACCAATACTGGATATCGAATAAGCAACAAGATAAATCAGTAGAATTCTTCGAATTTCTATGCTTTCCTAATCTCATGCCACTATTCCAGATTTGATTTCTTCTTTAATGTTCCTTGGATCAGTCTGTGACTCTTTGCATTCTTAATTAACAGGTCTGTCAAGGAAGTGATGATGGATCCAGGGAAAGGAGGGACAGTGTGCCAGTTTGTTCTTCTTTCCCTCAGCCCTAGGCATTTGTCATGTACGTGCTGAAGAACTCAGTTTTGTCTGAGATCTTCAGTGGAACATCTCCAATAAATTTTGTGTCCCTCTATATATCTAAAATCATTCACTGGGTCTTCCGATGGTGCACTCCCGCTGCAGCACCAAGGGAATTCTCCTGCTTTGCACCTGTGAGCTGGTGCTGGGCATCTAACTGGAAGTATATTATTAATAAGTTCTGATGCAGGGGTTTGCAGTAGTTCTGTATTATTGGATTTCTGCCCTCAAAGGGGAATTTTTAATATAAATATCTTTCAAGTAAGGTAGTTTCATTTCTGCTTTTCTGTCTGATAAAAGTCCACACATGATTACAGAATGATCAGAAGAGATGGCAAAATTCCCAATTCAACCCCTGGTTCTATTTTGTTTCATGCAACCAGTTTGTCCACAAGATTCTGGTAAGTAAATGATGAATCCTGCTCATACATGTTCTGTATAAATACATGAGAACTCACCGGTGGGTGCTGTTAAAATGAATTATGGGTTTGAAACTGGTACCTGCTCAGAACAAAGATAATTTTAACCTTGAGTTGCCCTGAGTTTGGCCTAACATTGTAGTATTAGTTATGAAAGGAGCACAAGACATCATAGACAATTTCAACATAACTGTAAAGAACAGTTTAGTTGCTAAAACCATAGGCTGGCATTATTTTTTTCTGCTGGAAGCCTGGGGGCAGGCATTTTAAATGTTAATAATCCCATGCCTCTATCATTGAGAAAACTGTCAAATCACTTGCCAGTCGGGACTCAAGTGATGATCCAATGTGTTTCTCAATTTATCAAGTGTCTTGCCATGGATGGCTTTCCAGATGCAGGAAGTCACTGGAGCTGGTGAATGTTGATGGAAACCATTTCTCATTCTGAGACGCTGTCCATATTCTCAATTTACTGAGCTTCTTGCTATTGCTTTTATACAGACTATCCTATGTTGACTTGGTGAGTTTTCTCGAACAACATTTCCATGATCTTGACAGAATAATTATTCTTAAACCCAATGGAATACAACTTTGATCTACATTTCTTTGTGAGGATACAGGCAGTCTTTAGACCAACAATAAGAATATAATTCAGCATTTTACTAAGCAGCATATCCTCATGAGGTTCTTCACTATTTCATTTGTGAATGTTAAATAATTCACAGGTAACTCAGTTGCTAGACACGAATCAGTCTTTATGGGAAATCTTGAAATGTTAACTACATTTGTATGATCTCCTGACTTACCATATTTAATGATGGCTAATTTTATCATTTGGTCCTACCTGCTCAAAGAACACTTTGAGTTCTTGTTGCATTTCCATAATGATAGACATATTCTTACTGTTCCCTATTGTAAATATCTCAGCCCAGAATAACTATATTTTCAAACCAAATTCTTCCACACAGGTGGACCTTGTTCCCTCATACTCTTATTAATGGTAAGTAATAGAATGTATCATCATATTGCAGCCTAACCCACACAAAACCTAAAACTCAAATATTGATATTAGAGTAACTGGTCAGTTTCATATAATTTTTTGTCTAAGGAAATGTGATTCTGGGATTTCTAAGATTCTCCTTCTGAAATGACAGATATAGGAAGCTACATCAACCTTGACAGTAAGTTGTGAACTTCTGATTCTAACTTTTACTGTGAGTGCTGGAATTATATATTCTGTCTCATCTTTACTCTCACCTTCCTTGATCCACTTTCCTTTTTTTCTGTCTGAGTATAATTCGTAAACTTCCAGTTTGATAATAGCTATCAAATGGGTGTTTTCAGATGCTGAACAAACCTTTGATATGTCACAACCACAATCTAGTCCAATTTGTGATCTGGAGCTCTGTGACAAATGGAGTATTATTGCTCCCTCCACTCCATGATGGTAGCTGGATATAATTGACTTTCCCACATCCATTGCACTTCGTTGAGAAATTCCGCAAACTTCCTCGGGGAATTCCAAAAGCATGTCACAATGTACTTTGGATTTTAGTTTTGCAAGTAATGTACACAAAATGATTCCATTCTTTTCCTGTTCTGTATTGCACAAAGACAAACATGTGCTGGCAAGCCAACCATGATTGAACCCAGTTTATTTGCACTAAATAAGGGAGTGACAGGGAAATAGAACAAAATGCTTAACTCTGGCAACAAAACTGCAATGCATTAACATAACAATGAACTTATCAAATGTGCATATGTAACCATTTCCTGCAAAAATTGACAATATCTGCAATGGAGGAATGTTAAACCAAACTGCAAACCTGCCTTCTGATTATCATGTAGTATGCTTGGGAAATGTTCCCCTGTATGTTTTTTCAAGTCTTTAAAAAGCTGAGTAAGTGCCTGTTAAGTGAATAATGTGTAACTGTATAGTTATATATTAAATGAAATATCAATAAGAAATTCTATTGTTTTATATTTGCTTCATGATTAGATGTGCTACTTGTTAAGAGAAGCTGTGTAACTTGAAAACTGAATAGTATAAAAGACATGAAAACATTACATACCTCTGATCATAAAGGCCAGCCTTCTTGGGAAGTCAGAATGTATTGTTTCTGACTAGCCTCAGAGTTGCTGTGATTTGTTTCCCCAGAGCATTTAAATGATCTAGGGCTGTCCCCAGAGCCTATTGCCAGTGAATGGAGTTCAGAAACCAAAATGTCACTATGTAAAATGCAACCAAAGATTTACCATGTAAACTGGATATCCAGGATACTTAGCATGTTTACAAACAATAGAAAATGAATCAAATCTTACATCAGTACAAGTATTTTGCTGCCAAAGGTTTTCACAATCAAACATAACCATTTTGTTTAATTTTCAGATTGTATTCCACACACGCAACAAGTGAATTTCAACTCTATTTATTTCTATAATGTTTTACAACGGCAGGAAGCCAGTCACACCTGTAAGCATATTGTTTACATGGTGCAGTACAAATGTAAGTTTCTTTGAAGGTAAATATAAAAACAAAGAAAGTATAATGAAGTTATAGTGAAAGTGACAAAGAAAGAAATGAAAGTAAAGGTAACGATAAATCATTAAAGATTGTTTCAACAAGGAGAGAATTAGGGAATGGTTAGAAGATAAAAATTTAGTTAAAGTAACTTACATGTTGCATGGTACAATTGTCCCAAAAATTAATATTACTAAAAAGAGGGACATTTTGACAAAACTTATCGACCCATCAGAACAGTTTGCAAGAATACCAAAGTAAAGGGAATACGTTCGGACTGTATAAAGGAGAGTGCAGATTGTTTGGAAAGTGGATAAGATTGACAGAGATGTAGCCATTGAAAATAAAAAGCTCTCCATTTATGGATATTAATAAGAGACACCAGGGATACGTAATGTTAGTGAATACTGGAGAAATGTAGGATGCAGGGTAACTTGCCATGCATTTTTTTAAAAAAGGAGCAAAGTAGACCAACACAAATAAAACCCCAAGAGCTAGAAATTCAGTTGCACTGCACCATTTCTAGCTACACCACAGATACCGAGTTGATATCTCCAGTGGAAGCTGCACCTCAAGCTCAAATTTGTAAAACCACAAACTGTTCTTCATTGACAGGGGCACACACAGCCGTTTACTAAACAATTCTAACTGGTGTTAACCTAGCATTATACATTACGACCTGTTGATCTCACATGAGGGTTCTGGATTGGAACAGGGTGTGGACATACTGGGAGTTGAGAGGGCGCAAAGGCTGGAATATGCCATCATTGCCAATATTCTCGACTCTATTGGCTACCATGAGCCCTGCCCTACAACCCAAAAATGCTGAAAACCATCTCCTCTGTCCCCTTCCAGATCTGGTTCTTAAGGGCTTCCTGACTCCTGCTTCCACACACATCCTCCCCGCTCCCCCTCCCCCCCCCCCCCCCCCCCCCCCCCCCCCCCCCCCGCCATTGAGTGGCATAACGTATCTCACTTCCTGTCAACCTGAACCACTCCCCACTCCTGCCTTCCATGGTCTAACATAATGCTGCCCAGGCCTCCTGCTGTGCACAGAGCTCCTGAGCAGCTTTGAGAAAGTGAATAAAATACCTGGCACCAAAATCATTCTGATGTGATGGCCAGCCATGTTTTCTGTTTTATCCACCTCAAGACGAGAAGGCACAAAGATTCTGTGAGCCATGACCTCACATGCAAAAACTGGGCAAATGAATATCACTCAGCACCATTCTATTTAGAAGATCAGGAGTAATTTGAAAATTATTTGCACGATAATACCCTGATAAAATGTACTCAGAAAGGTTCAGAAAATATACTAACTTAGGGATGTATCGCCTAATAGCCCAAGTAGCCTAATAGATTAAGAAAATCCCTTTTGCTTTGTGTATTGTCTTTCAAAGACAGATATTTAACATTCACAAAGTTAGTTTTGAGGGAAGTTTGGAGAACTTTTGCCCTTTAAGACTTAAAGGGAGTTGGCCATGGGTTTAGACAATAGAACATAGAACATTATACCGCAGTATAGGCCCTTCAGCCCTCGATGTTGTGTCGACCTGTGGAACCAATCTGAAGCCCATCTAATCTGCACTATCCCATTCTCATCCAAATGCCTATCCAATGACCATTTAAATGCCCTTAAAGTTGGTGAGTCTACTACGGTTGCAGGCAGTGTGTTACACGCCTTTACTACTCTCTGAGTAAAGAAACTACCTCTGATATCTGTCCTATATCCATCACCCCTCAATTTAAAGCTATGTCCCCTCGTGCTAGCCATTGCCATCTGAGGAATAAGCCTCTCGCTATCTAAGCTATCTCACCCTCTGATTATCTTATATGTCTCAATTAAGTCATCTCTTAACCTTCTTCCCACTAACGAAAATAGCCTCAAGTCCCTCAGCCTTTCCTCGTAAGACCTTTCCTCCATACCAGGCAGCATCCTAGTAAATCTCCTCTGAACCCTTTCCAAAGCTTCCATATCCTTTCTACAATGTGGTGGCCAGAACTGTATGTAATACTCCAAATGTGGCCACACCAGAGATTTGTACAGCTGCAGCATGATCTCATGGTTCTGATATTCAATCCCTCATGTTTATAAATACATTAGGTAGTAAACTGTACAGAGAAGAACATGCTGAAAAATATATACTAACTTTAACTGAATAATCACAATGGGAAAAGAAGACACAGGTGAAAATTAATAAAAGATAAATTTAGGACTAATATCAGAAAGTTCTGAATATGAAGAATATATAGAATAAACATTAACTTGAGTAACTAAGGAAATGTGTCTGAAGGAACAGCACAATGTATATTTCTCTGGAATGATGCAATAATGTTGGTTGAACAGCATTCATTGTCTGTATTTATGTTGTGAATTTGTCAATGATTTCAATTCAATTTTGTAAACTGTTAACCTGCTAATAATTCATTTGATATGTGATATATTTTATTGCTATTCAAGCCCTGCCTGTAACCAATATGAAATTGTCCATTGTAGGTATGGGGAGAAACAGTGGAATAATAAAACAGAATGCGGGAGAATCAGTCAGCCATTCTGTAACCTCACACATGTGACAAAGCACTTTATGGAGCCACACTTTGCAAGAGTTCAAGCGCTTACAACAAATGGTCACTCAAACTGGGTGCATAGTAAAAGGCTTATTCCCTTCTGGGGCAGTAAGTATTTGTGCATTGTGCCTGTCATTCATCTTGATTTTTTGGCTGAATGAAATAAGATGAGTTAATGCCCTGCCTCCTCTGAATCCATCATGTGACTTTGTAAAACAGGCAATGATCATGTGCAATCTTGAAAATTCCTGTCAAGATATTAAACAAAAAGTAATAGGAAGTACCCAAAAGGATTCAGAAGGTAAAGCTTTGTGTTTATCAGCCTCCTTGTACCCTAGTCAGACAATGGAAATTCCTAACACTGATTGTGCCATTTTTAATATTAGAGAAGTGTGTTTTTATGAGAGATGTATAAATTTCTCTTTGAGCCTTAAAAGGAGTTGACCATGAATTGACATTATAGAGATAGATTAAGCAGCAAACTGTCTGGTAAAT
Source organism: Chiloscyllium plagiosum (assembly GCF_037043375.1). Classification (NCBI taxonomy): domain Eukaryota; kingdom Metazoa; phylum Chordata; class Chondrichthyes; order Orectolobiformes; family Hemiscylliidae; genus Chiloscyllium; species Chiloscyllium plagiosum. Next base: position 99,240,654 of record NW_028270141.1, read on the forward strand.
TATGTACTAAACACATATAGTAATAAACAGTTGTGTTTGACAAAGTTCTCTGTGAGGCAGCATCAAAGGAGAAGGAGAATCAACGTTTTCTCCTTCTCCTTTGATGCTGCCTGACCTGCTGCCCTTTTCCAGCAACACATTTTTAAGCTCTGATCCCCAGCATCTGCAGTCCTTACTTTCTCAAAGTTCTCTGTGATCCAGCATCTCAATTAATTTTGAACCAGCCTCTTTGGCATCAAGTAATGTTCCATGGAAGAGATAGTAGAAGGATTATAAAATAAGAGGAACCAGTGGTTGTAATATATTTCAACTTGCAAAAGGTGTTCAATAATGTACCACACAAAAAGCTACTTAATAAGCTCAGAGCGCATGGTATTTGGAATTGGCGAAACAATAGAAGACAGAGTTGTGATGGAGAGGGAGGGATGGATAATCAGGATACCAATCAGTAACTTGTGTAGAACCACAGGGATCAATGCTAGGGCCACATTATTTACAGTATTTATTAGTGTTTTGAGAATGGAAGTGAAAGTATTGTCAGGTTTGTGGATGACACAAAATTAGATGGGAGGGCAAGTGGTAAGGGTGCATAGAGGGATATAGACATGTTAAGTGAGTGGGGCTAAAACTCGTTAGACAGAATATAATGTGGGAAAATGTTCTTTGGCAGGAAGAATAGAGGAGCCGAGTGTTATTTAACTGGGGAAAGACGATAGCAAGTTACAACACCAAGGGATTTGGGGATCCTTGTCCAGAAATTGCAAAACACTAACATGGGAGTTCAGCAGGTAATAGGGAAGGCAAATGAAGTATGATCCTTTATTTTAATAGAAATAGAGTACAAAAACAGGGAAGTCTTGCTAAAACTATGCAAGGCAATAATTAGACCTCAAACAAAAACCGAAGTTGCTGAAAAAGCTCAGCAGGTCTGGCAGCATCAGTGCAGAGAAATCAAAGTTAACATTTCAACCCAGTGACCCTTCCTCAGAACTAAATAGTAGTTTGAACTAAATAGTTAGACCACACCTGGAATACTGTCAACAGTTCCCTTATCAAAGGAAAGAATATAGTGGCATTGGAAGCAGTCAGAGAAGACTCATTAGTTTGGTCTTGGGTATGGAGGGATCTTCTTATTTGGAGACATTGATTAGCTTGAGCCTATACTCATTGAAGTTTAAAACAACAAGAAGTAATCTTATTGAAATGTATACGTTTATTAGGGAACTTGACAGAGTAGATGCAGAGATGCTGTTTCCCCCTTTGGGAGAGTCTCGGAATCAGAGGTCATAATCTCTGAATTTGGGGTCACCTATTTAAGACAGCAGTCAGGAGTAATTTCTTCTCTTGGAGGGTTGTGAATTCTTTATCATAGAGGGCTGTAGAGGTTAGTATGTTAAGTATTTTCATGACTGAGAGATTTTTTATCGGTAAGGGGAAGTCAAGAATTATCGAAAATGCTGGAGTGTAGAGTTGAAAAATATCAAGTCAACTATGATGTCATTAAACTGCAGAGCAAATTGATTGGTCAAGTGGCCTATTTCTGCTCTAATGTTTTATGGTCTTATTGTCATTTAACATAATGTAACATGAGACCAAATGTAACATATGACCAAAATCTTAGACCTTTAGGTTGGTTTAAAGGGGCATTTTAAAGGAGGAGAGAGCAGTAGCAAAGTCAAGAAGTTTATGGAGGTTCAGACTTTGGCAACTGAAGGAATGACCACTTTGGTCAAGCAATGAAAGTCAGAATACGTTAGAGACCAAATTATAGTCACAGAGAGATTTGGGAAGGTTGGAGGAGGTTACAGAGATAGGGAGGTGTTGTGAGTCAGAAACGATGGGAGTTAGGTTCCGTTATCAGTGTTTTGGATCATCTCAAATTTATGAAGATGGAATATAGATGGCTGATGATTAATATTTCTTTTACTTACGGGTTAGGGGGTAAAAGTACAATGATTATAATAAGTCAAGACAGAAACTATTGAATTTGTAATTGTGCACAAAAAAACTTTGCTTTTTTGAATGATTTAAGATGTACTTAAACCACATCATGTTCATGCAAAATGTATCCCTTTTTAATACTTATACTTTCTAATACTTTTTGAATATTTTTGAACCTTTAGCAGCCATTGGTCCCCCAAAGATTAAACTCACATCCAGGTCAAGATCAATGCGGGTGGAATTGTTTGCTCCACAAACACCATTCAGATGGAAAAATGGCTCCTGGATTACCTTGAATAAAGTATATATCGACTTGGAATACCAAATAGACATTACAGGAAATCCTGTAGATCATGTAAGATTAAAGTTACTGTCTTTATGTTACAAATACTCCATTAGTTCCTTTAAATGAAACACTATAACATTGACACTCTATCAGAGCAACACCTTCAGGTGACCATAGCTATAAGATGAAACTGCTTAATGTAGAGTCACATTTGTGATTTTCCACATTGTGACTTCCATTTGAGACAATATAATGAAGTAAAGGACTTGTTCTCTGTATACAGGGTTACACTGGCTAATACTAGGCACAAGAGAATAAGTGACTCACTTAATTAGGAAAGGTTACAAGGAGTACAACTGCTATTTATAACAGAGAGAGGTAAAAATAAAAACATGAAAAACGGAAGGTATGTCTTTTTAGTTTTTGTTTATTTCCAGATTCAGAAGTCACATGACACCAGTTTCTAATCCAACAGGTTTATTTGAAATCACAAGCTTTTGGAGCATTACTTCTTTGTCAGTTTTGTCCACCCCAGTCCAACACTGGCACCTCCAGATTGGGTAGTACAGATGGAAGATTGGATTACTTCTATGTGGAAATGGAAGAAGCTTGCATTCCCTGTAAAAGTCCTTGATAATTTTCCCATTGTCCACCTGCCTGCCTTGACCTCTGTAATCTTACAGTGATTTTGGTGACAGTCTAGGCCTACCCACCATCGATGCTTGTAACAGGCCAGGTATCAATCACTTAAGAGCTGTTTCCCACCCAGTCTCAACTTTCAGGCTGGAGGAAAATTCAGGGGCAATGCCCAGAAAATGTCCCTACCCAGGAGTCCTCCATTAAAAGCCTCCTTTCAGCATTAGGCAACGTCTCCAAGGTAGGAGTCTCTCCAACCCTTGGACTCTTTACCAACATCCGCACCCAGTTCTCTGCTCACCTCCTTCCCCCTGGCAAGACCTGTGCTTTTACTTGGTCCTTACATCCAGTCTTAGATGACTCCTTAAGAAAGAAAAATCTTTTTCCTTAATTCATTCTTAGTAAGTGGGCTTTGTTGACCAGTGGCAGCATTTATTGCCCATCTCTATTTGCCCTTGACAATGCGAATCAGATATGTAGACAATTCACAGGGATGTGTAAAAGCAATAATAGTGTTGTTGCATTAGGGGATTTCAACATCTCCTACATTAATTGGGATAGTGTAAAGGGTTTAGGTGGGCCAGATTACTTGAAATATATTCTGGAGAGCTTTTGATGTCAATACATAGAAGGTCCTACAAGGAATGGTTGAGTGCTGGACGTAATTGTGGGGAGTGAAGCCAGACAGCTATTCAAGGTGGCAATGGGAGATCAGTGGGTGATAACAAACACAACGCTGTACAAATTTTAGTTTGTTGTGGAAAGAAAATGATCTGCAAAAATAAAGGTTTTGGATTGAAGAGAAATGCAGATTTTATTAAGGTAAAGCAGGATCTGGCTCAGAACAGTGACTTGTGCAAAACTCTATGACAGAACAGTTGCTTGGGGCTGGGAGTGACATTCAAAAGGGAAATTGTTGAGTCCGGGCCCAACAAGTTCCCACTGGGTGCTCAGAGAACCCTAGATATCTCGGAATATTCAGAATAGATTAAAAGGAAAAGAGAGGCTTATGACAGGTAAAAATGAAACAAATTAGCAGAGGCCCTAGTTTTGTTCAGAAAATGCAGGGAGCACCTTACAACAGCAATTAGGAGAGAAAAGACGGGCCAGAAAAATCACTGGTGGGTAAAATTACCGAGGTAATCAACAAATCTATTAACAGAAAGCGGATAACTAAAGCAAGAATCGGGCCAATCTGTGTGGGGAGCTGGAGGACATTGTTAAACAAGTTTAACACATCTATCTTCACATGAGAGAAGGAGGATATAGGTACAGCATTTGGAGAAAGGGACTGTGAAGGTTTTGATATGGGAGTTAAGAGGTATTGGAGGTTTTGACAGGCTTAAATATGTGGGCAAATCCTCAGGTCTGAGTGAGTTGTATCTCAGGCTGCTGTGGGAGGCGATGGAGGAAATTACAAGGCACTGACCCAAATTTTTAATTGCTCTCTGGCAACGGGGGAGGTGCTGGATGACTGGAAGACAACTAATTAATTCCACTTTTCAAAAGAGGTATGAGCAATAAACCAGGAATTATAGACCATTGAGTTTCACATCAGTGGTAGGGAGATCTAAGGTTTGATTACAGATAATCAGCTTGGCTTTGTCAGCGGGGAGGGCATTGTCCAACAAATTTGATTGAATTTTTCAATGTGGTGATCAGGTGTGTAAAAGAGGGTGGTGCAGTAAGTGGAGTTTACGTGGAATTCAGCAAGGCCTTTGACAAGATCTCACATGGGAGACTGGGAAAGAAAGTAAATCACATGGGGTCGAGGGTATCTGGCAAAGATTTGGAAGACAAAGGATGTAGAAGGCTATGTGTGTGACTGGAGAGTGGCATCCAGTAGCATATCGAAGGGGTTCAGTGCTTGGTTTGCAGATGACGTAATGATTGACCAGGTGGTTAATAGTGAGGAAGGAGGTTTTTAAGTTACAGGGAGATATAGCCTGTTTGTTCAAATTGGCAGATGGTCTTTAATGCTGAAAAGTATGAGGTGATGCACTTTGGAAGAAGTAACATATCAAGGGAGTACTCAATGATTGGAGGGACACCAGGAATCTCAAGGAACAGAGGGATCTTTGGGTGCTTATTCGCAGATCCCTGAAGGTGGCAAGACAGGTTAATAGTGAACTTAAGAAGGCATATGGGACACTTGTCTTTGGCAGTTATGGAATAGTTTGTCAGACCAGGGAGATTATGTTGAAGCTGTATATAACATTAGTTCAGCCATAAGTGGAGTACCATGAGTGGTTCTGTTCGCTACACGATAGGAAGGATGTGATTGCGTTGGAGAGGGTGAGAGGAGATTCGCCAGGATGTTGCCTGGGATTAAGCAGTTTAGGTATGAAAAGAGGCTATTTAAGCTCAAGATATTTTCTTTAGGCTAGAGAAGCCTGAGGGAAGACCTGTTTGAGATATATAAGATTGTGAGGAGCATTATCAAGTGGGGAGGACATTGCTGTGCTCCTTATTTGAAGGATCAATAATGAGAGGGCAAAATTTGAAAGTGAAACTCAGGGGGTTCAGAGGGGATTTGAGAAAAGATCTTTTCACCCAGAGAGTAATAAAAAAATCTGGAATGCACTACCTGAGGAGTAGCAGAGGCAAGCAACCTCACAACATTTAGGCGGTACTTAGAAGAACACTTGATGTGTCATAACATTCAAGGCTAAGGGCCATGTGCTGAAAAGTAGGATTAGTTGTTAAATCATTGCAGACCTGATGGGCTGAAGGGCCTCTTCTATGTTTTATGACTCTATGACCTTATGCAAGTCAATGGATAGTTTTGATTCTCTTGTTTGAGATGGTCATTCCCTTGAGCTTGTGTGACATTAATGCTATTTGCCACTTGTCAGCTCAAATCTGGATATTGCCCAGGCCTTACTGCATGTGAACATAGACTTGTTCAGTTGCTGGAAAAGATAGAAACTAGGCTATTTGTCCACCCACTAAATGGGAAATGATGCCTAGATTGGAAGCAAAGGATGAAAGTTGAAAAGTTAATAGTGCAAAAAGATGGAACAATAATCCAGACAATATTTTAGCAAATACTTCCACTGATTTTCTTAAGATGTAGTAATTCCTTGTTCATCATTTTACAGAGACCTGAATCGTGCAGAGCAACAAGTACAACAATATCTATCCAGGATCTAAAACCCAGAACAACTTACTGCATGCATGGTCAAATACAGACACCTTTATTTCATAAAATTAGTGAATATAGTAGAGAGGGATGTGCAACAACGTTTGATGGTAAGGCAAATTGACCTCAGTGGATTACTTGTTCTGGATTCTTTCATTGGATGTGGGTATCACCGGCAAGGCCAGTATTTGTTGTCCATCCCTAATTGCACTGGAACTTAGTGGCTTTCTAACCAGTTAAGAGGCAAGCACAGCTCAGTGGGTCAGGAACCACACATAGGCTGGATCAGGTAGGAATGGCAGACTCGAAAAGGGTGGCACTGGAAAAGCACAACAGGCCAGGCAGCATCCGAGGAGCGAGACAGTTGGCATTTCGGGCATAAGCCCTTCATCAGGAATGGGCTTTCCCACAAAACATTGACTCTCCTGCTCCTCGGATGCTGCCTGACCTGCTGTGCTTTTCCAGTGCCAGACTTCTCAGGTTTGATTCTCCAGCATATGCAGTCCTCACTTTCTCCTAAGAATGGCAGATCGCCTTTCTTCGAGGTGTTTAATGAACCAAATGCATTTTTAAAATAACTGATAATAGTTGTTATCAACAATATTCTCAAACTCACCCAGCCTCTCTTCATTCCTAAACTGCTCAATGGCAGGCAACATCCTGATGCATTTCCTTTCATCCTCTCCAATGTAATCACATCATTTCTTTAGTGTAGTGACCAGAACTGCACACAGTACTCCAGATGTGGCACAACTAATGTTACACAGCTTCAACATAACCTCCCCACTCTTACAATCTGTTCCACCGCTGGTAAAGATAAGTGTCCCAAATGCCACCTTTAATATAGTATTAACCTGTCCTGCCCCCATCAGAGAACTGTGGACAAGGACCCAAAGATCCCTCTGTTCCTCTGAGTTTCCTAGGGTCCTGTCATTCATTGAGTACTCACTTATCTTGTTACTTCTTCCAAAGTGCATCACCTCACACTTTTCAGGGTTACATACTGTGACGATGCTACTCCTTTAACAAGATTATGTTGTCCTTAGTCTTTTCCAAAAGGGATTGTAAATTTCTCTGGACATATCTACTTGAGTAGGTTTTTAAATCTTTCTTTTAAAACACTTGTACAATGAAAGGGGAGTGGCCAGTTCTCTCAGTTCAGAGTTTTGTTTTGGTTTGGTTTTAGCAAGCAGTGTATTTCAGGGTGGCGGTCAAAGAAAGAGCTCCATGCTGATCTTCTCTATCTCTCTCTGCTATCTCTCCTGTAAGAACCTATGTTTGATTTTTCCTTTTTTGCCAAGGAAGTCTTGATGGGGATGTTGCAGGTACTTAGAACAGCATCACTAAGTTGTGATAGAGTCGAATGGATTTTCAGATAGGTTAAGTTATTCTAAATTTTGTTCTTTTTTTTCATGTTTCTTTCAGTAGTCTTTAAATAAATTCTGTTTTGTTTAAAACTAAGTGGTTGGGTCAGCTGCATCCCTCCTGGAATATTCACTCTACACCTGCTTAAAACAACTATCAAAGTTCGGGTCTGGGCTACCTTCTTGAAATGTTTTGAGGGGGTCTGGCCTGGTCCATAGCAATACCACCTGCCACAGAGCTGCCAATTTGGCCAACCCAGCTGTATCTTCCTGTATTCTGACTTCACATTCCAAACTTATGAATCGAAATTTTTAAAATTTCAACAGTTGCCACGGCTGGATTTGAACCTGTGGCCATAGGCCATTACAAAGTCTTTAAGCTACTAGGTCAGTGATATTTGCCACTGTGCCACCATCACACTCAGGCTTGCGCATGTTAAACTAAACATCAGTTTTGAAATGACTGGAGCAATTGTTTTATATATATTATATTATACTGAAAATAAAAGAGTACAGCACAAGAACAGGCCTTTCAGCCCATTAAAGTTAATAATATTAGTCTTTCCTTCATAAAGCATTCCACTACAATTGTTCCCTTTTCTTAATGTTTTCCCAGTGGGATGGTCCTGATTCATGTTAAGTCAGGTTCCCACAGCTGATGGCAATGTCACCCTCTGTCATTCCATCAACTTAATCATTCTTTTTGCTTGCATAAGTTATGGCCAAGCTATTCAACCACTGGGAGAATCACAGCCAAATTGTCTGCTCCCATTATTCACAAGAACAGTGTAATGATTAAGAACATGAATCCCAAGTACATTTACTTTTCCTTTTCTAGTTCATGAAATACTGAAGCCAACTGTAATGTTCCCTACTCAATCCTGATTGAGAATACATAACAGGTTTCCACTCAAGATTGGTTCAAAACTCATTTATTCTTCCCTCCAATCAAAGTTTAAGAAATAATTACTATTGTTTTCATTCATGTCATAGAAAAGCTCCTAAAAGTTTGTAAATTAATTATTTTAGCCAAGTCCTATACAGTATTTGCCACTTCAATAAAAATAAAGCATTTATTATGTGCCAAGGTGCCATATAAGTCCAAATTCCACATAAATACAATTTGAGTTAGACCTGCAGCCATTTAATGCTGGCAAATGGGACCAGATTAATTTAGGATATTTAGTCGACAGGGACAAACTGGATTGAAGGGTCAGTTTCCGTGCTGTATGATGCTATGGCTTTTTTACTCTATAGCAGCAAATGTAAAACAAAGAACAAAAAATAATGAGCATTATAAGTTTCCATACATGTGTTTGTCCTTCCAGACTAATATTTGGGAAATGTGCCCATTAATGTCATGAAATTATTCAGCCAACAGTATCTAGTGATAAGGTAATAGGAGCATACTCTGTGAATGAGGAATTTCAAGAGTGGAAATGTCAAATAGAATTCTGACAAAACTATTATAACTAGCTACTTCATACATTAAAAATTAGTGTATAGTTAAGAATAAGTTTACTAAAAAATGAGTTCACAGATTTTCACCGCAATCCTCACAATGATAATGAAATATTTTCTGGCATGTTATGGTTCCAAACCTCTTGAAGTTAATTTGTGGTTGTGCAATTGGACAACAAATGTCAGTGATCATTTGTATGACTTGTACATGATTTGTGCTTAGCTTACACTAAGGTTACGTTGATTGATTAAGAAATTCTACATCCACTTTCTATTCTAAAACATGTTTTATGAAATAAATGGTCCTTTTCGTTGTCCTGTCTCTTATAATATGGTGAATGACACAGAAAAATTTACTTGTTCTGTTTTTTCTCCCCAGATGTCGAATGATAATATGAGTTGAAACAGGAAGATTACTTTAAAGTGAATTGTCTTAATGTGCTTTATACAACATATAATCAAATGAACAAGAGAACAAATCAACTGAAAAACTGCTTACAAATGTCTAGTGGTTACTGAGAAAGGATTGGCAAAAGACAAACATTGCCAACAGTTAGAAACATAAATTTAAAGTTAATTAAATTCAATTTTTTTTCCAAAAAGTGCAATCATTTTTTGACTAAGTATTAGTCTTGAAGCCATATTTAAAGATGATTATTTTGGCTGTGTGCTGCTAATCTACTGTATATAGGTCTTTCAACAATCCAATCATTTGTAAACATAAGATGTAAGCTGAATGTGACATAATAAAACAACATTTGTGACATTATTCCCCCAAAGCTTGATTCATTTGCAGACATATTCACCATTATTAAACGGCAGTAAATTGAGCGAGATACTCAACAGTCTGTCCTTATGGTGCTGTTTCAGAAGTATCCCTTCAGATCCACTCCCTCTGTTCTAAGCCACTGACCACATAGTACATCTTTTCATGGATCTGGGTCCCAAAGTTTTCCTTCATAATTACCTTCAAGTCAAATTCCTAGTTTTGCTTTTCTCAGTTTTACTTGCATGTTCTTGCAGTATCCAAGCTGCATCTACAATAAGACCATAAGACCATGTGACATAGGAGCAGAGGAAATCCACTCAGCCCATCAAGTCTACTCTGCCATTCAATGAGATTATGGCTGATCTGATAATCTCCAATTCTACATTCCTACCTTTTCCCCATTACCCTATACATTGCTTTGCATGATACCCATCACCATTCTGGCATCAGTCTCAACACAAAGTAAATCCACTAATGAAAATCCAGTTTGCATAAACCAAAAGGCAGTGCTTCCACACTGTAGGGATTCAATGATTCTATGATTCCATGAATGGAGTATTCCTGTTTGAGTTTTCCTAAGCCTTTGCATAAGCTTGCAAATTCTTGACAAATGTCTCTTCCCTGCTCCTCTTGCATCCACTCTAAGAGACCTGGACTGAATGCAAATGTTTCTATATAGTGATGTGTTGTGTCCTAGTGCATCAATGTATATATAGATTCACCAATCTCTTGCCTTTATGGCAGAGTGTGATGGTCAACTGGCCATACACAGTCCAGAATCTTATTTATTCCATCTAGGAAGATTGGCTTACTTTGTTGATCTCCATCCTTTATTTCGTAGACCTAATCCTTTCCAAATTATTTCCTTTTGACAGTATTTCTGTGATGACCTGGGAGCTACTCATCTGTAGCATTTCTTGAAGAATCCAAATTGGTAACACTTAGCTCCTCCTGCTGGGCCATCATTGCATTTGTACTGTTGCCTTGACCTACATATTAAACATCCAAATATGGGCAATGAAGATGCTTCCTGCTTTTTAGGTGGGCTTTCTTGAGAGTGATCTCACCATATTTGCTTGTGTTACTGAACTAGAAGCATTAGTTTTCTTCAATAATGTAGGGATTTAGGGCTCTGACCTCAGTTCGAATGGCATTTTGGGCCAAATTTCACCAGACATCAATGAAGTGACAAGTTTCATGGAAGGTTGCTCTCTGTGAGCCCAAGTGAAAATTCTCATCCTCTTCCCTCAAACCTCTCTGCACGCCACAATGATGCCCCTCACATCCTATCCTCCAACTCACCACAGGCAAAAGTACCGGCCACTGCCGGCCCTGGTGGATTTCTGGCACCAGGGCCATGTTAAAAGCTCAGCCATGCACCAGGCCAAACATAGCCTGTCAGGAGATGCCCTACCTTGCAAGTAGTGATGGGAGAACCAAAAGCCAATACTTCTTAGGGCATTTATGTGGCACAGCTGACATTTCATATTGAAATGCATTTATCAATCTATTGTTATTTAAGGAACAAGCTACACAACCTTCCTGTCCTTAGCCTCATCCCATCTTGGAACTCTGTCAAAGGGAGTGCATCCCTTTCCCTAATGCTAACATCTTCTCATTGTTCAATGTGGGACCAGCACATGTCCACTTGAAAATGTCTACTTTTATTCAACAAATACCAAAGCGAGCAATGAACAAACAACTGGAAGCGACATTTGCCTCTGGAAACAGAAAGGGACTGTTTCACTTCTCAAGCAGCAACAAATTCACAGCCAGTGAGTGATCATTGTATGCTGTTCATATCTATTGGAACCAAATGTCAATAAATCCTGTCTGGTTTGTTGTGCTTGATGCTGCAGCTGTCTATCGTGCAAAAGGTTATATTCCTCTTGCTCGATGTCCTCATCGTCCTCCTCGGAAGACTGTCACTGCTCTCCCACCTCTTCAGAATCAATCACATCCCTCTTCACCTGTTGAGCACAGCATACTAGGAGTATGCTGCGCACTCTGTCTGCCAACAACTGCATGGCCCCCAAAACTGATACAATCATCAGGACATCACCTTTAGCAAATCTATCACATGCTCCACAATGCTCTGATTGAAAAATGAACTGCATTGTATCTACATCCACCTTCCCCTCAGTAAGAGGTTGTGTTACAGAGTCATCAGCCATAGTTGTAGAGGGTAGCTCTTGGCTCCCAGTAGGCATCCTTTTAAAACATCTGGCCCTTGGAATATATTGGAGTTCTCAAGGCTATACGTATCAAGGCAGGGTACCTGGCATAGACCTCTAAGATGTGGTACTGATGATCACATTTGACTACTATATTGGAGGAATGGAAACCTTTTCTATTGATGAACTGAGCTGCGTTATGATACAATGCTCTCAATGCAGCATGTCTATAGACTGCACCTGTAGCAGCTGGGGGAAGCCAGCTATGTTAATAAAGCTCTCGCCCTGGGTTGTGGCAATATCATTGTCATGGGGAAACGAAATCAAGTGATGTGATCCGCAAAAATGGCAGCAACATTTGTGGGTTGAAGATTGAGAGATTCCACAGATGTTCCAGTGGCTCCTTGGAAGCAGTCAATTACATCAAAGTTTAATACGGCTGAGACCTCAACATCCACCGGATAGGATGGCCACTAATGCCTACAAGAGTCTGCCTGACCTGCTGTGCTTTTCCAGCACCAGTGTAATCTAGACTCTGATTCCCAGCATCTGCAGTCCTTATTTTTGCCTAGTTAATTTTAACCTTACTGCGAATCCTCTTGTAATGATGTCTACCTTGAAGAAGTCCTCCTCCTCTCTCTACAAGAATCTCAGTGAGTTTCTCTCTCTCTCTTACTGCAACCCCCAAGTCATCTCCTTTGCCCTGAAGCTCTTCAATCATGTACTGAAACAGACCCGCTATCACAGCCACATCTGCTTACTTCACCAGTTTCCTCATTTCCCCTCCCCCACCTTACCCCAGTTCCAACCTTCCAGCTCAGCACCATCCTCCTGACCTGTCCTACCTGCCAATCTTTCTTCCCACCTATCCGAGTCCACCCTCCTCTCTGACCTATCACCTTCATTCCCACCATCATCCACCTATTGTACTCTTTGCTACCTTCTCCCCAGCCTCACCCCCCCTCCCATCTATCTCTCCACCCCGGAGACTCCCTGCCTTCATTCCTGATGAAGGGCTTTTGCCTGAAACATCGATTTTCCTGCTCCTCGGATGCTGCCTGACCTGCTGTGTTTTTACAGCACCACTCTAATCTAGACTCTGATTTCCAGCATCTACAGTCCTCAATTTTGACTAATGCCTTCATGTCTCAGGTCCTGATCGAGCGTTGGCAAGTTCTGTGACAATGTCCCTCAGATCCCCAATCTGTGGAAATGCTGTGCCTCACTCAACTGAAGGAATTAATTTAAGGATGATAGGCATTAGGCCACCAATATATGTCCCGCATATCCCTTCATGACTTCTTCATTTAGTAGCTGAGAGTGTGGAACTGGACAAGCACAGCAAGTCAGGCAGCACTCAAGGAGCAGGAGAATCGACGTTTCAGGGATAAGCCGTTCATCAGGAATGAGGCTTGTGGGCTGGGGTGCTGAGAGATAAGTGGGAAGGGATTGGGCTGGGGGGGATGATAGCTGGCAATGTGATAGTTTGATGAAGGTGGGGGTGAAAGTGAAAGGGAGAGGAAGGTGGAGAGGATAGATGGGAAGGAAGTTGGACGGGTCAAGAATTGGAAGCTTGTGACTGGGATAAGGTGGGGGGAGGGGAAATGAGGAAACTGGTGAAAACACTTCAGAGAACATCTCTGGGACACCACCAACCAACCCCAGCGCCCCGTGGCTATCCCATTCTCAGCTACCTTCCCCCCAGCCCCACCCCCCTCCCATTTATCTCTCAGCCACTCTGGCCCACAAGCCTGATTTTTGATGAAGGGCTTATGCCTCAGACATTCATTCTGTTGCTCCTCAGATGAGGCCTAACCTGCTGTGCTTTTCCAGCACTGCACTCTTGACTCTGATCTCCAGCATCAGCAGTACTCACTTTCTCCCTTCATTTAAAAGCTGTTTGGTATCCAATGGAGGTTGATCTATCTGATTTTCAGGCACATTTTTTGCTCAACAATTTCTCTGTGCCTTTGTTGCGCCACAGTAAATGGTGACCATATCCCCTGCTGTGGCTGGACGTATTGGTCACGGCTGCAATGTAGCCATGTGGGTAAGATCTGAAACAGAACAGGTCCTTAGTAATGGGAGAGGCAGCATTCAGATGCTTTACAGATGGCAGTTTAGAAGAGTCTTCCATAGAGTGCGACATGGATCACTCCATTAAGAAGGATCATGGGATGGCTCCATGTACAACTTTGATATAGGGACCTTATACCAATGAATACGACACAAACCAAGCCATGAAAATAGAGTGGGAGATTTAAAGTGCTGCAAGATTACTGATACCTTGTTCTTTCATCCCACATTCAAGAAAGGTGACATTGTCTAAAGAGCCTTCAAGAGTGGCATGGTGGCTCAGTGGTTAGCACTGTTGCCTCATAATATCAGGGATTCAAACTTGATTCCAGCTTCAGGCAACTGTCTGTGTAGAGTTTGCACATTCTCTCCATGTCTGCATTGGTTTCCACGGGGTGCTCTGGTTTCCTCCCACAATCCAAATATGTCAGGTAGGGTGGATTGGCCATGCTAAATCACCCATAATGTTCTGGGATGTGTAGGTTAGGGACATTAATCAGGGATAGTTATAGGTGATAGGATAGGGGAATGGGTCGGGTTGGGCTAGAAGGCCTGTTTCTACACTGTTTCATTTGAAAAAAGAGATTGAGAGGGGACCTGATTGAGGTTTACAAAATCATGAAGGGTATAGGCAGGGTAGATAGAGATAAGCTTTTTCCCAGGGTGAAGGATTCAATAACGAGAGGTCACGCTTTCAAGGTGAGAGGTGAAAGGTTTAAGGGGTTACACATGGCAAGTACTTTACACAGAGGTTGGTAGGTGTCTGGAACCTGTTGCCAGCAGAGGTGATAGAGGCAGGCACGGTAGATGCATTTAAAATGCGTCTGGACAGATGCATGAGTAGTTGGGGAGCAGAGGGATACAGATGCTTAGGAATTGGGCGACAGGTTTAGATAGTAGATTTGGATCGGCTCACGCTTGGAAGGCTGAAGGGCCTATTCCTGTGCTGTAAATTTTCTTTGTTCTTTGTTATATTTGTTCTGTAGGGATTCTAGTTCTAACTCTAGTAGTTCAAAGAGAGAGAAAATCAGTTCTATGCCTTCGTGAAACCTGAAATCTTGGATTATCATTGTAATTGTGAATTGTGGGCTGCAGGTGACATTTTTAAGGTCACCTTTGATTAATTCTGCTTTATGGAAAGGTTTTTATAAATACATTAAGGACAAAAGGGTAACTAGGTAAAGAATCAAAGATCAGCAAGGCAACCTATGTGTGGAGCCACAGGAGATAGGGGAGATACTAAACGAGTATTTTGCAACAGTGTTTACTGTGAAGAAGGACATAGAAAGTGTAAAATGTAGGGAAATAGATGGTGACATCTTGAAAAATGTCCATATTGCAGAGGAGGAGGTGATGGATGTTTTGAAATGCATAAAAGTGGATAAATCCCCAGGACCTGATCAGGTGTATCCATGAACTCCACAGGAATCTTGGGAAGTGATTGCTGGCCACTTGCTGAGACACTTGATATTCACAGGTGATGTGCCGGAAGACTGGAGGTTGGCTAACGTGGTACTACTATTTAAGAAAGGTGGTAAGGACAAGCCAGGGAACTAAGACTGGTGAGTCTGATGTCAGTGGTGGGCAAGTTGTTGGAGGGAATCCTGAGGGACAGGATGTACATATATTTGGAAAGGCAAGAACTGATTAGGGATAGTCAGCATGGATTTGCACATGGAAAATCATGTCTCACGAACTTGAGTTTTTGGAAGAAGTAACAAATAGCATTGATGAGGGCAGAGCAGTAGACATGATGTATATGGACTTCAGTGAGGTGTTTGACAAGGTTCCCCATGGGAGACTGGTTAGCAAGGAACACAGGGAGAACTAGCCATTTGGATACAGAATTAGCTCAAAGGTAGAAGACAGAGGGTGGTGTTGGAGGGCTGTTTTTCAGAGTGGAGGCCTGTGACCAGTGGAGTGCTGGGTCCATTACTTGTTGTTATTTTAATGATTTGGATGTGAACATAGGAGGTATACTTAATAAGTTTGCAGATGACACCAAAATTGGAGATGAAGAAGGTTACCTCAGAGGACAATGGGATCTTGATCAGATGGTTCAATGGGCTGAGGGGTGGCAGATGGAGTTTAATTTAGATAAATGTGAGGTGCTGCCTTTTGGAAAAACAAATCAAAGCAGGACTTATACACTTAATGATAAGGTCCTAGGGAACAAAAAGACCTTTGGTGTGCAGGTTCATAGCTCCTTGAAAATAGAGGCGCAGGTAGATAGGGTAGTGAAGAAGGCATGTGGTATGCTTTCCTTTATTGGTCAGAGTATTGAGTATAGGATTTAGGAGGTCATGTTGCGGCTGTACAGGACATTGGTTAGGCCACTTTTGGAATATTGCGTGCAATTCTGATTTCCTTCCTATCGGAAGGGTGTTGTGAAGCCTGAAAGGGTTCAGAAAAGATCTACAAGGATGTTGCCAGGATTGGAGGATTTGAGCTATAAGGAGAGGTTGAATAGGCTGTGGCTGTTTTCCCTGGAGCATTGGAGGCTGAGGGGTGACCTTATACAAGTTTATAAAATCATGAGGGATATGGATAGGGTAAATAGGCAAAGTTTTTTCCCTGGTGTGGGTGAATACAGAACTAGAGGGCATAGTTTAGGGTGAGAGGGGAAAGATATAAAAGAGACCTAAGGGAAGCTTTTTCACACGGAGGGTTGTGCATGCATGGAACGAGCTGCCAAAAGAAGTGGTGAAGGCTGGTATAATTAGAGCATTTAAAAGGCATCTGGATGGGTAAATGAATAGGAAAGGTTTAGAGAGATATGGGCCAAATGCTGGCAAATGGGATACATTGGGTTAGGATATCTGGTTGGCATGGATAAGTTGGACCAAAGGGTCTGTTTCCGGACTGTATATCTCTGTGATTCTACGACTATCTTCAATATACAATGACCAATGACGTGGTCATGATTGTTTATGGCCAGCATTTGTATCCTATATAGTTGTACACTTCATGGGTTTCACATACAGAATGCCGTGAATACAGCCTTTCCTGTGAAAGTGCCTGATTGATGTAATTGCCACGTGAAGGGTCTCACATTGCTCACAAGTCAAACCTCTGTGCTTCAACTGAAAAAATACACCCTGCCAATGTTGACATTGTCACAATCATTTACCATTTTCATTGGTATTTGCGAGTCACATGAAGATGGCTGAGAATGCAGGTCAGCTTGGCGCATTGAACCACAGTAACCCATGTCCTCCAATTTACTATCATCTGCCCTCTCTCCTTGTATGTTGAGTTTCGCCCCTTTAACCATTGTTCCCTCTGTATCCCAGCATGCTGCCTCCAATGCCCACAACTGACTTCCTCAACTTCCCTCTCAGACCAGTGGCCCTTGATAACCCTCACTAAAGAAAACCTAAGAGTTCCAGCAATGACCATGACCCCATCCACCCTCAACCCCTGAATGCAGCCCCAGCTGATGGTGTGACCAGTGCCCTGACTGATTTGTGTGCATCTCCCCGACTTACCACTATTCCCTCAGATGGAGTGACCATGACCACAACCCAGGCTGCAGTGATATATGGCATCTAACCCTGACCATGTCCAAGCTCTTTACTGATATTAAATATTGCCCATGACCTACTGCAACAGCAATCTCTGACTTGAATGAAGATTACTCTCCTGAGATTCTGTGACTCTGTTAAAACAGTTTCAGTCAATTCTCCTTGTTACTGGGACAATTGGCTAAATCTCAGTCTTTCTTTAACCAGATTCTTATTTTGACAAAAGTACATCTTGATTAAAGCTTCAAAGTCAGTATTACATCATGAGGGTGGCACAGTGGCTCACAGCACCAGGGACTCAGGTTTGATTCCAGCCTTGGCTGACTGTCTGTGTGGAGTTTGCACATTCTCTCTGTGTCTGCGTGGATTTCCTCTGGGTACTCCGGTTTCCTCCCACAGTCCAAAGATGTTCAGGTGAATTGGCCATGCTAAATTGCCCATAGTGTTAGGTGCAATAGTCAGAGGGAAAGACGTCTGGGTGGGTTACTCTTCGGAGGGTCCGTGTGGACTTGTTGGATCGAAGGGCCTGTTTCCACACTGTAAGGAGTCTAAAAAATGAGGACATTGCCAGCCTATAGGCACAACTGTGTAAAGAAAGAGTAAGATTTAATGATTAGCATTAAGGGTAATTGTTCAAGCATTTTTAAACTGACCTGACATCCCTATTCCCCTGCTTGTAATCCTGATGGAGTTCTGAATCTCTGGAATTGCTCTTTCTAGACCTCACACTCCTGACTGCATTGTGGGCCCTCAGAATTTTCAAGCTGTTTTCGCAATGGCATCATGATTGATTTTTGTTCGAAGTTAGTGACCTCATTATTCTCCACAGAGATTTATTGCCTCCGAAAGCTACTGGCCATTCAAAGGCTCTACAGCTCTCAAGTACTGTCGCTATCACTGGGGGAGATGACTCCAGTCAGTACTATGGCGCATGGGGAGGAGGCAGTCAGAGGATTGCAGTGGATTCCAGGCAGTACGGTGTATACAGCAAGTTTGACAGAGCCAGAGAGGGAGGTTCCAGCAATGAGGAAAAGATGTCAATGTCTAGAACAGGCAGGCTCTGTGTCTGTGGGTGCCCCCTGCAGATATCTCCATTGGCTACGGACTGTCCATTTCGGTGAGAACTGAAATCCTCCTCAACAAGCCAAGCTAAATACCAGGGACATGCTACTTAACTGGCCCTTAAAATGGGAAGCCTTTGGCTTAACTGGGAATAGTTCAGAAAAGGACCTCTGTCCTGCACCTTCTCCCTAGTTAAAGAAGTCCCCTTGCCTCACAGCCTATTTCCCAGACATGGATCAGAGAATCAAATTCCACAGTGCACTTGTGCAATGTCCCTGAAGAATCATCTCTGGGAGGGTAGGTGATCTGGAGATGGAGGTGTTTCCTTCTGGGCTGGAGGAAGGGAAGGCAATGGCTTAATGGTATTATCAATAGATTATTAATCCAGAAACTCAGCTAATGCCCTGGGGAAACAGGTTCAAATCCCACCTTGGCAGATGGTGGAATTTGAATTCAATAGAGAATTTGAGATTTATGGGTCTAACGATGACCATGAAGACATTGTTGATTGTCAGGAAGAAAAACTTACCTGGTTCACTAATGCGCTTCAGGGAAGGAAACTGCCATGCTTACCTGGTTTGGCCTGCATATGACTCCAGACCTACAGCAATGTGATTGACTCTTCACTGCCCTCTGGACAATTAGAGATGGGCAATAAAAATCACCTTGATGCCATGAGTATATTTTTTAACAAGTTCAAGTCTAGGGTTCGATGGGAGAGAGACCATGCTTGTGGATTTTGATGACGGGTGGAGAGAAGGTAGCCATGGTCAATCTTAGGATCCTGACTGCAGCATTGGAGGCTTTTGCTGGAGTAGATCAGGAAATCCAGAATAAAGTCAGGTTTAAGAGCCATGGAGGTGGGTGAGGCAGATGGAAAAATCATATTGTTGGGCAGAATTGAAGGCTTCTGTGGATTTGAAACTTCGAGAGTGGTCAGAGTTAGGGGATAGACAAGGTCTGAAGTGTGGACAGAGGCCTGGGGGTGTCAGAGGCCTCAGCTAGGTCAGGGGTCTCAAGGGAAATTTTAGGGCATGCAGACCATATCTAGAGAAAGTCAGGAGAAGTTAGGATGTGAGAGGGTGAAACGTATATCCGGTCCTTTTGTTGGATAGTGGGGACACACTATCATACTGCTTCCATCCACCAGCTCAATGAAAGGCACACAGCTCCTGGATTCAGCATTATTCACCTCGGCTTCATTGTCAATTTTCCTGAGGGTCAGGAAATCTGGCTGCACTCAGCAGACATTTCCCGGTTGGTACGACATGGCCATCATTAAAAATGACAGTCTCCCTCCATCTAGCATATTGATCACCCACCCATTGCTTTTGCTTAAATCAGAAACCTGCAGATTGGAGGTAAGTTTGGGTCATGATTTGTTTTATCAACACTTTCATTTCCCACCTAAACCAAATCAGCTCATTATTTGAGATTAAAATTCTCTGTTAAATCTTGCTGTCCCTCCACAGATGTTACTTGATCTAATGTGCATATTTGGAATTTTGTTTTATATTTCAGCCTTCCAGCATGTACAGTTTTCAGGTTTCACTCACTAATCCTTTCTATTATATATTAACCTGGCTACTGATGTTGCTAGTGTAAATATCATGTGATAGGTTCTTTATGCATCCTGGTCTCCTACAATATCCTTTTGTTAACAGTACATTATAGTACTTGATTAAATTAACGTTTTATTGTCTCATAGCTTTCTTCAAATTTGTCTCTCTGCTGTGCGCATTTTTCCTAAATAATAACAGGGAACTCGTAAAATATTTAGCAGAAGTACATTGTGTTTCAATTCCCCTGTTGTATCTCATAACAATTTGAAAAAGGAAATATGAGGAATTTTAGTTTCATTGTTTGCTGTAAGGTGACTTTCTGGTTTTCAGTTGGATAGTCACAGTGTCTGCTCTAGAATGTAAGGATGGCAGTACAAATGTTCCACATCTTTTTGTGGTTCTTACAAATATTGATTCTATTTAATGGCACAGGTAAGTAAATAATCCTTTATAATATTTTTTAAATGCCCGGAGCTGCATGTTAGATAATTTTTAAAAAATTCTGGTTCCACCTGCTTTATCTCCAAAGAAGTTTCTGCATGAAACATTATTGCACTTCTGACAATATTATTTTGATTTTTTTTCCTGCAGTTTAACTTCAGTTCTGCCTTTCGAATATTACAATTAATAACCAGTGCGTGTTAGTTCAGGTTAAAAATACCAGCAAGTATGAGTGCAGATATATTGTATTAGTGTAACTATTAATCTCAATATCAAAGATAATTTCTTCTTTTCATTATATTAGCCAAAACAAACCCAAATTGAAGCCAAAAGATTTTACTTCCAAAGTTTTAAAACTGTTGCTATCTTAAGATTTGGGGAATTTTCTGATAATGAAACTGTCCACACAAAATGAAAGCTTTTGAATAACTTGATAGAAATTTTATTTTGATAACCTCTTAAATTCTAGATTAGCTGTGAGTATATTATTGAACGGTAACATTTACAATTTACTATAAACTTGGAGTTGGATATTTAATATACTATTAAGTCACACAATTGATAGAGATTGCTTGAGCATCTTTCTTATCTTATTTCATTTACTATCAGTCTAAGCTGAGATGCTAGAGTATCCTCATTACCCATTCTCACAGGCAGGGCATCCAAATCATTTAAAGGTCCTGTGATGAATACACTGTGGTAGAATATCCCACTGTAATTTACCACTTGGTCAGTCACAGTATTCTAATCTATTCTGATGCCGAAACAAAAGGTGGGCAGAAAGGTTGGAGGAGGGGCAAAATGATGAAGCAACATGGAGGTAGGTTGGTGAGGTTCGTTCAACTGTGAACTACAAATTCCTGAGAAACAGAGAGGAGCACACCTTACCTTTGAAGGATATCACCCAAAGCAGAATAAAAGGGAGCTTTTTATACATATATAACTGTCAGCTCCTTCAGAATTATAATCAGGGTACTATGTATACTGTTGGTCATCAATCATCATTTTAAAAGATTCTGCCAATCCACATTCCCCTCCAAGCCATACTGAACTTGTTTGGAAATATATCACCTCTTCCTCACTCTCATTGGGTCAAGATCCTAGGGCTCCCTCCCCAACAGCACTGTGAGTGTCCCGACATGCTGACAACTGCAGCAGTTCAATAGGCGGCATACCACCACCTTCTCCATGGTAATTAGGGATCGGTAATTAATGTTGGCCAAGCTAGCATTGCTCACATCCAATGGATGAATTTAAAAAGTCCCTATTTCTAGTTACTCAGTTGAATGAAAATCATCCAGGTTGTCTCGTGCATTATGTATAAAAACTACCTTTTTATTTTTCTGCATTTTTGATATTAGACTGAAATTTGGAAAGGACCGTTTTAAAAATCCAAAGATTATGGGAGGAATTACTATGCTTTTAAAAGCAATGAACCAACACATATTGTAAGCAATGTTCACACTGCCAAGTATTCGACCAGTAGGGGAAAATTAGTTGCAGATGAATTGGCATTAGCGGGTTTGAATGGATGAGAATTGGCTAGCAATCAATCTGTACAGTGGTGACCATTTGTCAATGACAAAGGTCCTCACCTGTCAATCTATGCTTTTGGTTCCTGGATAGTGGAACAGCTTGTGGGTGTGAATGAAATGGCCAAAAGCCTTCAAACCTCCGCAAAGGTGAGGCAATGTAAGCCCCTTTCAGTAAAATTATCTAAAGCCTTATTTCCCCTCACTGATTTCTGTAAGTTTGAATTTTGACCAATAAATCAGACACTTTGTAATTTGTAAACCACTCATTCTGTACCTCATGTGAGGTAGCAACAGTACCTGGAGAAGAGAAATTGAAGATCCGCAAAACTTGTAAAGCAAAAAGGATTATCTCAGTGAATCTAGTGGACAGGGGCCTTTCCACTTTTTCCCTCTACCCATTATACCATCTTTTTTGCGTATTTGCAGATGTGCAGAGGGAGTTTTATAATGAGGATAGAGTTTTAACTAGAAGAGTTATAGGTCAACAGTTCATAGTTGTTGACCTGCATCTAGAACCTATTCATTTGTGATAAATAGTTATTCTTGTGAAGTACAGAAACATGGTTCATGCTTTTTGTTACCTGGGTCTAAAAAAGTTTAGTAAATTGGGGAACTTCGTGCACTTCAATCATTTCTTTAACATTTATGATGGTTCTGGGAATAGTGGGGCTTGATTTCCAGTGTACTTCCCGGTGAGGCATAACAGATGCTTAATATTATCTTCACTAGTACAGTGGTGAATTAGCAAATAAAAATATAAACATTCTAATAAATGTGTAGATATATGCTTTAAAAGGCCACAAGAAAAATATTAAAGGTGTCAGGAAGTATGGAGAGAGAGCAAAAGTACAGCATTGAAATAAGAGATGGGCCATGATCATATTGAATAGTTGAGCTGTCTTGATGGGCTGAATGGCCTACTCCTGCCCGATTTTCAATATTTTGATGTTTTCCTCTACACTATTTACAAAGGACACCATACATCACCTCTGAATAGCTAGCATTTTGATTGCAATAACATTGGCATGAATTATAATTTTTAAAAATATCCTTGTGATTTATTTAATTTATTTACGATTTTCAAAGTAGTTACACTCATATTGATATATAAACACACGAGTAGTACATATCAGGTGCATGCTGCTATTAATATGTCCAAGTACTAATCTCAAGATTACATTGAATGAAGTGAAATCTGTTTTACCCTCTAAAACAACATAAGTCTACATTTTGATGTATTGGTCTTGGTCAATATTCACCCCTCACCTACCACAACTGACCATGTGAGAGATGAGCATTGAAATTTATACTGTGTAGTCCTTGACTCTGATCCAAGATAGAGACTGTAAGCTCTCTTTCTTCATTTCAGCTATGAAAGAACCTAAAGAGCCACAAGATGTGAAATTCGTTTCCCAGAATTTCAAAAACATACTTCACTGGAAAACAAGAAATGAGACGGAAAATATCATTACATACTTTGTGCAACATCGACTGTATGTATTTTAACAAGATGGTCCAAATTTTATGGCAAAACAAATGACTTCTTTTTCAACTTTTTGTAATATCATTATGACAGTATAAATGAAGAAACAATAAATGCTAATTCTCTTATTGCAGAAATGGGAAACCCTGGTTAAACAAAACAGATTGTTGGGGCATCAAGGAAACTTTCTGTGACCTCACACAAGAGACAAATCCATTTTATGAAAAATTTTTTGCAAGAGTGAGAGCAAACTCATTTAATGAATTCTCAAACTGGACAGAAAGTGAGGCATTTTGCCCAATGACAGACAGTAAGTATGTTTCTCACTAACACTGAATATAATTTAACATTTTATCTCAATGCTGTTCATTGTTACAATGGACTATTAAATATGACCAGAGAACCTTAGTGTTCAGAAGTCTTTGTTTTATTACTAAATTCAATACAATGTATTCCATCCGAACTTCCTCTTCTGTATTCCGTCACAGCAGTACTCAGGTCAGTAAGGGGAGAGCTTTGGGTTGGGATTCACTTCACTGCCAGAAGGCATCTTCCATTTTCCAATGTTACTTTTGTGCATCATGTTATTAATAACTATTGATGATGTATGTACTTCACTAAGATTTAAAATAACAAAACTTGATTAAGAACAGGAGGATAATTTTCAACTCTGTTTAGACAGTAATGGACTGTGTTGAGTACCATTGTTAATAATGTGTCTTGTGTTACATAGCTGGGTGGAGTTATTGTCCATCAAACCCAACTGCCTTCAAACTAAGCTCCAATGTGTAATGCTGAACTGACTTCCAAACAGTGGGACTGAATAGAATCTTTGGTCTATAGCTTGGTATCGTATAAAGACGGGGTCCTCCTTGTCCTCACCTCCTACCCCACCAGTCTCCACATCCAATTCATCATCCTTAAATGCTTCCGCCAACTCCAACTAGACCCCAACACCAAGAACAAGAACATCTTCCCCTCCCCATTCCTCTCTGCCTTCCGCAAGGGTTGCTCCCTTCACCAGTCCTTGGTTTGTGCTACTCTCCCCACCAACACCCCCGAACTCCCAGGTACCTTCCCCTGCAACCGGAAAAGATGCAAAACCTGCCAGCACACCATCCCCTCACCTCCATCCAGGGCCCCACACAGTCCTTCCAGGTGAGACAAAGGTTCACCTGTCTCTCCTCCAACCTAGTTTATTGCATCAGGTGTTCCCAATGTGATCTCTCTACATCGGGAGACCAAGCGTAAATTAAGA
Source organism: Chiloscyllium plagiosum (assembly GCF_037043375.1). Taxonomy (NCBI): domain Eukaryota; kingdom Metazoa; phylum Chordata; class Chondrichthyes; order Orectolobiformes; family Hemiscylliidae; genus Chiloscyllium; species Chiloscyllium plagiosum. The sequence continues at coordinate 99,265,368 of NW_028270141.1, forward strand.
GAACGATTCACCGAGCATCTCAGTGAGGCCCATGGGGCTGACCTGAGCTCCTAGCCACCGCCCATTTCAATTTCCCTTCGCACTCTCTCTCTGATATGATCATCCTTGGCCTCCTCCACTGTCACAACAAATCAGACCGCAAGTTGGAGGAACAACACCTCATCTTCCACCTGGGCAGCCTACAATATGGTGGACTCAACACTGAGTTCTCCAATTTCAAATAACCTCCCTCCCATCACCTGACTCCCTTCCCAACCCCTCACCCCACCCTTCCATTCCTCTCATCGACCCTTTCTTCTAGCCACCAATTGGATTCATTCCTCCAATCGACCAATCAGATCGTACCCTCTACCCATGTTCATCAATCCCCATCTCACCACCCTGACCCCCAGTCCCTTTATCTGCAGCTCCCTCTACACCCACTCCCAGTCCTGAAGAAGTCTGAAATGTCAACTTCTCCACCTCGTGATGCTGCCTGGCTTGCTGAGTTCTTCCAGCCTCCTGTTTGGATTCCAGCATCTGCAGTTTTTTTTCTCTCTAGCCACGTTATTAAAAGGTGCATCCGGACCATGAGTGTACTTGAATGCTCAATAAAATTAGGTATTAATTGAAAGTTATGTTTAAATTAAAGTTTATGGTATTCGCACTGGTAGCAAAAAGCCATGTTATGACAATGCCATCATTATTTTTGACACAGCACTCATTGGCCCTGCAGAGACAGAGGTGATTTCCTTTGAAACATCAATCCTTGTTAAGGTGATTGCTCCCTGCACAGTGTTAAAAAAACAGAGTGGCAGCCTGAAATCAGTGGAAGATATATATCACAAAGTAAAATATGATATAACAGTGTCAGTCAAAGCACAGGATCAGGTAAGGGTTTTGCCTTTTTTTATTTTTTATTTCATTAATTGAATGTATAATGAGATTATTACTCACTAATTATTCACCTAACTGTCAGATTGGTTCAGAGCAGCTGAGGACTTATATTACTAACAATAAAACATTTGGGATCCATCACTTAAGTCCTGGAACAACCTACTGTGTTTCTGTTCAAATAAGGGTTCCACTCTACAGTATGGTTGGTAAACCAAGTAAAGAACAATGTGAGACTCTAACAAGTGAGTAGCCCAGTTTGTTTCACTGTTTCAATACAGGTACTTCAGTGATATTTAACATGCATTAACTCACTGTGTTCTAATCCACAGGGCCAAAAACTAGAATAATCCACTTAGTGATAATCTGTTCAGCATGTGGGGCACTAATCCTGGTTACACTTTCAATTTACTTATACTTTAAGTACTTCAATGCCCCTGAAACACAACTACCTGCAATGTTGACAACCTGGAATAGGAAGGAGCTAGAAAGTGCTGTGTTTATACCTCAAATTATTGAATCAACAAATATTGCCAAATGGGAATTTACAAAAGCCTCAAAATATCCTAGACTTCCACTGTTACAAAATAGACATGAAGCACATGTGCGGCATTGTAAAAAATACATCAACATTGAATCTTCAGGTAGGTTCAGAAACAGAGATTTTGACCATAACTCTACGCATCAGGGTACCATTATATTTTATGAGTACCTTGAGCAGCCTCAATTTATTTGTTCTGAATACACACAGTTAGACGCAGAACCTGACACTCCATTATATGTAGACCAGCAAGAAGAGAACATCAGGTTGCAATGGACTTCCCCAGACTGCTGCCAATGCCATTCCAAAAAGGAATTCCAAGTTCTGGAGACAGGACCTTTTCAAAAAACAACAGAGATTTCTGCACCTGGATATCCAGACTACGTCAATGAAGACTTTTGCGAGAATCCAATTTTGAAGAACTGGGGACTGATCATCCAACAAATGGATATAGTTTGAAATTTTTATAAATGCAAAGTCTCAAATAAAATACATTTTACCTGGACCAGAGTAAGCACTGTAAATTTGTAGGCCTTAAACCTGGGAGATTTTAGTTATTTCTAAAATTTTGTTAAAAAAATCAAGATCCAGAAGAGTCTTTAACCTATCAAAGCTCTGTTCTCCTGCTGTAAAATGTAACTGAATTTTCCATGGTCGTCATATATTCGTGCTCACTGCATTGCTGGTATTAACATTCTAAGTTAACGCGTTTATCCTATTCATTTACAATACATTCATTTAAATAATTCATCATATTCTCCCCTAATTGGTCCCATTCAAAGTTGTAAACCTTGAGCATTTCTAACTTTATTTTTTGGTAACCTATCTGCTTTACTGGCATTGACTTTGTCAGTATTTGTTCACTTTAATCTAGACATTCCTTGGTGTGTCAAACCCTCATATCAGAACTGAGTACCCTGCCAATTATAAGAAATCCTTTACTACAGGCTGAAATAAAAAAGTACTTTTCCATGTAGCCGCTTGGAAAAGGCACTATATTGTGGAACCAAAAGTGATCCTTAGAAGGGAAAGAAAGAAAGACTTGCTCTTAACATAAATAAAAACAAAATTCTGTGGATACTGAAAATCTGAAATGAAAATTGTGCTGTTAATATTCAGTAGGTCTGGCAGCATAGAGTCACAGGGATGTACAGCATGGGAATAGATCTTTTGGTCCAACCCATCCATGCTGACCAGATATCCCAACCCAATCTAGTCCCACCTACCGACACCCAGCCCATATCCCTCCAAACCCTTCCTATTCATATACTCATCCAAATGCCTTTTAAATGTTGCAGTTGTACCAACCTCCATCACTTTCTCTGGCAGCTCATTCCATATATGTACCATCCTTTGTGTGAAAAAGTTGGCCCTGAGGTCTCTTTTATATCTTTCCCCTCACACTCTAAACTTATTCCTTATACTTCTAGACTCCCCGACCCCAGGGAAAAGACTTTGTCTATTTATCCTATTCATGCCGCTCATGATTTTATTAACCTCTATAAGGTCACCCCTCAGCCTCCCGTGTTCCAGGGAAAACAGCCCCAGCCTGTTCAGCCTCTCCCTACAGCTCGAATCCTCCAATCCTGGCAACATCCTTGTAAATCTTTTCTGAACCCTTTCAAGTTTCACAACATTCTTCCGATAGGAAGGAGACCAGAATTGCATGCAATACTCCAAAAGTGGACTAACCAATATCCTATATAGCCTCCCAACATGGCCTCCCAACTCCTGTCCTCAAAACGCTGACCAATAAAGGAAAGCATTATCAAATACCTTCTTTGCTATCCTATCTACCTGCAACTCCACTTTCAAGGAGCTATGAACCTGCACTTCAGGTCTCTTTGTTCAGCAACACTCCCTAGGACCTTACCGTTAAGTGTATAAGTCCTGCTAAGATTTGCTTTCCAAAATGCAGCACCTCGCATTTATCTAAATTAAATTCCATCTGCCACTTCTCAGCCCATTGGCCCATCTGATCAAGATCCTGTTGTAATCTGAAGTGACCTTCTTCGCTGTCCACTACACCTCCAATTTTGGTGTTATCTGCAAACTTACTAATGATACCTCTTATGTTCACATCCAAATCATTTATATAAATGACGAAACGTAGTGGACCCAGCACCGATCCTTGTGGCACTCCACTGGTCACAGGCCTCAAGTCTGAAAAACAACACTCCACCACCACCCTCTGTCTTCTACCATTTGAGCCAGTTCTGTATCCAAATGGCTAGTTCTCCCTGTATTCCATGAGATCCAGCCTTGCTAACCAGTCTCCCATGGGGAACCTTGTCGAATGCCTTACTGAAGTCCATATAGATCACATCTACTGCTCTGCACTCATCAATCCTCTTTGTTACTTCTTCAAAAAACTCAATCAAGTTTGTGAGACATGATTTCTCTCACACAAAGCCATGTTGACTATCCCTAATCAATCCTTGCCTTTCCAAATACATTTACATCCTGTCCCTCAGGATTCCCTCCAACAACTTGCCCAACATTGATGTCAGGGTCACTGGTCTATAGTTCCCTGCCTTAACCGTAACACCCTTTTTAAACAGTGGCACCATGTTAGCCAACCTCTAGGCTTGTGGCACCTCACCTGTGACTATTGATGATGCAGATATGTCAGCAAGGGGACCAGCAATCACATCCCACAGAGTTCTAGGGTACACCTGATTGCGTCCTGGGGATTTATCCACCTTTATGCATTTCAAGACATCCAGCACCTCCTCCTCTGTAATATGGACATTTTTCAAGATGTCACCATCAATTTCCCTACATTCTATATCTTCCATGTCCTTTTTCAACGTAAATATTGATGCAAAATACTCGTTTAGTATCTCCCCCATCTCCTGTGGCTACACACAAAGACTGCTTTTCTGATCTTTGAGGGGCCCTATTCTTTCCCTCGTTACCATTTTCTCCTTAATGTATCGGTAAAAACCCTGTGGATTCTCCTTAACTCGGTTTGCAATTTTGTGGAGACAGATAAACAAACTGATGTTGTGAGTTCAAGATGCCTCTTCTTCAGAATTGCATTTATTTAGATCTTTTAACAGACATTTGATGTTTCAAAGTACTTTCAAAACATCATCACTGACTTGGTGAAAGAGACATGGCAGTAAATGTGCACTCAGCAAACTCCCACTATGAACATTGTGATAATGATCTGGTAATCAACTGTGCTTGAGTCTGGGAGGGTCACAGCTCAGTTGACTGGTTTGTGATGCAGTATGATGCTAACAGCAAAGGTTCTTTATCCCACACCAGCTGAAGTCACTGTGAAGGTTCCACCTCACCCCTCACCTGAGCTACGGTGGTCTGCAGGTTAAACCACTGCCAGTTGTGTCTCTCTAATGAGACAGCAGGCCTATGGCAGCTTCATATTTTAACTGAAATATAAGCATGAACCATGCTATCGGGGAAACTCTCAACCCTTATCTCCAATGTAGTTAGTGTGAGATCATGTACATCAACCTGAGAGAGTAGCCAGATTCTTGGTTTAAATTTTCATCCCAAAAACAGCACCGCTGTCATTGCAGTGCTCATTCAGTACTTCATGCACTGAACTTTGTAGTCAAGTCCTGTAGTGTGACTTGAATCAGAGATAAGTGTGTTAACAATTATGTCAAAAATCACACAACATCAGATTATAGTCCAACAGGTTTAATTGAAAGCACACTAGCTTTCGGAGTGTCGCTCCTTCATCAGGTGTCAGTGGAGGGCTCAATCCTAACACACAGAATTTATAGCAAAAATTTACAGTGTGACATAACTGAAAGTCTACATTGAAAAATTGATTGTCTGTTAAGCCTTTCATCTGTTAGAATATCATGATTGTTTCACTTCTTTTATGTGTAAAACACAAAACCTTTTTTTAAAAAGTTGCATTCTCAGGTTAGCTGTTAACAATGGTGATAGCTAGACAATATGTTGAAGGTAAAAATCCTCCCCCACTCACCCATTGTACTCTATGCTACTCTCTCCCCACCCCCACCCTCCTCTAGCTTATCTCTCCACACTTCAGGCTCTCTGCCTTTATTCCTGATGAAGGGCTTTTGCCCGAAACGTCGATTTTGCTAAAGCTCCTCAATGCTGCCTGAACTGCTGTGCTCTTCCAGCACCATTGATCCAGAAGATGTTGAAGGTGTTGGCCCCCTGTGTTCTCTGTCTATGCCATGATGTTTAGATTGATTCTAATCTAAAAAGTGAGATAACGGAGTTTAACATAAATGCATGCAGTTTTTGAGCAAAGTACAATGTAACCCTGCAAGTCATACACTTATGTCATACACTGTGGCAAAAATTGTCATAAATTTATAGGCTCCTACCAACTCACCAGCGCTACAGGTATTCCTCTCCTCTCACTCCTACCAAGACTGCACTCACTGGCTGTTCCTACTCCATCATTTGTGTGAAAAGACAAACTTCACCTCTTTCATTCTGATAACAACTTTTGAAATGTGAATGTGCAAGGGCCTAGTCTTGGACAGCAGATCATTCAACATCTAAAAAGAGACGTGTTAAAATTTCAAGTCTAGAGTTTACATTCAGTTCTTATATTGCAGCTAAAAGCATGTTTTTCATTCCAAGAAGTGTTGAGTGATTTCTGACATTTCCAGTATTTGCACATTCTTTTTTCTTTTTATATGTAATAATATAAACATCCAGCAAGAGGCATAAGGTCTTGGAGACACTCATTTATCGAGTTACTCACTGGTATGGGAAGAAACATAATATATCACCTTAGCACTGAGTTCCTTGAATTTGTGAGGAATAGTTTGACTCCAAAATGGTGACTTCAACACGTCTAACACAATCCATGCCAGACATTATTTGGTAAAAGCATCAGTGCATGTAATAAATCCTCCAAAAGTACACAGAGTAGATACATTGTGACATCCATTAATGCCTAACTCAGATTTGGGAATGGTGCTAGCATTTTGGAGCTCAACACTCCAACTAAAACTGTCTCTTAAACTTGCACAGCGTAACACATGCTGGAAGGTAGCCCACCCAGCTCCAACTCTCCCAATACAATTCAAAGGGATCATCAACTGATCACTAGTCAGTTGGTGATATTGGCAGTTACTGTGACTATAGAAGTGATTGATTGTTCCTAGAGTTCTTCAAACATGCTAAAATCTACAGTGGTGACTCTTGATAAAGGACGTTATCTTTGAGATTCAGCACAGACCTCTTGCTATGGAGTCATACAGCACAGATACAGATCCTTTGGTTCAACCTGTTTGTGCCAACCAGAAATCCCAATCTGACCTAGTCCCATTTGCCAGCATTTGGCCCATATATCTTCAAACCCTTGCTATTCACATGCTCATCCAGATGCCTTTTAAATGTTGTAATTGGACCTGCTTCCATGACTTCCCCTGGCAAGTCGTTCTGTATGCCCACCACCCTCTGCATGAAAAAGTTAACTCTTGGGTCTTTTTTAAATCTCTAATTTTGGACTCTCTCACTCGAAAAATAACCTTGGCTATTCACCCTATCCATAACCCTTGTGATTTTATAAACCTTTAAAAGATTACCCCTTAGCCTCCCAAAGTCTAAGGAGAAAAAGCAACAGCCTATTTAGTGTAGCCCTCTAACTCAAGCCCTCCAGTTCCAGCAGCATTCTTGTAAATATTTTCTGCACCCACTCAAGTTTAACAACCTTCTTCTTGTAGAAGAATGACCAGATTTAAATGCAGTATTCCAAAAGTGGCCTCACCAATGTCCTGTGCAGCTGCAACATGATGTTCCAATTTCTATACTCAATACATTAGCCAATGAAGGCAAGCATGCCAAATGCTTTCTTCACCAACCTGTCTATTTGCAGCTCCATTCTCAAGAAACTATGCGCATGCACCTCTCGGTCTCTTTGTTTGGCCACACTCCCTAGGGCCCTTACATTAACTGTATTGCCTTACCAATTTATCATGTTGATCTAAATTAAATTCCATTTGCCAATCCTCAGCCCATTAGCCCATCTGATCATGTCCCATTGTACTCTGAGATAATCTTACTGTCCACTTCACTATGTAGTTTGGTGTCATCTGCAAATGTACTAACCATACTCCTCTGTTCACATCCAAAACATTTACAGGGGAACCTCGATTATCTGAATGAGATGGGCGGGCACTATTTTGTTCGGATAATCGATTATTTGGTTAATCAATTAATGCCTTTCCTCTGGGGCTCGGAGTTTTTAAAGTCTGCTCCCCATTCAGGAGACTGCAGCAGCACACAGCACGCGAACCCCCGACCCAAACACTGCCCACTGCCTCCTACCCGACCCCCAACCCAGTCCAAACTTGTCCCCCGCCCCCCAGCAAAAATCACGCGAGCTTCCGCCTGCCCCCAGAATCCCGTTCAACCCCACCCCTGCCCCAACCTCGTCCAGGCCCGCCCCCGCCTGCCCCCACCTCCAACCCCATTCAACCCTGCCCCCACCCCCAGCCCAGTCCAACACCACCCCCACCCACACGAATCCCCTGTTCACCCCACCTCTCCGGGGCAGCCGGACTCTACATCAACAACATGACTGCTGCTGCTGCTGCTGCTGCTGCTGCTGCTGCTACTGCTGCTGCCTTTGTAGGCTAAGTCTCCAGTTAGCGCACACACACGCACACCATTTTAGACAGTTTCCACGTTTGCCCTGTACAGGACAATGTTGGAGAGAGTAGCTGGAGGGACAGTTGGTTAGGGTACATCCCTCTGTAGAACTCCAGGGAAAGTGTGGGGAGAGAAAGAGAGCGGGAGGTCAGTCATTTGGAGACGATGCCTGTTTAATCACGGTAAACAAAAGACGCAATTACTATTGGAAACAAGTCTTTGCTGTAATGTTTCTATCCGGACCTCGAGATCTCCTTCGGATAATCCGATTTTCGGATAATTGGTATTCGGTAAATCGAGGTTCCTCTGTATATAAGTGACAAAAGCAGTGGACCCAGCACCGATCCTTATGGCACACCACTGGTCACAGTCCTCCAGGCTGAAAAGCAATCCTCCTCCACCACCCTCTGTCTACTACCTTGAAGCTAATTTTGTATCCAATTGGCTAGTTTCCCCCAGATCCCATGTGATCGAACCTTGCTAACAAGTCTACAATGTGGAACCTTGTCAAACGCTTTGTTAAAGTCCATATAGACAACGTCTATTGTTCTGTGTTCGTCAATCTTCTTTCTCATCTTATTAAAAAACTCAAGGTCCTGAAGCACGATTTCCCACAGACAAAGCCATTTGACTATCCCTAATCAATCCTTACCTTTCCAAATGCATGTAAATCCTGTCCCTCCAAATTCCCTCCAACAACTTCCCTACCATTGACATAAGGCTCATTGGCCTATAGTTCCCTGGCTTGTCCTTACCACTTTTCTTAAATAAAACCACCACATTAGCCACCCTCCAGTCTTCTGCCACCTCAGCTGTGGCTGTCGATGATATAAATACTTCGGCAAGGTATTCAGCAATCTCTACCCTGGCTTCTCATAAAGTTCTGGGAAACACCTGATCAGGTCCCAAGGATTTATTTACCTTTATACATTTTAAGACCTCTAGCACCTCTGCTTCTGCATTATAAACTCTTTTTGAGACATCACTATTTATTTCCCCAAGCTTCCTAGCTTCTGCAATAAACACTGAAGTGAAATATTTGGTTAGTACCCCACCCAACTCAGGTGGTTCCACACAGATGGTCATGTTGATCTTTAAGGGATCCTATTCTCTCCCTAATTACTCTTTTGCCCTTAAGGTACTTTTAGAATTTCTTTGGATTCTCCTTAACTCTATTTGCCAAAACTATCTCATGTCCCCTTTTTACCATCCTGATTCCTCACAGAAGTATATTCCTACTGCCCTCATACTCCTATAGGGATTCACTAAATCCAAGTTATCTATAGATATATGCTTCCTTCTTTTTCTTCACCTGAGCGTCAATTTGTCTAGTCATCCAGCATTCTCTACACATACTTACTTTGCCCTTCATATTAACTGAACTGTCATTATCTAATTCTTAAAGGCCTTCCATTTTCCAACAGTCTCTTTACCTGTAAATAGCCTCCTGCAATAAACTTTTGAAAGTTCCTGCCTAATACTGTCAAAATTGACCTTTAGAATAAAACCTAAAGTGCTGGAAAAATAAGCAGATCTGGAAGTTTAGTAACATGAGAAATGAGGGACAGAGAATGACAGCAAGTGACAGAGAGAGAAACACACCTCAGAATACACAATCAGAATTAGATGTTAAAAGATAACAAAATTAAAATCTCCGGATGGGATTTTAAATGGATCTGATTGATATGGGCTGTGGCAACGTGTGTAAGAGAACCAGGAAACAAGCTTTTTCTTATTTGACCCTGGGATGCGAGCATCATTAGTGAAGCCAGCATTTAATGGCTGTCCCTAATTGGCGAGAAGGCAGGTGAGAGTCAATCACATTGCTGTAAGTCTGGAGACACACATAGGCTAGACAAAGTAAGCACGACAGTTTCCTTCGCTAAGTGACATTAATGAAACAGATGGATGTTTTCCCCAACAATGGTTTTGTGGTCATCAGCAGATTCTAAATTCCAGATTTTTTTTTGCTTGAATTCAAACTTTGCCATTTACCATGCTGGGATTTGAACCTGGGTCCCCACAATATTACCTGGGTCTCCAGCTTAATAGTTTATTGACAATACCACTAGGCCATCTTGGCATCAGGTGCATTGCACTCCATCTTTTATGTTTTTCATGAGTGGCATAGTGAGATTCTCATTTGGCATTGGTGAGATGTCAATTGATGGGGATGATTGCTTGTTAACAGATACCTTGTGAACATCACAACTCACCTCAATAATATTCAGCTTCCCATATTACCAAATTTGCCAAACAAGCTTGATATTTGGACAACCTGACATGGAAGTGTGTAACTGGCAGATTCAGCTCACTGCTTGTCCCTGCTGGGGTCAGTGAGGTACCCATCAGTCAAGGGCAGCCTCCCATTCCTGTCCAGGAGTTTGGCCATGGTCAGACATCCAGTCAGAGTTTCTCAGTCAGGGACACCTTGCATCTGCAGTCCAAAGAGCAGACCATGGTCAGTCCTGTGGCTCCTATGGCATCTTAAGGCGAATGCCCATTCATAAACACCAGTCAGTGGTTTGAGCAGAACTTGTCTGGAGCTGTCCAGTCAAGGAGTAGACCACATTTAGTCAGTTCAATCTGCCATAGGATCTAAGGGAGCAAATGAACTGGAGCTCACCACAGATTGGAAGTGCTGTGTAATGATTGAGAGTGATGGCAGGATTTCTGGAAGTGGAATGAAGAGTGGTACTTTCTCAGTCAGCGGGATGTGGATGTCTGGGTGTCCCTGCAAGCGCAGTCCTGTTCTCCTCCTGCAAGGGTGGGGATTCTCTCCTCATGGAGGATAAGGACATGGATGTCAGGCACATTCTCCACTCTGCCCTGGAATGGGCTATGTTCTCTTGTAATGAGAAAATTAGGGCGGGGGAGGTGAGTTGGCAATACGGCAGTTAGGGCCAGGCATATGGGGCAAAGGTGGTGAAACGTACTGAAGGGCTGAGGAGGGAGCTCAGAGGGCATTCATGCAGGAAGCTAAGGGGCAAGAATGGGTGAGAGGAAGCAACAATGAGAGTGGTGGGACAAGAGGCTTAATGGGAGGTTTGTGTGTGGCACTAATAGTGTGAGTGTGAGATGGCAGACTGAAAGGTGTGGCACTTACCTGGCAGAATGGAGTAGGTCATTAACCTTTTTTCCCATACTGCTGGCTGCTCCTGGAGATGGCACGGACCCGAGTGACAACGTCAGAGTAGCTTGGCACAGGCTGGTGAGATGGCCTCCTTCAGTACCCCGACAGTGAAACAAAATGCCATCCTACATTTCTCCAACATCTTATGCATATGTTGCTGATCAAGTAGGGCAACTTCGGGATGCCAGTGCTCATCCGGGCACACTGTGTGGTACTTTAAAGATGGTGCAGGGGATGCAGTGCTCAGTGTATTTTGCCAGAGCGGCGAGGAGAGAAGGAGTGGTGAAGCGAGGGCTGCCGGGAAGGGTGAGTTTTCCCGCATTAAAAGGGTCTTACCTCGCGAGTCTGGCCGCCATTTGCTGAGATGTGCGAGAGAGGAGCAAAAGACTTCTGGGGAGTCATATATACTTGTGTGGTTGCTTTACCCGAAACACTACTCGGATAGTGTCTCCCATCCATCCTCCTCCTCTAACCAGAAAAAAAGGTTCTGTGCTCCAGATTGGTAAGGTAACGAGTTTATTCTTTATTCCTTTTTCTCAACAGTCTCTTTGGGAATTTAGAATAGTGGGGATGGAGGTGAGGGCAGTTGAATGTTCCTCCTGCAGAATGTGGGAGGTAAGGGTCACCACTAGTGTCCCTGCTGACTACATCTGCGAGAAGTGCACCCAATTCTAGCTCCTCGAAAACCGCGTTAGGGAACTGGAGCTGGAGCTGGATGAACTTCAGATCATTCGGGAGGCAGAGGGGGTTATTGAGAGGAATTACTGGGAGGTAGTCACTCCTCAGGTACAAGAAAAAGGCAGATGGGTTACATTCAGGGGACAGAAAGGGAACTGGCAGGCAGTGCAGGGATCCCCTGTGGCCATTCCCCTCAACAATAAGTATACCGTTTTGGATACTGTTGGGGGGTACGACTTACCAGGGGAAAGCAGTGGGGCACAGGGCTCTGGCACAGAGTCTGTCCCTGCTGCTCAGAAGGGAAGGGGGAAGAGGAGCAGAGGAGCAGAGCAGTAGTCATTGGGGACTCCATATTCAGGGGGACAGATAGGAGGTTCTGTGAGGATGAGAGAGACTCATGGTTGGTGTGTTGCCTCCCAGGTGCCAGGGTTCGTGATGTCTCTGATTGTGTTTTTGCAATCATTAAGGGGGAGGGGGAGCAGCCCCAAGTTGTGGTCCACATAGACACCAACGACATAGGTAGGAAGAGAGATGGGGATTTAAGGCAGAAATTCAGGGAGCTAGGATGGAAGCTTAGAGCTAGGACGAACAGAGTTGTTGCCTCTGGTTTGTTGCCCGTGCCACGTGCTAGTGAGGCGAAGAATAGGGAGAGATAGGAGTTGAACATGTGGCTACAGGGATGGTGCAGGAGGGAGGGTTTTGGATTCTTGGATAATTGGGGCTCTTTCTGGGGTAGGTGGGACCTCTACAAGCAGGATGGTCTTCATCTGAACCAGAGGGGTACCAATATCCTGGGGGGGGGGGGAGATTCACTAAGGCTATTGGGGTGGGTTTAAATTAATCCAGCAGGGGGATGGGAACCAAAATTGTAGTTCGAGTATAGAAGAGGTTGAGAGTAGGGAGGTCCGAAATCAAGTTTCAGGGACGCAAGATGGCACCGGCAAGCAAGAAGTTGGTTTGAAGTGTGTCTACTTCAACGCCAGGAGCATCCGGAATAAGGTGGGTGAAGTTGCAGCATGGGTTGGTACCTGGGACTTCGATGTTGTGGCCATTTTGGAGACATGGATAGAGCAGGGACAGGAATGGTTGTTGCAGGTTCCAGGATTTAGATGTTTCAATAAGAATAGAGAAGATGGTAAAAGAGGGGGAGGTGTGGCATTGTTGGTCAAGGACAGTATTGCAGTTGCAGAAAGGATGTTTAGGGACTCGTCAATTGGGATAGTATGGGCTGAGGTTAGAAACAGGAAAGGAGAGGTCAACCTGTTGGGAGTTTTCTATAGGCCTCCAAATAGTTCCAGAGATGTAGAAGAAAGGATAGCAAAGATGACTCTCGATAGGAGTGAGAGAGACAGGGTAATTGTCATGGGGGACTTCAACTTTCTAAATATTGACTGGGAACGCTATAGTACGAGTACTATAGATGGGTCAGTTTTTGTCCAGTGTGTGCAGGAGGGCTTCCTGACACAGTATGTAGACAGGCCAACAAGGGGTGAAGCCACATTAGATTTGGTACTAGGTAATGAGCCCGGCCAGGTGTTAGACTTGGAAGTAGGTGAGCACTTTGGTGATAGCGATCACAATTCTGTTATGTTTACTTTAGTGATAGAAAGGGATAGGTGTATACCACTGGGCAAGAGTTACAGCTGGGAGAAAGGCAATTACAATGCGATTAGGCAAGATTTAGGAAGCATAGGATGGGGAAGGAAACTGCAGGGGATGGGCACATTAGAAATGTGGAGCTTATTCAAGGAAAAGCTCCTGAGTGTCCTACATAAGTATGTACTTGTCAGGCAGGGAGGAAGATGTAGAGCGCGGGAGCCGTGGTTTATGAAGGAAGTGGAATCTCTGGTCAAGAGGAAGAAGAAGGCTTATGTTAGGACGAGATGTGGAGGCTCAGTTAGGGTGCGAGAGGATTACAAGGTAGCCAGGAAAGACCTAAAGAGAGAACTCAGAAGAGCCAGAAGGAGACATGAGAAGTTGTTGGCGGATAGGATCAGGATAAACTCTAAGGCTTTCTATAGGTATTTAAGGAATAAAAGAATGACGACAGTAAGATTAGGGCCAATCAAGGATAGTAGTGGGAAGTTGTGTGTGGAGTCAGAGGAGATAGGGGAAGCACTAAATGAATAGTTTTCGACAGTATTCACTCTAGAAAATGACAATGTTGTCGAGGAGAATACTGAGATACAGGCTACTAGACTGGGTGGGATTGAGGTTCACAAGGAAGAGGTATTAGAAATCCTGCAGAGTGTGAAAATAGATAAGTCCCCTGGGCCGGATGGGATTTATCCTAGGATCCTCTGGGAAGCCAGGTAGAAGATTGCCGAGCCTTTGACATTGATCTTTAAATTGTCATTGTCTACAGGAATAGTGCCAGAAGACTGGAGGATAGCAAATGTGGTTACCCTGTTCAAGAAGGGGAGTAGAGACAACCCTGGTAATTATAGACCAGTGAGCCTTACTTCAGTTGTTGGTAAAGTGTTGGAAAAGGTTATAAGAGATAGGATTTATAATCATCTAGAAAATAATAATTTGATTAGGGATAGTCAGCACGGCTTTGTGAAGGGTAGGTCATGCCTCACAAACCTTATAAAGTTCTTTGAGAAGGTGACCAAACAGGTAGATGAGAGTAAACCAGTTGATGTGGTGTATATGGATTTCAGCAAAGCGATCGATAAGGTTCCCCACAGTAGACTATTGTACAAAATGCGGAGGAATGGGATTGTGGGAGATATAGCAGTTTGGATCAGTAATTGGCTTGCTGAAAGAAGACAGAAGGTGGTGGTTGATGGGAAATGTTCATCCTGGAGTCCAGTTACTAGTGGTGTACCGCAAGGATTGGTATTGGGTCCACTGCTGTTCGTCATATTTATAAATGACCTGGATGAGGGCGTAGAAAGGTGGGTTAGTAAATTCGTAGACGACACTAAGGTCGGTGGAGTTGTGGATAGCGACGAAGGATGTTGTAGGTTAGAGAGAGACATAGATAAGCTGCAGAGCTGGGCTGAGAGGTGGCAAGTGGAGTTTAATGCGGACAAGTGTGAGGTGATTCACTTTGGTCGGAGTAACCGGAATGCACAGTACTGGGCTAATGGTAAGATTCTTGGTAGTGTCGATAAGCAGAGAGATCTCGGTGTCCAGGTACACAGATCCTTGAAAGTTGCCACCCAGGTTGACAGGGTTGTTAAGAAGGCATACAGTGTTTTAGCTTTTATTAATAGAGGGATCGAGTTCCGGAACCATGAGGTTATGCTACAGCTGTACAAAACTCTGGTGCGGCCGCACTTGGAGAATTGTGTATAGTTCTGGTCACCACATTATAAGAAGGATGTGGAAGCTTTGGAAAGAGTGCAGAGGAGATTTACGAGGATGTTGCCTGGTATGGAGGGGAGGTCTTACGAGGAAAGGCTGAGGGACTTGAGGCTGGTTTCATTGGAGAGAAGAAGGTTGAGAGGTGACTTAATAGAGACATATAAGATAATCAGAGGGTTAGATAGGGTGGACAGGGAGAGACTTTTTCCAAGTATGTTGACGGCGAGCACGCGGGGGCATAGCTTTAAATTGAGGGGTGATAGATATAGGACAGATGTCAGAGGTAGTTTCTTTACTCAGAGAGTAGTTAGGGTATGGAATGTTTTTGCCTGCAACGGTAGTAGATTCGCCAACTTTAAGTGCATTTAAGTCTTCATTGGACAAACATATGGACGCACATGGAATAGTGTAGGTTAGATGGGCTTCAGATTGGTATGACTGGTCGGCGCAACATCAGTAGGACAGGCTAGGCTTGTTCCATTGAAGTTTCGAAGAGTGGGGGATGACTTGATTAAGTTTATAACATCCTGAACAATGCTGACAAAGTGAACCTGGAAAGAATGTATGTCCTAAGGGTTAGTCCAGCATGAAGGGGTGCTACTTTACAATAAAGGGGAGCCCTTTCAGGACAAAGAAACCTTTCCTCACAGAGGATTGTGCAGCTTTGGAACTCTCTGCTTGGCAGGAGATGGAGCAGGGGTCATTGTATATTTTTAATACAGAGGTGGATAAATTCTTGTTGAGTGCAGGAATCAAGGGTTATTGAGGGTAGATTGGGAGAGGGTGGGGTGGGGAATGTGGAATTCCAAACAGGAATCTACCATTGTCTTAGTTGTATTGTGTAGCAGATTTAGTGGAGAGATGGTTTACTTCTGTTTCTGCAAGGTTTGTGAAGGTTTCTATTTTGTATACTCACATATATCTCTGGCAAGAGAACCAGAGTTAACATTTTGAGCCCCTATGACTCTTTTTCGGGATTGAAAAAAGGTGGAAACATGATTGGTTTTATGTGATTGCATCTGCGCAGCTTCCTGCTTGATTTGGAGCTGAAAGAAATGAAACAAATCTGCTTCCAATTTTCAATGATCATTCATTTTTACCTCTGACTCTTCACTCCTCTTACTTGACTTCTCTGTCTCCATTTCCAAAGTGATATTCAAGACAAATCCACCAGCTCCCACAGCTACCTTGCGTAGACATCCTCACATCCTACTTCCTGAGAGGTAAGAAAATGAAGAAGGAGCAACTGGAATTGAAGCAAGTGTCAGAAAAAGGTTAAAGAATGAGAGAGATAAGAGATCAAAGCTATCATAGTACAAAGTTGCAGCTGTACAGGGCATTGGTTAGGCCATTGTTGGAATATTGCATGCAATTCTGGTCTCCTTCCTATCAGAAAGATGTTGTGAAACTTGAAAGGGTTCAGAAAAGATTTACAAGGATGTTGCCAGGGTTGGAGGATTTGAGCTATAGGGAGAGGCTGAACAGGCTGGTGCTGTTTTCCCTGGACCGTCGGAGGCTGAGGGGTGACCTTATAGAAGTTTATAAAATCATGAAGGGCATGGATAGGATAAATAGGCAAAGTCTTTTCCCTGGGGTGGGGGAGTCCAGAACTAAAGGGCATAGTTTTAGGGTGAGAGGGGAAAGATATAAAAGAGACCTAAGGGGCAACTTTTTCACACGGGGGTGGTATGTGTATGGAATGAGCTGCCAGAGGAAGTGGTAGCAGTTGGTACAACTGCAACACTTAAAAGGCATTTGGATGGGCATATGAATAGGAAGGGTTTGGAGGGATATGGGCCGGGTGCTGACAGGTGGGACTAGATTGGGTTGGGATATCTGGTCGGCATGGACGGGTTGGACCAAAGGGTGTGTTCCCATGCTGTGCATCTCTATAACTGTATGGAGCAGGCTCGAAGGGCTGAGTGGCCTACTCTTGCTGTTTATTCATATGTTTGCATGTTTGTACATATAATAACAGACAACCATCTTTCCCTGAAAGTTTGCAAAGAATGTCACGGGATCTACTTTTCAGATATCTGGAACAGATTCATGGAGGCATAGAGCTTTTACAGGAAAGCTGTATGGGTCCATTATGCCTGTGCTGGTCATCAAGCATCCTTCTGATCCCATTTTCCACCATTTGGTCCATAGCTTTGTACACAATGGCAGTTAAAATGCTCATTTATATACTTCTTAAATGTCTTCAGGGTTCCTCCTCTACCACTTCTTAGGCAGTGAAACCTCCTGCCAAGTGAAAAAGTCTTCCCTCAAATCTCCTCCAAATCCTTACTTTATAACTATATCTCTCGACAAAGGGAAAAGGTTTCTCTTCATTTACTCTACTGCTCATAACTTTGTACACGCCAACCAGGTACCCTCTCAGGCTTCACTGCTTTAAGAAAAACCCCAGCTCTCAAGTCTCATTCCACAGCTGAATCATTCCATCCCAGGCACCCCATCCTGGTGAATCTCATGTGCACCCTCTCAAGTGTAATCACATCCTTCCTATAGTGACCAGACTGCATTCAGTATTCCAGCTAACATTATATACAGCTCTATAATAACCTCCTTGCCTTGACTAATAAAGACAAGTATTGCATATGTCCTTTTAAACACTTTATCTACTTGGCCTGATGCCATCAAGGATCTATGCGTATGAACACTGTGGTCTCAATGATCCTCTGTACTTCCTAGCCTCCTACCACTCATCATGTACCCCCTTTGCTTTGTCAGTCTTCCCAAAGTGTATCACCTCATACTTTTCAGAATTAAATTTAATTTGCCAGTGTCCAGTCCATCTGACCAGCCTGTCTGTATCATTCCATAATCTAAGACTTTTCTCCTCACTGTTTACCACAACATCAATTTTCATGCCATCTGCAAATTTACTAATCATAATCTTACATTCATTCTGGATCATTAATGTATGTTGTTGAAATTAGTGCAGTTGATACAACCCGCATAGGCTTCAATAATGCTGTCATTCATTGCCAAGACTAATTTTTAGTTCCAGAATTACTAATTGAATTTACATTACAATTTACCGTGGAGGTATTTGAATTTATATTCCCAATCTGAGTTTCTGGATTATTAGTCCCCTAATAGTAGTAGTGTGCCACCATATTCTGCAAAGTCTGAATTTTATGTCCTTTTAAATATACTTTACAAATTAGACAGTTTACATAGAATCATGGTATGTTCACTCTGCAAAAAGGAGGGCATTGTGACCATAATGACCATACTGGCTCTCCTAGGAACAATTGAATTATTGCTATGTTGAATTTCCCTCCATCATGAGGTCAGACATAGGGATATTTGGAGATGTGTGTACAATGCTCATCAGCATTCGCAATTCCTCAAACACTGAGCCAGTCCATGTCTATCTGTTTGTGTTTCAAATTCCACATTCCAATCTAGACCAACAATCCCTGATTCACTGCCTAACAAGAATCTTTCTATGTCTGCCTTAAAAATATTCTGTGACCCTTCCTCCAATCTCTTCTGAGCCAGAGAGTTCCGAAGTTGTAAAACCATCAGAGAATAAAGATTTTCCTTCATCTCTGCCCTGAATAGACAACCTCACATATTAAAACCGAAGAGAAAGCATCCTTTCCACTTACATCTTGTCAAAACCATTGAGATTTTTATACATTTTAATTAAGTTTCTAAATTCCTATAGAAACAAAACCACCCTATCTGACCCATCCTCATGAGAAAATCCACTTCTTCCAGGTATCAATCAACTAAATCGCCTATGAACCACTATTTAAGATGGGGTCTTGTCTATGTGCTGTAAAACTGAAGCATAATATTTTTACTTTAATGTTCAAGTGCACCAACTTGCACTACAATATATGCATAAAAGTGTACCCCGGAACTGTGATAGCGAAGACTCCAGTTTTCTTTCCACTGCATGCTGGTCAGGAATCTCTCTCTTTTGCTGCCTATCATTGATGTATACTGGAAGACTTGGCAGATTGACATTAGACCAACTTTTTATGAATGCATCCACATTGGTCATCAAGTGAAGGAGTGGGACCTGAATCCAGAGCTTAAGCCTCAGAGACAGGAATGCTATCATTGCAGTCCTATCACATAGAATGCTTACAACAGTTGCCAACTTTTGAAAAGCAGAAAATACACTGCAAAGTAAAACCAATGGTCAGGTTGAATAACATATGGAAGCAATAAGCTACAGCAGGATACTGTCAGCAGCTTTTTAAAAAAACAATTACATTATGTACCTACATGAGATAGAAACATTTGTTTTCAAACTTCATACAGTTCAATGAGTACAAGAACCTAAATTTGTACTTTAGCTATGTCAATAAACCAGTGTAACCATCGCTGATTGATAGCCTGAAGTGATGTCAGACATATGATCCTTCAAGCAGACATAATGTGATCATCATTAAAGAGGGGAACGCTCTTAAAAAATAATGTGTTCTCTGAACGTAGAAAATGCTCACAACATCAAATACCCTTGGCTGTTCTGTTCGTATAGTGGTACTGGTACTGAAGCCCTCTCGCTTTATCTGCAATCCAGATAGACATAATACATCTTGTGAAAGCCTTTGAAGATAGGAAGATCTACAGATATTCTACTAATATTTCTCACTCCTTTTGCATCTTCAACAGATTATATGAGCACTTACCTGTTTTTCCGATTATCTGATTTGCTGTTAGCATATCATCTTCTGAGTCATTCCCAAACCAAGCCCCTTCCTAAATGGATGGATCAATAAAACTGAAATTCTTGAGAATCGATAAAATGTGATGGGGTTTCATAATTTGTTTCCAGTTAGGAGTGTGCATCCCACTTTATGTCAATTCCAAATTATACCAAATTCCAATCAAGTTTGAATTTATTATATTGACAATCTGAAAAGCCAATGATACAATCCTATCCTTTGGGAGTATAAGACCGAGGAAAATTAAACAGTTGAGAGGAGAACTGCCAAGCTACTAGCATGTAAAGACTGCCTGAAAAATAGCTCTCTTAAAGGTACCTTTATCAACCAGTCACCTGCGAAGCAGATTTCTCAAGAAGAAGAAAAGAAGACAGGAACACAGAGAAAAACCAAAAGCTTCCTGGTTTTGAGATAAGAAATTTTGTTTTGTAAATGTTAATTGGGAGTTTTATCAGAAGGCTGAAAAAGGGCTTATGCCCGAAACGTCGATTCTCCTGTTCCCTGGATGCTGCCTGGCCTGGTGCGCTTTTCCAGCAACACATTTTCAGATTTATCAGACTAGTAGTATAGAAGGGAATGTAAAAGATAGGTTAGAGGAAGGAGTTTTAAATAGTTGTTAACTAATTATTCTCTGTTATACTTTAAGAAATAAAGTTGCTAATTTTTACTTCAAATTGTTCTAGGACTCTCGAATTTTCACAGATTACTGCACAGGATAAATCTTTTCTGTGTTGCTGGTTTAAATTAAGAAGGAGGGTTTACCCTGTGTCATAACAACGCTAAGAATTAAACTAAAAGGAGAGATTACACAAACAACATTTGTATTCTGTCAAACTAAAAATATTATGGGGTGATTCGATTAAAGATCTCCAGATATTAAGAGTGACTGATTGGACAGGTAAAGAAGAGCTGTTTCTGCTGGTTGAAACCCCAGGATCTGGGGTATAGCCCAAAGATTACAGTTAGGCATGCCAAGAGTGCAGTCAGGAAACATTTCTACACTGAAAGTATGATTGAAGTTTGGAATTCCCATCTGCAAATGGCAATTAATGCTTGAAAAATGCTAATTCTTACATTTAAATTTGAGAATGATAGATGCAACAAAACTATTAAGTGACTACTGTCAAAGGTGGACTTAGTCTCTCTAGTAATGCAGTGATAGTGTCCCTACCTCGTGCCAGAAGGTCTGGACTCATGTCTCATCTCCCACAGAGCTATGCCATGACATGTCTTAAGGTTAACCAAAAATATATGTGTAAAGTTCTGTAACAGATCAGCAATGACTTGTTGGGAGTCAATGGTTTACTTCTATTCCAATATTTAGAACCACATCCTCATTAAAAATGTGTTTGACACCAGTATTTACATTTGACAACAGGCTTTTAATATCTTCAGATCTCGGAGGAAGAAATTATTTGGCAGATCATTTCAAAGAATGTAAAGTAGCTTTGAAATTTCTTAGGTATAATTAGCAAGACAGCATAGATCATGGAGAAAATATTGAAAGCAGAAAGGGGTACAAGCTTAACTGTAGTTCCTATTTGCAAAGGACAGCGATGTGTGGTTTGCTGTAAGGACTTCTGTTCTGCATGTGTGTGAGGAACAGGAAACAAAAGAACATAAAATTCTATCAGCAGCTTGTTTTGTGGTTAACTTGAGACAGAATAAAAAGCAATCATTGAGGTTACTTTGACTTTGCCACCTGTTTCAAGTAGCATTTTATCACTGTGAGTAAAACTGTGCTGGAAGAATTGGCTAACACTCCAGGATTTTCAATTATTATTAATTAAGAAATTTAGCTGCACAACATCAGTATACCTGCACTTTTGACAAAACTTTCTGCCCAATGCTGCTTTTTGTAGACATTGTACCATTGGGGAGTGAACCATATGTAGAAGCATATTATCAGATAACAATTACATTCAGGAAATCTTCATATCTTCAAACAATTAATTTTTAGGAAACGAAGCAGCAAAGTTCAGTGCTTTAGCCATCAGTTTTTTGGTGTTATGGCTATTGTTTTAACTGTAAAATAGTGCTAACGGCAGGTGTGTACATTTCTGGCGTGACCCACACCAGAAATAATTTTAAGAAGATTATTAGCATGCATTGGGAGCATCCATCAAGAGTATGTAGAATAAGTAAACCATGATGCCAATCAGTGGTAACATTGATTGGATAAAAATATCACCTAACACTCCCTCTCCCATTAACACAGCTCTTAAAATACACTGGTGAATATGAGTTTGGTAGATGAAAGGACCTAACACTAGCAACTCTCCACTCCTTGAAAGTGGAGTCGCAAGTAGATAGGATAGTGAAGAAGGCATTTGGTATGCTTTCCTTTATTGGTCAGAGTATTGAGTTGGGAGGTCATGTTGCGGCTGTACAGGACATTGGTTAAGCCACTTTTGGAATACTGCATGCAATGCTGGTTTCCTTCCTATTGGAAAGATGTTGTGAAACTTTAAAGAGTTCAGAAAAGATTTACAGGGATGTTGCCAGGGTTGGAGGATTTGAGCTATAGGGAGAGGTTGAGTCGGTTGGGCTGTTTTCCCTGGAGCATCAGAGGCTGAGGGGTGACCTTATAGAGGTTGATAAAATCATGAAGGGCATGGATAGGATAAATAGACAAAGTATTTTCATGGTGTGGGTGAGTCCAGAACTAGAGTGCATAGGTTTAGGGTGAGAGAGAACAGATATAAAAGAGACCTAAGGGGCAACTTTTTCACACAGAGAGTGGTACATGTATGGAATGATCTGCCAGAGGAAGTGGTGGAGGCTAGTGCAATTGCAACATTTAAAAGGCATTTGGATGGGTTTATGAATAAGAGGGGTTTAGAGGGATATGGGCCGGGTGCTAGCAGGTGGGGCTAGATTGGGTAGGGATATCTGATCGGCATGGATGGGTTGGACTGAAGGATTTCCGTGCTGTATATCTCTATGACTCTATGACTCTAGCACTATTTGAAAGGATCATCAGCCAGCATGGAATCCTGACAAGGTTATGACACACAGGAAGGCATATGACCTGCCGTGTTTGTGCAGGTTCATGAAGTGGTACCCAGCTTTATCCCAACTTCTTAATCCAGTGCTATCGGTTGCAACTCTTCAAGTAGACCGCCAATCATAATTTTTTAATGTTATTTGAGTTTTCTTTTATAATTTCACTGGATGTCGGCACCACTGGCAATGCTAGCATTTATTGCTCATCCCTAATTACCCTTAAAATAGGTGTCTCTGCCTCTCCCACCCTTTCGGACATTGGGTTCCAGGTGAATGCAACACTCTGGGTGAAAAATATGTTTCTTTGTCACATATCTAATCCTTCCACCAATTTCATTGATTTACATCCACTGGCTATTTACTTCTGTGCTAACGGTACTTTGGGGTTGGGTACTGATTGATGTTTATTATTGTGATTACATCGGTGTACGATAGTTTTTGGAGGGTTAGGTTGCTAACATCTGCATGGGGTGATGTGGCAGGTGCTGTCAGACATTGTTCTGACATCTATGATTCTTTACAAACTAAAACACAGCCTCCAGATATGGACAGCCACTTAGCCACCTCAATATATAACATGGCAGAGACAATACAGAGAGGCATCAAGTAGCAGTTCGAACAGGAAGGAAGATGCTGTCACCTACCAGCTCATGGAATGGCGTCGCTCCGAAAGCTAGTGTGCTTCCAAATAAGCCTGTTGGACAATAACCTGGTGTTGTGTGATTTTTAACTTTGTACACCCCAGTCCAACACCGGCATCTTCAAATCATGCCTCTTATGGTGCCATCGTAGGTAGAAGTACCTCAGTTCAAATCTTACATACAAAAAGAGGAATAAAAAGAAACGTAATTGCATTACATTACAGTGATTGATAGACTAAGTTAGAAATAAGATTTAAAAGGATAGACATTACAGTCAGATAAACAAGTTACAAATTACAAATAATCATGACATTGCAGTAGCGCAGTGCAGGAGCTTCCACATGTGGTCTGACCATGCATGCCAGACCTCAGTCCAATACCGGTCGCCGCTGCACTCCAAGCCTCTGGTCCGCACCAGCTCTCAGCTGCTTCAAGGTAAGTTTTCTCCGAGACTCACTTCCCCATACTGGCTTCCACTCCAGGATTTGCTTCTGGGGCTCACCAGCTCCTCCACTCCTCTCTGATAAGTCCAAGTAAATAGCTGAAAAGGAAATTCAGAAAAGAGGGAAAAAAGAAGAGAGAATAAAAGCAAAAGAAAGAAAGAAGAGCAGCCAGAGCAGAGGAGCTCCGGCTGGAGTCTCTTACTCTGCTGCCACCTTGTCTCAGAGAGGCATTGTTATAGAGCCTGTGAGAGTTTCTGTTGATGGGTCTTCAGGATTCTAAGCTGCTCTCCATGAGGTCTGTATGAAATCATCATGAGTAGGTGGTGCTTAAGATAGTCCTCAATAATAAACCTTTCAAATGCTTACATCCTTATATCACAGCTCCCAAGCTGTTTTTCCCATTATGACTATGTTACATCTACATATTACATTTACCATTAACCCATTTCCCCCACATTTCTGGGGTCACATGTTCAGGTTGTTTGGAGGTTTCATTATTCCCAGAAAGTGTTCTCTTTGAATTTTGAAGATTGGTAGCTTCTGGATTAAAGACTGTTTATTTTGATTGTGTTCCGGATGGTTTGGGGTCCGAAAGTCCTGATGAACAGGAGGACCTTTACTTTCTTGGATTTCTTCTGCAAATGACATCTTTATTGCATTATCCTGGAATATGGAATCAGGCAATTTCATCTTGGATATATCATTAGTCTGTAGACATTGGTCATCTCTTCTTAGTGATGGCTTCCCTGAGACTGTATATATCACATCCATCACCTGTTTTAGCAGATTTATTGTTGAAGTTAGTGGACTGTTTAACTTGCAGAGTCACATGGCCACTGACCTTTGGCCTCAGTGGATGCATCATTGATGGAATCACCATGTTCACTTCCTCAGTTCTGCTGCTTCAGCATTGCTTCTTGTTTGGTATGAGCTTTGTCATTATAACAAAGGATTCTTCTAAAGAAACTAAATTCTCTGTTTGGAATTATGTCTTTTCAACTTTCACAACATCTGAGGTCACTTAAACTTGTCACAGCCATTTGTTCATTCAAACTGTGTAGCACCCTATGTTACTTCAATTGGAGATGCAGCATGAGCTCATTGCTCAATAGCAATGTGGTTGCTCATGTTTGCTTACAAACCTTGCTGATCCTTATGATGTGAACTTCCTTCAGTATTGATAGCAGTGGAAAATATCTGTGCCAACCCAGCATAGTCGCAGGTTTCCTTCTTGCTTATAACATAAAACAAATTTATTTTACCATCATAATTAATCCCAAATCTGTCTTCTGTTTAAGTTCTGACAATGATTTGAGCAGGCCCCATAAGGATGGCACAGTGTCTCAGTACTGCTGCCTCACAGCACCAGGAACTCGGGTTTGATTCCTGCCTCAGGTGACTGTATGTGTGGAGTTTGCACATTCTCCCTGTGTCTGTGTGGATTTCCTTTGTGTGCTCTGGTTTCCTCCCACAGTGCAAAGATGTGCAGGTTAGGTGGGTTGGCTATACTGAAGTGCCCGTCATGTCCAGGGATGTGTAGGTGAGATGGATTAGCCACGGAAAATGCATTGCTACAGGAATGGGGCGGGTCTGGGTGGGATGCTTTTTATTGGGATTTTGTGGACTCAATGGGCCAAATGGCCTGCTTCCATACTGAAGGATATCTATGATTTAAATCCTCTAACTGTTGTCTTTTCACCAGTTGTTACATGAACAGATGCTCCTTAACTGAATATTCCTGACCTGTTGATCCAGGACATCCTAACTAACTGGCTTCAAGTTAAAACATAATACTTCAAGAACACCTCAATGAATTTAAATTGTGTTTTCTTTTATATTGACTTTTGTAGTTTAAACTTTATACTTATATTTGTATGTGTCGTTGTGCTTATTGTTTTTCTCAGTAATAAAACTGGTCATCCATTCACTCAAGAAAACCTTGTAACTGGGTTCTTATTTGTTTTTGGTGAACTAATTATCTATGTGCAACTGCAGTGAGGCAGAGCTGCATGCTAAAAAGAGAATTAAATCTTTGTGGTGGCCAATGAGGTTGAAAGGAGGGGAGCTAATTCAACTCTCTTCGTCTGATCTTAAGTAGTCCAGCTCTGGTGAATTACTTACTCCCCTGCAGCAATGTTTCTTTTACCAGGTTCGAAATGCGTTTACCATTGACTGTAGATTCTGCCTTTTGAAGCAAGATTTTTTTCTCTAGGTTTCTTCAATGTTCAGCTGTTCTTGCTGATGACTGCCTGCGTGTGCAGGATTGTTGAAGTTGTATCTAAGAAAAAAGTCATCATACCTTGACCAGATGACTGGGATCAGGCAGCTAAATGGAATCCACACCAGTGCTCACCAATATTGTACGAGGCTACTTCCACTCTCGCTAGGTTGATTTATGTAGTAGATTTTTTTCCTGCCATCCTGTTTTTGGGTGGAGATCTACAGGATCCACTTGGTCTAGTGTGGTGAGGAAAACCATTTGTTAGTTTTTTTAACTTAAACAAGAAATACATTTTTGCATGTTCACAACTAAACACAAATTATATTGATATAGTAAAGTAGTGAGGGAACCAACAAGAGGGAAAAGCATATCTGACCCCATCCTTACCAATCAGCCAGCAGCAGATACATCTGTCCATGACAGTATTGGTAGGAGTACCACCATACAATTCTTGCGGAGACAAAGTCCCACCTTCACATTGAGAATAACCTCCATCATGTTGTGTGGCACTATCATCGTGCTAAATGGAACAGACTTCAACCAGATCTAGCAATTCAAGACTGGGTGCCGTGGGCCAGCAACAGCAGTGGAATTGTACTCCAGCACAATCTGTAACCTCATGCCTCAGCAAATCCCCCACTCAACCATCACCATCAAGCCAGGGGATCAACCCTGATTCAACGGAGAGTGCAGGAGGGAATGGCAGGAGCAGTGGTAGGCATACCTGAGGATGAGATGTCAACCTGGTGAAGCCTCCAAATAGGACTACTCGCATGCCAACAGCATAAGCATCAAATGACAGACAGAGCTATGCAATCCCATAACTAACGGGTCAGATCTAAGATCTGCATTCCTGCTGCATCCAGTCATGAATGGTCGTGGACAATTAGGAAGAGGTGGCTCCACAACGGAAGAACCCAACAAGTAAGTGCAAAAGATAAGGCTGAAGCTTTTGCAATGATCTTCAGCCAGAAGTCCCAAATGGATGACTTATCTCAGCCTCTTCCAGCGATTCTCAGCATTACTGATACCAGTCATCAGCCAATTTGATTCACTCCATGTGATATCAAGAAACAATTGGAAGCACCGGATACTGCAAAGGCTTTGGGCCTGACAACATTCTGGCAATAGTATAGAAGACTTGTGCTCCAAAACGTGCCGCAAACCTAGCCAAGCTGTTCCAGTAGAGTTACAACACTGGTATCAATCCAACATTGTGGAAAATTGCCCAGGTGTCTACTGTACAGAATAAGGACAAATCCAGCACAGCCAATTACTGCCACATCAGTTTAATCTCTATCAGCAGTAAAGCAATGGAAGATGTCATCAACTGTGCTATCAAGCAGCACTTGCTCGGCGATGCCCAGTTAGGGTTCTGCCAGGGCCACTCAGCTCCTGCCACATTACAGCCTCGGCTCAAACATGGACAAAAGAGCTGAATTCCAGAAGAGATATGGGAGTGACCGCCCTTGACATCAAAGCTACAGTTGACCAAGTGTGGCATCAAAGAGCCCTACCAAAGCTGGAACCAATAGGAATCACGGGCAAATCCTCTGCTGGTTAGAGTCATACCTGGCACATAGGAAGATGGCTGTGGTCATTCGAGGTCAGTCTTCTCAGCTCCAGGGCATCTCTGCAGGAGTTCCCCAGGGTAATGTCCTAGGCCTAAACATCTTCAGCTGCTTCATCATCGGTGCTCCCTCCATCATAAAGTCAGAAATGAGGATGCTCACCAATGATTGCACAATGTTCAGCACCATTCACAACTCCTCAGATACTGAAGCAGCTCAGTAAGTATTGATCAACTTTTTTTTCTCAAAAACGTTTAGCAATTAGTTTTATACTGCCGGCATGCTGATTCCAATACAGACCTAATGGGCTAGGAGAAAGTGAGGACTGCAGATGCTGGAGATCAGAGTCAAAGAGTGTGGTGCTGGAATAGCACAGCTGGTCAGGCAGCATCTGAGGAGCAGGAGAGTTGACGTTTCGGGCCTAGTCCCTTCATCAGGAATGATGTGATGGCCTGAATGGCCTCATACTGCACACTAAAAGTTTTGTAATTCTGTGATTGGTCATTCATTCAGACACTCCAATTGCCTGGTAGGGGGATCCAGGGACATGCTCACTTCTAAGCTGCACATACTACTCGTCAGCGATTCCACCATCAAACTGCTGGGCTGGGGGAGAGAATGAAGGTGAGTGACAGGCAGTGAGAAGGGTTAAGGAGAGAGTGGGGTTGTTAATGTGAGGTGTAATTGAATTACTGGGGTGGGGAGTGGGTTTGTTGGTTCAGCGTTGTTTGTTACAAGAAAGGCGGGCAAGTGAGGGAGGGTGGAGAATGAGAGACAGCAGTGCTGGGGATTGACAAGTAGATGAATAGGGAGTAGGTGTGTGAAAGGAATGGATAAGTGATGGAGTGAAATGGGGGACCTTCTAGACAAAAGCTTTAAAGGATAAGCCACTGCTGCTGTGATGGAAGCTGGGATACTGGCCACCAAATACTGAGTCATTGATTGTTCTGCATGTGTATACATGGAGTTATCTACCATTTCTACACTGGGAACAATGTGCTCCAACCTTTAAACAAAGTCTCCATGCTTGTTAGCATTATATGACAAAGTTGTCATCGTCCTATTAGATCAGAGTATTGCTCTCTCATTAGAGTGAGACAATTGGTGGTTGTTTACCTGAGGGAGACATTGAGAAGGAGAATTTTTCATGATAACCTCAGCTGGTCGAGTCCACAGAAATGGAGTCCACACTGTTAATATCACTCTTCATTGCAAGCCAGCCATTTAACCAACTGAGCTGACCAACCCCCGTTAGCCACACTGTCAGTCAAAGCTACTCCAATGATGGTGAATGGGTCTTCAGAACAGTTCTGAAGAAGGTTTACTGGACCTGAAGCACTAACTCTGCTTTCTCTCCAAAGATGCTACCAGAATTGCTGAGTTTTGCCAGCAATCTTTGTTTTTGTTCCTGATTTTCAGCGTCTACAATTCTCTGTTTTTTGCTCAACTTTCTAACAGCTCCCTATCTCTCTTTTTGTTGTTCCAGGAAAAGAGAGGAAGGCAAACACTACAGTTTGGGACTTGAGTGTTATTTGCCGCCAGGATCATGATCACTTTCTCAGCTGTGGTAAGCAAGCTGACTTCTCCCAGAATCCTCTTCAGTCACTTCTCAATACCATCTTCTGCTGCAGCTCTAAAGAACTGTGAAGCACACCTTCTCCCTCTCTTACACACTCACTGATTAAACTTCCAGCTCAGAGTCTCTTACACTGACAGCTCCAATCATCTTCCTTTTTAGAGGTGATGACATGATGTACATAGTATGAGCCTCACACAAGTCTGAGCCTCAGCTGAGCCAGGTTGTAATTCAACAGTGGGTTTAGCACTGGCTGGGTAAAATTTAGTTCACCATGTGCTGCAAATGGAGCAGATCGATCACACATCGCAATCCTCATGACCTCTTTCAGAGGCTTTCCCGTTTGCTTTCCTCTCTCCTGCACAGCTTAGGACCAGGCTGAATAAGAAAGGCAGATTTCCTTCCAGGCATGAGCAAGCATTCCAGCTTTTTACAAGACCCATAGATTTGTGGTTACGAATACTGTAGCTAGTTGGTTTTTAATTTCACATTTACTGAATTATTGATTCTAAATGCCCTTGAAGCCACAGTGGGATTTGAACTCAATAGTCCAGGCTTCAGGATTAGCAGTCCGGTGACATAGTCAATATAATACCATACCCGGTAGATGCTCCCTGGATGTTATAAGCTCAGTTAATTACAATTGACTTTAAAATGCTAAAACTAAATGAAGTGATGAGCATTTGTTTTAACCACAAACAACTAAAGTGAACAACTTCCAAAAAGAGAAATCTGCTATACTTATTAACTCTTCATAAAAGAAACCACGACAAAATACACCTCTTAGAGCCATAGCATCATCACAACAGGCTAGTGATTAATTGAAGAGTAGGTGTTGTCAGTTTGGATGTGAAAACTGATGGGTTTTTGGATGATGCACTGGCAGCCAGCAAGTAACTGAGAAGTGGTTAGGGGGCCTCAGATTGATGCCCAGGCCATACCACATGTAATAGTACAGGAATGGGAAGAGAAATCATTGCATGCGATCCTATCACTTTGAGTTATAGAGGTTTACAGAATGGAAGCAGGCCCTTCGGCCCAACTTCTCTGTGTCAATCAGTTTCCATAATTAATTTAGTCCCATTTCCCTGCGTTTGGTCCATGTCCCTTCATACCTGTCCCATCCGTGTACAAATAGATAGAGTCATTGAGTCATGGAGATGTACAGCATGGAAACAGACCCTTTGGTCCAACTCGTCCATGCCGACCAAATATCCAAATCTAATTTAGTCCCATTTGCCAGCACTTGGCCCGTATCCCTCAAACCCTTCCTATTCATATACCCATCCAGATGCCTTTAAATGTTGCAATTGTAACAGCCTCCACCACTTCCTCTGGCAGCTCATTCCATATACACACCACCCTCTGCATGTATACATTGCTCCTTAAGTCCCTTTTAAATCTTTTCCCTCTCACCTTAAACCAATGCCCTTTAGTTCTGGACTCCCCTACCCTATTCTTGACCCTCATGATTTTATAAACCTCTATAAGGTCACCCCTCAGCCTCCGACGCTCCAGGGAAAATAGCCCTAATCCATTCAGCTTCTCCCTGTAGCTCAAACCCTCCAACCCCAGCAACATCCTTGTAAGTCTTTTCTGAACCCTTTCAAGTTTCACAACATCCTTCCTAAAGCAGGGAGAGCAGTACTCCAAAAGTGGCCTAACCAATGTCCTGTACAGCCACAACATTACCACCCAAATCCTATACTCAATGTGCTGACCAATTTAGGACAGAGTACCAAATGTCACCTTCTTCATTATCCTATTTACCTGCAGCTGCTCTTTCAAGGAGCTATGAACCTGCACTCCAAGGTCTCTTTGTTCAGCAACAACCCCGCTGGACCTTACTATTAAGTTTATAAGTCCTGCCCTGATTTGCCTTTCCAAAATGCAGCACCTTACATTTTTCTGAATTAAATTCCATCTGCCACTACTTGTCCCATTGACCCATCTGATCAAGATTCAATTGTACTCTGAGGTAACCTTCTTCGCTATCTACCACACCTCCAATTTTGGTGTCTTCTGCAAGCTTATTAACCATACCTCCAATGTTCATATCCAAATCATTTATACAAATGATGAAAAGCAGTAGACACAGCACCAATCCATGTGGCACACTGCTGGTCACACGCCTCCTGATCTTTAAGTGGCCCTATTCTCTCCCTAGTTACCCTTTTGTCCTTAATGTATTTATAAAATCCTTTTGGATTCTTTTTAGCTCCATTTGCCAAAGCTATCTCATGTCCCCTTTTTGCCCTCCTGATTCCCCTCTTAAGTTTACTCCTACTGTTTTTATATTCCTCTAAGAATTCACTCGATCTCTTTTGTCTATACCTGACATATGATTCCAATTTTCTCTTGACCAAAACCTCAATTTCTCTAGTCATCCAGCATTCCCTACACCTACTAGCCTTGCCTTTCACCCGAACAGGAACATATTGTCTCTGGGCTCTCATTATCGCATTTTTGAAGGCTTCCCATTTTCCAGCATCCCTTTACCTGTGAACATCCACCCCCAACCAATTTTTGAAAGTTCTTGCCTAATACCGTCAAAATTGGCCTTCCTCCAATTTAGAACTTCAACTTTTAGATCCAGTCTATCTTCTTCCATCACTATTTTAAAAATTAATAAAGTTATGGTCACTGACCCCAAAATGCTCCCCCACTGACACCTCAGTCACCTGTCCTGCTTTATTTCCCAAGAATAGATCAAGTTTTGCATCTTCTCTAGTAGGTACATCCA
This sequence comes from Chiloscyllium plagiosum, assembly GCF_037043375.1. Classification (NCBI taxonomy): domain Eukaryota; kingdom Metazoa; phylum Chordata; class Chondrichthyes; order Orectolobiformes; family Hemiscylliidae; genus Chiloscyllium; species Chiloscyllium plagiosum. The sequence goes on from NW_028270141.1 coordinate 99,297,412, forward strand.
CAAACTGAATCAGAAGATTTTCTTGTACACACTTAACAAATTCCTCTCCATCTAAACCCTTAACACTATGGCAGTGTCAGCATATGTTTGGAAAGTTAAAATCCCCTACCATGATTACCCTATTATTCTTACAGATAACTGAGATCTCCTTACAGATTTGTTTCTCAATTTCCTGCTGACTATTGTGGAGTCTATAGTTCACAATAGTCAGCAGGAAATTGAGAAACAAATCTGTGCTCTCATTAGAGAGAAGCAACTGAATTAGGTGATCATAAATTTCTTAGTTCTCAGTTCCACCCAAATAACTTCCCTGGACATAATCCCAGGGATATCCTCCCTAAGTACAGCTGTAATGCTATCCATAGTCAAAAACACCACTATCCCTCCTCTCTTGCCGCCCCCCCCCCCCCCCCCCCCCCCACCACTTTCTATCCTTCCTATAGCATTTGTATCCTGACACATTAAGCTGCCAGTCCTGTCCATCCCTGAGCCACATCTGTATAATTTTTATGATATCTCAGTCCCATGTTCCCAACTATGCCCTGAGTTCATGTGCCTTACCTGTTAGGCCTCTTGTATTGAAATAAATGCACAAACTCCTCAGCCACACATTCATCTGCTGTATCCTCTCACTAGCTCGTAGCACTGTGACTAATCCAGATATTACTATCCTCAAGGAGCTCCTTTTTAAATGCCTGCCTCACCTCCTACATTCTCTCCTCAGAGTCTCAGCCATTTTTCTTCCTATGTCATTGGTTCCAATGTATACAACAACTTCCTGCTGGTCCTACTCCCCTTTGAGAATATTCTGCTTCTGCATTCTCTCCGAGATATCCTTGATCCTAGCACCAGGGAGGCAATACACCATTCTGATTTCTCAGTCAGGCACAGAATCGTCTGTTTGTGCCTCAGATCAGGGAGTCCCCATCACAATCAATTGTCTGGAACTTGACATACCCATCATTACATTCCAGCCAGTCTCTGAGAGCCCCTCACCAATGGGTTTAGCTCAGTTGGTTGAATTGTTGGTTTACAGAGCAGTGTGAGTTCAATTCCCATCACCGGTTTAAGGTTACCATGAAGGACTCTCTTTCTCAACCTCTTCCCTCACCTGATGGCCTTCAGGTTAAGTTACCACCAGTTGCTTCTCTCTAATGAGAGCGCAGCTGCTTTGGTCTGGTAAGACTATGGTGCCACAACCAACATCTTCCAAAACTTGTTTGAGATGGGACAGCCATAGGAGACTTCTGCACGACCTGCCTTCCTCCCGTACCTTTCCTGGTGGTCACTCATCTACCTGACTGTATCGTGGTTTTTCTCCCTTCCTCCAGTTGCCATCCATCACACTCCCTACCTCCTGTAAATTCCTCATTTCCTCTAGCTGCCGCTTCAACTGATCCATGTGAGCGGATAGGATTCGCAACCAAACACTCTTCCAGCAGACAGAATGATCAGTGACATGGAAACTCCCTCATCTTCCACATCTGACAGGAAGAACACATTATTAAAGGCTATCACTGCACCTTAAAAATCTACAGACCCAGAAAATAGCACAGTCTTACTGCCCTCAAAAAAACATAACTCCAGGTTAACTTTGTACTTATGTTTTATATTTTTACTTCTGTGGATGTTGATAGATTTTTCATAGTCAACCCTGCTGAATTACTATTAAACTGGTTGAAGCAACAAAAAATAAAATATTTTATGTGACAACTGTCACTGAAGAGTCCTGAACAGGGCGTGTCTGACATCTTCCCCATGCAGCACAACACAATTTTGATAATATTTTAAGCCTCTCATTTGCATATGCAAGTGACTTGGTGTATGAATTACATCAACCTGAAACCTTAATTCATTTCTCCCTGCACAGGCTCTTTCTGGCTTGCTGAAGTTTTTATTCTGTTGCTGAGTTGTGCATCTGCTGAAATCTTACCTGGAGACAAATTGACAATGTGCACCACAATGCCACCAGTTCCTATAAATTACTCCAGTGGACTTATGCATCACGAGTCAATTGAATGTGCATGGGCCCATAAAGGAACTTAATGATGTACTGTTCACTGGGGGGAAACCTGCACATTGCACATTATTTGCTATATCTACTATTATTCATTTACTTCATGATTCATATATTCAGACCCTATATCGCGCTGCATGTCAGAACTCTGTAGTCTCTCACCATTTAGACAATATGCTTCTTCTTTACTCTTGCTGCCGAAATGGACAATTTCAAATGATCTATATTGCACCCCAAAATCTTGACAAGGAACGATTGGACGGACTAGGCTTATACCCACTGGAGCTTGGAAGATTATGAGGTGACTTTTAAAAAATTCACTCATGGGACATGGATGTGACAGGCTGGGCTGGCATTTATTCCCTGTCCCTAGCTGCCCTTGAGAAAGTGGTCGTGAGCTATCTACTTGAACTATTGCAGTCCAGATGCTGTCGGCAAGCTCACAAAGCCTTTAGGGAGGGAACGCCAGGATTTTGACCCAGCAACACTGAAGGAACAGCAATATATTTCCAAACCAGGAGTGGTGAATGGCATGGAGAGGTGTTGATGGGAACATTTAAAAACTTGAGGGATCTTGACATATCACAACTGATCATGTTGGCTTAAAAATATTGGGATGTGTCTCTAACTCTAAGCCAAAAGGCCCAGGTTCAAGTCCCACATACCCCAGAGGTGTGCAATAACAGCACTGCATAGATTGATTAGAAAACATCTAGATGTAGAGGTGAGGTTTCTTATTATTCTGTTGTCACTGCTTAAAATAATAGGGTCACCCATTGAAAGCAGGGATGAAGATTGTTTGTTTCCCTCAGAAGGTCATTAGTCTTTGGAACTCTTCCCAAAAAACTCTTCCTGGAAGCAGAATCCTTGAATATTATGAAGACAGAGGTGGATAGTCTCTTGTTAACCAAGAGGATGAAAAGTTATCAGAGTTGAAAGTAATGTGGATTTAAGGTTACAATCATAATTATTAAATAGTTTCAACAGCTCCTTGTTCATATAGGGTCATACAGCACAGAAACAGACCCTTCGGTCCAACCAGTCCATGCCAACTGTAATCCCAAACTAAACTAGTCCCACTGCCTGCTCCTGGCCCATATCACTCCAAACCTTTCCTATTCATGTACTAATCCGAATACCTGTTAAACATTGTAATTGTACCCACATCCACCACTTCCTCAGGAAGTTGATTCAACACAACCACCACCTGTGTAAAAAAAAGCCCCTCATATCCTTTTTAAATCACTTTTCTCTTGCCTTAAAAATGTGCCATCTAGTAATTTACTTGGTTTCTATACATTTTGAATCATAAAACATTGTCCCCTTACATCGAGAAGTCTCTTCCCTGGCCAATTGTTCTCGTCAATAGGTGGTGAGTTAAAATCATCAACTACTGTATTATTGTTGACTCCTTTCTAATGTACCTCATCCCACAATCCCCGTTTACCCCTGGCTTGAGCTGTGCCCTCGCTTTGTCCCAGTTTTTGCTTACTTCTGGAATGCTGTTGTCAGGCGTTGAATGCCACAATGAGTCCACGGTGAGTCAGGAGGACAAGTAAGACTTAAATCAAACCACCCTTTTGGGTGTTTATGTGTGACAGTTTTCTTTTTCGTTTTAACGTCACCCTTACTGCAGTAACCAGCTCTATCAACATGATTAACTCAGTATCGTGCAGTCAGGTAGACACACCCGTCCCCTGAGTGCCGAGGAGCGCGAGTTTATTTAAATACTTTCTGTTTACACCACGCCTCTGAATTTGGCAACCTTTGCTTTCCGCAGACCTCCGATCGATGGCGATCAGCTCGGCTCCTCTCTGAGACCATCCCCTACAGCAACGATAAGAAGCGAGTCCTGTCGATGATCAGCGACGTTCCTGCACTGGCATTAAAATGCCCCTGACAGCGTTTCTCTGGGTGATCTTTCTGAGTCTTTCCGAAGTTACAGGTGAGGCTGAAATGTTTCCTTCTGTCCGTGTCGGTTTTAATGTTTACCGTATGAGTACAACACATTTGGAAACCGGGATGGGCTTTAACAGAAGTTTATAGTTGCTACGCAACACTCCAAAGGATAATGCTTGAAGGTGTCCTGTATTAGAATAATGATACAGTGGTGATCTTTGCACTTAACTATCCTAGCGAGGAGAAACGCAGGAAAACGGTCACCCTTTTCTGCTGTTAATATTTTGTGTCAAATTATTAGCACATCTTTGGGTAAGATTTCTTGCAACGCAGACTTGGTCCAAAGACTAACAACCAGTGGGCTTCAGCCAAAGTACTTACTTTTCCTCCAATCATTAACTGGGAATGCAAATCAGCAACATTTCCATTCAGTCTTCAACAAAGTAAAGCAAGGCAGTCCCGAAGCACATTGTCGGTCAATATTAGATATTTGGCTGCGTAAGGATTGCTGACCAAATGTTTTGTTAAAGAAGAGGCTTTAAGGATTGTTTTAAAAGGAGGATAGAGTGTCTCAGATAAGAATTTCACAGTTCAGGGAATAAACAGTTGAAAACACTGTGGCTGTTTAAAATCAAGGATGCAGAAGAAGCTAGAATTAAGGTCCAGAGCGATTTCTGTGGCAGGAGTAGGTTCCAGAGAAAAGGAGAGGCCAGACTATGGATAGATTTGAAAACAATCAAGAGAAGTTTCGAATTGAAGTTTTTGCTGGGTTTTGTGTTAATCAGTGAGCACTAGACTGATGCCTTGGACTAGACTTTGTGCCAGTTAGGATGTAGGCAGCAAAATTTTGAGAGTGCTTAGTTTTTGGAAGGTGAGAGATGAAATGCCAGGTGGAAAGTGTAAATTGCAGGAAACCAAGAAATGTTAAATTTAATATAACTTTAAACATTTAACAATAATTACAATCTCACATGCATCTGCCTTTAATGACCCCAGATTCCCAAATACTGTACTTGCATAATATATTTATTAAAGCTTTACGTCATAGTCTTGTAATATTTTTCCAGATACCCTTTTTGTTCTTTTTAATGCATTTGTACTATTACTTCCATTTGTGTTAGCCTTTTCTTTTAATTTGATACTGTATCATAAGCAGACTTGGGCCCCATACGATGAAGGATGTGTTGGCCTGGAAGGGGTTCCAGAAGATGTTTACACGACTGATCCTGGGGATAAAGGGCTTGTCATATGTAATACAGTTGAGGAATCTAGGTCTGTACTTGATGGAGTTTAGAAGGTTGAGGAGGTGATCACATTGAAAATTACAGAATACTGAGAGGCCTGGATGGAGTGGATATGAAGAGGATGTTTCCACTAGTAGTACAGACTAGGAGTCAAGTGCTCAGCCTCAGAATGAAAGGATGGCCCTTTAGAACTGAGATGAGGCAGAATTTCTTCAACCAGATGGTGGCTAATCTGGGGAACTCATTGCCGCAAAGGGCTGTGGATGCCAAGTCATTGACTGTATTTAAGACAGAGATGGATTCTTGATTTGGAAGGGGATTAAGGGTTATATTGAGAAAGTAGGAGAATGGGGTTGAAAAACAAATAAGCCATGCTTGATTGGTGGAGCAGTATCAATGGATCAAATAGCCTGATTCTGCTCATATATTTGATTATATCAGGTATAGGTAACTGAAACAAACCAGTGGTTTGCCTGTTAGGGTTAGATACTGTTCTGCACCAAATTGTTTGACTGCCTCTCACTTTGTAAGTTTACCTGCAATGAATGAGTTTAGAACCTTTTTTTGTGATTCTTCATTCTTTCTCTCAATTTTCAAGTGAATAGTTGATCATATTGTGGACACTGTTCAGATGACATGTCTGATTGTTGACTAATTCTGGCTTGGTATTCACACTAGACCGAACATGATTTGTTCCTTTGTCATTCTAAAGTGTATCGGCCTGGATTTTAAACAGTGGAAACCACAGTGAAACTATTTGTGCTAGCCATTAGTAAACAATAAATTGCACAGCAATTTCTAGTCACCGCTCACAAGCAGTTAAACATGAAACTTTGCTGTCTGAAACAAAAACCGAGCATGCTGGAAATACACAGAAAGCTTATCAGCATCAGTAGAGAGAGAAACCTTAGCTGTCTTTCTCTCTCATGATAGATACTGCCTGGTCTGCTCAGTATTTCCAGCATTAGAGTCATAGGGAGATACAGCATGGAAACAGACTCTCTGCTCCAACTTATCCATGCCTACCAAATATCCTAAATTAATCTATTCCCATTTTCCAGCATTTTAGCCATATCCCTCTAAATTCTCCCTATTCATATACCCTTTTAACTGTTGTAATTGCTGTCTTTTAAATGTTGTAATTGTACCAGCCTCCTCCACTTCCTCTGGAGGTCATTCCGTACACTCACCACCCTCGGCAGGTCCCCAAGGCCCCTTTTATATCTTTTCCCTCTCACCTTAAATCTCTGCCCTCTAATTTTGGACTCCCCTACTCTGGGAAAAAGACCTTGACTATTTACCTTATCCATGCCCTTCATGATTTTATAAACCTCCATAAAGTCAACCCTCAAACTCTGACACTCCAGGGAAAATAGCCCCAGCCTACAGCTCAAACTCTCCAACCCTGGCAACATCCTTGTCAATCTTTTCTCTGCCCTTTCAAGTTTAACAACATCTTTCCTATCATTCTCAATGTCTATTTCAGAATTGCAGTGTCCAGAGGATTTTATTTTTAAATGTTGCTCTCCAAATTGGCTTTCTCCTGACTATGTAGAAGTGTAAGTGCAACAAATGGCTATAGTGCAGTCTGTGCTGCTGATCGCTAAGTTTTGAGTAGTGTTACAGAAATCTATCCTGATGTATATTAGAAAGATGTTGCCTTTACATCTCTGATTTTCAACTGTTTGTAAAGATTAAAACTCCCCTGCTGTTATCATCTCATTTTTAATTATGTGTTTATGTTTATTCATTCTCCCATGATAGCATATGATTAAAAAACCTGTCTGCAAATCCTGTCAACAATTTCTATGTTTTGTAGTTCCTTACTTCACCCAAAGTGAATCCAATGCCTGTTCATCCTTATTGAAATTCCTTCTTTGTACTGTTGTAGATCTGTCTTTTATCATTACTGCCATTATTTTTCCAATGTCCTTCCCCTTGAATAGATTTAAATGCTCAGATATTACTAGATCTTTAGGCTGTATTTGTGATTTGGCATCACTGGTGTTATTGCTTGTATTGTATTCAGGACTTATTTTGATCAAGTCTCCCCACTCTGCCATCGGCTCTCATGATGTTGAGATATTAGATTACTTACAATGTGGAAACAGGCCCTTCCACACCGACCCTCCGAAGAGCAACCCACCCAGACCCATTTCCCTTTGACTAATGCACCTAACTCTATGGGCAGGAGAAAGTGAGGTCTGCAGATGCTGGAGATCAGAGCTGAAAATGTGTTGCTGGAAAAGCACAGCAGGTCAGGCAGCATCCAGGGAACAGGAGAATCGCGTTTCGGGCATAAGCCCTTCTTCAGGATTCCTCAGTCATTCGTCTAGTCTGGTACACGCATGCTCATCCCAACAACACTGCTCCTTTCAATCGCATTACTGGTACAGTATCACCTAAAATGGAACCACTGATATCCAACCTGACCTTTTACTTCTCCATCAGTCTATTCTCGATCACCAGATGGAAGGAATTGTCAGCAGCGCTATCAGACAGCACATGATCAGCTATAACCTGCTCACTGACGCTCGGTTTGTGTTCTGTCAGGACCACTCAGCTCCTGACCCCATTGTAGCCTTGATTCAAACATGGACAAAAGAGCTGAACGTTAGAGGGGAAGAGTGACTATACTTGACATCAAGACAGCATTTGACCAAGTGTGGCATAAAGAAGCCCTAACAAAATTAGAGTAAATGGGAATCAGGAGAAAGCAGGTGAAAACTCACTGAAGCTCTTTTGAAAGCACTTTGCAAACTCATGACCATGACCACAACCAGTTAGATGGGTAAAGGCAGAAAGTGCATCACCACCTACAAAATCCCCTCCAAGTCTCGCATTATCCTGACTTGTAGCAATACTACCGTTCCTTCATTGTCAGTGGGTCAAAATCCTAGAACTTCCTTTCTAACAGCACTGTGGGTGTATCTAAAATACATGGACTGTAAAGGCTGAAGAAGCTAGTTCTTCGCCACTTCCTCATGGGCAATTCAGCATTGTTAATGAATACTGGCCTAGCTAGTGATGCCCACAGTCCATAGGCAAATGAAATAAACTTGCATCGGCAGTTAGTCAGCCTGCTGCGTAATGGGTTGGAGACAAAAAAACTGCAGATGCAGGAATCCAAAGTAGACAGTCAGGAGGCTGGAAGAACACAGCAAGGCAGGCAGCATCAGGAGGTGAAGAAGTCAACATTTTGGGTGTAACCCTTCTTCATGACTGGGGGTGGGTGTAAGAGGAGCATCAGATAAAGATGGTAGGGGTCAGGGTGGTGACGTGTGGATTAATGAACACAGGTAGAGAGTATGACCTGATTGATCGATGGGAGAAATGAATCCAGTTGGTAGCTAGAAGGAAGGGTCAGTGAGAGGAATGGAAGGTAGGGGGAGAGGCTGGGGAAGGAGTCAGGTGATTGGAAGGGAGGTTATTTGAAATTAGAGAACTCAATGTTGAGTCCTCTGGGCTGTAGGCAGCCCAGTCGGCAGTGGTTAGCACTGCTGTCTCACAGCACCAGGGGCCTGGGTTTGATTCCATCCTCGGGCAAGTGTCTGTGCGGAGTTTGCACATTCTCCCTATGACTGTGTGGGCTTTCTCCAGGTGCTCCAGTTTCCTCCCACAGTCCAAATGTGTACAGGTTACGTGGATTGGCCTAAATTTCCTCATGGTGTCCAGGGATGTGCAGGCTCGGTGGGTTAGCCATGGGAAATGCAGGGTTACAGGAGTAGGCGGATGGGTCTGGATAGGATGTTATTCAGTGGGTTGGTGCAGAGTCAATGGGCCGAATTGCCTGCTTTCCCACTGCAGGGATTAATCAATTCTAAAATGTTGGGAAATATTCCCGATAGTGGGACAGCACCAGGAAGCCTCCTCATTGCTACTTTACCAGATCCTTACCTCCATTCCCTCTGGGAGAAAGTGAGGACTGCAGATGCTGGAGATCAGAGCTGAAAATGTGTTGCTGGAAAAGCGCAGCAGGTCAGGCAGCATCCAAGGAGCAGGAGAATCGACGTTTCGGGCTCATGCCCGAAACGTCGATTCTCCTGTCCCTTGGATGCTGCCTGATCTGCTGCGCTTTTCCAGCAACACGTTTTCAGCTCCATTCCCTCTGCCCAGGAGTCAGCACAATTCAGTCCTGTGCAGTCCTGTCTCAAAGACTCCGAACTGGATTGACGCATTCACAAAGGCTAGAGTTGATTAATTGATTGAAAACAATGTGCAGGGTTACTGGGAAAGGGCAGGAGAATGGCGTCAAGTCATGATGTTCATTCAGAGAGTCAGTGGAGACATGATGGGCCTCCTGTTGCACTCTAACAATTCTGTGATTCTGTGACTCAAAACATATTCCACAGGATAGCTGTGTCCAGGAAGCTTTCACTGTTCACAAGATTATACATTCAGGCATCCTGACACAGTGCCTATGCAGTTGTTACCTTTGCTATTTTTGTTTTTTATTCATGTAGCAGTTAACTATTTATCTTTATTCAGTGCTAACAGAATCATTTTTAATATTAAATTTGACACAGCATTACTTAATTTTTTGGACTAATCTTATAACAATTTGTTAGTTTTTGTTTTTGCCTATCTGTGCGCATTAAAACCACAAATACAGGGTACTAATTGTTGTTCAGTAAAAGCAGGCTGATCTGGTCAATACTTAACTGCTGGTTGGTCAGATAACTTTGGGACTGAAAGTATTTTAACCTGTTCCATTACTGGAGAATTTATTTATATATTCCAAATTGCTATCTGGTTTCAACTTTAAACTAATGCCAGTCGTACCAGTAGAGAACTGAAGTATGAAGAGCAACATGTTTACATGTATGCCAAATACTTTTAATAGCGAGGTGTGTGTTAATTTCTGGGTCACTGATTAGAAGATAAACAGTTTGTCTTTTCACTGACAACAGAGCACCAATGGCTACATATTTTATATAAAGGTACATGCAACAACCTGAGAACATGACACAGGTCGACAGATCTTTGCTCTATTTCTCTCCTCAATATTTGTCTCTGCATTATATTTATTCTGAAAATCAAATTTATTCTTAAAAGCAATTTTGTTTCTGCTGCTATTGAACAAACATGATCGGGCATGTCAAAAATACTAAAATAAGTTCTGGAATAATGGAATTTATTTCAAATTATTTTTGCATTTTCCTTTTCAAACCAAATTGTTTTGGGGTTTCTCTGGAACTAATTTAAACTTTATGCTATACTCAAGCCTATCTTATACCTATAATGCTGTTTCTGCAGCTCTAACGGCAAATAAAGATCTTTAATGCTTTAACCATAATTATTCTATATTTGACACCACATTTACTGTGGCATTATTTTATCTTGTAGCTACTGACAGTAATGACATAAACTGTATCAGTGAAAATTTGCATCATCTACACATCAAAAATAATTCATTAAGCATAGAGCACCTTAGGATGACCTGAGTTCATGAAAATTGCTATGTAAATGCAAGTTATCAATCAACTCCAGCCTCCCCATTACTCTTGACCCACTCCAATTTGCCAACGGACCAACAGATCCATGTCAGATGCCATATCACTTGCCCTTCACTCCTCCCTAGAACATCTTGACACCAAGAACAGCTACGTAAGAATTCTACTCATTGACTACAGTTCAGCCTTCAACATTATTATCCCGTCAAGACTGATTACTAAACTTAGTGATCCTGGACTAAGCCGCACTCTCTGCAACTGGATACTCAGTTTCCTGACCCACAGGCCACAATCAGTGAAGGCTGGGGACAATATTCCATCCTCACTAACAATCAACACTGGAGCCCCCCAGTGATGCATACTCAGCCCCCTACTGTACTCACTGTATACTCATGACTGCATTGCCAAATATCAGATTAATGCCATTTATAAGTTTGCTGATGACACCACAATAGTTGATTGAATCTCAAATGGCGATGAAACAGATTACAGATTGGATGTGGAAGACCTGGAAAAATGGTGCACTGAGAACAACCTAGCTCTCAATGCCAGCAAAACCAAGGAACTCATTATTGACTTTCAGCGGACGTTATTCATGCCCCCATATTGACAGCACAGAGGTGGAACAAGTGGAGAGTGTCAAGCTCCTGGGAGTGGTCATCTACAACAAGCTTCTTGGACTCTTCATGTGGACGCACTGATTACAAAGGCCCAACAACATCTCTTCTGCCTCAGGCAGCTGAGAAAATTTGGCATGATGGCGAAAACCCTTGCCAACCTTTATAAGTATGCCATCGAGAGCATTCTGTCCGAATGTATCATGACCTGGTATGGCAACTGTACCATTCGAGATCGGAGACGGTTATAGAGGGTGGTGAACTCGGCCCAGACAATCACAAAGACCAACTTCCCATCTATAGAATCCCATCTACCAGGCCCGCTGTCAAGGAAAGGCCACCAGCATTCTCAAAGATCCATCCCACCCTGGCAATGTTTTTCTACAACCTCTACCACTGGGGAGAAGGTGCAGAAGCCTGACTCAGACACCAGCCAGTTTTGAAACAGTTTCTATCCTACTGTTGTTAGAATACTGAATGGACTCACAAACTCTTAATATTCGATTGTATGTGTGTTTTTGTTTTTGTTATTTACTCATCGATGCTACTTAATTCTGTGATCTGCCTGTATCACTTGCAAGATAAAGCTTTCCACTGTGCCGCAGTACACGTAACAATAAGTTCAATTCAATTCAATTCAATTCATTAATGTTTATTTACTTGCTCATGAGAATGGGATGACAACTCATCATCAGTCTACAGTCCTTGGTTGGCCAGCCCTTATGATTGGAGTTGAAGTTAACGTTATAGAATGATGTCAAACAGGTTTATCAGAAGAAACAAAAGTCAATATTGAAGCAATGAATGGAATTCAAGTAAAATCTGAGTAACAAAGAAGTTATAAAGCAACAAAACATACTTTGAGATCAAACACTTCAAAAATGTTGTAGAACCAGCTCATAGTGACTAAAAATGATATCAATAAGCGCATTTTAAATAGCAATGCAGGGTTGCTGATTGCAACAACTAGCAGTGCTACAGAAGGGAGTAAATCAGCAGTCTGTTCCACAGAGATTTTGATCTCAGTCTTGTTGGGAGATTGTTCTCCATAACTGCTATCAACTGGAGAATGGAAACATTGGCAGAGGCACAAGGAGAAGCAATGAGTTTTTGTACTTTCTCAGCCTCATTCACAATGCAGAAAATATATACATGGCAACTTTTTTTATTCATTCACAGGTTGTGGGGGTCTCAGGCTGGACCAGCATTTACTACTTATCACCAGTTGCCGTTGAGAAGGTGGTGGTGAGCTGCTATCTAGAGCCATTGCAGACTTATTGGTGTAGGCAGGCCCATATTGCCATTAGAGAGGAAGTTCCAGGGTTTTAAGAGTGATGTGAGCGGAATAGCAATTTTATTTATTCATTCATGGGTTGTGGGCATCGCTGACCAGCATTTATTGCCCATCCTTAATAGACCAGAGGGCAATTAAGAGTCAAGCACATTGCTGTGAATCTGGAGTCATATGTAGGCCAGACCTGGTAAGGAAGGCAGTTTCCTTCCCTCAAGAATTAGATGGGCTTTTCCAACAATCAGCAATAGATTCATGGTCATCATCAGACTCCACTTTTCTTCAAATTCAAATTTCATCAATTGCTGTAGGGATATGGATCAGGGTCTTCAGAATATTATCTTGGTCTCTGGGTCAACAGTCTAGCAACAATATCACTAACCCAATACCTCCCCAATGTCTTTCAAAGTTAGGACATGCAGGTGGTGGTGCCTTCATGCATCTACTGCTTTGTGCTGGATGGTGTCAATCTTCTTATGTGTTGTTGGAGCTGCACTCATCCAGGCAAGTGGGGACCATTCCATTACATTCCTGACTTGTGCCCTGTAGGTAGTGGACAGACTTTGAGAAGTTGAACATTGTGCAGTCATCAGCAAACATTCCATCTTATGCTGGAAGGAAAGGTCATTGATGAAGCAGGCAAAGATGGTCGGACCTAGGACACTACTCTGAGGAATTGAGGCCTCTTTGATGCAGATATAATGTCTCTGCCTCTAAGCCAGAACACTTGGGTTCAAGTCCCACCTAACCCAGAGGTGTGATTTAAGATTATCTATCTTGAATTCCTACTGAGATGACTGGCCTCCAACAAACACAACCGTTTCCAATTGTGCCTATAATACTCCACACAGTCAACAATTTTGCCCATGATTCTGTGGACTCCAGTTTTCTTAGAGCTCCTTAAAGTCACACCTCGTCAAACATAGCATTGATGTCAAGGGCTGTCACTCTCACCTCACCCCTGCAATTCAGCTGCTTTGTCCATTGAGTTGTACAACACAGAATTTGACTCCTCAGTCAAATCAGTCCATGCCGATCATAATCCCCAACTAAACTAGTCCCACCTGCCTGTTCCTTGCCCATATCCCTCCTCTTCATGTGCTTATCCAAATGTCTTCCAAGCTTTGTAATTGTATCCACATCCATCACTTCCTCAGGAAGTTTTGTTCCACTCCCAAACCACCCACTGTGTACACAGAATGCCCCTCATGTCTTTCCTAAATCTCTCTCGTCTTGCCTTAAAAATGTGCCCCCTAGTTTTGCTTTGCCCCAAACTAGCGAAAAGACAATGACCATTAACTCTACCTATATCTTTCATTATTTTATAAACTTCTAAAATGTCGCCTCTCAACCTCCTACACTCCAATGTGATAAAAGTCCCAGTCTATCCAGTCTTTCTTTACACCTCAAACCTTACATATCCCTAGCCACATCCTGGTAAATCTCTTCTGAACCCTCTCCAGCTTAATAATATCCTTCCTATAACTGATCAGAACTGAACGCAGTATTCCAGAAGAGGCCTCACCAATGTTCCGTACAACCTTAACATGGCTTCTCAACTCCTATACTCAAAGAACTGAACATTTTTAACCACCCTATCTAACCACGCAAACTTCAAGGAATTATGTTCCTGTACCTCCAGGTCCCTCTGTTCTACAACATTACCCAAGGTCCTGCCATTAATTGTATAAGCCCTACCCTTGTTTTATGTACCAAAATGCAATGTATGAACCAAGGCTGTAATGAGGTCAGGATCCGAGTGGCCCTGGCGGAACCCAAACTGGGCACATTGAGCAGGTTATTGCTGAGCAGGTGCAATAGGTAGCACTGTTGATGACACTTCCATCACTTCACTAATGATTGAGAGTAGACTGATGGCGCAGTAATTGGCCAGATTAGATTTGTCCTGTTTTAATGTACATACCTGGGAAATATTCCACATGACCAGGTAGATGCCAGGGTTGTTGCTGTCCTGAAACAACCTGGCTAGGGGTGTGGTGAGTTCTGGAGAGCATGTCTTCAGTACTAGAGACAGAATGTTATCATCAGATAGCCTTTGCAATATTCAGTATCTCCAGCCATTTGTTTATATCACATGGAGTGAATCAAATTGGCTAGTGACTGGAATTTGTATTGCTGGAGACTCAGGAGAAGGCTGAGATGGACATTTACTCAGCACTTCTGGGAAAAGACGTTTGAAAATGCCTCAGCCTCATCTTTTGCATTGCTGTACTGGGTTCCCCATTATTTGAGGATGGGGATATTGTGCAGTGTCCTCCTCCAGCAATTGTCTACAACCACTCACAACTGGATCTAACAAGACTACAGAGCTTACATCTGATATACTGATTATGGAATCCCCTAGCCTTATCTTATCACTTGTTGATTATGTGGTTTGGACACATAATTCTGTTAACATAACAAGATAATATTGTTCATCATTATTTTTCTGTAATATGTATTTGCATCAATCATTTTACACTGCAAATCAGTCCAGAAATTAAATCAAAGCGAGTGCTAATTTTCACAGGTAAAGCCCATGCTGTAAATCAAGTTCTCTGAAGGAACTTTTCTGCATGTCCCTAAAAACCATTGGATGAATGAGAATTGAGTAATTTAGTGGATTGTTAATATGTGGCATCTCGATGACTTACTCAAAGCAAGCAGCTTAACATGTTTAGATTCCGTGTGATTAATGATTGCAGTTCTACCAAAGGTCTCACATCCAAGTTCAACCTTTGGATATGTGCCTCATCAACCTATTTGGGGATTGTGTTCTTGCCAAATTGAATAGGTGGATATTTGACGGAAAAAAAACCTTTCATGAAGAATGGAAAAATGTACTCAGTCCCATTTGGTGTTTTATGTGATTATGTCCAAGAAATCATGTGATGCTATTCATGCACAAACTGTAATTTGATCATTCAAAATTGTGGAATATCCCAATTCAATCAATAGACAGGAAGCTAATTATTTTTTAAGGAGGGAGATTCTGAAATTGGAAGTACAGACCCTGATCTACAGTGGAATCACATATCCAATGTGATTCAGCGTGAATTCAGGAAGCTTTTTAAAATCATTATGATTATGGTGAAGAGTAATTCATGACACATGTTATATCGATTTAGTCTTATTTATTTGAGCTGAATTGAATTATTTCAAATCTCAAAATGACAACCACCTACAACTCAAGCAGTTCAAGTTTTATAAGACAACCCACTCTTTTTGAAACAATTTTTGAGACCTTGAAAATCGACTTTTGCACCACTGCCGACAGTAATACCAGTAATTAAAGAAAGTAAGTATTCTAAACATCAAAAGGCTTTTACTGATCATGCAGGATGCAGAAGATTTACATAAGAAGTCATTTGTTAGTCAATCCATATAGCAATAACTGGTTTCTCTACATACCATAATTCAGTGTCTCACTGATGAACCATGCTCATTCCCACAAGAGTATTGGTATTAAGTGTTCTTTGAATATAAAGGTTTTTTTTTGAGAAGAATAGGAGCAGAGAAGTTCTTCTGTGTCCTGTGCAGTGTTTATCCCTCCAGCAATGTCATTAATGTAACCAGGTCTCCCTGCTATACGACGGAGGTTGTGAAACTTGAAAGAGTTCAGAAAAGATCAGCAAGATTGTTACCAGGGTTGAAGGGTTTGAGCTACAGGGAGAGGCTGAAAACACTGGGGCTATTTTCCCTGGTGTGACAGAAGCTGAGGGGCGACGTTATAGAGGTTTATAAAATCATGAGGGGCATAGATAAGGTAAATAGGCGAGGTCTTTTCTTTGGGGTGGGGGAGTCCAAAACCAGAGGGCATAGGTTAAGGGTGAGAGGGGAAAGATTTAAAAGGGATCTGAGGAGCAACCTTTTCACACAGAGGGTGGTGTGTGTATGGACTGAGCTGCCAGAAGAAGTGATGGAGGCTGGTACAATTACAACATTTAAAAGGCATCTGGGTGGATGTTTGAATTGGAAGAATTTAGAGGGATATGGGCCAAATGCTGGCAAATCTGCCTAAATTAATTTAGGATATCTGGTCAGCATGGACGAGTTAGACCGAAAGGTCTGTTTCTGTGCTGTATATCTCTTTGACTCTATGACTCTATGACCTAGTCATTAATTCTATTGCAATCTATTCTTGTTATTTGCAAGACCTTGCTAAGTACAAATTATCTCCCATGCTTTCCCACAAATCAAAAAATGGCTACACTTCAAAAATTAGATGCGAAGGGCTTTGGGATATTGTGAAACATAGAATTATAGAATCCCTACACTATGGAAACAGGCCCTTTGGCCGAACGAGTCCACACCGACCCTCTGAAGAGTAGTTCACCCAAACCCTTTCCCCTACCCTATTATCCTATATTTATCCCTGACTAATGAACCTAACCTACACATCCCTGAACACTATGGGCAATTTAACATGGCCAATTCACCTAACCTGCACATCTATATACATGCAAGTTTTTGGGCTATGAAGTGTTTTCAGATGCTCCAAGGATGTGAAAGGTATTGTATAGATGCAAGTTCCTGCTTCCAATTACAATTTCCCCAAGTCTATCTGTTCTCCAACTACCACTAGGTTTAAACGTATTTGCTTTTTACATGGGATACTGAATGCTGACAAAGTGTAGGTGTATCAGAGCAGATATTCTTGTAATAGGCTTGAGTATTTTGAATTTCCTTGTCATAATACATAATGGATCTTTTAAATAGTTCTTTCATGGGATTTGAACATCACTGGAAAAGCCAGCATTTGCTATTTATCCCCAACTGACCTTGAGAATGTGGTGGTGATCACGCAAAGTAGATCATGTATTGAAACAGACCTCCACCAAGTTGAGATCCATTTATTCAAATTGGCCGGAACTCAGAAAGTCTTTGTTACTTGCGTGCAATAACATGTTCACTTCTTATCCATGCAGTGTGCCGGGTAATCCTCTGCCATTAAGAGATTAGTGCAGGAAGTTTAAACACTGTTTTAGGCACTGAGAAATGGGTCAGAAAAATACGTGGATGGGCGATAAGCCAGTAGATCGGAAAGAAGCCTCCCCTGTAGCCATAATGTGCTGTGGGAGGGGCTGAGTATTAGAGAGTTGGACGGCACCCCCTCACTGAGTCCCACCCTGTGGAATTGCAAATCAATCTGGCAGCTCCAACAGTCTGGGCAGTGCCAGAGTTCAATAACAGGCACTTTTGGGATGGTGGGCCTGCTCATGAAGGAGACAAAAACACTGCAGATGCTGGATTCCAAGGTAGGATGGCGGGCGGCTGGAAGAACTCAGCAAGTCAGGTAGCATCAGGAGATGGTGAAGTCAACGTTTTGGGTGTAACCCTTCGTCAGTACTGGGGATGGATGTAAGGGGAGCTGCAGATAAAGGGGGTGGCGGGGGCAGGGTTGTGAGGTGGGGATAGGTGAAGACAGGTAGAGTGTACAATCTGGTTGGTCAATGGGAGGAATGAATCTGGTTGGTGGCTAGAAGGAAGGGCCGATGAGAGGAATAGAAGTAAACTTGTTTATATCACAAGAAGACTTCAGTATAAGAGTAAAGGTTCTGAATTATATCGAAACTTGGTGACATGCACCTAGAGTATTGCTTGTAGATTTGGTGACCTTACCTAAGGAAGAGCATTCTCTCCATAGACCATGCGGTATGGACGATCATCAGACTGATGGCTCAGATAGTGGCACTGTCCTTTGAGAGTTCAACACGACTGGGCCTGAATTCTCTGGAGTCTTAAATAATGAAGAGTAGTCTCATCATAACTTACAAATTTCCTAAAGAGAGAGGATGCTGAAAGATTATTTCTTCTGATTGGGGTGGAGGGATGGTCTAGAATTAGATAGTATAGTCTCAGAATAAGAAATGGCCCATTTAGGATTGAGATGAGGAGAGATCTTTCCACTCAGAACCTTTAGAATTCTCTAGCCCAGAAGATTATGTAAGCTTAATCTTGGGCATCCTAAAGATGGGTATTGATAGATTTTTGGATACTAATGCAATCAAAGGATATGGGGATAGCGTAGGAATTTGGCACTGACGTAAGTGATCAGTCATAATCTAAAATGTTGGAGCAAGCTCAAGGCCTCAATGGCCTACTTGTGCTCCTCTGATCCTACAAGTAGAGATGTTTTGCTGCAGTTGCATAGAGTTTCACTGAGACCATAACCAGACTAGTGTGTCAGAGTTTCTGTTTCCTTATTTCAGAATGCACTTGATTGCATTAGATGCAGTTTAGGTAAGGTTGCCTCAACTGATCCTTCTGATGGTGACAGGGAAGTTATCTCATGAGGAGACATTGGGCATTGGAGCTTTGAAGAATAAGAAGTGATCTTATTAAAACCTATAAGATCCTGAGGAGACTTGACAGTATTGATGGCAAATGCGGAAGAACTAAGGGACGCAGTTTGAAAATAAGAGTCTCCCACTTAGAATGGAGTTGAGGAGAAATTATTTTCCTTCATAGGTTTGTGAGTCTGTGGAGCTCTCTTCCCTGGAGATGGGTGCAGGCTGGGTCATTGAATATTTTTAGGGCAGAGGTAGACAAATCATTGACTAACAAAAGAGTCAAAGAGTATCAGGATCAAGCAAGAAAGTGGAGTTCAAACCACAATCAGATCACGCAAGTTTTATCAAATGGCAGAACAGGTTCGAGGTGCCAAAGGGCCTATCCGTGTTCCTCAATTGTACATTGATACAATTAGATACAATGCATAGTAATTAAGCTGATCATGTGACTGTGGAAGGGTGGAGTTGATGCTTGGTTTTGAATAACTATTGGCTGGCTCAGTGAGTAAGATTCCAAGACTGAGCTGAATGCCTGAGGGGGGTATCAGAAGAATGTCGCTGTACTGAAATGCATTGTATATGTGATGATATTTTGTTCAACTCCTTTCAAATAATAATAAACAATACATTCTCAGAGATGTCAGAGAGGATTAATATGACGCATGCTGATATTATTTTGTTAAACTGCATGAGGTGGTTTAATGGGTATAAAAGCAAGATCAATTCTTTGGATAGTTTCCTTTTTAAAAAACTTTACTTCATTATCATAGAGCCCCTACTGTGTGAAAACAGCCCACTTGGTCCATTGAGTCTACACCGACCCTCTGAAGAGTGTCCCACCCACACCTACATTTCCTGTCACTAATACACCTAGCCTTTACATCCTGAACACTATGGGGGTGGGCAAGTTAGCATGGCCAATCCACCTAACGTGCACATCTTTGGGCTGTGGGAGGAAACTGGAGCACCCGGAGGAAACCCACATAGACACGGGGAGAATGTGCAAACTCTGCATGGATAGTTGCCTGAGGGTGGAATTGAACCTAGGTCCCCTGGTGCTGGAAGGCAGCAGTACTAGCCATTATGCCACTCCAAATTATTATGCACCTAACCAGTATTCCCCCAAAACAGAATACTGAGATAACGAATCAGCCATAATCATGTTGAATGGTAGAGCAGGTTTGATGGATGGAATGCCCTCCTCCAGCTCCTATTTTCAGTGTTTCTGTTTTTCTGTCGCTGCATAGTGTTCTTCTGGGCCTTTGTATTCTGTCAAAAGTCAAATGCCAGAAGCACCTCCCACCCTTCTCCAAATGACCATCTGCAAATTGTGTGATCATTGATTCACTGGAATCCCACTTGACACTACTCAGGGTGATCTTAAATGCACCCCTGTCCCTTTTAAAAACAAAAGCACATCAAATCACAGATTATCATTAAACACTGAATTCCAGATTTTTAAAAATATTCAAATTCCACAATCTGCCGTAGCAGGATTTGAAACTGGATCCATAAAACCTGAGTTGCTGGATCAATAGTCTAGAAATAATACCATTCAGTCTTTGCCTAAACTACAGCGCTATAAATATTAACTGCATTGCCCTCATTAACACTTCTTCTACACCTTTAGAAAATTCCAACAAGTTGGTTAACCATAACTTGCCCTGAAGAGATCCATGCTGGCTTTCTTTAATTAACTTGTATTTTTTGAACAGTTTTTCAACTGGGTCCAAAATCCCATTTTCTGGAAATTTCTCCACCATTGCGGTTTAACTGATGGACCAAACATTGCTGGACATAAGTTTACAGTCGTTTTAAGCAAGGCTATAACAACTGCAATTCCCCAGTCCTCTGGCACCAGTCCTGAGTCTAAGGAGGACTGAAAGTTCTCACACTGACTTCCTTGAATATCATGGGATGTATTTAATCTAGTCCTGGTATCAATTCACCTTAAGATGTGGAAATGATGGCAGAGAGATGTTATCACTGTACTATTAATTGAGAGACACTGGTAATATTCCAGGCACCTGAGTTCAAATCCCACCACTGAATTTAAATTTTATTAAAGAAAATTGTAGAACTAAGAGCCTAACAATGACCATGGGTCAATTGTCATGAAAGAAAACCTCTGGTTCAATAATGCCACTTAGGGAAGGAAACTGCCATCCTTACCTGGCCTGCTCTACATGTGCCTCCAGACCCATATGAATATGGTTGACTTTTAACTGCCCTCTTGGCAATTAGGGATGAGCAATAAATACTGGCCTAGCCAGTAATTCTCTCATCCCATGAGTTAATTTTTAAAAAAGTACAGATTGGCTATGCGATATACCATCCTTTCCAATTTAAAATCCTTCAAGTGTCAGAATTATCTCCTTTATCTCTTTCGCCTGAGTAGCATCTTCCTCCTTGATAGTCAGATACAACTTCATTTAAAACTTCAGCTATACTGCCTGCCTCCAAGTGTAAATCTCAGTTTTCAGCCCTGCTCCTCCTATTACCAATCTTCTACTATTGAAATCCTTTAGATTACTTTAGTATTCCCTTTTATGTTAACTGCCTCCTTGCTTCTCTTACTTGTTTTGTCACCTCTTCTCTGAATCCTCTATATTCAGCCTTGTTCTCAATTATATTCTTTCACATTTCTGTCACATGCAGAAAAATGAAACAAAGAACTGTGGCAATCTGATAAAGAGTCACTAGACTCAACATTAACTCTGCTTTCTCCCACAGATGCAGATAGACCTGCTGAGTTTCACCAGCAATTTCTGTATCTGCCTTACACATACTATTTCTTTTTTATGTTAATTTTTTCCTCTCTTTTATCAGCGAGTGTGTGATTTTGTCTGTCCTACCCTTCATTTTGAGGGAACACTCTTTGACTGTGCCTGAAATCCCACTTCTTGTCCCACACTGCCTTTTACACTACTGCTATTCCAGTCTAAATTCAATTCCTTAAAGTTACCTATTGTAACTGCCCTATAATTTGCAGCTCTCTGTAAATTCCTTGAAAATCTCTCCCTCAAATCCTTCCCACCATTATTGGCCCGTATTAAGCAACACTGAATGATGTAATGAGACCGTTTTGCTCTTGAGCCACAGCCAAAATAATCCTATCCTTGAGCCCTCAGGACTTCCTGTATCTCCAGCATTGCAATGCATTCTTTACTAGCATTAGCCTCCCCTTTTCATCCTTTCCTATCTTCCCTGATCACCTTGCATACCCAGTTCATGCCCTATTTGATCCAGGTCTTATGAACTCATGAGCATAAAAACAAGGAACAAGAGTAGGCCACCCAGCTCTTTGAGCCTCCTCCACCATGCAGTAAGACCATGGTTGATTGTAGCTTCAGCTTTACATTCATGCATATCCCTAATGATCTTTCATTCCACAATGTTATGTTTCTACACGATACTCTGCACCTGTAATCCCCCAATTTTACTTGCCACATCCTGTGCATTCACCTACATTCACATTAACTCTGGCCTACATTTTATTACTTTCTCCCTTACTCTGACTTTACTATTCCTTAATGCTGTGCTATCTAATTCTCCCAGTGTTCTGCACACCTTGATGCTCTGCTATTGTTTCTTGGTTGCTATGCACCTACTGAATTAACTTAAACTGGCTCCTATACCATTTGCAAAATGGAACTTGCAAGGAACTCAGTGTCGACTCCAATCAGGATCAAGCCATTCAGCTTGTGCAGGTCCAACTTCCTTCAGAGTCGGTCCCAATATCCCAAGAACCACTCCAAAGCCATCACTCCAGCACCATATTTCCAGCCACACATTCATTTGGCTTATGCTCCCTTTTTTTTTATTCACTTGCACGTTTTACTGGCAACAATCCACAGATTTGTGATGTCTTGCTTGCTAGTTTCCTACTTAGCCAATTGAATCCTAATTGCTGAACCCCATCTATCTTTCCGCCTTGGTCATTCATGTCAAAGTGGACCATGACTGCGAGCTGTTCATTTTTTTCCCCTCAATGTGCCCTGCAGCCTCTCAATGACATCTTTGATCCTGGCATCAGGGAGGCAATGCACATCCTGTATTTACATCTCTGGCTACAGAAATACCTTTTTGCTCTCTAACTATTGAATCACTATCACTGTGGCTTTTTCAGCCTTCCTTGTAACTCTATCTCCATGGACTTTGCTCAAGCTGCACTTCCCAGATCACTGTCCTCAGTGTTCAGACCTGAATGCTGATTGAAGAGTGGGATGCATTCAGGGCTCCTGCACTACCTGCCTGTTCCTTTTTAACTGCTAAGAGTTCACCTAACCCCCTCTCCCTTCATCCATTTAAGATGTGGAGTGACTGATTCGATCAACATGCGTTCCACATAGCTCTTAGCTCCACAGATGCACAATAGTGATGTCAGCTGGTACTCACACAATTGCAACTGATGCCGCATCTTCCAGAAACGGTTATCCGGGAGACGGAACTGGTCCTGAAGTTCCCACATTACGCAGGATGCATACTATCAAGGTTGGAGCAGCCCTGACTTTTATGTATTTTTCAGTTAAGCTTATTATCGCTAATAGATGTTACAAACACAAATAAACCTTGTTCACCAATATTGATAAAAAATATTGATAACAGTTAACCCACGTACTTATAGTAATAAACCTTGCTTAAAATGTATTAGTTTAGAAAGGTAGTGCTCACTAGTTCCTCACTTGTTACTTCTTATTGTCACATAATCTTTTTAGTTTTTAATCTGTCAATTGTTTATGCTGGATCTCCTCCCGCACAATGCCAGCTTCCTTCCTTACCAAATTTCCAAGCTCACACTCTGTCTGGGAGCACTCATGGCTATTTTCATGCTGCTGACTTTAACAGACATCACAAAAAAAAGCACATTGTGAGTAATTTTCAATATTCTGATTTACGATAGAACTGGCATTGTGATTCAAGCAGCCATGTTAGAGACACACAACAATTCCTTTCACGAGTGGCAAGGTTGGTTTGATGCTGCAACAATAAGTTTTCTATTGAGCAGCTTGCACCCCAGCAAAAAACTTATTCACCACAGTTTTTGTTATTTCCTGACATTGTGCTGAACAGTAACATGCAGAACATCTATTGTCAGAGACAATCAAGTCCCTAAACTAATTATCTTATGTACCTTGCAGCACCTGATTGCAAGGTCAAACTCAATGAAACTTCTTTGTAGACATGTTCACTTTTTATTATTTTTCCTTCTCATATCCTAAAGGATTTGGTTTCATATGTACAGTATTAGCTTGCCTCTAATACTCCACCCAACATTTAGTCTCCATGTGTGAGCCGGGAACAACATTTTAAAGACACCCCCATTGTAAGACAGTACACTTACGTTGTTGGTAAACAAACCAAAATGTGAAAAATTTCAAAGCACCACATACTTTTGTCAAAAAGCTGGTATATGTAAGATTTGGCTTTCCACCACCACCCAACCCCCATCAGGAAGAGAATGCAGAATGAGTTTATCTAGTACCTGAGTACAAAACTAATGGAGCCTGAGATGCAATTTTCAGAGCGTGACATAGTTTCAGTATCTGAGTAGCCCACCAGAACCACATCTAATATGCAGTACTGATGAAACATAAACGACTGTCAGCAGCAAAAGCTAAGGGGGGGATGGAAAATTTTGAGCAAACATATACAGAGAAACCGCATAGGTTTTCTAAAACGGTTTGTTAACATGAATTGTTTTGCTTGCTTTTCAAAATATTGGCCTATTGATTGTCCATGGAGCTCTTTCCCAGGAATTGAAGAATTTCTTTTTGTATGCTACATTCCCACATCTGTTTTCTTAATTTAATAGCAAACCTGTTCAAAATATACAGGTACAGTACTAACTTGGCTAAAATAGCGCAAACAGAATGTAACAAAAAAAAGTGCAAACGAGAAAATTAAACCAGTTATTCGAAGAATGGGTCAGAAGCTTTTTTTTGGTGCACTCTATCATTCAATATTTCTCTCAGGCCTAAGTCTGTGTGGATGATAATCATCAGTGTGGACTGGCTGTTTCTATGTTGATAATTCTTGTATAATTATGTCAAGCCCATTTCAGTTTTGATCTTACTTTATATATTTTTACATAACTGCCTTTTGTTTTGTTTCAGGACATCTCTGCAGAAGCCCATTACCTGCACCAAGTAATGTGCACTTCTGGTCAGTCAATCTGCAGAACGTTGTGCTCTGGGAGCTGCCTAGAGAGAAAAGATGCAAGATATTGTTCAGTGTACAGTATAAAATGTAATTACTACTCTTATTCTGTGTTGCTATGTGGCTGTTTAGATCTTGATTATATTTTGTTGTTTCCAAATGAAGCAATCGTAACTTTAGGAAATAATTAACAACACACAAATCTGTCCTGCTTCAGACAATTCGGGCCATCTTTAATGTCTCTTCCCAACACAGATGTAAGAAACGTTAATGTCCCCCATCTCTCACTCTTCCTCCAATGCATACACACATGATCCACAGAATGCAATGTCAAATGCCAAAATTAGAAGCTGTAAGTACAAAATAGACATTATTATATCCAACGGGGAATTCAGGAGAAATTTCATTAACTAGACAGTGGTTAGAATGTGGAACTCACTACCGCAAGGACTGGTTGAGGCAAATAGCATAGGTGCATTTAAGGGGAAGCTAGTTAAGCACATAAGAGAGAAAAGAATGGAAGGTTTTACAGATGGGTTTAATTAAAGAGAGGGCGGGTTGGTGAGGAGACCCATGTGCAGCATAAAAAAACGCCAAATGCTTATTCTGTGCTGTAGATTCTAAGTAATTTAGAATTAGTGAAGAGACTATTCCCAGACACAGGATATTCAAAGTCAGGGTCCAGGACAGTGGATACACCAGGACCCAATAACAAGGACCCAGGGATGTGTTCAGGTTGGGATAGGACCAGTGTGCCCAGTTCAGGGCCAGAAGCAGCAGGAGAGCTCAATATTTCTGTCCTTTTCCCTGTTCAAAAATACTTATTTCTCAGAAATTCTAATAGAGATCATTTTCAAAAAAAAAATTCCCAGGAATTCTTGCAGTACAGAAGCACATTAAAAAGATCCATGTCTCACAAAAATCAGATAGTTGAAAATCGTTCATTGCAAACTTGATATTGTGGCATGAAGATTAGTAACAGAAAATACAGTACATTTTTACAATGTAACCTTCCTTAATGTTTTACCAACAAAATGCTATGACCCTGCCCTTAGACAAATCACTATATTCATCTTCATTATCACAACACAAGTGATAACCTATCTGTGTAGGTTCTAGTTCTGACTGTTATGTTGTTCGTCAAGTAATGAGTTGTTTCACCAGTTTTGTATCCTCTTGTTATGAGACATTCCAGACTCAATATGAATGGACAACCAAAATAGAGGGAAAACATTCATCCTGTTAGCCTAGGTTGATTCAAGGTTGCTTTTAAATGCAAAATGACAGTGTGCCCCATTGGAACCATTTATTCTTATTATTCTTTCTTATGTTTCGTATTTTTTAAAATAAATATTGCTTGCAACATTGAGCAATATTTTTCAGGGAAGACCAAAGTAAAACTATATTTTTATAATCTCAGAAAGTCTTCTTGCTTTATGCTTGAATTTAAAAAAGTCATGAGGATGGTGGAAAAACTTATTTTTAACGCAACTACCCACAAAACTAAATTTGATGGTTTGATTCAGAAATGTGATTGTTTACTTAATCACCACGAATGCATTCCCTGCAAACTGTTTCCATACAATCCACTTAACAAAAGTATTGTCCAGTGTAAAGTTAAAAATCACATGATACCAGGTTAAAGTCCAACAGGTTTAATTGGAAGCACTAGCTTTCGGAGCGCTGCTCCTTCATCAGGTGGTTGCAACAACTGAGTGATTTATGTTAATTGCCTTGGAGTAATCAATTCATCTACAGATTCGTCTCTGAAACGTATACATTTTGCTCACTGGCATTTAGAAGAATGGGAAGAGACCTTACTGAAACAAATAAGATTGTTTGGGGGCTTGACAGGATAGGTGCAGAAAGTTTGTTTCCCCTTGAAGGAGAGTGTAAAGGCAGAGGTACAACTGTCAAATTAGGAAATTAAGACAGAAGTGAGGAGAAATTCCTTCTTGCAGAGGGTAATGAACCTGTGAAATTCTTTACTGCTGAGGATTGTTGAGGTTGGGTCATGATGACTATTCAAGGTTGAGGTACATAAATATTTAAACAGTCAGGGAATCAAGGATTATGAGGAAAAGTTATGAAAGTGAAGTTAAGGAATATCAGATTAACCACGATCTTATTTAATTACAGAGCAGAACTGATAGGATGAAAGGCCAATTTCTGATCCAATGCCTTATAGTCTTTTATCTCCAAAAATGTCAGAAAGTTGATGAAAACAGTAGCAATCACATTCAACTATCATTAAGCTATCATTCATTCCCTCCCTGCCCTTCAGCATAAATGCCACCTTTTTCTAGCTAAAAGCAGTTCTGAAGACTCAAAATGCTAACTCTGGACCCAAAATGCTAACTCTGCTTTCTATCCGCACATGCTGTCAGATGTGTTGAGGTTCTCCAACAATTTCTGTTTTTGTATCACATTTAATTACTTTAATTGTGTCACTGCCCTCTTATTTTGCACACTGAAAGCACTAGAAACATGTAACAGCAGTGAAAACACTGTGCTAGTTTGTGGGGGAAGTATTACATTGCATGAGAGCATCTGAGCAAGAAAAGGTAAACCACACGTTTGCAGGTGCACATTCTCTTCAGATTTTTATCTCAGAGTAACCTCATATCACACACAGAGCTGCATGTGCAGCAAATGTCCCAGTTTACAACAATTTTTTATTAAGGTGTTTGTTTATTCATTGTATTAATATGCTTTTGAAGCTAAATTATACCTCCAAAATGTCAGTTAGAGTCATAGAGATGTACAGCATGGAAACAGACCCTTCGGTCCAACCCGTCCATGCCGACCAGATATCCCAACCCAATCTAGTCCCACCTGCCAGCACCTGACCCATATCCCTCCAAACCCTTCCTATTCATATACCCATCCAAATGCCTTTTAAATGTTGCAATTGTACCAACCTCCACCACTTCCTCTGGCAGCTCATTCCATACATGTACCACCCTCTGCGTGAAAAAGTTGCCCCTTAGGTCTCTTTCCCCTCTCACCCTAAACCTCTAGTTCTGGACTCCCCTACCCCAGAGAAAAGATTTTGTCTATTTATCCTATCCACACCCCTCATAATTTTGTAAACCCCTATACGGTCACCCCCTCAGCCTCCGACACTCCAGGGAAAACAGCCCCATCCTGTTCAGCCTCTCCCTATAGCTCAAATCCTCCAACCCTGGCAACATCCTTGTAAATCTTTATTGAACCCTTTCAAGTTTCACAACATCTTTCCAATAGGAAGGAGACCAGAATTGCATGCAATATTCCAACAGTGGCCTAACCATTGTCCTGTACAGCCGCAAAATGACCTCCCAACTCCTGTACTCAATACTCTGACCAATAAAAGAAAGCATGCCAAATGCCTTCTTCACTATCCTATCTACCTGTGACTCCACTTTTAAGGAGCTATGAACCTACACTCCAAGGTCTCTTTGTTCAGCAACACTCCCTAGTACCTTACCATTAAGTGTATAAGTCCTGCTAAGATTTGCTTTCCTAAAATGCAGCATCTCGCATTTATCTGAATTAAACTCCATCTGCCACTTCTCAGCCCATTGGCCCATCTGGTCAAGATCCTGTTGTAATCTGAGGTAACCCTCTTCGCTGTCCACTACACCTCCAATTTTGGTGTCATCTGCAAACTTACTAACTGTGACTTTTATGCTCGCATCCAAATCATTTATGTAAATGACAAAAAGTAGAGGATCCAGCACCGATCCTTGTGGCACTCCCACTGGTCACAGGCCTCCAGTCTGAAAAACAACTCTCCATCACCACCCTCTGTCTTCTACCTTTGAGCCAGTTCTGTATCCAAATGGCCAGATCTCCCTGTATTCCATGAAATCTAACCTTGGTAACCAGTCTCCCAGTGGGAACTTGTCGAACGCCTTACTGAAGTCCATATAGATCACTATAGATCACTACCACTTTCAGACAGCTTTCTAATATTCCCAGCAGTACAATTTGTGCACTTGAACTTTTAGACAACCAAACAATCGAATAGTTCATTATAATAAAGAAACTCCCATGAAAGGAAGTGTGGTAAAGATTTATTGTCAGTGCTGAAGAAAATAATTAATATGTTTGTGAAAAAAAATTAAAAATATTTATAAAGTGTGTCAGTTTCATCTTACCTCCAGACTTGACTGGACCAATGCACTCACGGTTGGCCTCCTCTACTCTATTCTCCTTCACCTTTACATCACCTAAAATTCTACTTCAGATGTCCTTGTGCCAAACCATGCTCACCCATAAAACCTCTGTTCAGTGACCTGCATTGAATTCCAATTAAATGTTGTCTCAATTTTATCATTTTCATCCTTCAGTTTGCACCTTCATGTATCACTCCTTCATCCCTCTTGTTGTCCCTATAATCTCCTCCAGTCCCACAACTATCTGAGACATCTGCACTGATCTAATTCTAGCCTTTTATGCATTTTAATTGCTCCGTAAATTAATTTTTTTTGTGCGGGGCCTTCAGCCAACGAAACTCTAAGCTCTAGACTTGCTCCCTAAATTGCCTTTTTCCCTTGCCTTCCTCCAGTTACATTAGACGTGCTATGTTAGTACCAGTATTTTCTTAATATAATATGATTGAATGCGTATCAGAAAATACAGAAAACGCAATCACATGAGATGCCACGATTTCATTGAAATACTTTTGAATTCATGGACATTGTATTACAGTGAAAGCAGGTTCACTGTGAGAGAAAGTCATTTCATAATGACGAAACAAAACACTTCACAATGAACAAATAAATGAAGAATAGACTTAAAATTGATATTAGGTTTTGCTCACACGGTACTAGTTAATTGATTACTTTGTCTCATGGTTGCATCGGCTTGCTTACTCTGTTAACTCTTCATACTATGGCATTTGGATTTTTTTCAAATGAGTCCAGTATTTTTGGATTAGAAGCTTTCACAGAGGTGTTTTTCATGTCTTCCTGCCAATCAGTTTAAAAAAAAATTGAATGGAAAATGTTGGACAATTTGTGATGTCTGTCATAATGTTGTTTTCATCATAATGACCTTGAAGCTGTTGTCCCCTTGTCACTAAAAACATTGTTTTCTGGTTTTCACTCTTGAGCCATTTAATTACTGGATATATCGCTGCAAAATTCTCTCTGAGACTTCTCGTTCCAGAAGTAGAGAACCCCCATTTGTGAAACTGTCCATCTTGGTTTGTCACTCTGACACTGGGTATCAAGTTCTCCACAGTCTTTGAGACTACAATAAGAAAATATAACAAGGAGCAGGTGTAAGGAATTCAGCCTGCTCACCATCCAATATGATCATGGCTGATCTCACCTCAGCCTTACCTCCACTTTCCTGTCCATTCCTCATAACAACTCAACCTGTTCCTAATTAAAAATCTGTCCTTAAATTGACTCATTGTCACAGCATCTGCTGAACTCTGGGGCAATGAATTCGACAGATTCACAACTGTCTGAGAGATTGCTCACCATAAATGTTAGATCAACCCTAATTTGAGCTTCAGATGCAGTTTGAGCAGGGCAGCACTGTACACCTTAAGAATGGCCTCTGGAAACTTCAAATCAACTGATGTGTCCTGTAACCCAGCATCTTCTTTGCATTGTTATTACTATTATCACTAGCTTGGGCTGCTAAGTGGCAAGCATCATATCTGCCAGACAAGTGCCAAATAAAGATTATTTCCAACAAGACTGAATCTGATCAGCTCCCTGATGTACAATAGCGTTGCAATCACTGAATCTCCATTATCAACATGCTAAGTTTCACCATTAACCGAAATTTAACCTGTCTAACCTTATAAATACTCTGGCTACAAGAGTAAGTCAAAGGCTAGTCAATCTACAGTGAGTAACTTACCTCCTGACTCTCCAAAGCGAGTCCACCTGCAAGGTACAAGTCAGAATGGTGATGGAATACTCCAATTGCCTGGATGACTATGGCTGCATCTACACTCAAGAAGCTCAATACCACCCAGGACAAAGCAGCCTGTTCATCTGTGCACTGCTTACCACCTTGAGCATTCACTTTGCACCACTGAATCACAGTGGCAAGGTGCTGACTATTCACAAGATGCGCTGTGGCAACAACTCTCCTTACCTTCAGTAGCACCTTCTACTACTTATAAGGAAAAAGAAAAAAAGATGCATGGGAACACCAACACCCACAAGTTCTCCTTGAAGCCACATGCTGACCTGACTTAGTGCTAAATGACTGTTTTTTCTCTGTCACTGGATCCAAAAAGTGCAGCTCCATTCTTAATAGTACTGCTAGTATATCTATATCATATAGACTGATGGTTCCAAAGGACAGCTCATCCCCACTTTCTCAAAGGAAATTAGGATAAGCGATAAGCGTAGGCCTAGCCAGAGATGCTTACACTCTCTTAAAGAATAAAAAGAATCTGTTTTAACCTAATGATCTGGAAATCAAGTAACATCTCCAAGATACTGTTCAGATTTGACAAATATACATCCCACCTTGATCTGAGACCAATCTTTAAAAGCTAACTTTGAATTTAACTATGGAATTACAGTATTAAAGTGTTTAAAGGATTATAGTTGGTGATCTACATTACATATGTATATAGGTATAAATGATATCCAATTATTCCTATTTTTACAGCCTTGGATATGTCACTATGTTCAGTTCATGTGATTAGTACAGGTTCCCCTTGTGTCACCGGTATTACACTTGCTTCCTGAACCAGTTCATGATTTTAATGCATGATTACAATATAAACCACTTAATGGAAAGACCCAAATGGGAACAATTGTTCCTTTCAAAACAAGTGGTTTTATGAAACAAATATTGTACAATACATAGTGAATGTATTGGTGCTTAAACAAATATTTGTCTCAGATGAATCCATCGTTTACCTGGCTTGTAGTGTGTCAGTAGCTATTTTGATCCATCTTATTAATTTTGCAACTTTTATTTTTAGTAACTTGACTGTGGTGTTAGTTCTGCAATTCAATTTGCCAGGAGAAGTGAGGACTGCAGATGCTGGAGATCAGAGCTGAAAAATGTGTTGCTGGAAAAGCGCAGCAGGTCAGGCAGCATCCAAGGAGCAGGAGAATCGACGTTTCGGGCATAAGCCCTTCTTCACTCACCCAACATTTTTTTATTTTAGGACAGTTCCAATTCCCTTTTACTCCCCTGACCTGAGTCAGAAGCGAATCAATGTGTAGAACATCGAACATTACAGCACGGTACAGGCCCTTCGGCCTTCAATGTTGCACCAAACTGTGAAAATAACCTGATGCCCATCTAACCTACTCCGTTCCATTATTATCCATATGTCCAATACCCTTAGCGTCTGCAAGTCTACTACAGTTGCAGGCAGGCCGTTCCACGCTGCTACTACTCTCTGAGTAAAGAAACTACCCCTGATATATGTCCAAAGTCTATCACCCCTCAATTTAAAGCTAAGTCCCCTCATGTTAGCCTTTACCATGCAAGGATCAAGGCTCTCTCTGTCCACCCTATTTAACCCTCTGATTATCTTATATGTCTCGATTAAGTCACCTCTCAACCTTCTTCTCTCCAACGTAAACAGCCTCAGTTCCCTCAGCCTTTCCTCATAAGACCTTCCATCCATACCAGGCAACAGTCTAGTATCTTCTCTGAACTCTTTCCAAAGCTTCTATCTCCTTCCTATAATGTGGTGACCAGAACTGCACGCAATACTCCAGATGTGGTCTTACCAGTGACTTGTACAGCTGAAACATGACCTCATGGCTCCGAAACCCAATTCCCCTACCAATAAATGGCAACACAACATATGCCTTCTGAACAACTCTATCAACCTGGGTGGCAACTTTCAGAGATTCATGCACCAGGACACTGAGATCTCTCTGTTCATCTACACTGCCAAGAATTTTACCATTAGGCCAGTACTCTGCATTCCTGTTACTTCTTCCAAAGTGAAATATCTCACACTTTTCCACATTAAACTCCATTTGCCACTTCTCAGCCCAGCTCTGTATCTTGTCTATGTCCTTCTGTAACTCAGAACATCCTTCGGCATTACCCACAACTCTGCCTACCTTCGTGTCATCTGCAAACCTAGTAACCCATCCTTCTATGCCCACCTCCAGATCATTTATAAAAATGACAAATAGCATTGGCCCCAAAACAGATCCTTGTGGCACACCCCTGGTAACTGAGCTTCAGGATGAACATTTCCCATCAACCACCTCTGAAGTATTTTTCAAGAACAAAAAAAACATACATTTGTGCAGAATTGAAACAGTTACTAACTCTTTGGCATTTCCATTAATGTGATCCCGCTTCTTGTCCCAGACCACCACCCCTGCTCCTAAAAGACAATAGTTATTAATCAGTCCTGTCTTCACCATCCCTGACTCATCCAAATTTTAGAATTTAGAATTTAGGCTAAAGGGTAACTATGTGTGAGGCAGCCAAAGTGTCATTCTACAATATGGTCGAAGCAACTGTTCACTGGCAGTGTTGCTACATTCATGTCTTTCTTTGTGGTACTGCAGTGCTTAAGCTAACTAGCCAGCATGTATAATTTAAGAATGAAAGACCTTGGATCATTTCTGTTTTATTGTTACTGCTAACCTTGGTTTGGGATTACCTTTGGTACTTGTGGCCAACACTGGGTAAATATTCCTTGATTGATGCAACAGTAGAATGTATAAAGAGGAGGGCATCTGCTTCACTGTGCCAATCGTGAAGTAATTTTCATGACAGAAAATCAACAAGCAATCAGAATAAAAATGTATTTGCACTGCTTATTTCCGACAAGATCAAAATTAATCTGGAAAAGATAAACAATTTCACTTTGAGTTGTGTGAAGAATTGTAAGCATGGAGAAGTGTGTGTGCAATTGCCTAGTTACATTATGTGGCCAATTTGAAAATCAATGTTTGCAGTTAAGACTTGACAATGCTACTTTTAAATCAGATATGGAGAAAAAGATTGGAAGAACAAAAAGGAATGCCAGAACATTACCAGAACATACTGTGATGTTTCAAATGAGACAGCTGACAGTGAAGAATATTACTATGCCAGAGTAAGAGCTATTTCAAGAGCAGGATTTTCAGATTGGAATAAAAGTGGAAGATTCAATCCAAAGGTGGAAAGTAAGTGCAGATTTAAACTTTGCTGTAAAGGTACAAATTTTAACTGTATCTGTTGTAAATTTTGTC
Organism: Chiloscyllium plagiosum; assembly: GCF_037043375.1. Classification (NCBI taxonomy): domain Eukaryota; kingdom Metazoa; phylum Chordata; class Chondrichthyes; order Orectolobiformes; family Hemiscylliidae; genus Chiloscyllium; species Chiloscyllium plagiosum. Next base: position 99,331,564 of record NW_028270141.1, read on the forward strand.
ATGATCCCTGCAGTAGCTGACAGCTTTTTTTAAAAAATTAACTTTGAGTGAATGGCTGAATAGATGACACAAAACGTTTTCATGTATGAAGATGACAAAAATATTTAAAGCACCATTGACTAAGCACCATTTCAGGAGACAGCTTATATTTAAACTACAGAAAAAGTCCTATATTTATCATTTAAAATGTCCAAACATTTTCCACCACAATTGCTTTTCTTTGATGATTGAGTGGACGCTCTATTCTGGATGTTATTTTGCTCACTGAGCTTTAAGGTTTGTTGTCAAACGTTTCATCACCATACCAGGTAACATCATCAATGAGCCTCCAGTGACCCACTTTCTATTTATGTGTTTAGGTTTCCTTGGGTTGGTGACATCATTTCCCATTGTGTTGTCATTTCCGGTTCTTTTTCTCAGAGGGTCAAATTCTGTCACCAAGCAAGGAAACCTAAACAGATAAATAGAAAGTGGGTCACTAACACCAGTACTTCATCAGAGGCTCACTGATGATGTTACCTAGTATGGTGACGAAACGTCTGAAAACGAACGTTCCAGCTCAGCGAGCAAACCTACATACAGAACCTCAACCTGAACTTCAAATCTTCTCAAAACTCGCAGACACTCTATTCTCCCAGAACTAGTCAATACTGATCTTAGCTCGCAAGTGTCACTTTCATTCTTTTCCTTCCCCAACTGCCTTTCAAGTTGTCCTGGAGATTTCCCCTCTGGCTCAAGCATGGCAAATCTGCCGGCCCAGCTTCATTTTAAATCCTCACCAATTTGGCCTTCTCAATCCAAACAAAACCTTGCAAACAAATTCATGTGCAGTTAATGACAGATACTTGGGTGCCTTTAGGTCCTCTGTCTCGAGTCTCTCTTAGATCCTGGAAAATTGTCATGTCTGTGAAAATCGGACCCTGACATATTTACCCACCCCCCTCCTTACCCCAGTCCCTTTCAGGTACTCATTAAAATCTACTACTTTGATCAAGGCTTTTGTCATCTGACTCAATATTATCTTTTGTGCCTCAAATTAACAATTTTTTTATAATACTCCTTGGGAGCAGTGAAGTCTTATTATGTTTAAGTACTGCACAAATATATTTGTTGTTTGGAATAGCAAAATGCACTATAACTGTTAGGGCCATTGCTGTGCATCCTCTTTTAATAGCTATTTATCAATTGTTTTTCAGCAAACATCAGTTCTCCAAAAGTAGAAGTAAAAGTTGGGGTCTGTTCCATCTCCATTACTTTGACGGTTCCCAAAAAGTGGAAGACAAACAATGAGCCTCGAGCTATTTCACTGGCTAAAGTTTTTCATGACTTAAAATACAATTTGACTGTTACCAATAGAAAGACAAATAAGTCGGTAAGAAAATTTCATACATTATTAAAACAAAGTATACAGACACACTGGTGGTTAGTTCACAAAGCATAATCCTTTACTTTCGTTCATGTGATGCAGTGTCACTGGCTGGACCAGCATTTATTCCTTATTCATTATTGCTCTGGAGAAGATGGTGGTCTGCTTTCTTCAATCACTGTGGTACTTGGGGGTGTAGGATCATTCATTATGCTGTTACAGAGACTGTTCTTGAGTTTGACCTGTTGATAATGAAGGAAATATGATATATTTCCAAATAGAATGGTGAGTAGCTTGGCAGGAGGTGATGTTCCCATGCATCAGCTGCCTTTGTCCTTTAAGATGGCAGTGGTCATGGTTATGAAGGTTCTGTCAGAGGAGCCTTGCTATTTACTCCAATGCACCTTATAGATGATGCACATTGCAGCTAACTTACATCAGTGGTAAAGGGGTTGAATGTTGAAGTTGGTAAATGTGATGTCAGTTAAGCAGGTTACTTTGTCCTGGATGGTGTCAAGCTTAAGTGTTGTTGAAGCTGCTGTCATCCAGGCAAGTTGTAAGTCTTCCAGCAACTCCTGATTTGTGCCTTGTAGATGGTGGACAGGCTTTGGGGGGTCAGGAGGTGATTACTCACTGCAGAATGCCTGTTCTCTGTCTTACTCTTGTAACCACTGCATTTACATGGCTGTTCCAGTTCAGTTACTAATCAATGATAATCCCCATGACCTGATTGTGAGGTATTCAGTGACACAAATGCCATTGAACGTAGACTGATGAGAATTAGATTTTCTTTTGTTCGAGATTACCTTGCACTCGTGTGGCATGAATGTTACTTGGCACTTGTCAACCAAGCCTGGATATTGTCCAGGTTATACAACATTTGGACATGTTCTGCTTCAGGATGTAAAGAGTTGCAAATGGTGCTGAACATTGTGCTGTTACTGGCAAACATCATCATTTCTGACTTTATGATGTAGAGAATATCCACTGTGACAGATGATGAAATTTGACTTCTAAAAAATTCTGCAACTAAAAGCTAGCCAATGATAACCACGTAACCATTGTTGATTCTTATTAAAACTCATCTGGTTCACAAATAACTTTCAGGGAACGAAATCTGCCACCCTTCACCTGATCTGGCCTGCATGTGACTCTCAACCCACTGCACTGTCGTTAACTCTTAACTGTCTACTGGGCATTAGGAATTGACAATAAAAGCTGGCCTAGCCTAGTGACGCTAATATCCCATAAATGCATTTTAAACAAATTATCCATAATTATTCACAATTGCATGTGGCAGGCCTACAAAGCTTATTTTGAATCTGTTTTAGTTGTGGAATTACTTAGCCCTGTCTACTGCATGATGCTTTTCTGCTGTTTGGCATTCACGCAGTCCTGTGTGTAGCTTCACCATGTTCATACATCATTTATAGCTATACACAACTCTGCACCTGCATGTGCTCCCCTACGCTATTCATTGAACCAAGGCTGCTTTACCAGTTGGGTGCTAATGGTAGAGTCAAGCATTTGCTAGGCCATACGTTTACAGATTCTGCCTGAATTCAATTCCGCTATTGTCAAGGGCCCACAGTGTCTTATGGATGCTCAGTTTTAAGTTGCTAGATCTGTTTCAAGGTTGTCCTGTTTAGGATGATGTTAATGTCAGACAACACAATGGTCAATACCTTCCTTGTAAAGACAGAACTTGGTCTCTACATGACTGTGTGCCGTGGTCGCTGTTATCAATGCTGTCATGGACAGATGTATCTGTATAAGATAGATTGATGAGGAGGTGTTCAAGCAGACTTTTCACTCGTGTTGATTCCTTCATCACCTGCCTCAGACACAGTACTTTCAGCTGTAGCCAGCTTGGTCAGTAGCAGTGCTGCGAAGTCAATTTTGGCGATGGACACTGAAGTCCTCCACCTATAATATATTCTGTTCCCTTGTCATCCTCCCTTGTGCTTCCTCTAAATGGGATCTGATATGAAGGAGCACTGTTTCATCAGTCAAGGTGGGTTCATGAATGAAATGCATATAATTGTTACATAGGTTATTTATGGGCAAGCATATTTACTTAACAAAGATGCAGTTGTTGTTATTTTTAACTATTAGATAATTGGTTCTTTATCTTCTAGCTCATTTTCCCTGACAGTGGTAAATTCAAAAAAGTGGATACCCTGGAGCATGATACCACATATTGTGTGACAGCTCAAACAGTGGAATATTCCTTTCACAGAATAAGTGAACCATCTGAGACTGTTTGTGCAACAACTTCCAAAGGTGAGAGTGTTATTTTAAATATGAAACTATTTTTACAAAGAAATGGTGACACAGTGGTGGATCGCTGGACTAGTAATCCAGAGGCTCAAGCTCTGGGGCAAGGGCTCAAATTCCACCATGATAGCTAGTGGAATTTGAACTCTGCTTGCACCATCTGGAATATAGTGAGGAAGGAGTAAGTCATTGAATCCCTGGAGACTACTTTGCCATTCTGGATTATCTACCTCAACATTGCATACCCAGACTATCCCCATACCTATCGTTAATAACCAGAAATCTATCAATCTGTCTTGAATTGGCGAAACTTCTGAACTTCCACGTCCCTCTGATGTGCAAAATTGCAAAGAACTACCACCCTTTCAGTGAAGAAGCTCCCCGTCATCCAATATATGGGAGTCAGGGGAGACATCCTCTCTGCATCTACAGTACCTTATCTATCCCTTTAGGAATTTTCAAAGTCTCTGTGAAATTGCCTCTCATTCCTCTAAACTCCAAAACGTTCAGACCCATTTGCTTCAATTTCTCTTCAAAGGACATCCCACCATCTGAGGGATCAATCTGATGAATATCTGCTGCACTCCCTCTGTTGAAATTATATCCTTCCTTCAGCAAGTGAGCCAGAGCTACACTCAGTGGTCCATGTGCAGCATCACCAGTTTTCTCTACAACTGAAGTGAGATATCAAGCTAGTCCCAGTAATGATAATTATGACAACTACTATCAAATGTCATAAAAACTAATCTGGTTTAGTTACGTTCTTTGGGAAAGAAATCTGTCACCCTTACCCGGTCTGATTACAGACCCACAGCAATGTAGTTGACTATTAATTACCCCTGAAATGTCCTTAGCCATCTGTTAAAAGTTAGTTAGAGATGGAAAATAAATGTTTTTTAAGCCAGTGATGCCTATGTTCCACAAGAGTTTAAAAGAATCAACGAGCACAAGACTGTTATATTGCATAAAATCATACTAAATGTTTATTAATCAAAAGGCTACATTCAAAGAGATAGTTCAATCCTTTGTGCTTGTTTTTTGTCTAGCATTTTTAACCTTAATTAGGCAAATTAATCAGTATTCTTTCACAATATCCTTTTGTTGTCATCCTATTAATAACATATCCCATTTCCCAGCTTTCAAAACTTGCCAGTGTTAGATCATTCAATGCAAAAAAGACAAAAAAAAAGTCTGCGATAGGCTGGAAGACAAATTGATCGAAAAACAGCGGAGTTAGAGTTGCACTTCTGTCTGAAAGTTCCTTTTTTCTTTCATTTCCCGCAATACCTTGTTCAAAAAGTAGTACATTTCTAACTCCTACCAATTCTGTTGAAAGATCTTCACCTTGAAACATTAACTCTGTTTCTGCCTCCACATATGCTGTCAGATTTGCTGAGATTCTGCATTAAAGATTTGTGGACAAGATGATTTTCTGATGCATTTTCAGTACATTTTCCTTTCATTTCTACCATTACAGATCCTGTGAAACAAATGATCAAAATGATCCTGCTTGGATGTGTTCTACCAATCTTTGTTTTCATTTTTCTGTTCACGTTACTGGGCTGTTTCATGTACAAATATGTGTACACCAGTGACCAGAAGCAACCTGTAAATCTGGTAAGCAGTTTCTACTAGCTTATTATAATGAACTATGATTAATGTGTGTTTATTCCACTACATACAAGAAATCTATTGTGCAGAAAGAGTGCATTTGAGGGAATATATCATCTGCAATATCTTAAGTGTTTGCCTTATTTTATAAATGTGGCAGAGAAGAGATAAGTAATTGAATCATTCCTAGTGCTAATAACACTAGGAGGTAATGTGCATATTGCTGCCAGATATTTAAAGTATTCTTACTTAGTACAACTAATGCATATCTACGTGTACTACAGCAAGGCTTTTGATAACTTCTGTATGTCAGACTGATCAAGAAAGTAAGTGCCCATGGGATTCAAAACAAATTGACACATTGGATCCAAAGTTGGCTGAGATGCAGGAAGTACATGGCGACGGTAGGGGGATTTTTTTCTGTGACTGAAAGTCTAATTGTTTGAGGTGTGCTTTAATAATTTGGACTTAAGTGAAAGGGGAGTGACTGAGAAGTTTTGGATGACTTGAAAATTGATAGCATGGTAAATAGTGAGGACAATAGGCATAAACTGCTGGAGGATATCAAGAGACTGGTCAGCTGGGCAGAGCAATAGCAAATGGAATTTACCCAGAATAGGTGTGAGGAACTGCACTTGGGAAAGGTTGACAAGGCAGGGGATTGAGTGGTAGCACCCAGAAAAGTACTGAAGATCAGAGGGACCTTGATGTGCATATCCATAGATTTTTGTAGGGCAAGTCGATAAAGGTATAAGGTGCTTAAGGGGGAAGATGGGATCCTTACCTTTATTGGTGACGTCATAGCATACAAGAACAAGGAGGTTTGTTATGACACAGTGGTGAACCCTTCTGTTAATTAAACCAAACACCCAGAAAAGCTCACCTTGCCTCATAATCTGTTAAAATATGAGTGAAAGAGAACTCACAAATTTCACTATTTAAAGAAAATAACATCAATTTATTTTTTAACTCAAAGGGTGAACATTAAACAGCTATTCACAATTCTAAACCCCCCCCCCCCTTCTCTTAACTGCTTATTATCTGCCTCCAATTCTATAACAATATGCTGTTCCAATAAGACACTATTAAAATGTTATCAACTTAATTCCAAAACTGCACAGCCACTGTTGGCTTCTCTGTCTGTCTTCTTCCAGTTAAGGATCTCCCTGGGTCATCTTCTTTCCTTTGCTGTGAATATGTTTCATATGCAAAGGTACATTTGACAAAGAGTGTTTCCTAATTTCTTGGAGAGCAAGATGTTAGCTCTCCATGCATTTCTATCACGACAGCAGTTGCTGTCTGACCAATTTTCAAAATGCCCACATTTTATATCCTACCAACATTGGATTGTCTCACTGGTTCAATGTTGGCAAAACATAAATTCAAACTTGATTGGGTTTTAGTATCCTGGGGCATGATTTAAACTGTTTGGTTAAATTCAAATCATTGTCAAAATAGCAACTATAACCCATTTTCAGTACACTCTGGGACTGCCATCTAGTCATATACACAGGTGCTTGTAAGCTCTCAGTTCAGTAAAGCATTCACTCACTCTTAAAGATACAGTACATGCCTTCAACTTCATAACACGTTACATTGGAATTGTAGAAAATATAAGTTAGGTACAACTGAAGGACTACAGCTTTGGGATTGCACTAGAAAGGATACACAGGAGATTTATGATATTGCCTTGGGCTAGAGATATGAGGAATGATTGGATAAGGCAGGGTTATTTTTCTTAAAGTTATGAAGATTGAGACATGATTTATTAGAGGGGTATATGATTATGAGCGGCATACATATGGTGGAGAGAAGACTTTTTAAAAAAAATTATCCATGGAGTAATAACCAGGGGCATAGATTTAAAATAAAAAGGTAAGATAATAGTTGAAGAGAATACTTTCATCTAGCATGTGGTTGAAGTCTGGATCTCACTGCCTGAAAAGGTGGCTAATTCACAACTCTTGTAATAGTTAAGCAATGTTTATTGATGCACTTTTGTTGCCACCATGACTATGTATCAAGAGATGGAAAATGGGATTAGTATTGTGAGATCTTTGTTGACTAACATGGACATAGTGAACTGAATGATCTCCTTCTGTACTGTAAAAATCAATGAGTCTATTTAAGAGTAAAGTTCATGATCGTAAATACTCTCAGCTAATACACATTATCAGAGACATAAAGTCTGACGCTGGAAAAGCACAGCTACTCAGGCAGTATCCGAGGTGCAGTAGAGTCAACGTTTCGAGCATAAGCTCTTCATCAGGAATGTGCTTATGCTCGAAACATTGACTTTCCTGCTCCTCGGATGCTGCCTGAGCAGCTGTACTTTTCTAGTGCCACACATTTTGACTCTAATCTCCAGCATCTGCAGTACTCATTTTCTCCTACTATCAGAGGCATATAGACTATGAATAGGCACTGCAGTGGGATTATAGACCAAAACTGCATATGAGATAATAAGATAAATCAACGAGAACTGAGAGTTTTTAAAAGAACTTCACATTCAAGTTAAAAGAATCAGATTCTGGTTATAAGTTGCAGCATGAAGGAGCCAAGGCTATAGCAGAAGCTCAAGAGTATTGGCTTCTACACTTAGGAGGGTATGAGATTCATTAATTACCTGAACAAAAGTCCAGGGGAGATTTCTGTTACACGTAGAATCTTGAGAAAGGGCAAAGAGAAGATGGTACCTTCAAGCCAACCTCACTGTACTTCAACCAGTGTACAACATATATAATTTCTTTATTACCTCTAGACTTGGTCATCCTGTTCTGCAATCAAGAAAAAATAAATAGACAAGAGAGGGTGCTAACAGAGAATGTGTTTTTAAATGTTTTTAAATATGTTAGAATGTGTTTTTAAATGTTTTTAAATGTTAGCATATTGTTTTTATATTTAATTGAAATTTTAAACAGCTGAATTTTGAAAACCACATTAAATTTGCTTCCACTGTCTTTTCAGGAAATGCATTCCAGCTACTACTGATTTTCTAAGTAATAACATTTTCCTCATAGGTGAGGACTGAAGATGCTGAGGATTAGAGTTGAGAATGTGGTGCCGGAAAAGCACAGTCACTGCTCGATTCTCCTGCTCCTAGGATGCTGCCTGACCTGCTGTACTTTTCCAGCACCACACTTGAGACTGTTCTGCTAATCAGTTTAATTCGATGTCCTCTACTTCTCAATGCTTTTGCCAATGGGAACCGTTTCTCCCTATATACTCTTTCAGATCTAACTATCACATCTCCTACCTATCCTGTTCAGGACTATAAGACAATAACAAGTAGGAACAGGAGTAGTCATTCAGACACATCAGCTGCTCTCAAGGAGAACAGACCTGGCTTGTCTATGTGATCCTAATAATCAAATCCCCTCATCCTGAAGCCTTTCTTGTGAATCTTTTCTGCAAACTCTCATCTTCTGAAAACTCCAATTCAATTGAGATCAAGGTCAATGATGACCTTATATAAATGCTTGCTTACTTTCCCAACGTTATGGTACTATCTATCACTGCAAATAAAACAATGTTACAATTTTAAAGCTAGCATCTTTTTTAGCTTATCTTAAAATGTCCTTCTTTAAATACAGTAAAATTGTTAGACTTACGCAACTTCAGAACGGGTAGTTGTGCACCAGAAATGTATTTAATTCTACTCAAACTGCACATTGATTGGAAAATGTTGCTCATTAACTAAAAGAAGATAAGGACCCTACCATGTCTTCATGTTAATGTGTATCTAGAAACATAGAAAATAGGTGCAGAAGTCGGCAATTTGGCCCTTCAGACCTTCTTTGTCACTCAATATAATCATAGCTGGTCTTTCGATTTCTTTAGTCCTAACAACAATACCTTGCTCCTTCTTGAAAATATTCCATATTTTGGCCTCAACCACTTTCTGTGGCAGAGAATTCCACAGGCCTACAACTCTCTGGGTGAAGATATTTCTCCTCTTATCCTTACTTATCTTCACTTGTGATCCCTGGTTCTGAACAACCCAGTCATTAGAAACATCCTTACTGCATTTGCCCTGTCTGGGGTAACTAATGGGTTGACAAGATAAAGAGAATAAGTTGTCTACTGCTTGGTGTTTCATTTAAAATATTCCAAATGCCTAAAGGCTACCTGTTATGCTAATTTTATCTCTTTTCTTCTTTTGTTAAAAGCTCTCACTCTTTGTGGTGTTGCAGTTCCATGGACAATACCCATCATTTTTCCACCTGGTGGCCATTATTTATGTATGAGTATCAGTAGTCAGAACCAACAAAGTTGAGCCCAAACCTTCACCCCAAATCCATTGCTTAGACGGGTCACTATATTGAGCAACAATGGGAATTCTAGTTAATGTTTCCTATTTTGAAGGCAGAGCCCAGTAGTAGCACCCTAATCAGCATACTAAGCTAGCTCCTTGCAAGAAAAGCACAAATGTCTTTCCCCTAGTCTCTATGGCTCAGTTGCTCCCTCACTATACCATCAGAGAAACATACTGAAATAGGATTGAACAGTTTAGGCCCCTCACAACTTCAGAATGATAATCTTATCAAACTCTTATTCAGCACACTTTGCCATTAAAAACAAAACTTTATGGTTAATTCAGAATATTTTACGAATTCATTTTGAAAGCTCTAGTTCAAGTTTTCATCCTCAAGCCAAAGGCTCCAATTAGAAAATTTAAATACAAGTTTCCTGCAATTGCCCATCCAATATCTGAATGTTCAAAAAACTATGAGCAGTATATGTCCAATTTTCTGATCTCAGCTCCCATTGAGAGAATCATGTACAAGCTGTGGAAGAGGACAAAACACTGGGCTACGGTTGTGAATTTTTCAATCTGTAGAACTTCAAGGAAACTTTCAATTCGGTATTCTAAACATCAAAGTGATGATATCACTATTCTACATTGTCAATGGGATACAACCTTTAAGAAAACCAGATAACATACTTTCATGCAGAAAGCACTTCTTTGACACTAATTATTAATGTTAGCACCGATGTAATTGGGATTATATGCTACATTTTACCTGCTTGAAGCTATTTCATGCTCCAATTCTATCTCTTCTTTCTTTCAGCTACTACAGTATCAGCCATCAAAGACATTCATATTTATCCCACCTGAGCCTCTGAAGGTTAACGTTATGGTTTTAGAAAATACGGATAAAAAAGCATTGTCAAATGGTTGCATAGCTGCTGACAATGGTGATGCACCTTTAACCTCCCTAGTCAGCAGCAAGTCTGCCAAAGAATGGAATGGCCTACCTTTGTTAATAAGCAACAGCAAAGTTGTATACGAGCCTCAGGGTACGGAAAAGCCAACAACAAAAGAGTGTGCAAGTAGCAATGAGAATGTTGTGCAGGTTTCCTATCAACCCCAACCAAATAATCACGGAGTTCAATCCCATCCCTCAAATGGAAGGGAGACACAGAATGTTGTTCAATATGGAATCGTACTGGAGAACCTGATTCAGCCTCAGCAGAAGCTAGACATCCAGCTGCCAAGTGTGAAGTGTACAGAACTGCCACACGTTGGGTACAAATCACAACTCCAAACACAGCCTCTGGACAAAAATGCTACACAGCACAGTATTGATTATAGTTTCATTGGAGCAGGTTCCACTCGTGATTTATATTGTAAGCAAGTTTTCCACAGTCCCGATGGGGAGGATGAGCCACAGCAGACTATCTACACGTACTGTTCACAGGCAAGGGGTAAGAACACACAAACTATAATGAGTGATACCAATTGCAACAGAGTTGGATCATATGGACCTATTTGTCCGCAACATGATGTGCTTTACCTGCCAACAATGCGCCAGGAACTAGAACAGTGTGATTATATGTCACAATTTCAAACACAGCTATTAACTGGAAAGACTGTACTAGGTGATGATGACCATTGTTCTAGTACATTAGTTAGTAACTTCCACTTACTGAATGAAGAACAGCATGATGAAGTTGAGGAGCCAGATACAACAATATTAGATTGGGATATCAATACTGGAAGGTTGACCATTTCAGATTCAGAGAACAGTATTTTTCTGAAACATACTGCAGAGCCAGAGACTGATCTTCTTTCTTCACTATATGCCAAAGATCTTTCAGATGAGCCAATAGTGACTGAAGAAGAGAATTACTTATCACAGTTCCAAAAACAATGGAAACTGCATGTACAGGCATAGCAAACGGTAATCCTTTATCACTGGAAACATATACAGAGGAACCTCGATTATCCGGCATTCGATTATCCAGATATTGGAGTTTCCAGCAAGATCGCAAGATCCCGATGCTTGGCTAAACTATGTTATCTGGCATTCAATTTTCCAGAATTTGATTAACCAAACGAAATACTCCTTGCTCGTGTCCTTCGGATAATCGAGGATCCTCTGTACCATGTGTATTTTCATTAAGATGTCAACCTGGGTACTTCCACTTCTGCATTTTTCTGTGTTCTCTCTCATCAGGTCATGCAGCTTCTCTGGCTGAGAAATTAGAAAGAGAACCTGCCCTTTGGTGTTTTCCTATGCCTCCCATGAGCTGAACATGCGGATGCACCCTAGTTAACATCAGAACTCAAGAATTGGAGGCTCAACTGACAAAACTGTTACCCTGAGTCCTCCCTCAAAATGCTCCCTAAAACCTATTACTTTGACCCAGATATCTGCCCGAATATATCTTTTATGGTTTTTCATTGAGTTTTATTTTGCAATGCGCTGGTGAAGTGCTTTCAGACCTTTTACTCTGTTAAAGCTGCTATAAAAATATAAGCTGTTGCTGATGCTAACAACAGAGATGCAACATAAACAGTCAAATCATGATCACCATTGAATTGCAGAGATTATTAGGACTCTTTTTCATAAAGTTCGTAACTTTATGGGTTTGTTTGCATATTTTAAAAATTAATTTTAGAAACATTCTCCCCTCATGCTTCCAATTTAACGTTAGCCCAGGACGCAATGCAAATTTATGTAGCCATTACCTCTTGTCTTTATGCCATTGTCTAAAATAGCAGCTTCAGCAGTAGTGTAGGCTGGGTGTCATCACCAAATTTATTGTAACTGCAGCAACTACCTCCACAATTCAGTGCAAAGTACCGATATTGGCAATACCACGCTAATCCTGAGGCAGAGTTTTGTAGCTGGCCCAGGAACATGGCAAAATCATGCAGTCCACTGGAATCAGAAAATAGCCAGGCAGAAAGTCAGGCAAAACAGTCTATCTAGTATCCAGTAAGTATTAATGTGATATAAAGAACTGAATAAGCAGGATAAATTAATTCAACAAGACATACGAAATAGCATTGCTAGCAAATGTGGTGATACATGGTTTGACATTTTGCCCTTTCACCTCTGGACTTAAATTCCAATCCAAAACTGCATTTCTGAATTTGTTGAGTGTGATGTTTAGAATCATGTCCTTTGAGGTCATTGGTGCACAACTCCCCAGTATGAAATGGTCAGTAACTTGATTACCTTACTTGGACAATCTGTACATTGACAACAATACAAGTTGCTATTCTAAAATTGTAAGGCTATTTGGTGTTAAATATCTGTCTGACCTTTACCTGTTGGTCACTGATCAGTGCTGAGAGTGGGAGTGAGTAACAAAAATGAGAGAATACTCAACACAATGAATGCCAAAATTCAAGCAAAAGAGCTTACATTTATATATTACCTTGTACCACCTCAACATGTCTCAAAGCACTTTACAAGCAATGAAATACTTTTGAGTGTATGGTAACATGGGAGATGTGACAGTCCATTTGTGCACAGTAAGTTCCCACAATAAATGTAATCATGACCAGATAATTAATTTTTGTGAAGAACAATCAGAGTTAATGTTTCAGTCTGCTGACCCTTCCTCAGAACTGATGATACCTCGGAAAATGTTAGCTTATAACGGAAATCCTGTCAGAGAGAGGAGCAGGACTTCTTCAAGGTGGGCATACATAGAAGAGATGTAGCAATACATTAGATATCAAATAAAACAGAAAGAACTGCTGATGCTGCATCCGCAGTTCTTTCGGTTCAAATTATTTTCGTGATTGCTTGGGTCTGTCACAGTCTTACACCAGTGACTTACTCTGTAACTGGGCTAAGCTGTTCCCTATTCTCCAAAAGGGCATTAAAGTTTGATGGGAAATCGTCTTTCTAATTCAAAAGGCAAATATCAATTCAGGCCCAAAGGTGAGGATTTATTATGATCCCATTTATGGTAGAGCTAGCAGTATGCCAAAGGGAGGTGTTGAGAAGAGAGCAAAAATAGAAATTGCTGGACAAACTCAGCAGATCTGGCAGCATCTGTTGGGAGAAATCAGAGTTAACGTTTTGAGTCCAGTGAACTTTCTCCAGAGCTGATAGTAGCTAGAAAAAGGAGGTATTTATGCTGATGACAAGGGGTGGGAGAGAAGTCAGCAGATAAACAGAAATGGGGTTGGAGAGAGAGAAAGAGAGTGAGAGAGAGAGAGAGAGAGAGAGAGAAAAGAAAAGTCAGTTAGGCACACAAAGAGACAATGAGCCAAGAAAGGAGAAATGCTGATAAGGAGGGCAATGAATAGGTGAGAATGGGTTGGCTGTGCTGAAAACAGCCATGTTATGACAGGGTCTGTGGTGTGGCGTGGCGTTCAGTAAAGGACATGGAAAAAGGTGTTCAGGGCTGGGAAGACAACCTGACATCTGGTAATGGGATCCTTAGACTGCCCACCCAGCACTGAATTCTTAAGGAAGCTGCTTCCTCCTCTCCCCTCAGGGAGGTCTGTCTGCACGTGGTGGGTACTTCTGTGAGCCACTGCTGGGAGTGATTTAAACAATCCCCATTCACGGGATGTAGGATGAGGCAGGGTTGTGGGAGATTCAAGGTGCAGATCAGTGGCAGCTAATCATTCTTACCTGCTGTTCTTTTGGCAGAAACAACTCCTTAAGAACTATCTCTTCCTGCTTGTAAATAAGAGGAAAACATTTCCTGTATTTTTTTGCTTTGCAATGCATTAACTGAAGCATCAGATTAGGTTCAGACATCTGGTTGCTGCAAAGTGATGCACTGTCAAAAAGGAATGATAACTTAGAACTGTGAAAAAAATATTGCTTCCATGCAGATTGTTTAATGGAGATTTTATAGTCCATAATTCAGGTTTTTAAACTCAGCTGTGTTCTATTTCTCTGCTATGTTCTTGTATTAAACATCAAACTATGTTGTACCTGGTTTCTGTTTCATTTTAAGAGTCAGTGTGCAGTCCAACTTGAAACTACCTGATACTTCTCACGTAAAAGATTATCTCTGAGCTTACTGAAGGAGCAGAGGATACAAAGATAGGAACAGGAAATATTGTGTTTTAGAGATTTCTGTTCCCAATATCAGATAATGAACCTTAAAGTTTTAAAGGACTATTCTAGCAATAGAAGCACATAATCCTTGTTTTTCAAATCGAGTCTATATTCTTGGTGATAATTTATGTATTAGCACCTGACAAACTTTTTTTTACTTTGAAGTGATGTGTTTTGTTACATTCAGAACTTTTAGGAGAGAGGCAAAAACTATAACTCATTTTCAGGAGAATCAGGAAATCACAAACCTGTTTATTTTAACATTTTTAGATATAGAGTCAGAGAATCATAGAGATGTGCAGCACAGAAACAGACCATTCGGTCAAACTCACCCATGCCAACCAGATGTTCTAACCTAATCTAGTCCCATTTGCCAGCACTTGGCCCATATGCCTCTAAACCCTACCTATTCATAAACCCATTCAGATGCTTTTTAAACGTTATAACTGTACCAACCTCTACCACTTCCTCTGGCAGCTCATTCCACCCTCTGTGTGAAACAGTTGCCCCTTAGGTTCCTTTTATATCTTTCTCCTCTCACCCTAAACCTACGCTCTCTAGTTCTAGACTCCCCACCCTAGGAAAAGACCTTGTCTGTTTATCCTATCCATGCCTCTGATGATTTTATAAACCTCTATCAGGCCACCCCTCAGCCTTCAATTCTCCAAGGAAAACAGCCCCAGCCTATCCAACCTCCTCCTAAAGCTCAAATCCTCCAATCCTGGCAACATCATTGTAAATCTTTTCTGAACCCTTTCAAGTTTTACAACATCCTTGTGATTGGAGGGAAACCAGAATTTCACGCAATATTCCAAAAGTGGCCTAACCAATATCCTGTACAGCCGCAACATGACCTCCCAACTCCTGTACTCAATACTCTAACCAATAAAGGAAAGCATTCCAAATGCCTTCTTCACTATCCTATCTACCTTCGATTCCACTTTCAAGGAGCTATGGACCTGCACTCCCCAGGACCTAACCATTAAGTGTATAAGTCCTGCTCTGATTTGCCTTTCCAAAATGCAGCACCTCACATTTATCTAAATTAAATTCCATCTGCCACTTCTCAGCCATTTGGCCCATCTGGTTAAGGTTCCATTGTACTCTGAGGTAACCTTCGCTGTCCACTATACCTCCAGTTTTGGTGTCATCTGCAAACTTACTAACTATAATCTCCTTTGTCCACATTCAAATCAGTTATGTAAATGACAAAAAGCAGTGAACCCAGCACCAATCCTTGTGACACTCCACTGGTCACAGGCCTTCAGTCTGAAAAACAACCCTCACCACAACCCCCTGTCTCCTACCTTTGAGTCAGTTCTGTATCCAAATGGCAAGTTCTCCCTGCATTCCATGTGATCTAACATTGCTAACCAGTCTATCATGAGAAACCGTGTTGAACACCTTACTGAAGTCCATATAGATCATCTCTGCTGCTCTGCCCTCATCAATCCTCTTCGTTCCTTCTTCAAAAAACTCAAATCAAATTCATGAGACCTGATTTCCCACGCACAAAACCATCTTGACTATCTCTAATCAGTTTTTGCTTTTCCAAATACATGTAGATCTTGTCTCTCAGGATTCTTTCCAAAAACTTGCCCACCATCAATATCAGGCTCACCGGTCTGTAGGTCCCTGGCTTTTCCTTACCACCGTTCTTAAACAGTGGCACCACATTAGCCAACCTCTAGTCTTCCGGCACATTACTTGTGACTATTGATGATGCAAGTATCTCAGCAAGAGGCCCAGCAATCACTTCCCTAGCTTCCCACAGAGTTTTAGGGTACACCTGATCAGGTCCTGTGGAGTTAACCACTCTTATGCATTTCAAGCACCTTTTATCCAGCACTTCCTCCTCTGTATTATGGACATTTTTCAAGATATCATCATCTATTTCCCCACATTCTGTATCTTCCATGTTCTTCTCCACAGTAAACACTGACACAAAATACTCATTCAGTATCTCCTCTATCTCCTGTGGTTCCACACATAGACTGCCTTGCTGATCTTTGAGAGGCCGAATTCTCTCCCTAATTACCCCTTTTTCTTTAATGTATTTATAAAATCCCTTTGGATTCTCCTTAACTCTATTTACAAAAGCTATCTCATGTCCCCTTCTTGCCCTCCTCATTTCCCTCTAAAGTATACTCCTACTGCATTTATACTCTTCCAGGGATTCTTCTATACCTGTCATATGCTTCCTTCTTTTTCTTAACCAAAACCCAATTTCTCTAGTCATTCATCATTTCCTACACTTACCAGCCTTGCCTTTCACTCTAACAGGAATATACTGTGTCCGGACTTCTTTTGAAGGTTTCATATTTTCCAGGCATCCCTTTACCTGCAAAAATGCAACCAATAAACTTTTGAAAGTTCTTGCCTAATACCGTCAAAATTGGCCTTTCTCCAATTTAGAACTTCAACTTTTAGATCCAGTCTATCCGTTTCCATCATTATTTTAAAACTAATGGAATTATGGTCGGTGGCCCCAAAGTGCTCTCCCACTGACACCTCAGTTACCTGCCCTGCCTTATTTCCCAAGAATAATTTCCTGTAACTGCCATCCATCACACCCCCAGTTTCTGTAAATTCCTTATTGCCTCTAACTGCCCCTCCAACCGATCCATGCAATATGATAGGATATGTAACCAAAGACACTTCCTACAGACATAATCATCAGTAACATGGAAACTCTCCCTAAATTCCCACATCCGACAGGAAGAGCATATCGCTCTACTAAAGGCCACCTTTGCTCCTTCACAATCTATAGACTCAGAAAATAGCACTGTCTTATTGCTCTAAAAACACACTGCTTCAGGCTAACTTAATACTTATGGTTTATATTTTTAAAATTTAATCAAGAAACAGATCTCAATAAAAGATATAATCAAGAAAGAACCCACTCTACTCAATATTGTAAATTTACAGCAAGATTACACCTAAAAACTATGTACTTATCTGTTCCTGTGCTGCGAGCTCTCCCACACAGCTTCCTCCAAGATCAGCTGTGAATTTTGCTGTTGTTCATTTTTCCTCGACACACTCCGATGTCCAGAGATACTTGAACTCAAACAGCAAAGGCACTAACTATGCAGATTCACTGTTATGTCAGACAGCAGTGTAGATTGTTTTCTCAGATCATATGGTCACTGCCTTTGTCTGTCTTCCACCTTTTTAAAGTGCCATTGTTTTAAACTTTTTTCCCTCAAAGTTCCAAAACAATGCAACAGCTTATAAAACAGTAATTATTGCTCCTAGAATTCAAGGAAATTACCTCCAACACCAAAAATACCTCAAAAAATGACCAGCTCACACAGAAGCAAATTTCCTCCACAACAACCTCTCCCCCACCCATAGAACATAGAACATAGAAGAATACAGCGCAGTACAGGCCCTTTGGCCCTCGATGTTGCGCCGATCCAAGCCCACCTAACCTACACTAGCCCACAATCCTCCATATGCCTATCCAATGCCCGTTCAAATGCCCATAAAGAGGGAGAGTCCACCACTGCTACTGGCAGGGCATTCCATGAACTTTACTCGCTGAGTAAAGAATCTACCCCTAACATCTGTCCTATACCTACCACCCCTTAATTTAAAGCTATGCCCCCTCATAATAGCTGACTCCATAAGTGGAAAAAGGTTCTCATGGTCAACCCTATCTAAACCCCTAATCATCTTGTACACCTCTATCAAGTCACCCCTAAACCTTCTTTTCTCCAATGAAAGCAGCCCCAAGTGCCTCAGCCTTTCCTATACGATCTTCCTACATACCAGGCAACATCCTGGTAAACCTCCTCTGCACCCGTTCCAGTGCCTCCACATCCTTTCTATAGTATGGCGACCAAAACTGCACACAATACTCCAGATGCGGCCGCACCAGAGTCTTATATAACTGCAACATGACCTCAGGACTCCAGAACTCAATTCCTATACCAACAAAAGCCAGTACGTCATATGCCTTCTTCACCGCACTATTTACTTGGTTGGCAACTTTCAGAGATCTGTGTACATGGACACTAAGATCCCTCTGCTCATCCACACTACCAAGTATCCGACCATTAGCCCAGTACCCCATCTTCTTGTTACTCTTACCAAAGTGAATCACCTCACACTTACCCACATTGAACTCCATTTGCCACCTTTCTGCCCAGCTCTGCAGCTTATCTATATCCCGCTGTAACCTGACACATCTTTCCTCACTGTCAACAACTCCACCGACTTTCATATCATCCGCAAACTTGCTCACCCAACCTTCTAGCCCCTCTTCCAGGTCATTTATAAAAATGACAAACAGCAATGGTCCCAAAACAGATTCTTGCGGAACACCGCTAGTAACTGCACTCCAAGATGAATCTTTACCATCAACTACTACCCTCTGTCTTCTTCCAGCCAGCCAATTCCTAATCCAAACCTCCAACTCACCCTCAATGCCATACCTCCGTATTTTTTGCAGTAGCCTACCATGGGGAACCTTATCAAACGCCTTACTAAAATCCATATACACCACATCTACCGCTTTACCCTCGTCCACCTCCTTAGTCACCTTCTCAAAGAATTCAATAAGGTTTGTGCAGCACAACCTGCCCTTCACAAAACCATGCTGACTATCCTTGATCACATTATTCCTATCCAGATGTTCATAAATCCTATCCCTTACAATTCTCTCTAAGACTTTGACCACAAAAGAAGTGAGACTCACCGGCCTATAGTTACTAGGGTTATCCCTACTCCCCTTCTTGAACAAGGGAACCACATTTGCTATCCTCCAGTCTTCTGGCACTATTCCTGTAGACAACAAGGACATAAAAATCAAGGCCAATGGCTCTGCAATCTCCTCCCTTGCTTCCCAGAGAGTCCTAGGATAAATGCCATCAGGCCCAAGGGACTTATCTATTTTCACCCTTTCCAGAATTTCCAACACCTCTTCCCTACATACCTCAAAGCCGTCCATTCTAATTAATTGTGACTCAGTATTCACATCGGCAACAATGTCCTGTTCCTGAGTGAATACTGACGAAAAGTATTCATTCAGTGTCTCCCCAATCTCTTCAGCCTCCACACGCAACTTCCCACTACTATCTTGACTGGACCTATTCCTACCCTAGTCATTCTTTTATTCCTGACATACCTATAGAAAGCCTTTGAGTTTTCCCTAATCCTACCAACTAAGGACTTTTCATGTCCCCTCCTTGCTGCTCTTAGCTCTCTCTTCAGATCCATCCTGGCTACCTTATAACTCTCAATCGCCCCAATTGAACCTTCACGCCTCATCTTTACATAGGCCGCCCTCTTCCATTTAACAAGGGATTCCAATTCCTTATTAAACCACGGGTCCCTCACACGACCCTTTCCTCCCTGCCTGACAGGCACATACTTATCAAGGACACTCAATAGTTGCTCCTTGAACAAGCTCTGCATATCAATTGTGCCCTTGCCTTGAAGCCTACTTTTCCAAGCCACGCATCCTAAGTCGTGCCTCACCACATCATAATTTCCCTGCCCCCAGCTATAACTCTTGCCCTGCAGTGCACACTTATCCCTCTCCATCACTAGAGTAAAAGTCACCGAATTGTGGTCACTGTCCCCAAAGTGCTCATCTACCTCCAATTCTAACACGTGGCCTGGTTCATTACCCAGAACCAAATCCAGTATGGCCTCACCTCTTGTTGGCCTGTCTACATATTGTGTCAGAAAACCCTCCTGCATACATTGGACAAACACCGACCTATCTAACAAACTCGAGCTATAGCTTTCCCAGTTAATATCAGGAAAGTTAAAGCCCCCATAACAACCACCCTATTACTTTCACTCTTCTCCTGAATCATCCTCGCAATCCTTTCTTCTACGTCTCTAGGACTATTAGGAGGCCTGTAGAAAACTCCTAACAGGGTGACCTCACCTTTCCTATTCCTAATCTCAGCCCAAACTACCTCAAATGGCGAGTCTTCATCCATCGTCCTTTCCACCGCTGTAATACTATCTAATAATACTGTAATACTACCATGTTGGATTACCTAGATAATATCATAGAGATATACAGCACAAAAACAGACCCTTCGGTCCAACATGCCAACGAGCTATCCCAACCTAATCTATTCCCATTTGCCAGCACTTGGCCCATGTCCTCTAAACCCTTCTTATTCATATACCCATCCATACGCCTTTTAAATGCTGTAGCTGTATCAGCCTCCACCACTTCCTCTAGTAGCTCATTCCATACACGCACCACGCTCTGCGTGAAAACATTGTCTCTTTGGTCTCTTCTTTATCTTTCCCCTCTCATCCTAAACCTATGCGCTCTAGTTCTGGACTCACCCTACCCAGGGAAAAGATTTTGTATCCTTACCCTATCCATACCCTTCATGATTTTATAAATCTCTATAACATCACCCCTAGACTCCAACACCCCAGGGAAAACAGCCCCAGCCTATTCACCTTTTCCCTTTAGCTCAAATCCTCCAAGCCTGGCAACATCCTTGTCAATCTTTTCTTGAATGCTTACAAGTTTCACAACATCTTTCCGCTAGGTAGGAGACCAGAATTGCATGCAATATTCCAATATTCATATTGTTCTATTCTGCCTATCCCAGTGTATCAATTGTTCCCTGCACCCAGTTCATGTCAACCTGCTAGTGCAAGATCATTTCTATCCTGCCATTTCAAATTGAAGCAACATCAAGCCATCAAAAAAAGAATTCCAATTGAAACTTTATGGTTAATCTCATCCTGCGTTGATATTAAGCCCCAGTGTAAGGAGGCCTTCACACCAGCTGACAGTCACCCTTTTGATTCCCAGAAGGCCTAAGTTTCCAATAGACAATTAAATGAGGCAGGATTCCTGGCACTTAGGATCTTTTCTGAATGTCTATAATCTTCAATTCACATCTCAAATATTCACAAATAACAGCAAAATACTGCAGATACTGGAAGTCTCGAAAGTTCTGAAGAAGCTGAGCATCTCTGATAACCTCCCTGAAAAGAGATACAGTTCCGAAGAAGTTATTGGGCTCAAAACATTAGCTTTGCTTCTCTGTCTATAAATACTGCCAGACCTGCTGAATTTATCTTCTGTTTTTAATAACAACATTCACAAATTTGGGTATGTTTTGTCAACTTCCTTTTAAGTAGTCTGTTATTATTTTTTGATCATTTTTACATTGAAAATTTTGTGACATGATTTCTCCCTGGTGCTGCCTTTGTAAGTGTCTCTCTCACTCTCCCTCTCTGTCTCTCTCTCTCTCTCACACACACACACACTTTTGGAACAAATCACACAGTTACTGGGTTTGGCTCAACAATAAACATGTTTTTTTTATTAAAATGCCCTCTTGATTCCCTCTTATGAAACTCTAAGCTGGTCTTAGTGATACAACCCCTTAATTCATTTGTTCTCCATATGTCCTCCCACAATTTCACCATGGTTCTCACCCAAACCATAAACAGTCACCACAAAAAGAAATGAAAAACATTTTCACCATACGCAGAGACTCACATATCTGCCCTGGATTTGGTTATTACCCGCAAATTACTTTAATTTCTCTGCCCCAAGACACTTTGGATTTGGTTTTCAACTTGGCAAAACTGAGGACTGCAGATGCTGGAGATTAGAGTTGAGAGTGTGGTGCTGGAAAAGCACAGCAGGTCAAGCAGCATCCGAGAAGCAGGAAAATCGACGTTTTGGGCAAAAGCCCTTCATTAGGAATGGGGCTGTGAGCCTCGGGGTGGTGAGATAAACAGGCGGGGGGGGTGAGGCTTGGAGGAAGGTAGCTGAGAGTGCAGTATGGTGGATGGAGGTGGGGGTAATGGTGATAGGCAGGTGGAGTGGATAGGGGGAAAGAGTGGTCAGGTAGGACAGGTCATGAGGGCGGTACCGAGTTGGAAGTTCGGAACTGTGATAAGGTGGGGGGAGGGGAAATGAGGAAAATGGTGAAATTCACATTGATGCCAAGTGATTGGAGGGTCCTGAGGCGGAAGATGAGGCTTTCTTCCTCCAGGCCCAGAGATGTTCTCTGAAGCACTCTGCGAGTAGACTTCCAATCTCCCCAATGTAGAGGACTGCATCGGGAGCAATGGATACAGTAAATGACATGTGGATGTGCAGCTAAACTCTGATGGATGTGGAAGGCTCCTTTGGGGCCTTGGGTGGAGGTGAAGGGGGAGTTGTTGGCATAGGTTTTGTAAATCCTGTGGTGGCAGAGGAAGGTGCCAAGAGGAAAAGATGGGTTGGTGAGGGGTGTGGACCTGACGAGGGAGTCACGGGGAATGGTCTTTACAGGAAGCAGATAGGGGTGGGGAGGGAAATATAACTCTGGTGGTGGGGTCTGGCGGAAATGGCGGAGGATGATGCAATGTATACAGAGGTTGGCGGCGTGGAAGGTGAGGACTGGGGGGGTTCTGTCCTTGCTGTGATTGGAGGGGTGAGGTTTGAGGGCGGAGGTGCAGAATGTGGATGAGATGAGTTGGAGGGCATCATCTACCACGTGGGAAGGGAAATTGTGATTTTTAAAGTAGGAGGCAATCTAGTGTGCTCTGTGGTGGAACTGGTCCTCCTGAGAGCAGATACGGCAGAGGCAGAGGAATTGGGAATAAAGCATAGCATTCTTACAGGAGGCAGAGTGGGAGCGTGTACTCCAGGTAGCTGTGGGAGTCAGCAGGTTTGTAGAAGATGTCAGTGTTGAGTCGATCACCGTTGAGGGAGATGGTAAGATCCAGGAAGGGGAGGAAGGTATCTGAGATGGTCCAGGTGAACTTAATATCACGGTGGAAGGTGTTAGTGAAGTTGATGAACTGTTCAATGGCCCGGTGGAAGCACAAGGTGGTGCCAATACAGTCATCAATGTCCGGGAGGAAAAGTGGACAATGGTGCTGGTGTAACGACAGAAGATGGACTTTTCCACGTAACTGACAAAGAGACAGGCATAGCTGGGGCCCATGAAGGTGCCCATGGCTACCCTTTTCATCGGGAGGAAGTCACAATCCTCCACATTGTTGGTCCTTGCAGTAAGAACAGTCGCTCCAAGAGATAGGTTGACTTAGTAGATGCAACCCCCTTCAGATCAAGGTCACTCCAAACTGGTTGGATTTCTTACGATTCCCATTGTCTGTCTGAGTCAGGCAGACCCATCCTGACCCTTCTCCTAACTGCAGTGAAGTCCCTTCAGTTTTGTCCCCTTTTAATAGTGATTTATATCAATCACATCAAACATTTCCCTGTCGTTCACGTTATTCAAGATATCTGCGAGTTATTCCTCCTTTTCCATGGAAAATCCAGTCCAAACAAAACAGTGGTTTGAAATGTCTCCCCTGTCATTTGAAGCTAGCATGATAACAGCAGCTCATCCTCAGATGAACAAATATTTGAATTATCCATTTCCTCCCAAATGGAAACATCATAGTAACAATGGCCAGAATCCAATATTATTGTATAAGGTGGCCAAGCCTTTGGTTACTTCAGGTAATGTCATTATCCTGTCCCATGGAGCAGTCAGATGACATTGAATTCTAAATACTGAAACATTGTCTTTTGCCTAATGCTTGAATTTAACCCCTTACTGACCAGCATGCCTCTGAACGTTGGCTCCTAATTGCAGCACTTGGATCCATGGGTTCTGAGGTTTTCTTTCATATTTCATATTGTGCAGGTGAAGGGGTTTCAGATCAGACATCTTTCCCCAGAGTCCTTCCTTTATTCTGTGCTAACGCTGTGCCAAATCTCTGAGGCACTGCAAGTCTGTTGAAATAACAGGATGGGGCTATCGGATGATTTGCAAAGAGGAACCCAAATCTCTGATGGATATCTTTGCAATCACAAAGGCCTGTGTTTACGACCCAGTGTACTTTTTCTTAGACAGGTCTGTACAGATTTGTCATTGTTATCAACTGCAGTCTGAGACAAGCATGCTGTTCGTGTTATGGTCACCAGGACAATAAGCACTTATCTCTGAGAATAAATTCCATGTCACAACAAAGCACATCTACTAGATAAACCAGTCTGCTATCAAGTTGTCCAGTTTCCCCTTACGTGAATTCATACTATTTGTCTCACCACTTTGTAGCACATTTTATGTTCTTACCAAGCTTTATGCAAGGATCTTTTTTGTTCTGATTCTCTATTGGATTTCACAGCAACTATCATGTTGATGGTTTCAAGTTATGCTCATCTCCATATGAGGAAACATTCCTTCTGCATCCACACTTTTACAATTCACTACTTTCAAGACCTCTGATATGTCATCACAATCTTTTTTCAAGAGAAAAGGGACACAACTTGTCAATCCTTTGTACATACGTAACTTACATTGGAGAGAAAATCATTGATGTCACAACTGGAGGACATTGCCCTGAGGACCTCCTGTGACGATGATCTGGAGTTGTGGTGATTGGTCTCCAACAACCTAATCAACATCCTGTGTACTAGTTATGACTCTACCCAGTGAAGAGATTCTCTGCTGATAGCAGGAGCCAGGACAATAAGGTATATTAGGGTCCAATAACAGGGTCTTAGACTCAAGAGGGGATCTCTTGGCTTGAGTTGCGATGGGCCCCAGGTTGCAGGACTTTTGTCAAGAGTTAGGACCACTGATGGGGGTGGCAGTTGGGTTGGGACAAGGGGCAGTGGCCCAGGAAAGGAGCAGCATTGGGGCTGGTGATTTCTGTCATAGGTTCTAACTAACTGAGGTAAATTCTGTGAATGAACACAAGAGATCCGTCACATAGTCAGTGATCAACATTTAGAACTAGATTTCAAGGAAGTGGTATGGGAAAAATCCGTGGAAACATAAGAAACAACTAGATGTTTAATCAAGGGATTGTTCTCCTAGATGTGTCAATTACATTGGATTTAATAGCTTTTCTCATCTATAAAGCATCTGATGATATTAACTGAGCTATTGATACATCTTCTAATCTTGTTGTTCTCCTAAATCAGATCTAAATATCATCACTATCATAAAACTTGCAGATGTTCCATCCACAATTTCCAATATCCTGCATCCATGCTAAATCTGTTTGCTCAGTTCTGTTTTCCCTACAACAGCTTTACTGTCTTAAGTTGACATGATTCAGCTTTTATTTTGGCAGGGTGGGATGTTCTGTGATGGTGTGGTGACATCAGTAGACTAACAAACCTAAACTCCAACCAATGTTCTGAGGACTAGGATTCAAATCCTACCACGACAGCAGTTAATAACATTTGAATTCAATAAAATCTAGAATAAAGAGTTGACATGGTGGCAATCATTGTGGTGCAAACCTATCTCATTCATTAATATCCATCAAGGAAGGAAATCTGTCATCCTTACCTGATCTGGCCTACATGTGACTCTAGATCCACAGCAATACGGTTTAATCTTAATCCCCTTGACACTAAATACCAGCAATACCCCAATTCCACAAAAGTAATAAGAATCTCCTATTTTAAAGAACAAAGAAAATTTACAGCCCAGGAACAGGCCCTCCGGCCCTCTAAGCCTGAGCCGATCCAAATCTAGTGTCTAAACCTATTGCCCAATTCCTAAGCATCTGTATCCCTCTGCTCCTCACCTATTCATGCATCTGTCCAGATGCACCTTAAATGAATCTACAGTGACTGCCTGTACTACCTCTGGTGGCAACGTGTTCCAGGCACCTACCACCCTCTGTGTAAAGTACTTTCCACATGTAACCCCCTTCAACTTTTCATCTCTCACCTTGAACACATGATCTCTCGCTATTGAATCCCTCACCCTGGGAACTAGCTTATCACAATCCACACTGTCTATACCCTTCATGATTTTGTAGACCTCAATCAGGTTCCCCCTCAAACTCCTTTTTTCTAATGAAAACATTCCTAACCTGTTCAACCTCTCTTCATAGGTAGCACCTTCCATACCAGGCAACATCCTCATAAAACATCTCTGCACCCTCTCCAAAGTGTCCACATCCTTTTGGTAACGTGGCGACCAGACCTGTTTTCCACTATAAATATTCTGCACTTGTGTCTGACGGTTTTGTTAACGTTTTGATATGTGATTTCTGAAGAAACTATGTGGATCTTTGATTTTTAGGTACCCCCCTGAAAGCTATATTTCTTCAGCCCTTGTTAGCTGCACTTGCCAATACCCCTTCAAAAGATCTATCTTAGAAAGGCTAACCCTGTCAATACAGGCTCTACCATGAAATCTGTCCTCATGACCACATTTACTTTTCTATAAGCTATACAGAATCCAGTTGATCCATCTGCTTTTGTTATTAACACTACCAGCTATTTTAAATTGGTTCAATCAATTAGTTTTCCAGCATGCATTAAATCTCTGTTTCTAATTGAATTGTTCTTTCTACCTCAGCCAAAAGGATGCTTTTTCTTATCAGTGTTGACTCTCCTACATCCACACTGTGTCAAGCTAACATCAGGTCCATCTGTGCAGATTACCTCTTAAAGTAGTCTAATAAGATCTTCCCGTTGTCCTTTTTAAATATGAGAAAACAATGTCTAATTGTCCCAGTATTTCTACGTTAGCTAGTTGAACTGTAGGAGGTTGCTTATAGAGCTTCCTATCTCTCCTGTTACCTCACTCTTATTGACCGTTTCAATTTACATCACTTTTACCACCTGACACACTTCTTTCTCCATATCCTCTTCCCATGATGATGCCTTTTCAACAAGTTGATGTGACATAAGCAATTCTCCTTCCTACATTCAGGAGTAATTATCAGATAGGTTACTTCATTAACCCTGCCAAATACTTTGTATTTGCCACTGAATTTCGCTTTCAGAGGTTCACTAATGCTTCATCTTCCACTTGATACATTCTACTTGTTGAATTGTTATCTATCCATTGATTCCTTTTTTCTTGCCTAATTTCCAAATGCTCTTGTGCTATATTACATACGTGTGTGATCTTTCCAGAAACAAAGATATGTAATCCAATGGGGATTCATCAGTTTGGTTCAAGAACGTCTCCCTAATAAATTCCATGAACCTTTAATCTTGTGACCATAAAGCAATTGAAATAGACTAACCCAATAGATTTGTTTGGGGAATTTTTAGTAACAAATGCAAGAAATCTAATCCTCTGTCCCAGCCCTGTGGATATTCATAAGAATATGTCTTAATTATGGTTTTGAGAATCTGATGGTATTTCTCTAAATCTCCCTGTACATGATATGCAGTTGACTTGAATTATTTCAAATCTAAGCTGCCAATGATTTCCTCGAAAACCTCCATCATAAAATTAATTAATCCTGTAATAAAATTGTATCTCAATTTGTAATCCATAATGAGGAAAAGGCTGAGTTTAAGTTTCCAGTAATATCATATCTGTAATGGTCCTTAAAGGAATACCTTCAGGGTATTGCGATGCCATATCCATAATTGTGAGGATATCCTGATGTCCCAGTTTTATTTCAGTAATGTTCCTACAAAATCTACTAACCCACGATTGAATAGTACTTCAATCTGGCATGGGTATCAAAGGTGCAGGTTTCATTACATGTCAAGGTTTTCCAAGAACTTGACATTTATGACATGTTTTTCAGAATCTCACTCTCTCTTTATGAAATCCTGGCCATCGTAAAATGTCTGTTTAATCAATGCTTGTAATTTCCATTTTCCTATGTGTCCTGGCATAGGAATTTCATGTGCGACTCACAATATCTTTTTATGATGTCTGGGCAGTATGGCTATTTGATGAACAACTATCCACTCTTCATTCACAGGTCTGTGAGAATGTTTTCACTTCCTCATGAGAACTCTGTTTCTAATATAATGATACTCCAGAACACCTTCAGTCTCAGCTTCAGTGTGAGCTTTGTGTGTGCTGACTTGTTCAGCTCTGGTCTTGCTTCCTAAGCTACAATTAACGAAGGCACACCAAATGCTAATTATGAATTATCCTCATTCATAAATAGAATTTCAGCTATTCAAATGTATGCTGGCAATATTACAACCTCTAGAGACAGACTTTGTTACCACTGCTCTGGTCTCCACACATGATGTTAAAATATCCAGAAACCTGTTAGTGCAACTGATCCACCTGTTTAGCTACTAGCTACTGGACTTTCTGCGATTATAGAAGAGACTATGACTTTCACTTATGCTAAACCATTCCCTAAGACTAAATCAAACACAGGTAATTTTTAACTATTCTTACTATCATTACCTCAGACAACAAGTCATCTCAATTAGACGTACAATGGAGCCAGGATATACTCTCATTTCCCAACAACTTAGCTCCCATTGAACTCTCTGGAGGGAAAACTAAATCCTTCTACATCAAGAGAGATGGAATAGCTTCTGTATCCCTCAGTATTGTTATGAGCTTCAGTTTCTTCTTTGAAGATAAAGGAGTCCTATTCTCTTTAAACAAAAATCCTCCATATCTCATCTTTTTTATGTAATTCTTCTGCATTCAGAGCTAGGTCCACCTCCAGTATCTCAGCTGTGGTTGCAGCCACAGATTGATCTATGGCCTTTTCCTTTTGAATTTCCTTTACAGACTCATTTTACACATTCCAATAAGTTCCATAGGTTTATCTCACAACTTCCAGCATTCTGAACAAGTATGTCCCATCTTGTTACAATGGAAACATCTCAGCCTCTAATTTTCACCTTTATGCTCAGTCCTTTCCTTCCTGATAAGAGGAGGAGACCTCACAACATTCCCAGCTGTCTGTTGCCGTATTGACTATTTGACTTCCTTTCATTGTTCCATTTCATAACGTTTTCCAATTTTTGACAATGATGAACTAAAGTTTTAGTTTTATGGATTAACTCATAAATGTTACCTAATATTGTGGTTTGCCTAACACTTACATCCCTTTGGCCCTCCATATGAATTCTACTTATGGAAGGTAGTGAGTTGTCTGTTTCCATGCTGTATATCTCTATGACTCTATGACCCTCTTAGAACTTCTTATGTGGCTTCACTTTCTAATGCTTATTCCCATCTGTCAAAATTACTTTGCAAAATTCTTTCAAATTCAATAAAGTTTTTCCCAGGGTGTTTCCTTAAATTCCAGAACATTTGCTAATATGCTGCCTCTGGTATTAAAAAGTTGTGGAGCCAATACATATATTCTTCTACAGCATCATAATTGCAAAAACTTCCTCTAACAAGGAAGCATTTTTTGATGTGTTGCCATAGTCTTACCGGAATGTAGGGGGCTGTTCTCTCATTAGAGAGAAGCAACGGGTGGTGATTTAACCTGAGGCCACCAGACCTTAGGTGAGGGAAGAGGTTGAGAAAGAGAGTACTTTATGCCAACCTCAAACCAGTGATGGGAATTGAACCCATGCTATTGGTATCTCACACTGCTCTATAAAACAACAACCCAGCCAACTGTGCTAAACCAATGCCCACAAGGCAGCCTTAATTCCTATACTTAACATATCAACATTTCTAGGCATTTTCTCAAAGGACATGAAGAATGCCAGCACATCTTTACCTCAAATCTTGATGCAAACTTAAATACGAGTGAGAAGATTTGCTTCAGTTGTGTTATTTTGAACTTATGTTCCTTTGTTTTCTTTTCTCTTTACAATTCCATTTCTACTTTCCTTATTTCCATTTCCTCTTTTCCCAATTCCATCTTCCTTTCCTATACACTTTACGTTTTCTTGCCATCCTTTTCTTCCATCTCTAGTTTTTCATGCTCAAACTGCTTCAATTATAACTGATTATCACTTGATACTGATGCTTCAATACCTGGAGTACCTGGACTCTCTTATATTACCCCCAATGACTGTGCCAGTGCCTTAATTATTTCTGCCTTCCTAGTTCTGTCAAGCAATGCTCCCTCCAGTTTATCTAGTAATTTAAACAGCTGCCATTTTGAAAGTTAATTTAAGGACTGTCAAGGGTAATTCTGCCACCTACAGGAAATCCTCTGCTTTTCCAGTGCCGTGTCTTAAACATTGTATAGAATCTGATGGTTTCCTTCACCTATATCATTCGTTAAAATTACCCCCACATCCTAATTGTTGCTGTTTAAAAATCTACCCTGCAAGAGACTTTGAACTTTGTCATTCCGCTCTGGAATAGCACTCTGGAAATCATGGCATGCTATTTCTGGAGTCATCATAACCATTAAGATTTTATCAAGCGTGCAAAATTTCCCAATTTACCTTCTGTGTTAGACCCAGATTAATAGAGAAAGCTGACTATGTTTCTGTACTTAAGACAATCTACAAATTATTTCAACTAAAGCAAATTGAAAGAAATATACATAAATATCTAGTCACTGCACGGTGGCTCAGTGGTTAGCACTGCTGCCTCACTGTGTGAGGGACCTTGGTTCGACCCCAGCCATGGGTGACTGCCTTTGTAGAGTTTGCACATTCTCCTCATGTCTGTATGTGTTTCTTCCTGTTTCCTTCCATCGTCCAAAGACATTAGGTGGATTCGCCACACTAAATTGCCCATTGAGTCTAGTGATGTGCAGGCTAGGTGGATTAGTCATAGGAACTGCTGGGACAGGGTCAGAGTTGGGTCTGGGTGGGATGTTCTTCAGAGACTTGGCGTGGACTTGATGGGTCAAATGGCCTGCTTGCACACTGTAGGATTTTATTACTCTATGACAAATCGACATTTCATTGAGAACAAAAGGAAGGATGTTGGAAAACAATGGGGTAAAATGGTACCTATAGCATCTTCTGTACCCAAGACCAAAGTACAGAAGGAAATAGAGAGGCTATTGGGGTGATTGAAGATTCGACCAGGGAGTCATGGAAGGAACAATTCCTTGAGAGTTCGGAAAGGGAGGGGAAGGGAAGATGTATATGCTGGAGATGGCAAATATGTGGAAGAAAGTCCATTGAGGATGAAGGCTAGTCCCACCTGCCAGCACCCGGCCCATATCCCTCCAAACCCTTCCTATTCATATACCCATCCAAATCCCTTTTAAATGTTGCAATTGTACCAGCCTCAACCTTATACCCCAGTGATCCAAGAATTTAAATCCTTGCTTCCTGCACCAGTTCCCCAGCCACACGTTCAAGTTCATTATCTCCCTGTTTCTGGCCACACCAGCCCGAGGAACTGGAAGCAAACCGGGGATAGCCACCTTGGACGTCCTACTTTTCAGCCTTTTTCCTAGTTCTCCGAAGTCCCGCTGTAGTATGTTCCTCCTCCTCCTCCCGACATCATTTATGCCGATATGTACCACCACCTCTGGCTCTTCACCTTTGTCCTTGAGGATTTCCTACATTCTGTCTGTGATGTCTTTAACCCTGGCATCAGGAAGGCAACACACCATCCTTTCGTCCCGCCTGCTGCCACAAAAACCCCAGTCAGTTCCTCTCACTATGGAGTCCCCTATTACCACAGCTATGTGCGATGTCCAACTCTTCCGCTCTGCCTCCACGCCAACTTTTGATTGACAGACCTGGTTGCCTTGCGGACTGGCAGTGTCATCTGTCTCTACTGTTTCCAAAAGATTCAACTTGTTCCTGACAGGTACTTCCCCCGGGGTCTCTTAAAGCGCATATCACTCCACTAAAGGCCATTTTTGCTCCTTCACAATCTAGAGACCCAGAAAATAACACCATCTTATTCCTCTAAAATAGTGCCCCAGGTTAGATTAATAGTTATGGCTAATATTTTAAGTTTAATCAAGAGACATATCTCAAAAAACATATAATCAAGAAAGAACCCACTCTACTCACTAATGCAGACTTTCTATGGGTCACACTTAAAAACAATACACTTATCTGCTTCTGTGCTGTGACCTTCACCCAAACAGTTCCTCCAAGATCAGTTGTGAATTTCACTGTTTGCTCATGTTCCCAGACGCACTCCGATATCCAGCGATACATGGATTCAAACAGCAAGGGCCATATGGAGGGGACTCCTCAGTTGAGACAAAAGGAAGACACATGAGAAATGCAAGTATAGAGGGTTGCATAATCAGAACACTTGCAACAAAGAAGTAACTGAAAAAATGGGATTTGTGGAATTGTAGCCAAAGTAGTTGTGGGATCAAGTTTGCGTATAATGGTTTTAACCAATCACAAACCAAATAATTTTGTGGACCAAACCAAACCCCTCAAAATGTGTAAACCCTAATTTTATTTTATTTTAAAGGCAAGTGCCAGGCATTGTCTTCTGGACGGAATTCAATCGGTCAAACTATCAAGCTTGAAAGAAAATACTTTATACATTCACTATAGTTAAAATACGGACAAAATAAAAATTAAAGAAAATAATTAGCTTAACTGTAACTATATCAAAATACTTAACAAAATAATAAATAACTCACTAACTATTCTAATATAGTAACATTTCATAACACCCTGTGTCTGCTCCTAGGCCTGGCCAAACTGGCCATAATCAGGTCCAGGCAGTGGGCCATGGAGGGGGTTGTTGTGGCCAATTGCCTGCCCCTCTTCCATGGTTACGTTCGAGCCCGGGTGTCCGTGGAGAAGGAGCATGCAGTGTCTACCAACACACTTGAGCTGTTCAGGGTGAGATGGACATCACAGGGAGTGGAGTTCTTTATTTCCCCCTCCAACTCCATTTTGATTTAATCCCTGACCTCGCCTTCACTGTTTGATCATGCAGCATTGCCCTTTGATGAGAAGGGCACTGCTTGTCATTGGCCACTCGGATGTTTCCTTTCTTCCTGGTGGTGGAAAATGGATATAGATTTGTACACCTGTTGTCTTTCACTGTGTCTCACACCCGTACACACACAACATGGGTGCTGGGGAAAATATAAGCACAAAAAAAACACCCTTCGCAAAGGCAAAGTCAGTAAAACAGTTTGTCTCACGTGCAATTCTAGCAGCAGGAAGACAGCACCAGCTTTTAGCTGGATCAGAGAGTGGAATAAAAGCTTCCACATCCAGCTTCAAGACTCCAGCAGCTGTTGCTGAAAGCTAAACTAAAACTGCTGGCTCTGTGGGAGCTTGACCCCACCCATTCAGGTTGCTTTTATTGTTCCAAATTTTAAAAAACCAAGGCCTCACAAGGTGTTTATTTCATTGGCTTTGAGTAGACTGCTCAATACCTCTGTCTCAACATTTCTTCATAAAAAGCATGTCAAAATACACCTCTTAAAGCCATAGTACAGTCCAAGCAATCAAGGAAAGGAAAGAGTCAGACCATGTGAAGGAGAGAAGAGAGTGGAACATGAGTCAAAGTTGGTGTTGTAGTCCAAGGTGAGAGTAGTAAGTTGTTAATCATATAGACCTCAATGTAAAGGAAGATGATATGAGAGAGGAACTTAAACTGGGCTAGAACAAAGAGTGGCCCACATTTCCCACAACGTGACAGAGATAGTCAGGGCTTATGTGAATTCTCGGAGTAACATTTTTTTTTAATTTGGCCAAGTGATTGGAGTTAAAGGCACAGCAGTTCAACACAGCAGCAAGTTGAGGCCAAGAAACCAAAACTACTAAAATCATAGGAGATAACATGTAGGTCAAAACAAACTGGTCCAATAGAAATAAAAGAAGATTAAGATGGGACAAAATCAGATGTATGGGGCAAGAAAAACCTTTTTTTTACAGAACCATCTTGTTTCTAGATCTCAGAAGAAGGGGAAATGGGCTGTACAGGATTGGCAAACAATGAAGTTAGCGACCAAGATGGGAAGCTCTCCAAAGGAAAAGAGATCACTGATATTCTTAGAAACAAATACTGATGCTCAGTGGTAGGGTCAAGGTCGAGGGTGAGGTAGGCAAATGTGTCAAGAGAGTTGTCATTTAGCCTAAGTAAAGGTCACATGAGACCAGAATCCTCAACTCCATTTTCCTTCCTTTTCCCAGAACCATTGATCTCCTTATTGCTTAAAAATATGTGTCATTTGTCAGTAGAAGGATGGTGTTACTATTCCTCTTTCCTTCATTGGGTCTAAGGCTTAGATGATTTACAGTGGTTGAGGAACAATCGCCAATCAAACTTAATAAGATGAGGTACTCATGTTAAGAAGATATAATTTCTTTCATGAGAGCAATTAAGTACAAGTTGCATTAACTAGATAGACATGGACACACGTAGATGAGACATCAGTCCTCTTTGAGATCCAAAGCTATTCTCCTGATTTCCCCCGCCAAGATCCCATGATGTCAGAGTGGGTAGAGCTTCATGCAATCTCCAACATTTATCCTTTGAGAACCATTACCTTAAACAGCTAGTATGGAAAATAAAGAACATGAAAGTATGGGAAGGGTTAAAGCATGAAGACCACTGGCAATCTGTGGTCTGTGGAAGGCAGGATGGGATAGCCATAGTGGAACATTCTTACACCAATTAGCAGAGTAAGGTTAAGGCCGAAAGGTCACTATGGCGAGATGAGATAACACAAGTAATAAAGCAAGTTTCTCTATTAAGTGTTATTATGACAGGATTGGGACAATAAATATTTGGGACATGACATTAAAATATCTAATTAATAGTTCATAGAGTCAATTTGAGACAGGAGACTATTGTAACAGATGGAATAGCTAAATATCTCTTAGGTTAGTCTGCAATGAAAGATCACTTTAGCAGAAGTGATAATAAATATCCAACTGTGACATTTGAATAACATCAAGTAGAATGTACAACTAAAGAGATAATGGGAACTAACATCACTGGTTTATTGTGTAGCTAGAGTGAGGTACTTTGATTAATATAGTTGGACATGCTGATAAGCTAACAGAAACACGATAAAAAAAGATATAAAAATCCACAGACCCTGAGGTTCAGGGACATTTGAGAATCTGCTTTCTCAGTGTCACGGTTTTTTGTTTGCAAATAAAAGACCTACTTCTTGAAGAACTCTGCGTCTCCTGGTGGTTCTCCAAATTTTCTTCACAACAGCAGGTACCTCATATACGGGTAACTCAGAGTGGTTGGGATCATGTAGGTACAGCAACTATGCTCTCTCAGTAATTCTATCTGATTATTTAATGTTCAATTTGGACAAATGCATACTATTTTTGTGTTCTCCCTGTACCCAATGTTTTCTATCAAAAATTTCAATGGTTTTTATCTATCTGCAGTTCCATTTTAACATTGTGCTCCATGTGCATCTGCAACTGTCTTATCTTTTTATACTCCCACTTAATCTAACCACACTCAAGCAATTACAGTCTCTGGGCTCCTTTCCAGAAGCCAGCCATGGACATATGGCACTACTTTCAAAGGGAGAAAGGAACATGTATTTGTGAAATTTACAGATTTTATCCACAGCACACCCCAACTTCATGAAATTCTAAATTAAGAATCAATCCATTTAATGCCGAACCTTCAGGCAGCTGCAATTTTGTGCACAAACAAATTGTCAAGAAATCAATAAGATCAGTAAAAACAAAAACAAGGAAGATGCTACAACCAGACAATCATTATTAGTCATCTGGAAGGAACTGGAATTTAATGTGAATCTTTAGGGCAAAACTCGGGGACATGTGATTTGTGGGCACCATCACTGATGGAATACTCGTGTAATAGTTACATACATTTAGATGTCCCTGAACAAAATGCTTTATCTTTGAGTGATTTATAATTGCACTATAAGGAAGGAGGGAAACTGCTGCATTGAGCTTGAATGCAACGTTTAAACATCAGCTTCGACAGGTTCACACAAGCTAATGATTTAATCATATTATAGATGTTCGGATGAAACTAGTATCTACCATATGGCTGACAAATCCAGGTTACTAGGCCAGCACAGAGAAAAAAAATACTTCAGAACATAAAGAAAAGCAGCTGTGGGCCATTTGGTCCATCAGTCCTGTTCTCACATTGCCAGGCAGGATAAACAC
Source organism: Chiloscyllium plagiosum (assembly GCF_037043375.1). Lineage (NCBI taxonomy): Eukaryota > Metazoa > Chordata > Chondrichthyes > Orectolobiformes > Hemiscylliidae > Chiloscyllium > Chiloscyllium plagiosum. The sequence continues at coordinate 99,367,865 of NW_028270141.1, forward strand.
AGTCCCTCTCCTGTCTGTAATTTCAGCAGTGACCACCACATGTACCTGGTACTGTTTGGCTACAGAGCTGTTCGCCAAACCAGTCAAAGGTAGGAAGAAGGAAAAAGCAGAAAATTATATAAACAACTGCTGAACTCTGAGGTGCAGAGATATAGTGCATGATCTACAGTAGGTACGGCAATTGATTAAAAATGGCAATGAATGCTATCCTTTATTACAGGAGGATTGAAAATAAACAACATTGGCGTCCTTCAATTTTACATGGCATTAATGAGACCGTAAAGTTTCACAGAAGAATTAGGAGCAAGAGTAGGCAATTCAGCAACTCAAAGCTGCTCCGCCTGTTTATACGATCATGGCTGATCTCATATCAGCCTCAACATTTTCTTGCCCACTCCCCTTAATCCTTTAACCCATCGCTAATTCAAAATCTGTCTATGTTCCCCTTTACTCAGGCACTAGCACCCACCTTTCAGCGAACCAGCATCACCAAACTGGCATCTATGCAATGCCCTGGCAATTATCAAAACTGGCTGCATCGGATACATTAGTCCCATTGGGAGAGGTACCCAGTCTATGGTGTGGGTCAGATTGCGAGCCTAAAGATGGCTGCCTTGTTTTTTGTGGGCCTACCAGCATGCTCACAACATACAGACCTTGACCTGCCATTCCTGACACTGGCAATTGGCACTGTCACACAAGCAGCCAAGTATCCAGGCTGTGCAGCAGTGCTCCATCGAGTATTCCTACATCTTCTCATATGTCAATGAGCAATATCAGGTTACCAGCTGTACCACCTGGCAGAGCAATTGCACCAACCTCAGAACACCTGCAGCAAGTGGTGGGACATGTCTTAAAGTCTTCAAGGAGTGATCCATACCCAACTCCATGGGGGTGCCGTCAGTGGACTCCAGGTAAGGATAGCCACTCAGACCCATCTTGGACATTGGGCAAAGGCAGTCATCTGGTCAGGGTGGCTTCATACATTTGGAGAACAGCTCACAGTCAGCTCTTTGGCTCTGTCGGGCCAGGCTGGTGGAGATGGGGTTCTGTCACAGTTGGTGATCTCTGTGGCCATTAGTCAGGGATCTATACAGGCTCCAGCCAGTTGTCACCAAAGGGGGTGGGCCATGGTCATCCTGTCATCATGACTCAAGGAGGCAGGGGGCAAAGGTAGGGGTGCAGGTGTAAGCATTTACCTGGCTTGGTTGATAACTTGGGCGCCTCAGTTACATAGTGGAGAGAGCGTGATGCTGGGGTCACAAATCAGAAGTATGATGGAATACTCCCCACTTGCCTGGATGGGTACAGCTCCAACAACTCTCAAGAAGCTCAGTACTATCCAAGACAAAGTAGCCCACTTGATTAGCATCAGACCCACAAGCATCTACTCCCTCCACCACCGATGTTCAGTAACAACACTGTATACTATTTACAAGCTACACTGCAGAAATTAGGAGAAAGTGAGGACTGCGGAAGCTGGAGATCAGAGCTTAAAAAGTGAGGAGGAGAGCTTCTTCAAGGAAGGCATCCTTGCAAGAGGATTTGCAGTAGGTTTCGCAGGATTTGCAGCCCTGAAGAAGGGCTTATGCCTGAAACGTCGATTCTCCTGTTCCTTTGATGCTGCTGCGCTTTTCCAGCAACACATTTTTAAACACTGCAGAAATTCACTAACAATCCTTAGACAGCACCTTCCAAACCCATGGCCACTAGAAGGAGAAGGGCAGCAGTGCATAGGAACAACACCTTCATGTTCCCTTCCAAGCCACTCACCATCAAGACTTGGAAATATCTGAATGAATGATGATTAATTGTCACTTGGGCTCTACAATAGAAAGTAAAATACAGTGAAAAGCTTCAACTGTCACCACAATCCAGTGCCATTTGAAAATTTTAAGAATAAAGAGATATTGCTGAAAGAAAGTCCATCTTCATTGTGCTGTCTCTGTTATGAAGCCCTGAGCCCTGAGCTGGCTGACCAATAGCCACCACCCATCCGCTGCCCACACCGTAGCCACCAACACCGGAGTCACTACTCTTCAGATGTCATCGCTTTGTCATTGGGCCACCTCACCAACTGGCCGCCAAAGCCAAGACCTGCGCTGGATTCACACTCACCTCATAACCAGGAGTCCCCGGTTCCAGAACTACACAACCTGAAGCTGCTGCCACCGCCTCACAATAGCCAGGACCACCCACTCCAGGGCTTCCACAACCAGGAGGCCCTGGCTTCACTACCAGGCTAGGCTGCCAAGGGTCCCACTCCAGCTGCCCTTCTCCATGAAGTCACCTTCTCTGCAGCTGCCGTTCCTTCACTGTCGCAGGATCAAAGTGCTGGCATTCCCTCCCAAACAGCATTGAGGGTCAACCTACAACATGTGGTCTGCGGTGGCTCAAGAAGGCAGCTCACCACCACAACCTTTTCAAAGGCAACTAGGGACAGGCACCAACTGCTGGTCCAGCCAACAATGACTATGTCCCATGATTAAATAAGAAAAAAACAGTGACACAGAAACACCGAGGCTGAAGGCCAGTGGCAGAGGAGGCCATACTGTTGTTTCCATCATGAAGCACATTGACATTGAGTAATGGCGGGAAGAAAGCTGCAAACACAATCACAATGGGAGGGGTAAGTGAGTCAAGGCTCTGGGGAGGAATCTGCATGTACAATTGGTAACTGGGTGTTCATAGGGGATGAACATTGGGGTCACGTGTGTACTCCCTGGTCATCGTGTAGCATTGATCCTCACTGTATGCTACATCTCCCTGGGACTGTCAATGCCTAAGAGAAACACTGCTACACACGTAGCCTTCAGTACAGTGAGCAATGTTTAAGAGCTGAAGGCCCTAGTATGTCGGATTGAGCCAATGTCATGTACACAAGTTGCTAACCCTGCTTCAGCATGATGCCAGTGGTCTTCATTATATAGTCACCACTTTGGCACACCTTAAGGTCCAAGGGATGATGCCACATGCAAGTTACCTAGGCCCTATCTGGAGACACGGACAATCACATGAACTTTTATCACAAACTCAAACTATAGCTAAGTGTCAGCTGTGAGTCCCATGCACTCTGTCTTCCCCTGTCTCTCACTGAGCACCCTGGTTCTGCAGATGGGTCGAAAGAGCCCAGTAGCCCTGAAGATTTGGTGAGGCGATCCTGGGGATGTTTTTGTCTGAACAGGCCAGACATGCTAGACCACTTCTTGCCTGAAGCAAGGTGACCCTTCCCATCCTGAATGTCCGAGGATTAGAGAGGAGCAGGGAAGGTAGAGATGAAGAGCTCAGCCTGACTCTACAACGCTGAGCGGCCAGCCTGTGACTCTTCTTCTACTGGCTACCTCCGGGCACCTCCCTGCCTCCTTGGGAGGACGGGGCGCCCTCCAAGTAATAGATAATATATCTACAATTTTGTTAAGCATTTCAATCGAGAAGCTGTTAAGCCAATTCTTTTCTTTAATTCATATTTTGTCAGTATTTTAACTGCAGTGTAAAAGTAAAGTGTGTTTTACATGACATCGAATAGCATGGACCAATCGAATTGCATCTGTCATGCAACGCTTTACACTTACGTGTAAAATAAGAGAATGTTAGTGTCTAGACTCTCTTCTTAATATATTTTGAGGGGTTTTGGTCTGGTTCATAGCATAGATTAGACATAAGTGGGTGGCACGCCTAATAGGACTGGTGCATATTGGGGAAAGGGGTTCTGAAAGATCGAGGAGGCAGTGCAGTGGGGATTCAGGGTTAGTGTTGTGAGAGGAAGGGGGTGAAAGGGTGGTAAGGGTGATTTTATGAAACAGAGAGATTGTCAGCACAAAACACTCGATGGAAAGTTGGTGCAGTAGCAAAGATAGAGTGAATGTGAGATAGCAGAGTGTGGCACTTACCCTGGCTATACGGAAAAGGTCATGGTACCATCACTCGGTCTTCCAAACCCTGAGAAAGGCACTGACCTGAGTTTGCACCCTTGACCAGGTCGATATCATGTGATGGTATGGGCTCAAGGAAGAGGACGGTTCTCCTCCACACTACCCCATTGACCAGGACCTCCAGGTACTAACTTGCCGTTGTCAGCCATCTCTACCCAGTCACAAGCCAGATGCCAGTGCCCCTCCATATGCACTGTGAGCTCCTGAAGATGGTACAGCAGAAGGGATTCTGGGATTATAATGGATGTCCAAAGAGCTGTTCTGGGAACGGAGCTTTGTATGATGGGACAGCAACAGCAATTAAAAGGATGAGTTTGATTTGTCTGGTCTCACTCCACTAAACTCTACACAATTTGCGCTTACTGAGAAAATGTAAGATTCACCCCCACATCGACTTGGATCTCCTGATGTGGGTCAGAACCATATTTCTATTATATTTTAGCTTTTCAAGATGGCAGCAGAGGAGGGCAGCTCGTTGGCTCCAATCATTTTTCTTTCTTCTTTTCTTACGTTTTACTTTTTCTTGACTCTATCTTTTCTCTACTTACCTTTGAGAAGGGGCTTGGTCGAGGAGGCGATGGCAGCAGCTGGGGGCTATGGCAGTCGGGCACAACGCGGCTGGTGTACCTGGGCAAGACTCTGACAGTCAGCAGCATCATGGCTTCCTCAAGGTCTGGAGCATGGAAGCAGCTGGGGACCCAGACCAGTACCAGAGTGGGACTCAGGCAGTCAGCGCAGGGGCAGCTGGTCAACATGGATAGCTATTGACAGCAAGACAGCACGGGGAGACATTGAGCCCAGCGCAGGCAGAGATCGAGCCCACCGAGGGAGAGATTGAACCCAGTGCGTGGAAAGATCATGCCCACCGTGGAGAAAGACCGAACTCAGCACGGAGAGAGATCGAGCCCAGCGCATGGAGAGATCGAACCCAGAGCGTAGAGAGGTCGAACTCAGCACGGAGAGAGATCGAGCCCAGCATTTGGAGAGATCGAGCCCAGTGCATGATGAGTGTGGGTTCAGCCTGGTTAGAGATAGAACCCAGAGCAGGGAGAGATCAAACCAAGTGCATGGTGAGATCAAGCCCAGCAAAGGGAGAGATCGAACCCAGCGTGGGCAGAGATCAAGCCCAACACGGGGATAGATTGATCCCAGCACGGGGAGAGATCGAACCCAGCACGGGGAGAGATCAAACCCAGCGCTGTTAGAGATAGAACGCAGCATGGGGAGAGATCAAACCCAGTGCGCAGAAAGATCGAACCCAGCACGGGGAGAAATCGAGCCCAGCGCAGGAAGAGATCAAACCCAGCACAGGGAGACATCGAACCTAGCGAAGGGAGACATTGAAGCCACTAGGGGGGAAGAGATGGAACCCTGCACAGGGAGAGATTGGACCTAGCATGTGGAGAGACTGAACCCAGCACAAGGAGAGATTAAACGCAGTACGTGGAGCGATCAAGCCCAGCACAGGGAGAGATCGAGCCCAGCGCGGGGAGACATTGAACCTAGCACAGGGAGAGATTGAAGCCAGTGGGCAGAGAGATCCAGCCCTGCACAGAGAGAGATTGAATCCAGCGCATGGAGAGATTGAACCCAGTGTGGGTAGAGATCGAACCAAGCACAGGGAGAGGTCGAACCCAACACTGTTAGAGATAGAATGCAGCATGGGGAGAGATTGAACCTAGAGCGTGGAGAGGTCGAACCCAGTGTGGGGAGAGATCGAAACCAGTGCGGAGTGAGGTTGAACCCAGCGCAGAGTGAGATCGATACCAGCGCAAAGAGAGATTGAAACTAGCACAGGGAGAGATCAAGCCCTGTGCATGGAGAGATCAAAACCAGCACAGGGAAAAATTAAACCCAGTGTGGGGAGAGATCGAACCCAGCACGGGAAGAGATTGAGCCCAGCACAAGGAGTGATCGAACCCAGAACGAGGAGAGATTGAGACCAGCGCTGGAAGAGATACTCAGCGCAGGGAGACAAAGAACACAGCTCGGTGAGAGATCAAACCCAATGCATGGAGAAATCGAACCCAGTGCGTGGAGAGATTGAACCCAGTGCGTGGAGAGATCGAACCCAGTGCGTGGAGAGATCGAACCCAGTGCGTGGAGAGATCGAACCCAGTGCGTGGAGAGATTGAACCCAGTGCGTGGAGAGATCGAACCCAGTGCATGGAGAGATCGAACCCAGTGCATGGAGAGATGGAACCCAGTGCGTGGAGAGATCGAACCCAGTGCGTGGAGAGATCGAACCCAGTGCGTGGAGAGATCGAACCCAGTGCGTGGAGAGATCGAACCCAGTGCGTGGAGAGATGGAACCCAGTGCGTGGAGAGATCGAACCCAGTGCGTGGAGAGATCGAACCCAGTGCATGGAGAGATGGAACCCAGTGCGTGGAGAGATGGAACCCAGTGCATGAAGAGATTGAACCCAGTGCGTGGAGAGATCGAACCCAGCGCGTGGAGAGATCGAACCCAGTGCGTGGAGAGATTGAACCCAGTGCATGAAGAGATTGAACCCAGTGCATGGAGAGATCGAACCCAGTGCGTGGAGAGATTGAACACAGTGCATGAAGAGATTGAACCCAGTGCATGGAGAGATCGAACCCAGTGCATGAAGAGATCGAACCCAGTGTGTGGAGAGATTGAACCCAGTGCGTGGAGAGATCGAACCCAGTGCATGGAGAGATTGAACCCAGTGCGTGGAGAGATCGAACCCAGTACTTGGAGAGATTGAACCCAGTGCATGGAGAGATCGAACCCAGTACTTGGAGAGATTGAACCCTGTGCGTGGAGAGATCGAACCCAGTGCGTGGAGAGATCGAACCCAGTACTTGGAGAGATTGAACCCAGTGCATGGAGAGATCGAACCCAGTACTTGGAGAGATTGAACCCTGTGCGTGGAGAGAATGAACCCAGTACTTGGAGAGATCGAACTCAGTACTTGGAGAGATCAAACCCAGCGCATAGAGAGATTGAACCCAGTGCATGGAGAGATTGAAACCAGTGCGTGGAGAGATCGAACCCAGTGCGTGGAGAGATCGAACCCAGTGCGTGGAGTGTTCGAACCCAGTGCGTGGAGAGATCGAACCCAGTGCATGGAGAAATCAAACCCAGTGCGTGGAGAGATTAAACCCAGTGCGTGGAGAGATTGAACCCAGTGCGTGGAGAGATTGAACCCATTGCGTGGAGAGATTGTACCCAGTGCATAAAGAGATTGAACCCAGTGCGTGGAGAGATTGAACCCATTGCGTGGAGAGATTGTACCCAGTGCATAAAGAGATTGAACCCAGTGCGTGGAGAGATCAAACCCAATGCGTGGAGAGATTGAACCCAGTGCGTGGAGAGATTGTACCCAGTGCATAAAGAGATTGAACCCAGTGCGTGGAGAGATCGAACCCAATGCGTGGAGAGATTGAACCCAGTGCGTGGAGAGATCGAACCCAATGCGTGGAGAGATTGAACCCAGTGCGTGGAGAGATCGAACCCAGTGCGTGGAGAGATCAAACTCAGCGTGTGGAGAAATTGAGGCCCATGGCTAAAGAAGAACTGTAATTTTGAAACTCAACTTTATCTGATTATTTACTACTTCATACTGAGAACAACTATAATATTGTACCTTTAACTTATTCTTTATTTTTCTACTTATACGTAAGATTATTTTTCCAAAGTACTTTGTTCCTAAGATGACTTTGTACATTTTCATTGTACTGCTGTGTTCCTGTGCTTGTGTACACGCGATCATCAAACCTAATTCCTGATTCCAGATCCAAGAAAAGGAATTCAGTGAGTAATCCGCAAGTCTACATCAAAACAATGGGCTGAATTTGACTTCTTTTGGTTAATTGTAAGTTTCTTCAGGTTTCACAGATGGCTTCTCTCCTCCAGGTAGAATAAAATCCCTTACCTCATCTTATGAAATGCACCTCATGTATTATCCCACTCCAAGGCACAGGTCTCCCCTGATTCCAACACCATTCTACTGATCCCAGAACAAGCCTCCACTCACAAAATAACCAGCCCTGGCACCTGCGTCATCTTTAAAAGGCCACTGTGCACTTCTCAAACATTGGCAAGCCAACATTACCCTTTAGTGCTGATGTTATGGCACATCTGCTGTAGAGCTACACTGCTCACTGCACATTACCAGCATCGTTGATACTCCCTCACACATACAGGCCTTTCTCTTACTCTTGTTACTGTTTAACCATCAGGCTACCATTTGTCCTCAGCTATATCTTATCTAAAAACCCATCAAAGTTACCACAACACTGTCCCCAGTGTCCACGGAGACCTCTATCTTGTCATTGTCCAGTGCGCAGTGTCACATGCAGACCAGCAATTCCAATCATCAGCTTTTAATTACAGCCACCAAAGGTGAACACAAAGAAGCAGCAGTTTGTCCCCACAAGGCAAACCGAATGCTGGCATGATGACCAATACCTATCTTCCAGTCCCTGATGGTCTGCTGGACCCAACTCTCACTGACTGGAATCAGGTGTCAGTGAGTTTCTGCCTGGCCTGTCAATCCTATCCCAGCCGAGCACCGTCAAGCACAAGAAGAGCTTCCTCTTCCCCAATGCCTTGTTCCTCCTCCCCCTCAGAAGGTTCTGAAAAGGTAACCCCAGTTCCTCAGCATCCAGCACACTGCCTTGTCACCTGCTCCGATTGCACAGAGCACAGTACACCAGGACAATGCTGCACACTCTGTGCGGACTACCTGGTCCCCCACACTGGTCCAAGAGATCCTACAGTCTGCTCCACTTTATGGTACTGTCTTTGTCATATGGGATCACAAGGAAGTGGTGTGATCTTGCAAAGATGGCATCGGTCACTGTCCTGATGCTTTAATGGCTGCACGATTGAGAGATTCCACACAGATCACCCATTGCTTCCTGTAAGCAGAGGTTGAAAGGAGCTTTCACCTTCTCAGCCTCTGGAAGAGGATGGCCTCCCACTCCTGCAGCCCTCAGGTCCCAATCCGGCATCCGGCACAATTCCTTTACAGGGAACCCAAGGAGCAAACAAAGTTACTGGCTCAGAAAACTGTCAGTAGCTGCAGATATAAGCTGAATACACTCCTGCACAAAGTGAGATGTGCAGCAATTCATTAACAAGGCCAATGTCTCCATCATTCAGTCAGCTTCAGCCTCACTAAGTAACCAACACATTGCATCGAAAAGGGAGTGCCTGCACCTCTCTGCCTCCCTCCCACAACACACCCACACACACAGACATCAACCATGAAATGTTATCATTGCATTTAGAATCCATTGTAAAACCTATGTGACAGATGATGAAGTGATCATCCCTACCTCCTTCAGCGTCCCTGCAGATACCAGCACTTACTCGGTACGTTTGGCCAGCATTCACCTCATTTTAAGTTATTGCTGTTAACTTAAGCATCATTTAGTTTCCAATGTTCAATTTTCAAGGACTAATCTCTTTTGAGCAATATTTAAACCCATGCATGTTCACTCTGTGTGCATTACAAGTGGATGAAGAAATAATTGCAAATGAACCCTAGCTGCAGCTTGCAAGCACGTTTGTCCTTCAGGGTCGAACAGTCATAGATCCTCTGCTTTTGACCAGCAAACTGACACTGACTCAGCTCATCCTCGCCATTGTCCTAGCCATTTTGCCATCGCAGTTAACATCTAGAGAACAGCACATGATGACAGGGAATCTCCAAGTCCCATTCTTCCTCTCACTACTCCTATCCCCCAAATGGAAGCCCTCCATATTGAACTGCACATTCAGCTTCTCTCCTTGCCTTAAGCCCTGACATTACACATTACTGATGCCAAGAATTATTCTCTACACTCCCCCTTTGAAGACCACTATGGTGGTCATTACGAGTAAACCCCCCAGCCTGTAGGCCACATTCCTTCTGCTGCTGTTCTGCATACCTCCTCCACACTCTATCTTTCCATTGTCCATATCCTTGTATCCACCACAGCACATACCTTGCTTTCTCTTTCCCAGCCTCACTGACCTACCACTCTTGGCAATGAGCCCCACTTTGCCCCATAACCCCTTTACACCTTCCTCAATTATCAACATTTGGACGCTCAGGACTCTATTTGCCCCAGACTCCGAACAACTCCAAAATATTCCCTTATTATGACTGCACAGACCCCTGACCACTGTCTTTGCAGCTGCCTGACCAGAAATATGCCATTCCACTGACTATTAATAATGGCCTCAGGACTAACTATTGCCGATTGCCCGGTAGTTAGACATATCCCCGATCATCATCAGCTCAAGCAGAGGACTGATCATGTTGAAGTCTTTGGACTGTGTGCAGACTGTGCCTTGACTGATAGAACCATGTCCCTCTGCCAGACACCATCCACTGCCCCCACCACCTTTCCCTTGAAAGGATCAAAGACAAGCCCCTGCTTACGTTCCAGCACAACCTTTTGGTTGAATGAAAGTGCAATATTTTTACAGCACAGGTGACTGGCACATGACAAAGTGTTAGACTGAAGTCTCAGTGTGTCGTACAACGAGATATCCCCCTTGCCTGACAGGTCGCAACTAACAAACCTGGCAAGCAGCCTATTGGTGTGTGACTATACAGACACTGCTGATAGCCTTTAGGTTCTGGCTGAAGTGCCAATGTGCCAACAGACATGGCACAGCAAGGCATGAATGCTGCAAGCTTGCACGTAGGTGTTAAGTGAGCAAAGAACGCAAGCGAGCAGCCCTGAGATGCAACTGGATTCAATCCGAAAGTTGGATGTCGGTCCATGCGCGGTGTTCTTGCACCAACCTTTCAATGCTAGTCGCTGTTACACCCTGAAATGCAGGTGAGTACTTCCTAAGGAATTCCGCAGTGGATTGGAGAGGTGCCAGGAGGGTCCTGAGCGGTAGGCAATTATCCGATACAGTGCCTCTGGAAGAGCTGTGCGAAAGCCTGTTCCCATGGATCATGCCATGTGATACTGTTGTGTGGTGACCAACATGGAGACTCCTCACTGCCAGAGGTGGAGCTGAAGTTGCTAGGTACCCACTCTGACTTCCATTTGGAGAATTCTCAGCATTTAGTTTGTCTGTGGTGGATGGTAGAATAGAAAGCTGCATATTAATGAGGTTAGATGTATAGTTAATGAGGTTATTTACAACCAATAATCCCCCTTAATAGGCAACTCACCACTGCCTGGTGAAAATCACAACTTGACACCATGAATTTACTTAAAAGACGCTGCATGTCATTCCTCACATCAAGATAGGGCTCGTTGAACGTTGCACACAACTCTGCAATATTTCTTACCTAAGCCACAACTTTTTGTCTAAGATTCTACCTTATGACTTTTCTTTCCTTCTCCCAAGCACAAAATATTTCAACCTGAAACGTCACGTGCCTGAATGGGCACAGCTACAACAGTGTTGAAAAAGCTTGACACCAGCCAATGGAAAGGAGCTGGTTTGATTGGCACCAAATCCACAAACTACCACTTCCTCCACCACCAATGCTCAGCAGCAGCAGTGTGTACTATCTACAAGATCCACTGCAGAAATTCCAAACTCAGAGCCACTTTCATCGAGAAGGACAAAGGCAGCAGATACATGGGAACACTACACTTTCACGGTCCTCTGCAAACCACTCACCATCCTGATTTGGAAATGTATGAATGAATGAATGAATGAAGGAATAATGATTAATTGTCACTTGTATTCTGCAATGTACAACACAGTAAAATACAGTGAAAAGTTTCAAATATCTCTATAATCCGTTGCCAATTTGAATAGTTTAAGAATAAAAAGATATAGCTGAAAGAGAATCTATTTTTATTCCACTGCCTCCGCAATGAATCCTGAGCTCTGAGCCAGCTCACCAATAACTCCCCAACCGTCACCCCTCTCCTGCACTGGACATACCAACGTCAGTGTCTCCACTCTTCAGGCACCATCTCTCCATCACTGGGCCCATCTCACTGACGGGCCACCAATCAGGTCCTGTGTTGTGTCCACACTCACCCCGTAACCAGGAACCCCCAGATCAGCTGCCACCACTGTCTCACTGATAACCAGAAGACCCCAGCTCCAGGCCAATCACAACCAGGAGCTGCTGCCAGCACCTCACCTATAACCAGGAATAACTGCACCTTGCCCTCCGCACCCAGCAGTGCTTGGCTCTACTGCAGCCACCTCCTCGCTGATGCCTAGAGTCCCTGCTCCGGGCCTACCACAACCAGGAGTTCCTGGCTCCTGCCACATCAGGCCACCTTTTCACCAAGAGCCTTCTGTCTCCACGATGTCACCATCTCTGCCGCTGCTATGCCTTCACTGAAGATAATCACCAAGGCTCCACAAACTGCACTTTTCAAACCCATGGCCATAACCATGTGGAAGGACAAGGCAGAGGTTATGTAGGACCGATCACAAATTCCACTCCAAGGCAGTCACCATCCAGACCTGGAAATATATTGCCATTCCTTTATTATTATTAGGGCAAGATCCTGAATTTCCCTCTCTAATAACATTGTGGGTGCCCTACAGATAATGGATGACAGTAGCTCAATAAAGCAGTTTACCAACATCTCTGAAGGGCAACCAGGGATAGGCAATAAATTCTGACCCAGCGAGAGATGCCCACATCCCATGAATGAGTTTTTAAACATTCTTTAAATTCTCATGTTCTTAAGCGCTGTAGTAGCAATTTCTTGCAATTGACTTGAAAAGACTATGTTTTAGGAGTTCACAACATAAATGTCTGTGGAGTGCGAGATACTGGGAATCATATGACAGTAAGAATCACTCAAACTGATCACCAGGGACAGAGCTGCTGAAACTGTTGCTTCTGATTGGGATTTATTTACAAATCTTCACTCAATCTTAATTCAATTATAAAAGAGCTGCATTTTCAAATTGTCTTCCCTGGGCAATGTGCAGACCTGAATGAATTAACAATAAAGTTAAGTTTTGTTACAAACTTCCTCGTAGACATCTTACTGCGTAAGACCATGCTGTCAAAGTTTGACTGAAAGCTCTTGTTACAATACTCCCTTTTCCGGCCTCTGTTCATTATGACTAAGATCCAGGATAGAAGCTGAACATTCGCAACAAAAAAAATTCAGTGAATGGTGATCATCCAAAATATCTCTTGATTCCTGGAATAGGATAAAAATAATGGTGAATGTCAGAGATCACTGGAGAGATTAAATCCCCAAAAGCAGGAGCCAGACATTTGAATCTCCGCAGCCAGTCTGGCTTGGCCTTGCTTCAACAGGTATTGGGAACCAGGAGAAAGGGTCTGTATGACCGAGTTGCTTTTTAATGGGGCAAGGGACACAGAACAGGTGAACAGGCTCCAATAACTGAGGCCAGTGATGGTGTTGTTGCCACAAGGGAGCCATTGCTGGTGGGAGATCTCACTGTGCCCATCCTCCCGGGAGTATGCCAGGAGGATCACCCAGGCATGCTCCTGATATGTCATGGGTCCTCCCATGGGTGGCAGCAAGTGGCCTTTAATTGGCCAGTTAAGTGATGCAAATGCCCCCCTCACAGGCACTTCTTAGCAAAAAGGTAAAGTTACTGAGTTGCCGCTCTGTCATTAGAGAGAGAGATGACTGGTGATAGTTTAACCTGAGGGTCACCACACCTCAGGTGAGGAGAGAGGCTGTGAGGGAGAGTCCTGCAAGGTAACCTCAGCTTGGACTGGAATTGAACCCACAATATAGGTATCACTCTGCACTACACACTAACGGAGCTAACCATCTACCCCCTGACAGATACAGATTTCTAATCAGTTAAAGGAATCAAGGATTATGGGGGAAAGGCAGAAAGGTGGAGTTGAGGATTATTAGATCAACCATGATCTCATTGCTTGGTGGAACAGACTCATGGGGCTGAATGGCCTACTTCTGCTCTTACTTCCTTTGACCTTATGGCTGGCCCCATGAAAGATACCAGAAAAACCTAAGGTACATAGAACAACTACAACGGACAACTAGGAGATTGACCAGGTCATCTGCAGGGCTGGTCACTTATATCCAGGCAAACAGAACCAGTGGCCAATTAATAGTCATGGAACTAGGAATGAATGTCTCCCTGTCCAAATGTGAACCTGATTTAAACACAGAGCAGCAGCAATAGTCTGGCTGTCATTTGACTACAGGAATGGATGCAGCAGTAATGCGAGAGGATATGCACAGAGCTGCCCCTGGCTTCACCAACAATTCCTTGAAGTAATGACAGAGCAGAGGGAGGTCCTTTTCTAGAGGATGGTGGAAGAAGACCACTGTCCGAAACCAAGTTATCCTGGATTGAGTTGCCAAGAATATGAGAGGACAAATTATAATCAGGAGGGATAATTCCAATGCCATAATAGATGCTATTGCTTGAATTCATACTGTTAATGTTTGTGCAGCACTAGGCCCTCCTGTCCAGCCTCCGAGTATTTATTCAACCTCTACTAGATTCACAAACCAAGGAACCTAAGGGCACGTGCTGCTCTTGGAGATGGAAGGATTGTGTGCCCAGAAAATTATTGAACCCTCACAAGATCCATGCCACAGAGATAACCTGGCACTACTGATACAAGTGACTCGATGACAATGAGCAGTTAGCAAATGCCATAGATGCCAACAGAGCCCTACCTTTCATTGCCAATTGGGCAGAGGCCTGCAATAATACTGCAGGTAAACCTGCACAAGATGCATCGCGATGGTTCTAGAAGATAGCATGCCACCAAAGTCTCATGGACATTTAAAGATAGACAACAAATGCTGGCCTAGCCAGTGATGCTCAAATCCTGTGAAATATTTTTAGTAAGTCAAGAATGTGATTGAATACTCTCCACTGGCCTTGACAAGCCCCATCCCTACGATAAGAAGATCAACATTATTCAGGACAAGGCTTGCTTGATTGCACATCTCCTTAAATTTTCACTTTCTCCACCATAAATGGCAACAATGTTTAATTTCATTGATTCATTCATGCAAAGGCATTGGCTTAGCTCAGTTGGCTGGATCCTTAGTTTATGGAGTAGTGTGACGCTAACTGTGCTTTCAGTTCCCATCACTGGTTTGACGTTACCATGAAGGACTCTCCTTCTCAACCTTTCCCTCACCTGAGGTCTGGTGGCCCTCAGCTTAGATCACCACCAGTTGCTTCTCTCTAATGAAAGAGTAGCCCCTATGACAATACAACATTCATGCAAATGTGGATATTGCTGATGCCATGACCTAACACAGGGTAAGGTTTCCCAGTTTTTTACAGCTCCAGACAGGATATCTCAAACTGTTAAATTCTCAGCTGAGGAGGGATAAATTGGCTCTTTGTGGTTATACACCCATCTCCTCAGTTATTCATTAGAAGTTTAATTTTAAAATTATCCCTGCTGTTCTCAGGCCCAATTGAATTAATGCTTGAAGGAGGTCAATTTATTAAATGTTGTGGGTGTTGCAGTAAAGGTAACCAATAGCATGGAAGCTGAGAGCTGAACAGTTGAATTCAAGATTCTTAGCTTTGTATGATGTAAGCTGTGAGTCTTATACACAGAATCTGTTATGCATGTTTGGGTTTCTGTATTTTGAGTTGGTAACAAGTGAGTTTTTTTGGCGTGTGACATTAACAATGTTATGTATTACTGTAGCTGTGCTTATTTCATTTAATACAGTTTATGTATACACTACTCCGGTGTTTACAATGAATGGGTTGCCATTTCTGTTGCCAGCAGCAGAAAGAGCGGGAGCTTGGGCCAGGGGTCTGTCGGGAAAGGTGAGTCACTGATTTAAAATTTTTTAAATTATCGCGAGCGTCAGCAGTGGCAGCACCTCGGGCAGCACCTCCTTTGGGAAAGGAGGAACTTTTTTTCCCCTCAGCTGTATGTGAGTGTTTTCTAAACCCAAGGCCCCATCCTTGCAGGGCCTCCCACCCATTCACCTTCTCTAACTTTATCCAGCAGGGACACATCAGGTAAGCTTCTTTTCCTTTTTACCTCTCTGATAAGGGGGCTAGCAGGGATGGCAGTGTAGGGAGAGGAATGTTCCTCCTCCCAATGTTTGAGTTGAGGGATGCCATTAGTGTCCCACCCAAGTACATCTGCAGGAAGTGCAGCTAACTCTTGCTCTTCCAAGACCGCTGAAGGGAACTGGAATGGGAGCTGGATGAGCCTCAGATCATTTGGGAGGCAGAGTCTGTGATAGATAAGAGTTACAGGGAATTAGTTACTCCTAGGCACGAAGAAAGCTGGGTAACTGTTAGAAGGGGGGAGAAACAGTCAGTGCAGGGATCCCCTGTGGTTGTTCCCCTGAAAAACAAGTATACCGTTTTGGATACTGTTGTGGGGGGATGACTTACCAGGAACATGCACTGGGTGCAGGTCTCTGGTACAGAGTCTGTCTCCATTGCACAGAGGGGAAAGGGGAAAAGGAGGAGAATGTTAGTCGTGGGAGACTCAATAGTTAGATGGTCAGATAGAAAGTTTTTTGGGAACGAAAGAGACTAATGGTTGGTGTGTTGCTTCCCAGGTGCCATGGTCTGTGATGTCTCAGATTGTGTCTTTGGGGTCCTGAAGGGAGAGGGTGACCAATACCAAGTCGTGGTCCACATAGATACCAACGACCTAGGTAGAAAGAGGGATAGGGATGTAAGGCAGGATTTCAGGGAGCTAGGATGGAAGCTGAGAGCTAGAACAAACAGGGTTGTTATCTCTGGGTTGTCACCCAGCCATGTGATAGCGAGGTGAAGAACAGGGAGTGATATCAGCTCAACACGCTGCTGCAGGGATGGTGTAAGAGGGAAGGTTTCAGGTTTATGGATAATTGGTGCTCATTCTAGGGAAGGTGGGACCTCTACAAACAGAACGATTTTCACTTGAACCAGAGGAGTACTGCTATCCTGGGTGGGAAATTTGCTAGTGCCATTCAGGTGGTTTTAAACTAGCTCAGCAGGGGAATAGGAAGCTTTGGTGCAGTTCCAGTACACAGGAGGATGTGAGTAAGGAGGACATGGACAGGATTTCACAGTCACAGGAGTGTGCTGGCAGACAGCAAGCTGGTTTGAAGTGTGTCTACTTCAATGCCAGGAATATCCAGGATAAGGTAGGCGAGCTTGCAACATGGATAGGTACCTGGGACTTTGATGTTGTGACCATTTCTGAGACATGGAGAGAGCAAGGTTCAGGAATGGATGTTGCAGGTTCCAGTGTCAAGATCTTTCATTAAGATCAGTGAAGGTGGTAAAAGAGGGGGAGGTGTGGCTTTGTTAGCCAAGTACGATATAACCGTGGCTGAAAGAACTTTTGATGAGGACTCGTCTACTGAGATGGTATGGGCTGAGGTTAGAAACAGGAGAGGAGAGGTCACACTTCTGGGAGATTTTACAGGTCTGGTCTGGAGGGAAGGTCTTATGAGGAAAGGCTGAGGGACTTGGGTCTGTTCTCATTGGAGAGAAGAAGGTTAGGATGGGATTTAATAGAGACATACAAGATGACCAGAGGATTAGATAAGGTGAACAGTAAGAGTCTTTTTCCTGGGATGATGAGGGGGCATAGCTACAAATTGAGGGGTGATGGATTTAAGACAGATGTCAGAGGCAGGTTCTTTACTCAAAGAGTAGTAAGGGCATGGTATGCCCTGCCTGCCAATGTAGTTAAGTCAGCCACATTTGGGGCATTTAAACAGTCCTTGGATAAGCATATGGATAATTCTGGGATAGTATAGGGTGATGGGCTTAGATTAGTTCACAGCTCGGCGCAACATTGAGGGCCGAAAGGCCTGTTCTGCACTGTATTGTTCTATGTTAATCTACACCACTAATGGATTCCATGTCTATCGAAGATTGTTTTGAACCCAGCACAGAACAATAGTGAGTTCCTAGGTTTGTTAGAAACTTCTGATTCCTTTTTAATCGTACGGGAAACATAATTTGCATTGTTCTTGAAAGTGAGGTAGTTTTTTTCGGAAACAAGAGCATTAAATTTCAATGTGACACACGAGATACCAATTAGTAGAATTGGCTGGAAAAATACATGAAAAGGCATGACAGCACATAGGCAATGGATATGCAACTATACATCCTTTCACAGTGCCAAACCTCATAAAACATCAGTTGACCATGGCCAACAAAAGAAGTTCGGGGTTGTATAATCTTAAAAGGAAAGGTCTAGAAATAACAACAAATCTAAGGATTAAAAAGCTCATAGAATACGACAAAGGATAACAAGAAACTGATAAGGAAAAGGAGAATAAAATATGAATAAAATTGAGCATTTAACGTAAAAATGGACTGCTAACACTTCACTTGGTATGTAAACCATTGAAGTCCCAAATAAGTTAAACTCTCCAAGGAATGAGCAAGAAAAAACGAGAAAGAGAATTTCGCAAAATGTCACTGGAGAGCGAGTTTGAAATAAGACAGTTCAAGCTGGGTGGAAAAATCATACTCGTGTGTGGAACTGTAGGAGATGGGGCGATATTAAACGACTATTTTGCATCAGTGTTTATTGTGGAGAAGGAGGTGGAAAATATAAATGAGGGGTCAGTTCCATGCTTTGCTTCTCTTTCAGGACACACTGGGGACTCAAGGGTTAAACATTCCACTGCCAAAGGACTTACTGCAGTATCAACTTACAATATCTTACAATACAGATAGAACATCTCAGTAGGGGGGAAGCTGACTGTATCTCAGAAATGGAGCCTAGTGGAGCCACACATGTGGATTCCCCCTGTAGCCCCAGACAGAGGTATGTGCCCTTCCCATACAAGACTGATAGCCCCAGTCACAACCCTGTTAAACTGCCTCCTGCTCCCATTGTCTTACTTCCCCTCCATATTAGCATAGGTATATGAATCCCCCATTTACAGCAGGCAAAGCCCATCTGCCTTCATCTCTTCTTATCAACACAGAATCATGAAGAATACGATAATCAGTTTCTGTTATCCATTCCCATGTTATCACAGGACACCCATATACATTGGGCTTTGTACATTCATGATTACCTACTTTAAAGTATATGATGACAATTGCCCATGTGACTGATAAACTTTTTGTTTAATTTTTACCTTTTGTAAAATATACTGTCCTTGTGTATAAGGCAGAGATTCATGAAGAAGAGTCACTACAAGTAGACAAACGGCTACTTTGGAGACACTTTGAATCTCTCACCGGCTGTCCAATAATACATCTACTGCTGTTGTACAGAAAACCTGTGAGTTCCAGATTTGTGGAACAAAGCAGACGACATCAACATTTGGTGCTGCAACTCGGACCTCAACATATGGAATGTCTCACGGGGCTGAGTAAGTGGCACGAAAATCTAAACTGAGCGGTAAGGATGCCCCAGGGGTGTTTTACCCCAGACTGCTCCTTGTGTTCAGCCGGATGATCTGTCCATTGCCCAGTGGAACCAGTACCTTGACGAGGTCACACAAGCCGGCCAGACTCAGCGTGTAAGGTCGGGAAGTTGTCCAGTTGCTCTAAATTACTGTGAGGTGACATTAGCTACTCTATATTGTGCAAATTCTGGTTTGGGAGCTGCCTGTTTTGAATATGGCCAGTCGATATCTAGAAAAGAGAGCAGGCTTGGTAAATGTCTCTTTCTGCAGTATTAATACGGCTGGTGGAAATTTGTTTATAGTAGAGCAGAACAGTAAAATGGGACAATCTCTTGATGTGGCCGGGAAGGGGGACCCCATCACCCCTCCTCCTTCAAAGCGTGTGCGAGTACTTACCTGATCAGGAAAAGGATGTCCGAAAATTAAGTGCAGCACTGAACAAACGACTAGAGTACAACATTTGGCCTCTGGGGGTATCTTGGGATGTGGGTGCCTGTGAGCAAGCGGTGAACTTGATCTAGAAGAGAAACTGTGGTAAAAAGTGGAAATCCATCATTAAGGAATGGAAGGAGAGGGCCGATAATAAATGGCAGGACACCTTGCTAGCCAGCTGGAGAAATAATACCTGTGACAGGGAGCTAGATATATTAACAGCAGATGGGACTCCGAGGGGCTGGGAATCACTAAAGGCAGAATGTGAATAGGTGGATGGTATGCCGCTCCCTCACCACCAGACGCCTGGAGGAAGAACGCCTCATCTTCCGCCTCGGAACACTTCAATCCCAGGGCATCAATGTGGACTTCAACAGTTTCCTCATTTCCCCTTCCACCATCTCACCCCAGTTCCAAACTTCCAGCTCAGCACTGTCCCCATGACTTGTCCTGCCTGCCTAGGTTCTCTGCCTTTATTCCTGATGAAGGGCTTTCGCCCGAAACGTCAATTTTACTGCTCCTCAGATGCTGCCTGAACTACTGTGCTCTTCCAGCACCACTAATCCATATCTTCTTTTCCACCTATCCACTCCACCCCCCCCACCCCGCCCCCATCATCTCCATCCCCACCCCTAATCACCTATTGTACTCTATGCTACTTTCTCCCCACCGCCACCCTCCTCTCACTTATCTCTCCACCCTTCAGGCTCTCTGCCTGTATTCCTGATGAAGGGCTTTTGCCTAAAACGTCGATTTTACTGCTCAGATACTGCCTGAACTGCTGTGCTTCTAATCCAGAATCTGGTTTCCAGCATCTGCAGTCATTGTTTTTACCTCGTTGATTTTAACCCTACTGCGAATCCTCTTGCAAGGATGCCTGCCTTGAAGAAGTTTTCCTCCTCTCTCTACAAGAATCTCAGGGAATCTCTCTCCCACTGCAACTCCCAGGTCATTTCCTCTGCCCTGAAGCTCTTCAACCATGTCGTGAAACAAACGCGCTACCACAGCCACATGTGCTTATCACCTTCATCTCCTCCCCCACTGACCCATTGTACTCTATGCTACTCTCTCCCCACCCCCACTCTCCTCTAGCTTATCTCTCCATGCTTCAGGCTCTCTGCCTTTATTCCTGATGAAGGGCTTTTGCCCGAAACGTCGATTTTGCTGAAGCTCCTCAGCTGCTGCCTGAACTGCTGTGCTCTTCCAGCACCATTGATCCAGAATCTGGTTTCCAGCATCTGCAGTCATTGTTTTTACCTAAAGTACACGCTAGGCAATCTGCGGCATCCTGCGATCTCTACGCGAGAGTTCCCCATCTTCATGTCACCTCCAAAACTATATTCCCCATCAGCCAGTAGCCAAACCCCAAAGTAGATGAGGAAGATGAGCCGTCCACTATCGGAGTTTATGTCCCGCGGAAACCCCAAGAAATGATTCTGATTATGAACCAGGTGCCAGACCGTATAGATAAGCCCCCCCCAATTCGCTCAGTACGGCCGGCGCACCATTCAACTGTGTAATACAACACCCCGGGATCTGTCTGCCTTTTGCTGCATGACTTTGTGTCACCAGAAGAAGTAACGAAATGGCAGAAGCAGGTGGGTGAGAGTGACCGAAAGGGGCCGGTTCTCACCTATGAGGATTTAAACGACAGATTCAAAGATAACACCCAAGTGAATTAAATTGACCAGTCGTTAGAACGTGCTCTGCAACAGCCTGTTAACATTAGCAAGGTCCAAAAGTGCAGACCCAAGGTGGGAGAATCCACAGGGAGACTTCTGGGAGAGATTTGTTGCCTGCTATGGGACCTTTGCTGGGGATCAAGTTTTTAACTCTGGGAAGGACTCACCATTGTTTAACTCAATGGTTCTACAATGTGTCCCCTCAAGTCTTACCAACTTGATTACTTACAGATTAGATTACTTACAGTGTGGAAACCGGCCCTTCGGCCCAACAAGTCCACACCGACCCGCCGAAACACAACCCACCCAGACTCATTCCCCTACATTCACCCCTGACTAATGCACCTAACACTACGGGCAATTTAGCATGGCCAATTCACCTTTGGACTGTGGGAGGAAACCGGAGCACCCGAAGGAAACCCACGCAGACACGGGGAGAATTTGCAAACTCCACACAGACAGTCACCTAAGGCGGGAATTGAACCTGGCTCTCTGGCGCTGTGAGGCAGTGCTAACCACTGTGCCACCGTGCCGCCCACATGATATGCACAAACAACGTGGACTGGTCTGAAAACACTGGGTCCCAAATGAGAAGAGCCCTTATGTATTGTTGGGAAGTCCAGAATGAGCCCAAACCACGCTCCAAATCTCACCCAAAGACGGAGTTTGTTCAGCTGCCCCCCCCCCCCCCCGAGTGCTGTGTACCCCCAGTCAGTACTAACGCATTCTAGGAGAACCAGGATACCCCCTGGGCACAAACTCTCCCCCAGATGCCGGACCAGTGACACCCAGCAAAGCACCTCTCCCCACGGCGACCTTGGAGGGGGACACAAGGGGGGATCCCCTGATGCACTTTGGATAAGAGGGAGATGGGGCCAATTCCCAGTCAGGCAGTCAGGCCAGTGTTTCAACTGTGCAAGGCCCGGTCTGAATGCCCCTTCAGCCAGAACCCAACTGTCCAGGCCCGGACGAGCCACCTCAGACTCGTTTCCCCATTAACAACCCATTCGCCGGCTTCCCAAATGGTAACCTCCCAGCTGTCAGCACGCCCCCTCAGCAGGAACCCAACATTACTCTGCAGACAGCTGGAATGTCAATCCCATTTATGACAAATACGGGGGCAACCAATTCCACCCTCGATCAGGAAATTGTGAGGAATAAGGGATTTCAGCTATCAGGCAAGACCGCGGCAATCACCAGCTTTGAAGGGGAAGCAACGTTTATTCTAAAACTGTGCCGCTGGAGGCTGAGTTCTGCAGACGAGCCCGCTCGATTTCCTTCACAGTAACAGTTCAGATCGGATGGAACCTGGCAGGCAAGGATCTGCTTTGTGCCCGAGGAAAAAACAATGACTGCAGATGCTGGAAACCAGATTCTGGATTCGAATGGTGCTGGAAGAGCACAGCAGTTCAGGCATTAAAATCAACGTTTAAGGCAAAAGCCCTTCATCAGGCAGAGTGCCTGAAGGGTGGAGAGATAAATGAGAGGAGGGTGGGGGGTGGGGAGAAAGTAGCATAGAGTACAATAGGTGAGTGGGGGAGGGGATGTAGGTGATAGGTCAAGGAGGAGGGTGGAGTGGATAGGTGGAAAAGAAGATTGGCAGGTAGGACAAGTCATGGGGACAGTGCTGAGCTGGAAGTTTGGAACTGGGGTGAGGTGGGGGAAGGGGAAATGATGAAACTGTTGGATGCGTTGGAGGGAATCTTTAACCACGTGGGAAGGGAAACTGCGGTCTCTAAAGAAGGAGGCCATGGCTACCCCTTTGGTTTGGAGGAAGTGGGAGGATTCGAAGGAGTTCGGCCAAACGAATGAGAGTGTCGGTGGAAGGGTACTGTTGAGGATGTCGGGAGAGAAAGAAACGGAGGGCTTGGAGGCATGGGCACCCGTATGGGCCCCAGCTATGCCTGTCTCTTGTTAGCTACGTAGAACAGTCCATCTTCCATAATTACACCGGCACCACTCCCCACCTCTTCCTCCACTACATTGATGACTGCATTGGCACCACCTCGTGCTCCCGCAAGGAGGTCGAGCAATTAATCAACTTCACCAACACATTCCACCCTGACCTTCAATTTACCTGGACCATCTCTGACACCTCCCTCCCCTTCCTGGACCTCTCCATCTCCATTAATGATGACCGACTTGACACCGGTATTTTTTACAAACCCACCGGCTCCCACAGCTATCTGGATTACACCTCTTCCCACCCTACCTCCTGCAAAAATGCCATCCCGTATTCCCTATTCCTCCGCCTCCGCCATATCTGCTCCCAGGAGGACCAGTTCCACCACAGAACACACCAGATGGCCTCCTTCTTTAGAGACTGCAATTTCCCTTCCAACGCATCTCGTCCACATCCCGCACCTCCGCCCTCAGACCCCACCCCTCCAATTGTAACAAGGACAGAACGCCCCTGATGCTCACCTTCCACCCTACCAACCTTCGCATAAACCAAATCATCCGCCGACATTTCCGCCCCCTCCAAACAGACCCCACCACCAGGGATATATTTCCCTCCCCACCCCTTTCCACCTTCCACAAAGACCGTTCCCTCCGTGACTATCTGGTCAGGCCCACGCCCCCCTACAACCCACCCTCCCGTCCTGGCACCTTCCCCTGCCACCACAGGAATTGCAAAACCTACACCCACACCTCCTCCCTCACCTCTATCCAAGGCCCTAAAGGAGCCTTCCACATCCATCAAAGTTTTACCTACACATCCATCAATATCATTTATTGTATCCGTTGCTCCCGATGTGGTCTCCTCTACATTGGGGAGACTGGACGCCTCCTAGCAGAGTGCTTTAGGGAACATCTCTGGGACACCCGCACCAATCAACCACACCGCCTTGTGGCCCAACATTTCAACTCCCCCTCCCACTCTGCCGAGGACATGGAGGTCCTGGGCCTCCTTCACTACCGCTCCCTCACCACCCGACGCCTGGAGGAAGAATGTCTTATCTTCCGCCTCGGAACACTTCAACCCCAGGCATCAACATGGACTTCAACAGTTTCCTCATTTCCCCTTCCCCCACCTCACCCCAGTTCCAAACTTCCAGCTCAGCACTGTCCCCATGACTTGTCCTACCTGCCTATCTTCTTTTCCACCTATCCACTCCACCCTCCTCCCTGATCTATCACCTTCATCCCTTCCCTCACTCACTTATTGTACTCTATGCTACTTTCTCCCCACCTCCACCCTCCTCTCATTTATCTCTCCACCCTTCAGGCACTCTGCCTGTATTCCTGATGAAGGGCTTTTGCCCGAAACATTGATTTTACTGCTCCTCGGATGCTGACTAAACTGCTGTGCTCTTTCAGCACCATTCGAATCCAGAATTTGTCCCCTAGGAGTCGAGATCACCTGTACGGATGAGGGCATTGCGGTGGGACTGCACGGCCAGATGCAATTCCCCCAGTTTGCGGTCCCCTAGTGGTGGGAGGCTCAGCATTGAACAATCTGCCTTGAAACCACCGTTCCCGGTCCTGGACCCCATGTGATGGTTTGCTATGACTCTACTGGATGCTTCACAGAACAAAGCCGGTACTGCACGCCGTTTGAGGGCATGGAATTCTCCGGTTCAGTTATCGATGAGGTTGAAGGTAAGGAAGGCTCTGAGTATCTTGTTTGAATCCCACATTTCCTGTGGTGGCAAATGGGGTTGGTAGTCCCACACATCACCCAAAACGTCAGCCCCAGTTTAAACCTAAAGATGTTGCCCACCTTGCCTATAGCGTGACACAACTCACTTCCGACACCAGGGGACCGTGGCAACACTTCACAGAGGGTTGTTTGAAATTCTGGGAATTCCCACAACAGAAGGTCAGCATCCTGACCTGCCACGCATCCTCAGTGAACCCAACCCGGGACATTGAATGCCAGCTGTGAGCTGCCGCTAACCACGAAGTCGGCTGCACCCCTTGCCCTCCTGTGCAAATACAACTAAAGGGGGACCAGAGCCTGCCTTCAATCCCACAGTATCCCATTAAACCAGACCCTCATTGACTCTTTCCTGGCACAAAGTATCCTGGTCCCGTGCAACTCACCTTGCAACACCCCGATCTTTCCAGTGCCCAAATCAGGCTGACAGGACTGGAGGCTTGTGCAGGATCTGAGGAAGATCAATGAGTTTGTAGTGCCATTACACCCCCTCATCCCAAACCTAGCTACCATATTAAGCTGCATACCTGCTGATGCCTGCATTTTTGCCATCATTGATTTACAGCATGCCTTCATTTCCTTTCTGCTACACCCGGAATCTCAATATTTATTTGCCTTTGCCTACTGGGGCCAGCAATATACTTGCTCGCGTCCACCCTCCCACCCTATTCTCACAAACCCTCCACAGTCAGTTATGGATCCTGAAACTCCCATAAGGAACTACCATTGTCCAATATGTAGATGACCTGCTTGCCATCAGTAACAGGCTATCTAACAGTGAGGCCGATACCACAGTACTACTGAACATTTTACACTCCCTTGGGTTTGTGGTTCCGGTGATATTTTTGGGGCATCGGCTCTCCACAGGAAATTGAGAGAAGAATGCATTCAGCCCATTGCAGAAACCCCACCACCTATGAGCCCTAAACAAATGCAGGCCTTCCTCGGCCTTCTAAATTTCTGTAGGTAATGGATTCTGATTGTCACCCTTCACACTTGCCTATTGACCCCACTAGCATCAACCAATGCCCCCCCACCCCAGACTTCACCCTTACAACCGGCATTTACCAAATTAAAGAACAGCCCCAGCCCTAGGCCGACCCCTTTACCATCGACCATTCCAACTGTATGCCACCATAAACGATGGATGTGCCACTGCTGTCCTCACCCAAACTCACAGAGACAGGAAGTGCCAGGTGGCATACTTTTCAACTAAACTGGAGCCGGTAGCAGCCGGCCTCCCACCCTGCTCACAGATACTTCCTGCTAGACATGTCCTCATATCAGCCGCCTCAAACATCACCCTGCACCAACCGGTGGGGGTTTTAACCACACACTCCATTGTTGACCTTCTCACCTCCCGGCAGATTCAACATTTAACACAGGCAGGCGAAACTGAGGACTAGAGATTAGAGTGATGCTGGAAATGCACAGCAGGTCAGGCAACATCCGAGGAGCAGAAAAATTGATGTTTCGGGCAGAAGCCCTTCATCAGGAATGAGGTGTAGAGGGATTGGATGTCCATGGTGAAGATGAGGCTTTGGGGGCTGGGGAAATGGAAGCCTTGGAGGGCATTGGTGGTATCCCGAATGTATGTGGGGAGTTCCTGGACTTGGGGGGAATAGAACAGTATCGAGGTAGGTAGAAATGAGTTCGGTTTGGCAGGAGAAGGCTGAGACAATGGGTCGGCCGGGGTGGTCAGGCTTGTGGACCTTGGGAAGGAGATAGAATAGGACAGTGCGGGATACCCGAACTATGAGGTTGGAAGCTGTGGGTGGGAGATCCCCTGAGGTGATGCGATTGTGTATGGTCTGGGAGATGATGGTTTGGTGATGGGGGTTGGGGTCATGGTCGAGGGGACGGTACGAGCAAGTGTCTTCCAGTTGGCGTCTGGCTTCAGCGATGTAGAGGTCAGTGCACCAGACTACCTCTGCACCTCCTATATCCGCTGGTTTGATGGTGAGGTTGGGATCGGAGCAGAGGGAGTGGAGGGCTGCATGTTGTGAGGGTGACAGGTTGGAGTGGGGGTAGATAAATTGAGGTGGTTAATGTCCCAGCAGCAGTTGGAAATGAAGAGATTGAGGGTGGGTAATAGACTGGCATGGGATGCCCAGGTGGATGGAGTTTGTTGAAGGCGGGTGAAGAGGTCCTCAGAAAGTGGGCGGGAGTCTTGATTGCAAAAGTAAGCTCAGAGGCAGAGGCAGTGGAAAAAGTGTTCGACATTACGACACGTATTGAATTCATCATGCGTGGACGGAGGGGGATGAAGATAAGGCCTTTGCTGAGGACTGATCGTTCATCCTCAGCGAGGGGGAGGTCTAGGGGGATGGTGAAAACTCGGCAGGGCTGGGAGCTGGCTCCTGGTGTAGCTGGGAGTGGGGGCGGAGTCTGTAACTGGAGAGGGCATGGTGGCAGGGGGAATAGGGATGGAGTCATTTGCAGAGGTAACGTTCCCCTCAGGGTTCTGGGGGGCAGGGACTGTGACAATGGGATCCATGGTGGGTGGGGGGTGTGTGCTGGCAGTGTGCAGGTAAGTGGTGTTGATGGGGGCAGAAGTGGTGACGATGATGGCAGTGGGGGGGGAGGTGCAGAAGTCGCAGAACACGTGACCTCAGTGATGAGGTAGGGGGCGGAAGTGATGAAACGCGTGGTGTGGGTGAAGTCATTAGGGCTGGAAGCAGCCGCAATGGGTGCAGAAGTTGCAGAACACATGGCGTCGGGGGTGACATTGGGGTCGGATGTGGCTGCAGCGGTGGCAACTGGGGTGGGTGCGGAAGTGTATTCTTGGTTGGGCCTTGCATTGGTCGTGACGGTGGCAGATCTCATGGCGATTGTGGCAACGGTTGGTAGTCTGGCAGTTTCGGCGGCTGTTGTCTGGCTGGCATGAGCGGCTGCAAGCTGCTGGTTGGTGGGGGCGGAAGCGATGTCATTGACCGCCGCGGGGATGGTGGCTGTCCCGGCTTCGTAACTAATGGCAGCCAAGCAGTTCCTAAGGCCGGGGGAAGCTTCTGGAATGTTCATGGAGCACTGGTTATTAAGGTGGGTGTATAAAAGTTTGTTTTACTTACAGTTTTTGATGTTTGAAATGGTGCAGAAATACTGTTTGTTGAGAGTGTGAATTCTTCTTAGGATATAGTGCAGAAGGGGTCCCGTGTAGTTCTGAGAGACTGTGGCCTTCCATTGAGGCATAGCTGACTGTAGAGAGGTGAGGTGGTGGCACATTGCTGCGAGTGTGGAGTGGAGAATCCAGAAGGAGAACCATTTCTGGTGGTTTTGAATTTGTAGTCGGTACCGATTGTCCTGTTCGGAGTCAAACTGTGCTGGTCTGAATGTGGTCTGGAGTCCATTTGGAATTAATTGGTTGCGGAGGCAGACACTGAGGAAGCAGATGTGGCTGTGGTTGCGAGACTGTTTCAGGACATGGTTAAAGAGATTAGATTACATTACATTACATTACATTACAGCGTGGAAACAGGCCCTTTGGCCCAACAAGTCCACACCGACCCGCCGAAGCGCAACCCACCCATGCCCCTACATTTACCTCTTACCTAACACTACGGGCAATTTAGCATGGCCAATTCACCTGACCTGCACATCTTTGGACTGTGGGAGGAAACCGGAGCACCCGGAGGAAACCCACGCAGACACAGGGAGAACGTGCAAACTCCACACAGTCAGTCGCCTGAGGCGGGAATTGAACCCGGGTCTCAGGCGCTGTGAGGCAACAATGCTAACCACTGTGCCACCGTGCCGCCCACAAAGAGCTTCAGGTCAGAGGAGATGACCTGGGGGGTTGCAGTGAGAGACACTGAGGAGAACTTCTTCAAGGAGGCATCCTTGCAAGAGGATTCGCAGTAAGGTTAAAGTCAACTAGGCGAAAGTGAGGACTGCAGATAGTCATAGAGTCATAGAGATCTACAGCACAGAAACAGACCCTTCCGTCCAACTCATCCATGCCGACCAGATATGCCACCCTAATCTAGTCCAACTTGCCAGCATGCAGTCCATATCCCTCCAAATCCTTCCTATTCATGTGCCCATTTAAATGTTGCAGTTGTACCAGCCTCCACCACTTCCTCTAGCAGCTCATTCAATACATTCCTTACCTGGACAGCAGCCCAAACACTTCTGCAAAAAACATGGCTGGACCTGGAGCTGCAAATCGGCAGCAACTGAAACCAGGAACTTCTTACCAAACTCTCTCCAGTAAAAAAGTACACAGTAAATTACCTGCTACGCTGGGTCCTAAGCAGACCCTCTGAAAAAACACACTAAACTGCAACCTCCCTGCTCCACAGGGGCCTAGGAAGGATCACCTAACTGGAAGCCGTCACAATCCACTCCACCAGACTACCAGACCACTCAAATGTAAGAAACCTGTAAAGAAAGGGGGGGAAGCGTGCCAGCCTACTAGTAAGACTGAGACTACATGGTTTCAAGACCTCCCCCCCCCCACTTTCCTAGCTTACTCCTAGAAAATGTACAATGTCTGGAGAACAGGATGGATGACCTCAGATTACAGCTCAGCTTCCAGTGTGAACTGCGGGACTGCTGCGCACTCTGCTTCACAGAAACTTGGCTCAATCCGTCCATTCCCGACTGCGTACTTCAGGCTGATGGTTTTTCCCTCCAATCTGGACCGTATGACATCCTCAGGTAAGACAAAGGGTGGAGGGGTTTGCTTTTTAATCAATAACTTTTGTGGTGCATGGACATTGCAACCCTGGGCAGCCATTGCTCCCCAGATGCTGGAGATTATAGTCAAGATTAGAGTGGTGCTGGAAAAGCACAGCAGGTCAGGCAGCATCCAAGGAGCAGGAAAATCAACATTTTGGGCAAGAGCCCTTCATCAGGAATTTAAAATAGGCACACCAGAACAAATATGAAGCAGCCCTGCTCAATAACCCACTACTAACCTTCTCCCATTGCACCACCCTGAATCCGGCAACCTTCCTAAAGGAACCCCTGTAGCACTTTCCAGCTCCCTAACACAACTGCCTGCTACAGAATCACCTTTTCACCTCTGCTTATGCCAACTTAGCTGACTTGCCCCATAAACTTTGCCTTCTACTTGGATGGCAGCTCCTACATTTCATCTGCCAGTCAGCGATACGCAGTTGCTTCTGGTGATGAGGTGGTTGAATGCACAGGCTTCGAAACTCCACTATCAGCACAAAAGGCTGAGTTGTTTGTCCTCACACGGGCTTGCATCCTGGCACAGGGGAGTACGGCCAATATTTACAGAGACTCTCGCTATGCTTTTGGCGTCGCCAATGACTACAGCGCCCGATGAGAACATAGGGGATTTTTAACCTCAACGGGGCAACCCATTAGTAACACTGTTTTTGTATGTAATCTCTTACAGGCCTTACAGTTACCTTCCAGCCTAACAGTGGTCAAATGCTCAGCCCACACTGGTGCAATTGACAGTCTCTAAGGGCAATGCGGAGGTAGATGCCACTGCTCTCCTAGTTCCTTTGGGCTCACAGCAACACCTGGTTACAAAACGTATGAGGACGGGAATGCCAGATCTGGGTGAGATATGTAACTATCAGGGGAACTCCCCTGCAGAGGAACACACACTGTGGTCACAGATGGAATGCACCATAGATGCCCATACCAAACTGTGGATGACCCCTGAGGAACAGATCTGTGTTCTATCCTTGCTTTTACCAATCCCAATAGACTATGTACATAACTGTACACACCTAGGCAAGGAGGGAATGGTCATCACTTTGTTACAGACCTGGTAGCACCCCGACCTCCAGAAGACAGCTGAGAAACGAGCATGTTGATCTGTAAAAGGACAAATGCTGGAAAGGGGATGCCTTGCAGTTCCGGGATTACCCACTTGCCTGCTGGGTAGGGGGTAGCATTTTTAATTGTTTACAATTAGATTTTATAGAACTACTCAGAGTACAATGTTATACGTATTGCTTGGGAATAGTTGATGCCTTCAGCAGATGGATTGAGGCAATCTCACCGACAGACAACACGGCTGCAATGGTAGTGAAAATACTGCTGAGGGAAATAATTCCCTGATATGGACTCCTGGAGACTATTAGCTCAGATAACGGGCTGCACTCTGTGGCCAAAATTAACCATGGAACTAGCGATAAAACAACAATTCCACTGTACCCACCACCCAAAGGCGGCTGGAGTGGTGGAACGGGCAAACAGTACCCTAAAAAAACAAGCTGGTGAAGCTAAAACAGGAAACAGGCCTAAGTTGGTTGAAGGTCATCCCTCTTGGTGAAAGTGAGGACTGTAGATACTGGAAATTAGAGTCAAGATTAGAGTGGTGCTGGAAAAATACAGCAGGTCATGCAGCATCTGAGGAGCAGGAAAATCAATGTTTCGGGCAGGAACCCTTCATCCATTCCTGATGAAGGGCTCCTGCCCAAAACATTGATTTTCTTGCTCCTTGGGTCCTCCCTCTAGCCCTGTTCCACGTGAGGGTTACTCCTTCTAGCAAGACTGGCCTGTCTCCTGCTGAGGTGGTTTACAGGAAGCCCATGAGGACCCTGTGGGGACCTGGAATAGTCCGACACCACCCCCTCCCCGAGAGACTAGATATGAACACCCTGGGAGAGGAGGTGGGGGTGTTTCTTCAGGGGCTAACCAAAACTCTCCAAAGTTTGCATTCGCAGGTACTCCAGGCTTACAAAGAAAGTGACGATCTGCCTGAAGGAGACTACCCCGAGCAAGAGACTTAGTCCTGATAAAGGACTGGGAACGAAAGAAGCTTGGTCCGCGATTGAGAGGACCGTTCCAGGTGCTGCTAACCACTCCCACGGCTCTGAAAGTACAAGGTCATCCCTGGCATTTACACCGAACCGACTGCAAAAGCGTCAGCGTGAAAGAAGACAACTAAGGACAAGGATGTTTTCCATACTTGTGACCTTGGTGACTTTGGGAGAGGGGGCCTTGAGAATAGATGGATCCCAAATCAACAGCCCTCAGCATAATACCTTTATTGCACCTGGCCTATCAGACAGCCCACATAATGGGGAGAGACACCCACTGCTGGGTATGTGCCCACATGCCACCCCACTCGGTGAGAGGAATCCCTTTGCGGCCCGTACCTTTTCATTGGCACAAACTGGCTGAATGGCTACTATGTAGAAGCCTTTCCGGTGACCTTACTAACACCAATGACGCACAAGAATGGCAGTCAGCAGGGTATAACCTGACCTCATTAAGGGGCTGGTATCACCCTAATTACAACCAATCGCATAGGGCCCCCTCCCTTGTAATTCTCAACACCATTTGTTCCAGGTGGGAAGGGAAGCCCACCAAAGGGACTTACGTGGGAATGAGTGAGTGCTCCTCTACTATCCCCTGGATCGAACCTATTCAGTGATTAACAGGTTATGGGTACTTTATATTAGATTGGTCCACAGTCCCCAACAGAACCTCAGACCGCCTCTGGAATAATCCTGCTCCCAGACTGTGGGGGCCCACTGTTTCCACCCTGAGAGCTTACAATGGCACATACTTGATTTGCGGGTTAAAAGCCTACCCTTGGCTTCCCTCAGATTGGAGGGGTTGTGCTGCATGGGGTATGTTGTACCTCACATTCAAGTTTTGGGTAACCTGCCGTCATCCACAAGACCCAGAAGATCCCTCACGAGGTTCCTCACCTGGGTGGGAATGTTCTTCCACCCCGACAGGAATCTATTTACACTCCTAAGTACTGAGATGGCTCAGGACTGTATGGGTAAGTGTCACCTATTTTACGGCTAGTGCCCTAACTGAAATTAACACAAAACTACTTGCAGTTAGAACTGTGGCCCTCCAGAATCATTTGGCACTGGACTTCCTGCGAGCCAAGGAGGGTGGTACCTGTGCCATTGTTGGGGCAGAGAGCTGGGCCTACATCCCTGATGAGTCCACTAACATCACTGACTTCTCTAAACACATCACACAAGAAATCCAGACTCTCCAAACTATCAACAAGGGTCACTAGGGGGCATTCTTGGAGGATTGGGAGGCCTGCTGGCACATATTGGAATTACAACACTAATTGTGATCTCCTGCCTCCTAACGCTTCGGTGCTTATGGCCCCTGTTGTCCAAATATTTTCAGAATAGGCTCTGAGGGGACCTGATTGATCATCAAATGATCAAAAGGAGGGAATAAGGAAGTTAAAATGCCACAGGGGGCATGCGTTGCTTCTCTTTCAGGACACATTGGAGACTCAAGGGTCAAACCTTCCACTTCCAAAGGATTTACTGCAGTATCAATTGAAAGCCTGTACTCTTACGATACAGACAGAACATCTCAGTAGGGGGTGGCTGACTGTATCACAGAAATGGAGCCTAGTGGAGCCACACATGTGGATTCCCCTGTCGCCTCAGACAGAGGCATTTGCTCTTTCCAGACAAGACTGATAGCCCTGGCCACAACCCTGTTAAACTGCCTCCTGCTCCCATTATCTTACTTCCCTCCATATTACAGTCACCAAGGCTCCTAGAGGGACATGGGCAGCAGATTCTTATTAACACCATCGCTTGCAAGTTCTCCTGAAAGCCACTCACCATCCTGACTTGGAAATATGTTGCTGGCTCAAAATGCTTGAACTCCTCCCAAATGGATTGCAGCAGTTCAAGAAGGCAGCTCACCATCACATTCGCAAGGGCAACTACAGACAGGCAATAAATGCTGATCCAGCTCACAATGACTGCAACCCCAGAAAGGAAATCTTAGCAGGACTTGTACACCTTAATGGTAAAGTCCTAGGGAGTGTTGCTGAACAAAGAGACCTTGGAGTGCAGGTTCATAACTCCTTGAAAGTGGAGTCTCAAGTAAAAAGGCGTTTGGTATGCTTTCCTTTATTGGTCAGAGTACTGAGTACAGGAGTTGGGAGGCCATGTTGCGGCTGCACAGGGCATTAGTTAGGCCACTGTTGTAATATCATGTGCAGTTCTGGTCTCCTTCCTATCAGAAAGATGTTGTGAAACTTGAAAGGATTCGGAAAAGATTTACAAGGATGTTGCCAGGGTTCGAGGATTTGAGCTATAGGGAGAGGTTAAATAGACTAGGGCTGTTTTCCCTGGAGCATCGGAGGTTGAGGGGTGACGTAATAGAGGTTTATAAAGTCATGAGGGGCATGGACAGGATAAATAGACAAAGTATTTTCCCTGGGGTGGGGGAGTCCAGAACTAGAGGGCATAGGTTTAGGGTGAGAGGGGAAAGATATAAAAGAGACCGAACGGGCAACTTTTTCCCTCAGAGTATGATACGTGTATGGAATGAGCTGCCAGAGGAAGTGATGGAGGCTAGTATAACTGCAACATTTAAAAGGTATTTGGATGGTTATATGAATAGGAAGGTTTTGGAGGGATATGGGCCAGATGCTGGCAGGTGGGACTAGATTGGGTTGGGATATCTGGTCTACATGGATGAGTTGGACCGAAGGGTCTGTTTCCATGCTGTACAGCTCTATGACACAATGACTATGACTTTAATGTCCCAGTGTCATGTCTGTTGACATGAATAACTTAATTATTTTCTTCAGTCTTTTCTGTATTCTTCCAACCGCATTCACATCCTTTCTGAAGCGCTGTGCCTGTAAATGGACACACTATTCCATTGAGACTGAATTTGTATGTAGTATAATATAAGTGCTACTTCCTTTGCCCAATAATAAAGCTTAGAATATAGCATACTTTATTAGCTGCTCTCTCATCCTATCCTGCCACCTTTAATGATTTATACACATATGCATCAAGGTCATTCTGCTCCCATACTCCCATTAGAGTTGCACACTGTTTTGCATTTTATTTCATCCATATGATTCACCCGTTCCATCAATTTGTCAAAGTCCTCTTGAAGTTCAACACCATCCTCCCAACAATTTACAATGGCCACAACTTTTGTGGAACTTAGACATGATCCATTGTTTGTCAGATCACTTAGCTTTATGAGTGCTGCCTCTGCTGTATGGCGTGCAGGTAATCCTGTGTTGTTCCTTTACCAGGTTGATTCTCATTTTTAGGTATGCCCTCTTCCTTGAATAAGGATTCATCCCTTTGGATTGTTGGTAATTGTGGAGCAGGAATATCCCAGGCTGTGAAGGTGCAGACAGTGGCTGAATACAATTCTGCTGTTACTGATGGCCTACAGCCAATAAGGAGATGCCCAGCATCTGTGAGAGGTTCGTCGCATCTAAAATCATGATGGTGACACACATGGGGATGTGTTCTCAGTCTGGTTGCCACTCCGTCAATTATTATCATGGACAGATGCATTTGCAACTGTTAGGTTGCAAGGATGAATCAATGTATTTTAGTCCCCTGCTCTACCGGTTATTTACTTTACGACGTGGTCAATCTGGTTAATAGTGCTGCTACCAAGCCTGCCTGATATATCTGTCTGAGTGGGACAGGAAATATTCAGAGATGGCTAGGGTTGTTTCTGATTTTCCCTTGTTGTTTCTTCTGTCCTGGTCGATGCTGAGTGGCCAATCTAGTTGAATTCCTTTAAGACATCCTTTTGGTTTGATGGAATGGTTTGCTAGGATATTTCAGAGGGAAGAGACAAGCACATTGTTTTGAGTTTAGAATCATATGCATGCTAGACTTGGTAAGGTTAACCAATTTTCTTTCTTAAAGGTATTAATAAATCAGATGGATTTTTGCATCAAGTGGTAATAGTTTCATGTATTATAACTGAGACTTGCTTTACATCCTGGATTATTAATTGAAATTAAATTTACCATCTGACATGATGGGATTTGAATTCATTAGCTTTGGCCTCTGGATTACAAGGCCACTGAAGTGACCATTATGCACCAGAGTCCCCCCTTCAAGATGCACAGCAGAGACCTTGCAACTTTCCATTGACAGCATGTGTCAATTCATGGTCTATGCCAAATAAAAGGACAATATAAAAACACCACCATCTGCAAGTATCCCTTTGAGACACAAACCATCTTTACTGAGAACCATTCTTTGATTGTCACTGGGTCGAAAATCCTGAAACTCCTTCTGTAGCAGCAGTATGGGGTCCCCACAGCCCCAGCTGACCATCACCTTCTCAAAAGTAATGTTGACCTTGGTAGCAAAACTCATATCCCTGCAACAAGTTTAAATCAACAGACTTCCCTTCACAACTTTTTTCATTCCTGTGCTGTTGTATCCTACTCCCGAATTTGGATCTTCAAAATCTTATCAAATGTGGAAGTCTGCAATAATGTGGCAGGTTCCGAGAGAGTTTTCCAATCTCAGAGCCCGAAATTCAAGGATAGCACGCAACAGCAGGAATCTAGGATATTAGCTAGTCAAAGAATCTCAAAAGATTAAAGATAGAAAAAAAAAATGTAATGACTGCGACTTTTTCACAAAATTGTTGACAGAGAAAGCCTGACCCAAAAAGTGGATGTGCAAAACATCAATAGATTTTATTCTTTTCCACAAAGACCAATGAATCTGACGCAGCCAGTGACAGGAGATTTCAGCTGTGGCTCAGATTCGATTTATGTTACCGCACATGTCAAGGATAACGTACACCAACATCCGACAGAAAGTATTAGAAAAAAAGAACGAAAACATGTATTTAAAAAAATCTTCAATAATATCGCATTTAAAAAGAGAACATTCTCATCTGAGTGCAATAACTTAGCACCAGAGGTAACTTGTGAATTGCTAACAGCATCGCGGCACAGGTCTCAATCTCTCAGATTGACGTGAAATTGACGGTTGAAAAAATACAATTTAGAACCCACATATTAATCACACCATTTGGTAAAAGCTGACCTTAATATTAATATCGTGCACGGTGACACCCAGAGTACTTTTGCTTAGATCTCTCTCAGGCCTGATATCGCTTCCATTTCCACTTGACTAAACTCAGGTGTATAAGTAACTCAATGTGTGAAGACCTCAGCCTCACTCACTTGCCACGTATTCATTCGTTCATTCATTCACGTCTGCATGCAGGTTACAGCATGGGCGTGTTTATGAATGAAATCTCTTCGACTTTTTTCTTCAAACTTACTTTTCTTGGACCTGATAATCTCCAAAATAGCATCTCTCCAAATTCAGGACAGATTTGGTGAGGAGGTTTATTTGGCCGATTGAGGTGGATTTGACACTCGATTAGAGACAGGGAGAGATTGCAGTCAGAAGGGAATACTTCAGCTGCTTCTAGATAATCTCTGGCTCTATTCCTCCCCAACCATGTCTACAAAAGGAGAGGCACAGCGACCGTCAGGATGTTGCGGCATCGATGTGGACATGGCGGGAAAGCACGTGCCAATTACTTGTAAAGTGAGAACATCAGGTTAACCTTTCTCCTTCAAAGGGCAAATCTTAAAGGTGATTTCCAGGTAATTTCAACCAGATGAGAGGGCGCAGCAAATGAGCAAAAGGAGTACTTTTTTATTTGAATGAACGCTTTTAATCTGCCTCTAAAGTAATTTCTAGAGGGAGTTTGAAATATTACTGACAGCTTGGAGAGTCTGTCATGAGATGGCCAGACTCTCTCCACATCGGAGTTCAGATTGCACCAAATAATGTAATCATCACCGAATCTCAGAATGAGGGTATGGGTTTATAATCATTCCTGTGCACCCACAATTCACTAATATCTGTTTCCTATTGTTTTCAGGGGGCGCTGGATAGGCTAAGATTTACCACCCACGGTTAGTTGCTCTAGAGAAGGTGATGGTGAGCTACCCTTCCTTCCTGTTCAGTCTGTGTGGTGTAGGTGCCGAGTATGCACCTCGGATTTTTTATCTTTGTTAGTTTTGCTTTGAGCAGCTCTCGAGATAGAGAGCAGCAGGGAAGATTCCTCGCTGTTTGGGGTGACATCCGCTTTGCAGAATTTTAACCACCCCCGGGTTTACCGTGTTACCAGAAAAAGAAACAGCCCACATTCAGGGCAATATATTCCCCACAAATCCATTTTCACTCCTGAAAGCCAAATTCTGGCA
This sequence comes from Chiloscyllium plagiosum, assembly GCF_037043375.1. Classification (NCBI taxonomy): domain Eukaryota; kingdom Metazoa; phylum Chordata; class Chondrichthyes; order Orectolobiformes; family Hemiscylliidae; genus Chiloscyllium; species Chiloscyllium plagiosum. The sequence continues at coordinate 99,405,788 of NW_028270141.1, forward strand.
ATGTAATCCTTAAATTGGTCTGGTGGGGAGTAGGAGTGAGAACTGTTACACTATATTAACCTGTCTCGGCTATTCCCAAATCTAAGGAAAGGTTGGGATTTATTGAGATTCCTGAACTGGAGGATCCTTCCGGAAAAGTTGCAGGCGTCTCAATAGCCTCCAGACCCCGATATAATTTTCAGTCAGTGGGTTGTGGTCAGCCTGCAGGCTTCCATTGGGCATTGCCCGTGCGTTGGCATCTTCCTGCAGTTCATGCATTTGAGGGGTGACGCTGGGAGACTCGGTTAAACCTTCCTCGTCCTCCTTATCCAGCTCCTCCAGGTCCTCATACTTGGCTTGTTGCCTCGTCTCGAAGAACTTGACGATGCAATAGGTGACTGAGCCCACAGTGTTAACCACCACGCCGGCAATGAACAGGGAGGTGGGCGCCACGTCCCGGAATGCCAGCATGCCCACCGTGATGGTGACGATGCTCTTGACCACGCCGACGAAGCTGGTGGTCACCGCCGAGTTGAGGTAAGTGCAGTGCAGGGTGGTGAAGTTCATGAGGCAGCCAATCAGAATGCAGGAGGCGAACACACAGCTGAACGTGGCATCGTGCCAGGGCGGGTACGACCAGATCTTGATGGCATCCAGGCTGGCAAAGCTGCAGAGCAGCAGCACGGGCGAGGCGCTGATGGCGATGGCGTACTGGGCAGTCAGGGGGCCATACGGATGCTCATGGCCGGTCTTCTGGATCACCACCAGATAGGCAGCATGCACCAGCACTGCCAGGATCCCGGTCACATAACCCACCGGATCCCCCGAGAGATCACCAACTCCTGGAAAACACAACACACCAACTCCTGAGAACCAACAGCAGGCATGTGGGCGCCAGGGACTTGGGGAGAAGTAACACCGGAACGAGAGAAAGTTAGGAAGCGGTTTGTCATATATTCAAACCTTTGATCACAGTGAGGGGCTAGACTGATGGAGAGCCTATAGTATAGGTTATTGATGGACAGTCTACAGTATAGGTAAAACAAGGACTGCAGATGCTGGAAACCAGAGCCCAGCCCCCATTCACCTATTGTACTCTATGCTACTTTCTCCCCACCCCCACTCCCCTCTCATTTATCTCTCCACTCTGCAGGCACCCTGCCTCTATTCCTGATGAAGGGCTTTTGCCCGAAACGTCGATTTTCCTGCTCCTCGGATACTGCCTGACCTGCTGTACTTTTCCAGCACCACTCTAACCTAGACCCTAGTCTATAGTATAGGTCCTTGATGGACAGTCTATAGTATAGGTTATTGATGGACAGTCTATAGTATAGGTCCTTGAGGCTGACTGCTAGTGTCCCCACCTCTGAGCCAGGACACCGAGTTTCTCATCCCATCTGCTCCAGAGGTGTGCAGTAACATATCTAGTGGGCAGATGACTGGACAGCTAATGGGTGGGTTCAATTCCCATCCCAGTGGAAAGACTGCCTTCCTGAACCTCTCCCCTGGCCTGAGGAGTGATGACCTTCAGGTGAAATCACTAGCAGACATTTCTCCCCAGTGAGATATCCCTAAAGTCCGTTGGGACTAGGGCCACTGTATCTTTGTAACGTCTCGGAACGGGTTGATTTGGAAACTCTTTTCTAAAGATGATGTTGACTTTTAAAACTATAAGAGTTTGGAAATAGTTAAATTTCTCTTGGAACACAATCTTCATTGTCCGGTTTCAGGTCACACTGCTCCCGGGTTATTGACCCCCGGGGGATAATAGCGAAGTGCAATCGCTGGCATTTTCCGACACATTGTGTAACCAATGGGAAAGTTTGGTGCAATTCATCCTCTGCCATAGCGCCGGTTGCCAATAAATCTTTGCTCATTTTTAATTCACTCACACGAGTAAAAACCAAAACAAAACAATGTGCAAACTGCAGTGGCCATTGGGTGGGGATGGGGTGGCAGGAGAGAATACGGACTGATACTGACCTGCTAAAGCAGCTCCACAGGTCGTTAGAAAGACCGCTGCACACACACCGAGGGAGGGAACACCATTCTTCAGGACAAACACCCCAATGGTTAAAGTGACCAGAGGTAGGCAGCGCTTGAAAACAACGTACATGGGTAGGCTGAGGCCCCGGAGGGACCACAGGGTCAAGCAGGACTGCAGCGTGGACAGCAGCGTGACCCCGGCGAACACTTTGGCCAGACTCAGGCTGAAGGGGGGCACGTCGATCCTGCCGAGCCTGCGGAGCAGCTCCAGGCTCAGAGCGGCGGTGCTGCTGGTCAGGCACTGCACCAGCGTCAGGAAGTGAAAATTGTAGCGAGAGATCAGCAGCTTCAACAGGATGTTCAGGGAGCCGGAGAACACACCGTGGGCTACGGCCACCGAGATGCCCAGCAGGCGGCCCTTGCAGCACTGCATCCTTCCGCATCCGTGCAGTCCCTCAGTACCGGCTGTCACCAACACACTACCGCGATCAGCTTTAAACTTCCATTCATTAAACTAGAGGGAGGCGGGGTGTGTGTGTGTGTGTGTCGGGGGTTGGGGAGGGGAGGGACATCAATTCTCCGAATTGAATATTTTATTGATGGTTCCAATTGCTGCAAAGTCAAATGTGCAAGACCCGGGGGCTACTGACGCACGAAAACTAGTTGAATCTGCACTTTTGCATTTACTTAATTATGTAAGTACTTAGTTCCTTTTAAAACGAATCTCTTGTTCACAGCTGTACTGTAAACCTTGCGGTGAGTCAGTGCCCTGGGGTCCTCAGTCAAGTCAAAAATAAAAACCCTGCAGGATTCAGTTAACAGCAAACACCCTGGCGGTCACAACCACCAAGAGGTTTACTGGCTGAATGAAATCTTACGCGAAATTCATCAAAACTGGTCACTGAGCCGAGTGCAGCTTTCCCCCTTGTTCGATGCAAAGTGTAAAAGTGCTCAGGGTAAAATATTTCCCGTGCCGACTGCAAAGCCGGCGGAGCCAAGAGCAAATTGAATAGATACAACAGTGCAATAAAGATATCAGTGACCTCCCACATCTGGTTCTAACTCTGTAAAATGCTACAATGGAGACAACTGCTTGGAAATGCCCAGTCTCTCTCTCTCTCTCAAATAGTTAGTTCTATTTTGATAATTAAAGGACAAAGATTTAAGATGTCCAGAATTTTCATGTCAGAAAATCAGCAAAACCAAAAGTCGAAAGGTTAACTGTGCCTCTCTCCCCAGATGTTGCACATTCTGCTGAGTTTTCCCAACCCTTTCTGTTTATATTTCCAAAGATTACGAGCAGATGACAAGATGGAAATTGCCACTGATACTTTTACCAAAAGTACAATAGAAATTGTCGACACTTGACTGAACATTATTTAATATCAGTATAGAAATAAAATATTCTCTGCCAACTATCATTTCCGCCCCTTTCTGTTCTTTTTGATACAAATGCTAACTTTTCAGTTATTTCTTCGCTTGCAATTGTGCTCCTTTCCAAATGTCCTTTTTTATTTGCATTTTATTTCTGGGCAACTCTCCAGTCCCAGCTCTGCTGTCGCTACAGATTGACTGGGAAAATCCATCTGCAGTCATTCCTGCCACTCCCGAATTGGATTTCTCAGAGTCAGGCTTCGCGAGCCAGGTGGAGGTGAGCAGTGCAGAGAAGCCCCCAGGGGAAGCGATCTCAGGGGGTCACAGAGATCTCTCTGTGGGTGGGAAGGCCCGGATCATGGTGTTGGAAGAGGGTTGTGCCTGATGCCCAGTCCCGGCGGTGGGTTCAGTGTGGCTACAGCAAGCCAACGCGCAGTCAGCATCTCCTCAGGTTAGAGAGGAGCCAAGGGCGCCATCCAAATTAGCTCCCCCCCCCCCCCACCTTAAAGATGCAAGTCGCTAAGATCGAAGCCCGACAAAGGCTTAGAAACTTCTTCCCAATCTGCTGGGGACTGCAGAAAGGAACAGTGTCGAGTGGCCGCTGTCTCCAGCCAACTCAGTCCCCGAGTTTGTGCAGCCCCCACCCCACCCCCCCCAAGCTGGTCCCTCATGTGTCTCAGGCTGAAGGAACAGCACTGTCAGAGACGGGTGTCACTTCAACGCAGACTTCTTCTTACGGCTGCTCCATGATTTGCCTCCGTGTTAAGGTGCCCTCACAGCCCCCCGCCTCCTCAGCAGAGTCCATCTCTTCTGATGTGGCAGCTGAGGCTCCAGTGCCTGTAGTTACTGGATCTAGCTTTGCACCTCCCAGGCCAGGAGACGCTGATCTAATACAGAGAGAGAGCTCCTTCAGTTTCTTATCCAAGTTCAGCACCATACCTGACACTCACCCTGCCCACCTTACCCCACCACACACCAACAGTGACCAAGATACCATGGGGCTCTTGTGGTGCAATAGTAGTGTTCCTAGTACTGGGCCAGGAGGCCTGGATTCAAGTCCCATTTCCTCCAGAAGTGTGTAAGAACACCGAGGCACCATGCACACCCATAGTACTCTGCCTAGCCTACGTGAAGGTGGCCACGCAGTTTCACCCACTGACGCATTTTACGCCATTTTCTTACCATCCTGAAGCCTGGAGGTGGGAACCCAAAATGGAACCCTTGCCCCAGACACTCCTCACTCCAGACAGCATCAGGAGCATGAAGTCACTCCAACTGTTGAAAACTTTCAAAGTCTAGAAGACTCAAAATTAACATTGGATTAAGACTCTGACTTCTCGTGGCTTTACCAGCTGGAAGTTCCTATGGATTTGCCAGAGAAGGGAATGAGATACCTGAAAAGGTCATTCTGAGATGTTTTAGCTTCAAAACCGTTCAGTCCCGACAGTGCATGGAATCCACACTTTTCACTCACCAGGATCATGAGGCTAACACCATGGCAAGATCGCGAGTGTCCAGTGAGGGAGATTCAGTGCACCAGCCCCACTGCCATGCCACATGCTACCTCCATGGAGACAACTTCCATGCAGTAGTCTAAGAAGACAGTGAAGACAGGGGCAAAGTGGTCCAATCAGCATTTTGCAGGGAGGTAAGGCTTTGCCTCTCATTATTTTTAATAGAATGATTTGCCTCCGTGTTAAGGTGCCCTTACAGCCCCCCGCCTCCTCAGCAGAGTCCATCTCTTCTGATGTGGCAGCTGAGGCTCCAATGCCTGTAGTTACTGGATCCCAACTGCCATTCTTCAGAGAGCACTGAGCACAGAGGCGGCCAGTTACAATTGCAAAGGAAGTGCTGCTGGAAAAATGCAGGCTTGGCCGTCGGTTTGCCCTGTGAGCTAGGCTCCTGAACCCCACAGCAGTGGAAAGTATGAGTGTGTGCATGAGTGCCAGAGTTCACGTAAGCAAGAAAAATAATGCGTGAGACTGTGAAATGACATGACGGAGATAGATTTATCAATTATGAGAGAATTAAAGCCAGACCTAAAGAATATGACTTGTTGCAACCTGCTGTTAAATGTGGAAAATGTTTTCATGATCCTAGTCTATATTTTCCTGCTATGCTGAGTGAATTATTATCTTAACCTATCAATCTTCCTATCTATATCAATCCACCACTTGGGTGTGCCTGGCCAATATATTCAACTCAAGTAATTTTGGGCTGTCATCCACACCCTAAAACAGGCTTAAGCACAAATACCAAATTTAAAAATGATATGATTAGATTCCATACAGTATGGAAACAGGCCCTTCGGCCCAACAAGTCCACACCAACCCTCTGAAGACTAACCCAACCAGACCCACTCCCCTACATTTACTAATTTACGATATGCTAGAATAGCAGCTTGCAAGTTTTGTATGAAAACCTGAGAGAGAGGGATCTGACTGCACAGTGTAGGGTCCCTCCCTCTGCTGAAAGTTTCATGTCCACCAGCCTTGGAGGTGAGTCAGAATATGTCTGAACAAGATGATTAAAAACACGTTGAAGTACAAGAGAAAAACCACCAATGGTGCTTTTACACAGTCATCCAAGAAAAATGGTCCAGCAACAATGTCATCTCTCAAGCCAAATGCTCAATATTGAGGCAATAATCACGCATAGAGTCATAGAGTCATACAGGTCCAACCAATGCATACCAACCATAATCCCAAACTAAACTAGTCCCACCTACCTGCACTTACCATATCCCTCCAAACATTTCTTATTCATGTACTTATCTAAATGCTGTTTAGAAATTGTAATTGTACCCACATCCATTACTTCCTCTGGAAGTTCATTCCAAACACAAACCACTCTGTGTAAAAAAATTGCCCCTGATGGCTTTTATAAATCTTTCCCCTCTCACCTTAAAAGTATGCCCCCTAGTCTTGGAATCCCTCAGATAGAGAAATTACACTTGCCATTCACCTTATCTATGCCCCTGAATATTTTATAAATCTCTATAAGGTCATCTGTCAACCTCCTACACTCCGGTGAAAAATGTCCCAACGTATCCGCTCAATTAGAGCTGTTTGGGTTGGATATGTAATTTCTATGCCTGACATCAGACTCCCAAAGCAACTGCTCTACACAGAACTACATTGTGTTTGGAGACTTGAATAGAACAGCAGAAGCATCTCTGAAGTGGCCAAACATCCCCACCAACTTATTGAAATCCCTTGTTTATGACTGATCAAAATGGAGAAAATTCATTCAGGAAGGCACCAAGTGCACCAAGAGTCACTGGAACATCTCAAGGCAATGGAGAGTGGATGCAAACCTCCCAACAACTCAAACACCATCAGTCCTATGGAGGTTATGGATTGTTCATTGGATTTATCACTAATGCTAAGTTAATTGAAACAAAGCAGAGCTGCTCACCTTCAGTTCCAAGGGGCTGCCTTGAAAGGATGAAAAATATGGTATCAATAGATACACAGTGGGTTCAGTATTGAGAAGTAGCATTACCTTAGAATTATTACGGACCGGCAAAAATCTGCACAAAGCTGCTTCATCTCTTGAGAAGCCATAAATTCCTTCCATATCCTAATTGATTTGAACAACTATTAAACAGCAAAATGCCTTAATAGCTAACTTCCAAGCAAGAAAAGGAAATATGAAATTTCTGGTATTTTTGAAGGAGTTTCCAGTTCTCTCTTGATTCTTTAGGAACCTTGTAAAATATCTAAATTATTAACCATTGGACATACAAATAACTATGGAAATGATGACTCACTCAGTCATATATGTATTGCATTTTGATGTGTCTGTGACAATGTCTTCTGCAAATCCTCTCCCTTTATCTAGGTCCACAGCTTGAGTTCCACCAGTTTTCCAGTTCTTGCGGTGTTGCAATTTACTGAGCTCTGAACCTACTGTATATTGTTTGTGACTATTGGAAGGCTTTTTTGACAAAATATTAGTTCTTGGTGTTAGCCCGTCTCTGAGAGACAACAGTATATACATAGACAAAGATACAGCAGAGACACTTCGAGCTGTTGAAATGCCATTAATTTATTAAGTATTAAACAAATAACACACCTTGAACTACTAGAGATATTTTGAATCACTGTCTTTCACCACTCTGATTTCTGCAACTTACCCAAAACGTTTTTACTCAGAAGAGTTGGCAGCTGGCCAGGCTAAAACTCTGCTCGCTGTCTTCACCACGCCTCTTGACGTAGAGTGCTTCTTACAATGTGAGTCTTCGAAATTACGGCGAACAATCAGGGGGTTTCTGGGCTGCTTTATACACAGGTTTATGTGCCAAGTGTATGCCTTATTTGCAATTATCCATGTAAATGAGTAACCCGAAATATTTCGTCCAAATGTATGCCTTTTTTGGTAGAGACAGCAGCTACTGAATTCCTGCAGTTTTATCTCTTGGCAGACCTGAATAACTCAGCATAATTCTATTCACATACCAACCCATCGGAGGTTTGGATTTGGAGGTGCCGGTGTTGTACTGGGTGGACAAAGTTAAAAATCACACAACACCAGGTTATAATGCAACAGGTTTATTTGGAAGAAATAGCTTTCAAAGCACTACTTCTTCATCAGGTCATGATTTGGAGATGCCAGTGTTGGACTGGAGTGTACCAAGATAAAAATCACACAACACCAGGTTATAGTCCAACAGGTTTAATTGGAAGCACTAGCTTTCGGAGCGTCGCTCCTTCATCAGGTGATAGTGAGCACTATCACCTGATGAAGGGGCGTCGCTCCGAACGCTAGTGCTTCCAATTAAACCTGTTGGACTATAACCTGGTGTTGTGTGATTTTTATCTTCATCAGGTGGTTGTGGAGCAGGACCATACCACACAGAATTTATAGCAACCGGATTGCAGTGTCCATGGAATGTAATATTAAACCAATTTAGCTTAAGTCATTCATCTTTTAAAATGATCATGTTAGTTTTGGTACTTCATATGTAAAACACAGAACGTTTTTTTGAAGTTACATTCCCAAGGTAGCTTCAGCAATAGGTGCCATCTCAGCTCAGATGCATTGAAGGTGTAAGGTTAAAGTCTGAAGGTGAAGGTGTAAATCCCACTTTAGAAATAGAATCAGTCTGACCTAACACTGAGACACAGACAGACGTTAACCTCACACCTTCAACATATTACCTGAGCTGAGAAGGCAGCTATTGTTAAAGCTACCTTGGGAATGTAACTTTAAAAAAAGGTTCTGCGATTTACATGTGAAGTACCAAAACTAACATGATCATTCTAAAAGATGAAAGACTTAAGCTAAATTTGTTGATTATTAAATTCCACGGACACTGCAATCCTGTTGCTATAAATTCTGTGTCTTATGGTCCTGCTCCACAACCACCTGACGCTTCGAAAGCTCGTGCTGCCAAATAAAGCTGTTGGACGATAACCTGGTGTTGTGTGATTTTTAACTTTATTAGTTCCTTATCCAACATCTCCCTCCTTTGATCCAAACATTTATCTGAGGATCATCCCTATTGGGTTTGTTACATCTTCCAAGGTACCTCCAGGCAGTGGTGAGCATTACTTTCTTGCAGCAATGTATTCTCAACAAAACATTGCCTCACTTGTGTTATTTGAAATGCCATTTAGATCATTGTACTTATCAAAACGATAGTCACAAATGTTAAAAAGCTACAAGTTCATTTGCTCTACAGCAAATACATTATTATATCCTTTCCACATCTTGTAAGATACACATGATATTAATACAAATAACGAACGAATAGTAGGAAATACTTGAATTAGTTACGTTTACATTATTCCTACTCGATAATAAGCAACCATTACGAACCTCTCCCATACAAGTAACCTTTGGCATCTGAGACCAAGCCCTGTTGTCAGTCCCTTCCATTTCTTAACTTCTCGTTTTAACAAACAAAACAAGATTATTGCAACAGTAAGTATAGCAAATTGTAGTAAAACAATCACGAGACATTGTTCGGATCCACGGATGAACCTAAGTGTTCAGTCTCCAATTCCCAATTTTGTTCCAGAAACCTTACCCCCTTTACTTCAAACCTGATCTTCACTCAGTGTGCAGTGAAGTATGGAATAGATTCAGTAAGTTATGAAACGTTGTAAATCATTGTCTGTATCATTTGCGTGGACGGGTACGAGTTATGCACAGTTTCTCATGGGGCTCTGGCTTAAACAAAATTTGCTGGCTCCTGGTTAAATCAGAAGACTTATTGCTGATAACCACATTCTGTCCATCTAAGGCACGGCCGATCCCTCCTTTTTTTGGTTTCCTGAGGCTGCCGTGATGACATAGTATGTTTTTCTTACTAAGGCATACTTAAGAAAAGTTTAGGTATTCACTGGCAGGTTGGACAATGAGCAGTTTTTACAAGAGGCAAATCCACCCTGAGTTAGCTCTTGAATCATTTTTTTCCAGATATGCTCAGTGGTTTCCCTCTTGAATGGCACTGGGACAAATCCCCCCACCCCTTTGATTCCATCTAGAACTATAGCATGGATTGGTGGCTTACTTAATGATATCCAAGGTCCTTCATGGTATTTGCCACATTATGAATTTGCATTAGGGAGTGTGTCAGATTGTCCCCATGTTTGGGTATATGAAGCACCGCACCAATGCACCTTTATTATCATCATTGGTACGCAAGGCCCGGTCGGTGAGAGTGAGGCTTCTGAGGTGACATGGGGGCATTTTTTCCCCACCCCCATGTCCTTAGTTGCTCATCCGACACCCAGTCTGGTGCTCTCTGAGCATGTAACTGCAACATATTTGTGCTAATCATTGACAGGAGCCAGCTGGTCCATAATGAACAAAATGCCGCTTTATTACTGTGGGTTGCCCCATAAGCAACCCTGTTTATAATCTCATTGGTAATATTCTGAAGGGGTTTCAACATGTTGATGGTGCTCAGGGTTACCTGTGCCATTTGCCGTTCTATCCCACCAGTCTTTTCTTGATTCTATTATCCTTGCCTGGAGGGAACTTAGCTGAGCCTCCAATTCTGCTATGCCAAGGGTGTTAACAGTGGCTACCCCTGAGGCTTAGTCTGCTCTCGCTAACTCTCTTAACCCTCTCGTCCTCCTTTTTTTATTTTTTTTCACCTCGACCAAGTTGGCTCCGGAGTAAGGTGGTCGAAGAGCTGGCCGTATTGTGCTATCACACCAGGATGGCACCTGTATATTCGATAGGTTAAACACTACCTGAACGTGTCTATATCCTGGAGCTACAACAGCAGTCTCTTCCATTTCTTCTAAAACTAACCCTACTTCCACTGTAGTAGTGGGCGGGATTCCCCTAAAAACATGAAAGTTGATCCTGTCGCTAGACACATGCCTAATTTTCCTCGCTGAACCTTGGGATAACCTGAGACCTACATTCCACGCTGATCCAATCTACTGGACTGGGAATTACACGCAGTTTCGGACTCTCGGGATATTTTACCTTGAACCAAGAAAGATTCCCTAAGCACTAATTTTTTTGCAGACCATGTAACAGATATTTCTGCTTTCTTGGCCACTCGGGCAAAGATTGGAGTTTGGGCTCAGAACCTCCCAAGGACACACCATGGCGATACAAAAAACACAACCCTCCTCCCAACACACGCCTATTACCGTGAGATTTGATCGAATATATAATGTGCATTTCTCACAATCAACCAGTGTTTTCCCTCCAGTTCATAAAAAATATCAGTAAAAGTATTCACTGTGGAAGAAACCCTCAATCCAAGGATAACAACAATAATGATCTTTCACATTCTCATAACGATTCTTCCTCCTACAAAACAAATGTAGTTTCTGCTCTTACGTGCAGTCAATCGGATTGTATTCCTTTTATTGCATTTATAGTGCTAATCTCTTCACCCCCTCAGTCAATTCATGTACAAAAAGCGCTGGCGCCAGCCTCCTATCCCGTCCCCTCATCCATTTCAGTTGGAGCGTGATGTTTCAGCCACTTTGTTTCCGGTTTCGTTTTTCCTTCATTTTCATTTCTACTGCTGAGCCTGAGGAGTCGATCTGACCCTTAAGAGGTTGGAAGACGATGGGGAAGCTGCTGGACCCAGATTCTGTTCATGATGCTAATAAATCATCGGATCCCTTCCTCCCTCCGGTACGACACATTTCCCTTCGCACTGTACCGCACCCTCTTTTACATATATGCCTTTTCATTCCTTATATTCCTCTGACTTCTTCCTTCCCAAAACCTTTTGTAATTCTTTATCCTTTCTTTATTCTCCTGATAAAACAATCGGACCACTTCTTTCTCTTCGGGCGCTCCGATTTCCTTGACCTGTGGCTGCCGTTTTTTCTCCAGCTGTTGCCGCTTGTTTGGCTCATTCATCTGTCTGTTTCTCTCTGGTGATAACTTGGAATGTACTTTTACTTTGAACACTCCATATTCCTTTGCCTTTTCAAAGATATACCTCAGCAATTGGGCGGACGGTAGGCCCTTCTCATCTGCTGACACAAAGCCTTTCATCTCCCACACGGTAAGTACTCCGTCAGGCTGTTGTACACGTACACACTATCTCAATAGATAGTCGATTCTGGGGGGAGTTTATCTGGGTGGCTCACTATATATGCCACTGCTGCCAACTCAGCTGTTTGAGCTTTAATGGTCTTTGGCAGATTAAAGGCTAAATTATCCACTTCCCATCCTTGTTCATCTCCCATGTTGCTCCCACAGCCAGTTCTCCATTCTCCATCCTGTACAGATGAAGAGCTGTCAACAAAACCTTTGAAGGGTGATTTGCTATTCCTTTGCTGTTCTCCTATTTCTGTCTCTGTCTGTCCCTTCATTAGAGGCAAAACAATTGCAGATGCTGAAATCCAATGTAGATAAACAGGAGGCTGGAAGAACACAGAAAGCCAGGCAGCAATAGGAGGTGGAGAAGTCAACCTTTCAGGACTGAAGAAGGTCACACCTGAAACTCCTGATGCTGCCTGGCTTGCTGTGTTCTTCCAGCCTCCTGTTTGTCCACTCTGTCTGTCTCTTGCCTTGGATATTACCTAGGAGGAAGTGAGGACTGCAGATGCTGGAGATCAGAGTCAAAAAGTGTGGTGCTGGAAAAGCACAGCAGGTCAGGCAGTATCTGAGGAGCAGGAGAGTTGACATCTTGAGCATAAGCTTGTCATCAGGAATGTAGGTGAAGATGTGTGCAAGGGAGCTGAGAGGTAAATGGGGGTGGAACTGGGGGCAAGGTAGCTGAGATTGCGATAGATAGATGAACGTTGGGGTAATGGTGATAAATCAGAGTGGAGGGCAGAGCAGATAGGTGGGAAGGAAGATGGACAGATAGGACAGTTCAAGATGGTGGTGCCGAGTTGGAGGGTTGGATCTGGGATAAGGTGGAGCGAGGGGAGATCAGAAAACTGGTGAAATCAACATTGATCCCATGTGGTCGGAGGGTCCCAAGGCGGAAGATGACGTGTTTTTCCTCCAGATGGCGGGTGGCTAGGACTTGCATGCCCTTGGCGGCATAGGAGGGGGTGTTGAAGTGTTCAGCTACAGGACGGTGAGGTTGATTGGTGCGTGTGTCCTGGAAATGTTCTCTGAAGCATTCCGCAAGTTGGCATCCTGTCTCCCCAATGTAGAGGAGACCACATTGAGAACAACTGACAGATGAGGTGTCTGGATATACAGGAAAGTCTCTGCTGACTGTGAAAGGATCCTTTGGGGATATGGATGGAGGTGAGGGGGCAAGTGTTAACGCAGGTTTTATACCTCTTGCAGTGGCAGGGGAAGGTGCCGGGAGTGGGATGTGGGCTGGTTGGAGGGACGTGGATCTGACAAGGGAGTTGTGAAGGGAATGGTCTCTACGGAATGCTCAAAGGAGTGGGGAGTGAAATATATCTCTAATGGTAGGGTCTGACTGTAGGTGGTGGAAATGTTGAGGATGACGCATTGTATCCAGATGTTGCTGGGGTGGAAGGTAAAGACCAGGGGTGTTCTTGTTGTGATTGGAGGGATGGGATTCAAGGGTGGAGCTGCAGGAAGTGGAGGAGATATGCTGGAGGGCATTGTTGATCACATGGGAAGGGAAATTGCAATCCTTGAAGTAGGAAGCCATCTGGGATATCTTGGAGTGGAATTGGTCCTCCTGGAGCAGATGCTGCAGAGGTGTAGGAATTGAGAGTAGGGAATAGTGTTTTTACAGGAGGCACATTGGGAGGAGGTGTAGTGCAGGCAGCTGTGGGAGTGGGTGGGTTTGTAGTAGATGTCTGTGTTGAATCAGTCACCAGAAATGAAAATGGAGAGGTCTCGGAAGGGGAGGGAGATGTCCGAGATAGTCCAGGTGAACTTGAGGTCAAGGTGGAAGGTATTAATGAAGTTCTGGGCCTCTTCCTCCACCAGATTCTAGCCACCCAATGCCTGGAGGAAGAACACCTTATCTTCTGCCTTGGGACTCTCCAAACATATGGGATCAATGTCGATATCACCAGTTTCCTGATCTCCCCTCTCCCCCCTCACCTTATCCAAGATCCCACCCTCCAACTCAACACTGCCCTCTTGCAATGTCTTACCTGTCCATCTTCCTTACGACCTATCCACTCCACCCTCCACTCTGACTTATCATCATCACACTCCACCTTCATCTACCTGTCATATTCCCAACTACATTGCCCCCAGCCCCACCCCCCTCCCAGTTATCTCTTCCCCCCCACCCACCTCACCCAACTCCCCAAAATTCCTAATGAAGAGTTTATGCTTGAAACATTGACTCTCCTGCTCCTCGGGTGCTGCCTGACTGGCTGTGCTTTTCCTGCACCACACCTTTTGACTTGGGTATTCCCTGTCTTCTCTTTACCATTTCCCTCCCCTCTTTTTGCTTCGATATAAATGATGCCGGGGATCATTTTCTATCACCCATCTGACATTCATGGGGTGTCTTCTGGTAAATTAAGTTATCTGCTAACATGTTAGTACTTTTACCCCTTTTTACTTTATAATAAGTGTCCATTAGGCAATTCTGTTTTGACTCACTGTGCCAGCATTAGTATGTCCATCCAGCAGCATCTGAATGGGTGTATGTTCTGTTAACATTATCAATGAGTTCAACCTTATAATGTAGGTAAAATGCTGCACTCCCCAGAATACTGCCAGTAAATGCTTTTCACATGCCATGTTCCATTGCTCTACTGGCATAACTATGCACCTCTTGCAATAAGACCACCGATATTGTGAAACTTGTCACAGCCACCTCCAGGGAGAATGGTTTAGCTGGCTTTGGGGATTTTAGGGCAGGAGCGCTCGCCAAGCCCTGTTTCAAAGCTACTATTCTGGCTTCCATCCCCATGAGGTATTTTTCTTCAGTAACATCACTAATATTGAGTATTGAATACAGGAATTGGGAGGTCATGTTGCGGCTGTACAGGACATTGGTTAGGCCCCTGTTGGAATATTGTGTGCAATTCTGGTCTCCTTCCTATCAGAAATATGTTGTGAAACTTGAAAGGGTTCAGAAAAGACTTACAAGGATGTTGCTAGGGTTGGAGGATTTGAGCTATAGGGAGAGGTTGAATAGGACCGGGCTGCTTTCCCTGGAGCGACGCAGGCTCAGGGGTGATGTAATAGAGATTTATAAAATCATGAGGGGCATAGATCGGATAAATAGGCAAAGTCTTTTCCCTGGGGTGCGGGAGTCCAGAATTAGAGGTCATAGGTTTAAAGTGAGAGGGAAAAGATGTAAAAGAGACCTAAGGGACGACTTTTTCACTCAGAGGGTGATACGTGTATGGAATGAGCTGCCAGATGAAGTGGTGGATTGCAACATTTAAAAGGCATCTGGATGTGTATATGAATAGGAAGGGTTTGGAGGGATATGGACCAGGTGCTGGCAGGTGGGACTAGATTGAGTTGGGATATCTGGTCGACATGGACGAGTTGGACCAAAGGGTCTGTTTCCGTGCTGTACATCTCTATGACTCTCTGGTGCTGCTCTTGTGGCAAAACCATCAATATAGTCTCTCCAATACCCAATCAATTATCTCAATCCCTTCACATCTGTTGGGATAGAAAATCTAGCTGCTGTTTGAATTCTTTGTTTGTTTCTCTCTCTTTTCCTGGTGTTAATACCATTTCTCATTAATTCACTTCCTATCTCATTATCTGAGCCTTTTTCAGATTCACGTTTAACCCAAGCTCCTTTAGCAGTTGCAACAACTCATGCAGGAGCTGGTAATGCTCCTGTTCGGCTCCTGCTTGCTGAAGCAAATCATCAACATATTGCATCAGGCAGCCTGGCCGAGAAAAACCATTGCTTAACCATTGATGAAATAAAGATGGGGAGTTGTGAAATCCCCGTGGCAAAGCTGTCCAGGCATATTGCTGTCACTTAAAGGTAAATGCAAATTTATACTGACACTCCTTGGTCAAGGGGATTTACCAAAATCCATTACTTATATCCGTTACCATAAACCACAGTTCAGATTCACTCTGATTACTCATGACCTCAGGGCTAGTAGACATTAAGGATGTAATCTTATTTAGTTCTGGATAATCCATAGCCAGTCACCAATTCCCATCCAGTTTCTTTAATGTACTACCAGACTTTGCACTACCTTTTCTACATCACCCTCAGCCTGCTTGGGGAATCAATTCTGCTTTTGGGGCTTGGATTTGGGTCCTGGATACACGCCTCTCTTTTCACCTGTCCACAGTCAAGCTTATGTTTGGCACACACTTCCTGTTTTTGTCCAATATTCCTAGCACTATTTAACCCTCATTCATGTCAGTAGGACTGATCCACATTTTTCCCACCATAAGCACCCTCTCTTTGCACTGTCCTACAGGGATTTCAGCAAAATACTCCTTCTCACTTATTCCTGGCATTTGCCATATCATACAGTTCACTGGATCAAAGCACAGTCCTGCTCTGGCCATGTCATCCTGATGAAGAGCTCATGCTCAAAATGTTGACTCTCCTGCTCCTTGGATGCTGCCTGACTAACTGTGCTTTTCCAGCACCACACTTTTTGACTCTGATTTCCAGCATCTGCAGCCCTCACTTTCTCCATGGAATCACTTTCCAGGATCTGCTTTATCTTTGCTGAGAGTTTTATTAACACTATCGGATGCATCAACTGCATCTCTCCTATTTGTATATTTAAAGGGATAATCACCTGTCCTATGAGAATGCCCTGTAAAACTACTTTATTTTCCAATTGTCACTATTTACAATAGGCATGCTCAGGGTGCTGCGGGATTCCTACCTGTGTCCCAAGGAAAGTGATAGGGTCGCCTCCACTGAGTTGAAACTTTATTGCTGGAACAGCACAGCAGGTCAGGCAGCATCCAGGGAACAGGAGATTCGACGTTTCGGGCACAGGCCCTTCTTCAGGAATAAGAAGGGCCTGTGCCCGAAACGTCGAATCTCCTGTTCCCTGGATGCTGCCTGACCTGCTGTGCTGTTCCAGCAATAAAGTTTCAACTTTGATCTCCAGCATCTGCAGACCTCACTTTCTCCTCGCCTCCACTGAGGGTCTTCATGTCCCATCCCATGTTTCACCACACATCCAGATTGGAGAGACCTGAGACCGTTAGTAAAGGTTGGGGTACAATTCACTTGTTGCCTCAATTGGTTGCACATTGTTCGGACTGGGATGCCTCAAGTGGCAAGGGTTGAACCTGCATCTGATTCAATCTGTAGCTCCGGGATTTGGACAATCTCTGGCACAGTGCCCTTCCTTACCACAATTAAAACACTTCCATGAGACCTCGGGGGTGTTACCCGTCCCTGCTGCAGTAGGTGGGGATCCTCGCCCACGCTCACATCCCTTTCTTACCATTTGATAGGGTGCTGGTGGTCCCCTTGGAACTAATCACTTTCCTTCACTTCTCCTTGCTGCCCTTAGATCTCCAAGAGGTGCCCTTGGTCCTCTCTGAGATTTATGCCCTTCTCCCAAGCTCTCATCATTTTCCACAACATCCACACTTCAGTGTGTATGTTGTCAGGAGGTGTCATATGCCTTTCACAACTCCTCTGTCCCATAGGACACCAGTGTGTAGACCCACTGATTCTCAGAAGGTGCAGCCAAATTTTGCCGGCCTAGCCCTGGGCCGTATACTCTCTGGAACACTAGCCGCAGCCTTGCGGCAAATGCAGTTGGGTGCTCCCCTTTCTTTTGTCTACACTTAATCAGGACTTCCACTGGGTCCCTTTTATTAGCTCTCAAAGCAGTCAGTACAGCCTTCTTTAACTCATCCAATGGTCCCCCTGCCGCATTTCCTAGCTTGGGCAAAGCTGAATGTATAGTGGGATGGAGACACATCAGTTTTAGTTTTTTTCTCCTCCTTGTTATCTACCCCGTGTATGGTTTTCTGCTTGTGTGACTCCTGGAACAATTCCTGGGGGTCGTCCCCAGGCTGACAATCCCCTATGCACTTGGCTATATCTCCTAGTAGGTAAAAACAATGACTGCAGATGCTGGAAACCAGATTCTGGATTAGTGGTGCTGGAAGAGCACAGCAATTCAGGCAGCATCCGAGGAGCCTGTCCTATATCTCCTAGTAGTTGAATATACAAGGGGTAGTACAGGTAATGTCGGGTGGTTTCTGTTGCCCTCCTAGTGCTGTGGGCTGTTGTCTCTTAGTGATCGGGGAGCCATAGGAGTAGTGGGCCTTTCTCTTGCCCCTCCCTGCAGAAGGGGACCCCATTCCCCGGGTCCTCCTCTCCATATCTGGCTGCTTCATCTCCTAGCCCTCCCTAGTCGATGTCACTAGCTTCCTCTCATCCCTCCTCAAAGGGTGGGGTCACAAATGCACATATTATCCCTCTTTATGCTGATATCTGACCCTGTAACTTATCCCTCCTCAAAGGGTGGAGTCACAAATGCACATATTATCCCTCTTTATGCTGATATCCGACCCTGTAACTTCTCTATCTGCTTCATACACTTTATTTGATTACCTGAGGTCCCCTTTCACTCCTGTGCTGACTAATGCACTACATTCATAGCTGTTTTCAAATCTCTGCACTGTTTCTTTAATTCTTCTGTCTGCATTTGAGCTCTTTTAGTTTCCTCTTCACTTTGCTCCTTTTCCCTCATCATTTTCTCACATTGCATTTGATACTGGTTCATATGGATGAGGTCAACATCTCTCTGGCTTTGTAAATTCCTGACTTTCTCAGTCAGTCTCTCTATCTCTTCTCTAAGCTCAGTTATCTTTGTTCGCAGCTTCAGCTCTCACTGCTACCTTTCCACCTTCCCAACTTACAATCTATAGCCTATTGCTACAGCTTTCTGATCTTTCTTAAAGTTTCTTTTTCCCCTAACATCTTTTGTCATACTCCAGAGAGTATTCTCATTCTCATACTGCTCCTACTGGTACACTCACAGTACTTCAGGAATTTCCCAGCCATGTATTGTTGGAGAAATCCTCTCCAGTCTGCATAAATCTTTTTCAATTTGCCGACTGTTCTTTTTGTGTCTTTCTCACTACCAAATTTCCACCTCCTCCTTTCTGTACCCACTTAATCCTGGCTATCACATGGGGCAGTTGCCCTCTTAAATCAGGTTCAGATAGGGTGTTGGAAAAAGGTAGAGGTTACCTGGTCCAGCATCAAAGTAACTTAAAGCTACTTCTTGTCAACGCTCACCCAGGAACACCAAATTCTGTTAACCTATCTCTGAGAGACAACAGTACATATATCGACAAAGATACAGAGGGGACTTAGAGCTCTATAAAAATGCAATTAATTTATTAAGGACTTAAACAAACAATTTAACTACAAGAGATATATCTATCACTGTCTTTCACTACCCTGATTTCTGTAACTAACCCCAAATGTTAATACTCAAGAGAGTTGGCAGCTGGCCAGGCTGAAATTCCACCTGACATCTTCACTATGTCTCCTGATGTAGGGTACCTCTTGCAGCATGAATCTTCGAAGTTATGCTGAACAATGAGGGGTTTTCTGGGCAGCTTTATACACAGGTATATGTGCCAAGTGTATGCCTTATTTGGAATTAATAAGTCATATTAATTCCTTATGAGCAATTGCTCAAACACATGAACAATGCTGAATATTTCATCCAAATGCCTTATTTGGTAGAGCCAGCAGTTCCTGAATTCCTGCAGTTTTAACTCGTAGCAGACCTGAATGACTCAGCCTAATTCCACTCACATAACAGCCCACTGTAAAGCGTCTTATCACTTCTTGTTATCTTCAAGCTTATCTAACATTGGTAAAATCCTTCCTTCCTCTCTCAGTAAACATTTAGGAGATAGGAATTCTTATAATAGCTATACTTGGAAATAGAGATCTGTAATTTCCTGGTCATTCTCCACTACACGTTTCAGCCATTTCATTTCTGTCATTTGTTTCCTGCTTCACCACTTCTGATCCTACTGCAAACTCCCCGATACAATTGCTAAGTTCCTGATCTCTCCTGCTTCCTCTGTTTGGGAAAAAAAATCCAGGTCCCTTGAGAACAGGTCTTCTCCTATTCTCTCAACCATGAGCATAAACCTTTGATACTTCATGAAGATGTACCTTTCATCTCATTCCAGTGTTTCAGCCCTTACTTGTTCCCAGTTATAGCCATGTCACTGAAATCAGTTGTATATTTGGTTTCCTCCACACATCTTAGTTTCCATTGCTTCCCTGTGTACTTGATATTTGCTGATGCCTCTTCCTCACTGCTCACAGCTACAGCAAATCAAACCCCCAAACCCCAAACTGTTCTCTCAAGCTTATCTCTTACTCAGATATTCCCTTACTTCTAGACAACTTGTCCTAATAATCTCAGCATGTAATGTTTACTGGTATCTATGTTCATACCATATGTATTGACAAAGAAGGCATAAATAGGAGCTATCAAGAGACTTAGGGAGAAGCAGAGAAGAATGAGGAGATAGAAATAAAGTTGGAGTTATAGAAGGAGGGGTAGGAAAACATTTAAACACCATAAAGAGCAATGCATTTGAGGACTATGGACAAAGAGAAGCAAATTAGAAAATGAAAAAGGTATAAAATGTGCAAAAAGAGTTATAGGGCTGGATTTTCCAGTGGATGTTGGGACCCCAAATTTTGTTAACTACAAACATATCCACCATCATATTTGACCTAGGTTAAAGTGAATGACCCCACTTTAATTGTTACTACCCATCCATGTGTTAGCCACCATGCAAGGCATTCAGTACTTAAAAAGGTTAATCTGTTCTCTTTCATTTTGCGTTGTGTGCCAATGTCAAAACATTTGCATTTTTATGTATTTTATAATTGCAATTCACTGCTGTTGCTACTATTTTACATTAAACATTCTTTGTTCTTCTGAACATGATTGTGTAGAGAAATATTTAATCTCTTTATATTTCGAGGACATCACATAGCATACATTGTCCAAATGTAGAAGATTGTTAACAAGGGAATGCCTGGTACTCCTGTGTTGCAATCTTGGGGCAGGAAGGATTCATCAAGATAATATTTATTGCTTGATGGATTGGAATTTTTGCCTTACTGTCATTAATGAGAATTTGATCATAATCTCATCTATCTCTCTTTGGTGAAGATTCTGTAACTGTGGGGGCAACAGTGATCAGTATTGTCAAGATGGATGTTTTCCAAATTTTTCTGCTTACTTCTGAAGAGGTAGCAATGCCATAGAGTAAAACCCTGGCCCATAGTCTAGAATGCTATGGCATTTCAAGTCTTCATTTAAATAGTTATTAAATATCTCGAGGGTTCTTGCCTCAACCATTCATTCAGATAGTGAGTTCCAGATAGTCACAATCCTGTGGTCACGGGCTTCCAGTCGCAAAAAACACCCTTCGACCATCACCTGTTGTTCCCTGCCACAAAGCAAATTTCGGATTCAATTTTGTCCTGATCCCATGGGCTTTTAGCTTCTTAACCAGTCTGCCATGTGAGACATTGTCAAAATCCTTACTGAAGTCCACATAGATTACATCAACTGCATTACCCTCATCTACTCACGTTGTCACCTCCTCAAAATATTCAATCAAATTTGTTAATGTGATATTCCCCTTACAAAGTCATTATGACTATCCTTGGTTAATCCTTTATTAAGGTTGAGATTAATTCTATTACTGAGAAATTTTTCAAATAGTTTCCCTACAATTTATGTTAAGCTCACTGCCATCCCTTGTCTAGTCTTAAATTTACTTCATTTATTTTAACTTTATTCTCCTTCCCTTATCCTACTTTGGCTTATAGATAATACTCTACTATATTGGTCCTAACTTCCACTTGCTTCTGGTGCTTAATAATACATTTCTCCAATTTATAAATAGTCGCTAATGGCAATTTCTTACCAGCCAATGAACTTATAGATTATGTCCTAACTAGTCACAGCATTGCTCATTTTTGTTTTTATCACCAGCATCACCAGCTGACATCTGAAATGTTGTCTCTTCTTTTCAAAGATGCATCATAGTTGCATTGAGTCTATTAATGAGGAGTCATTTTCTTTTTGAACTAATTTAGTTTCAAAATGCCTTAGCTGAATTGTTGTGTCCAGTTTGTCTTTTGTGGGATAGTAAATCGAGCTGTGTGATTACACAAATAGTTGAGGTAGAGGTTGAGATATTGAAATAATACCAAAAGGAAGTGGTACCTTGGAAACGGTAGTATTGTCATGAGGTGTCATAACACAACATCTTCCAGGAACAATCAAAGAACTTGCAATAGCGAAAGAGCTGCTTTGGTGTAGTGGCAGTGTCCCTACCTCTGAGTCAAGAGACCAGCATTCAAGGCACACCTCGTCCAGTGATGTGTAATAAAATCTCTGATCCAGTTGATTAGAAAATATTTATTAAAGGTGTTGCAGTATAGTGGTTATGTCCCTATCTCCCTACCAGAATGTCTGTCTATCTATCCCAGATATTTGTCATAATATGTCAGAACTGTTTTTGTTAAAAATAAGAACAAGGGCTTATGATGTATAGGGGCTCTTGTGGTGTAGTGGTAGTGTCCCTACCTCTGGACTAAGAGGCTTGGGTTCAAGTCCCATCTGCTCCAGAGGTAACATCTCTGAACAGATTGATTAGAAAATATCTAGAATTCAAGGTTGAGTTTGACCGGAATTATGAGAAGGATGATGATGAAGCAATGCCCCTCTCTCTCTTGAATTTGGATGTATACCCCATATTTAAACACAATCTGTGGGAAAGTCAATTATGACATGAGCATAGGAAAAATTACATAAAGGAAAGGCAAAAATATCATAGCCAAATGATGGCTTCCTCATTTGGAAACTTTGGTTTTCTTTTGTTCCTTTCATGCTTTGCTTAAAACCTTGTGGGATTTTATTTGCTTTTTCTGGAGCATTTATTTCTTTGGTTGGAGCAATCTGTTGGTCTTTGCCTGAATGGTCCCAGTCCCTTCAAAGGCATTGCCACGTGCTGTTGATCAGGTGACATTGTCAGTAGTTTATCACATTCCATCTCTAATTTCCAAGTTGGATCCCAGATGACAATTTAAGATTACATTTTGCACTCTTCCTCAATTTTTATTTTATCCACCAGGCCACTTTTCAAGTTGTCTGGGAGACAGTTTAAGAAATTTCTTTCCACTCGACTCAAAATGAGTTACTTATAAGGTTCTTTCATTAATAACTGCTGCTCCATCACTCATCTTCCCTCTGGTCAGAAGTGGGGACATTTGCTGATGATTGCACCAGTTCAGCAATGTTTGTGACATCTCAGATACTGCATGTCCAAATGCAGCAAGAACTGGAAAAAATCCAGGTTTGGGTTAACAAGTAGCAAGTAAATTTGACCCACATAAGTGCTCACAATGACCATTTTCAACAAAAGAGAATCGAAACATTGCATTGAATGCTGAATCATCAATATCCTGAGTGTTACCATTGATCAGGAACTAAACTTACCTGGTCAAATAAAAACTGTGCCCACAAGAGCAGGTCAGAGGTTTGGAGACCTGTCATGAGTAACTCTTTTCCTGACTCCCCAAAGCCAGTCTATCATCTGCAAGTCAGGAATCTGATAGTATTCTGTCAGATGCCTGGATGAGTGCAATTCCAATAACATGCAAGAAACTTGACAGTATTCAAGATAAAACAGTATGCTCAGTTGGCACTGCATTCATTAATATTCAGTCCATCCAAAACCTACATGCAGTAGCAGCAGTGTGCTATCATCTATAAGATGTACTATAGAAATTTACTAAAGATCCTTCGACAGCACCTTTGAAACCCAAGATTACTTCTATCTAGAAGGACAAGGACAGCAGATACATGGGGACACCAAAATCTTCAGGTTCCCTCCAAGCCACTCACCATTCTGACTGGGAAGTATATCAGAAGAAAGTGAGGACTGCAGATGCTCGAGATCAGAGTCAAGAGTGTGGTGCTGGAGAGGCACAGCAGGTCAGGCAGCATCCGAGGAGGCAGAGAATTGATGTTTCAGGCATAAGCCCTTCATTAGGAATGAGGCTTACGGGCCGCGGCTGAAACAAGAATGGGAAGGGGGTGGGGTGGCGTAGCTGAGGAAGCGGTAGGTGGATGTAGGTAAGGGGGAAGGCAATAGGTCAGAGGGGGGAGTGATGGACAGGTCCAGAGGGCGGTGCCAAATTGGAGGCTTGGGACTGGGATAATGTAGGGGGAGGGGAAATGAGGAAGCTGTTGAAATCCACATTTATCTTGTGTGGTTGCAGGGTCCCAAGAGGGAATATGAGGCGTTCCTCCTCCAGGCATCGGGTGGTAACAGGTTGGCAGTGGAGGTGGCCCAGGACCTGCATGACCTTGACCAAGTGGGGGGAGGAATTGAAGTGTTTAGTCACGGGCCAGTGGGGTTGGTTGGTGTGGGTGTCCCAGAGGTGTTTTCTGAAATGATCCGCAGGAAGGCGTCCTGTCTCTTTGATGTTGAGGACCCACACGGGTGAAACGGATGTAGATTGGTAGAGGTACAGATAAATTTCTGGTGGACGTGGAAGGATCCTTTGGGGCCTTGGATGGAGATTAGGGGGGAGGTGTGGGCACAGGTTTTACACTTCCTGCAGTAGCAGGGAAAGCTGTCAGGAGTGGGGGTGTGGGCTGGTGGGGGAGTGTGGACCAGACAAGGGAGTCATGGAGGAAATGGAAGACTAGAACACTGATAGGGGTGGGGACAGAAATATATCTTTGGTGGTGAGGTCCAGAATGCCTCCGCTTCATGCACCACCGCCCTTGAAACTCACCCCTCCCAATGCAACAAGGACAGAAACCCCCTAGTCCTCACCTTCCACCCCACCAACCTACGTGGACATCACATCATCCTTCATCACTTGTGCCACCTCCAAATGGACCCCACCACCAAAAATATGTTTCTCTCCCCACCCCTATCAGCATTCTGGAAAGACCATTCCCTCTGTGAAGAAATACGTCTTTGGTGGTCGGGTCTGTTTGGAGGTGGCGGAAGTGGTGGAGGATGGTGGGATGTACGTGGAGGTTGGTGAGGTGAAAGGTGAGGACCGGGGGGTTCTGTTCTTGCTGCGTTGGGAGGGGTGGGGTTCAAGGGTGGCAATGCATGAAGTGGAGGTGTTGTGGACTCCATCACCAAAGGTAAATTTCCCTCCACACCTCTATCAGCGTTCCAGACCCCACCACCAAAGGTATATTTCTGTCCCCACCCCTTTCAACGTTCCAGACCCCACCCTAAAGATATATTTCCCTCCCCACCCTGATCAGCGTTCCAGAGAGACTATTCCCTCTGCGACACCCTTGTTATCCCCCACCAGCCCACACCCACTACTGGCAGCTTTCCCTGCCACTGCAGGAAGTGCAAAACCTGCACCCACCCCTCCCTTCTCACCTCCGTCCAAGGCCCCAAGGGATCCTTCCACATCCACCAGAAATGTCATCTACTGCATCCGTTGCACCCGGTGTGGTCTCCCCTACATCAGGGAGACAGGACGCCTTCTTGCAGATCATTTCAGAGAACATTTTTGGAACACCCGCACCCACCAACCCCACCGGCCCGTGGCTGAACATTTCAACTCCCTGTTCCACTCCTTCAAGGTCATGCAGGTCCTAGGCCACCTCCACTGCCAAACGATTACCACCCGATGTCTGGAGGAAGAATGCCTCATATTCCACCTTGGGACCCTGCAACCACACAGGATAAATGTGGATTTTGACAGTTTCCTCATTTCCCCTCCCCCCACATTATCCCAGTCCATATCCTCCAACTCGGCACTGCCCTCTAGACCCAACCATCACTCCCCCCCTGACCTATCACCTTCTCCCTCACCTTCATCTACCTATCGCTTTCACAGCTACCTTCCCCCCAATGCCACACCCTCTTCCCATTCATCTCTCAGCCCTGACTCACCAGCCTCATTCCAGATGAAGAGTTTATGTCTGAAACATCGATTCTCCTGCTCCTCAGATGCTGTTTGACCTGCTGTGCTTTCCCAGCAACACAGACTTGACTGGGAAGTATATAACCCTTCCTTTCGTGTCATTGTGTCAAAATCTTGGAATTCCCTCCCTAATGGCATTGTGGATCTACCGACACCAAATGGATTATGAGGTTCAAAAAGACAGCTTAACACTACCTTCTCAAGGGCAGTTAGGGATGGGCTCACCAGTGACACCCACATCCCATGAATGAATTAAAATAGCCTGAATATAATGTGAAAATCCATTATAATGTTGTCAACGGGTCCAAAGAAATAAGACGATGCTGAACTGAAGTGATATATGATTACTTGCACCAGCAATAAAAAAGTCAGAGAAGTAAGCAGAGGGGAGAATGGGGGCTGAGAAGCTGTCAAGAATCATGGGCAGATGAGAGAGTCAGAGCTTGAGCACTGGGCGCCAAGACTGAGCAAGTGGCTGTGGTTGAGGCTGAAGCTGGGTTGGGTTTGAACCATGGCCCAGAGAGGAAATCTGAGCAGTTTGAGCATCAGATCAGACCTAGGAGGACAGTGGGTCTGGCCAAGGAGAGGACTTGGTAATCACGAGATCTCTGTGCTGTATGTGAAATGACAGTTTATTGAAATAAAAACAGAAAGTGCTGGAGAAACTTAGCAGGCCTAGCAGCAACTCTGGAGAGGGAAGCAGAGTTAATGACGCTTTCTCAGAATCTACTTCTCTGGTACATTGATCCATATTATCTTGGACATCAATCGAAATTGATCAGGTTTTTAATCCCTTTATGCTGCAAATTAGGTCTTTGCCATTATTTCCTGAAATCACTCTTCTGCTGAGAGCGGAACATGTTTTGTTGGTGAGTGTTTTAAAAGTTTGTCTCACATATTCTTTGATTAATCTTATGTATCTAGTCCATTACGTCTTGTTTTATATGTAATTGCTGCTATCGGATCAGGAGTCAGGAAGCGTAGAGGCAATAAAAGAATAAGGGTTGAGTTGTGTATGCATCTTTGATTAAATAACATGGATTTTTAGGAGATGCTGTTCCTGATGCGGATGAAGGTACATTATTGAGCTATGGTGGATTATTGAGTGATAGTTGGATTTCCTGTTTGTTAGGGACCACTTATTCACATGGTTCACAAAAGTTTGATTAGTAGATTATCTACTTCCTCTTTCTTGGTTTCAGCAATCCCAATGATTATGAATCACTGTGTTCTGACCCTATTATCTTTGCTCACAATTGTCTTCTAAGGTGTTGGAGACAAAAGCTCCATCTTAATTGAAGTGTAGCATTCTGGATCATTAGCTACAGAAATAATGGAAATATCAGCATTAATGAGTGTGTTTATCCAATGCTTGTGGGAGCCAACCAGCAGGTAAAAGTGCATCCATTTACTCAAACTAGTACTATTTATGGTCAAAGTGGTCCAATGAAATCAATAAAGTTCTTTTAATTGGTTAATTGGCCAAGCTTAGGGATTTGCATAAGCGATGACTCATCAGATAAATTTCATAGCTCACAATTACTCACGATGTTTAACATGTTTTAACTACGTCTAGTCATTGTCAACTTACACAATGGTGTTCTGGAAACACTAGGTGTCTATCCTCAGTCTCATGAGCTTCCTTTGCAAGTTGACCTCATTTGTTGCACTGATCTTCCATTGGGCAGTTCACTAGCACATTGTTATTATAGCGTTCTTTAAGTAAAAGTACTGTGATGGCTATCCTGGTGGATTCTCTTTTCTTGGGTCATGTAGCCAAAACAGTTCTTCATCAGGAGTGTGATGGAATAGTCTCCACTTGCCTGGATGGGTGCAGCTCCAACAACCTCAAGAAGCTTGACACCATTAAGAATAAAGCAACCCGCTTGATTGGCGCATTATCTGTAAACATGCAATCCCTCCACCACCTACGCTCAATTGCAGCAGTGTGTACTATCTAGAAAATGCACGGCAGAAAATCACCAAAGATCCTTAGACAGCACCTTCCAAACACATGACCACTTCCATCTAGAAGGACAAGGGCAGCAGGTACTTGAGAACACCACCATCTGCAAGTTCCCTTCCAAGCCACTCACTATGCTGACTTGGAAATACACATCAGTTCCTTCACAGTTGTTGGGTCAAAATCCTGCAATTCCCTCCCTACCAGCATTGTGGGTCATTCCACAGCAAGTGGACTGCAGCGATTGAAGAATGCAGCTCACCACCACCTTCTGAAGGGCAAGTAGGGATGAGCAATCAATGTTGGCCAGCCAATGATGCCCAAGTCCCAGAAATGGATTTAAAAAAAAGCAGCAGCTCTGTCTACCTTGTGATAACACTAATTCTTGCAGGTCTATCTCAACTGGGATATCATATAAACTGAACATTTTGCCTGCTACTCTGCAAGATTGTTAAACTCTTCAAATGTCCCAGTGTCATGTCTGCTTGCATGAATAACCTGACTATTCTCAAATGGAGGATGTTCCCTACAGCAGCTTAGATTTTATGGAATTTCCCTTCATGATTAGTAAGTCCTGTTTGTTGCTTGAGTCAGTGTTGTAACTTGTTGTACAGGATCACTAACTGCACAGATTAATGTGGGTTTCTAAAGCATAAAGGCACTTTTTCCATGAATGGAGGGTCTATAATCAGGGGTCATAGATTTATGGTAAGAGATAGCAGCCAAGGAGAAAGGTTGAGGATAATATTTTTGATGCAGAGGGTGATGACAGTATAGAACTCACCGCCTATAAAATGGTTGAGTCGGAAACTCTTGTAATATTGAAACAGTGTTTAGATATTCACTTTCTTTGTCATGACTCCAGGGCTATAGGCCAAAAGCTGGAAAGGGGGATTAGTGCAGTCAGGTCTTTATTGACTGGTGTGAATTTCATGGGCGGTGTGGCCTCCTACAGTGCTGTAAATATTTGAAACTGTTCACAATTTTAAATAATGAACATAAATCCAATTCTCACTTTGCCTATCTTAGAATGCAAAGGTGATGAGAGGTCTCAATGGTTGTCCGAAAGGACCCAGCAAAATTCAGCAGTTTTAAACAGAAAGATAGGTTTTTAGAGTGCTGGGTATTGAATGGTGGCTAAATTCTCTTTATAGGATTGAGTTAAACCTTCACTCTTTCAAGTTATTTGTGTGCTGACAAATACCACCTCTTTCCAAACTAATACATGGTTTCAAATAAACAAAGTGCTGGAAATACTCAGCAAGTGAAGCAACAACTTACAAACGAGAAACAAAGTTAAGATTTAAAACCTGTGATCTTCTGTCAGAACTGAGAAAAGTTAGAGATAAAATTGGCTTTTGAGTAAGAGGTGAGGAGACAAAGGACAAAGGATGGTCTATGATACAATAAAAGACAGGCGATACTGAGGGGTAAATGATGGCTCACCTTCTAGGTTTGCTTAGGAAGCTGCCTTGGGAAGGAGTTGGAATATGGGAATGACTGAAGAATGGATTAGGGCATCATGGAGGAAATTATCCTTTCAGAATACTGATCGGGCAAGGAAAAGAAAGATGTAATGTTAGTTAAGTAGTGTCAAACTAAGTCTGAATAAACGTGCATTAATATCAGAGCTCTTGGGAATCACTATGTTAAAAATACACGTGTACCCACATGTTAACGTGAGGCAGGTCTTCTAAAATATCAGAGACATGAGGGAAAAAGAAGCAAGGCAGTTTTGAAATCTCAGGGGAATCTGTTCCAGCAGTAATGATATCTATCAAATCCAGTTTTGTTTGTTTTCGTCGGTCTCTTTAATTGGAAATGACCAAAAGCCATTTGCTAGATTAGTACACGATTTATATTTCACTCACTTGATACTAGAGGGAACGGCTGTGAAATTTTGTGGTTGTGCTCTGTATATTACCTTTTTTAAAGCTGTATAATCGACCACTAATCTCCACCTTCAATCTGGCTGGCAATATCAAACAGTAATGAATTAATTTTAGATGATTATTTCAATACATCACCTTATTCTTGAGTATTACTGAAAAAGAGACACAGTGTTGAAGTTTTAGTCTTACATTTATCATGGCAGGTATAAGAAGACCAAATTTCAAAGGGAATAGCAATTTATACAACAGACAAAAAGGATGCTGTTTGGTTGGCAAGTACAATCTGATTAGTTGAGACATTGCCAAGAGGAATGCACCAGGGAAAAGTTGTCCTCTGTATTTTACTACAAATATGGAAGGTGCAACGCCTGAACGTATTCTTTCCATTTGCAGAGTGGCATACTCTGCAAATAAACATATAGAATAGCTTCTAGCAAGCATGGCAGATAATGTTAAATTGGTTGTTGTGGGATAATTTCAAGAAGATTCAACACGGTGGCTCAGTGGTTAGCACTGCTGCCTCACAGCGCTAGGGACCCGGGTTCAATTTCTGCCTCGGATAACGGTCTGTGTGGAGTTTGCACATTCTCCTTGTGCCTGCGTGGGTTTCCTCCAGGCACTCCGGTTTCCTCCCACAGTCTAAAGATGTGCAAGTTAAGTAAATTGGCCATGCTAAATTGCCCGTAGTGTCAGGTGCATTAGTCAGGGGTGAATGTAGGGGAATAGGTCTGGATGGGTTGCTGTTCTAAGGGTCGGTGTGGACTTGTTGGGCCAAAGGGCCTGTTTCCACAGTGTAGGGAATCTAATCTAATCATTCCCCATTCACTGACTGGTCAGTGAAACTGTTTTCATCCAGCCCTTGCAGTTGATTTGCAGGAGCTTTGCTTACTATCTATTACTACTGGTGCAAACTCATTGCTTTTGGAGGTGTAAAGCAGGGATCCAATGTGATCAACTTGGAGGTCTTGCATGGACCACTTGTTTCCTTTATGTGGGACTCTGGTGGGACATTAATTTTTGGGCTTGGATTGTACTGTGCACAGCCAATTTAGTGATCCATCTCTTCAATCCTGTAGTTCTGTTATGTCAGGTTACCACACTGTTCTCTATGTTAGACCATTTCCCCTCTGACCTCCAGTATTCCTTGTAAAATTATAACTGATTGAGGGTCTGGAATTCCAAATGGTTTTGGGACTGCAGTAATTAGTCATGTACCCACATGATGTCTTCCTTGTTTTGGGGACATGCTGGAAGGAATCCATGGCTTCATTTCTTGAATCCAAAGGTGCTCCCTCTGCATTTTCACAGTCAGGTTATTCTGACAGGTGGGTTATTGTGGACAAACAGAAACCTGAACCATGGTCACAGCTGCCCATTCTCTTGAAAGCCTCTGGCCAATTCATCAGCATTTCACTCTCATTTGGCTATGGAATCTCTGGGATACCATCATTGAATCTGTCACTCTCAACATCCCATGAGTTTGCATTCACCGGAAACTGAACTGGACCAACCACATAAATATTGTGACTACAAGATCAGGTCAGAGGCTAGGGATTCTGCGGTGAGTAACTTACCTCTTGCCTCCCCAGAGTCTGTCCACCATCTACAAGACACAAGTCAGAAATGTGATGGAACACTCCCCACTTGCCTGGATGGATGCAGCTCCAAGAACACTCAAGCAGTTTGACACCAGCCAGGACAAAGCAGTCTGCGTTATTGGCATCCCAATTACCATATTTGGCATTCACTCCCTTCACCACGGTCACATCCCCGGACCACTTTCATTGCTGCACATCAACAGCATTGAAAACCATCCACAAGGTGCACCACAACAATGCTCTAAGGTTCCTTAGATAGCATCTTCCCAAACTTGCAACCTCTATGACCTAGTACAACCTTGTACAGCCAGTGGCTCAGTATGTAGCTGGTAGGTATCGTTCCCATGCATTTTACACCATTCTGTAAATGTTAAGTGTGAGAATCCATGACCCTTGCCTTTCCTGAAAAATAATACATTGTTGGAACCTACTTCCATGGAGAAGGATTACCTCGGTATATTTAATGCTATCCTCTTTACAGCTGTAGCATGAATTGTTCCTGCAAGAGCCTCCACTCCCTGAGAGTGCCTTTCATAGAAAATGCATACAAAGGGGGTCATGTGAGGCTCATATCCTCAGTAAACATCCTGTGTTATCTGAACATACTGAAGAATTGTTGTCCTGATGAACATTAAGAGATGTCAGGGTACTCTTTAAGAAACAATCCCATTCCCAAAATAGTTCTTTGCCACACATTCCAGACAGGTTAGAGAGTGTGTCAGGATTTCTTTTTGGGTTTGATCTCTGACTACTGTGGGTGAGCAGTGCTAATAATTCTTGGAGCAGTTCCTCATGTTCCTACAGGGACCCTATGCAGAGACCCACATCCTGTACCAGGACCTCTCTCCAGGGTCTTGAAACATATGGTAAAATATGGACGCAGAAGTGTGGAAGCCATGTGTTAGACACGTTCACCTAGTGACTGTTGCCTCTGCTGGGTAAAGACAACTTTACATAAGCATACTAAGAAAGGGAAACAGACCAAGATCCATTTGAGATGTCCAGAGGCCTGAGGATCTCATTTGAGTGCACAGGAAAGAGGAGACAGTTGGCTGCTCTGGAATTAATCGCTAGGATCCAGCAAGTCTCAGTCTGGATCAGCAGACAGATGATATAAAGGGACCTGGGACCTTGCCATTAATTGTATAAGTCCTGCTAAGATTTGCTTTCCTAAAATGCAGCACCTCGTATTTATCTGAATTAAACTCCATCTGCCCTTCTCAGCCCATTGGCCCATCTGGTCCAGATCCTGTTGTAATCTGAGGTAACCCTTTTCGCTGTCCACTACACCTCCAATTTTGGTGTCATCTGCAAACTTACTAACTGTACCTCTAATGCTCACATCCAAATCATTTATGTAAATGACAAAAAGTAGAGGACCCGGCACTGATCCTTGTGGCACTCCACTGGTCACAGGCCTCCAGCCTGAAAAACAATCCTCCACCACACCCTCCATCTTCTACCTTTGAGTCAATTCTATATCCAAATGGCTAGTTCTCCCTGTATTCCATGAGATCTAACCTTGCTGACCAGTCTCCCATGGGGAACCTTGTCGAACGCCTTACTGAAATCCATATAGATCGCATCTACCGCTCTGCCCTCATCAATCCTCTTTGTTACTTCCTCAAAAAACCCAATCAAGTTTGTGAGACGTGATTTCCCACGGACAAAACCATGTTGACTATCCCAAATCAGTCCTTGCCTTTCCAAATACATGTACATCTTGTCCCTCAGGATTCCCTCC
Source organism: Chiloscyllium plagiosum (assembly GCF_037043375.1). Taxonomy (NCBI): domain Eukaryota; kingdom Metazoa; phylum Chordata; class Chondrichthyes; order Orectolobiformes; family Hemiscylliidae; genus Chiloscyllium; species Chiloscyllium plagiosum. Next base: position 99,438,654 of record NW_028270141.1, read on the forward strand.
AACAACATGCCCACCACCGACGTCAGGCTCACTGGTCTATAGTTCCCTGGCTTGTCCTTACCACCCTTCTTAAACAGTGGCACAGCTTTCGCCAACATCCAGTCTTCTGGCACCTCACCTGTGACTATCGATGATACAAATATCTCAGCAAGAGGCCCAACAATCACTTCTCTAGCTTCCCACAGAGTTCTAGGGTACATCTGATCAGGTCCTGGGGACTTATCCACTCTTACGCATTTCAAGACATTCAGCACTACCTCTTCTGTAATATAGACATTTTGCAAGATGTCACCATCTATTTCCCTACAGTCTATATCTTCCATGTCCTTTTCCATAGTAAATACTGATGCAAAATATTCATTTAGTATCTCGCCCATCTCCTGTAGCTCCACACAAAGGCCGCCTTGCTGATCTTTGAGAGGCCCTATTCTCTCCCTAGTTACCCTTTTGTCCTTAATGTATTTGTAAAAACTCTTTGGATTCTCCTTAATTCTATTTGCCAAAGCTATCTCATGTCCCCTTATTGCCCTCCTGATTTCCCTCTTAAGTATACTCCTACTGCCTTTATACTCTTCTAAGGATTCAATCTATCCTGTCTATACCTTACATATGCTTCCTTCTTTTTCTTAACAAGACCCTCAATTTCTTTAGTCATCCAGCATTCCCTGTACCTACCTGCGTTTCCTTTCTCTGGATTCTCGTTATCTCATTTCTGAAGGCTTACCATTTTCCAACCATCCCTTTACCTACAAACATCTGCGCCCAATCAGCTTTCGAAAGTTCTTGCCTAATACCGTCAAAATTGGCCTTCCTCCAATTAAGAACTTCAACTTTTAGATCTGGTCTATCCTTTTCCACCATTATTTTAAATCGAATAGAAGTATGGTCGCTGGCCCCAAAGTGCCCAACCACCCCCCCCACCACTGACACCTCAGTCACCTGCCCTGCCTTATTTCCCAAGAGTAAGTTAAGTTTTGCACCTTCTCTAGTAGGTAAAAACAATGACTGCAGATTCAAAGTTTGTGAGAAGATTTGTAGCTCGGGTGCTCGTTGTTGTGGTTCTGTTCGCCGAGCTGGGAAGCGCTTCACAGGAGGCTCCCAAGCACTGAGGATGTCACCTAGACAGGGAACGACACGTCTGCAACACAAATTCCCAGCTCAGTGAACAGAACCACAACAATGACTGCAGATGCTGGAAACCAGATTCTAGATTAGTGTGGTGCTGGAAAAGCACCTTCTCTAGTAGGTACATCCACATACTGAATCAGAAAATGTTCTTGTACACACTTAACAAATTCCTCTCCATCTAAACCCTTAACACTATGGCAGTCCCAGTCAATGTTTGGAAAGTTAAAATCCCGTACCATAACAACCTATTTTTCTTACAGATAGCGGAGATCCCCTTACAAGTTTGTTCTCAATTTCCCTCTATTGGGTGGGTCTATAATACAATCCCAAAAGGTAATTATCCCTTTCTTATTTCTCAGTTCCACCCAAATAACTTGCCTGGATGTATTTCTGGGAATATCCTCCCTTAGCATAGCTGTAATGCTATCCCTTATCAAAAATGCCACTCCCCCTCCTCTCTTGCCTCCCTTTCTATCCTTCCTGCACCATTTGTATCCTGGAACATTAAGCTGCCAGTCCTGCCCATCCCTGAGCCATGTTTCTGTAATTGCTATGATATCCCAGTCCCATGTTCCTAACCATGCCCCGAGTTCATCTGCCTTCCCTGTTAGGCCCCTTGCATTGAAATAAATGCAGTTTAATTTATTATTCCTACCTTGTCCCTGTCTGTCCTGACTGTTTGACTCGCTTCTGTTCCCAACTGTACCAGTCTCAGATTGATCTCTTTCCTCACTACCTCTCTGGGTCCTGCCCCACCACCTTACTAGTTTAAATCCTCCCAAGCAGCTCTAGCAAATTTCCCTGCCAGTATATTAGTCCCCTTTCAATTTAGGTGCAATCCGTCCTTCTTGTACAGGACACTTCTACCCCAAAAGAGATTCCAATGATCCAAAAATGTGAATCCTTCCCCCATACACCAGCTCCTCAGCCATGCGTTCATCTGCTCGATCCTCCTATTCCTGCCTTCACTAGCTCGCAGCACCGGGAGTAATCAGATATTACTACTCTCGAGGACCTCCTTTTTAAATTTCTGTCTAACTCTCTGCAATCTCCCTTCAAAATCGCAACCTTTTCTCTTTCTATGTCGTTGGTTCCAATGTGGACAATGACCTCTTACTGGCCCCTCTCCCCCTTTGAGAACATTCTGCACCCGCTCTGAGACATCCTTGATCCTGGCACCAGGGAAACAACACACCATTCTGCTTTTTCGCTGCTGGCCACAGAAACGTCTGTCTGTACCTTAGACTAGAGGATCCCCGAACACAATTGATCTCTTGGAAACCGACGTACCCCTCGTTGCATTAGAGCCAGTCTTAATACGAGAAACTTGATATGCTCCCTATCGTTGACATGCTGGTAGAGAAATCCACTTATGAGTTTTCCACTACTGCCTACTGTAAGCCAAATGATCTGCCATCTTTGAACCTGAAAGGTCTACCGCAAATTATTGTGGAAGGGCAAAGTACCTCAAAAGTTTTGAACAAGTTAAGCAAGCTGTTTCACTTTAATCCCATGCAGTGGCTATGTGCATGTTATTTTCCACAAGCAGAAGTCCAAAAAGACACTCTATTCACCATGCTATTGGGCAATATTGTGTATTAATATCAGTGTGGGTTATGATACCACTTACACAGGCTTTACATCTCAGCAACTGGCTGATCGTATTCAATAGCAAATTCATTCAGTTGTTCATAGCAGTCAGAATACTGACTGTAGTCACCAGCCCATTCAAGCAAAGCTCAAAAGAAAGCATCTACTGTAAGACCTAAGGGGCAACTTTTTTATGCAGAGGGCAGAGCTTGTATGGAATTAGCTGCTAGTGGAAGTGGTGGAGGCTGATATAATTACAACATTTAAAAGGCATCTGGGTTGATAGATGAATAGGAAGGGTTTAGAGGGACATAAGCCAAAGACTTGCAAATGGGACTATATTAATTTCAGATATCTGGTTGGCGTGGACAAGTTGGACTGAAGGGTCTGTTCCTGTTCTGTACCTCTCTAATGACCCTAAGATGTGATTCCACAATTGAGCAGCATTCTTAAACAATCTTAAGTGTGTGCAGTCATACTACTAAACAATTTAAGGTAATCAGTCAGCTCTGACAAAATGTTCAATGTTAACTGTTGCTTCTCCAAGAATGCTGACAGACCTAATGAGTATTCCCAGTATTTCTTAGCTTTTACACATTGTCCAGGTAAATGGGTTTCACATTGCTTTGTTTCACTGTTGTTACAACATGAGTTAAAGCCCCCTGTTAATTTAGGCCAGCCACACAGAAAAGATTTATACTGTGCGGTAATTTGTGAAAATTCGAGAGGCCAAGAACTATCCCAAAAGTCACTATTTAAAATCTAAAAAATTTAAGAACTTTATTCTTTAAGTCCAACATAGAATGTTAACTAACAACTATTTTCAACTCCTTTTTCTAACCTATCTTTTACTTTCCCTTCTATAATACTAGCCTGATAAAACCATCGATTAAGGTTTACTGAAAAATTCAAATTTCAAAACCAGCCAGCTGTCAAATATTCTCTTTGAGTCTTCCTCTGTCTTTTTTCTTCTTAGGGTTTCTCTATCACAGGTTGTTGATAGATAAAAGTACCTTTAAGTGGGCATTCTGCATGTGTTGGTGCCTTGGCAGATTTCCCCCAATTGTTCAATTTTTATCAGTTTTATACCGCAAAGCATCGGATCATTTCATTGGTGTTAATATTATCAAAATACCAAATTCAAACTTGATTGGAGTTTGGTATTTTGGGGAATAATTTAAACTGATTGGCCAAACTTGAATTTGTTTTTGGCTCATAGCAACCCAAGTACTGCTAGCTGTTGGACCAAATGTTACAGAATACTGGAGAATTTACAGTATGTGCCTCTTTAAGTCCTTGCTAGCTTTCAACTGCCTTAAAGGTGCAGTACCCCTACATCTTAATAACACTATTGCCTATCCAACATCTCCAGCAACGGCTTTCTGAATTGTCACCTCGAGAGAACACAAAGATTTATCCAGACTCTTCATTTTTGCCATTTCTTTATTTCATTCCAATGGCACAAAGTAAGTTCCCATGCAGTCATTGCTGACATGGTTGGCATCTTTCTATTAATTCACATAAATATTTCACTATTTCAATCCTGCCAAGATAACTTTGCAACTTTTAGTCCTGGATGAGTTTTAAGATTCTCCAGTTAATCATTTGGAAGATTTAAGCCATCATAATCATCAATTCATGTTACAATCATATTCACAGGCCCTCTCCATGACCAGGCTGCACAGACTATTCACAACCTGTGTAGTATTCAGTCCTGTGTTCTAAGCCTTTATCAAAAATAAACCCAGTAAATTCAATGCTGTGCTGGCTGACTGCCTATCCTCATCCTTTCAAATCCTCAGACACATTATTCTGCACCAAACCCTGTTTACCCATCTCCTATGTTTTTGCAGACCTACCTTGCATGCTCACGAACCTCAGGTTTTAAGCATTGATCATGTTCAAATCCCTACATGACATTGAAGAACATGCAGAGTTAGAGAGAAGCAAAGTCATAAATCCATGTTCATTCTGTCCTTACTCCACCCCAGCTCTAAACTCCTCAGATCGCTGACTCTGGTCTCTCATGCCATTCATTTCTAAACTGAATTATTGGTGGCTGTGTCTTCATTTTATTGGCCCTATGTCCCAAACCCCTCAGCTCCCCAATCCCCTAAGAGGTGAATTAACATATTTTCATTTGTGTTGTATTGTTTTTGTGTTATATTTACCTGATGAAATGTATTTAAAAGTAGCAGTAAATTTCTTTAATGATGGAAGCAAGTAATAGACCACGCATTCTTCTTTTCTGCGGACTATACAGTGAAACTGAATTTGTACTGCCACTCAGCTTAAATGCCAGGAGTTCTACAACTTAAAAAAAACAAATAGGATAATGTAATGTATATTTTAGCTGTTCAAGACAATTTTGAAGCAGTAAGAGGCACTTTTTGAGATTGAGCTGCACTTTGAGTTAAGGGAATTCTGCTTGATGACAGCCCTCTGATTTGTTGAGCTACAGTTTATAAAGTTGAGCTACAGCTTATACATTTCTCCCCCAGTGTGAGGAACAAGACAGAAAAACCAAGGAATATTAAAATGAAATATACTAACAAAGAAATGACCTATGTTCACAGGATTCATTGTGGAAATGAAGATCAATCATTGCTTTATAGACAGTTGCATGTCATCAGTGCTAAAAATCAAGCTGAACTGAGGGACACAATTTAACCCATCCTTGAATTCTGAACTTCTGTCATTTGGAATTTTGCTTTACCTGTCTATATTCATTTCCAACCATAATTTGTCTATCTTAGCATGATGAATATTTGTATTTGAGGCTTTTGAAGTCATTTAAGTCACATAATTGTACAGGAGAAGTACTTTCTCTTCTCTGCAATTTACTAACATGGTTATTTTCTATTAATACTGAAACCTGGTCCGAACTGCTTTTGTACTGCATAACAGCCAGTCATATAAATTGGACATATAAGTGGTTCACTTGAAAACTTATACATTTGTGGTGGCGTGGGAAATGGTGGGGCACAACCATCTTCACTTTTAATTAATGACACAGCCTTCTCAGATGGATGTGAAAGATCCCATTGGAACACTTCAAAGAGGAATTTGGTATTCTCAATTTCCTGGCTAATAGTTATTCCTCAATAAATAGCACAAAAGCAGATTATCTAGTCATTATTGCATGGTTATTTGTGAGAATTTGCTGTGTGCAAGCCAACTGTCATGATATCTATATTACAACTGTGACGGCATTTCCAAAAGAATGCAATGCTGTTTGAACATTTTGTGATGTCCTGAGGTTATGAAAGGCCCTTCATAAAATGCAAACTTTTCTTTCTCTTCATTTACCCTTTCTAACGCCCGAGTTATCATTGCTAAAATAACACAGTGAGTTATTAATATGACAACAACTCGCTGAATTTCAAAATGTAAGTTTCCGGATAATTTACATTACTCTCCTCCTTCCCTCTAAAAACATTAGCTTACCTTCAACTTGCCTAGTGGGTTTCAAAAAACGCCAATTAAATTTACTACAGAACAATTAGGGTGAGTTTGTAACAATGCAAGTAGCTTTTATGTTGCTAAAACACCATTTGAGTCATCCAATGCAAGACATGGACAACTTAAACTGGAGTCTCATTCCTGTTGGAAGTCATTAATTGCTAGAGGTTCAACAAATTTAGAATGACTTAATTTTCTTTTCCAGTTTTCCTTGTTTCACTTTTTCTCCCAAGACATTCCTGCCCTCCTTTCATTTTCCTTTCTGTATCCGACTTGATTAATTTTCACTCCATTTCCTCTCCTATATTCCAGGTCCTTTATCGATCAATCAGTTAGAAGCAGATCAGAGAAGGTTCATGGGACAAATACCTGGAATAAATGGATTGCCTAATGAGGAAAGGCTACACAGGCCAGTTCTGTATCCTTTAGAGTTTAGAAGAATCAGAGGTGACTTAATTGAAACATGTAAGATCAGCAATTTGCAGGGCAAAACCTTTGAAGGTTTTGAAAAGCATGGAAAAAGCCTAACCAACACAGCTTACCATGGGATGCTTCAATCCAGCAATAGCTAGGCCAATATGCCCTCTTTTGCCTATACATCTTTTTACATAAATTAAACATTAGAACAAATACAAATTGTTTTTGTTAATGACATATAACACGGGCTAGTTGGCTTGAAATTGAGAGTAACTTTAGCATATTTATTAAAACATATAAACATATTCCGTAATGACACGATGAACAATTAAAGACAATATATGTAATTCCAGTAAGTCAAAAATAATCCAAATATTCTGAAAAATGAACAGCTCTTTCTACAGCAGAGTTAAAATTAATTTCATTATTTTAAAATTTCAAAAAGTGTTCAGAAATTCTACTTTGTTCAAGTTCCTGTCTATTCCAGTAAATAGATTTAATTATAATTTTTAAAGTTGTTCCAGGAATATTTTTCAGAAAGTTAGACCTTCTGACATTACTTTTCAAGGGTCTCCTGGCCTACTGGTCAAAACTCCTCCTTCAGCCAATATTGTCAAACAGATTCATTGGTCATCCATTTCACAATGTGGTTCAGCTCCAGCCATAAAGGCACTTTCCATTTCACCAGAATTCTTCAATTTCTTACATCAAAAGTGTAGTTGTCATGAAAGTACCAATGTGTGTCAGGGTTTTATCTTACAGCCCTAACCCATCAAGATCTGGAGTAAATCTGTTGAAACTCGCTTCAGGTCCTTGCAGTCAGAAAAGAGAAGATTCCCATCAAACAATTCACAAGGCTGAAAAACCAAATTCTAGTCCATTGTAGTATCCAGTCCCCAGGGAAGGGAAGGGAAGGAATATAAATATACCTTGAGCAGATAAGAGTCAAAACTCAAACAGGAGGTGAAACGTATGAATGAAACATCATCTTGCATTCAAACATTTTCCTAATGCATAGTCCAACTGTTTCATTTCCAAACTTCTCAATGGTTAGGCACAAGGTCATAAATCACATAAATTATGATTAAAAATAGATGTATTAACTACCAACTTTGAATTGCACCCACTTTTCCAAGCAGTCTGTCAAGTGAGGGGATAAAATAGTATTGCTGCATTGTTTTAGCCAGTCCTATAATACAACTTTCAATTATTCGTCAAATGAAAGGCAACAATAAAAAAATTTCCAACTGTACATTTCACTTTATATTAAGTTGGTGAAGAGCTTACAAGTTCACCATATATACCTGTTCATTTTATATGACTTCTAAAATGTTACATATATACACAAATGAATCAAACAGTAACCTAGAGCACTTCATTCAGGAGCTGTTGTCCTAACTCTTCCAGTGATGCCAAGTTTAATCTCTAAACTGTAAGGCAAGCTGGCGTATAGATCTTCACTGTCTCATCCCAAGCACAGTCTGCAACCTGAAAGCATTACAGACACCAGGAGTTAGCAGATCTCCAGATACTACACAACTAAAAACATTCAATGAAACACCAAATCAGGCCATGAAGATGGCAAAAAACAGAATTCACTATTAGATTGGTTAAAAAAAACTAGAAGAATTAAGTAAAAATTACATTATTGTTTGGAATGCTAAAAGAAATGAAAACAAAACTGAAAAGAAAATCCATTTAATTTCAATCCTTCATGATGCCATGTGTAATGCTCTCTATTGGATTAGCCTATCAATGGAGAAGCAATACTAAGCATTTCAGAACTGATTCCTCATTGCATTATAATTTGTTTGAATTCGTGTATTGCTGGACATCGGAGTGCATCTGGGAAAATTAACAAACAGTGAAATTCATAGCTAATCTTGGAGGAACTGTTGGGTGAAGTTCACAGCACAGAATCAGGTAAGTTAATTGTTGTTTTAAGTCTGCAGTAGTGGGTACAGTGGATTCATTCTTGATGATTTTTTTTTGGAGATAAGTCTCTTGATTAAACTTAAAATATAAGCCATGGCTATTAATTTAACCTGGGGCAGTGTTTGTAGAGGAATAAGACGGTGTTATTTTCTGGGTCTGTAGATTGTGAAGGAGCAAAAATGGCCTTTGCAGTGATATGTACTTCTTGTCAGATGTGGGAGTTCAAAGAGAGTTTAAGGGTACTGCGGATTATATCTGCCATAAATGCTGTTGGATGCAAATCTTATCAGATCGAGTGGATCGGTTGGAGAGACAAATAGAAGCGACGAGGAATTTACAACAGCTACAGTATGTGATGGATGGCAATTATAGAAAGGGGGGAAAGTCTCAGATACAGTCACATAGATGGGTTAACTCCAGGAAGGGTAAGAGAGGTAGGCAGCTAGAGCAGGAGTCTTTTGTGGATATACCCATTTCAAACAGGTATGCTGTTTTGGAAAATGAAGGGGGTGATGGATTCTCAGGGGAACATAGCACAAACAGCCAAGTTTCTGGTATTGAGACTGGCTCTAATGCAACGAGGGGTACGACGGCTTCCAAGAGATCAATTGTGTTCGGGGATTCTGTAGTCTGAGGTACAGACAGACGTTTCTGTGGCCAGCAGAGGAAAAGCGGAATAGTGTGTTGTTTCCCTGGTGCCAGGATCAAGGATGTCTCAGAGAGGGTGCAGAATGTTCTCACGGGGGAGAGGGGCCAGCAAGAGGTCATTGTCCACATTGGCACCAATGATATAGGAAGGGAAAAGGTTGAGATTCTGAAGGGAGATTACAGAGAGTTAGGCAGAAATTTAAAAAGGAGGTCCTCAAGAGTAGTAATATCTGGATTACTCTCAGTGCTACGAGCTAGTGAGGGCAGGAATAGGAGGATAGAGTAGATGAACGCATGGCTGAGGAGCTGGTGTATGGGGGAAGGATTCACATTTTTGGATCATTGGAATCTCTTTTGGGGTAGAAGTGACCTGTACAAGAAGGACGGATTGCACCTAAATTGGAAGGGGACTAATATACTGGCAGGGAAATTTGCCAGAACTGCTTGGGAGGATTTAAACTAGTAAGGTGGGGGGGCAGGACCCAGGAAGATAGTGAGGAAAGAGATCAATCTGAGACTGGTACAGTTGGGAACAGAAGTGAGTCAAACAATCAGGGCAGGCAGGGACAACGTAGGGCTAATAAATTAAACTGCATTTATTTCAATGCAAGGGGCCTAACAGGGAAGGCAGATGAACTCAGGGCATGGTTAGGAACATGGGACTGGGATATCATAGCAATTACGGAAACATGGCTCAGGGATGGGCAGGACTGGCAGCTGAATGTTCCAGGATACAAATACTACAGGAAGGAGAGAAAGGGAGGCAAAAGAGGAGGGGGAGTGGCATTTTTGATAAGGGATAGCATTACAGCTATGCTAAGGGAGGATATTCCCGGAAATACATCCAGGGAAGTTATTTGGGTGGAACTGAGAAATAAGAAAGGGATGATCACCTTATTGGGATTGTATTATAGACCCCCCGACAGTCAGAGGGAAATTGAGAAACAAACTTGGAAGGAGATCTCAGCGATCTGTAAGAATAATAGGGTGGTTATGGTAGGGGATTTTAACTTTCCAAACATCAACTAGGACTGCCATAGTGTTAAAGGTTTAGATGGAGAGGAATTTCTTAAGTGTGTACAAGACAATTTTCTGATTCAGTATGCGATGTACCGACTAGAGAAGGTGCAAAACTTGACCTACTCTTGGGAAATAAGGCAGGGCAGTTGACTGAGGTGTCAGTGGGGGAGCACTTTGAGGCCAGTGACATAATTCTATTCGTTTTAAAATAATGATAGAAAAGGATAGACCAGATCTAAAAGTTGAAGTTCTAAATTGGAGAAAGGCCAATTTTGAAGGTATTAGGCAAGAACTTTCAAAAGCTGATTGGAGCCAGATGTTCGCAGGTAAAGGGATGGCTGGAAAATGGGAATCCTTCAGAAATGAGATAACAAGAATCCAGAGAAAGTATATTCCTGTCAGGGTGAAAGGGAAGGCTGGTAACTATAGGGAATGCTGGATGACTAAAGAAATTGAGGGTGTGGTTAAGAAAAAGAAGGAAGCATATGTCAGGTACAGACAGGATAGATCACGTGAATCCTTAGAAACGTATAAAGAAAGTAGGAGTATACTTAAGAGGGAAATCAGGAGGGCAAAATGGGGACATGAGATAGCTTTGGCAAATAGAATTAAGGAGAATCCAAAGGGGTTTTACAAATATATTAAGGACAAAATGGTAACTAGGGAGAGAATAGGGCCCCTCAAAGATCAGCAAGGCAGCCTTTATGTGGAGCCACAGAAAATGGGGGAGATACTAAATGAATATTTTGCATCAGTATTTACTGTGGAAAAGGATATGGAAGATATAGACTGTAGGGAAATAGATGGTGACATCTTGCAAAATGTCCAAATTACAGAGGAGGAAGTGCTGGATGTCTTGAAACGGTTAAAGGTGGATAAATCCCCAGGACCTGATCAGGTGTTCCTGAGAACTCTGTGGGAAGCTAGAGAAGTGATTACTGGGCCTCTTGCTAAGATATTTGTTTCATCGATAGTCACAGGTAAGGTGCCGGAAGACTAGAAGTTGGCAAACGTGGTGCCACTGTTTAAGAAGGGTGGTAAGGACAAGCCAGGGAACTATAGACCAGTGAGCCTGACCTCCGTGGTGGGCAAGTTGTTGAAGGGAATCCTGAGGGACATGATGTACATGTATTTGGAAAGGCAAGGACTGATTCGGGATAGTTAACATGGCTTTGTGCGTGGGAAATCATGTCTCACAAACTTGATTGAGTTTTTTGATGAAATAACAAAGAAGATTGATGAGGGCAGAGTAGTAGATGTGATCTATATGGACTTCAGTAAGGCATTCAACAAGGTTCCCCATAGGAGATTGATTAGCAAGGTTAGATCTCATGGAATACAGGGAGGACTAGCCATTTGGATACAGAACTGGCTCAAAGGTAGAAGACAGAGGGTGGTGGTGGAGGATTGTTTTTCAGACTGGAGGCCTGTGACCAGTGGAGTGCCACAAGGATCGGTGCTGGGCCCTCTACTTTTTGTCATTTACATAAATGATTTGGATGCAAGCATAAGAGGTACAGTTAATAAGTTTGCAGATGACACCAAAATTGGAGGTGTAGTGGACAGCGAAGAGGGTTAGAGTTGAAAACGTGTTTCTGGAAAAGCGCAGCAGTTGACATTTTCAGCTCTGATCTCCAGCATCTGCAGTCCTCACTTTCTCCAGCGAAGAGGGTTACCTCAGATTACAACAGGATCTTGACCAGATGGGCCAATGGGCTGAGAAGTGGCAGATAGAGTTTAATTCAGATAAATGCGAGGTGCTGCATTTTGGGAAAGCAAATATTAGCAGGACTTATACACTTAATGGTATGGTCCTGGGGAGTGTTGCTGAACAAAGAGACCTTGGAGGCCAGGCTCATAGCTCCTTGAAAGTGGAGTCGCAGGTAGATAGGATAGTGAAGGAGGCGTTTGGTATGCTTTCCTTTATTGGTCAGAATATTGAGTACAGGAGTTGGGAGGTCATGTTGTGGCTGTATAGGACATTGGTTAGGCCACTGTTGGAATATTGCCCGTAATTCTGGTCTCCTTCCTATCAGAAAGATGTTGTGAAACTGGAAAGGGTTCAGAAAAGGATGTTGCCAGGTTTGGAGGATCTGAGCTACAGGGAGAGGCTGAACAGGCTGGGGCTGTTTTCCCTGAAGCGTCGGAGGCTGAGGGGTGACCTTATAGAGGTTTACAAAATTATGAGGGGCATGGATAGGATAAATAGGCAAAGTCTTTTCCCTGGGATGGGGGAGTCCAGAACTAGAGGGCATAGGTTTAGGGCGAGAGGGGAAAGATATAAAAGAGACCTAAGGGGCAACTTTTTCACGCAAAGGGTGATACGTGTATGGAATGAGCTGCCAGAGGATGTGGTGGAGGCTGGTACAATTGCAACATTTAAGAGGCATTTAGATGGGTATATGAATAGGAAATGATATGGGCCGGGTGCTGGCAGGTGGGACTAGATTGGGTTGGGATATCTGGTCGGCATGGACGGGTTGGAACGAGGGGTCTGTTTCCATGCTGTACATCTCTATGACTCTATATGACTTATACACATAATGAATTGAAAAAATCTGATGCATCAGGCTGCCCTCAGTAAAAGATAAATTGGAGGGATGTGTAAACAATCCTTGGGATCAGTGTAGATTGAGCAGATAGATCTCAAATCAAATTTAACATGAAAATTGTAAGGTGACACATTTTGAGAGGTAGAATTGCAAAGATTGCTTTTTTTGGTGGTGGTGAAATGCACTAGACATAGAAACACAGAAACTTAGGGCTTGCTACCAGAATCTTTAAAAGTACGAGTGCTCAATTAATGAAGCTGAAAAAAAAATTGATTGGATCACAAATTTTCTAAAGGATAATTTTATATAGAAGATAAAAACAGAATGCTAAATCAATGCACATCCATGAGTAGATTATAAGACAGAATTGGGGTTTATGGCATCTTACTTTTGGAATGAGTCAAGAGCGTGAACATGGTGCATAAAAGATACACTGAGCAGATATAAGAGATTAGAAACTTTGGTTATGAGCAAAGACTAAATAAATTGTGCAAACAGGATTAAGAGGAGACTGGATGGAAATGCTCTCCATTCTTGCTGTTGAAACTCTGCCCTCTAAAGTCTATAATTCTGAAGAACTTCCAAGGCAACTTATGTTTAAAACAGTTTGTCAGACTCTTGGGTCTGACTAAAATGTAAACGATCTTTCCTTGCTAAGGGTGAAGTGGCAAGCCTTTGTTTTAATGGTAGAACTCTTACCTCAAAGTTCGAGGGTGCGGGATTGAAATCCCAATTTCAAACAGTCACTGTGAACAGAGACTAAAATACTGGCTCAGCAGCACGTTTATCCTTACATGGGTTATGGGAGCTCTATAATCTGATTAAACATCTTATCAGCTAATATAAAAATATTAGGAAGGAATGATTATTAGCCTGCTCATCCTGCTGCTACTGCACTGTATTTCTACAGCAAGAGTGAATATATCCAAGATTGTCCCTCTTACATGGGGGCAAGTTTCATCAGTCTGCTCCCTGGTTACTGCATCATATTTCAACATTGTATTCCTGCAGAGAACTAACTTTAATCACCCCAACAGAAGCAATTTTCTCTATTCTATCACAGGATGTGGGCATCGTTGGCAAGGCTAACGTTTCTCGTCAATCCCTAATTACACTTGAAGTGAATGGCTTCCCATTTCAGAGGACAGTTAGTATAAGTCTGGAATTAGATAAGGATGGGAGATATTCCAGCCACCGCCACCCCTGCCAATAGGTAATTAATATTTTATCACCAAAGCGGATTTTGCCTCATCTTCACAATAGCTTTGGTTACTATAATTTCTAATCCAACAAGTTTTTTACATTTACTTGAGAATGAGAGGAGCATAAATATTGTATACACTTCTGAATTAAGTTCCTTGAAGTCCAAATATTTACGCAGTCTAATCAAGTCTCTTGTTCAGATGTGAAGAAACTGGATACACCGAGATGCTGATGCCCCTCTTAAATGTTTGCTCAGATGAATGCTCAAGTTGGAACATGTTAAATGTCTGATTTAAGTTCAATCAACTAATTTTCATTCTGCCAGAGAGTAGGCTTTCAATAAACTGACTCAATCTTACAACCATCTCCCTCTCATCATAAAAACCTTACAAATAAGCAAATTTTTAAAAAAAACAAAATAACTGCATCCTTTCATTAGTTGCATTCTTCATTAGTTTCCTGACTGTATTGCAGCAGCTCACTACCCTTTTGCCTGCTTTTTTAGACTGAATGAAATACAGGCGATGAAATCTAACCACCCACGCTTTCTTAATCACTTTTGTTCATTTTGATAAGTCTCAAGTGAATGTTGCCAACTGTAAGATCTCCATTAATTCATTAAGGCACTACATCTGATCCATTAACTGATTAAATTCTGATTCCATGGCTGCTGTCTCCAATTCATCACCGCACTTTAGCATCAGCCACAAGGGACCTTTCACAGCACCCTTGAGACAATCTATAAATCAAGCATCGATTAAAGCAATAAATCATTAACTTTTATTTCTTCCTGGTTAAACAAGAGAGTTGGTGTACAGGTAGAAGTGTTATTTCTGCTTTCAGTGCATGAAAAGACCAATTTTCCAACTAAGCATGAAAATCTTATGTAATCCCTATTCACGTACAACTGATAAAACAAAATCAACAGTATAGCTGCACTTTCTTTATAGCAACAGTGTTACTCTTTTGCATTCAGTCATATTTCACCTGTCAAGTACATACACTGGCCTGACACCTATTCATATCTTTGTATTCATTGTGATCCAGTTGAGATGAAGCATGGCTGATTATTGTCGTGCACCTGCTCTAAACTGAACAGATTGTTTATTTCAAGCATTCCCTTTTAAAAAGCTCATATGGTTATCAGTCAGAAAAATGCTATTGACAAACACACTACAAAAGGATCCTTTTCTTGGCCAGGTGGTTTTGCTTCTCTTCTGAAGGGTCTTACTGCGTTGCCTAAATAGAAATTTTTCACAAGAGCCCAGTTGGCAAATGCTGGCAGGTTGTTTGATTGTGGCATGCACCACAGTCAAATACAATAGTTTTTTCTTGCTTATTTTCCTGCAGAAGTTGATGAATGATGTCCAGAGTAGAAACCAGGGCTCATTCCTCTACCAATTCAATATGCTACTCCAACTGAGGTTGGTTATCTCATCACCAGCTAAAAATCAAGCCTTCAACTGTTCTGGTCTGCATGGCATTGTGCCACATCAGGCAGTGCAATTACCGTTAAGCTGATGAAGCAACTAACAATATTTCACAACAAAACAGCTTCTCTTAGCAAAAAAAGCTTTGATGGTTTTTCAGTAAATCAAACTTGCAAGAGCAGCCTCTGCAGCAAGACATTTAATTAATTTTATCCCCTGTTGTTTTATGTTGATGACACTAATTAGGCAAAATCTGAAGAACATTACAGTTAGCTGTGGAGTACTAGAAGGGGAAGCTAGAATAAAATAGCTGCTTGATAGCATTTCACAATGTGATTTTCCTAAGCATTCCTGGTCTGTTATTTGTTCCAAACCATGGATCTGGTACATGTTTATAGCTTTTGTATTAACTCATTTCAATCAACTGTGGAAATAGTTAGTCACATACCTGACCGGGAATATGCAAGCTGAAATCAAGGCCGCATACAAATTCTGTATGGTGTTCCACTGTTTCAAGAACTGAATCAGGCTTGGAAACATCCCAAAACCTATGAAGGAAAGCAAACAAATGCAATTAAAGTAATTGAATGGATGTAAAATTGCAGTTTAATGTTATGATACAGTACTCCAATGAAGAATCTGACCTATGCAATACTAATTCTTCCAGTATTAAAGCTCCAACTGGTATAGATACCCAAAGGAGGCATACATGTACAAAAGAACCAAGTACTTCAGTTTGGCGAAGAAAATAAATAGTACAGTACTTTAAGTATTTCAAAGTAATGTAGCAATTAACAAAATAGTTTGTTTAGCAAAAATTTCATTGAAGTTAAAACCAAAAGGACTGTGGCTGCTGCAACTTAAAGACAAAAATTGCTGGAAAAGTTCAGCAGGTCTTGCAGCTTCAATGGAGAGAAATCAAAGTTAATGTTTCAGGACGAGTGACCCTTTCTCAGACCCTATATCAAATTACTTCTGCTATTTAACATCGATCTAGCCTCACATTACACCTTCACAAGTGGTCACTCCTACCTATATTATCACAGACAGATGGGTTTGTGATACATAGGTTGGTGAAAACAGGGCAAAATGTGTTGTACCTTCCTACTGATTTGCTCATTACCTATCACAGGCCCAATCTGACAGGGCTCAGGCTGCAGCCAGCTTGGTCAGTGATAGTACAACCGAACCACTCTTAGCAATGATCTTGAAGTACCTCACACAGGTTCCACTCTGTGCCTTTGGTGCGTTTTCCAAGTAATGAAAAGTGATTCATCAGTCGAGGGAGCGCAGTGGGCTATGAGGCATCCATGCCCATATTTGACCTGATGCTATGGGACTTCATGGGTCCACAGCAAATGTTGAGGACTCCCAGGGCAACAACCTCTCAACTGCACACCATTGTGTCACTGCCCTTTGCTGCGTTGGGACTGGACTAACCAAGAATGGTGACGGAGAAGGCTGAGACATTGGATTTAAGATACAATTCAATATGTATAACTGTATTAGGTTGTTGCTTGATCATTTTGTGGGGTTGGCATAAGTCCCCAAACACTGGTGTGGACTGCCTTGAAGAGTTGACAGTAAAGGGTATCCATTTGACATTTTTGGTGCCTTGGTTGATGCTGGGTGGTCCTTCCTTTATTATCCAGTTTGTGACTAAATAGTACATTCTGCTTTGAGCTTTTCTGAACCAAAGACTGGAAGTTCAAAATCTTGACTCATCGCTAAGATTCATGACGACTTTTCTTTCCCTGTTTGCATTTGGCTAATTTACTTTCTTTTTCTCTTTGATTCATTTACATTATATACCAGATGGATAAGCACTTTTTTTCAATTCTGCTAAGTACAAAAGTATATGGTGCACTTTCTTACATGGACCAGATCCAAAAAAAAACAATTTGCTTTACAGAGTGGGACAGGTAGCTTTGTCACAGCTCCCTGAATGAAGACTGAATAAATGGTAGATATCCGAGCACCTGTCATCACTGAAATTTGAAAGTTCAATGGTTAAGGACTTACATGCATTTACCATCCGACTACAATCCTCATCAATTTGTGTGGATTCTTGCCCCTTTGGCCTCATTACATTTTATCATATAATCTGACATTAAGAATTAAAAATATATAGTCTGATTGATGAAGTTACTTTATAATGGGGGCGGTTGTGTTGTGGGGGGCAAGGGTGGCAGTGGGGTGAGAGAGTAAACTTATCAATAAGTGGGGATGGTGATAGTCTTGGAAGAGAGGTATGTGGGCTATTGTGTTAGGGCAGTAGGTTAGCAGGACAGGGAATGCTGGGAGTGTGGTGTCAGTGGCGAGTTGGGGATATCAGTTGTACAGTTACCCAGGAGTCAGAGCAGGTTTTATTCCCTCCAGGTGCTTCTGGGTAACTAGTCATGCAAGTGAGTCACAACCCTCCAATGTCTAAATAACTGGGTGTTGTAGACTTTCTCAGAGAGTTCCAGATTCTATCTACAGCACATGGACTGTAGTGGTTCAAGGAGGCAGCTCACTACCACATTCTCAACCAGCATTGCCCGTCTTCCATGAGTGAATTAAAAAAAGGTGGAGGAAAATTGCCCATCAGAAATTAAATGTCCTGGACAATTCCTAAGTACCCGGTATATCGGGAATTCCAAGAGGTGCCACTGCTCCAATCCCCACAATCAACACGTTGGGAGTTTCCATTCATCAGTAACTCAGTTGGACTTTACCAGGTAAATGCAGAGGCTACAACAGCAGGTCAGAGGCTAGGAATCCTGCAGCACGTAACTCGCCTCTTGACTCCCCAAAGCCTGTCCATCATCTGTAAGGCACAAGTCAGGAATTTGATGGAATATTCCCCACTTGCCTGGATGGGCGCAGATCCAACAACACTCAAGCAGCTTAACACCATCCAGAACAAAACAGCCTACTTGGTTGACACCACATATGCTAACACTCATTCCTTCCATTACTAATGCTCACTAGCAGCAGTGTGCACCCTCTACAAGATGCAGACATTCACCAGCGATCCTCAGACAGATCTCTGAAGTCTACAATCACTTCTCTCTAGAAGTATAAGAGCCACAGATACATAGGAACACAACCTGCAAGCTCCCACTCACCATCCTGACTTGAAATTATCTCGCTTTCTTCACAGTCACTAGGTCAAAATCCTGGATTTTCCTTCCTCAGGGCGTTGAAGGTCTACCTACAGAACATGGATTGCAGCGATTCAAGAAGGTAGCTCACTACCACCATCTCAAGGACAATTAGGGATGGACAGTAAATGCTGGCGAGCCAGCGATGCCCATGTTTTACGAATGAAGAATAAAAACAAAACGACCAGCTTCTATTCAGAAGATTTAGGTTGACATCTTTTATTCAAAGCACTAGCAAGGGTAGTAAAATGCAGCAGCAAAACAAAATGTGGTTCCAGATGGTCCACAGCAAGTCTAATTATCGCATCAGAAATCTGAGTAACTCAGAAGCCAATAACCTCCAAGGTGAAAGTGAGGACTGCAGATGTTGGAGATTAGAGTCCAGAGTGTGGTGCTGGAAAAGCACAGCAGATCAGGCAACATCGCAGGAGCAGGAAAATTGTGTTTTGGGCAAAAGCCCTGGCTGGCCAGCGTTTACTGTCCATCCCTAATTGACCTTGCAAAGGCAGTAGTGAGTTACCTTCTTGAATCGCAATCCATGTACTTAGGTAGATCCTCAATGTCCTGAGGAAGGGTCACTCCAACTGAAATGTTAACTCTGATTTCTCTTCACTAATGCTACCAAACCTGCGGATCTTTTTCAGCCATTTCTGTTTTTGTTTCTGATTTATATCCCTGATGAAGGGCTTTTGCCCGATTGTCGGTTTTCCTGCTCCTCGGATGCTGCTTGACCTGCAGTGCTTTTCCAGCACCATACTCTCGCCAATAATCTCCAACCTGGCACAGAGTTCTGCCTCGGCCTCTGAGGAAGGGTCACTCCAACTGAAACACTAACTCTGATTTCTCTTCACGGATGCTGCCAGACATGCTGAGCTTTTCCAGCAATTTCTGTTTTTGTTTCTGATTTACAGCATCTGCATTCTTTTGTGCTTTTCTCTTGACAGAATCTTGCCTGTCAGCACATGCTGAATTACAGTGATATTGTACCCTGTCACTCAGATCCATTTGTGAAATGCTACCCAGAAAAGTATTTTCCAGATACTTGCAAGCCATCCGGAAGGTGAAATTAACTAAGTTTTGCTTTGCATCCTCTACTTGAGCCATTGGAGTACAATCCTCTGATCAAGAATCAAGGAGTGATATTAGATTAGATTAGATTCCCTACAGTGTGGAAACAGGCCCTTCAGCCCAACAAGTCCATACCAACCCTCTGAAGAGTAATCCACCCAGACCCACTTCCCTCTGACTAATGCACCTAACACTACGGGCAATTTTGCATGGCCAATTCACCTGACCTGCACATCTTTGGACTGTGGGAGGAAACCGGAGCACCCAGAGGAAATCCACGCAGACACGGGGAGAGTGTGCAAATTCCACACAAACATTTGCCCGAGGCTGGAATCGAACGTGGGACCCTGGTGCTGTGAGGGAGCAGTGCTAACTACTGATCCACCATGCCGCCCTATGATGTGATATGGCCTAGAAGGAAGCCATTCAGCTCATTACACTTACATTAATCCATTTGAGACATATTACTTTACTCCTAGTCCTGTTCTTTCAGAATAAATTTTACATTGTTATTTCCTTAAGTACACCTACATCTTTTGATTTTTCATTTTCAAATATTTATCCATCCCCCCCCTTTTTAAAATCTATTGTAAATTTATGCCACTTTCAGTGCCTGACTCAACGATCAATGAAAATTATTAAGAGACGGATAGAAGTTAAACCTCTAACTGGAGGTCATTCAGTAAGCAGGAAATAAAGTAGAGACTTTGAAAATGAAGATAAAGATTATGAAATCAATGCACTGCAGTGGAATGGAGATTGGTAATGCTGAGAATGACAAATGGGATTGACTATTTGGAAGAGAGGAACTAAGTCCTGAATTTTGGATTGACTGATGTTCCTAAAAACAGGGCAAGGCAGATGTTGAGTGGAATCAAAAAATCAATCAATGTTGAACTATAATTGCATAAAAACATGTAATTTATTAACATTGATTTTTCATCAATTCTATTGTCTGTATTTAGAATTCGACAGGAAAGTGGATGAGAACAGAATAGATAGGGAGAAACTACTGCCACTCTTTAAAGGGTCAAGAATGCGAAGGCACAGATTTAAAGTGATTTGAAAAGAAGCAAATGCATTGCGAAAAAAGTCTTTTCCACACAGCAATTAGATAGGCTCTGGAATGCAGTGCCTGAAAGTGTCGTGGAGGCAGGATCAGTCAGGGAATTCAAGAATGCATTAAGTAATTATTTGAATATAAACAAATTCAGAGATACAGAGGAAAGGCAGAAGAATGGCACTAAGTAGAGCAGGTGCACACCTGATGGGCTGAATGGTCTCTTTCCATTCCACAACAATTCTGTGATCCTGGTCAATCAACTCGAATCCTTTCCTATATATTGGTTTCTATTTTGAAGCAGAATAGCCAAAACCCTCCACTGTAACACAGAATTTCTCATACTTTTGATCTGTGCACTGTCGGCATCAGTTCTTTGATTTGCAGGGTAATAATTATACATATCTGTTTGAGTTTCTGGAAAATGGGAGGCAGGAGGTTAGCAAGGCAGGTATTTAAATTATTTAAGCTCAATAATTTATACACTCCATGGATAAGGTTTTGTTGATGGAGGAACTGAAGAAGGGCAGTAGTGGGAAATAATGTGGAGATAGAGATCAATGATCTTGGTGATACTTCCAGAAGAAAATAAGATAAATGTACATTTAAGTAAAGTTCTTCACGCTCTCGGAGAAGCGCATCTGAATGAAATACCATCCGTACAGAAGCATTTGGGGGACAGCCATCAAAATAACATCAGATTTAGAATAGTCCTGGAAAATGGCAAATAATCAAGCTTAAAATAATTTAACTGCAAGAGGGGTAACTTCAGTGAGTTGAAAAGAGATCTGACCCAGGATTGTAAAGTAGGAAATTTATGCTAAATCTAGATTGAACCTTGATTCGAACATACTTAGTAATATGCAATGTAGCTCTGATGACCGCTGTATTTAGGGTGGTTCAGCGGTTAGCACTGCTGCCTCACAGCACCAGGAACCAGAGTTCGATTCCAACCTCCAGTCTGTGTGGGTCTCCTCCCACAATCCGAGGCAGGTTAGCTGAATTGGCTGCTAAATTGCCTCATAGTATTCAGGGATGTGCAGGCTAGGTGGATTAGCCATGGGAAATGCAGGTTTAAAGGGACAGGGTAGGGGGTTGGGGGTGCATGGGATCTCTTAGGACAGCTGGTATGGGCTCAATTGGCCAAAGGCCTGCTTCCACTCTGTAGGAATTCTATGATTCTTTAAAGTGGTCCTATCAAATACACTAGGTCAGCAATGATGCTCAGTTTGGGTTCTGCCAGGACCACTCAGCTCCAAATCTCATTCCAGTCTTGGTCCAAACACAAATTGAGCTCCAGAGGGGAGGTGAGTGTGAGTGATATCAAGTTTGCATTTAACTGAGTGAGATATTAAGCAGCCTTAGTAAAACTGGAGACAATGGGTATTGGTGTGGTACCTCAGTGTAGTGTAGCAGACCCAACCATCTTCAGCTGCTCATCAATGACTTTCCCTTCATTACAACACCAGAAATAGAGATGTTTGCTGATGACCGCAAAATGATTGGTACCATTCACAACTTAAGTATTGAAGCAATCCATGCCCATACACAAGGTATCAACAACATTCAGGCTTGGGATGTTAACTGACAAATAAAAATAATGCCATATAAGTGCCAGGCAATAACCATTTATAACAAGAAAGAAAGAGAAAGTGAGTACAAGAAAGAACCCAATTATTTTTTAATCCTTCATTATCAACATCACTGGAGTTACTATTGACCAGAATTTAAACAGTACCAGCCATATAAATATGGTGGCTAAAAAAGGTCAGAGGTTAGGCTTTTTCATTCACTGGATGACGGATTTCGCTGGCTATAGCTCACATTTAGTGTCCATCGTTGCTATGGTCTGGAGTCACATGTAGGACAGACCAGGTAAGGATGGCACTTTCCTTATCTAAAGGACATTAGTGAACCATTTGGGTTTTACTGACAATCGATTTATGGTCAGGATTAGAATCCAGACTTTTATTGATAGACAGACAGACACAGACAGACAGACAGACACACACACACACGCACACACAAAATCACTATCATCTTCTCAAGGCAATTAGGGATGGACAACAAACACTGACCAAGCCAGAGGAGATCACATCAGATACCCACAACCTCTGGGTGAAAATACTTTTCTTGAAATCCCTTCTAAACGTCACATTCCTTACCATCAAACTGTGCCTCTTGGTTTTTTTTAACCCTCTATCAAGGGAAAACATTCTCCTTATCTATCATGTCTCTGCCCCTCAGAACTTTGTATACCTCAGTCAAGTTCCCTTCCTGATGATGAGGCTCTTGCCCAAAACATCGATTCTCTTGGTCCTCCAATGCTGCCTGACCTGCTGTGCTTTCCCAGCACCACACTCTCGACTCTGATCTCCAGCATCTGCAGTCCTCACTTTTTTCTAGGTTTCCCTTCAGCCTTTTCTGCTCTAAAGACGACAACACCAGCCTATCCACTGTCTCTTAATAAAGCTGAATCACTCCAATCCAGACAACATCCAGATGAATCTATTCTACACACACTCACGCAATCATATAAGTCCTAGAATATGGTGATAAGAACTGCACACAGCTCTCCAGCTATGGCTGACTAATTTTAGATTTGGCTGCATCCCTAACCTCCTTGCTTTTGAATTCAATGCGTTGACTAATAAAGGCAAATATCCCATAAGTCTTTTTAACCACTTTATCCACATCCGATGAGAGAAGGAGAAGGGAATTGAGGTTGTGATAATAGATTTAAGAGGAAAGTTAGGTGAAAGCTCAAGCAGATCATAAATGTCAGCATGAATAGGTTAGGCTGAATGGTCTATTGGTACACTGGAAATTCCATGTCATATCTACCACTTATAAACAGTAGTCATTGTGTTATTTTGACAGAAATTGGGATAAGTAGAGAGGACAAGCTAAAGGTACAGAAAATAGAATCCTTATATTTTCCCCTGTTTCTTCCTTCAGTATTGCCACAGCCTAACTGACCCACCAAGATCTATTAGATAAGAAACACCCGATCCAGAATTGACAAATCATGATTCTCTCTTTACAATGGTACCAAGTCTTGGTACACCCCACCTCTGCCAAGGGAAATTGAAAGACAATTTGAATTTTTATTAATTGGAGTTTGTTTAAACAAAGTTTAAGTGATCCTTATGGCAAATATTTAGTCTGCTTGCTCATTCATTGTCACCATCAAATATGATACAGTTACTCATTAAATGAATATATGAAATGAAAAAAAGTGACCAACGTACATATTCAGAAAATTATGCCACAATGTCCCTGTTAATTACATAGCATATAATGTGGGCTAACAAACCAAGTTGACTTTCCTTTTCTTTTTATTCCTGATCATTTCTGGACACAGCAAAGATACACAGCAAACAAAGATAACAGCAACAGACTTCACACATCTCCCTGAAGTGTAGTCACTATACTATACTCGCTCAGAAATTCAGTATATTTTACATTTTGATTATAATGCAAGTATAATTCTGCCTATGTAATAAATTCTGAAGTTTATTTAGGTCATCATAGTCAACTTGAAAATTACTTTATTGGTAAATTTTAAATGTAGTATTTATAGCATCAAGCTAAATATACTACTGAAGTGACTAGTAACTGAGCTGGTAACTAAATCATTTTGCATTCAATGTCTTCAATGCAGTATGTTTACATTTCTGAGTAACCAAGAGTGCACTGGAAACAATATTCTCTTGGTTGAAAATTAATTCTGGTAAAATACACTGTTGTTTCATTAGTGTTTGTTAGAATTGGAGAGAGCACAATGAGTCTGCAGCATTAAAAATGAGAAGAAAAACTCCTCCATATTATCCCTTACAGGTTGATATAGCTTGACAACAATGCTGAGGAAATCCTCATCAGAGAGAATATCCAAAACTAAAAATCAAAATGCTGATGTGAATTTTCCATAAAACATACGGGTTGCACTTGTTCTAAAGAATGAAGATCATGATTGGGGAATGTCTGCAATATAAAGAGTGCCAGACATTATGTTTTGCACTCTAAAGCTATTGGTTTTGCATTGGTAGACCAATAGAATTGTAACTCTAGTCATGTGGTCAAATCTGTGGCTTAAATCCCTTTTACAATGGAAATAGTTCAGTCCTACAAATTTGTCTTCAATTTGGAAGCTTTGTTTTGGAAACATCTTGGTAATTCTATGCAATATTCAACATGTTACCCCACTATCTAGCTGATTTGGATTTTTTTTAATCTTTACATTAGTGCACAACATGACATGAGGTGCAACTTATATTAACACCTCTTCCTTAAAGTAAAGAGGAAGGATGCTAGAACACTGAGCAGAACTATATGTGCCCCCTTCTTAAAGCATTCAATGTTTTGCCATGAAAGCGATTGGGGCCAGAGAATTCCACAGGCTCATCACTCTCTGGGAGAACATAGAACATAGAAGAATACAGCGCAGTACAGGCCCTTTGGCCCTCGATGTTGCGCCGATCCAGGCCCACCTAAACTACACTAGCCCACTATCCTCCATATGCCTATCCAATGCACGTTTAAATGCCCATAATGAAGGAGAGTCCACCACTGCTACTGGCAGAGCATTCCATGAACTCATGACTCGCTGAGTAAAGAATCTACCCCTAACATCTGTCCTATACCTACCCCCCCTTAATTTAAAGCTATGCCCCCTTGTAATAGCTGACTCCATATGTGGAAAAAGATTCTCACTGTCGACCCTATCTAAACCCCTCCACATCTCAGTCCTAAATGGAATAATCTATTTCCTTAGACTGTGACCCCTGAGTCTGGACTCCCCTTCCATTTCTCCAGACAATGGAAGATCAATGCCAAGACCGTGCAGAAGTCCCAAAGTGCTAGCTGCATGGGAATTACTTAGGAAGTTGAAACATCTGATAGTCAATTACCCAGTCTGGAATTCTCCAAGAAAGTTGAAGTTAAAGTCAGAAACTTTGGAGGGTTCCAAATGACGTTAGTGAACAGTTAGTGTGGAAACATCAGTCTAACTCTTGGATAAATATAAAAATCACTCAATCCACAGCCACTCTTACTCACATCACTTGTTTTCCCTACCCACTGCGAACATCCTCCGGATCCCACCACCATCACCCCCAAACTTCTGAACCTGACCCACTGCAAAATTGCTCAATTTGAACACCTGACTGCCCCTCTTTCAGACCCAATACCTCTCTGCTCTAGCTTAGGACCAAACCTAATAACTCTCTTACCTCCTGGCTGTTGGACACAATCCCCTCTCCCCTCAACCCACAACTAGGCCTGACTCACCACAGACCCAATTCTCCTGACCCCAACCAAACCTACCAAATTCATGGGCCATCAGATCCCCAAGATCATTCCCTTAGCCCAGATATGGGCTGACCACCCCTTAATGCCCCTCCATTAAGCTGACCACTCACTATTGAGCTGACCCATTACCTGCCATCTCAGCCAACTGGCATCCCAACCCCCTCACCCAGCTGGCAGTATATCACTCCACCTACCAATTCATTCGCTATACCACTTACCGTAAACACTTTAAGTGTTACAAAGATAGGAAAGTATAACTCATTTTCATTTTAAGAAGTTCATTGGCCTGCCTTTGCTACAATTCATATTAAAAGACGCACGCATTAAAAAAGACACTTTTTAAAAATGATATTTTACATCAAGGCAGGTGTCTAGAGGCTGGATGACCTCTTTCTTATATTTCAGACGTTTCTGGCAGTGCTTTATTCACACTGAATTAGGTTGAAGCAGACAAACATTTTTTTCATGTAAGGGATATGGATATTGCCAGCAAGGCCAGCATGTGTTATCTATCCTTTATTTCCCTTCAACTGATTGATTCTGTGGAACATTACAGAGGACAGTTCGGAGTCACGTGCTCTGGAGTCACATGAAGGCCAGACCAAAAAAGGTCAGTAGAAAGACAGTAGTCCCCTAACAGACACCAGCAAACTAGAAGGGCTTTTACAACAGTTGACAATGGTTGCATGGATGCCATTTGACTAGCTATTTTTTTAAAATTCCAGATATTTTATTGTATTCAAATTTCACCCTTTGCCATGGTGGGATTTGAACCAATGTCCCCAGAACATTAGCTTAAGTATGGAGTTTTCGACAACAAAAAGTTAGGGTCAAGCCAAAGCTGACATCATTACAAATTTCAGTCTGTCTGGTGATACTAAAACAAGATGTTCCTGTACAGTCAAACCTATCCTCTTAATACCTCTTTAATAAACTCATCCTTAACTGCAATAGGGTTTGCAAAGAGTTTGATTGCCAAGTACAACATCTTCCATAACATTGCACTCAGGGCTTATTTAAACAGAACAAAACTCTGAAAAATTTGACAAAGATTCACCTGCACTTCATCCAACCTTATCTATTGCATCCATTGCTCCCAATGTGGTCTCCTCGAAACTGGAGAGACCAGACGCAGACTCAGAGATCGGTTCACAGAGCATCTGAGCTCTGCACGCATCAACTAACTCAAACTTTTGGTTGCTTTCTATTTTAACTCCCCTTCCCATTCCCACTCTCCTAGCGACATGCCCATTCTTGGCCTCCTCCACTATCAGAGTGAGGTCAAACCCAAAATGGAGGAACAACACCTGACATTTCATTTGGGCAACTCAATGCCTCAATGTAGACTTCACCAGCCTCAAAATCCTTCCACCCCAGCCCTCCTCCATATCTGATCTGCCCATCTTCCTACTCACCTATCCACTCCACCCTTCCCACTGACCAATCACAATAACCCCCTATTTGCATCCACCTATCACCATCCCACCTACTCTTCCTCTAGACCCACTCCTTTCCCTCTATATTCCTCCCATCTCTAGTCCTGACAAAGGGTTTCAGCACAAAACGTTGACTTTCCTGCTCCTCGGATGCTGTCTGACCTGCTGTGCTTTTCCAACTTCACATCTATTGACTCTGAAAAATGAAACTATTTGTGTTTCATTTGTTTCCAACTTTCACTTTAAAAATGAATCCGCTTAAATGTTGTAATTATAATGTTGTTACTAGATCTCAAGAGTGCATTTTGGCTTGAAAACTTTCGAAGAAATTCAAAATAATTGAATGATATAAAGGATTTTGATTTTATAACTTAATTTAATAAACGAATCAATTAGGCTGGCTTACAGTCACCAGAGAAATTTTAACAAGCTTCAGTAAAGAACAATGAATCATGTCAGTTTGATTGGCACTCTAACGACACAATTATTTTAAGCATTTTAAAGAAAGTTCAAATCATGGAAAACGTAATCAGCTAATATAATTCAGTATACTTTGGGTGGCTCTTAATGATAGCCCATATTGATTTTCTTTATTAATGCAGTATGGTTGTACATCACAAGGAAGGCATACTGATGAAATGGCAACAATTCAGATTTTGCATTGCAGCAGGAACAGTTCTTCATTCCATGCTGTATGAGACAGGGTAAAATATGCACTCACTACTTACTGGCAGAATCTTGTTCTGTTTAAAAGATGCAGTATGTCTTTATGCTGGCCAATTGAAATTGTTACATAAAAATAATAAACTTTTGCTAAAGTTCGACTTACAAACATTATTTTAGGACATTTGACACTGAAACTAAGATAGCAGCTAAAAATGACAGCATTTTGAAATGTCTGGAACTTTCCCGTAGCTACAATGCTGCAATGTTGACTACCCATTTGAGGAAGATGGAAGGACGCAAACAAGATAACTAGCTATAAAAACATGTCCAAAAACAAAACCAAACAATAAACAGATCATGTAAAGTTATGACAATAAATTTAAATAGATTAGGCACAATAACAAAAAATCATAGAAAAGATACCAACAGACTAGGTTGGAAAAAGTAGAGAGAAACTGTTTCCTCCAGCAAGTAGGCCATTAGACCAATTTAGAATAACTGGCAAAAGGACGAGAGGGGACATTAGGATTGTTTTTCTGTCACCAGTTCTAGCGATCTGGAATGCACAACTGAAGGCCTGAAATCAGAATTCATGGTTTAGGAGCTTTCAGGACAGACTGGCCATGTGTGTGAAGCAGACTAACTTGTAGGGTTAAGGGGACAAAACCAGTGCTGGATTAAATTGGAGAAAGAGTCTATATGAGTACAACAGGTTGAATATCTGCTTCTCTGTTCAAAGTCTATATAAGGGGGCCAAAAATTACTTCCTTTTTGCAAATGGAGTAATTTAAAAGTTTCAAATCCACCACCCGTCTTTTTGAGGCATTGTGTTTACTTGTGCTGCAGTTCAGCTGATGCAGCTGATCACTTTTAACACACTCTTCATGTGAAATCCTAACCAATGACTGTTGTCAAACTCAGCTCCCAGAGCAGAATCACATCTAAATCTGATCCTATCCACATATAACCTTCAATGAACTGTTAACATTTTCCTCCGCTTGAGCTTGACTAACTAGAGAACAAGGCATCATTTGACCTTGTAAGTGATCAAGCAAACCCAGCAAAAGTGGAGTCAATGAGAACCAGGGGGAAATTCTTTACTGGTTTAAGTTAGACTTAGCACAAAGGAAGGTACTTAGGTTGTTGGGTTTCAAGCATCCCCATCCCAGGAGATCAATTCAGGACTTCCTCAGGGCAATGTCGTAAGCCCAACCAGCGTTATCTACTGCAACAATGACCGCCCCTCTATCAGAAAGGAGGTTGTGCACTGACAATTCCACAATGTTCAGCACCATTTACGACTCCTCAAATACTGAAACAACCACTTGGTCCACATGCTGCAAGATCTGGACAACACTCAGATCAGGGCTGTTAAATGGTAAATAACATTCACACCACTCAAGTGCAAGGCAATGACCATCTCTAACAAATGAGAATTCAACAATCATCCCTTGATATTCAAAAATGCTATTAATAACCCCTCTACAATCAACGGCCTGGGGGCTACCATTGACCGGAAATTGAAGTAGATTAGCCACATAAATACTGTGATTGTAACAGCAGGTTAGAGGCTAGGATTTCTGTGATGACAAATTAACTTCCTGACTCCTAAAGTCTGACAACATCTACACCACGCAAGTCAGGAGTGTGATGGAATACTGCTCACTAACCTGTATAAGTGAAGGTCCAACAATGCTCAAGAAGTTCAACACTATCCAGGACAAAACAGCATTCTTGACTGGCATCCCATTCAACACTTTCAGCAGTCATTTCCTTTGTTATCAACATGGCAGCATTTGTGTACCATCTACAAGATGCTTGACAATTCACCAAAGCTCCTTAGACAGCACTTTCCAAACTGTGGCATCTACTACCTAAAAGATAGGGACAGCAGATATGTGGGAACACCATCACCTGAAAGTTCTCTTCATTCCACACAGCATGCTGACTCGGAGCCATATTGTTGTTCCTTCACTGTCACTGGTTCATAATCCTGGATCTTCTCAAACAGCAATGCAGATGTACCTACACCACATGGGCTGTAGCTCACAAGAAAGCAGCTCACAATTAGGCAGTTAGAGATATGGAATAAATGCTAACATAGTCAGCAATACCTATGAATCCCATGAAATAAAAATCAGACTGAGTAAATTAGTGAGCTATGATTTCTCTAGCACACCAGACAGTTTTTTTTTCAAATGTTTCAAAAGCAGTCGCATTAAAAGCCTTGACAGCTTGATTGTTCCTTTTGATAGCTGTTTTTCTATTAACACACATTAATGTCTACTTTCAATAATTCCAAAGGCCAGTTTACCTCTCTCAAAGGTCACTGCAGCTTTTCCAAAAAGTAGCCTTATCTCTCCAGAAGGGTGAGCCACCACCCCCAAAGAATTCCCCAAAGTTTCAACCTGCAGCTTTTGCTGCAAAATGTGTGTGAAATGCAACCCAGCCCCAGGAAAATGTGAGATGCCATATCCGAGACAGGATTTCCAAATTTTGGCCTACTCTTCCATTTTCACAATAGCAGAGGGGCTCTCCATTGTGGTGAAAATCCAGATTACTGACTCATGCTGACCATTAGAAAAGCACAAAGATATAGATTTTTGTTAGGCAAAGGTATGAAGAATTATAGACTAAAAAGGATATGTAGAATTGACATGGACATAAGCTATCACACAGTAGAACAGCAAGCAGTATGGAGGAGCTGTTGTGCAGCTGCTACATTTGCCTGCATAATAACAATGAAATGACTTCAAATGAATCCACTGTATGTGTAGAACTATGGAACATTTCTGAGTCATCATGTGACATATATAACTGAAAAGCTTTTTTTTTAAAAGTAATATTTACCTCATAATTTTCTAGGCGTGGTCTCATCAAGGTTGTATACAGACTGACATTTTTACTGGGTTGAAGTGAATGCTTTTTTTTAAAGTAGCAAGTTATGAATGAACCATTTTTTTTAAACACACGGTACTGCCACTATGGTTCAATACAGTGGTTGTATGGACATGGAAATGTCATAGCTTGACATGAATGTTTTGAGGGATGATACGGATTGTGGGGTTAAAATTCAAAACATACACATTCAAAACATACACTTCACACTGAGAAGAATTTTAAAGAAATTTTAGTACCCTCATTCTGGACTGGAGTAGACAATTGGATAAAACTCTCACCGACTCTGCCTTTCTCACAAGAAAAAGTGTTCTCCATCACAAATGCACCAGTGACGTACATCCCGTTCTAATGTCAACTCTCCATCAATTTAGTAACCAACTAGAAATGAACTGAGGACACTTTTGCTTCATAAGATTTGCAACAACTCTCAGAATTGACTGCCTAAACTAGAAGACAGAGATGGAAATGTGTTGCTGGAAAAGCGCAGCAGGTCAGGCAGCATCTAGGGAACAGGAGAATCGACGTTTCGGGCATTAGCCCTTCTTCAGGAATGAAGAAGGGCTAATGCCCGAAACGTCGATTCTCTTGTTCCCTAGATGCTGCCTGACCTGCTGCGCTTTTCCAGCAACACATTTCCATCTCTGATCTCCAGCATCTGCAGACCTCACTTTCTCCTCAAAGATTTAAACTAGAAGACAGAAAAGACTTCAATCCAGTTATTCAGACGTACATTTGAGACAGAATCAAGAAATTTTAAAAATCTGTTCCCATGACACTACTCTGTCCCCACATTTACAAAACTACTAATAAGTTTCAGATGATCATGAAAGGGACAGCAGTTGTCACTGACTATTTCTAGCTCAAACAATTTCTTGCCTAGCTTCTCAGAATGTTCCCCAAAGATAATGGAGTGGGAAATGTTGGAAATATCTCTTTGGACATGATGTAATTAAATACTTTTATCTTTAGATAACAAAAATATAATGCCAGAGCACGTGAGCTTACTTTTAAAAGAACCCAGCTCAATTTGAGAACTTTGCTTGCTTGTAAATAGCATTTACTAACCTTGTGGTTTCCATAAAAATTGAAATGTTAATATGCAGTGCTGCAAAGTATTACTGTGAAAAATACAGTACACATAAATACTGCAATATTTTCAGTATGGAGGAACAAAGATTGGCAGATTCAAGGGTGAGAAATTTAGATTATTTGTTGACTTTCATCCAGCATATAGGAACATAGGAATCGGACAAGGCTATTCAATGCCTCATGCCTGTTTCACCATTTAATGACTGATCTGTGTCTCAACTTCATAAATTTGCCTTTGGCCCATATTCCTTAATATCTTTGCTTAAGAAAAAAAACCCATCTCAGATTTAGAATTGACAACTGATCTAGCATCCATTGCTGTTTGTGAAGTCAGTTCCAAATGTCTACCATCCTGTATGTGCAGAAGTGCTTCCGAACAGCTCTCCTAACTGGTCTAAATAGTTCTAGAATCTCCAACTAATGGGAATAGTTTATCTTCATCTACCCTATATTTTCCTGTTAATACAATGAAGACTTAAATCAAATTGCATGTCAATCTTCTAAATTCTAGAGAAAACAGGTCTAATTTGTATCATCTCTCCTCATAAATTAATCCCTGAAATCCAGGTGTCAGTAAAATGAATGAATCTTGGAAGGACCAAAATAATAACAAACATTGTTTGCAGTAATTTTGTGTAAAACTCTCCTGGATTTAATTTCTACAAGAAATATTCATCAGCCTATCTGAAATCTCAAGGATGCACAAAGTGTCAAATAATAGTTAGTAACAACGGAACGGTAGTCAATGCCTTCAACTGAGAAACGAACGAGGCAAAATAGGTGAAGAAAAAATGTGTTGCTTACCTGACACTGAAATCATATGAACAAGAGGCCAACATGGATGCATGAAATGGAGAAAACTGCAGAGAAGAATAGTAGCATTAGCTTATATTATGAATGTGACATTTCTGATATGATGTATTTAAACAGATTGATACTTCAATTATACATACAATCCATCATATTTAAGCTTGATACATCCAAACTATTTTGTGTGTGTATTATTTCTGGGGTACTTTTAATTTTTCAGATTTAAAAGTGTAATATTAAAAAAAGAGATTTCGTTTTTGAAAAAATTCAGACAGTAAAACAGCTGGACAGCAAAAATGCTCAAGAAAGTGTCATGAGGCAAGCACTTTTCTGAAAATCATATTCAAATGTTCAATGCAGGGTAGCACGATGGCTTAGTGGTTAGCATTGCTGCTTCACAGTGCCAGGGACCTGGGTTCAATTCCACCTTTGGACAACTCTGTGTGGTGTTTGCACATTCTCCCCATGCCCGAGAGGGTTTCCTTCGGGTGCTCTAGTTTCCTCCTACAGTCCAAAGATTTGCAGGTTTAGGTGGATTGGCCATGGGACATGTGGGGTTACAGGGATTGGGAAAGGGGTGAGTCTGGGGTGTGACGCTCTTCGGAAAGTCGCTGTGGATTTGATACGCCGAAAGACCTGCTTCCACTCTGTTGGGATTCTATGGTGCTCTGATGCTTTGAGATACTGTACTTACATCTCTCTTTCCTTTTAAGCCATACCTTAGGTCCATCATGGTGTCTGTCAAATTCATGATACGTTATGTTATCAGTGAGGGGTATGTTCCTGTTGAAATTCTTGACATCTTACTTCATTAGTGTAAGAACTGCAGAATAGGAAATTTCTGTCTTAAGTTCAGGCTGGGTCACATTGGTCAGGATGTGCACAGAACTAGAGAGGCTGCTTGGACTGGTATAATAAGTGACTGGGATTCTAGGATTTCTGAATCCACTCTCGGGTTTTCCAATTTTCAACAGTACCACGTTAAGGTGCTGATTGATTCGGGTCACAAACCCCCACCCTACATTTCAGACCTGGCTGATTCTATTGCAGGGAAAGGCATATTCCAGTCCCCTGCAATTTCCATGGAGTTGGGCAGGCTTATGAAAGAGTTGAAACTTTATTGCTGGAACAGCACAGCAGGTCAGGCAGCATCCAGGGAACAGGAGATTCGACGTTTCGGGCACAGGCCCTTCTTCAGGAATGAGCAGAGAGTGTTCAGCAGGAGAAGATAAAAGGTAGGGAGGAGGGACTTGGAGGAGGGGAGTTGGAAATGTGATAGGTGGAAAGAGGTCAAGGTGAGGGTGATAGGTCGGAGTAGGGTGGAGGCGGAGAGGTCAAGAAGAAGACTGCAGGTCAGGAAGGCGGTGCCGGGCTGGAAGGATCCGGCTGAGACAAGGTGGGGGGAGGGGGGATGAAGAAACTGGTGAAGTCCAAGTTCATCCCCTGCGGTTGGAGGGTTCCCAGTCGGAAGATAAGACGCTCCTCCTCCGACCGTCGGGTTGTTGTGGTTTGGCGGTGGATGAGTCCAATGACCTGCATATCCTCGGTGGAGTGGGAGGGGGAGTTGAAATGCTGTGCCACAGGTTGGTTGGGTTGGTTCGTCCGGGTGGCCCAGAGGTGCTCCCTGAATCGCTCCGCAAGTAGGCGGCCTGTCTCCCCAATATAGAGGAGGCCACACCGGCTGCAGCGGATGCAGTAGATGATGTGGGTGGAGGTGCAGGTGAATCTGTGGCGGATATGGAAGTTTCCCTTGGGGCCTTGGAGAGAAGTGAGGGGGGAGGTGTGGGCGCAAGTGTTGCACCTCCTGCGGTTGCAAGGGAAGGTGCCGGGAGTGGTGGTTGGGTCGGTGGGGGGTGTGGATCTGACAAGGGAGTCGCGGAGGGAGTGGTCTCTACGGAAAGCTGATAGGGGAGGGGAGGGAAATATATCCTTGGTGCTGGGGTCTGTTTGGAGGTGGCGGAAGTGACGGCGGATGATGCGCTGTACATGGAGATTGGTGGGGTGGTAGGTGAGGACCAGTGGGGTTCTGTCCTGGTGGCGGTTGGAGGGGCGGGGCTCAAGGGCGGAGGAGCGGGAAGTGGAGGAGATGCGGTGGAGGGCACCGTCGACCACGTCGGGGGGGAAATTGCGGTCCTTGAAGAAGGAGGCCATCTGTGTTGTACGTATTTTGAACTGGTCCTCCTGGGAGCAGATGCGGCGGAGACGAAGGAATTGGGAGAATGGGATGGCGTTTTTACAGGGGGCAGGATGGGAGGAGGTGTAGTCCAGGTAGCTGTGGGAGTCGGTTACAGGGGGCAGGATGGGAGGTTATGAAAGAGTAAAGATTCATGGCACCTCACAGCTGTCATAAACCAGAGCCTGTTTAATAGAACCTTTTGCAAGGTCTTACCCATTCCTTTCAATTCCAGATTCTACCCAAACCCTATAACCCTCTCAGAAGCTCCATGTCAAGCTATCATACTTTCACATCCATTCAAACACTGTATTGAACCAATAAATCTTAGAATGACAGTAGTATGTGTTACAAATGCTTTTAAAAGGAAATAATTATTCAGTCATAGCTTCCCACTTGCTTTAAAAAAAATTTACACCAAAACCCATAAAAAGATCAATCTGTATACAGCCTTAATGAGACCACACCTAGAGAACTGTGTACAGTTTTGGTCTCCCTACCCAAGGAAGTTTATACTGGCCACAGAAGAAGTATAACAAAGGTACACTATACTGACTCTTGGAATGATGAGATTGTCGTATGAGAAGTCTGCATTCTGTAGAATTTAGAAGAATGAAAGGTGACTTCTTTGAATCATATAATATTCATATAAGTTTACAGGGTGGATGCAGACAGGATATGATCCTTGGCTATGGTCTAGACCAAGAAAGTCTCAGTCTAAGAGGCAGGCTGTTTAGGACTGAGACAAAAAGGAATTTATTCACGCCAAGACTAAGGAATCTTTGTAATTGTCTACCCCAAAAGGCTGTGGAAATTAATTCACTGAACATGCTTAAGACAGAGATCGATTGATTTCTTGATATTAAAGGCTTCAAGAGATATATGGAT
Source organism: Chiloscyllium plagiosum (assembly GCF_037043375.1). Taxonomy (NCBI): domain Eukaryota; kingdom Metazoa; phylum Chordata; class Chondrichthyes; order Orectolobiformes; family Hemiscylliidae; genus Chiloscyllium; species Chiloscyllium plagiosum. The sequence goes on from NW_028270141.1 coordinate 99,474,586, forward strand.
TATGCAGGATGTTGATGTGGATCATCCACGATCCTGAATGATGGAGTGGAGTCAAGGGGCTGAATATCATACTCCGGCTTATTTTTGATGTACTCCTAAGGTAAAGGTAGAAACTGCAAACATTTAAAATATCTGTCTTCCATAAATTAACACAAATTAGCACAAATTGATAGCACAAATTAGTCAGCCAGCACAGTCAGTCAATCAAGCAACATTTTCTCTGGGGGTCAATAATTGCAAAAGACTAACGGCTGTCAACGCTCTCAGCCAAGAGAAAAATATTGCTCGACTGTTAGTATAGTTTAGAGAGCTTGTCGTGTCAATTCCACAACAGTAATTATGCAAAATGAGGAGGTTTCAAATGTTTGCAGTTTCTGAAATTGGTACTTTAAAGGCTCTGGATGCCCATGGTCCCTCATCCCTGCTATAAGTGATTTACCCAACATTCCTCATGTCCACCTTCCTGCCATTTTCCAAAACCCATGATTCCCCAACAGAACAAGAATACATCTATATCAGTCTTAAATATAACAAGGATTCTGCCCCCACAGCTCTCTGTGACAAGGAGCTCCAAACATTCACGATCACTTGAGCGAAAAAAACCCATCCTCATCCCAATCTTAAATTGGCGTCCTTTTATTCTGAGACTATGTCCTTGGTCCTAGACTTTCACATGAGGGGAAACCATCCTCTCAATACTTACCCTGTCAAGCCTCCAAGAATCCTATATATTTCAATGAGATTATTGCTTATTCTTCTAAACTCCATAAGACAATCCCACCTTACCAGGAATCATCCTAGTGAGCATTCTCTGAACTGCCTCCAATGAAATAACATGTTTCCTTAAATAAGGGTACAAAAACTGCTCACAGCAGTGTTCCAGATGTGGTCTCACTAGCATCTTGCACAGTTGCAGTGAGACTTCCGAGCTGTTATACTCCAAACCCCGTGAAATAAGGGCCAATATTTCATTGGCTGTCCTGATTACCTGCTGCACCTCTGTGGTAGCTTTCTGTGTTCCATGCACAAGCACCCCCAAGTCCTTTTGTGATGCAGCTTTCTGCAGTTTTTCACCATTTAAAAATACTCTGTCCTTTTGTGCTTCCTTCCAAAATGAACAACTTCACATTTTCCCACATTATACTTCATTTGTCCAAATACAACATGTCTATTAGTTCCCTTCTATCCAATCTGATTGAAGCTTCCTCCAAAAACCCTCAAATTATTCAGACATCTTTTTCCTTTCATGAAGCTATGTTGATTCTGTTTCATTAAGTTATGTTTCTACAAATGTTCTACTATCACTTCCAGTACTTTTCCACATCAATACATTTCTAATACAGATGTTAGGCTAATCAGCCTACAGTTACTTGTTTTTGCCTCCCTCTCTTTTTGAATGGGGGTACCACTTTAGGAGCTTTCCAATCTTCTGGTATTTCTCCAGAATCCAGTGACTTTTGGAAAATTACAACCAGTGGATCCACTATCGCTGCAGCTACATTTTATAGAATCAAGCCTTCAGGGTCAGGAGACTTAACTGTCATCACCCCCTTTAGGTGTTGAGAAAGATTTGACCCTGACAAAGACATTGGACATGTCAAGGTGATCTGAAGTGAATCATCAAAGCAGTCAAGTATACGGATGAATAATAACAATAAACTGCAACAACGTGATAGATACGTCACCCCAGTGGAATAACCAAGCAGAAAACCATTATCGACCATCAAGAATTGCCAGATCTCATTGCTTATATAAAGTAATAAAATGTAATGTTTCCTATCCGAACATGCTTCATATAGAGGTCCACATTCTTTAAAAATTAAAAATGTATAATTGCCAGTAATCTACCAACTGGGCAGCCTAACTGTTGTACAATTGGAATTGGTGAAATCTTGAAATGAAAAATGTCACTCATTACATGAGATTTGCAGGTTTAAATAAGCTAAATTTCCTGAGCTAATGTTTCTCAAAACACGTGCACAGAATTACAAGCTTAAACAATCTAAACACTAAAACAAATTTAATGAATTGTCAGTGACAAGCTAAATGGCAGAAACAGTAAATTTACTTACTTTAACTCTCCGTATAGCATAAGTGTGGCCAACGAGATGATGTACTGGCAGTCGGATATTTCGTAGGTCCCAGCACCTTAAACTACAGTCAACTGCTCCAGTAACAAGCATATTCTGGATTAAATATAGCGGACATTTATTCTTTATACCATTTTTCCATTTTATTTTGAATCACAATACAAACAATCACCAAATTGAAATGGATTTATTTAATTGATTTCTATCTCCTTACCTGATCATATTTACTCCAGTCGCAGCTCAGTACCTCTGCTTGATGAGCAGGAATTGTTATCCTGGCTCCTCCTGCTTTTACATCCCAGACTCTTAGAGTGTTATCTCCTGAAATTATATTAACAACACACTTGACTCTTTTACTTTTGTGCATTCAAGTCAGTTTCCAAAAATATATCTGGCAAAACTTTCATTATCTATGCAATCTAACTAGATCCCAGCGATATTCATGCTGTATTGATGGTTTATTCACGATGAAATATTGAGAAAGATAAGGTGTCAGCAAGCATAATGGCATATATGAATTGTCCCAATAGAATTCACACCTAGAGATCATTCCAAACAACTGAAAAAGATTTAAAATTAATAGTATTCTTTATCAGTCCCGCCCACTCCACAGCTGATGAAAGCATTGTCAAGAGTTGGGTATACCTGGGCAGATCACCCTCTCCCATCCCTCAGACCAGCCGATGAATTTCCATTGGCATGGTGGCAGATAGGAGGCAAAGGTGAGTCATAAAGTGGCAGATATACATATTTTGCCTAAATAGGTTTTCCATCAAAGTGCTCTCAAACTTCAGTGTGGCCAGCTTGAGAGGGCACTGATGGATGCAAATCCTGGTGCAGTTGCTAGAATTGTTGCAGGTGAGTCTCACAGAATATCTGGAATAATCAGATCTACTCGCTCCTGTTCTACCCAACGTCTGTTTCTTCCCACCTGAAACCAAATGTACAGTCAAATAACAAACTGGATTTTTCAGCTTCCATGTCCTAAAAAGAATCACATATAAAGGACGGGTTGCAAAATAACGAAAAACTCAAAGTAAAAACCTACATCAACTAAAAATCTGAAGTTAATTCAATGTCTCTTAACAAATTACAAATGGAAACTTCATGCCAAAGGAAACAAAAGGCTAACATGTACTGATGACACTTCACAGAAGGTTATTTGAGACAACAAGACAGAAAAATGTGTTACTGATGGGTACATTGGAACAGATTAAATCAATTACAAAGAGTCATCAGAAAGAGTTATTTTCTGATTTTAGTCTGTGGTTGAGCAGGGATGTCTACAATCATGACAGCTTAAAGAGAAATGGAGAGTTTCCTGACTGAATACTGGAGAAAAGACTCCTAAAGTAATCTCATGTCCTGGAGAATAATAAAAGCATGAGGAGAATTAAAGTAAATTCTGAAGATCAATGGCATATCTTATGTTGGCTCCAGAAGAACTGAAATAGCTCTTGATATTCTGGACAGTATAGGGAAACTCTTGAATTGAATTAATAAAAACAGAAAATGATTTGTTAATATTTTGAGGCTTAATGAATAAGGATTTGAAATACAAGGTTAAATTAGCAGTTCTTGTTTAGTTTGAATCTTGTAAAGCAAATTTTTTATGTTTAAAATGTGAAATTTTGTGTTATAGATTTATCAGCTACTAACTAGACACCTGAATTTCTTTTTTAAAACAAGTGGTCTACCTTGAGAACACAACACCGTCTTTAACTTCTGCATTTGGTTTTGACTTGCCAATAGGAAATCTGAAGCCAAAAGTAATGGTCCCAATTTTCACTCATGGATTCAGTGTGCAGAGGTGGCAGAATACTCAGGTCCATAAAATCCATCTTTTAAAATGGCTTTTCTGCCATTTGGATTTCTGGTCTGAATGGAAGCATAGGGACTAGAAGTCACAGAATGGCTAGAGTGCAGAAAGAGGCCATTTGGCTCATTTGAGTCTGCACTGACCCTCTGAAAAGCATCCCACCCTATCCCCAGAACTCTATATTTATCATGGCTAATCCAACTAGTCTGCACAACCCTGGACACCACAGGTCTATTTAGCATGGCCAATCCACCTAACCTGCACATTTTTGGACTGTGGGAGGAAACCGGAGCACCCGGCAGAAACTCACGTAGACACGGGAAGAATGTCTGTGTGAAGTCTGCACAGTCACTGAAGGTTGGGTTCAAACCTGGGCCCCTGGTCCTGTGAGGCAGCAGTGCTAACCACTGTGTCACCCTGCCGCCCAAAGTCAGGAAAGATGATCCCAGAAAATCTAAAGAGGCTGCCAGCTGTAGAAGTAAGCTGAGCAAACGGCTAACCTCAGGGAAACAGCACTGTCCAAAGTTTAAAAACCAAGAATTAAACATGAACCATCTCTCCAGTCCTCATGCCTTACAGTCACATGGTTCATGCCAACCCATGTCACTTCATACTTTCCATCTATTTTATGGCCTATCATGCTACAGATGTCAATGTATGCCACCCAAACAACTTCTCTGGCCCTTTGTGCTCCCAATGTTGAGGCACACTCTTTAAACAATCCCTATGGCCTATCATGTCAAGTTATGTTATGCACAAACCACTATGGCTCCTCTAAAATTCTGTGCAAAGGTAATACTCTCTACCCATCCCCATAGTCCTAAAATCCTCCTTGGCAAGTTAAGCTTCGACACTATCTCCCATGGTTCATCATATTCTTTACGCCACAGTACATCCCACATGGTTTGGTATAGCCCCCATGTCAACTTAGTGCCATTTCATGCCAACCCATATACCTCGGCCAATGAATAAGATCTCAAGGTATTGTAAAAACGCTATCCATTATCCGAACAATCCGTTATCCAAACTCTTAGTTGTCTGAACAAAATACTCCCCGCCCGTCTCGTTCGGATAATTGAGGTTGTGCTGTATTCTAATTCATCCAGTAGTATCCACCATCAGCATTCCTTAGGAGCTAATACAGCAGAGATATGATAAAGTCCTATTAAATAAAGCTCTGAAAATATACTGCAGACTTCACTGTAATAGACCAAATACTCTAATTAATAAACAAAACCATTGACTTCATTTACGTTCCTTCAACTAAATAAAATATCTTAATACAAATATCCCTTCAAACATTTTCTATACATGTATCTATCCAAGTATTTCTTAAATGTTGTAATTGTACCCAAGTTCACTAGTTCCTCAGGAAATTCATTCCCCACACGAACCACCCTCTTTGTAAAATATTTGCCCCTCATGTCTTTTTCAAAACTCCCTCCTCTCATCTTGAAAATGTGTCCCCTAGTCTTGAAATCCCCCATTCTAGGGAAAAGACAACAAACATTAACTCAATCTATACCTCTCATTATTTTATAGACTGCTATCAGGTTGCATCTCAACATCATACATTCCAGTGAAAAAAGTCCAAGCCTATCCAACCTTTCTTTATAACTCAAACCTTCCATACCCAGCAACATCTTGGTAATTCTCTTCTGAACACTCTCCAGCTTAATAATATCCTACCTATAATTAGATGATCAGAACTAGACACAGTATTCCAGAAGAGACCTTACCAATGTCCAACCTGAACATGGCTTCCCAACTCCTATACTCAAAAGGTCTGAGCAAATGAAGGCAAACATGCAAAATGTCTTCTTAACCACCCTATCTATGTGATGCAAACTTCAAAGAATTACATAAGTGCACCCCTAAGTCCCTCTGTTCTACAGCACTACCCAAGGCCCTACCCTTTTTTGTTGTACTAAAATGCATTTATCCAGATTGAATTTCATCTGCCATTTTTCAGCCCATTGACCCATTTGATCAAGATCTTTTGTAATCTTAGAAAATCTTCTTCATGTCTACTATGCTGCCAATTTTGGCACCATCCACAAACCTACTAACCATACCTTCTATATTCTCATCCAAGACATTTATATAAATAACAAACAAAAGAGGACCCAGAACAGATCACTGTGGAACACCGCTGGTCACAGGCCTCCAGTCTGAAAAGCAATCCTCCACCATTACTCTATCTCCAGCTGTTTTTTTTTATAGATATTTTTATTAGAAATGTAATATTTTTACAAGTTTACAAAGATAAACAAAACTCTCAAGTACAAACATTGATATACAATTAAATCTTAAATATATAATAGCCAAAATTTAACAAAAGAAAAATACCGAGAAAGAAAAAAAAACAAAACTCAACTAACTACTAATCTAACCTACAACTAACCAGAGTGTATACTTAAGTCTCTTACATTATTCAAATAAGAGAAAGAGGAAAAGAAAAAAAACCAAAAAAAAAAACGGATAACATAGAAATTGGGTAGTGAGATACATGCTCGGAATGTGTTAACATCAAATGTAACAAAATCCGTATTCGTCCGGGATTCCTCTCCTAAGGGGCCCCGGACCAGCCAGGTTTGTAATCTCAATTAAATAAAAGCCCTTGTTAGGATAGCCGAAATATCTGTATTCATATAATTCAAGAAGGGCTGCCATATTTTATAAAATAATTCGGTCTTTCGGTGCACCATATTTGTAAGGAAGTCAAGGGGAATACATTCCATAATTAATCTGTGCCAATTTGAAAGTCCAGGGGGGCCCTCAGCCACCCAGTTTACCAAAATATTTTTCCTTGCACAGAAAGAGAGAATAGAAAATAGTCTCTTCCCGTGCATGTCCAGGGAGGGAAAGTTCGAAAAGCCCTAAAGGAGAGATACAGGGTCCACTTTAATTTCCGTTCCTAAAATTTCTGTCAGGGTACTTGCTACTTTAGTCCAGTATCTACGGATCTTATGACAGGTCCATAGGCAATGTACAAGAGTGCCCACCTCTATTTTACATTTGGGACACATTGGAGATGCTCCTGCCTTAAATTTTGCCAATCGATCCGGTGCTATATGGGCCCTATGAAGTATCTTCTGCTGGATAGCCTGAGTTCTGTTACAGATGGTGATTCTTCTGGCGTTTTCCCAAATGTCATTTCACGTTTCTATAGAGATTTCAAGTCCCAATTCCTGATCCCACGTTTTAAGCAGATTGTCCATATCTCCCGATACTTCATCATGTAGTAAATGATAAATAGTACTGATGGAGGGTACCCCCATTGCTCGTAGTACTCTACATTCTCTATCTGATTTATAAAGACTATCTAATAACGTAGTCTTCTGGATATAGTCTCGGATTTGGAAGTATCGATAGAGGCCTCCATTAGGTAATCCGAATTTCTGACGCAGCTGTTCAAAAGACATCAGGACCCCATCTTTAAATAGGTCCCCTAGACATGAGATACTCCTGGATCTCCAGAGTTTAAAAGTGGCATCTGTAAACCCCGGTTGGAATCCCCATGCTCCCACTATCGGTGCATAGGGGGATGTTTTATGTGAGTTGCCCTCATTTTGCCGCATTATATTCCAAGCTTTAATTGTGTTTAGTATTATAGGGTTTTTACAGTGATCCGTAATGATTTTCCTCTTGTCTGAAAATAAAAGGTTAATAAGTGGGCATTTTACTTGAGAAGCCTCGATGTCCAGCCAGATTGATTGTGGATCAGACAAGAGCCAATCAGCTATGTAACTTAATAGGGAACTTAACTGATATTTCCTAAAATCTGGGAAGTCCAATCCTCCCCTTGCCTGTGGAAGCTGTAGCTTCTTCAGCTTAATGAGGGGCCGTCTATGATTCCAGATAAAGGAACCCAACCAGCCATATAATTTACGTAGTGCCAGCCTCGGTAGCATCACCGGAAGCATTCTCATAGGATATAGGAGACGGGGCAGGACATTCATTTTAATTCGTGCTATTCTACCCAGCCAGGAAATTGGAAGGTCTCCCCATCGCTGGAGGTCCTGCCTTATCCTTTCCAGTAAAGTTAGCCTTGTATAACTGACCAAATACTGGGGTAATAAAAATGCCTAAATATAAGAAACCCATCTCCTGCTGTTAAGCCAATTATGTATTCAATTAGCAAGCTCATCCTGAATCCCACATGACCTAACTTTACTAATTAGTCTACCAGGGAGAACCTTGTCAAGGACTTTACTAAAATCTAAATAAACAATGCCTACTGCTCTGTCATCATCAATATTTTTGGTAACTTCCTCAAAAACTCAATCAAGTTTCTGAGACACTTGCACAAAACAATGCTGACTATCCCTAATCAATTTTTGCTTCTCTAAATGTCCAAGAATCCTATCTTTTATAATGACCTCCAACAATTTACACATTTACGCAAGTCAGACTCACAGGTCAATAGCTCCCCAGTTTCTCCTTACAACCTTTCTTGAAGAAAGGTACATCATTAGCCACCCTTTAGACATCAGGCACCTCACCCGTAGTTATCGATGATGCAAATATTTCTGTAAGGGGTCTTGTAATTTCCTCCCGTACTTCCCACACATTTTGGGATACATTAGATCATGTCCTGGAGATTTATCCACTTTTATATTCTCTAAGACTTCCCAAACATCTTCTATTGTAATGTGAACTGTTTTTAAAACAAAGTTTGTTTTTCTGCATTCTCTGGACTCCACTTCTTTGTCCACAATAAAAACTGAGTATTCATTTAGTATCTCTCCCATTTCCTGGGGTCCAAAACAAAGATGACCTCCTTGACCTTTAAGAGACCCTACTGTCTCTCTAGTTACCTTCTTGTTCTTAATGTATTCGTAGAATCTCTTCAGATTATCCTTAACTTTATCTGCCAATACTATCTCATATTCCTTCTCTAACTTCCTGATTTCTCTTAACAATGCTCCTACACTCTTTATATTGATTAAGAGATTGGATTGAACCAAGTTGTCTCCATCCAAAATAAGATTATCTTTTATTCATGACTAGAACCTCAATATCTTTATTCACCCATTGTTTCTTAATCTTAGCAGCTTTTTCCTTCACTCCAACAGGAACAAAATGCTTCTGGACTCTCACCATCACACTCTTGAATGCCTCCCACTTGTCACACATCCTTTTACCTGTGGTCAATCTAGTCCAATCAACTTGATTAATCTTCATAGGTGCTTTTAATTGTATTGACAGTCAATTTTGACTATTGTAATGAGATTGACAATAATGTGTTTATGCACTTTTTATATACTTTTATAGTGATTTTTAACTATTCCAATGGTCAACTAACCTACACTAAAGGCTACCTGACCTCCACTTAAGGGCACCTTACTTCTCCCAATGGTGTCCTGGGACCATACCTAAAAGGGAACCCTAGATATTCAAAGAAAGGTACAAAGTTCAGAACTGCGCTTACCAAATCTACAATGCACAATTCATGTTCCGCACACCAAGCCTATCAAAGTTTCACTTCAGTGGAGGCTACTGATCATGTAAATGGCCAGCCACTTAGATGAATCAACGACATGCAAGTCTCCACCCCAATCTATACCAATGAGAATGAGAAATGCCATGCTCAGGGTGGGAAATGCCATTTTCAGACTCATCTGGCACATTTTTGCCTTGATGGAGAAGAAAGCTTTAGGAGGATAAACAAATTCATTTAGGCAAGTAAGTCTTGAGGAAATATTTACAATTTTTTACAAATAGTTTAAGTTCTGGAGATCTCAGATAACTTGTACTGAGTTAGCCACTGTTGACCAAGAAATAGTGTTACCAATTGGCTCCAGAAACATTTGCCATGAGAAAGGGAATAATATGGTTGGATTTCTGCTCTTGACCAGCACCACATACTCTGCTAGAAGTGCAAATTGGAGTCTGTGCACAATTGTGAAGGCCAATTAATTAGGAAAAAATGAAAAGGAATCAGATAGACTTTTAAGGGAATGGGTAATTTGAGAGGGATGGTAAGATCTCATCACATTTCACCCAGAAGTACTGACATAAAGGACCCATTTCCCATACTCCAATTACTCTGCGAAAGAAGTATATTATTAGAATTACTTCTGGTTCAGATCATTATTTGGAAAAGAATTTCCTTACTACAGATTCTTTAAAAAAATGTTGACGAAGTATTGGTTATTGTGAATGTTCAAATCAAATTGCATGATTAAATAAATATTATGTTACATTCTAAGCATTTTGTTAACCGTACAGCAGATTAAATTGGACAAGGGAAAGAAATAGATCTTTAATAAATCTAACTGGAACTTCTCCGTGAACCACGTCAAAGATTATAATTCTTGTGGGGATTATGCAGTCTGTTTCCTAGTCAGCAGAAACACTTCTCTGCTACAGTATACCCACTGTATACAACCACCATCATCTGCAGTGACAACCAAAACCCATTTGCTGGATTGTTGCAATAATTTTTATTTAGCCTTGGCAGAATGCAGGTACATTATATGCAGTAAAATGAGACAAATATACCCAATACCAAAACTTTGTCCTTATGGGTAAATATTTACTTTTGATATAATTAGATTTTGGGATCACTTATTTGGTGGGCCAACATACATAAAAAATTAACATTCACTCAGATAAAGTGCAAATTAACCTAATTGTAGAACAGCAGCTACCTTCCAATTCAGATTGAATGATTTTAAATCATTTGAGAACTTTTAATATTTTCTGTAAAATTATTATGTTGAACATAATTTTTTATACAAGAATTCTTGAAAAACACAACATAATGAGGTTGAGAACCCAGGGCGCACACAGTGAAGATGATCATTTATTGGATTGTTTTAATAACATACTTACAATGTTGCTAGCATCTTCTTCAAAGGATTAAGATAACTTATTTTCTTAATCATGCACTGAACAAGAGAATAGGGCGGCATGGTAGCTCAGTGGTTAGCACTGCTGCCTCACAGCGCCAGGGACCTGGGTTCAATTCCCCTCTCGGGCAACTGACTGTGTGGAGTTTGCACATTCTCCCCGTGTCTGCGTGGGTTTCCTCCGGTTGCTCCGGTTTCCTCCCACAGTCCAAAAAGGTGAATTGGCCATGCTAAATTGCCCATAGTGTTAGGTGTAGGGGAATGGGTCTGGGTGGAGTGCTCTTGGGAGGGTCGGTGTGGACTAGTTGGGTTGAAGGGCCTGTTTCCACACTAAACAAAAATCGCCTTCTTCACGGCAGCAACAGCTACAGCATGTGGGGAACAGGAAATTTTATTATTGCTTCTATTTAGTTACGTTTAAATTGAATACTGTTAAATCTTGGTATCCAGGGTACATGTGGTTGTTTTAAAGTGCTGCTTTTCAATAAGCATGATTTTTTTAAAAATCAATCCATTCCTGTAGTGTTTAGACCTTGTTTAATGGGAAATAATTCCTTTATCATTGGAGACACTGTTATGCACCTTCTAAATTATAGGCAAGGTGAGGTTTAGATTAATTATGATATATAGGATGATTGAATGTAAAACAATAAATTGTAACATTTGGAAATTTTTGTTGTGGGAACATGTTCAATATAATTAACTTTAAAAATACTAAACTGTTTATATGATGTGGAGATGCCGGTATTGGACTGGAGTGCCCCTCTCTGAGGATGAAAGATCAGTCCTCAGCAGAGGTCTCACCTTCGTTCCCACACGTTCTCGGGTCAATGAATTCAATACACGGAGTGACATCGAACAATTCTTCCGCCGCCTTCGCCTCCGTGCCTTCTTCTTCAATCAAGACTCTCGCCCACCCTCTGACGACCCCTTCTCCCACCTCCAACACACCCCGTCCACCTGGACACCCCATGCTGGCCTCCTACCTGCCCTCGACCTCTTCATAGCAAACTGCCGCCGCGATATTAACCGCTACCTGAACTCCCACACCCCTCCCACCCACTCCAACCTCTCACCCTCGGAATGCGCAGCCCTCCACTCCCTCCGTTCCAACCCCAACCTCACCATCAAACCAGCTGACAAGGGAGGCGCAGTAGTAGTTTGGCGCACTGACCTTTACACCGCTGAGGCCAAACGCCAGCTCGCAGATACCTCCTCCTACCGTCCCCTTGACCATGACCCCACCCCCCACCACCAAACCATCATCTCCCAGACCATCCATAACGTCATCACCTCAGGGGACCTCCCATCCACCGCCTCCAACCTCATAGTCCCACAACCCCGCACCGCCCGTTTCTACCTCCTGCCCAAAATCCACAAACCTGACTGCCCCGGACGACCCATCGTCTCAGCCTGCTCCTGCCCAACCGAACTCATCTCGGCATACCTCGACACGGTCCTGTCCCCATTAGTCCAAGAACTCCCCACCTACGTTCGTGACACCACCCACGCCCTCCACCTCCTCCAGGATTTCCGCTTCCCCGGTCCCCAATGCCTCATCTTCACCATGGACATCCAGTCCCTGTACACCTCCATCCCCCATCACGAAGGACTCAAAGCACTCCGCTTCTTCCTTTCCCGCCGTACCACCCAGTACCCTTCCACCGACACCCTCCTTCGACTGACTGAACTGGTCCTCACCCTGAACAACTTTTCTTTCCAATCCTCCCACTTTCTCCAAACAAAAGGAGTAGCCATGGGCACCCGCATGGGCCCCAGCTATGCCTGCCTCTTCGTAGGGTATGTGGAACAATCCATCTTCCGCAACTACACCGGCCCCACCCCCCATCTTTTCCTTCGCTACATAGATGACTGTATCGGCGCTACCTCGTGCTCCCACGAGGAGGTTGAACAGTTCATCCACTACACGAACACCTTCCACCCCGACCTCAAATTCACCTGGACAGTCTCGGACTCCTCCCTCCCCTTCCTAGACCTTTCTGTTTCTATCTCAGGCGACCGAATCAACACGGACATCTACTACAAACCAACCGACTCCCACAGCTACCTGGACTACACCTCCTCCCATCCTGCCCCCTGTAAAAACGCCATCCCATTCTCCCAATTCCTTCGTCTCCGCCGCATCTGCTCCCAGGAGGACCAGTTCAAAATACGTACAACACAGATGGCCTCCTTCTTCAAGGACCGCAATTTCCCCCCCGACGTGGTCGACGGTGCCCTCCACCGCATCTCCTCCACTTCCCGCTCCTCTGCCCTTGAGCCCCACCCCTCCAACCGCCACCAGGACAGAACCCCACTGGTCCTCACCTACCACCCCACCAATCTCCATGTACAGCGCATCATCCGCCGTCACTTCCGCCACCTCCAAACAGACCCCAGCACCAAGGATATATTTCCCTCCCCTCCCCTATCAGCTTTCCGTAGAGACCACTCCCTCCGCGACTCCCTTGTCAGATCCACACCCCCCACCGACCCAACCTCCACTCCCGGCACCTTCCCTTGCAACCGCAGGAGGTGCAACACTTGCGCCCACACCTCCCCCCTCACTTCTCTCCAAGGCCCCAAAGGAAACTTCCATATCCGCCACAGATTCACCTGCACCTCCACCCACATCATCTACTGCATCCGGTGTGGCCTCCTCTATATTGGGGAGACAGGCCGCCTACTTGCGGAGCGATTCAGAGAGCACCTCTGGGCCACCCGGATGAACCAACCCAACCACCCTGTAGCACAGCATTTCAACTCCCCCTCCCACTCCACCGAGGATATGCAGGTCATTGGACATCCACCGCCAAACCACAACAACGCGACGGTCGGAGGAGGAGCGTCTTATCTACCGACTGGGAACCCTCCAACCACAGGGGATGAACTTGGACTTCACCAGTTTCTTCATCCCCCCTCCCTCCACCTTGTCTCAGCCAAATCCCTCCAGCCCGGCACCGCCTTCCTGACCTGCAGTCTTCTTCTTGACCTCTCCGCCTCCATCCTACTCCGACTTATCACCCTCACCTTGACCTCTTTCCACCTATCACATTTCCAACGCCCCTCCTCCAAGTCCCTCCTCCCTACCTTTTATCTTCTCCTGCTGAACACTCTCTGCTCATTCCTGAAGAAGGGCCTGTGCCCGAAACGTCGAATCTCCTGTTCCCTGGATGCTGCCTGACCTGCTGTGCTGTTCCAGCAATAAAGTTTCAACTTTGATCTCCAGCATCTGCAGACCTCACTTTCTCCTTGGACTGGAGTGTACAAAGTTACAAATCATACAACACCAGGTTATAGTCCAACAGGTTTATTTGGAAGTACAAGCTTTCACACTGATGCTTCTTCATCAGGTAGCTACTGGGGCAGGTATGTAGGACACAGAATTTATTCTTAAAAATCAAAAAGTGACATACAACTGACACAACATATTAGACAAACCTAAATCTTAATCACTCAGAATGGATTGCAGGTCTCGATTAATTAATATGTAAATTCGAGAATTTCTTTTAAGTCACAGCCTCAAGATAGCAAAGTTTTATCAGTGGATGAAAAAAAGTGACATCTCTGCTCAGACAATGCATTAAAGGTGTGAGGTTAGAGTCTATCTATATCGCAACCTGGAGTCAAATTGGTTTATAACATGTAGGAATTTATAAAATGTCACATTGACTGACTGTCTACAGATTGTGTGCTTTTTGAATACAATAGAATGTATTTGCAAATGCAAATTCACCCTATAGGCCTTATATGTGTGTGTGTGAGAAAGAGAGAGAGGGTAAGTGTGTGCGTGCGCGCGTGCGCGTGAGAGAGAGAGAAAGGGGGAGGGAGTGTGTGTGTGTTTGGGAGAGAAAAAGAGAGGGGTGTGTGTGCGTGTTCGGGAGAGAGGAGGGGAGGGTGTGTGGGGGGGGGGAGAGAGAAAGAGGGAGGGAGGGACGTGTGTGTATGTGGGGGGATAGTATGTGGAAATGTGATTATGTGTGTGCATGCGTGCACATGCTTGGTAGAGTGTGTGCACGAGTTTGATGGAGTATATGCCTGTGAGAGTTTATGTGTAATGATACTGGAGTCGCACAGCACTAGAGTACAACTGAAATTTGTTTCATCTTTATTACTGGGTCTAAAAATGTGAAGTCATATCTACTTTCCATTGCCAAGCTAAATCACGAACCACTCTGCTTATAACCCACATGAACTTACACCTTACAGTCTTGTGAACCTGGTTATCTGTAATGCATATCAAATGACATTTGTAAATTTGAAATTCTAGGCCTAGAATATCCTTCATCTTATCCTTTATGCTTAATCCGGATATAAATCACATGCATGGCTTAAACATTGACGATTCTTGGTTATGAACTATACTAAAGTCTCAATGACCGTTTATAATTGCTTCCGTTGGCCAAACATACCTCTGTCCATAATAATAGTCTCATCTCAGAAAGCTTTAGTATGCAAGATTCTTATAAGTATTTGGAGGTTCTCTTGAAACTGCAACCAGGTTTTCAGTTTTACAAATGAAAAGAGTAATTTACTTTTGTATGTTTCAATTTTTTCAAATTTATTTATTAGCCACACTGATATTTGTACTGTATTTTCAGCTTCATTTAATCTTTATGATAGATGTATAACTTACATTAAAAATTAAAAAGTTTCATTATTAGAGGTAATTAAACACACTGTGCCTAATGTACATAAATGATGGATGAATTGTTGAAATATTAATTAGGAAAATATGGGGCAGTTTTGGCATTTTCCTTGACCTGCTTGTTTATGCTGATTTAGCTCCATTGACACCACTGTAATGTTCTGACAACAGAATGAACACAGGCTGAGGGCACTTACAAGTCTAACTTCCAGGTTTAACATTAACTAGAAATAAGGAGTTTAATGTGCCCAGTACAAAGGGATTAATTTTTGAATATCTTCTGCAATAGCCTTCATTAAAAAATAGCTAGAAGTAGCAAATTTCCATATTGCTAAGGTGGAGTTATTGTGTTATTGATGCTTATTGGCTCATTGTCCTGCAATGAAAGATCCAGGTGAAGTTTCTTATCCAAAACCTTTCTTTATTTCATTATAACATGAACAATTTCACATCTTGCTTTCCTTTTTTGAAATTAGTAAATCAAATCAACTTATAGAGTTATGCAGCATCAAAACAAGAGCCTTCAGCCCACCATGTCTATGTCAACTAACAACCAAGCTTTACTAATCCCATTTACTTTACTTGGTCACAGTTTACTATGAGGAGAAAGTGAGGTCTGCAGATGCTGGAGATCAGAGCTGAAAATGTGTTGCTGGAAAAGCACAGCAGGTCAGGCAGCATCCAAGGAGCAGGAGAATCGACGTTTCGGGCATAAGCCCTTCTTCAGGTTTACTATGTCCCAGTATTTTAAGTATTCATCCAGATGTTTCTTAAATGTCTCTCATCTATCTGTCTCCACCATCCTTCATGCATCTATCACTCTCGGGATGAAAAATATTTCAAAGATTTCCTCTAAAAACCACTTGCTTCTTACCTTAAACCTATCCAGTCTTCGAAACATCAGCCATGGGGAAGAGATTCTCATAATCTACTCTGTCTCTCTATACCTCAATCAGACCCCTCCTCAGCCTCTTCTGCTCCAAACAACACAACCAACCTATCCAGTCTCTCCTCGTAACTGACAATTTTCACTCGAGGCAGCATCCTGATTAATCTCCTCAGCACCCTGGACAGTGCAATCACTTCCTTCTGATAGTGTGGCAACCAAAACTGCAAACAGTAGTCCATCTGTGGCCGAACCAATGTTTATAAAGTTGCAACAAGACTTTCTCGTTCCTATATTACATGCCTCAACTAATGAAGGCAAGCATCTCAAATACTTTCTTCCCCACCCCGTGTACCTTTGCTGACATCTTCAGGAATCTATGGATTTTTACACTAAAATCCCTTTGTGCCTCAGTACACCTCAGAAACCTACTATTCATTGTGAATATCTTTCCCTTATTTAAATATATGCACTTCATATTATATTGTCTCATGTTACAATGCCCTGAAATAATCATCCTTATGTCCACACAACAAAATCTAATTGATAATTAGTGCCTCAAAACTCTCAATTTGAACTTTGCATAGCTTAGTAAGGATTCTCCAATGTGATTGGTTGGATCCTTTTGGTATTGCTTGCTTACAGATCACCTCTAGAAGCACAAAGCGCTAAACAATTGCGTGTGTCTGTCCCTTGGAACAAGTATAACATTCGTGCATAGCAAGAACTTGAGAGCACAGTCTTTTAATGTGGGCAAACCATTGTGCTACAGCTTCCACACAGTTCTGATTGACCAGGAAATTATCCTGATCTTACTACCTGCTAGAGGCATATCTGAAAAATTTACAGATTAATAATCAAGCTGGTTGACTATGCTATGACATTCCTTCCTTGATTAGCAAGCCCTGAAGTGAGACTTGAACTCGGAGCTTCTGCCCCAGAGATAGGGTCACTGTGACTGCGCCTCAAGACTTCATGGCTACCAAACACAACTCTAGAAGAAAACTGCTGCCAGCTAAGAGTGAGGTGAAAAACAGTGACCTTCCTTTGTTGCTAAGGGCCATTGCTCCTTTTCAGGCACAGACCCATATGTAGCTGTATAAAGTTCAAAAACAGTTCAAGATAACCAGTCCAATTGAAGCAGATAAGAGGTATAAATAAATAATGAGAACTAATGCCAAACGAAAGAGTCAGACCAATAGGAGGGCTGATGGTGGTGAGGAGAACATTTAAATTATATTTGGTACATTTTCAGTGATTATGAGGATAAACATTATAAATATACAGAGCCAAAATATCTTATACGCCTTCAGCCCAGTAATTCCCTGCAAACATCCTGGTTCCTAAAGTCTAGTGGTGGGTATTGCATCCACATTTTTTGAGGTGCTCCGAATGGAGGAACAATAAACATTCAAATGAATTAGAAAATGGTGGGAAAACTAGAAAACCCTACTCCATCTTATTTTCATGACTTTGATAGGCTGCACTCTAATCCAGACACTGCACCTAAAAAACCTCATCCCTATCCAGGAAATTCATAATAACTTAGAGCAAAAATAGGACCTGTGCCCCATTCTTTTGAATTTTCTTGAATCCAAGAAACTGGTATTCTGATGCAATCAGGAGATTTTAACTTGTATTCAAAAGGAACTCACTACTTCACTCACTTTGGTCCCAATAAACCCAATTCCCAGCCTGAATAAAAATCATCCCTTTAATTTTTGCTCAGTACAGCTGTTTAAATCAGCAAGATTAGAATTGCATTTTTTTAATCCAGTGGATAGCTACAAAACATACTTAAAGACCATTTTGTACCAAATCTTTCAAAATAATTAGCCAATCATGTAAGCACTTGTTTTCAAGCCATGATCTCAAGACTTTCATTTGCAGCAAAGAAATTAAAACAGCACGAACATAGTTTGAGAGATGATCTGGTTCATCATATCAGTAAAACAATCTGCCGTGCGACACTGCACTGTGTTTGCACTGTGATTTGTCCACATAAATTCCTGAAATTAATTTGGCAGCTGAGTGGAAATTTATTTGTAGGAGGAGTTTTGACAGGTGATGCTCAGTGTATCTTTCTTATTTAAACCTTTTTTTTGTTAATTACACTGCTCCAAAATATCCAATGCAAACAAGGTTGAATGCGCGAGGGATACGTAGAGACAAACATCAAATATTCCATGAAACATGATGTTACCCACACGGTAATGTCATCTCCAGATTCCAGCTGGACAAGGTTAAATAATCAGAGCGCTTTCAATATCTAACAAATCCTAGGTGTGTGATTTCCAGTTGTATGCAAAGCTATAAGCAAAGCTAAAAGCAGTAAGTAGCATCTGTTATTGGGAGACACTAATGTATTCTTCCTTATTCCTTTTCATTGTCTCATTTCTCCCTCCTTTCCAAGTTAGTGGGCTGTGAGATTTTAACTTTTTCTGCCTTTCCCCAGAAAAAAAATGCAAAGGAGACACAACCATCTTAGCAATCATTAGTTATAAAATTCCTCTAAAAATTAAAGGTTTGTGGTTTTGATTCAAAACAAATTTAGAATATAAAGGAATTTGAACCACAGAAATGCACCATTCAGCCCAGACTGTGTTCCTCTTTATGTTTCACCCAAGTGTCTTCTCCACAATACTTGGTTTCAGCCTATCAACATCTATCCTTTTTTATTAGTTCACAGGACGTGAGCATCACTGGCTGGACCAATATTTATTGCCCATGCCGAATTGCCCTTGAAAAGTTGGTTTTGAACTGCTGCCTCCTTAGAAGTTCCAGAACCTTAACCCACCAGCAGTGAAGGAATGTCAGTACATGTGAGGATGATATGTGTCTTTTAGGGGTTGGCGGGGCAGTGGAATGGGGGGCAGGGCGAGAAAGGAGCGAGAGCGAGAGTTATCTTGCAGGTAATGGTACTCCCTTGTCCTGTTGTCTGTGTCTTTCTAGGCAGTAGAGGCCACAGGCTTGGAAGGTGGTCTCTGTGGAGCTTTGATAAGTTGTTGCAGTGCATCTTGTAGAGGGAGCACTCTGCTGCCACTGGGAACCCATGTTGAATAGGGTGAATGTGGACAATATTAGGTAAATACCAATCAAGCGAACAAAGCCAGAGACGAAAAGATTTTTTTCACTAAAAATACTGTGAAACCTTGAACTCTGCTTCAGAAGGCAGTGGGAGCATGCTCATTGAATATTTTTAAAGAGATAGATTCACGTTAGACAAGGGAATCAAAGGTTATCAGGTAGTTGGGAATGTGGAATTTGGAACACAAACAGACATTCAAGAAGAATAGAAAGCTAGCAAAAGTGGAAGGGTAGCACTGTCAATATTACATTTCTGCAATATATACAGATGATATTGTTTTAGTAGATCATGACGTAGAATTGGCTGGTGTAGTGATGAAGAATAATAAGAGAAATAAATTACTAGTGGGAGTGATCTACAGGACCCTGAATAGCAACCACAAAGTATACAAGAAGATATATTAGGTATTTATGATAAAGGGGCACCTAAAATAATGGATATTTTTTACCTACATATGAATGGGAAAAATCAGATTGGCAATGGTCTAGATAAGGAGTGATAGAAGAAACTTCAGGTAGTTTACAGCAGCTCATTCTGAAAGCAGCCAGATAGAGCAGTCTGTGTTAGACTTAGCATTGTGTGATGTGGCAGGATTAATTAGTGATGTCAGAGCAAAGACACCCTTAGGTAAAAGCAATTGCAATGTGATTAAATTTTATATCCAATTTGAAAAGGCAAAGATTGGATCTGAACTAGTATTTTAATCCTAGATAAGGGCAACCACGTAAGAATGAAAACGGAGTTTAATTAAGTATTCTGGGTTCTAGACTAGGGAATACTGACTAGAGAAGCAATGGCAGATATTTAAGGGGATATTTCAGAATACTCAGAATAAGTCTATTCCTATTCTAAAGAAAAATTCTAAAGGTGGACTCATGATCTGTGACTATGAAAGCATCAAACTTAAGGAAAAAAGCACATAATTATGCAATGATGAGTAGCAGGTCAGATGACTGGTCAGAAAATAGAGAACTGCCGGAAATGACTGAAAGGTTAATTGAGAGCAACTAATAAGAGTATGAGACAAAGCTAACTAGAAGTGCAAAATATCCAAACCAACTGATTCTACAGGTATTTAAAAAGGAAAAGAGTGAGTCGAGTCAGTGCTCATCCTCTAGGGAGTGAAAATAAGGAATTAATATTAGATAATAAAGAAATGGCAGATAAAACCAACAAATATTTTGCTTCTGTCATCACCACTGAACTTACAAATACATTCCAGTCATAGATGTCAATCAGGAGGAAGGGAGAGAAGAACTTAGTGTTAGTACTACCGTGAGGAAAGTGGCACTAAATAAACTGCTGGAGCTGTGAGCCAACAAATCTCCAGGTCCAAATGGACTTTATCCGAAGGTCTTCAAAGAGATTGTGATTGGGGTGGTACATGCATTCTCATTAATTTTCCAAACTTCCTTAGATTAAGGGAAGGTTTCAGACTGAAAAGTAGCAAATTTAACTCCTTTAGTTAATAGGGAATGAAGACAGAAAAGCAAGGAAACTATAAACCAGTTAGCCTGACATCTGTCATGGTTGAAGTGCTTAATTATTACTAATGAGATTACTGCTGTGCACTTAGAAAACCTCAAGGTAATTGGGAAGAGTCAGCATGGTTTTGTCAAAGGGAAATCATGTTGCACCAATTTATTGGTGTTCTGTGATGGATAAAAGGGAGCAGATTTCCAAAAGGCATTTGTTTCATCAAAGATCATACAGAAAATGAAATATTAAAGGTATAGAGGGTAACATATTAGCATGGATAGAAGATTGGCTGGCTGGCGGGAAGAAACACAACTTGATTGAGTTTTTTAAAGTAGTAACGAACAGGCTTGATGAAAACAGAGCAGTGGACATAATTTATGTGGACCTCGGTAAGGCGTTCAACAAGGTTCCTCATGGTAGGCTGGTTAACAAGGTTAGATTACATGGAATACGGGGAGAATTAGCCATTTGGATACAGAACTGGCTCAAAGGTAGAAGATAAAGAGTGGTGGTGGAGGATTGCTTTTCATACTGGAGGCCAGCGTGACCAGCGATGTGCCACAAGGATCAGTGCTGGGTCCACTGCTTTTTGTCATTTATATACAGAGGAATCTCGATTATCCAAAGGACAAGGGCAGGAAATATTTTGTTTGGTTAATCAAATGCCAGGTGTCATAGTGTAGCCAAACATCGGGACTTTGCAATCTTGCCAGATAATCCAAAATACGGATAATTAAATGCTGGATAATCAAGGTTCCTCTGTTAAGGATTTGGATGTGAACATAGGAGGTATGGTTAGTAAATGTGCAAATGACACAAAAATTGGAGGTGTAGTGGACAGCAAAGGTTACCTCAGAGTACAACAGGATCTTGATCAGATGGGCCAATGGACAGAGGAGTGGGAGATGGAGTTTAATTTCGATAAATGGGAGGTATTGCGTTTTGGAAAAGAAAATTAAAGCAGGACTTATACACTTAATGGTAAAATCCTGGGGAGTGTTGCTGAACAAAGAGACCTTGGAGTGCAGGTTCATAGCTCCTTGAAAGTGGAGTTGCAGGTAGACAGCATAGTGAAGGTGGCATTTGGTATGCTTGCCTTCATTGGTCAGTGCACAGAGTATAGGAATTGGGAGGTTTTGTTGCAGCTGCACAGGACATTGGTTAAGTCACTTTTAGAATATTATGTGTAATTCCGGTCTCCCTCCTATTGGAAGGGTGTTGTGAAACTTGAAAGGGTTCATTAAAGATTTACACGGATGTTGCCAGGGTTGAAAAGTTTGAGCTATAGGGAGAGACTGAATAGGCTGGGGCTGTTTTCCCTGGAGCGGCAGAGGCTGAGGGGTGACCTTATAGAGGTTTATAAAATTGTGATGGGCATGGATAGGGTAAATACCAAGGTCTTTTCCCCAAAGTGGGGGAATTCAAAACTAGAGGGCATGGGTTTATGGTGAGAGGGGAAAGATTTAAAAGGAACCGAAGGAGCAAATTTTCATAAAGAGTATGGAATAAGCCGCCAAAGGAAGTGGTGGAGGCTAGTGCAATTACAATATTTAAAAAGCATCTGGATGGGTATATGAATAGGCAGGCTTTAAAGGGATATGGGCCAAATGCTGACAACTAGATTAATTTAGGATATCTGGTTGGCATGGACGAGTTGGATCAAAGGGTCTGATTCCATGTTGTACTCTAAATGGTTCTTTGTCTGATTGGCGGTGTTTGACAAGTGGAATCCTGCTGTGGTTATTGCTGAGGCTTAAATGTTTTTACAATTTACATCAATGACTTAGATGAGTGGAGCAAAGTCGTGTAAGCAAAATATACAGATGACACAAAGATAGGTTAAGAAAAGATTTTGTAAAGAAGACATAAGGAGATCGTGGCTGGACATAGACAGGTCAAGTGAGTATATAAAAATCTGTCATATTGAGTATATTGTTCTAGTAGGAGTCACAAGACATTAGTATGCAGGCACAGCACATAATCAAAAACTCCATGGGATGCTCACCTTTATTATGAGTTGAATTGAACATAAAAGTAAGGATGTTACAATTCAGCTAAATAGGCATTGGTGAGACAATATCTCAAATCTGCGTGCAGATTTGATTTGCTTATTTCAGGAACGTTCTGCATTGGTTTCCGAGATTTACTGGAATGATTGGGTTGTCTTATGATGTTAGGTTGAAAGCCTGGGCTTGTTTCCACCGGAGGTTAGAAAAGTCAGGATCAACTCGATCAATATGTATACGATCCTGAAGGGCCTTGATAAAATGGTTGTGGTAAGGACATTTTCTCTTCAAGGTCAACCCCAAATAAGGGGGCACTGTTTTAAAATTAGGGATCACCCTTTCAAGTCAGAGATGAGGAGGAATTCTTTCACTCCAAGGGTTGAGAGATTTTGGAATCTCTGCCTCAGATGGCAATCAAGATAGATCATTAAATATTTTTATTATAGGTGAATAGATTCTTGTTAGGCAAGGGAGTCAAAACTTATCAGGGGTTGTTGGGAATGTAGAATTCCAAACACAGACAGATCAACCTTATTGAAAGGCAGAGCTTGGGGGGGTCGAATGGTCTACTTCTGCTCCTATTTGTATATTTGTATGTTCATATTTCAAACACTTTCCAACATGAAACTAGAAGTTATTATTGGTGACAACTGTCAACAAGTGCTGAATCAAATTATATTATATTTCTTTGTCCACAGTATGAATTCAGGGGTTAACCTAAAGTGGATTTGTGCTATTAAAAAAATAGCAAATAGAGGAAAGTCATTTGAGAGATTAGAACTTACCTGCTTTTATTAACAATGTTAATTTCTGACTTACTATTCTTTTTTAATCTTTGTCATATTCAAAACAAAATACTCTGCAAACTTTAAAAAATGTAAAATGCACATGAATGACATTTTCAGAAACGGTTTGCTAATTCTGCACAATGTGATAAGCCCAGTGACCAACTCCAGTTTGGGACTTGTGCGATGTTTTTAACATGAATAAGGGGGACAGTGGAGCTCATGCAGAAATTCAGCTGATTCTCATCAAATGGAGGAACTGGCTCAGTGGGTTGTACGGTTTACACCTGCTTCTATTCTTGCAATCCTGTGTCACCGCCAAAGTTTCTCCATCACTCTGATGAATTTCGCAATAAATCTGATCAAAGCCTATTCCAACCGGACCAGTCAACAACTAGGAACAGTCTGTTTCTATCTACTTTGTTCAACACAATCAAATCATAATTTTCTGTGTTCTATTGAATTGATCTCCAATTGCTTTTTAAGTTTTGATTTTTGTATTTCTAAAAGACCAATGGATCATCTTTAGAATCCAACTTTGCATTAGACTGAAGGTGGTGGTATTCTCTCCAAACAGTGCAAGATATAAATATTTGTACAGTTAATAATAGTCTAAATTAATATTTCAGATAATAATGTCTATTTTTCATTCATTAGTTGATTAAATTATGTTGTCTTTGTATGGTCATAGTAAATGTGATTTTATCACATATTCAGAGAGAAATTAGTGAATTACATAAACACAAACACAAGAGAATGGCCAGGCTCCCTATCCTAATTTATACATAAAGAATGACTCTGAATGATCCCCATCTCCAGGGTAAAATCTGTTACTTGTGCCATCCGTCTCATCAGCCAAGATGTTCCAATTCGGGTTAGAAATCCTATTTCTGACCCTGATTGGATTAAAAATGACCCAGTTACCTAGAGATGTTTTCGATGCAGGTGGTTCCCAGACAGGGGCCACCTATGAACATGCTCATGAATTGACAAATCCAGCAGCCAAGAAAATGTTTATAACCCCTTTACAGTAGTCTGTATGCCATGTCCTGGAATTTAAATGTCCAGCTGCTTCGACAGTTCCTGTGGAAGGGTACGTAAGTATATGTGTGCAGCTTTATTGGCAGGTGGGTGAGGGTTTAGTGTGCCAGGTGGATCATGTCAATAGCATGCCTAAAAAGGTCAGATGCCAGGTGCGTAGGGTGTCAGGTTTGTGAAGGCAGCCCTGAGGCCGGGATTGTAGGCTGTCAGATCCAGCGATAAGGGTCAGGCCAAAGCTGTGGAGGGTCAGAGGCTGTGAGGGCCATTAGGCCGAGAAGTGAGGGTCAGGTTGCCTGGTAGAGTAAACAGTCAATACCTGAGAGGTGTGGGATTTTGTATGAAAGGGGTTGGGGATGTTGGGGTTTGCTGGAGGGTAGTTGTTAGAGATCCAGGTTTTAATTTGGGAAATGGAGAAGGGAGTAGTGGGTTTTTAAATGGTTGAGAAATGTGTAGTTGGGAGGGTCAGTTGTGAGTTGGGGATTGAGAGTGAGAGTTGGTTTAATAATCAATTAGGAGTTAGAGGAGGTCTTTAATGGTCCTAGCTTTTTCAGGGTAACATTTCAGATAGTCAAAACCCTCCTAATTCTCCAATTTTAATGGACTTTTCACAGGGTTACAGGCACATAGGAATCACCAATTGGAAAATCCATTTTCTTGGGCAATTCACAGGAATAAGACGTGTTGGTGATTCTGCATGACCAGCATGCAATGTCAGTCTACAATGCTCCAACACCTCTACGGCCATCAGAGTATCTGAGTCATCAAGATTTTAACATTTGACCTCTCCTCCCACCTTTCTGCTTCAGAAGCAAAGGCTCTGTAAGTGTGCTGTAACCTTACCTGTTTTAGAAATACTCAATTTACACCAGAATACAAATGTACAATATTTAACAGAATACAGGCTTGGAAAGTGCTGCACCTGTTCCTTGCTCTTATGGATAAGATAAATGATTATAAATATTCTAGAAAACAGCTTTTAAAGAGCAGTGTCGAGTGGCAGTGACCATAATGTATGCTTATAATACAATAGTTACAGTCCAGAAGGCGGCCACGGATCATTTCCAAAAACGTAACCAGGAGGACCATTTCCAAAAACGTAACCAGGAGGACCATTTCCAAAAATGTAATCCCACAGCTACCTGGACTACACCTCCTCCCACCCTGCCCCCTGTAAAAACGCCATCCCATTCTCCCAATTCCTTCGTCTCCGCCGCATCTGCTCCCAGGAGGACCATTTCCAAAAACGCAACCTTCTCTCCCATCAGCCCATCGTGACTATGGTAATAGTTGGCCACCCATTCATATCACTCTTTGCAGCACCTGGTCTGTAGCCTTGCAGGTTATAATACTTCAAGGACAGTCAGTTTCCTTTTAAACGAGTTTAGAATTTCTAACACAATCACTGAACTGAACAGTAAATTCCAGACACCCGCTACTCTCTGGGTAAAAAATGTTTTTCCACATGTCCCCTCCAATCCTTCTATCAATCATCTTAAACCTATGCCCCCTGATGCCGTATCCATTTGGGGAAGCAGGTCTTCCCTGTCCACTCTACCAAAAGCCTTTCATTATTTTGTAAACCTCAATTAAGTCATCCCTCAGCCTCCTCTGTTCTAAAGGAAAATAACCCCAGCTAATCTAATCTTTCCTCATAGCTGCAATTTTCAAGTCTAGGTAACATTTTTGAAAATCTCCTCTGTACTATCTGTACAACAATTATGCATTTCCTATAATGTGGTGGCTAGAACTGTACAGAATACTCGAGCAGTTGTGACCAAACCAGCAGCTTGCATTTTACCAGTACAAGTCCAATGAAGGAATCCCATATGCCTTCTTGACCACCTTATTCACCTAGCCTGCCACCTTCAGGGACCTGTGGACATTGCACTCCGAGGTCTCTCACTGACTCTCCCCCTTTATTATGTGTACCTTGTTTCATTCTACTTTCCAAATGTATAACCTCACACAGGTAGTTCTACAACACTGTAGTTGCATTACAGCAAAACCTCACTGAATAGAAAATCGCTTAATAGAAATAATGGGGCCTATGGGAAAAGTGGGGTTGGGGCAGACCAGCAAAAAAAAAATCACTCATGTTCGCTCAAACATCACCCAAAAGTCAAACACAAAGTATAGCACATCCTGCATGAAAGTTGAAATCATATTTATCAATGAAACAAAAGTAAATTTAAAATAGTGCATTTAAAAAAAAATCTAAGAAAGCTGTTCTGTGTACAATACCTCTCACAGAAAGCTGGTCAGTTGGCAGCTAACAGCAGCACATGCGCAGATTGGCACCAAGATCAGCGCTGACATCATGCATGCGCAGAACGAAACAGAGACATTGGCTCAGACATTGGCGCATGTGCAGATTGGCACCAAGACCTGCACTGACGTCGTGCATGTGCCGTTCGGTGCGGACATTGGCGCATGCGTAGAACCAAATACGTGAATCGATGCCCACTGGAACCGTGTTATTGCCAACAGACATAAGCATTCTCAAAAATGCATTCCCTAATTCTTTAGTGATGTTATAGCCAAATCATGCTGCCAAAACGCATGTTTATTCCAGAATTACCTGTATTTCATTAGCTTGAATTCCATTTCCTGGTTTTATACTCAAACAAATAAACCAGTGATGTTTTGCTGCAGTCACCATTGACTCTTCACCATTGACCACCTGGCCAGTTTTTGAATTGTCTGCAAATTTTCCCATTTACACCTCATGATTTGAGTGTAAATCAGTTATATACACTACAAACAGCAAGGAGCGAAACACTGACCCCTGTGTCTACATTACCCTATGTTTGCTGATACTGAAACAATTTTGGCTCCAACTTACCATATATTCCCCTGTACCCCACGGGAATTATTTTGTTCTTAAAAGTCCGCAATGTAGAGCCCTGTCAAATGCTTCAATAGATTCAATTCAAACAACATCCACTGCACTATCCTCATGAATCTTCCTTGACATGACATTCCCTTAAGAAAAACATGCTGACCATCTCTGAATACCCTGTGCTTCTCCAAGTATTAGCTAATCACAGTTCTCAATATTAACTCCACTAATCTGCCCACCCTTCACACCTTTTTTGAATAAAGTTAAGACGTTAACAGACCTCCAATCCTCTGGCACCTCACCTGTATCAAGTGAGGATGCAAAATGATCCTCAGATCACCTACTATTTCCTCCTGGCTTTCTTTCATCCATTTTCAAGGAGGTAGGTACTGACAATATTTACGGTATGCTTATTTAAATGCACCAATCAGCTGACATGTTGGGATTTGGACCCACGCCAGAACATGAAGCTGGACCTCAGTACTACTACAGCAGTGACGTTAACACTACACCTTCACGCGTTATGTTTGCTAAAAAGATGTGCACGTCTTATTAAAGCTACTTGATGGGAGCGTTAATAGAAGGGAAAATGTAGATGAGGGAATCAAATGTTTGCTGACATCACAATGCTACGTGGGACTGTGAGTAGCGAACAGGATTTAAAGAGATTTCAAGGCAATTTAAACAAGTAAAAGTTTTAGACAAGTGAGCGAACAAATATTTGGCATATGCATTATTACATGGATTAAGTATGAAGTTGTACAATTTGGTGGGCAAAATAGAGTGGCAGAGTATTATTTAAATAATTATAGATTAAGAAATATTGATGTACATAGGGATCTGTGTGTCCTTATACACTGGTCATTGAATATAAGCATGCAGGTGCAGTAAGCAGGCAGGAGAGCAAATAGTGTGTTGGCTTTCATTTCAAAAGGGTTTGAATATAGGAGGAAGGAAGTTTTACTGGAGGTGTACAGGGCCTTAGTGACATCATATCTTTCGGGAATCTAAATTTTGACTTTGTCCCTAATTAAGCTTCCCTTGTCCACCTTATTTCTCATGCTCTCTAGTATCAGAATATGCTGTCCCAAGTGCCATTGCTGTGCCTTCCACAGGTCAATTTGAGATTAGACTGACATTTTTCAAAACCAAATTTTGAAATTTGACTCACAAAGATATTTCTGCATCATCCAAAGGTCAGTCTTGACTGTCAGCCCATAGCAAAGTTTCAGGCGAGAAGTTGAATGAGTTTTCTCTTCAAAGAGATAGGGACAAGTGAGACAGACACATTATTGTATTTTATACCATTATGCAATATTTTTAACTTTTCTGTACGGATCTTTCTGAAACTATTGGCAAACTCGCTTAAAGAAACACAAAAGACTATTCACATCATCCATTGCGTGTGTGCATACTTCACCTATTCCCTTAACTGTATCTGAACATTTAAGACAAAATGTTCATGGCAAACCCAGATAAACATCTGATAATCGTAATAACTCATGACATAAGAGTTTGTAAGCCTGTGCAATATATTTTGCCTCATGTAGTTTGCCAAGTCGGTTTAAAATGTAGCTTTATTCCTGGCGGTTCTCTCCTGTGTATACTGATTTTTTTTTTAAAGAAGCCATTACTATACCAGCTGAAAATGTGTTGCTGGAAAAGCGCAGATCAGGCAGCATCCAAGGTTAGCAGGAGAATCGACATTTCGGGCATGAGCCCTTCTTCAGGAACACATTTTCAGCTCTGATCTCCAGCGTATTCAGTCCTCACTTTCTCCTATTACTATACCAGCCTCTAGGAATAAACTTTACAGAGCCAACATTAATCACATTCTAATGATTCACAGTCCAATCAATCACAGTCCAAATTTAAAGTTAGAGCTTGGGCTTATTGCTGTTAACCTGCTTATGACACCATCAAGACAAAAAAAACTAATGTTCCCATTTGATATGAAGTACTTTATTAAGCTTATTTGGCAATGACTGAAGTCTGAAACCGAGTCCCATAGAAAAAGTACTTTATCTACAGTATGATGAAAAGCAGATGGGAGTGAAATGCATCGCCTGCAGCAGGCTCTAAGTATCTGCAGGTTAGTGCTTACGTGCGCCCAGCTTTAACACAATCCATTTTTAAAGCAAGTTCAACTACATATTTCCAAAATTATTTTTCTGCAGTATACTAGTTATTTGAGGATAATTCATTAGTCATGGAAAACATAGAAAATGTTAAATTTCACAACATCCATGCCATTAAGACACAAACCTACATTTACTGCTTCTGCATGTTTTCCATATTGTCTTCTCTTATTAAATAAGGTATCACAATTAACCATGTTAAAATGCTCTTCACGACAGTATCTGTGCTACAGCAGCCTCCCATTATAAACAATGATCCATTCACCAGACCTGTCACCATTGTACACAGTTGCAGAAAATGTTCAGCTTACAGATGAGTTTTGTTGAGAAAAAAATGCTAATTTTATCTATCACTGAGAACTGAGAATTACTTGTTTCCCCTCTGGTTGCATAGGTTCTGTGATGATAAGTCTAATATGGATCTGCATACTTTGCCACTTTGGGTATTTGTTAAGTGAATGGTTTGATTGATAGCTCCAGCATAGAACAGTGCATAGAATAGAACTGCATAGAATAGAAACATTTGTCTTCACTAAATCCCTTTGGGAAGGGATTTAATGAAATGCTTGTTCATATTAGAAATTGTTTAAAGGCATTTCACCATAATTATGCTTTTAAATAAAGTGTCACTTTAAAAGTGATAATATCAATAGACACGTGACTTTATTTTACATTGGTATGGACCCTGAGGTATTCCTATGGTGGATACTAGGTACGTTTACAAAGAGTGGGTAAAAGCAAAGGGTGGTATGTGTAAGGCATGGTTCAGCATGAGTTGGCATAGGGACTACAAAGGACCATGTAGATGATTGGAGCATTACAGGTGAATAGAAGAGCATAGGGTAGTATGGGGGTGTGAAAGGAACAGTAAATAATGTGGGCTGTCTTGGAAGGGGCATGAGAAGTGCATAGAGACAAGAAGGCTGGGCAAGAGCTGGAAGGATTTATCACATTTTACTCTTTACTTTTAAACTGTGGAGCTGATTACTGAAGTTGACGTTCTGCCAAGCCAACTTCTGTGCTTGGCAGTCTCCTCCTGGTAACCTCTTCACGGTTCACCCACCTACCACAATTTCTAATCCAGCAGCCCCAGCTGGGTAGCCATTTTTAAAGGGAAGGATCCCAGAGCCGGGATTTTGCCTGGCTTCTACACATCCAATCCCGGAGCAAATGTCCAATCATTACACTCGAGATAATATTTTGTGCTGCTGCTTGTGCTGAGCCAGATGGATGTGTGGCAATAACAGGAAAGGAGAAACTCAAGATCCAGAACATTAGTGGGCCTATAAAGATTGTGGGAACATTGGAGAAAACAACAAAGAAGAAACCAAAATGGCATGGTCATCTGTTGCAAACAGAAGGGGAAAGTAAGGAGGTGAATGTTGGAAGAGAAGAGAAAGGTTTAAGTCCAGAGAGAAGAATCATCAGGGTGTCCCAAATGTAAAATTGGCATAGGGACTCTTACACACTGCTACTGGTCCTGCTGTAACATTCAGAGATACTGGAGTGCTATAGTTAGGGAGCTAAAGGACATCCTGGGGATTGAAATTAACGTGTTCCGGTATTTCTGCTTTTGGGATTGCCAAATTTGCCCTCTCTGGGGGAACATGGGAAGGGATTGTTGAACATTCTGACCCACTTTGCGAGGAAGAAAATTCTGGAGCATTGGACATCAGAAAAGCCACCAGATCTCATGGGGTGGTGTAGGCTGGTGACAGAGCATCACCCCCATGACTACCTCACAAATATGGTGCATCACAAAACGGAATAGTTTTACAAGATGTGGCAGCCCTTTTTAAATTCTATTCATGCTGACTTATCAGTAATATTAATTACGGCTGTGATATAGCCTGTGGGGCCCCGGGAAGAGGAGACTGGGGTAAAAGGAATACTAGTACTGTAGATGGTGCTCCCAGAAATGGGAGTCTCAGTGGAGGTGTGATGAGTGAGATAGAATAAAGTAGTGAGATATTATTTAATTTATTTGAATTTAGTTTAGGTTAGTATTTATTTAATATATTTGTAGTTTAGTTTAATTTAAGTAGATATGTTTGTTCTGGTAGAATAGGAGGTCATTTATGAACAATAGTACTGTGTTATGACGTTTTTTGTACTGCTTTTTTTCTGTTTTGATGGTGTTACCTTTTTTTGTATTAAATGCTTTGTAAAAGACTTAAAAAGGTTTTCAATAAACATATTTATATAAAAAAAAGAATGGATTACTGACAGGTACAGATGGAGATGAGTGATCAAAAGGATGTCTGGCGACCTCAAGTAAAGTGGAAGAAGCCACAGAAAAGGAAAATGATGATCATATTGAGCTAGAGAATTTATAAGCAAAACATTACACACAGCTTGGGACCTATAAAGATGGCTTACAGATGAGATAGGATTTCAACATTTAGCAGTACATCAAGAGAAAATGGGCTCTGAGGGTGTCCCAGTAGGAGGGTTGGGTCAAAGTGAAGATAGCTGAGCATCTGGAAGCACTGAAAGGTCACTCCACAAGTTTGGAAGCACTGAGGGGAGAACACCCTTGTGCTGAGGAAAGGTGGAAAACTGTTTAGGTGATCAACTGGAGTCTAATAGGAAAAGGAAGTGAAGAGGATGAATGCTAATCTAGCCTTAGTGGCCTTTGAACCCATTTGTATTTGCCAGGATCTTGCTTATCAACTTCATCTCCCAATTTGCTCCTTTTGTGCAAGCTGGCATCCCACCATTTCTACCACAGTCAATCAGTTCCTGCATTTTCCTGTAACCCTTGATTTACCAATTGACAAGAATCTACCTACCTTAGTTACAAATAAATACAATATCTCTGCCTTCACAACACTCTGTAGCAAGGGAATTCCAAAGAATCTCAACTCTCAAAGAGAAGAAATCCCTCCCCATGGCAATCTTAAACAGGTGCCCCTTAATTCATGCCCTTTGCTCCCAGACTCTCCCATGACAGGAAACAATCCTCTGTCAAGCATTTACACTGACAAGCCCCTTAAAAATACTGTATGTTTTAATGAAATCACCTCTCACTCTTCAAAATTCCAGTGAGTAGAATCCTTAGCTTTTGCTCATAAGACAATCCCTCCGTAGCAGGGATCATCCGAGTGAACCTTTTCCAAACTGCCTCCAATGAAATTGTGTCTTTCTTTAAATAAGGGGACCAAACCCGTTCACAATACTACAGATGTGGTCTCACCAGCACCTTGTTAAGTTACAATACAACTTCCTCACTCTTTTACCCCAGCTCTCTTGAAATAAGGGCCAACATTCCATTGGCCTTCCTGATTACCTGTGTTTTACCTCCAAAACACAGAAACCTGTGTGCTAGCTTTCCGTGTTTTGTGCACAAGTCTCTTCGGCTGCAATGTTCTGCAGTTTTTCTTTATTTGAATAATGCTTTGTTCTTTTGGTCTCCCTTCCAAAATGAACTTCACATTTCCCACATTTGTGCTTCATTTGCCAACTTTTTGCCCACTCACTTAACCTATCAATATCTCAGTGTTGAAACCTTTCAAAGCAAAGTAGGTGCTAGTGGCCCATTTGCTTGATGGAAGTAAAAAGGTTTCTTAAGATCTGAGTTCAAACCATCCTGATGGATGCTGCAGCAGAGGGATACATATCATGAGCATCAGCCTTCCTTCTGCCATACCGGAAACACAACCTACTTTGCTCGCACCTTTGTCAGAAATAAACAGCAAGCTGTTAATTGATATTTTGTGTTGATAAAGTCAATTATATGAATACTTGAAATACAAGCCAACACTGACTTTCACCAGAGGTCATCAAGTTCAGAGTGAGAGTGTGATGGAAGATTAAAATTGTAACATTTTCAGAATTACATCTGCATACAGCACGAAGATATGGAACAAATCAAATCATCTAATTTGTATATATATAACATTTATGTGTATCTGGCCTTCACAAAATAGAGAAAACTGCATCTTGAGCACCAAACCCAATCCACTAAGTTGACAGAAATACAACTTAATTGCTATCTCATTCAAAGGAATGCTTAGAACCCTGGTCAAGCCATGGGATGAAGCAAATGAACAAATGTTACAACAGCAGCAC
Source organism: Chiloscyllium plagiosum (assembly GCF_037043375.1). Lineage (NCBI taxonomy): Eukaryota > Metazoa > Chordata > Chondrichthyes > Orectolobiformes > Hemiscylliidae > Chiloscyllium > Chiloscyllium plagiosum. Next base: position 99,508,333 of record NW_028270141.1, read on the forward strand.
TTGCAGGCAATCAAGGAAGCTGTTGGAGATTCTGGCAGAGTGCAATAGTGAACACAAAGGGGAAGTCCTTCTGGAATGCTTAAGGCAGAGACGCATTTTATGGAGGGACAACATTTACTTCTTCCATTTTCTCAACTCTTTCTGTCACCTCTCCTCATAAAGTATTACCTCCTATACCAGAACAATGGGAAAACTAGGAGCTTGTATCACTGTGATAGACAAGAAGCTCGACTTGGTCTCTCATTTCCATTCTTCGATTCTCAAACTGTTCTTTCCTCTTTCAATGTCACTATTAGTAATTTCCCACAACAGCTTACCGGTCGAGCTCTATTCTGCACTGTGGGACTTGATTGGCCAGGACCTGCTGAAGGTGTATGTCAGATGCTTCTGGCAGGTACCATGAGTGAATCCATGAGGAAAGGCATCATCACCCTCCTCTACAAGCGGAAGGGGGAGAGGGAGGAACTCAGAAATTGGAGACCAATCTCACTATTGAATGCGGATTGCAACATTTTGTCAAAGGTTATCACCAACCGGGTCAGGTCTGATCTGGGGTCAGTGATTCACCCTGACCAAACCTGTGCTGTACCGGGCAGGAAGATCGATGAGAGTCTCGCACTCCTCAGGGATACAATCGCCTACGTGCAGGACAGAGAGTTGGACACCTGCCTCATCAGCCTGGACGAGGAGAAAGCCTTTGACAGGGTATCACACAGGTATATGAGAGATATTCTCTCCAAAAATGGGCTTTGGGGAGGGAGTCTTCAATTGGATCAGACTGCTCTACACCAACATTGTCAGTGCAGTCGCAATCAATGGGTGGGAATCAGATAGCTTCCCAGTCAGATCTGGAGTCAGGCAGGGCTGCCCTCTCTCTCCTGCCTTGTTTGTGTACTGCATAGAGCCATTTGCCAAGTCTATCAAGAAGAATGAGAGCCTGAGAGGGGTGACTATTCCTGGCAGCTGGGGCCTACAAGTTAAGGCCTCCCTGTATATGGATGACGTCACCGTTTTCTGCTCAGATCCGCTGTCCATGCACAGACTCATGTGCATACGTGACCAGTTCGAACAGGCCTCGGGGGCCAAGGTAAACTGAGGCAAGAACGAGGCCATGCTCTTCAAGAACTGGGCCGACCAATCCTCGATTCCCTTCATCGTCAGGACCGACCACCTGGAGGTGCTGAGTTTTTGGTATGGGGGGGGGGGGGGTGGAGGGAGGTGCTGGGGCGTGCGCCAAGTCTTGAGAGGAGCGTATCAGCAAAGTGAGGCAGAAACTGGGCAGATGGAAGCTACGGTCACTCTCCATCACGGGAAAAAACCTGGTCATCAGGTGTGAGGCACTGTCATTGCTGTCATACGTGGCACAAGTCTGGCCTATTCCCCGAACCTGTGCCGCTGCAGTCACCTGGGCCATCTTCCATTTTATATGGAGATCAAAGATGGACCAGGTCCGAAGGGACTCGATGTATAAAAATCTGGGCAACGGGGGAAAAAACACACCCAATGCCATCCTCACCCTGATGGCCACCTTTGTGTGTGGCTGCATCAAGCTATGCGTGGATCCCCAGTACGCAAACATCAAGTGTCACTACGTACTGAGGTTCTACCTGTCCCCGGTGTTGTGAAGGATGGGCCTGGCCTCGCTGCCGCGGAACGCTCCAAGTAGTTGGACCATTCCGTATCACCTGTCCTTCATGGAGAAATTTATGAAGAAAAACACCTTTGACCACAAGTCCATCAGGAAGTGGTCAGCACATAGTGTCCTTGAGACCCTTCAGGAAAAGGAGAGGGCGGATCCTATCGAGCAGTTCCCTGAGCAGACTGTCAAAGTCATTTGGCAGAATGCCTCATTGCCAGAACTTTCTAACAAGCACCAAGACATGGCTTGGCTGGTGGTGAGATCCTTTATGCACGCCCGGACTCTCTGCCGCACCACACGCTGCCCTCGACGCGGCTGCGGGGGGGGGAACGAGACTGTCACACACCTCCTTCTGGAATGTGCCGAAACAAAGGAAGTCTGGAGAGGAATGCAGTGGTGTTTGTCGAGGTTCATCCCGAGCAGCTCCATGACGCGGGACTCTGTGCTCTATGGTCTGTTCCCCGGGATGCACACCGAGATGAACATCAACTGTGCCTGGAGGATCATCAACTTGGTGAAAGACGCTCTTTGGGCGGTCCGAAACCTGTTGATCTTCCAGCTGAAGGAATTGACCCTGACTGAGTGTTGCAGACTGGCACATTCCAAGGTCCAGGACTACGTGTTGAGAGACGCGCTGAAGCTTGGGGCAGCTGCCGCCAAGGCGCGGCGGGGAAAGACCACCATGTAATGTCTGCCTGCCAAAGAACAGGGGGCCCACCCAGTCATTTGGGCTCCGCTGACGCTTCAGCAGAAGAGCTAGATAGTAAATGTACAGACTTGTATATAGGAAAAATAAATTTCGATGTCTGTATGTAGAGCAATGTAATGTGTGCACAAGAATGGCATGACCAATTGTACAGAGATCCAAATAATTTTATGAATAAAGTATATTTTTGAAATCAAAAAAATTCCCACTGCATCAGTCCCTACATTTGACAGATAATAGTCTATTCCCAACATAATCACAACACAAAACAGATGCTCTGCTTACCTGACCTTTGAACTTTTTGAAACTTAACAACCTGCTTTCATTATTTGCACATTCTTTGAACTTGTACATGTTTCTTATGTTTCTAATCTACTTTACCACTTATGCTATTATCAGTTCTATCTAATCATTTCACCATTCATTTTTTTCTTTTTTTTTGTTTACCTTTCCGAACCATTATCTCATTGTTTCTTTATTAACAACCTCTTACAGTTCTGCTGAAAGCTATGCCTGCAACTTGGACATTTTCCCATTTTAGTCTGATTTTGAGCATTAACAGCATTTTGATGAAGGTGGTAAAAGACAATTTACCTTGTGCCAATCTAGAGATTCTTATTCTATGCGTTTTTTTCTTATTTAACTCTGTACTGCTCATTAATCCATCAGCAGAACCTCTAAGCCCCACTCTCCGCAACTGGATCCTAGTTTCCTGACCCACAGGCCACAATCAGTGAAGATTGGGGTCAATATTTCATCCTCACTAACACTGGAGCCCCCAGGGGTGCGTACTCAGCCCCCTATTAAACTCACTGTATACCCATGACTGTGTCACCAGACTAAGGCCATCCACAAGTTCGCTGATGACACCACCATAGTCGGTCAAATCTCAGATGCCGACAAAACAGACTACATAGAGGAGATGGAAGATCTGGAAAAATGATGCAATGAGAACAATCTAGCTCTCAATGCTGGCAAAACCAAGGAACTCATTATTGACTTTCGGCAGGATGTTACTCATGCCCCCCCCTATACATTAACAGCACAGATGGTGGAACAAGTTGAGAGTGTCAATCTCCTGGGAGTGGTCATCCACAACAAGCTTTCTTGGACTCTTCATGTGGATGCACTGGTTACAAAGGCCTAACAACATCTCTTCTTCCTCAGGCAGCTGAGGAAATTTGGCATGACGGCAAATACCCTTGCCAACTTTTATAGGTGCACCATCAAGAGCATTCTGTCTGGATATATCACTATCTGGTATGGCAACTGTACCATTCAAGATCAGAGACGGTGACAGAGAGTGGTGAACTCAACCTGGACAATCACAAAGGCCAACCTCCCATCTAATGAATCCATCTACCAGGCCCACTGTTAAAGAAATTCTCAAAGATCCATCCCATCCTGGCAATGTTTTTCTACAACCTCTACCATCAGGGAGAAGGTACAGAAGCCTGAACACACTCACCAGCCGGTTTCAAAACAGTTTCCAGCCTACTGTTGTTAGAATACTGAATGGACTCACAAACTCTTAACATTCGCCTCTACCTGTGTTTTTGTTTTTGCCGCTGTTTACCTATCATTTACGTATCGATGCTGCTTAACTATGTAATCTGTCTGTATTGCTCACAAGACAAAGCTTTTCATTGTGCCTTGGTACACGTGACAATAAATTCAATTCAATTCAATTCTTGCTTAGTCCTAGATACGTCGATGGTACCGATGTGAGGTTCTGAGGGGTGGGAGATGTCATGATTTGCAGAGCCCCATATGGGACAATTCAATGAAAAACATCAAAAAAATTTCACTTTGCATAACTTAGAATGCTCTTCAAATCAATGAGTTTGGAAAACCGATATAGAATTCTTAACCTTAACCCCCTAAAATTACATTTGCTATTTATTGAACAGAACATAATCAAGACAAATTCAAGACCAAATTAACATTAATGAAACAAACTGCAATGAATGTTTTGTTCTTCAAAATTAAGTATCAACGTTGCATGCTTTAAATTTTATACCACATTTATAATCCGTGTCATCTTGTTGCACACTCACTCACAATCCCTCCTTACTGCCTTGCTGTTTCCACCTCACAGCTTACATTCCAACCTACCTTTGTAATGTCAGTAAGCATAGATGTATTACTATTGTTCCAAGTTATTTACATAAGTTGAAAATAACTGAAGCTCCAGCACTGACCCTTGATGTATTCCACTAGTTATAGTCTGCCAAGTTCAGAGTACCATTTATGCAGTATCTTTTCTTTTCTGTGAATTAATCTTCTATCCATGTCAATACATTATCCCCAACTCCATGAGATCTTGTTCTGCCTGTTAAATTTTGGCAAGGTGACTTATCAAATGTGTTTTTCAAATCTAGGCATACAACATCTATTGCTGAAAATGTGTTGCTGGAAAAGTGCAGCAGGTCAGGCAACATCCAAGGAGCAGGAGAATCGACGTTTCGGGCATAAGCCCTTCTTCAGGAATGAAGAAGGTGTGCCAAACAGGCTAAGATAAAAGGTAGGGAGGAGGGACTTGGGGGAGGAAATGCGATAGGTGGAAGGATGTAAAGGTGAGGGTGATAGGCCGGAGTTGGGGTGGGTGCGGAGAGGTCAGGTAGAAGATTGCAGGTTAGGAAGGCGGTGCTGAGTTCGAGGGATTTGACTGAGACAAGGTGGGGGGAGGGGAAATGAGGAAACTGGGGAAATCTGAGTTCATCCCTTGTGGTTGGAGGGTTCCTAGGCGGAAGATGAGGCGCACTTCCTCCAGCCGTCGTGTTGCTGTGGTCTGGTGATGGAGGAGTCCAAGGACCTGCACGTCCTTGGTGGAGTGGGAAGGGGAGTTGAAGTGTTGAGCCACGGGGTGGTTGGGTTGGTTGGTCCGGGTGTCCCAGAGGTGTTCTCTGAAACGTTCCGCAAGTAGGCGGCCTGTCTCCCCAATATAGAGGAGGCCACATCGGGTGCAGCGGATGAAGTAAATGATGTGTGTGGAGGTGCAGGTGAATTTGTGGCAGATATGGAAGGATCCCTTGGGGCCTTGAAGGGAAGGAAGTGGGGAGGTGTGGGCGCAAGTTTTGCATTTCTTGTGGTTGCAGGGGAAGGTGCCGGGAGTGGAGGTTGGGTTGGTGGGGGGTGTGGACCTGACGAGGGAATCATGGAGGGGTCTTTTCGGAATGCTGTTAGGGGAGGGGAGGGAAATATATCCCTGGTGGTGGGGTCCGTTTGGAGGTGGCGGAAATGACAACGGATGATACAATGTATATAGAGGTTGGTGGGGTGGTAGGTGAGGACCAGTGGGGTTCTGTCCTGGTGGCGATTGGAGGGGCGGGGCTCCAGTGCGGAGGAGCGGGAAGTGGAGGAGATGCGGTGGAGAGCATCGTCGATCACGCCTGGGGGGACGTTGTGGTCTTTGAAGAATGAGGCCATTTGGGTTGTAGAGTATTGGAACTAGTCCTCCTGGGAGCAGATGCGGCAGAGACGAAGGAATTGGGAATATGGGATGGCGTTTTTACAGGGGGAAGGGTGGGAGGAGGTATAGTCCAGGTAGCTGTGGGCGTCGGTCGGTTTATAGTAAATGTCCGTGTTGATTAGGTCGCCCGAGATAGAAATGGAGAGGTCTAGGAACGGGAGGGAGGAGTCTGAGACGGTCCAGGTAAATTTGAGGTCGGGGTGGAAGGTGTTGGTAAAGTGGATCAACTGTTCAACCTCCTCGTGGGAGCACGAGGCAGCGCCGATACAGTCATTGATGTAGCGGAGGAAAAGGTGGGGGGTGGTGCCAGTGTAGCTGCGGAAGATGGACTGTTCCACATATCCTACGAAGAGGCAGGCATAGCTGGGGCCCATGTGGGTGCCCATGGCTACTCCTTTGGTTTGGAGGAAGTGGGAGGATTGGAAAGAGAAGTTGTTCAGAGTGAGGACCACTTCAGTCAGTCGAAGGAGGGTGTCAGTGGAAGGGTACTGGTTGGTACGGCAGGAAAGGAAGAAGCGACATCTATTGGTTTCTCATTACCAAATCTGTTATTTACACCTGATATAAAGTTACTGCGAAAGCTAGCTTGCAGTTATAATGAGGGAAAATGGCATTTTAGCCATCGTTGTAAGAGGTTTAGAATTCAAGAATGAGAAAGTTTACTACAGCTGTACAACAGGAATACAATTTGCAGTTTTAGTTTCCATATGTAAGGCAGGATATACTTGCATTTGGAGATAGAACAGATAAGACCATAGACACAGGAGCAGAAGTAGGCCATTCAGCCCATAAAATCCAATTGACATTCAATGAGATCATGGCTGATCTGATCATCTTCAATTCCATTTTCCTGCTTTATCCCAAAACATTTGATACCCTTAATAATTTGAAATTTGTCTATCTCAGTCTTGAAAGTACTTAACAGCTCAACGTCAACAGTCCTTTGCAGTATAGAATTCCACAGATTCACTACCCTCGGAGGAAAAATAAATCTTCTTCATCTCTATCTTAAATGGATGACCTCTCACTCTTAGATTATGACTTCAGGTCTTACACTCTACCACAAGGAGAAAATTATTTCCCTCATCTATCCTGCCAAGCCCCTAAAAATCTATGTTTCAGTAAGATATTCCGCATACTTATCTAAACTCCACTGTGTACAAGCCCAGTCTATTTAGCCTCTTATCATAAGAAAATGTTTCTACTTACATGATTAACCTAGTGAACCTTCTATAGTCTGCCTCCAATGCAGAAGATCTTTCCTTAGACAAGAGGACTAAAATTATTCCGTGTTCTTGATGTGATCGGACTAGCATTAAGCATTGTTTTAGCACGCCTTCCCTATTTTTATACTTCAGTTGATTTGAAATAAAGGCTAACATTCCATTTGCCTTCCCTATAACCTGATGAACTTGGATGCTAGTTTTTTGTGATTCACCCACGAGGAGTCCCAAATCCATCTGTGCTGCAGTTTTCTGGATTCTTTCCCAGTTAATTAGCTTAAAAAAAAAGCTAAGGTTTACTCAATTGGGCTATATGATGAAGCAGAGTAAACTGGTCCCTGTATTCACTGGAGTTTAGAAGACAAATGGCAATTTCATAGAAACAACAAAGATTCTAAAGTGGATTGTCAGGACAGGTACTGAAGACGTGCTCCCCTTGGCTGAAGAATCTAGAACAAGGAGGCAGAGTTTCAAGATAAAACCTTGATTATTTAGGACGAAAGTGGGAAGAAATGCCTTTACTCAAAGGAATGTGAATCTTTGGAATTTTCTACCCCAGACAGGTGGAGATTCACCCGTGTTGGAATAGAAAGATCTTTGGTCAATTATGGTGAGCAGGCGAGAAAGTGAAGCTAAAACACAAGATCAGCCATAATTATATTGAATGGTGGAGCGTAAAATAAGTAGAAACAGAACCTTTTTTTTAAAAAAGGATTTCTACCAAAGAACACGGAGAATAAATCAGGTTTCACGCCAACGATGAGTGTATTAATTCTGAGCGTGGAGCATAATACATCTCGTAGTGAGAAGTGGTGATGTTCTCCAATATGAAAATTCAGAATTAACTAAGCTATGAATAAAAGTTTACTATTTTCAAAAAAATTATCCACTTCTAATCAATCTTCAATCTATAGGATTGACCCAAAGATAGTTCATGTGAATATGTTTAAAAGTGTACGGTGACGAAGTAGTCTTCCACATAGCATCCAAATATCTCACAAAAGTAAAGCAGTATCAAAACATGAAATGGTTTAATTTGACATACGTGACCATAATTGCATTTCTAAAAGTGCAAAATAATCTTCAAAGAGTTCAGAGGCATAACAAACCTCAAGCAGATTTAGGGATTTCTTAGCAGTTCAATAAAACTTTAAGCGTTCAAAGTTTCATTCCAATTATGCATTACTGAATATTGTAAGTTCATACTGTGGTGACAACATAATGCAATCCATAGAGCAATATTTACTGTACATTACAGGGAAACTGTAAAATATCATTCTAGAAAACAAACTGCAAATATATCTTATCTGGAAATTTTATAAATGCTTCAAAAAAAAATCAGTGTGCAGTGAAAGGATCAAGGATCACTTGATATAGAGTCATACAGCACGGAAACAGACCCTTTGGTCCAACGAGTCAAAGAGCTGTACTGCAAAGACAGACCCTTCGGTTCAACTCATCCATGCCAACCACATATTCCAACCCAATCTAGTCCCACCTGCCAGCGCCTGGCCCATGTCCCTCCAAACCCTTCCTATTCATATACCCATCCAGATGCCTTTTAAATGTTGCAATTGTACCAGTCTCCACCACTTCCTCTGGCAGCTCATTCCATACACGTACCACCCTCTGTGTGAAAAAGTTGTCCCTTTGGTCTTTTTCTTGGCTTTCCCCTCTCACCCTAAACCTATGCTTTCTACTTCTGGACTCCCCCACCCCAGGGAAAATACTTTGTCTATTTATCCTATCCATGCCTCTCATAATTTCATAGACCTCTATTACGTCACCCCTCAGCCTCCAATGCTCCAGGGAAAACAGCCCCAGCCTATTCAACCTCTCCCTATAGCTCCAAACCTGGCACATCCTTGTAAATCTTTTCTGAACCCTCTTAAGTTTCACAACATCTTTCCGATAGGAAGGAGACCAGAATTGCATGCAATATTCCAACAGTGGCCTAACCAATGTCCTGTACAGCCGCAACATGACCTCCCAACTCCTGTACTCAATACTCTGACCAATAAAGGAAAGCATACCATATCCTTTTCTTCACTATCCTATCTACCTGCGACTCCACTTTCAAGGAACTATGAACCTGCACTCCAAGGTCTCTTTGTTCAGCAACACTCCCCAGCACTTTACCATTAAGTGTATAAGTCCTGCTAAGATTTGCTTTCCTAAAATGCAGCACCTCACACTTATCTAAATTAAATTCCATCTGCCACTTCTCAGCCCATTGGCCCATCTGGTCCAGATCCTGTTGTAATCTGAGGTAACCTTCTTCGCTGTCCACTACACCTCCAATTTTGGTGTCATCAGCAAACTTACTAATTGTACCTCTTATGCTCGCATCCAAATCATTTATATAAATGATGAATAGTGGTGGACCCAGCACGGATCCTTGTGGCACTCCACTGGTCACTGGCCTCTAGTCTGAAAAACAATCCTCCAACACCATCACCCTCTTTCTTCTACTTTTGAGCCAGTTCTGTATTCAAATGGCTAGTTCTACCTGTATTCCTTGAGATCTAACCTTGCTAACCAGTGTCCCATGGGGAACCTTGTCAAACGTCTATAGATCACATCTACTGCTCTGCCCTCATCAATCCTCTTTGTTACTTCTTCAAAAAACTCAATCAAGTTTCTGATACATGATTTCCAATGCACAAAGCCATGTTGACTATCCCTAATCAGTCCTTGCCTTTCGAAATACATGTATATCCTGTCCCTCAGGATTCCTTCCAACAACTTGAACACCATCAACGTCAGGCTCACTGGCTTGTCCTTACCATCTTTGTCAAACATTTGCTACACGTTAGCCAACCTCCAGTCTTCCGGCACCTCACCTGTGACTATCGATGATATAAATATTTCAGTAAGAGGCCCAGCAATCACTTCTCTAGCTTCCCACAGAGTCCTAGGGCACACCTGATCAAGTCCTGGAGACTTATCTACTTTTATGCATTCAAGACATCCAGCACTTCCTGTAATATGGACATTTTTCAAGATGCCTACATTTCCCTACATTCTATATCTTCCATGTCCTTTTCCACAGTAAACACTGATGCAAAATACTCGTTTAGTATCTCCCTGATCTCCTGCGGCTCCACACAAAGGCCGCCTTGCTGATCTTTGAGGGGCCCTATTCTCTCCCTAGTTACCCTTTTGATCTTAATGTATTTGTAAAAACCCTTTGGATTCTCCTTAACTCTATTTGCCAAACCTATCTCATGTCCCCTTTTTGCCCTCCTGATTTCCCTCTTAAGTATACTCCTACTGTCTTTTTACTCTAAGGATTCACTCGATCTATCCTGTCTATACCTGACTTATACTTCCTTCTTTTTCTTAACAAAACCCTCAATTTCTTTACTCATCCAGCATTCCTGATACTTACCAGCCTTTCCTTTCACAGGAATATACTTTCTCTGGACTCTTGTTATCTCATTTCTGAAGGCTTCCCATTTTCCAGCCGTCCCTTTACCTGCAAAAATCTGCTCCCAATCAGCATTTGAAAGTTCTTGCCTAAAACTGTCAAAATTGGCCTTTTGCCAATTTAGAATTTCAACTTTTAGATCTGGTCTATCCTTTTCCATCACTATTTTAAAACTAATAGAATTATGGTCGCGGCCCCAAAGTGCTCCCCCACTGACACCTAAGTCACCTGCCCTGCCTTATTTCCCAAGATAGGTCAAGGTTTGCACGTTCTCTGTTGGTACATCCACATACTGAATCAGAAAATTTTCTTGTACACACTTCATAAATTCTTCTCCATCTAAACCCTTAACGCTATGGCTATGCTTGGAAAGTTAAAATCCCCTACCATACCCACCCTATTATTCTTACAGATAACTGAGATCTCCTTACAAGTTTGTTTCTCAATTTCCCTCTGGCTATTAGGAGGTCTATAATACAATCCCAATAAGGTGATCATCCCTTTCTTATTTCTCAGTTCCACATAAATAACTTCCATGGATGTATTTCCAGGAATATCCTCCCTCAGTACACCTGTAATGCTATTCCTTATCAAAAATGCCACTCCCCCTCCTGTCTTGCCTCCCTTTCTGTCCTTCCTGTAGCATTTGTATCCTGGAACATTCAGCTGCCAGTCCTGTCCATCCCTGAGCCATGTTTCTGTAATTGCTATGATATCCCAGTCCCCTGCTCCTAGCCTTGCCCTGAGTTCATCTGCCTTCCCTGTTAGGCCTCTTGCATTGAAATAAATGCAGTTTAATTTATCAGTCCTACCCTGTTCTCTGCCTGCCCTGACTGTTTGACTCGCCTTTGTTCTCAACTGTACCAGTCTCAGATTGATCTCCTTCCTCAGTATCTCCCTGGGTCTTCCTCCTCACCACCACCACCACCATCACCACCACCAACTCCCCCCACCCCAACATTACAAGTTTAATTTTCCTGAGCAGCTCTAGCAAATCTGTCAGGCAGTATATTTGTCCCCTTCCAATTTTGGGGCAATCCATCCTTCTTGTACAGGTCACTTCCAACCCAAAAGAGCTTCCAATGATCCAAAAATGTGAATCCTTCTCCCATATACCAGCTTCTCAGCCATGCATTCATCTGCTCTCTCCTCCTATTCCTGCCCTCACTAACTCATAGCACCTCACTAGCATCTGGAATAATCCAGATATTACTACTCTCAAGAACCTCCTTTTTAAATTCCTACCTAAGTCTCTGTAATCTCCCTTCAGAATCTCAACCTTTTCCCTCCCTATATCATTGGTTCCAATGTGGACAATGACCTCCTGCTGGCCCCTCTCCCCCTTGAAAACATTCTGCACCCTGTCTGAGACATCCTTGATCCTGACACCAGGGAAGCAACACACAATTCTGATTTTTCATTGCTGGCTACAGAAACGTCTGTCTGTACCTCAGACTACAGAATCCCCTAACACAATTGATCTCTTGGAATCCGATGTACCCCTCATGGCATTAGAGCCAGTCTCATTACCAGAAACTTGGCTGTTCGTGCTACATTTTCGTGAGAATCCACCATCCCCTACATTGCTGAACATAATCCCAAACTAAACTCGTCCTACCTGCCTGCTCCTGGCCCATACCCCTCCAAACCTTTCCTATTCATGTACTTATCCAAATATCTTTTAAATGTTGTAATTGTTCCCACATCAACCACTTTCTCAGGAAGTGCATTCCACATGCGAACCACCTTCTGTGGAAAAAATATGCCTTTCACATCTTTTCTAAGTCTCCCTCTTCTCACCTTAAAAATGTCCCACCTAGTCTTTAAATACCCTATTCTAGGGAAAGGACAACTACCATTAACTCTATCTATACCCCCCATTATTTTATAAGGTCGCCTCTCAATGTCCTACGTTCCAGAGAAAAAGGTCCCAGACTATTCAGTCTTTCTTTATAATTCAAACCTAGCCAGCAACATTCTGGTAAATCTCTTCTGAACTCTCTCCAGCTTAGTAATATTTTCCCTATAACTGGGCATCCAAAACTAGACAGAGTATAATAGAAAAGGCCTCACCAATGCACTGTACAACCTCAACATGATTTTGCAACTCCTATCTCAAAGGACTGAGCAATTAAGCTAAGTGTGCCAAAAGCCTTTTTATTCAACTATTCCTGCCCTCACTAGCAAAATGTGACGCAAAATATTATTTTAATGTATCAACTTGGAAGAATAAAAAATGTACCTGAGGCTGAGGCAAAGCAACCTGGGATGTGTGGTGACCAGATTGTGCTGTAAATGACACTTGCATGGCCATGGAACGTAGACACTGAATTGTTAACCATCGGATCCCACTATGAGAAACATAGATATAATACTGATAAATGTCTCTACAGATAACGCCATGCCCATAATAAATGTAGTTGGCACTTCAAATAAATAGTTTCTGTCAGGCAACCTGTTGAGCTACTCACAAACGACCATTATTTAAATAATAGGCTTCAATTTGATACACTGAATTTGACAGTTGTTTCAATGTCTTTTGAGAACAATCTAGGTTCATTGATTGGAAAGAGCCTTCATTGCAAACAGTTTTTGGAGATAGAGATTTCATCTTATAGGAATTATATAAGAATCCACAGGGAGTTTTCAAGGCATGATTGTGAATGTAAATTTTCACCAGAAAGCTAGGAGTTCTGAACTATGAAAAATAGCTTTGGAAAGGGTAGTAAAGATAGATTCTGGCTTGGAAATTATGATTTTAGGGAAAAATCAAGTCACTGCATCCAAGAGAATAGTAAATTATAAAATCCATTGTGTCACGCTTATTGTATGTACAATGTCGTCCCACCTGTCCATCTCCCTTCCCACCTATCCACTCTACCCTCTGCTCCGATCTATCACCATCACCCCCTCCCCCATCTCCATCCATCTATCTATCACCTTCCTAGGTACCCTCCCCCCAGCTCCACCCCCCCTCCTATTTATGTCTCAGCCCCATGGACATCCTCTCCCACATTCATGATGAAGGGCTTATGCCCAAAATGTTGACTCTCTTGCTCCTCGGATGCTGTCTGACCTGCTGTACCTTTCCAGCACCACACTTTCTGACTCTAATCTCCAGCATCTGCAGTCCCCACTTTTTTCTATATTGTAAGTTGTTGGTCCAAAGCCACCGTCTTGATTTGGTATGAGTATTTATGCAACTTCCTGTCAGAAATCACAGGAAATTCATATGACAGCACACAGCATACTCAGGCAGACTGTGTAGAATATAAATTCTGTTTTTAAGATCCCTTGCATTTCACGATCTCCCTTTTCATGAATATCAGGCTGGATTTCGGACCACTTGATTACTGATGGTGAACTGTGAGAAAATAAAATTGACACATTGCTGTGAAACGTTACAAAATGCTTTATAAAATAATGATATCAAAAAATTAATTAATTCTTCATCTAGGGTTGAAACTTCATGCATTTCCAAGTGCTCAACTCTTTTTATCTATTTACGTTTTTTAAATAAATCCAGTTGACTACTAATTATTTAAATTATTTGCTTGGATAGCAACTCAGTCATTAGTTAAGAGTTTATAGAAACAAAATTCAAAAGATTCATGATAAAGTTGTCACTTCTGCCCTAATAAGTTCCTCATTAGTAAAAGGACTCTATTGTTTGTCAAAGCTTCAATTTACAGATAACTTAAACTCTTTGTCTCTACCTAACATCTCCTATATTTGTGCTTCATTTACCTTTCTCCTTGATCCAATTAATGTTTGCCACATACACTTTTTTTAAAAGTTGCAATCAATTAAAAAAGTTTCTTAACATCACTTTGTCTCGTTCTCTTTTCATATTCTCCAATTACTTTCTCTTGTTACCTTACTGTCTTAATTTCAACTCTCTTGAACACTGCTGTATCAGATGTACGATTTACTGTTGGATCACTGACCTCTTGTTCAACAAAGGTGAAGAGAATTGGTATCCAAACTCAGAATTCACTGCCATATTCAAGGTTAACTGACACAGTTTGTTCACTGGCATTTTTGTAAATGTGTTGCTGGGACGTTTTTGAAAAGTTCAATTTGAACAGGCTCTGAGATGGCTTCTTGAATGCGAAGGTAATGGCAATTCTGCATTTCCATTCATCTTTACTCTATATTTTCCCCCCAGAAAGCATGTCAGATTGCCAAATGTGGCAGTCCGGTTATTGCATTGATGCCTCCTGCTGGTCTGCAGGATGAAAGGACTTACTGTACCAGAAGAATTTCAGCTTTCTGCTTGATCCCCATAGGCTCAGAAAAATCAGGCAAACCAACATCCTTCTTTAAAAAGCAATCCCAAGCAGATATTGGAACACTTGCCCTATGTAAAGGGTTCAGTGATGTTAAGATTTTAGTTTGTTATTATTCTGGCAAGAACCCAAACGTTTCATCAGAACAAAATGTGTCGATGAAAATGAAAGCCCAAGTCTCTAAGAAGTTGAAAAAAAACATTTTTTGAAGTGTGTTATGATCGATCAAAGAGGCATGGTACTTTTCTGTAGAATTTCCACGCCTTTACAGGAAAATAACAAATTGTTCTAAATGCACACTGCTCAAAACTCTTTCCATTAGTTTGCCAGTTTACTTAAACATAAAACTATGTACTGAGTAAGCAACTCTGTCAGATTCTCAGTGCTTGTAATGCATTGAATGCTTCCTTACTGTCCTGCACGGAAATATTACTGAATTGTCACCTACGTGTCTGTAACAGTAGAGCAGCCAGAGCAATTCATTATCACATAGTATTAAAAACTGCTTTGTAGAAGCTTTTACTGGAAATGACAGAGAACTGTTTTGGGTTGTGAACTGGTTAAGAGAAATTCAAGCAGTCTTCCAAATTTCAGAAACAACTTCCCATTGTTTTTGCACCGAAAGGGTCTGGGGATGAATGTGAATCACATCCAAATGTCAACACTCTGTCTTTGCAATGTAAATGCCACACAGGGCCAATTTGTGGTAGGAAGATAAACAAAGGCTGCATAATTGACATTTCTTTTGTTAAGAGAACCTAAAGTTCACAGAATTACAAACATGGTAGGACACTGAAACAGACCATTTGATCAACTTATCCACATTAGCATTTAACCTTTATATTGGGAGTAGTCCCAACGCTATGTACCTTCCTTTTTCATATCTATCTCTTTCCTTCAGCTACCTGTATAAACTGTTTTAAATGTTAACATCTTCACTGTTTCAACCACTAACAGTGCGTTTCAAAGCCTCTCAATACTGTTTAAAAAGACTTCTATAGCTTGCAAAACAAAATAACTTACATTTAGACTTCCTTCTTTGTAAGTCACTCAATTTTATGTATCAGCCTCATGACATCATAATTTTAAATAACTTTATCAAATAGAAATAAAAAATGACATTGCATTTTTATATCATCGTTCACAACCACAGGACATTTCAAATCATTTGAAAGTGAATGAAATACTTTTGAAGTATAGTAACAGTTGTAATGCAGGAAACATAGCAAGCAACATGATCACAGCAAACTTCCACAAATACCAACATGATAGGGACCAGATAACTGTCCATGTGATACTGACTGAGGGATTAAAAATGGCCACAAAAATATCATCAATTTTTCAACACTTTCTTTATAATTATGATTCTTTATAACAGTAAACATCCAAATAAATCTATCTTGAGCTACTGCTTACTTTTCTTTTCTTTACAAGGCATGGAGCAAGGAGAGCTATACTGTGGTATAATTTTCCTGCTCCTTGGATGCTGCCTGATCTGCTGTGCTTTTCCAGCACCACACTCTCGACTGTGGTATAATTATCACTTTGATCATGTTTTGAACTGAAGTCAATCACAGGACATGTAAGCAAAATAAAATGCACCTTTCACCAAAAAAAATCACATTGATGAATATTCTCTTTTGCTTAATCATCAATAATTATTATCCAGTTATTATAATTGCAGGCGAGTGGCTTGAGCCACAACAGTAGTCTTCAACCTGACTTTTATGTGAAAAAATGTATCTAGTGAAAATTCAATGTGCTATCCTACAGTGGTGCTATCTCTGCACTCCATAAAAAATGTCTACCACTCAGCTTTAATGCAGTATTTTTAAAAAAGGAATCACTTGATTATATTTCCAATTTTCTGGTGCTTAAAAAAGAGCCTATAGCAAGACTGTTGTTTATCCGTTATTTAACTTGCAAGAAAAATAAACTTACTATTTTTATTGTTTGATCCCATGAACCAGATACAATCAGATGTTCTCCTCGTGTCTGACTCCAATCAACACTGTAAACCTACCATAGCAGAGAAAATGCTCAGTTATTAATCAGAGAATTTACCTGTGGATGGATGAAAATAGAACATGGAAGACTTTTTTCAAGAGAAAAGAGAGATGGCAGGAGAGTGAGGAAACAGGAGGTAGGGCCTGGAAGCAGATTGGAATGGAGATGGAGTGGGGGTGTTGGGGGGTGGGAACACACATAGATCCAGGAGAGTAGTTGACAAAACAGCGGGATGGAGGCGATATGGAGGAAGTGATGGGAGGACAGCAGGAGAGCTGGGAACCTCCCATGCCTGCTCCCCATCCTGTCTTCACTCCCCACCATGGAACCTAGTTTCAAAATTATGTTTCTTCTGTGCACATGAAAGGTGTGGCCTTTGCAAAAGACATGACGTGCACATGCACATTTCCAGATTTACGTGCATGCACTGCTAGCCACAGTTGGAGATGTCAACAGACACTGCCATTTTGGAAGGGAGAAAGATTAGTTTACAACTCTATTTACACATACCTAATTTGAAAACCATATCAGCAGGATGCATATAATTTGTTTATCATGTCTCTCACATATGAACAAGGAACAGGAGTAAGCCTGCTCCAACACACAGTAAAATCATGGCTGATCTAATTGTGCCCTCAAATCCTCATTTCCACCTACCCCTGCTAATTTTTCACCTCATTGTTGAGCAAGAATCAATCTACCTTTGTCTTAAAAATATTCAAGGACTCAGCTTCAAACACTTGATCATGAAGGGAGTTCCAAAGACTCCCAAATGACGGAGAAAAAAATTCTCCTTATGTTTTAAATAAGAAACCCCTGATTTTTAAATAAGGGCCCCATGGTTTGTCCACAGTTTACAATATGTCAATAATTACAGACATGTAAATATTCCAAGGAATCTAACCTACAGTGTGAATTCTTTAGACTTTTCTTTCATAGGGCTTTATATTACAGTGCTGGGAAAACCTCAGAGTTATTAGCAAATTCTATTTTATAGTTTCCTCAGCAAATCACAATATAATTTTTCTGCTTTGCTTTGCTGAGCAGTTTCACACAATACCTCTGAGTTAAGATTTTCTCTGAGAGTCATTGTGCCAGGAGGAGATATTCTGACAGTCAAAAGTGGGTCACTCATTTAAATACAAATTAAGTAGACTTCCTTCAGAAATTAACATTTGGTGATACCACTGTGCCATAAGAATCCTTGCTTAATCAGAGTGCATATCATTGAACAGGTTGTAAGAACAGTTAATAAAGGACAAAACCTGAGGGCCCTCTTGTGGCACACTGGCAATGTCCCTACCCCTGGACTGAGAGCACTGGCTTGAAGTCCCATCTGTTCCAGAGGTGTATTTCTGAACAGGTTGATTTGAAAAATATGTTAACATGTTAGAAAGGATAAATCCTATCGAATTGACTTGAGGTTTTCTGATGAGTTTACAGAAATGAGGGCATTGATGTACATTAGATTAGATTAGATTCCCTACAGTGTGGAAACAGGCCCAACAAGTTCACACCGACCCTCCGAAGAGCAACCCACTCAGACCCATTGCCCTACATTCACCCCTGACTAAGGCACCTAACACTACGGGCAATTTAGCATGGCCAATTCACCTGACCTGCACATCTTTGGACTGTGGGAGGAAACCGGAGCACCCGGAGGAAACCCACGCAGACACAGGGAGAATGTGCAAACTCCGCACAGACAGTTGCCAGAGGCGGGAATTGAACCCGGGTCCCTGGCGCTGTGAGGCAGCAGTGCTAACCACTGAGCCACATGCCGCCCAAAGATAGCAGCAGGTTTGAAGGGAAAGTGGATAATTTATATCACAAATAGCAGCCTTTGGATTCCTCGTAACCAAGTTTATGTTAACCCTTCAACGAAAGATGTGCAATTTAATCCTAGACTCCTCGCCTTTCGGCACCTACTTATCCAACATGGACCTCCAACAGTCATTTGATAAAGAACTGTTCAATAGAAGTTTCAGCAAAATTAGACTTTATAGAATAAAAAGGTGTCCTAGATTTTATAAATTGCAGCATAGAACACAAAAGCAAGGAAATGATGTTAAACCTGTATGAGATTAAGTCTCATCAGAGTATTACATGCAGTTTTGGGCACCATATATTTGGAAAAATATGAAGGTATTAAAGAGGATCCAGAAATTATTCCCAGGAATCATTGCAGAGTTGAAGGACTTCGGTTACAGATTGGAGAAGTTGGAACTGTTTTCCTTGTTGAATGAAAGCTTGAGAGGAGAAGTGATAGAGGTATTCAAATCATGAGAGATCTTGACAGAGAACATAGAAAAAAACTCTTTCCCTTGGTCAAAGAATTGAGAACCACAGATTTAAACTTATTAGCAAAAGAATCAATGACAACAGCAAGAAAAAATATTTTTACGCAGTGAGAGATCAGGATCTGGAATACACTAACTCAAAGAATAATGGAGGCAGCATTCAAAAGGGAACGGGATCATTATCTGTAAAGGAAGAATGTGTAGGGCTACTGGTAAAAGTTGAGGAAGTGGCATGAGTTAGACTGCTCCCTGTGGAGGGTCATCATGGACACAACAGGCTGAGTAGCCTCTTTCAGTGCTGTAACTAATCAATGATTCTGAGTTACTATTGTCTCTGTTTGTTCTTTTTAAAATGCATTTACTTTTGTCTATTTACTAAATCCCATTTAATCTCCTCTCGTTTGTTCCTCTTTGCTCTCTAACTCTATATATACTCCACAACCATCAGATGAAGCAATAGCGCTTCGAAAGCTAGTGCCTCCAAATAAACCTGTTGGACTATAACCTGGCGTTGTGTGATTTTTAACTTTGTCCACCCCAATCCAACACTGGCATCTCCAAATCTATATATTTCATTTAAAGTGCATATAGCCAGTTCTTTTGACATTGCTTATTGTTTATATATCCTATTATTTAACTGGTTAGAAGATAACCAGTTTTGCAAAATGTCACCACAAGATCCCAAACAGTGCACCATTATTGGATCACATTCAGCAATTTGCAGTTCATAAATACTGCAAAGTCAATACTGAGCAGAAAAGTCGAACTAACATCGTTCATGGCCAAGCCTACCATTGATGCAATATCTGGTCCAGTAAATTCTGACAAATAACAAGTCAAACGCTTGGCATTCAAAAATCTCAATCAATTAAATTTGCCGAATTAAGGCTACAATTCATTCAGAAAGGGAATTTACTATATAAATTTGACAAGCAACTTTTGTTTACCTCTTGAGAGTGCTCTTTGAAGACCTGTAACGGTCCAGTAGGGTTTGCAGTGTCCCAGATCTGCAGAGACCCATCTCCACTACCAGTGACCAGGACATGCTCATTGTTCTCACTCCAAGTAACGTCAAAAAGGCTATCATTCCAGTCAAAACTAGAGAGGAGAAAAACTTTTTTAAAATTAGTTTGCAAATCTATTTTCTGAAATGAGTGCATAATGTCCACTGCATAATGGATAGGTAGACTTTCCGCTGCTCGAAATCTAAGGATTAAATGACAGTTATAAATAAATAGCTGCTTTATTTATTTTCATGCCACTTGTCATTATTAGCATCACAAACTTAGTATTAGAATTCGATTTTTTTAAAAAAAGGAACAGAATACATACAATAAGAAATCAAATTACCATACTCTGCACATTTCAAAAGCCCAACTTTACTCAGCTTTTTTCTGCTAATACTTCATGACAATATTTGATATTAAAGAAAACAAAAGGCTGCTTGTTCATTTTACAGTACCTCCTGAAAGGGATAATTCCAGCCTCTGTCTGTTCCAGCACTACTAACGTTCCACAGCCTGAAAAGTAATGCATACAAAACGTATCAAGCAATAAAAGTCAAGAAAATCTTTTTTTAGCAGTTAGCAAATGCACAAATTCCAAGAAGTTATTTGTTACTCGAAGATGTTAATCTGCTCTATTAATTTCATTCACTCAATTCCATGTTCTTTTTTATTAGCAGTACAGCAGCACTTCACATACAGCACAACTAATTACAAGGGCAGAATCAAAGTGGTCACATAATCACTGAAATCTTGATAAAATAACAAATTCAAATTCGGAGGAATTATACACTTGCATTATACAGCCAATTTGGAGTTATTCTATAGTTCAAAAGATAGTAACAAAACATTTTCAGACTTTTTTCGTATGATAAGTAACTAAATGCAGATCAGGCATGCACATTTATAAAAGGCTGCAGAATTTACTGCAATCTACCCAAGTTATCAGTATGTTACAGCCAAATCCATAAAACCCTCAGATAGTATTGACTAGTTTCATTTCAGGCAGCTGCTCTACCATAACCTCAACACCAAACAGAATAATTCCTCTCGCTTCAAAAAAGGATTTTCTGAAAACTGCATCTTAGTTTCTTTCAGCTGCAGCACTCAGACAACTAAGAATGTAGGAATGTTTGCTCAGCTATTCCTTCAGAGTCTCCACCAATGCATGCCACAAAGATATCACCTGGAAAGAGATGAGCCTTAGCTATCAGAAGTCACCAAGATGAAAGACACTTGCATAGTAATGGAATGGGAGGAACTTCAACTACATTGTTAGACTCCCAGATATCTCTGTTTTACATCCATTTTTCAAACAAAACCATTCCGAAAATAAACTCCATATTAACCTGACTCAGTTAAATGAATTGGGTAGGACTGAATATTTCACCCAATTTCACCCTTCTGGGGAGAGTTAGTTTTCGGCATAAATACCCAAAATATTAGGTAGCTGTGCTTTATGACTTCAACTGCCTAGTTTAAATTCTCTTTTAGATCCCATTTTTCTTGGATATTTTTTCTTTATTTGTTACTACTGGATACTGTCCACTTCATCCTTTCCAGATACCACCTGGTAGAATATCACAACAACTATTAGTATTTCCACTGAAGATTCTCTGCTCAGATGTCTTTGTCAGTATCACTGGGGACCGGAAGTGCTTATGCTTCAAAACTGCAGCTCAGCGAATCCAATGTATTCACATATAATCAAAAATGGTGTCTCTATATTGCAGACTACTGCTCAAATCTTCTTTTGTTGAGTTACAGAGGCATACAGCACAGGAACAGACCCTTCAGCCCAACTTGTCCATGCCAACCAGGTTTCCTCAACTGAAGTAGTCCCGTTTGACTGCATTTGGCCATATCCCTCGAAACCTTTCCTATTTATGTACCTGTCCAAATGTCTTTTATTCAAAAGGTGTAACATATGAAAATGACAAAGATCACCTCAGTAGTTTGAGTATTATTTGCTCAGCAAGGGGTGCCTGGAAAAATAATAGGAGAGTAGATATTTTTAATCAACTTCCTGATATATAATGTTATAACATATCTGGATCAGAGGGGGCTTGAACCTGGATCTTCTAGCCCAAAGGTAGGGACACCATCACTGTACCACAAGATCCTTATACTCGCTGTCATAGACTCAGAGGTATACAGCATGCAAACAGACCCTTCATTCCAACTCATCCATGCCAACCAGATATTCTAAACTAATCTAGTCCCATTTGGCAGCCTTTGGTCCATATTCCTCTAAACCCTTCCTATTCATATACCCATCCAGATGCCTTTTAAATGTTGTAATTATACCAGTCTCCACCACTTCCACTGGCAGCTCATTCCACACAAGCACCACCATCCACATGAAAACATTGCCCCTTAAGTCCCTTTTAAATTTTTTCTCTCACCCTAAATCTATTTCCTCTAGTTCTGGACTCCCTCATCCCAGGGAAAAGACCTTGTATATTTACCCTATCCATGCCCCTCATGATTTTGTGCATACTATACTTACATTGTACACTTAGCCTTTGACAGCAGCTTGAAATTTCAGAATAAAGCAGCTGACTGCTGTGAATAGGGGGTGTGGTTTGCCTTTCTCGTACAGTTCTGCACTAGGAGACAACTGTCAGGATGGAAGTACAATCTGCATTTCAGAGAGAGCACTCAGCAGAATCTCCTCAGAGAAATGCAGATCTCTCTTCTACAGTCTATATGGCCCAATAAGTGACAGAGAGTTTAAGGAATTCAATGAGCAGTATGGGTTCAATGTCAGCACATTACCTTTAGGTACACGAGTTACAGAAAGGTATGTCCAGATGGTCAACACGACTTTCACAAAATGCCAAGGGGTAAAGGAACATGGTTGTCTATTGTCATTCGAATCTATATCTTTCATGGCCATCATGAAAATCACCTACAGAGCTGTTCACTGGAATGAAGTATGACAACTTTACGGAGCAAGATACCCTCTCTAAATGAGTCGAAGGAATAAAGACAACAACTCACAGATGCACAAGAGAGGGTGGTCAAAGCTTCAACAGGTATGCCTAAGCCCTACCTGAGTTGTTGAAAAAGACAAACTTTAAGTGTTCAAGTTCCAGTCACAAAAATCTGAACACCCAACAAACATTGTCAGCGAAGTCTCAACTCCAAGCCCATAAGTTGTTGAAATTGAAACTGGTAACCAAATTAGAAGAAACAGAGCCCATAACCCACCCACACCTGAGCTGGGAAAGCACAAAAGATCATCAACAATACCAGCAACACCAACACTGTCACCAACTAGTGACACAACATCAACATCAAGCATGACTGTTACAACACCAGAACCAATGCCCATAATACCAGTGTAGTGGGATATGTCACCACTGACAGCAGCGAGTGCCAAGTCTATAAATTGAAAACATTATGTTCTAACAACCAAGCAACGCTGTGAATAATATTCTGAGAAAAATGTTAAGAGTTCACTTATTGATTTATTTTTGTAATTAATAAGGCCTAAGATTATCAAATTATATCGTGCATGCGTTTAGTGACAAAAAGTGTTTTGTCTCTTTAAGTACCAAAACTGTGATGTAGGGTTGAAAAGTTGTAGAGTCATACACCAGGAAAACAGACCTTCCCATCCAACCCATCTCCATCGACTAGGCATCCGAATTTAACCTGGTTGCATTTGACAGGATCTGGCCCATATCCCTCTAAATCCTTCCTGTTTATATACACAACCAGATGCCTTTAAATGTTGTAAATGTACCCATGCCTTCTTGCCCGTCTTTTCCACTGGTGTTGCCACTTTCAGGAAACTCTGGATTCCTAGGCCAAGATCTCTCTATTTGTCAATGCTGCTAAGGGTTCCACCATTTACTGCATACTTCCCCCCCCCCGCCACCACACTAGATCTTCCAAAATGTACCACCTCGCATTTGTCTGGATTAAACTCCATCTGCCATTTCTCTGTCCAAGTTTCCAGCCTGGTCCCCTAATCTTTGTGTTGTCTGTAAACCTACTAGTCAGGGCACTAACATTCTCCTCCAAATCATTTAGAAATGAGGGTCCCAGCACTGATCTCTGTGGAACACCACTGGTCACAAATCTCCAGTTACGAAAACACCCTTCCACTGCTACTCTGTCTTCTGTGACTAAACGAAGGAACAATGATGGCTATTCTCTTATCCTCTGGGACCTCCCCTATGACTACAGTGCCAGCTCACTGTAGATCTCATTTTACATCACCTTTTGTATCAGCCTGCCATGAGGAATCTTGTCAAAGGCTTTGCTAAAGTCCAGCATTGTTATGGACCACACCAGACCCCCTCAAAACATTTTAAGAACATAGCCCAGACCCAAACTTGTTTGGTTGTTTTAAACAGGTGTAATGCAGTCATTCCAGGAGAGATGTAGCTGGTCAAACCACTTAGTTTTAAACAAAACAGAATTTATTGATAAAATTACTGAATGTAACACCAACAAAAGAGAACAGAATATAGAATAACTTAACCTATCCGAAAACCCCACAGACTATCCCAATTTAATGATGCTATTCCAAAGACTTGCAACAATCCCTATAAACACCCCTTGGTAGAAAAGGTAAAATCAACCACAATGTGTCACAATGAGAGAGAGAGAGAGAGAGATGGAAGAGAGGTTCAACAAGGAACACCTTCCATGTAGCTATTTCTTGAACCAGCAACCTCAAACTGGCTGCCTGACTACTTTCAGTGAACAGCCAGACTGCAAAAACCAAAACAAACCAGAGCTGGGAGAACAGGCCACTTCCCATTCATTGTACAAGTGTTTTTTTTAATGTGAAAGTCTTTTGCCTGAGGCAGTATCTGTTAGCTATAACCTAGTTGGCCCTGAAACCCTTCAAACCGAGGCTTTTCGGAATCACTACATTTACGACCTCTATGGAAAAAAAAGCCAAGGACTGCATAACCTTGTTAAAGGAGCAGCATCATCGCAACATCTACTGAGCTATCCCCAATCATCTTTATCACTTCCTCAAAAAACTCAATCAAGCTTGAGAGACACAACCTTCCTTGCACAAAGCCATGCTGCCGATCACTAATAAGTCCATATTTCTCCAAATGTCAGTAAATCTTATCCCTAAGAATTTTCTACAATAATTCCCTACCACTGACGTAAGGCTCACCAGCCTGCAATTTCCCTGATTATATCTGTTGCTCTTCTTAAATAAAGGAACAATGTTAGCTATCCTCTGGGACCTCTCCTGTGACTCAGTGAATCCGAGTCAATATGTGTTGTTTGGACAAGAATCTGCAGGTAGTGGTGTTACCATAAGACTTGGCCAGGTGACTTATGCTACACGGTACCTGCTGTTAGAAGTTTGACCCTTCTGAAGCTGATGGGGCCCTATTTTATTTATATGCATGGTAGTTTACTGATGTCAACAAACCCCAAAATACAATTTTGTTTTGGTAAACCAAGCAGGAAATGGTTTTTGGCTTTCCCATCAAAAGATGGCTAAAGTGGATCTAGGAAAGGAGGTTTTGACCTTTTTTTTAAAACTTGCCATGAGATCAGTAATGCTTATCTGTGCTCTACTAGTAAACTATGTTCTTCACACCCCTCCTCCACATGACCTTTCCAAATTCTCCTCTCCACAACTTAACCTCATTGCCAATGATGGATCTTCTCCATCAACTGCCCATCACTGTCACTTGAAACCTAGAGTGAGACTTGAACCAGCAACCTTAGATCAAGACACAAAGGTGCTGTAACTGAATCAAGGCCGAAACCTACTTAATGTTGGAAGCTATCTTTAAAAGACAAGGTTTTGAAATAAAGTCTACTGTGTAGACAGTGCTCTCAAAATATAGTGCATCAGTATTATCAACTCAGCTTTTTCACAAAAGTGTGAAGTTTCTGAAACGTTATTTCAGGAGTTTGCATACATTCGTGAAACCTTGCTTTGTCTTAAAGAACAAATGGCTTCATAACTGCTGCACATCTAAATCATTGTTCTCTTGAGACATTTGTCACTCCATTTATTTCCATTAAATCAAACTTCTGAAGTACTGTTTATTTAGAATTTTTTGTCATGATTGTAACAAAGTCAGCCAATTGGACTTTACAGAACAAGAGTTCCCTGATTGGGGCTGTTAACCTGATCCAATCAAGGAGCCGTGGCTGACAAAAAAAAACAGTGCCAGAGATTCTGACACTGGGTGCTGATTCTGATGAGGCTTTGTCAGCATCAAGGACTTCCCACATGTAAATAAATCATACAAACCCCATGGTGTGGAAACAAGCCATTCAGCCCAACAAGTCCACACCAACCCTCCAAGGAATAACCCACCCAGAATCATTCCCCTACCTATATTTACTCCTGACTAATGCATCTAACCTACACATTCCTGAACACTATGGGTAATTTAGCACAGCCAATTCACCTAACCTGTATAACTTTGCACTGTGGGAGGAAACTGGAGCACCCAGAAGAAACCCACGTAGACATAGGGAGAATGTGCAAACTCCATGCAGACTGGCTGGAATCGAACCCAGGTCCCTGGTGCTATGAGGCAGCAGTGCTATACACTGAGTCACAGTGCCACCCCAAGGGTAACTTAATGAAGAGATACTGGCCTCTGTGAAGTTATTTCAGTTCTCCAACAAAATTGTTTACAGTTTTGTTCAGGCAAATTTGTGAGGGGAATCCAAATTAGGTATGCACATTTGGGAGTCAGTATTTGCATATGACATTGCCAATGAATGTTTTTTTGGTCTGGGCTTGGGGTTACCATAAGAATCCAAAAGTGACTAAAATGATTATCACAGGTTGGGGATTATATGCACTTACAGTTCAATCGGCTAACTTAATATTTCAAAAGACATGGTACGTCAAGAGACCAAGTTCAAGGAACCAAAACAAAAGACCCCAGAAGATCTAGAATGAATGGACAGTTAAAACCAAAATGTGCTGAACTTGTATATCATGCCATATGTTGGTCAGTGAAATGTCTAGTATTAATCTTTTTTGCCACAAAAACCTTTACTTTGCATTCTGAATTAGTAAATGAGATTATTCTACCAGAGTTTCATTACTCTGGGGTTTAGTATACAGTCCTAATTCCTAAAGAAAATATACTGTGAAAGTCTCTTCATTTACAAAAGGAGATAGTTAATATTTAGTTTCAGAAAAAATAATAATTTGAATAACTATAAAGAGGCATAAAAATGTCTTTCATCATGCTGTATTATTTCTAAAGAGCTAGGAATGGTCTATATCCTCATGGTTTGGAGGTGCCGGTGTTCGACTGGGGTGTACAAAGTTGAAAATCACACAACACCAGGTTATAGTCCAACAGGTTTATTTGGAAGCACTAGCTTTCGGAGCACTGCTCCTTCATCAGGTGGTTGTGCCACTCAGTCCTACAATCAATATGCCGAGTAAAAATCTATTAGTCCACCATCCCCATGGCGAGTAACAAGAAACACCTCATAAAGCTCCAACATCTGAGTAAAACACGCTGACTTGTTGGAATCAGTAATTTAATAAAGAAATTCACATAGCTGTGTCCCAAAATGAACCCTGTTATTCGTTTAATGCAGTTTTAATCAAACGTTTGTAACAGAATTATTTGAAAGTGAAATAAAACATAGAACTGCGGATGCTGAAAACTGAAACAAAACAGAAAATGCTGGAGAAACTCATTACTATTTTCATCTCTAATAATTACATAGTGTGTAAAAATGCAAAATAATATTCTTCAGCAGTGCATTAATATTGCCTATTAATTTTACCTTTTGCCTATTAATATGGCCTATCAAATTCCATTACGGTACTTCTGAATTGACAGCTCATTCTTGATGTGAAAATGTCATCTGTTTTTGAACGTTTCCTCAACTCTTAACTTACAATTCCACCTACTAAACTACGTGAGACAGCGTAGGTCACAGACGCATCTAGCATTTCCCTGACAGTCGAGTTAAGACACAAGCGTTCTCCCATACACTGCCCAGCACAGTACCTGCTATTCCATAGTATTGAGAGGTAGCGCAGGCCAGTCTGGAGGGGAAATAAGGAGAGAGCTCCACGGCATAACCGTGTCGTGCAGGCACCCGGAAGGTTTTAACTAAAGCACTGTCCCCCATTCTCACGATGAACTGTCCAAAGTTAGTCGTCAGCCACGGAATTCCTACTCCATCTCTCCAGGCCTTTGACCTGCGGAAGGGGAGGAGACTAGACGCCCTGGACAGAAGGCCGCATGATGCGCTTACCCGGAAATGTTGTGAAGCCCTTGCCTTCGGGTGCCGCGAGCGCTGGCGGGGAATGGAACCTGAGAACGGGGGCCGGGAGCGCTGGCGGGGAATGGAATCTAAGCCCGGGGGCCGCGAGCGCTGGCGGGGAATGGAACCCGAATCCGGGAGCCGCGAGCGCTGGTGGGGAATAGAACCCGAGCGCTGGCGGGGAATGGAACCCGAACCCGGGAGCCGCGAGCGCTGGCGGGGAATGGAACCCGGGAGCCGCGAGCGCTGGCGGGGAATGGAACCCGAACCCGGGAGCCGCGAGCGCTGGCGGGGAATGGAACCCGAACCCGGGAGCCGCGAGCGCTGGCGGGGAATGGAACCCGAACCCGGGAGCCGCGAGCGCTGGCGGGGAATGGAACCCGAACCCGGGAGCCGCGAGCGCTGGCGGGGAATGGAACCCGAACCCGGGAGCCGCGAGCGCTGGCGGGGAATGGAACCCGAACCCGGGAGCCGCGAGCGCTGGCGGGGAATGGAACCCGAACCCGGGAGCCGCGAGCGCTGGCGGGGAATGGAACCCGAACCCGGGAGCCGCGAGCGCTGGCGGGGAATGGAACCCGAACCCGGGAGCCGCGAGCGCTGGAGGGGAATGGAACCCGAGCCCGGGAGCCGCGAGCGCTGGCGGGGAATGGAACCCGAACCCGGGAGCCGCGAGCGCTGGCGGGGAATGGAACCCGAGCCCGGGGGTCGCGAGCAGGGAGTAGAAGCTAATATCGCAACTGCAGAACAAGCTGGCAACCAGCACGATTTCCACTGACTAAAAGAAAACAAAAGTGCCGTTGAGCTAATCATGTTAGCAGGTACTGAGAGTTGTCGCAACAGTTATTTCAAACGAAAGGAAACACCTTTCATTCAGCCAGAAGCAAAATAACATTATTTGTAAAGTAGGAATGAGGGTGAATTATCAAGCACAATAAAAGCAAAACGCTGCTCAGTGGAGGGCTCTCTCCGCGGGAGTCCTCTTCCCCCTCTCTCAGGGATATGGGGTGGAAGGTGCTGCACGCAGCGGTCCCCTGCAACCGCAGATTGCGGTGGTTCACCGATTCTCAGCCCAACTGCTTGTTCTGTGGTGTCCGTGGATCATGTATATATTTGGTGTGGATATTTACAGTCCCTTTCTGATTTACTTTAAATCCTTCTCTGTTTTTGGTTGCACTTCAGTCCCACGCTCCTGATCTTTGGGCACCCCATGCGGAGGAGGAAGGCTAGGTCAGAGGACCTCGTGTGTCTGCTCCTGGGCCTGGCCATAGACAGTTCCAGGCAGCGGGCAGTGGAGGGGTAATTATGGCCAATTGCCTGTCCCTCTTCTGTGGTTATGTTAGAGCCCAGGTGTCCCTGGAGAAGGAGCACGCGGTCTCCACCAACACCCTGAAAGATTTTCAGGGAGAGATGGGCACCCCAGGGAGTGGAGTATATTATTTCCTTCTCCAACTCTATTTTGATTTAATCCCTGCCCTCCCCTTCACTGTTTGATCACGTAGCAATGCCCTCTGAGAAGGGCACTGCTTGTCACTGGCCACCCTGGTGTTTCCTTTCTCCCTGGTGGTGGAAATTGAATAAAGATTTGTACACTGTCTCTCACACCTGTACGCACACAACATGGATGCTGGGGAAAATATGAGCACTACCGCAATTAGGCGGTAATGTGGGGGTAAATAAATATAAGAAAAAAATAACTAGGGGATTCAGAGTCTCCTCTGTTTAAGGCACTGATTCTGTACTGACTGAAAAAATTTTTTTTAAAAAAGCAAAATACTACAGGTGCTGAAAATACTCTGCAGGTGAGGCCGAGTTAATGTTTGGAACATAGAGTCATAGAGATGTACAGCATCCACCACTTCCTCTGGCAGCTCATTCCATACATGTACCACACCTCTGTGTCAAAACATTGCCCCGTAGGTCTCTTTTATATCTTTCCACTCTCACCATAAACCTATGCTCTCTAGCTCTGGACCCCAGGGAAAAGACTTTCTCTATGTATCCTATCCATGCCCCTCAATTTTATAAACCTCTATAAGGTTACCGCTCAGCCTCCAACACTCCAGGGAATGCTCCCATTTCTTCCTAAGCCACCTCCCAGGCAACATCAAATACTGAATACTGTTCATCATTTCCAAATCCCTTCCTAACCACATACCAAACCCCTCTACGCTGTTGTGGTTAAAACAGAGTGATGAAGAAACTCAGCAGATTCCCAAGCATCTGTGGAGAGAAAAGTTATATCGGACTCGAAACTTATCTTTTTCTCTCTCTTCCCCAGATGCTGCCGGACCTGCTAAGTTTCTCCAGTTCCTACTGTTTTTATTTCAGATTTCAAGCATACGCGGTATTTTGTTTTTATTCCTTTCTACTGAGTTTATGCTGACTGGCCATGTCTGAGCATTGAATCTTGAAATTACTGCCCAGGAGTAGAGCCACTACTAATCCACACTTTTAAAAACCTAGTCACCTCGATGAGAGGTGGTTTTATTGAAACATTGAATTCTAAGAGGACTTCAATCTACAACAAGGGGCCCCAGTTTCAAAATAATGTCCTCCCATATGTCACTATCCCTGATCAAAGCACCAATGTTTTATAACTATCTGATTCCAGACCAACTTTTATTTTTGAAAGTAAACAAAGTGAGAGATTCATTGGATTTACTAAAAGAAAACCATACAATTCCATTGTTTTGAACAATGTACAGTAATATTTACTATAGAACATTAAAACAGTAATACAATCTACAATACATGCACAAGTTATTTCTTACACCTGGAATTGAAATAGTGGTAAAAGTCTGATGGACACACCACAGCATATATCAAATAGCAGAGGCAAGGGGATGGCTGTGGGTGGGATGCTGTCTGGAGGGTTAGATTGTACTTGAGCCAAATGACTGCTCCCACACTGTAGGGATTCTATGATTCTAAAACAACTTCAATTCTGATTCTACCCTGATCAATTGATCATCTCTTCCTGAGGCTTCATTTACCATTGAATAACTGCCATCTGCTTGAACTTAGGGTCTCCCTCAGAATTACCAAAACCAATTCCCAGGTACTGACCTCATTAATAGCTAGCTTCTGTTACCTTCTTAAACACTATGTTCTTCCCCGGGTCACTGTATCTGTTCAAACCCTCTTAATTCAGAATCAGCCCGCAATTAGCTTCCAGACCTGGCTTCAAAAACTCATTTGGTCTGTTTTGTTTCCTTTGACCACAAGCTGTCCCCAAGTCCATTCCAACCCAGTTCATAACTCCAAACCAAAACTGATAAAAGAATAAAAATAATGAAAAATCAGTGAGCGTTCTAACACTCCTCAGATACTGAAGCAGTTCACTCCAAATGCAGCAAGACTGGGATAATATCCATGTTTGGACTGACAAGTGGCATACAACATTCACACCACATAAATTCCAAGCAATGACCATCTCCAACAAGAGAGAATCCAGCCATCACTCTCTGATAATCAATGACATTATCATCACTTAATCTTCTACTATCAGCATCCTGGGAGCTTACCATTGACCAGAAACTGAACTTGATTCACCATAACAATACTGTGGTTACCTGTTATTGAGCAGGTCGAACTCCAGGAATCATACAGCAAGTAACTCAGATCCTAATTCCTCAAAGTGTATTCTCCATGTACAGGCACAATTCAGGGACATAGCAAAATACTGCCAACTTGGCTGGATGGATGTAGCTCCAACAACACTCGAGTAGGCACCTTGCCTGGAGAACTCCAAGATGGAGGACAGGAAAAATTTCTGGCTGTAACAGCTGCTCCTTTTCTGAAGTAATTTAGGTGCTGGAGGTGATTTCCTCAAATTCCGGGAGCAGCAATTACTGTTTTATATGCTGTTGCATTGTTTTGGAACTTTGGAAAAAAAAAGTCAAAACAACAGCAGTTTTAAAAGGCAGAAGAACAGACAAAGGAAGCACATGGTGAGGTCATTGCAGGAGAGAGAGAGAGAAAACCTGCACAGTTACTGCCTTTGCTGTTTTGAATTCATGTATCGCTGAACATCGGAGTGCATCTGGGAAAATTAACGAATAGTGAAATTCACAACTGATTTTGGAGGAACTGTTGGGCGAAGTTCACAGCACAGAAGCAGGTAAGTTAATCGTTGTTTTAAGTGTGGCCTGCAGAGAGTCTGCAGTAGTGAGTAGAGTGGGTTCTTTCTTGATTATATGTTTTTGGAGATAGGTCTTTTGATTAAATTTAAAATATAAGCCATACCTATTAATTTAACCTGGAGCAGTAGTTGTAGAGGAATAAGACGGTGTTATTTTCTGGGTCTGTAGATTGTGAAAAAGCAAAAATGGCCTTTAGTAGAGTGATATATGCTCCTTGTCAGATGTAGATGATTAAAGAGAGTTTAAGGGTTACTGCGGATTATACCTGCAATAAACGCAGTTGGTTGTGAATCTTATCAGATTGAATGGATCGGTTGGAGAGAGAGAAGCAACGAGGAATTTGCAACAGCAACAGAATGTGATGGATGGCACTTATAGGAAAGGGGGAAAGTCTCAGGTACAGTCACATAGATGGGTTAACTCCAGGAAAGGTAAGAGAGGTAGGCAGCTAGTGCAGGAGCTTTTTGTGGATATACCTATTTCAAACAGGTATGCTGTTTTGGAAAATGTAGGGGGTGATGGGTTCTCAGGGGAATGTAGCATGAACAGCCAAGTTTCTGGGATTGAGACTGGCTCTAATGCAATGAAGGGTACGTCGGGTTCCAAGAGATCAATTGTGAGGGGATTCTCCAATCCGAGGTACAGACAGCCATTTCTGTGGCCAGCAGCGAAAAAGCAGAATGGTATGTTGCTTCCCTGGTGCCAGGATCAAGGATGTCTCAGAGAGGACGCATTATGTTCTCACAGGGGAGAGAGTCCAGCAGGAGGTCACTGTACACATTGGAAACAACGACATAGGAAGGAAAAAGGTTGAGATTCTGAAGGGAGATTACAAAAAGTTAGGCAGAAATTTAAAAAGGAGGTCCTCATGTGTGGTAATATCTGGATTACTCTTGGTGCTACGAGCTAGTGAGGGCAGGAATAGGAGGATCGAGCAGATGAATACATGGCTGAGGAGCTGGTGTATGGGAGAAGGATTCACATTTTTGGATCATTGGAATCTCTTTTGGGGTCGAAGTGACCTGTACAAGAAGGATGGATTGCACCTAAATTGGAAGGGGACTAATATCCTGGCAGGGAGACTTGATAGAACTGCTTGGGAGGATTTAAACTTGGGGATGTGGGACCCAGGAAGATAGTGATGAAAGAGATCAATCTGAGACTGGTACAGTTGGGAACAGAAGAGAGTCAAACAATCAGGGCAGGCAGGGACAAGGTAGGACTAATAAATTAAACTGCATTTATTTCAATGCAAGGGGCCTAACATTGAAGGCAGTTGAACCCAGGGCATGATTAGGAACATGGGAGTGGGATATCATAGCAATTACAGAAACATGGCTCAGGGATGGACAGGACTGGCAGCTTAATGTTCCAGGATACAAATCTTACAGGAAGGATCGAAAGGGAGGCAAGATAGAAGGGGGAGTGACATTTTTGATAAGGGATAGCTTTACAGCTGTGCTGAGGGAGGATATTCCTGGAAATACATCCATGGAAGTTATTTGGGTGGAACTGAGAAATAAGAAAGAGATGATAACCTTATTGGCATTGTATTATAGACCCCTTAATAGTCAGAGGGAAATTGAGAAACAAACTTAAGGAGATCCTAGCTATCTGAAAGAATAATAGGGTGGTTATGGTAGGGATTTTAACTTTCCAAACATAGACTGGGACTGCAATAGTGTTAAGGGTTTAGATGAAGAGGAATTTGTTAAGTGTGTACAAGACAATTTTCTGATT
Organism: Chiloscyllium plagiosum; assembly: GCF_037043375.1. Taxonomy (NCBI): domain Eukaryota; kingdom Metazoa; phylum Chordata; class Chondrichthyes; order Orectolobiformes; family Hemiscylliidae; genus Chiloscyllium; species Chiloscyllium plagiosum. The sequence goes on from NW_028270141.1 coordinate 99,542,532, forward strand.
CAGTATGTGGATGTACCTACTGGAGAAGGTGCAAAACTTGACCTACTCTTGGGAAATAAGGCAGGGCAAGTGACTGAGGTTTCAGTAGAGGAGCAATTTGGGGCCAGCGACCATAATTCTATTAGTTTTAAAATAGTGATGGAAAAAGATAGACCAGATCTAAAAGTTGAAGTTCTAAATTGGAGGAAGGCCAATTTTGACGGTATTAGGCAAGAACTTTCAAAAGCTGATTGGAGGCAGATGTTCGCAGGTAAAGGGTACGGCTGAAAAATGGGAAGCCTTCAGAAATGAGATAACGAGAATCCAGAGAAAGTATTTTTCTGTCAGGGTGAAAGGAAAGACTGGTAGTTATAGAGAATGCTGGATGACTAAAGAAATTGAGGGTTTGGTTAAGAAAAAGAAGGAAGCATATGTAAGGTATGGACAGGATAGATTGAGTGAATCCTCAGAAGAGTAAAAAGGCAGTGGGAGTATACTTAAGAGGGAAGTCAGGAGGGCAAAAAGGGGATATGAGATAGCTTTGGCAAATAGAATTCAGGAGAATCCAAAGAGTTTTTACAAATACATTAAGGACAAAAGGGTAACTAGGGAGAGAATAGGGTCCCTCAAAGATCAGCAAGGTGGCCTTTGTGTGGATCCTCAGGAGATGGGGGAGATACTAAATGAATATTTTGCATCAGTATTTACTGTGGAAAAGATACGGAAGATATAGACTGTAGGGAAATAGATGGTGACATCTTGCAATATGTCCATATTACAGAGGAGGAAGTGCTGGATATTTTGAAACGGGTAAAGGTGGATAAATCCTCAGGACCTGATTAGGTGTGACCGAGAACTCTGTGGGAAACTAGAGAAGTGATTGCTGGGCCTCTTGCTGAGATATTTGTATCATCGATAGTCACAGGTGAGGTACCGGAAGACTGGAGGTTGGCTAACGTGGTCCCACTGTTTGAGAACGGTGGTAAGGGGGGAGGGGGGGGATCTAAGATGGCGGCGATCTGAGAAGATCACACTGCAGAGCTTCACATCGCAGCAGGAGCAGGACGGTCCTTCAACCCACCCAACCCAGGTCATCAGGATTTCTTGGGGCATTGGAAAGATTGCGGAGCCCCAAGAAACATTTAAAAATTGACTTACCTGTATTTTCAGCTGTCCAGAAATGCCTAAAAAGGGAGGAGGAGCATCGGAGGCCGGGTCTGCAGCTCAGCCTGCAGCAGCCTTGGAGCCGATTACTCTCCAGGACCTGGTGAACCAGTTCTCAAAATCTCGCGAGATGTTGGGGAAACAGATTGAAGAGAAGCCGGCTCCAGTCTCTCATGCTGCAGAAGCATGAGCAGCAGCTGGAAGACCTGGTGAAGAGAACGGATGAGGTGGAGCACAGGGTCACAGAGGTGGAAGCTGATGCCAGTTCATCCGAGGATGAGATCCAAGCCCTGAAGACGCAGGTTCGTAATTTGTGTGATCAAGTGGATGATCTTGAAAACAGGGGCAGGAGAAAAGACATTCGGATCATCGGTCTGCCTGAGGGTAAGGAAGGTGATTGGCTTGTGGAATTTGTTGAAGATTGGCTTCCGAAATTCCTTGACTTGGAGACTGGCATGAGAGGGCTCACCGGGTCGCAGCACAGAGGTCGGGTCTGGGTCAATGCCCTCGTCCTTTCCTGGTGCAGTTCCGGGATAAGGAGAGAGTCATGGAGGCTTCCAGACTCCAGGGGAAGAATCCAAAGGCCCTAGCTTACAAGGAGTCTAAGATCATGTTTTTTCAGGACTTTTCAGCGGCGGTTATCCAGAAACGAAAATCGTATGATGGTGTCAAGAGAAGATTGAATGAGCTTGGGATTCAGTACTCCCTGAGATATCTGGCAGTGCTTCGGATCACCTTAGATGGATCCATACATCTCTTTGACACATCGGAGAAGGCAAGAGACTTTGTGGACAAACTAACCTAATTTAAACAATATGTATAAATATCGTTGCTTGGGTATGTGTTTATCATTCTGTAAAAGAAATGGAGGAAATCCAGTTGGAGCTTTGTTTTTCCCCTTTTTTTTGCCTCTATTGATAATAATTTGGTTCAAACTATGTCTGGCGGTGGTTAAGATGTACATTAAAAATTTCTAAGTTAGGACATACCAAAGGATGGATGGGGTATTTATTCCCCTTTTTTAAATAAAAGAATGTTTTTTTATTCATATTGATATTCTATGAGGTGTTTATTCTTTTTAGCTTGTGCTTGCGATGCGGCTCTAGCTGGGAGAAGTGAAGGTGGTTGAGGTGGTTAGATGCCTATTTATGGGCAGTTCGGGACGGGTAGTTGCCCCCTCCGGGTAGGGGGTGAATTCCCCTACTCAGCGCTATTGGCGTTTTATATGTTGGTTTGTTTTCTGTTTTTGTTCTTTTCTATTTTTAATAATTTTGTATGTTTGTTAAATGTATTAGTTTATGTAGTTTTTATATTTGGTGGACCATGCAACACTAAGGCTCAGCAATTTGTGGTTCAGATTCTTCCTCTCTGGAATTTAAATGTAATTGCAGAAGATTATGGCTAATGATTTGATTAAATGGTGTACCTGGAATATCAAGGGAAATCACTCATCAATTAAGAGGAAGAAGGTACTCTTGAGTCTTAGAAAGGAGAAGGTGGATATTGCTTTGTTACAGGAGACATAGTTGGATGACAAGGAGCATCTGAAATTACAGCAGAATGGCTTTGAGTTTATTTTTCATCATAAGATGGATGAAAATAAGATAGATGAGCTTGAGGCTCTTTTGGAAATTGGCAGATACGATATTGTGGGGATAACTGAGACGTGGCTTCAAGTGGACAGGGCCTGGGAAATGAATATTCAAGGCTACATGGTGCAGGCTTGAAGGGCAGAATGGCCTACTCCTGCATCTATTGTCTATTGTCTATCATTTAATACCAGAAGTAGGGGAGTGGCTATATTGGTAAGGAAAAATCTCTCATTTAAATTGTTGGAATGTGTTAAAGACGAATACGGGAGGTTTGTAATTCTTAAAGCCTTGATAAATGGGGAAGAATATGGCATTTTAAATGTTTATTGTCCCCCAGCTCATCCTCTTAAATTCTTGGTAGATGCTTTTTCTAAACTGATAAGTCTCAAGTCTCGGCACATCATTGTAGGGGGAGATTTTAACTGCCTCATGGACCCCACAGTAGTCAGGTTGCCTAAAGGTCCCTCAATACCCTCTGCACAAACTAAACAGTTATTGGGTTTGTGTGGGGAATTAGGGTTGGTGGACATCTGGAGATGTCTCCACCCTACAGGTAGGGATTTCACATTTTTCTCCAATCGGCACAGATGTCACACGAGGATTGATTTTTTTCTGACCTCTGTGGTAACCCTGGATCTGGTGACATCCTGTACGATTGGTAATATTGCCATCTCTGATCAGGCTCCAGTGTACCTCATGGTTAAAATTAAGGATGTTACAGTGGATTCAAGGTACTGGCGGATGGACTCCTTTATTCTCATGGACAGCAAGTTTGTGGAGTATTTCTCTAGGGAATTTCGGGCATTCCTAGACATCAACATAGGCTCAGTTGATAGCTCATCCGTTCTCTGGGAAACTGCCAAAGCTTATGCCAGAGGGTTAGTTATTTCATATTCTACAAGTAGGAAGCAGCAGAAGGGTGAGCAGCAACGTCTCTTTGAATCACGGTTGAAGGCAGCCGAGAAGGCCTACTTTGACAGACCCTCATTGGTCAAACTACAGAGGGTTACGGCACTGCAGTCTACACTAAATTCCTTGCTCACACAGACGGCAAAGGAGGAGCTGGCTTTTGCAAAGCAAAGGTTATACGAGCATGGTGACAAGCCAGGCAAATACTTAGCATACCTTGCCAGAAAGAGAAGTGCCCCACAAACCATTACAGCGATTAGGAAACGGTCTGGGAACCTAACATGTGATTCTAAAAAGATTAATGTGGCATTCCAGAGATTCTACTCTAAGTTATATCAGTCTGAGAATTGTGAGGAGGGGCAGGCCAAAATGGAATCCTTTTTTAGAGATCTGAAGTTCCCGGGTGTGACTCCCGAACAACAGTCCTTTCTCAATGCCCCATTATCAAAGCAAGAAGTGCAGGAAGCTGTGAGGCAGCTTCAGAGTGGAATGGCGCCCAGTCCTGATGGACTTCCCAGTGAATTCTATAAGGAATTTATAAGTATACTGTCAGGCCCAATGCTGAATATGTTTAATGATTCATACAGTCATGTTTGTCTCCCACCATCTCTGAGGCCAATATTTCACTCATCCTTAAAAAAGGGAAGGACCCGGAAGACTGTGCTTCATACAGGCCCATCTCACTCTTAAATGTGGACTTTAAGATCCTCTCTAAGGCTCTCGCGTTAAGGCTGGAGACTGTGTTACCCTCTATTATTAAAGAGGATCAGACGGGCTTCATAAAGGGTCGCAGATCCTCCAATAATGTTAGGAGGCTGCTTAATGTAATTCAAGCATGCCAACAGCAGTCAATACAGGGATTGGTGATTTCTTTAGATGCAGAGAAGGCATTTGACCGAGTTGAGTGGCCGTACCTTTTCTATACTCTAGACCGGTTTTGGTCTGGGCGAAGTTTTCATAAGATGGGTAAAGGTTCTCTACAGTGTACCTCTCGCTGCGGTCATTACCAACGGGGTACGATCAAGCAATTTTAATATTTCTAGGGGCAGCCGGCAGGGCTGTCCCCTTTCACCATTACTTTTTACGGTGATGATTGAACTGTTGGCAGAGGCCATTTTTGGGGATCTCAATATATCAGCTCGTGGGGTCAAAATTACATAAGATCTCGCTGTATGCAGATGATGTTCTAATTTTCTCGACAAATCCAGCAGTCTCAGTGCCTTGCCTGATACAATGCATTCACGCGTTTGGCGCTTTTTCAGGGTATAAGATTAATTTTGCTAAATCAGAGGCTATGCCTATGGGTGGTCTTATGAAAGAGTTGGCTCTTGAGAGTGACTAAAGATTCCCATTTAGGTGGTCACAGGGGGGTTTTGTGTATTTGGGCATATTCATTACTCCAGTTCTGGATTGGCTGTTCAAAGCCAATTTTACTCAATTATTTGAAAAAACTAAACAAGATCTCCAAAGATGGGAGGCACTTCCAGTCTCATGGTTGGGTCGGATAGTGTTTATTAAGATGAATATTCTCCCTCGTTTGCTATACCCTATACGAATGCTCCCCCTGATTTTCAATAAACAAACACTCAGGAGACTGAACAGTTGGTTCAGCTCCTATATCTGGCATCGTAAACGGCCCCTCATTAAATTAACCAAACTGCAGTTGCCTCACAGATTGGGGGGAGTTGACCTTCCGGACATTAAAAATTACCAATTAAGCTCGCTCTTGACCTATGTAAGTGATTGGGTTTGTGGGGACCCTCTTTCAATATGGCTAGATATCAAAGTCCCCCAGGCAAGATGCCCCCTTACCAGTTTGCTGTTTTTGGACAAGGTGAGGACAGTTAGGGAATATTGCCATAACCTAATAGTCATCAATACTGTTAAAGCATGGAGGGCAATTCAGCAGAGGGAAGGTAATATTGGCAAAACATCTTTGTTTACACCTTTAGTGGGTATGCCGAGTTTTCAACCAGGTATGATAGATTCAGGATTTAAACGTTGGGCAGCTAGGGGTATATCTTGCATTGGTGATTCATTTGAGGGAGATGTAATGATGTCCTTCGATCAGTTAGTACGGAAGTAAGAGTTACCTAATAGAGACCTCTTTCGTTTTTTTCAAGTTAGTGATTTTATTCAAAAAAAGACCACATTTTTGACTGATCCCTACAAATCTGACATAGAAAGAGAAGTACTAAGGGCTAAGAGTAAACTCTCTGTCAGTACTCTATATCACCAATTGGGAGGTGCCACCTCAGATGAGTCTGATCGACTCTGCAAGATATGGGAAAGAGAGCTGGGTGTTGACGTTTCTTCAGAGACATGGGAGGATATTTGGGAGAATGCAAGGAAGATATCAACTTGCAATAGGACCCATGCTTTACAGTTGAAGATTCTCCACAGGGTCCACTTAGCCCCAGACCGTTTGTCAAAATTTAAACCAGGGGTATCTTCAGCATGTCCCAAGTGCAAGGTCTGTACAGGTACTCTTACCCATTGTCTTTGGTCTTGTGACAGGTTTCAAACATATTGGAGCGCTGTGGTGGGTGCAATGGGGAGAATTTTAGGTGTAGGGGTGGAGAAGGACCCTATTTTGCTCCTTTTGGGCCTACCCATTGTATTTCCTGCAGACTCGCATCAGGAAAAACTTTTTAATATTCTTACATTCTGTGCATGGAAGAATATCTTGCTAGGTTGGATATCAGAAAACTCCCCAGGCCTTCGGGTTGGCGGAAGATTGTTATGGAGCATATTCCCCTGGATTTTCTCACAAATATGGTACACCACAAAACTGAGAATTTTTACAAGACATGGCAACCCTTTTTGAAATACATGGACACAGATTTATCTGCCACACTAACAAGGGCTTTTATATAACCGTAACGATTGTGTTTCATGAGACCAATATCCAGGGAGGAGGAACTGTGAATGTATGAGTGTTTTGTTTGGCTGGGCTGAGTTATTACTATTTATTTGTTTGTTGTTAGGTATTTATTTAGTTAGTTAAATAGCTAGTTTAGGTTTTTTTTAATTTTATACTTCTCTATATATGTTTATACATTCGTATAGGAGGGTGGGTCGGGGAATGTTTTTTATTATTTGGGTTTAGTTTTGTACTATTTTTGTACTGTTTTGAATTGCATTGTTTTGTATTTGTTGTAATATTTAAAAATCTATTTTTTCTTAATAAAAATATATTATATAATAAAAGAAAGGTGGTAAGGACAAGCCAAGGAACTATAGACCAGTGAGCCTGACCTTGGTGGTTGGCAAGTTGTTGGAGGGAATCCTGAGGGACAGGATGTACATGTATTTGGAAAGGCAAGGACTGATTAGGGATAGTCAACATGGCTTTGTGCGTGGGAAATCATGTCTCACAAACTTGATTGAGTTTTTGAGGAAGTAACAAAGAGGAATGTTGAAGGCAGAGCAGTAGATGTGATCTATATGGACTTCAGTAAGGCGTTCGACAAGGTTCCCCATGGGAGACTGATTCTCAAGGTTAGATCTCACGGAATACAGGGAGAATTAGCCATTTGGATACAGAATTGGCTCAAAGGTAGAAGACAGAGGGTGGTGGTGAAGGGTTGGTTTTCAGCCTGGAGGCCTGTGACAAGTGGAGTGCCACAAGGATCAGTGCTGGGTCCTCTACTTTTTGTCATTTACATAAATGATTTGGATGCGAGCATAAGAGGTACAGTTAGTAAATTTGCAAATGACATCAAAATTGGAGGTTTTCCTCAGATTGCAACAGGATCTTGACCAGATGGGCCAATGGGCTGAGAAGTGGCAGATGGAGTTTAATTCAGATAAATGCTAGGTGGTGCATTTTAGGAAAACAAATCTTAGCAGGACTTATACACTGAATGGTAAGGTCCTAGAGAGTGTTGCTGAACAAAGAGACCTTGGAGTGCAGGTTCATAGCTCCTTGAAAATGGAGTTGTAGGTAGATAGGATAGTGAGGAAGGCGTTTGGTATGCTTTCCTTTATTGGTCAGAGTATTGAGTACAGGAGTTCGGAGGTCATGTTGCGGCTGTACAGGACATTGGTTAGGCCACTGTTGGAATATTGCATACAATTCTAGTCTCCTTCCTATCAGAAAGATGTTGTGAAACTTGAAAGAGTTCAGAAAAGATTTACAAGGATATTGCCAAGGTTGGAAGATTTGAGCTGCAGGGAGAGGCTGAACAGGCTGGGGCTGTTTTCCCTGGAGAATCAGAGGCTGAGGGGTGACCTTATAGAGGTTTACAAAATTATGAGGGGTATGGACAGGATAAATAGGCAAAGGCTTTTCTCTGGAGTCAGGGAGTCCAGAACTAGAGGGCATAGGTTTAGGGTGAGAGGGGAAAGATATAAAAGAGACCTAAGGGGCAACTTTTTCACACAGACGGTGGTCAGTGTATGGAATGAGCTGCCAGAGGAAGTGGTGGAGGCTGGTACAATTGCAACATTCAGGAGGCATTTGGATGGGTATGTGAATAGGAAGGGTTTGGAGGGATATAGGCTAGATTGGGTTGGGATATCTAGTCAGCATGGACAGGATGGACCGAAGGGTCCGTTTCCATGCTGTACATCTCTATGACATTATAAGTTTGGCGTCATCCAAGACAAGGGAACCCATTTGATTGGCACCACATCCACATCTACGCTCAGTAGCAGCAATGTGTATCATCTACAAGATACACGGCTGAAATTCAGCAAGGCTCCTTCAACAGCACCTTCCAAACCAACAACCACTTCCAACTCAAAGGATAGGGGTAGCAGATATATGGGAACATCACCATCTGCAAGTTCCCCTTCAAGCCACTTACATCCAGACTTGGAATTGTTTCACTGTTTCTTCTGTGCTACTGGATGAAAGCCCTGGAATCCCTCACTTATGGCATTGCAGATATATTTCAATTACATGGACTGTAGCAGTTGCAAGAAAATGACTCACCACTACCTTCTCAGGGGCAGGTAAGGATGGGCAATAAATGCTGGCTTAATCAGCACCTGCTTCCCACACACGAATGAAAAAATAAACGTTTTTGGACTCAGACAATCAAATGATATGGAGAGTAAGTGAGAACGTGGAATTGAGGCTCAGATTGGCTGTGAGCATATTCAGTGACAGTGGATGCTCAGTGGGCTGTATGTTGTTCCCCTGATCCCTTATTTTATGTCAGAAATTGGTAGCACATTTTGCTACCTAAAGTTGTCTAGAGTTTAAATTGGCCTTGAGAGCCAATTTTATTTATGGGCGAGAATGAATCCATGCTCTTTGTGAATTGCTCTGACTGAACTTTTGTCCCCTTCACTGTCCAGCCACACTACCTGATGGCGCTGTCAATTTGGTTCAGGAGGGCTGAGAAGTATGCCAAGAACTGGAAGGAGGATGTAGCCAAAGTGAAGCAGAAAATGGACATGTGGGAACAGTGATCCTTCTTCATTGTCGGTAAAGAATGACTCGCCAAGTATGAGGTGTTCTCAGTGTTTCTGTACATGGTGCAGTTATGGCCCACACTCTACTCTGATGTGACAGTCACCCTAGTCATCTTCCACATTATCAGGAGTTCATAAACGGACAAAGTTCATAGAGACGATAAAATTCTCTCCACAAATGGGGATAAAAATATGCTAAGTCACCCTCATCCTGATAACCAAATTGTATGCGGCTACATCAAGCATGTAGACTCTCATTCAAGTTGTAGTTCTATTCTGATCCTTGTGTTGTGAAGGAGTCATAGAGTCATAGAGCTGTACAGCATGGAAACAGACCCTTCAGCCTAATTCACCCATGCCAACTAGCTATCCTAAATTAATCTAGTCTCATTTGCCAGCACTTGATCCATATCCTTCTGAACTCATCCTTTAACATACCCATTCAGATGGTCATATTGCCATTGTACTTTCCAGTTATTTGGACTATGCCAACCATCAATCGCTTTTATGAAAATTTCCAACAAGCGGTGGTCTACACAAGAACATCCTCAAGATGTCTGTAGTGGAGGAGATACTTTCAACTACCTCATTCTGGAATTTTCCTTTGCAAAGTAGGTCTGGAAGGAGATGCAATGGTTTCTGTAAAGGTGCATGCCGACTAATCCAATAACAGCGACAATATATATTAATGTTGTCTCATTAATGTAATGAAACCTCTCAAGTTGTTTCAGAAGAATATTATAATACAAAGTAAGACGCTGAGCCACATATGGAGGTATTAGGCTAGATGACCAAACATTTGGTCAAATGGGTTTTAAGAAATATCTTATTATGATCTCAGTGGAAATTCCAGATTTTATTGATGGAGCTTAAATTCCACTTGCTGATGTGGTTGGATCAGAGCCTCTCCTCCCAGAGCCTCTGGGCCTCTGGATTACTCACCCATTGTACCGTCTTACTACTCTGCTTGTCTCAAATCTGCTTTAATGCTTTGACTGCTTGTTTCTATAAAGTTTCACATACATAAAATCCAACACGGCCTTCCTATGGTAACATGGCATCCCTGAAGTGTCCCAGACAGAGACTCAAACTCATTAATTCCCATTCCTAAATATTTCTGGAATAACACAAACAATTTAAACCCCTTCTGAAGATAATTGTAGAAGTTTCATCTTGGCTCAGAAAAAAGCTTCCCATTGTTTGACTTATTCCTACTTCCAATTTGGGATGGGATACTCTTTAGAGGGTCGATGCAGTCTTAATGGGCAGAATGGTCTCTATCTGTACTGTAGGGATTCAATGATTTTTACTAAATAAGCACAGACCACCTCTAAATTGTAATTTCTCAAGGTCAGTTTACCAGCTCCTCAAACCAGATGCTTGCATAATCCTAACTTAAAACTTCAATCCTCAAACAAAATATTACACTCCTAAAATATTTTTGCACATTTCTTAAAGGAGGAAAGTGAGGCAGAGATGTGTGGAGAGGTAATTCTTGGACCTGGGACCTAGCCAACAAAGGCATGGCCACTAATGATGGAGCAAATAATCCGAAATCACCAAAGGACAGAATGAGAGGAGCACAGATATTTTGGCGGGTTGTATGGTTAGAGGAAATTCCAAAGGCAAGAAGCAGCAAGGACATGGAGGAATTTGAAAACAAAGGTGAGGATTTTAAAATTAAGACATTGCTTGACTGCAATACTTGACAATCTACAGGCTGTCCACTGTATTGCACACCAAGAGAAATATCAACTACTCCTGGAAGACTATCAAATCAGTGAAATTTGCACTTTGGTCAGCCCGAAACCTGCTGGTTTTCCAAAGAGCTATCCTTGACCAGATTGGCACGTTCCAAGATCTGGGAGTAAGTGCTGAAAGACTCACGAAAGCTTGGAGCAGTCATTGCTCATGGGGATAAAGCCAGTGTCTGAAGGCCCTCTTGCCACAGGATAAAAAGGGCACCAGGCCATTGTAAAACTGCATGGGCTGTATAACATAAAATCAACATAGTAAATATAACCTGCTGTTGTAACTTTAGTGAGGATCCTGGGAGTATCATGTTCTGTATTGAAAAAACCGAACAGTTTTACATTTTGTCGTGAAACTGAACTGCTATACCATATACTGCTACAAATTAAATGAATATAAAGTGTCCTATGGGGGATAAAATGTCCTACCAGACTCACCTGGAATTGTGGTCATGATTTGGAGATGCCAGTGTTGGACTGGGGTTTACAAAGTTAAAAATCATACAACGCCAGTCCAACAGGTTTAATTGGAAGCACTAGCTTTTGGAACACTGCTCCTTCATTAGGTGGTTGTGGAGTCAATCTCATCAGGGAGCAGCGCTCCGAAAGCTAGTGCTTGCAGTTAAATCTGTTAGACTATAACCTGGTGTTGTGTGTTTTTAACTCTGGAATTGTGGGACTGTCTGGACATCTCCTAGATCTAGAAATTTGCCTTTTGAGCTGTCGACAGTGCCTGCAACCCATCAGATTGGGACCAGTGTAACAATTTACTGCAACATCATCATCAATCTCATAAATGTAAATTGTACAAATTTGCACACAATCACAGAATTCGAGATTGAAGATAAATCCCCACAATACGCTGTATAAAATTGTCAATTGATGAAGAAGCAGCACTCCAAGAGCTTCTGATTTCAAATAAACCTGTAGGATTATAACCTGGTGTCACGTACCTTCTGACTTGCCCAGCCCAACAGCAGCACCTCCACATTATGGCTACCATTCTCCAATACACTATGCCATACAGTTAGTGAGTTTGCAAATGATACCAAAATTGGAGGTGTAGTGGACAGCGAAGAGGGTTGCCTCAGATTAAAACAGGATCTTGACCAGATGGGCCAATGAGCAGAGAAGTGGCAGATGGAGTTTAATTCAGATAAATGCGAGGTGCTGCATTTTGGGAAAGCAAATCTTAGCAGGACTTATACACTTAATGGTAAGGTCCTAGGGAGTGTTGCTGAACAAAGAGACCTTGGAGTACAGGTTCATAGCTCCTTGAAAGTGGAGTCGCAGGTAGATAGGATAGTGAAGAAGGCATTTGATATGCTTTCTTTTATTGGTCAGAGTATTGAGTACAGGAGTTGGGAGGTCATGTTGCAGCTGTACAGGACATTGGTTAGGCCACTGTTGGAATATTGCGTGCAACTCTGGTCTCTTTCTTATCGAAAAGATGTTGTGAAACGTGAAAGGGTGCAGAAAAGATTTACAAGGATGTTGCCAGGGTTGGAGGATTTGAGCTATAGGAAGAGACTGAACAGGCTGGGGCTGTTTTCCCTGGAGCGTCAGAGGCTGAGGGGTGACCTTATAGAGGTTTACAAAATTATGAGGGGCATGGATAGGGTAAATAGACAAAGTCTTTCCCCTGGGGTGTGGAGTCCAGAACTAGAGGGCATAGGTTTAGGGTGAGAGGGGAAAGATATAAAAGAGACCTAAGGGGCAACTTTTTCACACAGAGGGTGGTACATATATGGAATGAGCTGCCAGAGGAAGTTGTGGAGGCTGATACAATTGCAACATTTAAGAGGCATTTGATGGTTATATGAATAGGAAGGGTTTGGAGGGATATGGACTGAGTGCTGGCAGGTGGGATTAGATTGGGTTGGGATATCTGGTCGGCATGGACGGGTTGGACCGAAGGGTCTGTTTCCATGCTGTACATCTCTGACTCTATATGGGATACAACAGATCCCACTGCTCCCTGCAAACAATGCCAGAAGTGGTAAACCTGTAACACAGAACGTTATGAGCAGCAGCAAATCAACTAAAGATTAATTAAGTTTAGGTGACATTAAATCAGCTTTGCTTCCTAATATATGATATCCAACCACCGATCACCTGCCACAATTTAAATTATGATTTGATGTAATTAATGATTCCGGTGCAGTAAATAATCATATATGGTCTTATATCACTCAAGTACCATAAAACCAAAACAGCATTAACAATAGATTACTCAGGATTATTTGTGTTTACCATAATTGTTATTTCCTTTCAGGACAAATGCTTGTGTTTAGACATACTTGACTTCTAAAATTCTTGGCAAGTGGCGTTCATAGCTATATCATGTTGAATTAAAATGTCACATTCCTAGAATGTTAGGTGCATCATTCCTAATGAATTACTAATCACATTGAAATTTCAAGCTCTTTAGACGTGGTTTAAGATTTGACAACTAGGCTACATATTTGGTTAAAGCAATTTTTTTCATAGAGAGACTAAGAGTTGTATCTGACAAAGAAGACGTGAGTATAAAGATAGGGATGGCTGTCAGGTTTGAACATTGTAAATAAATGCTTTACTTTATTCATGTGAAGCAATAAATGTTAAATAAATATTTTAGTCGGGAGGTTGCTTTTCAATTGGTTGGATGGCTAGTGTGTGGATCGGAACAATAACATCATGGCGTCAATTCCTGCTCCAGGAATAAAGGCAAAATACAGCAGATGCTGGAAATCTGAAACAAAACAGAATGCTGGCGAAACTCAGTAGGTCTGGCAGTATCTGTGAAGAGGGAAACAGAATTAATGTGTCGGCTCTAGTATGAATCTTCCTTTTCACAGACACTGCCAGAGTTGTTGAGTTTCTCCAGCATCTTTGGTGTTTGTTCCTGCTCGAGCTAATGGAGATGGAAATGTGTTGCTGGAAAAGCGCAGCAGGTCAGGCAGCATCTAGGGAACAGGAGAATCGACGTTTCGGGCATTAGCCCTTCTTCAGGAAACTAGCTAATGGAGGCATGGGTCTATCTCCTCTGCTCACCCATTGTATAGAAATGTCGTGGTAGCTTGGCAAATAATTGCGAAGGACCTGTCTTCCGGGAGAGCTCTCAAACCGATCATGGTTTGTAAAGTTTGGAAAATGCTGTGGAAAACAAAGTTAATGTCAGTGAGTCAACTGGTACCTTGATTGCCCAGCAGATGGCGCCAGGAAACAATGTCAACAAAGTAGTGAATTCGAAACATGACTAACCTTCTTGAATTGCAGTTTCCCAGAACAGGTCTGTGCTTCTCCCGGCGGCCCGGAAGACCTACCCTTTTTCAACTCACCTTCATATTAGCATATACTTACTCCCCTTGTAATTTCCATCATTACCTTATATGTTATGCAAATAACTAACCAAGCTTTTAAATAATCAACAGCTGCTGAAAATAAATTTTGTGTCTACATTTTTCTTTGCATTTTAAAAAAAATTCATTTGACAGTGTTTTGTGTCATAATACTGTAAATGCAGTAAAATATGCGCGGCCCACCTTCAATCAGAATGCTGCACCAGCAGGAATCTCGGATGTCGCCCCCAGATGTCACTGTCACGACACACAATAGGATTCTTGTCAGGGCGAAATGATTGCAAAAGAAGATGGTTGAAGAATTTGTCCTTCAATGTTTACAATTGAAAGAGTGAAATGTGGACAAGCTCTGAAGTACTGCAAGTTGCAGTATACGTTCAGAGATGTTTTTAAATTGAACACTATAATTGCCTTGGATATTTTTGATTGATCCTAGTGTATGGCAGATAATGCCAATTTTACTATAAATCTTATTGAGAAATATTCATAATAAGTATATATATTATATCTACCTATGTATAATGACACAATAAAGTTATTAAGTTATTTTCCTATCTAATTTTTGTCCAGTTTTGTGTTTCTCAAAAGGAAAAAATGCCACCATCTGATTTTGGCATCAATTTTCATTTTAAGTACATACAGCCAACTATAACTGTTGATGCTCCTGTTTGACCCCATGAGTGTATTTTGCTGGACGCAGTGGACCTGCTGCACAAAGACAATATTTATGTTCTCCACATTGGAGATAGGAAGAACTATGGCTCCCCCAGTAACCAAAAGCAGCACACTTAACTTGCGCCAACAGCTTGGAAGTAATTCTGGTAGCACTCAGAAAACAAAAATAAAACAGAACTGCGATGCTGGAAATCTGTGAACAGAAGATGCTGCCGGACCTGCTAAGTTTTTCCATCAATTTCTGTTTCTGGTAACCATCATGTTTCCCCTATAATCAACAGTGATACATTGCATAATAGATCAATGGTACACCAATGATTACATGCTACATTTCAACATATTCACCCCATTACAAACCCTGTGCACTGCATAATACATAGCATGCACCTCCATCAACCTCAGTTGTAAAAACTCCCATTTGTCTCCCAATGTCATGCAACTCTGACTTTCAGTTCAGAAGAAGTCATATTGGAAACATGATCTCTTTTTCTGTCTTCACAGATGCTGCCAACATGCTGAGTTTCTCCAGCACTTTCTAGTTCTTTTATTTCTGATTGGAACTTAGGTTTTAAGTGAAGATGAGAATTCTGAACTGGGAAACCTCAATCAGAGTGGAGTGAGACTAAAATTTTATTTGCACTAATCTGCACTGCCAACTCATTCCCCTGCCTTCCTCTTCTTCTTGAGTCCCAAATCCATTTCTAAATCTCATTTTTCCTCTCTTGTCTTTGGCTCCTAACCCTACTCTCTGTTACTCCACCTTGAGTCCCAATCACTGGACTCCAACCCTGAGAGAAATACCAATGAAAAATCATTAATACTTGGAAATGAATGGACTGGTCATATTGGACCCCCATTTTAAAACATACACCACGATAGCAATATGTCTCATTCACAAGTTTTACTTTTTTTCACTTCTTGGTCATCTTCCTCTCTCCCTTCCCATATGCCAACATCTAGTCCTCCTTCTTCTCTGCTCAGAACCTGCAGCAGGAATCAGAGGATCCACTGCTGAAAATTGGAATTTACAGTCTGTAGATTTCACAGGCTGCTTCTACAGTCATGCTGTGGGGACACCATATGAGTTGACAAGATACTGCTTGAAAATTTAAAAATGCTGGAAATCACAGCATTTCAGGCAGTATCTGTGGAGAGAGAGCAAGCGAACGTTTCAAGTCGAGGTGATCCTTGATCAGAATTGGTAAGCCAAACTTACTGCTTGGCTGCATTTTTTCTTGGAGCAGTCCAGGCACCATAAGTCTATGTAAATTGTTTTCCTATGATGTGCATGCATTTTTTTAAAAATCATTTGTGGGATGTGAATGTTGTGGGCTGGCCCATCATTTATTACCCATGTCTAATTGCCTTTTGGAAAGTGGTGGTGAGCTGCCATCATGAACTGCTGCAGTCCATTTGTTGTAGGTAGGTCCATAGTGCTATTTATGTAAGACTACTAGAAAGAAGGCACTGTGGACAGTTGCTTAGTAAAATCTGCTGGTAAAGTACAAAAATTCCGAAGTGTGATAATTATTTTGCTGGGGCCAGGAGGAGCAGAACTGCAGGTTGCAAAGGAATAATATAGGCCTTTCCACCTGAACAATTTCCCTGACCCCTCACAACTTACAAGTAACATGAGAATCCCACATTTCCCTCTATTCAACTGACCAACAGAAAGGATTTACATTTATGTAGCGCCTTTTGTGCCCTCATGAGATCGCAAAGCACATCAGAGTAAATTAAGTTTGTTTTTGAAGTGCAGTTACTATTGTAATGTAGTAAATGCAGCAAGCAATGTGTACCCATAAGTTCATAAATTCATAAGATATTAGAGCAGAATTAGGCCATTCAGCCCATCAAGTCTGATCACAGCTGCTATGCTCGTCATCCCCATTTTCCTGCCTTCTTTCTATATCCCTTCAACCCATTGCCAATTAAAACTCTGCCTAACTCCTCCGTAAATTTACTCACTGTTTCAGCATCCACCGCACTTTGGGGTATCAAATTCCCCAGATTCACAGCCCTGTGGAGGAAATAGTTTCTCCTCACCTCTGGTTTGAATTTGCTCCCCCTTATCCTTAGACTATCACCTCTCATCTTTGAACGCTCCACAAGAGGAAGCATCCGGTCCACATCTATTTTATCCACACCTTTTATCGTCTTGAATACCTCAATTTGATCTCCCCTCATTCTTCTAAATTCCAGAGAGTATAGGGCCAAACTGTTCAATCTCTCATCATACGACAAACCCCTCATCTCTGGGATCAATCTAATGAACTTCCTCTGAACTGTCTCCAATGTCATTACATCTTTCCTCAAGTAAGGGGACAGAAACTATGCACAATGCTCCAGGTGTGATCTCGCCAATGCCTTGTTTAGTTGCAACAATACTTCCTTACATTTATATTCTAATCCTTTAGCCATAAAAACCAACGTTCCATTTGCTTTCTTTATTATCTGCTATACCTGCATGCTAGCTTTGTGTGATTCATGAAAGAGTAGATCTAGATCCCTCTGCACCAGAGTCTCTCCCCATTAAGATAATACCCAGCAAACGTACTCCAAATTCCAGTGAGATAATGGCCACATAGATAATTAGAGGTTGGTTGAGAGATAAATATTGGCCAGGAAACCAGGACAAATGCCCACATTCTTTGAAAGTATGCCTTTGGGAACCTTTACATCAACTTGAGAGGATAGATGGGGCCTTGAATTGAAGTCACACATTTAAATTTTGGCATATCCAATAGTGCAACACCATCAGTACCTATAGTTTGTGCTTACGTCCTAGTGTGGGACTTGAACCTATTTGAACCTTACAGTCCTGAGGAAGAGACAGCATCTGAGGAGCAGGAGAATCGACATTTCGGGCCTAAGTCCTTCATCAGGAATGAGGCTTGTGGGTATTGGTTGAAGGGATATGGAGAGAAAGCAGGGAAAATGGGGAGGGGAGCATATCAGCCATGATTAAATGGCGGAGCAGACTCGATGGACCCCTTGGCCCACAAGCTTCATTCCTGATGAAGGGTTTATGCCTGAAACATTGATTTTCCTGCTCCTCGGATGCTGCCTGACCGGCTGTTCTTTTCCATCACCACACTCTTCAACTCTGATCTCCAGCATCTGCAGTCCTCGCTTCCTCCTAGTTCTGAGGAAGAGTCAAACTGAACTCACAACATTTACTCTGATTCTCTTTCCACAGAAGCTGCCGTTCCTGCTGAGTTTCTTCAGCATTTTCTGGGTTTGTTTTGAACTTACAGCCACTATCTCAGAAGAAAATACTGTCAACTGAGTCAGAGCTGATTTAAATGGTGAAACCACCCCCCCCCCCCCCCCCCCCACACCATACTAAGCAATACTTCTGCTATCAGTTCATAATAAAGAAGTTTTACATATTATGTCAGAATCAACTATTGTCTCAAGTCAGAACTTTTGAAATTATAGCAATCTGTAGTCTGCTGGAAAAGGACTTAATCATATTTTGATTTAGTTAAATACTTTAGTAGAATAACAACATATCCACCCTACTTGTTTTGTAGTTGAAATGAATGCTGTGCCTTTTTATAGGTGATCAAAAGCACAAGCAGCTTGAATACAGTTAGTATTGCAGGTGGGTTGGATGACCAGCCAAAAACATCCAAGTGTTCAGCCAATGTAAACAATTTCCAGAACATACTGTGAATTAAATCTGGAAATATTAGCTGAATCTGTGGCACAGTTACTACTGGTAACGTGCTGCAAATAAAATCTTGAAAAGGAATCAGTCACTTATTACACAATTCTTTACAACTACATTATACGGAAGTCACAGGGGCATTTTTGATCAACTGAGCTTTTGCATAATCACACATATTGTAACATGAGATTTCTATACTTAATGTTTTTTTCTGATACAATTCCATGAATAGAGAATGATGTAATTGTTCTATATTCTGATTCATCCTGAGACCAGTTGAGGAAGTGCTTCATGTTAGGTGTTGATTCTCAAACTACAGTATCATAATATTACCAGAAATAGTTTATGAAAGCTAAATTGAATGGCTGGGATAATTTAGGGAAGCTTAAGGAATGGGCTGCAAGTCCTACTCACTAAGTGTTGGCAGTTCTCAGTGATAAATCTAGGTGGAGCATTAGTTGTTATTTCCTGGTCACAATGCGTTGGAGCATTTGGTGAAAAGGAATTGTGTCTTATACTGTATAATTAGCAGGGCCTTATTTTTAGTTTGGTGTCAGTTTAAATGCAACTGTAGGACTAGCAAAGAAAACCTCTAAAATGCAGATAACTAACTGATTGTACTAGATTCTTCCTGTTCAGTTTCAATGCAAACAATTCTCCAGTACTGGAGATATTTCCCTACATATTGCTGTCTCTTTCCCAAAATAGGAACTCATTAAGTGTTTATAACAATCGCCCATTCCAGTTTTATGGCAACTCTGCCCTTTGCTGGCATGAATCTTGTCAGGTCAAATCCGTATAATTTGTAAAAATACATGACAAAGCATTTCCAGTTGAAACTTACAGTATTTGCAACAAAATTCAACTTGTCTTCACACAGCATATTACACTGAAATGCTTCAATATAATTTCAATATTCTTGATTGTCACAATTACATTCATGGGACAAATAGTCTGAGGGTTTCTACAGTTTCCAGCCCTGGTGTACGACAACTGAAAGGCCACAAAAACCTCCTATACCTTATGTACAGTTGTTTGTTTAGAGTTCAACTTCTGGCTAAAAATGTCTCTGGTTGGAATTCATTGTACATTGCACAGTAAATTTGGAGTAGGATAAAGGATTCTGTTATGCACAAAATCATGGATTAGTTTTTCATGAAGAAAATGGGACAAAAATGAAAGTTGGTGATTCGTAATTGCCATCTTATATAATTAGGTTCCTCCAGTTTGCTCCTCTAATGTGGAGAAAGTGAGGACTGCAGATGCTCAAGATCAGAGTCAAAAAGTGTGGTGCTGGAAAAGCACAGCCGGTCAGGCAGCATCTGAGAAGCAGGAGAATCGACATTTTGAGCATAAGCTCTTCATCAGGAATGTCCTGCGGTGCTTTTCCAGCACTACATGTTTTGACTCTGCTCCTGTAATGTGGTTAAGGTAGTGCCTGGGTATCACTGGACAGGGAGCATGCAGTGTCTACCAATGCTCTTGATTCCTTTAGAGAGAGGTAGGCACCACAGGGGTTACAGTGCTTTGTTTCCTTCTTCAATTCCAATTGGAGTTAGTTCCTTCCCGCTTTCCCTACCCGTCTCTCACTTTTGATAGTTTGCACTGTCCGTAATGGGATTTGCACGTAAATATCTAAGTTAGCCATTGGAAAGTATTAAAAATCACACAACATCAGGTTGTAGTCTAAAAGGTTTATTTGCAAACATTACCTCTTGAAGCGCAGCTCCTTCTTCGGGTTACTGTGTCTGATGAAGGAGCAGTGCTCTGAAAGCTAGTACTTCCAAATAAACCTGTTGGAGTATAACGTGGTGTTGTGTGATTTTCAACTTTGTCCATCCCAGACCAACAACGGCTCCTCCACATCATTGGAAAATATGTCATGGGGATTTGATGGTAGGAAAGCCCTTCAGTTTTATATAAGACTAAAGCATATAAATCGGCTTCTCAATAGGCTTGAAATTGTGTTGCTGGAAAAGCATGGTAAAAACAATGACTGCAGATGCTGGAAACCAGATTCTGGATTAGTGGTGCTGGAAGAGCACAGCAGTTCAGGCAGCATCCAAGGAGCTTAGAAATCGACGTTTCGGGCAAGAAGTGTTGAGCCACGGGGTGGTTGGGTTGGTTGGTCCGGGTGTCCCAGAGGTGTTCTCTGAAACGTTCCGCTGGAGGAAGAGCACCTCATCTTCCACCTAGGAACCCTCCAATCACAAGGGATGAACTCTGATTTCTCCAGTTTCCTCATTTCCCCTCCCCCCACCTTGTCTCAGTCAAATCCCTCGAACTCAGCACCGCCTTCCTAACCTGCAACCTTCTTCCTGACCTCTCCGCCCCCACCCCCACTCCGGCCTATCACCCTCACCTTGACCTTCCTCCACCTATGACATTTCCAACACCCCTCCCACAAGTCCCTCCTGCCTACCTTTTATCTTAGCCTGCTGGACACACTTTCCTCATTCCTGAAGTAGGGCTCATGCCCGAAACGTCGACTCTCCTGTTCCTTGGATGCTGCCTGACCTGCTGTGCTTTTCCAGCAACACATTTTCAGCTCCTTCTCAATAGGCTTGCCAACTTTGGCTGGATATATTCCATAGATGTCATCACATGACCTCCCATCTTAAAGTGCCCCTCCTTCAGGCTCAACATACCAATCATCACCTTTTCAATGTGTCCGGGTTTTGAATTTTGACAATCTGGCCACCCCACCCTTGACTGAACATCCTGCCAACCCATTGTGTCTGAACTTATCTAAGAGTGGGCACACTTGTTCAAAGGCGTGGTCTCCAGAACCAGATTCCAGCAGGAACATAAATATACCTGCGGGGAGTCAAGAGGCGGTAGAAGGAAATCGGGGGCGGGTGAGTCTGAATTTAGAAGCAAGGGACCCAAAGATTTTGTGACCGGGCTCTTTAGGAATTCCGGCCAAACGGAGAAAGAGTGGGCGCTTTGATAAGTTGTACAAACATTGACGTACGGTTCACTATGAAAGTCGTGTTTGTCCCTTGCCATTAACGTACCACACAATACAACCCAAATTTGTAACTCTTTAAGAGTAACGAAAGATGCAATGAGGAAACACATTTGAAGCATGACGTGAATGTTTAAAAAATCCCTCCCGGTGGATGTTCACTGGTGAACTATTTGCATAAACGCTTGCCACACTCGGCTCCACGCCTCCTCTTGGCGTGTTGCACTGTGCCTTCGGATTGGATGTCCTATTTTGGTAATCGGACAGCCCCTAGAAAAACCTAGACTTGGGTCTGACTGGTTGGTGTAACCAGAGCGGCATACACACTCACAGACAGGGGCGATCGGATCAATTGCCGGATGTATCAACATCGCTACGTGGAATTGTAGTGTGTATCTTTTCAAGTTGACACAATTCCTTCGCATTCCCATGTGTGTGAGAGCGGCCCGGCTCGCCACACTGCAGCGGCGGACACAGTGTTGCTGAAGGTGCGGTCCCAGCAGCAACAGCAACAACGGCAGCGGCGGCTCCGCTTCGCTCTGACCGACATGAGCCTGGAGCAGGAGGCAGCAGCAGGCGCGGTCTCTGAGGGAGACAGCGGCCTCGCTGTCCCGGTGCCGCTCCTGTGCCCCGGACAGGGCAGTGGCAGCACCAGTGTCCCGGCCGGTACCTACTGGCAGGATCACACGGCAGCCGCTTCGGTACCGTCCTCGGTGCCGGCTGCCCGGCTCAAGAACCGGCCGACCACCGTGGTGTACGTGGTGAACGAGGCGGCTCAGCTGCAGCTCGCTGAGAGCCTGGCTCTGCAGTGTTTGAGGGAAGCGTGCGAGAGTGTCAGCGCCTCCCTGGAGACTGTGCCCTTCGAGAAGCTGGACTTCGGAGAGACCGCCGTCCTGGATTATTTCTACAATGCAGGTAAGCTGATGGAGGAAGAACTCTGAGCCTGCTGCTCCACTGCTTCTGCACAAATGTCCTCTTCAGTTTTAATGAAATTGAAGACCCCTCAAGTCCTAACATTGCCAAAAGTGACTTTTAAGACCTGGAATGATGCAGTTTTTTAGTGCTCCGATCCAGCTTCAGCTGGTGGCACACTGTAAACTGGACGGTGAAACTTGAGCCAGAACTTTAAAAGAGGCAAGGTTGGTGTTGACATTGTGCAAATCAGCCTGAGTCGCTCAGCAGTGCCTAAAGTGCACTGTACTCTCACAATATTACTTGTGAGTGGTGTTTGATCTATAAGAGTGTTGAACCAATGTTTGTTTGAATTTGTTGCCATTTGTTCTGTGCGTAGTCTGAACTGTTCAGAAGAATATGTAACAAATAAAGCAGGTTCGAAGTGATGTATTGCAATACTCTCAGAAAGATCATATTAATGGCGACTTGTGTTTCCCGTGGAGATTGAAATCATGACCTAACTGTATTGGCACAATATTCTGACGCAAGTAATTTGTATGGGAATACTGTATGAACTCCGATTCAATATTTTTTTTTGCTGGACTTGTATTCCATATGTAAAACATGCTAATTTTGAATTATGTGTAATATTGGTCTGCATTGTGTTGCACTATTGATGTAAAAGAGAACACTATATTTGTAATAAAATATGGCAAGATTCAGCTGTGTTTGTCAGATAGAGATCTTCATCACAGATGATTATTAATCACTAAATGTTTAGCCTGCTCTGCTTGTATATAATGATGCTTTTCCTATAAACTGGTAAGATGAACATTGCACCTGCCATTATGAACAAAGAGCGTACCGACAAAGTCTTGATGAAAGGAAAGACCCGATTGAACTGAGAATTGATCAAGAGGAATTATTAGAAAGGCTAGCTCTAATTTAAGAACTGAAGTCACAAGGAGATATTGGGATAAAGCTGAGAATACTGAGGGAGGCGGTGGCGGAAAGTGCAGAGGTTTTGGCTTGGGCAGCACTTACTGCCCATCTTGCTACCAAGAGGACAGTTAAGAGTTGATTATCTTGCTGCAGACCTGGAGTCACATGTTCGGGCAGGCGAGGTAAAAATGACACTTTTAGGGAATGAAAACTATTGGGTGAACAAGATAATTTTTTGACATGGGTTACATGGTCCCCTCAGACTAAAGTTTATAATTCCAGATTTCCTTTTTTAAAGATTCACCATCTGCCATGGTGGAATTCAAAACCGATGCCCCCAGAATTTTAGTCCAGGATTCTGGACTACTGGTTCATTCACATTACTGTTAGGCCACATTAACTTCCCATTCTGCTTAGATACAAGGGTGTTGCCAGAAGACTGGAAAAATGTAAATGTTAGACCTATGTGCAGCGGGTCTAAGGATAAATTTTAATGAGATAACATGTTTGATATGGGTGATGCATTTGATGTAATGTGCACAAACTTCCAAAAGTCAATTAATAAAGTGCCACATAGCCTTACCAGAAAAGATGAAGTCCTTATTATCAGCCTGATCCCTGTGATGGCAGGTTTTGTTATCTGAGAAGAGATTGGATTGACTGGGCCTGTAATCACTGACGTTAAGAAGAATGAAAGGGGACGTTATTTGAAATGAATAAACTTCTGACAGGGCAGGACAGAGTTGATAGAAGGTCCTGGGATACACACAGGCCATTTCAGACTGAACTTTGGCGAAAGTTTTGTTTTTACTCTATGGACTTCTTTACCACAGAAGGCAGTGGAGGTAAATCACTGAATATATTTAAGAAGTAAATGGATTTCTAGAAGCTAAAGCCATGAAGCGTTTTGTGGACAGAGTGGTGGTTGAGAGAGCATCAAAATAATCCATATTGAATAATTGGGCTAAATGGCCTGTTCTTGTCTCTGATTTCTATGTTTCTATAGAACAAAATGGACAGTGAAAATATGACTGACTGGAAGTAGAGATGAATGAGGAATGATTTTCAGACTGCACAATTTCAGAAATTGCTGGGGGATAAAAAAATCTTTGTGTCTTGAGTGGTGAGAAGACTTTAAAAAGAAGAAATAGATTTTAAAAGAACAAAGGCCAGTGGAATAGGTGGACTCCAAGCAGATCAAATTTATTAAAGTGTGGAGAAATTTGAGTAGGATGAATGAGGAGAGGCAAAGCACAATTCTAAAGTGCTTGCAAGAGCAGTGTGGACTGGAATCCCTGATGAAGGGCGCCTGTCTGAAACATTGATTTTCCTGCTCCTCGGATGCTGCCTGACCTGCTGCGCTTTTCCAGCATCACTAATCTTGACTCTAATCTCCAGCATCTGCAATCCCTTGCTTTCGTCCATACATTAGATTAGATTAGATTCCCTGCAGTGTGGGAAACAGGCCCTTTTTGGCCCAACAAGTCCACACTGACCCACCGAAGAGTAACCCACCCACACCAATTTCCCTCTGACCAACGCACCTAACTAATGGGCAATTTAGCATGGCCAATCCACCTGATCTACACGTCTTTGGACTGTGGGAGGAAACCGGAGCAAACCCACGTAGATACTGGGAGAATGTGCAAACTCCACACAGACAGTCGCCCAAGGCTGGGTCCCTGGTGCTGAGGCAGCAGTGCTAACCACTGAGCCACCGTGCTGCCCCAGTAGGTGCCTAAGTCAATGAAAGTGGAAGGGCCGGTTGAAATAATGGTTTAAAAGGCCTACAGAATCCCAGGCTTTAAAAACAGGCAGATAATAAAAAAAGCATGGAAATTATGTGAATCTTTTATAAAATACTGTTTTTGGTCCAGGAGATTTAGAGGGAGAAGTCTTCTCACCCAGAGGATAGTGGGGGTCTGGGATGAACTGCTTTTGGGAAGGTAGTTGAGGCAGATAACCTCATAACCTTTGTGAAAAAAATTGCCTCGATATTTACTGTGGAAAGGGACATGAAAAATGTAGAATGTAGGGAAATAATGGTAATATCTTGAAAAATGTCCATATTACAGAGGAGGAAGTGCTGGATTTCTTGAAACGCATAAAGGTGGATAAATCCCCAGGACCTGATCAGGTGTACCCTAGAACTCTGTGGGAAGCTAGAGAAGTGATTGCTGGGCCCCTTGCTGAGATATTTGTATCATCGATAGTCAGAAGTGAGGTGCTGAAAGACTGGAGGTTGGCTAGCGTGGTGCCACTGTTTAAGAAAGGTGGTAAGGACAAGCCATGGAACTATAGACCAGTGAGACTGACGTTAGTGGTGGGTAACTTGTCGGAGGGAATCCTGAGGGACAGGATGTACGTGTATTTGGAAAGGCAAGGACTGATTAGGGATAGTCAACATGGTTTTGTGCATGGGAAATCATGTCTCACAAACTTGAGTTTTTTGAAGAAGTAACAAAGAGGATTGATGAGGTCAGAGTGGGAGACATGACCTACATGGACTTCAGTAAGGCGTTCGGCAAGGTTCTCCGTGGGAGACTGGCAACAAGGTTAGATCTCATGGAATACAAGGAGAACTAGCCATTTGCATACAGAACTGGCTCAAAGGTAGAAGACAGGTGGAGGGATGTTTTTCAGACTGGAGGCCTGTGACTAGTGGAGGGCCACAAGGATCGGTGCTGGGTCCACGACTTTTCTTCATTTCTATAAATGATATGGATGTGAGCATAAGAGGTATAGTTAGTAAGTTTGCAGATGACCCCAAAATTGGAAGTGTAGTAGACAGCGCAGAGGGTTATCTCAGATTACAACGGGCTCTTGATCAGATGGAAAAAGTGAGAACTGCAGATGCTGGAGATCAGAGCTGAAAATGTGTTGCTGGAAAAGCGCAGCAGGTCAGGCAGCATCCAAGGAGCAGGAGAATTGACGTTTCGGGCATGAGCCCTTCTTCAGGAATGAGGAAAGTGTGTCTAGCAGGCTAAGATAAAAGGTAGGGAGGGGGGACTTGGGGTAGGGGCGTTGGAAATGTGATAGGTGGAAGGAGGTCAAGGTGATTGTGATAGGCCGGAGTGGGGGTGGGGGCGGAGAGGTCAGGAAGAAGATTGCAGGTTAGGAAAGCGGTGCTGAGTTCGAGGGATTTGACTGAGACAAGGTGGGGGGGGGGTGGGGGGGGAAATGAGGAAACTGAAGAAATTGGAGTTCATCCCTTGTGGTTGGAGGGTTCCTAGGCGGAAGATGAGGCGCTCTTCCTCCAACAGTCGTGTTGCTATGGTCTGGCGATGGAGGAGTCCCACCCACCCTCTGACGACCCCTTCTCCCGCCTCCAACACACCTCATCCACCTGGACACCCCGTGATGGCCTCTTACCCACCCTCGATCTCTTCATAGCCAACTGCCGCCGTGACATTAACCGTCTCAACTTCTCCACCCCTCTCACCCGCTCCAACCTCTCACCCTCGGAACGTGCAGCCCTCCACTCCCTCTGTTCCAACCCCAACCTCACTATCAAACCAGCAGACAAGGGAGGCGCGGTAGTAGTTTGGCGCACCGACCTTTACACCGCTGAGGCTAAACGCCAGCTCGCAGATACCTCCTCCTACTGCCCCCTTGACTATGACCCCACCTCCCACCACCAAACCATAATCTCCCAGACCATCCATAACCTGATCACCTCAGGGGATCTCCCATCCACCGCCTCCAACCTCATAGTCCCACAACCCCGCACCGCCCGTTTCTACCTCCTGCCCAAAATCCACAAACCTGACTGCCCTGGCCGACCCATTGTCTCAGCCTGCTTCTGCCCCACCGAACTCATCTCTGCATACCTCGACACGGTCCTGTCCCCCTTAGTCCAAGAATTCCCCACCGACATTCGGGACCACCCACGCCCTCCACCTCCTCCATGATTTTTGCTTCCACGGTCCCCAACGCCTTATCTTCACCATGGACATCCAGTCAGTGTACACCTACATCCCCCATCACGAAGTATTCCAAGCCCTCCGCTTCTTCCTTTCCCGCCGTACCAACCAGTACCCTTCCACTGACACCCTCCTTCGACTGACTGAATTGGTCCTCATCCTGAACAACTTCTCTTTCCAATCCTCCCACCCAGCTATGCCTGCCTCTTCGTAGGATATGTGCAATAGTCCATCTTCCGCCGCTACACTGGCACCACCCCCCACCTTTTCCTCCGCTACATCGATGACTGTATCGGCGCTACCTTGTGCTCCCACGAGGAGGTTGAACAGTTCATCCATGATTTTCGCTTCCCCGGTCCCCAACGCCTTATTTTCACCATGGACCACCTACGTTCGGGACACCACCCATGCCCTCCACCTGCTCCATGATTTTCGCTTCCCCGGTCCCCAACGCCTTATTTTCACCATGGACCTCCTCCTACTGCCCCCTTGACCATGACCCCACCCCCCACCACCAAACCATCATCTCCCAGACCGTCCATAACCTCATCACCTCGGGGGATCTCCCATCCACCGCCTCCAACCTCATAGTCCCACAACCCTGCACCTCCCGTTTCTACCTCCTGCCCAAAATCCACAAACCTGACTGCCCCGGCCGACCCATTGTCTCCGCCTGCTCCTGCCCCACCGAACTCATCTCCGCATACCTTGACACCGTCCTGTCCCCCTTAGTCCAAGAACTCCCCACCTACGTTCGGGACACCACCCATGCCCTCCACCTGCTCCATGATTTTCGCTTCGCTGGTCCCCAACGCCTTATTTTCACCATGGACATCCAGTCCCTGTACACCTCCATCCCCCATCACGAAGGACTCAAAGCCCTCCGCTTCTTTCTTTCCCGCCGTACCGACCAGTACCCTTCCACAGACACCCTCCTTCGACTGACTGAACTGGTCCTCACCCTGAACAACTTCTCTTTCCAATCCTCCCACTTCCTCCAAACGAAAGGAGTAGCCATGGGCACCCGCATGGGCCCCAGCTATGCCTGTCTCTTCGTAGGATATGTGGAACAATCCATCTTCCGCAACTACACTGGCCCCACCCCCCACCTTTTCCTCCGCTACATCGATGACTGCATCGGCGCCGCCTCGTGCTCCCACGAGGAGGTTGAACAGTTCATCCACTTCACCAACACCTTCCACCCCGACCTCAAATTCACCTGGACAGTCTCAGATTCCTCCCTCCCCTTCCTCGACCTTTCTATTTCTATCTCAGGCGACCGAATCAACACGGACATCTACTACAAACCAACCGACTCCCACAGCTACCTGGACTACACCTCCTCCCATCCTGCCCCCTGTAAAAACGCCATCCCATTCTTCCAATTCCTTCGACTCCGCCGCATCTGCTCCCAGGAGGACCAGTTCCAAAAACGCACATCCCAGATGGCCTCCTTCTTCAAGGACCGCAATTTCCCCCCCGACGTGGTCGACGATGCCCTCCACCGCATCTCTTCCACTTCCCGATCCTCCGCCCTTGAACCCCGCCCCTCCAACCGCCACCAAGACAGAACCCCACTGGTCCTCACCTACCACCCCACTAACCTCCATGTACAGCGCATCATCCGCTGCCATTTCCGCCACCTCCAAACGGACCCCACCACCAAGGATATATTTCCCTCCCCTCCCCTATCAGCATTCCGTAAAGACCACTCCCTCCGTGACTCCCTCGTCAGATCCACACCCCCCACCAACCCAACCTCCACTCCCGGCACCTTCCCCTGCAACCGCAGGAGGTGCAAGACTTGCGCCCACACTTCCCCCCTCACCTCCCTCCAAGGCCCCAAAGGAAACTTCCATATCCGCCACAGATTCACCTGTACCTCCACACATATCATCTATTGCATCCTTTGCACCCGATGTGGCCTCCTCTATATTGGGGAGACGGGCCGCCTACTTGCGGAGCGTTTCAGGGAACACCTCTGGGACACCCGGACCAACCAACCCAACCACCCTGTAGCTCAACATTTCAATTCCCCCTCCCACTCCACCAAGGATATGCAGGTCTTTGGACTCCTCCATCGTCAGACTACAGCGAAACGACGGTTGGAGGAAGAACGCCTCATCTTCCGGCTAGGAACCCTCCAACCACAAGGGATGAACTCGGATTTCACCAGTTTCCTCATTTCCCCTCCCCCCAGCCTGTCTCAGTCAAATCCATCAAATTCAGCACCGCCTTCCTAACCTGCAATCTTCTTCCCGACCTCTCCGCCCCCACCCCAGTCTGACCTATCACCCTCACCTTGACCTCTTTCCACCTATCACATTTCCGACGCCCCTCCCCCAAGTCCCTCCTCCCTATCTTTTAACTTAGCCTGCTGGACCAACTTTCCTCATTCCTGAAGAAGGGCTAATGCCCGAAACGTCGATTCTCCTGTTCCCTAGATGCTGCCTGACCTGCTGCGCTTTTCCAGCAACACATTTCCATCTCAGTTCATCCACTTTACCAACACCTTCCACCCCGACCTCACATTCACCTGGACCGTCTCAGACTCCTCCCTCCCCTTCCTAGACCTCTCCATTTCTATCTCGGTCGACCAAATCAACACGGACATTTACTATAAACCGACCGACTCCCACAGCTATCTAGACTACACCTCCTCCCACCCTGCCCCCTATACAAACGCCATCCCATATTCCCAATTCCTTTGTCTCCGCCGCATCTGGAGGACCAGTTCCAATACCGTACAACCCAGATGGCCTCCTTCTTCAAAGACCGCAATATCCCCCCAGACGTGATTGACGATGTCCTCCACCGCATCTCCTCCACTTCCCGCTCCTCAGCCCTTGAGCCCCGCCCCTCCAATCGCCACCAGAAGAGAACACCACTGTCCTCACCTACCACCCCACCAACCTCCATATACATCGTATCATCCGTTGTCATTTCCGCCACCTCCAAACGGACCCCACCACCAGGGATATATTTCCCTCCCCTCCCCTATCAGCGTTCTAAAAAGACCACTTCCTCCGTGACTCCCTCGTCAGGTCCACACCACCGACCAACCCAACCTCCACTCCTGGCACCTTCCCCTGCAACCGCAAGAAATGCAAAACTTGTGCCCACACCTCCCCCCTTCCTTCCCTCCAAGGCCCCAAGGGATCCTTCCACATCCGCCACAAATTCACCTGCACCTCCACACACATCATTTATTGCATCCGCTGCACCCGATGTGGCCTCCTCTATATTGGGGAGACAGGCCGCCTACTTGCGGAACGTTTCAGAGAACACCTCTGGGTCACCCGGACCAACCAACCCAACCACCCCGTGGCTCAACACTTCAACTCCCATTTCCACTCCACCAAGGACTCCTCCATCGCCAGACCATAGCAACACGACCGTTGGAGGAAGAGCGCCTCATCTTCCGCCTAGGAACCCTCCAACCACAAGGGATGAACTCCGATTTCTCCAGTTTCCTCATTTCCCCTCCCCCCACCTTGTCTCAGTCAAATCCCTCGAACTCAGCACCGCCTTCCTAACCTGCAATCTTCTTCCTGACCTCTCCGCCCCCACCCCCACTCCGGTGTATCACCCTCACCTTGACCTCCTTCCACCTATCGTATTTCCAACGCCCCTACCCCAAGTCCCTCCTCCCTACCTTTTATCTTAGCCTGCTGGACACACTTTCCTCATTCCTGAAGAAGGGCTCATGCCCGAAACATTGATTCTCCTGCTCCTTGGATGCTGCCTGACCTGCTGCGCTTTTCCAGCAACACATTTTCAGTCTTGATCAGATGGGCCAATGGGCTGAGAAGTGGCAGATAGAGATAATTTAGATAAATATGAGGTGCTGCATTTTGGGAAAGCAAATCTTCGCAGGACTTATACACCTTTTAATGGTTAGGTCCTGGGGAGTGTTGCTGAACAAAGAGACCTTGGAGTGCAGGCTCATAGCTCCTTGAAAGTAGAGTCGCAGGTAGGTAGGATAGTGAAGAGGCGTTTGGCATGCTTTCCTTTATTGGTCAGAGTATTGAGTACAAGAGTTGGGAGGTCATGTTGCAACTGTACAGGACATTGGTTAGGCCACTGTTGGGATATTGCGTGCAATTCTGGTCTCCTCCCTATCAGAAAGATGTTGTGAAACATGAAAGGGTTCAGAAAAGACTTAGAAGGATGTTGCCAGGGTTGGAGGATTTGAGCTATAGGGAGAGGTTGAGAATGCTAGAACTGTTTTCAATGAAGCATCGGAGGCTGAGGGATGACCGAATAGAGGTTTATAAAATCATGAGGGGCATGGTTAGGATAAATAGACAAAGTCTTTTCCCTGGGGTGGGGGAGTTCAGAACTGGAAGGCATAGACTTAGGGTGAGAGGGGAAAGATATAATTGAGACCTAAGGGGCAGAGGGTGATACGTGTATGGAATGAGCTGCCAGAGGAAGTGCTGGAGGCTGGTACAATTGCATCATTTAAAAAGCATTTGGATGGATATATGAATAGGAAGGAATTAGAATCATATGGGCCAGGTGCTAGCAGGTGGGACTAGATTGGGTTGGGATATCTGGTCGGCATGGATGGGTTGAACCGAAGGGTCTGTTTCCGTGCTGTACGTCTCTGACTCTATCACCCAGGGTGTTATAGCATTCAAGGCCAAGAGTCTAGTCAAGGAAAATGGGATGAGTGTAGGTTGGAGTGTGTTTTGGCAGTACAGACTCAATGGGCCAAAGGGACGTTTCTGTCAGGTCAAAGATATTGGAGCAGAAGTAGCATTTAGCCCATCATGTGTTCTCTGCCATTCGTTGAGATCACACGTGATCTGATGATCCATAAGACTATAAGAAAATGGAATAGGAGTAGGCTGTTCAGCTTCTCAAGCCTGCTGTGCCATTCAATACGATTGTGACTGATTCAACATTTCTCACATCCACTTTCCTGTACTTGCCCTGTAATGCTTGTTCCCTACTGATCACTAATTAATCTATCTCAGCCTTGATTATACACAAGAATTCAGCCTCCACAGCTCGCTGTGGCAAGGTGTTCCAAAGATTCACAACCTGAAAGAAGAAATTCATCCACATCTCAGTCTTAAAATGACCCCCCCCCCACCCCCTCCTCCCCGAGGGGAAGCATCCTCTCAGCATTTATCCTGTCGAGCCCTTTAAGAGCCCTCAAGGAGATCACCTCTCATGCTTGTAAGTTAAACAGTCCTGACCTGTTTAACTTTTGCTCCATTCCATACCCTCCAAACCAGGGATCCTCCTTGTGAACCCACTCTGAGCAGCCTCCAATGAAATACCGTTTCCTAAATAGGCGGTCCATACAGCTGACCGTACTCCAGATGTGGCCTCACTAACATTTTGCAGTAAGACCTCCCCACTCTTAACCTTCAAGACCCTTGAAATAAGAGTAAGCTTTGTCAGCCTTTCTGATTACCTGAGTGCTAGCATTTTGGGCACATGCTCCCCCTCCAAGGTCCATTTGTGTGTCAGCTTTCAGCCGCTCTCCATCTAAATAATACTGTACTCCCTTCTGAAATGAACACCTTCACATTTTTCACTTTTATACTCCATTTGACAATTCTTTGCCCACTTAGTTAACCTATAAATATCTCTTTGTGTATTTTGTATCCCTCTTGCAACCCACCTTTCCACCTTTTTTATGTCATCGGCAAATGTGGCTACAGTATGTTCACTTCACGGCATATAATGTAAATGGTTGTAGTCTTAGCACTGATCCCTGTGGAACTCCACTGGTTACAGGTTGTCAACCTGAAAAAGGACCCCCTTCCCCACTCGCAGTCTCTCGCCCAAGTCAAGTGTCAATTAGTTTATTCTCTCTCCTTGCTGCCTCCAAAACCATGGGCTTTTATCTAATGAATTAACCTTTTGTACCTGGTTGAAAGCCTTCTGGAAGTCCAAATACAACACTTTACAGGTTCTCCTCTGTCCATTCTGGTTGAGACTTCCTCAAAGCTTTTAGATTAGTCAGACATGATATCCCTTTCATGAAGCTATGTTTACTCTTCTTGATTAGATTATCACTTTCCAAATGTTCTGCTATTACTTCCTTAATAATCAATCCCAACATTTTTCCAACAATAGATCTTGGGCTAATTGGCCGAGAGTTACCTGCTTTTTGTCCCTCTCCCTTTTTGAATCAGGAAGTCACATTGATAGTTTTCCAACCTTCTGGTATTCCTCCAGAATCCAAGGATTTTTGGAAAATTGCAGCCAATAAACCATTATCTCTGTAGCCACTTCTTTTAGGATCTTAGGTCACAAGCCATCAAGGCCATGGGACCTTTCTGTATTCTTTTAATTCTCGCCTCAAGAGCAACCCCAACTTCAATTGCTTTACAGTTGATGGCCATCCCATCAATTGCCAAGGCCTTAAGTCACTGGACCCGAAAGAGTAACTCTGCTTTCTCTCCACTGCTGTCAGAGATTGATGAGGGCAAAGCGGAAGATGTGATCTTATATGGATTTCAGTAAGGCGTTCAACAAGGTTCCCCATGGGAGACTGGTGAGCAAGGTTAGATCTCATTGAATACAGGGAGAACTAACCATTTGGATACAGAACTGGCTCAAAGGTAGAAGACAGAGGGTAGTGGTGTTTTTCAGACTGGAGGCCTGTGACTAGTGGAGTGCCACAAGGATTGGTGTTGAGTCCACTACTTTTCATCATTTATATAAATGATGTGGATGTGAGCATAAGAGGTATAGTTAGTAAGTTTGCAGATGACACCAAAATTGGAGGTGTAGTGGACAACAGAGAAGGTTACCTCTGATTACAACAGGATCTTGATCAGATAGGCCAATGGGCTGAGAAGTGGCAGACGGAATTTAATTTAGATAAATGTGAGGTGCTGCATTTTGGGAAAGCAATTCTTCGCAGGACTTATACACTTAATGGTAAGATCCTAGGGAGTGTTGCTGAACAAAGAGACCTTGAAAGTGGAGTTGCAGGTAGGTAGGATAGTGAAGAAGGTGCTTGGTATGCTTTCCTTTCTTCGTCAGTATTGAGTACAGGAGTTGGGAGGTCATGTTGCGGCTGTACAGAACATTGGTTAGGCCACTGTTGGAATATTGTGTGCGTCTGGACTCCTTCCTGTCGGAAAGATGTTGTGAAACTCGAAAGGGTTCAGAAAAGATTTAGAAGGATGTTGCCAGGGTTGGAGGATTTGAGCTATAGGGAGAGGTTGAATAGGCTAGGGCTGTTTTCCCTGGAGCATCGGAGGCTGAGGGGTGACCTTTATAGAGGTATTTAAAATCGTAAGGGGCATGGATGGGATAAATAGACAAAGTTTTTTCCCTGGGGTGGGGGGAGTCCAAAAGAGAGGGCATAG
The DNA here is from genome assembly GCF_037043375.1 of Chiloscyllium plagiosum. Taxonomy (NCBI): domain Eukaryota; kingdom Metazoa; phylum Chordata; class Chondrichthyes; order Orectolobiformes; family Hemiscylliidae; genus Chiloscyllium; species Chiloscyllium plagiosum. Next base: position 99,577,110 of record NW_028270141.1, read on the forward strand.
ATTTAGGGTGAGAGGGAAAAGATATAAAAGAGACCTAAGGGGAAACCTTTTCACGCAGAGGGTGGTACATGTATGGCATGAGCTACCAGAGTAAGTGGTGGAGGCTGGTACAATTGCAACATTTAAAAGACATCTGGCTGGGTATATGAATAGAAGGGTTTGGAGGGATATGGGCTGGGTGCTGGCAGGTGGGACTGGATTGGGTTGGGATATCTGGTCGGCATGGACGGGTTGGACCGAAGGGTCTGTTTCCATGTTGTACATCTCTATGACTCTATGGCTGTGACTTTCCAGCAATTTCTATTTTAGTTTCTGATTTCCAGCAACCAAGGTTGTTTTTTTTTCTTAAAATTCTGAAATTGCCTCATGAAATCTGTGTGACTGTGCATTTGTCTCCCACCCTTTCAGATACCCTGGAACTCTTATTTCCAACAAGTATGTAGACCTGAGCCTAGAAATGCTGCTATTTCCAACTACCTCAACAACAGCATTCTATTTACTGAATTCTGCTGCTGCTGAAATTAAAGCTCTTGTGAGCAATTGGATTGTGAAAGCTATTTACACCTCCTCACGCTAACATTGTCATTAACCTCCAACCATAAAATGTTCAAAGAAAAAAAATCAAACTTTTAAAGTATTGTAGCTTAGAAACAATGGAAACGTTGAGGTGTTTTGATGTTTTCCTTCATGATTACATTCTGTCCTCTCAACCTAGTCGTGATATTGTGCTTAAAATTGCTGTCTCTTTTTATTTTGTGAGACAAACAATTCTTAACAGTTCTTTGAGAAAATAAAATTATTTGTTGCAGTTAGCTCAGAAAAACCACAATTGTCTGGATGATGAAAGCCACTATTGTGATGTATTTTTTGAAACCATTGCAGTCTTACGAAAATGTCGCTGCTTTCAGGATTTGAAAATTACATGTAACTGCATGACTAAGAGGATTGTTGGAAACTGGAAACTGATTTCGTTTTGAGAGAAAAGCTTTCTCACACAGTATCTTGGCTCATTAAAGGACTGTAATTTGGCACAATGGTACATGTGCTTTGTTACACCTGTTGTAGCATGTGCATTTTTAACAGAATTGTGTTCAGTTAAAAATGTACAGGGTCTACATGTTTCTTTAGAATCTTTATTAAATAAAAATTTGAATTGATGGGTTATGCAATTGCACCCAATTGACACAAGCTCTTAATTTTGATAAATCAGGTCAGCAGCGAGTAATTCCCATCCTGTCTTCTCAAAGCCTGTCCAGCATTTACAATGCACATGTCAGGAGTGTGACGCTGCACTCCCCATTTGCTTGGATGAGTTCAGCCCCAACAACACTCAAGAAGCTTGATAGTACTGATGCACAATGGCAGCAATTTATACCATCAACAAGATGTACTGCAGTAACTCAAGAAGGCCCCTTCAACAACATCTTCCAAACCTGCAAGCACCCCCAAATAGAAGGATAAGGGTAAGAGGAGACTAATTTTTTCTTAGGAAATGAAAATAAAATAGAAGAATAAGGGTATCCAATGTATGGGAACACCACCACCTGCAAGCTCCCCTCTGAGCCATATGCTACCCTGACTCCTTGCTCACAACCCTAAGGGCGTACCTATCCCCATGATTGCAGGAGTTCGGGAAGACTGCTGTCTGCCACTTTCTCAAAGACAATTAGCGTATCCAGCATCACCCAGCTTCCATGAAAGAATTTTTTAAAACTCAGCAGTCCACTCAGCATCAATGTTGCCCTGTCTGTAAAGCCCTGACGCTTATTGTAATCTCAGATACTTTGCGAAGTTCTATAAATTGCAGTCTGATTTTGAGGAAAAGCTTTAACTCACAACTTGAAGTCATCATTTAAATCTATGCGTTAATTTCAGGAGAACTAGCCAGTGTGTCAAATCGATATAGAGTCATAGAGATGTACAGCATGGAAACAGACCCTTCGGTCCAACCCGTCCATGCCGACTAGATATCCCAACCCAATCCAGTCCCACCTGCCAGCATCTGGCCCATATCCCTCCAAACTCTTCTATTCAAAATGTTGCAATTGTACTAGCCTCCACCACTTCCTCTGGCAGCTCATGCCATACACATACCACCCTCTGAGTGAAAAAGTTTCCCCTTTTCTATCTTTCCCCTCTCACCCTAAACCTATGCCCTCTCTTTTGGACTCCCCCACCCCAGGGAAATGACTTTGTCTATTTATCCCATCCATGCCCCTTATGATTTTATATATGACAGCTGAAGTCACTTTCACCATTGATCGCGTGTAAGAGGGTTGGGGAGATGAGAGTTTTCGCAATGATATAAATCTGGAGGAGGTTGTGAAGATCGAATGGAACAAGGTCAAAAAGAGATCTGGAAATGGTGATCATAATTTTCAAATTGAATATGTTGGAGAAGGAGAGTTGCTGGAATTCATCATTGACTATAAGTGAGGAGATGCAAATTGTGGAATTCTGAGGGAGCTGCTGTTTCTGTTGGAGAGAGCCCTTTTAACTGGTACTTTGCGACAAAGTTGGGCTTGAAGTGATGATGATGGGACAGTTGAAGTTGATGAATTTTGGTGAAGCTGATGACCATTGGGTGCCAAGAAGTGATTTTGGCGATTGTGCAGTTTGATTCAGTTCGGTTCATACCACAATACATCAGTGGAGCAAATCTAAGCAAATTAAAATATGTTTTACTACTTCTTGTGAAATTAAAGGTAGATCTCAGTGAGAGTTTGGCTCTGCACCTGTGGGTATATTGTCAAAATTGCGATTCTCTTCCATGGATTATGTGGTGAAAGTACAGATCCATGTTAAATGAGAAATTGTGATGGCATTCTGCAAATCCCATGAGCATCATTCAGGACAAAGTAAATGCACATGTATGGGAAGACACTAATATCAAAGTAGGTGTGCAATACTTGCACATTTTCTAGGATATGTTCCAATATGCCTTAAGAGCTTGCAATTAGATAGTGCTTCTAATGTATTAACCAGCACAGGGTGTTTCACAAGGGCAGAGCTTATCAAACAAGATTTAACGTGGCACCACAGTTTTGCTATTCGCACAGATGACCAAAAGCTTAGTTAGGGAACTGGCTTGTTAGGAGCACTTTAAAGGAGAAAAGAGAGAGTTTGAGAGATTTAGGAGGGAATTTTCAGATTAGAACTTGGGCAGATGAAGTCACAAATGAAAACTGGTGTTGTGAAAGAGAATAGAAATGAAGTAGAGTAGAGATTTTGGAGGGTTGTGACAATGCAGAAGGGTATAGGGAGGGGAAAGACCATGGAGGTAATTGAAAACCAGGTACAGTGGCTGAATGGACTTGGTCTGAGTTATGACTGAGTTCAGTTTTTGTAGAAAGTGGCAGATGTGATGCAAAAATTAGAAATACAGAAGAAGTTTGAAGTGATTTTGTGAAGTTGAAAGATGTGTTAACAATAAAACCCTAAGCATACCTTGGCGAAGAACTCCAATTCCTACATTCTATCCACTTTCCTAATATGCCTGAGAAGCATGGACAACAAACAAAGATCGATGGAAGAAAATACTTGCCTTTGAAATGTCAATGCTAATATGTATGTTAAAAATTCATATATAGATTGTAAGAAAAATTAAGAGGTTCTTGAAATTGCAAGAGCAAGAATAACTCTTTTAAAAAGTGGCTTCCCACAAAAATAACGTTAGCCATTTATCAGAGCTGGAAAGCTAGACTGATGCAGGAAAAATATTTCCCTTCGTTAGTGAGTGTCGAACCACAGTTTAAAAATAAAGGGAATGTCATTCAGAACTGAGATTAGATAAATTTTGTTTTACTCAGAGGATAGTGACTCTTTGGAATTCTCTACCACAGAGGACCGTATAAGCTCGGTGATTAGCACTGCTGCCTAACAGCTTCAGGGATCTGGGTTCAATTCCAGTCTCTGGCATCGTCTATATGGAATTTGCACATAAGACCATAAGACATAGGAGTGGAAGTAAGGTCATTTGGCCCATCGAGTCCACTCCGCCATTCAATCATGGCTGATGGGCATTTCAACTCCACTTACCTGCATTCTCCCCGTAGCCCTTAATTCCTTGTACATCAAGAATCTATCAATCTCTGCCTTGAAGACATTTAGCGTCCCGGCCTCCACTGCACTCCGCGGCAATGAATTCCACAGGCCCACCACTCTCTGGTTGAAGAAATGTCTCCGCATTTCTGTTCTGAATTTACCCCCTCTAATTCTAAGGCTGCGTCCACGGGTGCTAGTCTCCTCGCCTAACGGAAACAATTTCCTGGCGTCCACCCTTTCCAAGCCATGTATTATCTTGTAAGTTTCTATTAGATCTCCCCTTAATCTTCTAAACTCCAATGAATACAATCCCAGGATCCTCAGCCGTTCCTCGTATGTTAGACCTACCATTCCAGGCATCATCCGTGTGAATCTCCGCTGGACACGCTCCAGTGCCAGTATGTCCTTCCTGAGGTGTGGGGACTAAAACTGGACACTACTCCAAATGGGGCCTAACCAGAGCTTTATAAAGTCTCAGTAGCACAACGGTGCTTTTATATTCCAACCCTCTTGAGATAAATGACAACATTGCATTCGCTTTCTTAATCATGGACTCAACCTACATGTTTACCTTTAGAGAATCCTCGACTAGCACTCCCAGATCCCTTTGTACTTTGGCTATATGAATTTTCTCACCGTTTAGAAAGTAGTCTATGCTTGTATTCTTTTTTCCAAAGTGCAAGACCTCGCATTTGCTCACATTGAATACCATCAGCCATTTCCTGGACCACTCTCCCAAACTGTCTAGATCCTTCTGCAGCCTCCCCACTTCCTCAGTACTACCCGCCTGTCCACCTAACTTCGTATCATTGGCAAACTTCGCTAGAATGCCTCTAGTCCGTTCATCCAGATCATTAATATATAAACGTGAACAGCGGCGGCCCCAGCACTGAACCTTGCGGGACACCGCTTGTCAGCGGCTGCCATTCCGAAAAAGAACCTTTTATCCCAACTCTCTGCCTTCTGTCAGACAGTCAATCCTCAATCCATACCAGTAGCTCACCTCGAACACCATGGGCCCTCACCTTACTCAGCAGCCTACCGTGTGGAACCTTATCAAAGGCCTTTTGGAAGTCTAGATAAACCACATCCACTGGGTTTCCCTGGTCTAACCTACTTGTCACCTCTTCAAAGAATTCCAACAGGCTTGTCAGGCACGACCTCCATGTTGACTTGTTCTAATCCGACCCTGCTCTTCCAAGAATTTAGAAACCTCATCTTTAATGATGGACTCTAGAATTTTACCAACAACCGAGGTTAGGCTAATTGGCTTATAATTTTCCATCTTTTGTCTTGATCCTTTCTTGAACAAGGGGGTTACAACAGCGATCTTCCAATCATCCGGGACTTTCCCTGACTCCAGTGACTTTTGAAATATCTCAACCAACGCCTCTGCTATTTCCTCAGCCACCTCCCTCAGAACTCTAGGATTTAGCCCATCAAGGCCAGGAGATTTATCAATTTTTCGACCTTTTAGCTTTTCTAGCACTTTCTCTTTTGTAATGGCTACCACACTCAACTCTGCCCCTGACTCCCTTTAATTGTTGGGATATTACTCATGTCATCCACTGTGAAGACTGACGCAAAGTATTTATTAAGTTCTCCAGCTATTTCCTTCTCTCCCATTACTAGGCTTCCAGCATCAGTTTGAAGTGGCCCAATGTCTACTTTTGTCTGTTGTTTGTTTCTTATGTATTGAAAGAAACTTTTACTATCATTTCTAATATTACTGCCTAGCCTACCTTCATATTTGATCCTCTCCTTCCTTATTTCTCTCTTTGTTATCCTCTGTTTGTTTTTGTAGCCTTCCCAATCTTCTGATTTCCCAGTGCGCTTGGCCACTTTATAGGATCTCTCTTTTTCTTTAATACATTTCCTGACTTCCTTTGTCAGCCATGGCTGTCTAATCCCTCCCCGGATAATCTTTCTTTTCTTGGGGATGAACCTCTGTACAATGTCCTCCATTATACCCACAAACCTCTGTACAATGTCCTCCATTATACCCACAAACTCCTGCCATTTTTGTTCTACTGTCTTCCCCGCTGGGCTCTGCTTCTAATCTATTTTTGTCCGTTCCCCTCTCATGCCCTCATAATTACCTTTTATTTAACTGTAACACCATTACATCCGATTTTGCCTTCTCTCTTTCAAACTGCAAACTCCCCGTGTCTCCCCAGTTCAAAAATGTGCAGGTTAGGTATATGTAGAGTAATAGGGTGGGGCAATGGGTCTTGGTGGGTTACTCTTTGGAGGGCCGATATGGACTCGTTGGGCAGAAGAGCCTGTTTCCGCAGTGTTGGGGTTCTAATGCATGCTGTAATGCAAAAGCAATAGAAGTGTTAATGCTGAGTGTTTCCTGTGAACTCAACATTTCTACACACTGCCAGTTATTGTGATATCTAAATACTTGAGACATATTTTGTAGCATTTTTGGATCAGGTTAGTCTAATGAATGTCATACATGGGCCAGATGGTCTTGGGATTGGACCCAGGTCAAGTATTGTCTTTTGGTTTCTGACTTAGGTTAAAAGGACAAACTGAAGACTGCAGGAACTACATGGCATTTGCCACACTGTTTCCCTTACAAATTTGAAACTAGGATAGGAATCTGTAAACTCTCAACCTCTTACTTTTGCTAATGGAGCTTGATCTTTGTTTACCTTTTCCCCTCCTACTTTCCTCATCCCCAATACAGCAGACAGAAATTCCCTGAGAAATTACTCAATCTTCTGGGGGAATTGTTTTGGATTCTTCTACACCCCTGGGGAAGTGACTCACTATCATTCTAACAAGCTACAACTATTGGTCTCAATGTGTTTGTGCTTATTTTGGGGGAAATATTCTGACTGTTCTTATGAAACATTGTTATGCTGGGAACTGTTTATGACACGTTGCAGTGGAAGCTAAATCTTCCATCTGTTGAAAAAGTTGAACTCAGCTTTTGGCATGCATGTTGTCATGGAAACTATGACCCTGTTATCAACAGTAGTGATGATAACTAGGTGTAGTTGACTACCAAGGTGCATGTCATTCTGCAGTTCTGACATTTCAGTACAATCTTGCCGTTGATGTTGTGGCCATTTTGTAGATGATTTCCTCTCTCTGTTCAGATAATGCTTCTGTATTATGCAGCAACGTATCTGTTTATATTCCCATGTTCCTTATCAAGACTAGCCATAAGATATAGGAGCTGAATTAGCCATTCGGCCCATCTAGTCTACTCCATCATTCGATCATGCCTGATATGTTCCTCAATCCCATTCGGCTGCTCTGATAGAAAGGTAATTTCTGTCATAGGTAAATTTCTAACGGTTGTGGCTTGTAAAGTTAAATAAATATCTCTTTGTACATGTTTGAAGTGAAATAATGGGATTTCACTTCAAGCATGTACAAAGAGATATTTATTTAACTTTATGTCTTTTTTTCTCCCTCCCTTACTGAGTTTTATTTCACTGATATTTTCGAATAATTTTATATATGCCAGAGATTAGTATTCAAGACAAAGGCATGATCAATTCTGGCTAAGTAACCATAACTAACCTACCAGCAAGTGATTGCCATTCAGTCTGGTTCAGAATTCCTATGATCCCACAAATCTCTGAGACATCTCTGGAGCCCAAGTTAATGTGATGAAATACAGTTGCTTTGGGAATCCATTTAGCTCAGTTGGCTTGATTGTTGGTTTACAGAGCATTGTGATGCCAACGGCATGGGTTCAATTCCCATCACTGGTTTGAGGCTACCATCAAGGACTCTCCTTCTCAATCTCTTCCCTCACCTGAAGTCTGGTGGCCCTCAGGTTAAATCACCACCAGTAGCTTCTCTCTAATGAGAGAAGCCACTATGGTCTGGTAAGACTATGGAGACACAACGACAGCATTTCATTTGCTTGTATCAGTGCAGCTCCAACAGCACTTGGAGATTGGCATCAACCAGGACAGAGCAGTCTGCTTGGCTCTCATTCAGCCCTCTAACAGGAAATAAATGGTAATTACAATTTATATATGTAAGATCATGCATAGAACCAGTAAGAGAATAATAATCAAACTCATTCGTGTCCTCCTGGGTGCTTCAAGAAGGAATTGCCAAATAAAATTTGACACTGAGCCACATGAGATTTTAGGACATGTGACCAATACCTTGGGCAAAAAGATAGGTCTTGAGTGTCTTGAAAGTACAATGTTAGATTTGCATGATGTACAAACTAGTTTCAAACAAAAGACTAAAATTCTTGCAGCTACTTTCAGCAGCTTTTGATTTTGTGGAATGTCCGTCCACTGAGCTCCTGTTTGCTCTCTTGTCTGTGTTTAAGTGAGTTCTGTTTGGAACTGCAATCCCTTGTTTCAGTCAGTGAGTTTTTTTTTGCCAGTCAAATGCTTTGTTCTCAGCAGTGACTAATTTTAGTTAACACAGGTAAGAAAGGATACTAAACTACAGTTCTTGTTGCTACTTGATCAATTTGCTTTTGACAGCATTTGAAATCTTAATATTTTCAACTATTCCACCGGCTGTATAAATGCGAGACTTACACATTTCCCTTCAATAAACTGGCTGGAGTTCAAAGGTTCTTGTGACCTTGGCCCATATACTCTGACTAAAGTCCTTTTGGCAACATATACATGAGCTTTCCTTTCAAAAAAGTGAAGGCCGAAGCCTTTTTGATCAATGCTTTTCAAAGTCGTACTCAAAGAATGTAAACAACAAAATTCCCACACATGGTACAAGTAGTGCAGACTTCTTGCTGAGGGAAATAGGGTGCAGACAAATTCTTTTGTTTTTGCAAAATGGCTTTGCGGACGCCTCAACACACTACAGTGCAAAATCTAATTTATGCAGACTCTTCACTCTTTTTGAGTTTGCAGCTAGTGTTGTTATAGCTGTACTTTAAGTGAACCATAATATTTTACTTGCACATAGACATTAGTGCAGGAATTATCAGTTTTTATTTTGCCTGCATATGCAAAGTACTTTTTTGTAATGATTTCTTATGCCAGAGATTTGCTTCAGAACTGAAGCAATATCAGTCCTAGTTGAGAAACCAGAATATACAAAGTGACCTAGCAAGTGGCTTCCATTCAAGATGGTTCAGAATATTCATGTATGGAATTCTCAATGGGACCTGTGTCAAAGGCATCAATGGGGCAACTGGATTAGAATGAGGCCATTTCTAAACGCGTGGGGTTTCAATGATGTCTTGGCTGGCTGAAAGTCCTATTCACTTCTTAAGTACTTCAAAAAGCCTGGGAAACTTTTTAAAACATTTTTCAAAAAGTTGATTCCAACTCTTCCTCAATAGATAACAATTGGTGTGATGTTTCTTTGTGGTCAAACTCACTCACTATTAAAAGGTGAATCCAGTGCAGCAGAGATGTACTGTGTAAGCAGCATTAATGTTTATACAGCAGCACCATTAGCCTTGAAGTGAAACTAATCCCAACTTCTTCCGCTTATGACCACACACGCCACTTCAGAGCTTGCATTTTTACGATACTGTCAGCGAAACCCCAGTGTGACTAAAATAAATTGATCAGTTTTTCTGTCATATATATTCGTTTTATCTGTCATGTCCCATTCATCTTCTTTTCCTTTCCACTCCAGGCTATGAATAGAAATTTCAGTATCCTTTATGTAATTTATTTATTTAAAATAAAATAGTCTGGCAAGTACATTTGCATAGTTTTCTAGAAATGAGTTGAAAATGTGTTTCTTATCATTTAACCTTTTTATTAGGTAGGAAAAGGTCCTGGGAGAATTAGTGATGAATGTTCCGTAGGCTGAGTCTTGTAATACAGTCGTCAAGTCATACAGCATGGAAGCAGACCCTTAAGTCCCACTCATCTCTGCTGTCCAGACATGTCAATCTGACCTAGTTCCATTTGCCAGCATTTGGCCAATATCCTTCTAAATCCTTCCTATTCATATACCCATCCAGATGCCTTTTAAATATTGTAATTGTACCAGCCTCCACCACTTCTGCTGGCTTGGTCATTCCATACATGCACCATCCTCTGTGTGAAAAAGTTGCCTCTCAGGTGCTTTCTAAATCTTTCCTCTCTCACCTTAAGCCCTCTAGCTTTGGACTCCCCCAACCTGGGAAAAGGACCTTGGCTATTCACCCTATCCATGCCCTTCATGATTTTATAAACTCTCTATAAGGTCACCCCTCAGCCTCTGGTGCTCCAGGGAATCAAGCCCTAGTCTATTCAGCTTCTCCCTCAAGCTCATAGCCTCCAGACCCAGCAAAACCCTCGGAAACCTCTTCTGGGCCCAGTACCAGATTCGTGGCATTGGCAGAGGCTGCATTGATGATGGGCTCGAAGCGAACTCACAGCTATGGAGTCGAGTTTGGGCTGGTGCGGCATTGGTAGCATCTGCATGGTAAGGTCCAGTAAGGACTCATACTGCCAAGGGCAGCAGTGGAGTCAAGATGGCAACTTTTGTTCCAGCGTTGACATCATGACAAAGGAGACTCGTGTCTTGCCACTAGGTCCAGGACCCATGGTAGAACACTTAAGAAGAAGTGCTGTAATACCAAATATTTTCTTTATTTTTCTGCCTTTATATTTTGTGTTTTGGTTTATTTTTGTGTTTTAAGATGGCGTGAGAGAGTGGCAACACTATACAACACTTAACAAATACATGTCACAATAAATAAGTCCAAAATCAAATCAAATTTAACAACATCCTTCCTATAAAAGGGCAACCAAAATTGTATGCAGTGTTCTAAAAGTGATTTGATTTGATTTATTTTTTAACATGCGTATTTGTTACAAATATAGTGAAAAATGTGGTCGCCACTCTCTGGCACTATCTAAAACACAAAAACCAAAACACAGAATATAAAACGAAAAAAATAAAACAATAAAGTTCATCTTATAGTTTTATTTCAATAAAGCGAGGTGGTCTTTGGAACAGCTCCTGCTTCTAGCTCAGCCACGGACCTGGATCTGGGCTCCTCTATCCTGAGCCTCAAGTCCCTGTTGCTAAAGCGACTAAGCTGCTGCCACTACTCAACAAAGAATCATTGTTCTCCTGCACCATCTTGCCTCCTCCAACGCTGCTGCTGCTGCTGCCATGAGTTCACTCTGGGCTGACCTCGCCAATGCAGCCACCACCAGAGCCGCAGGGTCCTGCACTGGGACCAAACTCGTTGCTGTCTCTGCCCAGGCGTAGCCGCAGGCTTGCTCCTCACTTGTTGAGCGACATCACCCTGAGGTGGAGCTACATCTACCTTGTCCTAGTGTTGTTGGTACCCCCATTTGATGGCTCCTGTTCAACATTTACCTGACCTTGCTGCTCCCTGGCCTCGCACCACCATCTACGTCCGCCAACCCATGTAAGGCCTGCTGACGCCGATGCAGTTGCAATCGAGGCTTTAAAAATTTTGAAGGAAAGTGGCTTCACCAATGTCCTGTACTGCTGCAACATGACATCCCAGCTCCTATACTCAGTGCACTGACCAATGAAGGCAAGCATACCAAACACTTTCTTCACCACCCTGTGTGTCAGCAACTCCACTTTCAAGGAGCTATTCACCTGAACTTCAAGGTCTCTCTGTTTGGCAGCTCTCTCCAGCGCCCTACCATTAGTTGTGTAAGTCCTGCCCTAGTTTGTCCTATCAAAATGCAACAACTCACATTTATCTAAGTTAAACTCCATCTGCCACTCCTCGATCCATCTGATCAGGGTCCCATTACACCCTGACATGCAGCATGACTTTCCGAAGTGTTAATAAAAATATTTTAAATCTTCATTTAATCAAATTAATGAATAAACATGAAAACTTGTTAAATTAACAAATGTGCACAGTCAATAGCGCTGGATAGATTAGGAAGGAAAATAAGTCAGTAAGGCTTAGTTTCGATGTTTCAGCTCTTTGGGAGAGTAGGTGTTACAAATGTTATTTTGTGAGCAATTTACTTGCTGACTTAATTGAGACCTGTTTTGCACGAACAATGAGACATGGTTTACCATGTGTTGTGGTTTTGATGATAATAAACACTATATATACATATACAGACACACTCTTTTATAAAACCTCTAATTTCCTGAGTAACCTTACAGTTCTTAAATGACTGTGTTCTCACATTGGTTTGTAATCTGCTTTGGAAGCATAAGATGGTACGTTTATACTGTCCTGATTACAGCTGGCTGAGATGAAGTCAAGACTATTTCTCTTGCTCCCAAGGTTCCTGCTTCTTGGTGCTGACATTGTCTCTGGATTGTAAAGCTTCTGATTTGACTGGCCTCTTTAGATACAGTCCTCCAAGTCATCCTCCAGGAAGAGTGGAACAAAAGACAGTCTTGGATATTGTAATTTCTTGATTAATTGAGCCGACTGTGGGAGACCGGGCTCTCTCCAGTTCCACCTGAAACTGTGACCTATTGTTCCACCTGAAACCTTGCAGCGTTGTCCTATCAAGGTGAATGGCTTGCATATCTGACTGGTTTGGTCCAATTTGAAAGCAAATTTCACAAGCTTCCTGTTTTACTATCTCCATTCTACTGTCTCATTAACAACTACAGAGGAACCTCGATTATCTGAAGAACATGGCAGGCAGTATTTTGTTTGGTTAATCAAATGTCGGATAACATAGTTTAGCCGAGCATCAGGACCTTGTGGTCTTGCCAGATAATCCGATATTCGGATAATCAAATGTCGGATAATCAGTCTCATCAGTTGTGGTACTTGGTTTGCATTTCTGTCAAGCCCAGTGCAATTCTCAGCTTGGTGTTCAGTTGGCCAGTTTGTCCAGTGTGCAATTCATTTGGCCAATATTGTATTAGTGTCCCAAACAGCTGTAATTTTATTTATAGGGGGCATTCCATTGCCTACTGTGTGAGTTGGTAGATCAAGGGAGTGAAAGGAACGAACTGTTAGCCTTGATTTCTCTCCTCAGTCACACTGTTTTCTGTGCTTTCAACCTCTTGCTCCCTCTCAGTTCATTGACAGACATATTCCAAAAGTGGGCGAAAGTGAGGACTGCAGATGCTGGAGATGAGAGTCCAGATTAGAGTGGTGCTGGAAAAGCACAGGTCAGGCAGCATCGGAGGAGCAGGAAAATCGACATTTCGGGCAATAGCCCTTCAACAGGAAGGGCTTTTGCCCAAAACGTCAATATTCCAAAAGTGGCCTAACCGGTGTCCTACACAGTGGCAACATGACATCCCAACTCTGATATTCAATATTGTGACCAATAAAGGCAAGCTTACCAAATGCTGTCTTCACTGCCCTGTCTACCTACAACTTCATCTTCAAGGAACTGTGAATCTGCACCCCAAGGTGTCTTTGCTCGGCAACACTTCCTGGACCCCTACCATTAACTGCATAAGTTTGCCTTGATTTGTCTTGCCAAATTGCAACACCTCACACTTAGATAAAAAAATGCTATCTGCCACACCTCAGTCCATTAGCCCATCTGATCAAGGTCCTGTTGTACTCTGAGATAATCTTCTTTGCTGTCCACTACAACTCTAATTTTGGTGTCATCTGAAAATTAATAACTATACCGCCCATGTTCACATTCAAATCATTTATATAAGTGACATAAGCAGTGGACCCAGCACTAACCCTTCCGGCACACTGCTGGTCACAGGCCTCCAGTCTGAAAAGCAACAATCCACCACCACCCTCTGTCTCCTATCTTCAAGCCGATTTTGTATCCACGTGGCCAGCTCTCCATGGATTCCATGTGACCTAACCTTGTTAATCTGTCTACCATGCAGAACCTTGTCAAATGCCTTTCTGAAGGCCAGCTCGACAATGTCCACTGCTCTGCCTTCATCAGTTCTCTTTGTCACTTCTTCAAAAAACACAATCAATTCAGTGATTTCATTTGAGAAATTAAGAACTTTGGATTATGCTGCCCCCATTAGATGAACTCTCAACATTTTTTGGTTTGGGGCAAACATAGAAATCAACGTTGGGACAAGTTCAAAGGTGTAAAATCCAAACTGAGCTTTTGAGCAAAGTAAATGAGCATGTTGAAGGAGGCTTTCAATGAAGCAGAGCCATAGAAATAGCTTTAGCTAGCCTTATACATTTATGTTAGCCTTTTAAAGAAGGTTTGGGACTCTTAAACTCCACAGTTCTGGGAATGTGGGAGCCCTTCCCTAAAAGGAGAACATGATTTGTGTGTGAATTCTGTGTTGCTCAGTACAAGGTTTGCTGCGTTGAGTCAGTAATGAAAGGTCCCATTCCACACACAACCACCATCACTATCACTCAGAAAGACCAGAGAAAGGTAAGTGCATTGATTCTCCTCTTGTCTGATCAGAGTTACAAGGGGGTGGCGATGGCAGTGAGTTTGGTCCCAGTGCAGGACCCTGTGGCGGCTGCATCAGCAAGTTCGGCCCAGCAACAACTCATGGAGGTGAGATGGAGCCGGAGAGCGGTGACTGTTTGGTCCAGCGGCAGTGCCATGGTGATGCACAGTTACAGCAGTGTCATCACAATTAGCAGCAGGGACTCGTGGATAGGAGTGGAGGAGCCCAGGTCCAGGCCTGTGGCTGAGCTAGAAGTGGGAGCTGTCCCAAAGACCACCTCACTTTACTGAGATAAGACCATAAGATGAAGTTTATTGTTCTGGCTTTATTTGTGTTTTAAGATGGCGCCGGATGCTGGCAACACTAAACAACACTTTTTGCTGTATTTGTAATAAATACACATGACAATAAATAAAACAAGGCCTTTGACAAGGTACTGCATGGTAAGTTATTGCATAAGGTTAAGTCTCTCAAGATTCAGGGAGAGCTAGCCAAATGGATACAAATTGGCCTGCAGGTAGAAGACAGAGGGTGATCGTAGAGGGTTGTTTTTCCAAACTGGAGGCCTGTGACCAGTGATGTTCTACAGGGATCAGTGCTGGACCTACTGTATAAGTGATTTGGATAAGAATTTAGGAATTCCTTATGAAGGGCTTATGCCTGAAATGTCAATTCTCCTACTCCTTAAATGCTGCCAGACCTGCTGTGCTTTTCCAGCACCGCACTCTTGACTCTGATCTCCAGCGTCTGCAGTCCTCACTTTCTCCTCCCTGGAAATTTAAGAGGTATGGTTATTACACTTGCAGATGATATTGTGATTGGTATAGTGACTAGTGAAGATGCAATACCTGCCCCTTCACCACCTCCCTGCTCACCATCCAAGGGCCTAAACAGTCTTTCCAGGTGAAGCAGCATTTCACCTGTACCTCCTCCAATCTAGTGTCTTGAATTCATTGCACTAATGTGGCCTACTCTACATTGGAGAAACCAAATGTAGACTGGCTGACCACTTTGTTGAACACCTCTGATCTGTGCACAAGCAGGACCCTGACCTTAACACAGGGTGCTGCTCGCGTGCCCACGTGCCTGTCCTCAGTATGCTGCAATGCTCCAGCGAATCACAGCACACACTGAGGGAGTGGCATCTATTCTTCAGACTACTCACTTTACAGCCTTCTGGAGTTAATATTGAGTTCAACCTCTTCAAATTGTGATCTCACTCCTATTGCTTCCCTTTCTTTTAGCTTTACTTGTCACATTCTCTGTCACCATGTGCTCTCTCCCACCCCCTTCCCCACCCCAGTGTGACTGTCTGCTCTTCCCAGGCTGGCATTTAGATACACCATTATTCTGCCATTCTCACATTCCAATCACTTATTCTGAACTATCAACGCCTGTTTTCCCCCAGCACTCTCCCCCCCCCCCCCATTATAACATAAATGCCACCCCTCCATACTTCATGACTGCTCTGATGAAGAGTCATCTAAACTTGAAACATTAGCTTGCTGCCCCTCCATTGATGCTGCCTGACCCACTGTGATTCCAGCACTTTTTGTTTTCAGTACAGACTCCAGCATCTGCAGTAATTTGATCCTAAGTGAAGGAATACAGCAGGGTTTTGTTCAACTGGGCCAGTGGGCTGAGAAATGGCAGACAGAGTTTGATGTAAGTAAATGCAAGGTGTTGCATTTTGGTTGGTCAAACCAAGGCAGGACCTACAGTTGATGGTAGAGTCTTGGGGAATTTTATAGAACAAAGAGATCCAGAGGTCCAGGTTCGTATTTCCTTGAAAGTGGAGTCACAGGTAGACAGGGTGGTTAAGTAGGCTATGGGCATGCTTGTTTTCATCGGTCAGTGCTTTGAGTATTGGAGTTGGGTTGTTTTGTTGAAGTTGTACATTACGTTGGTAGGGCTATATTTGGAGTATTGTGTGCAGTTCTGGTCGCCTTTCTATAGAAAGGACATTAGTAAACTAGAAAGAGTGCAGAAAAGATTTACAAGGATGCCATCTGGATTGGAAGGTTTGAGATATAAGAGGCCGGATAGGCAGGGACTCTCTTTTCTGGAGTGTGGGAAACTGAGGGGTATGTAAAATCATGAGAGGCATAGATAAGGTAGATATCCAACAGCTTTTCCACATAGTAATGGAGTCCAAAGCTAGAGGGCATGGGTTTAAGGGGAGAGTTACAAAAGGGTTCAGAGGGGCAATGTTTTCATACAGAGGGTGGTGAGTGTCTGGAATGGGATGCTAGAGGTACTGGTGGAGGCAAGTACAATTTCTTCATTTCAGAAACATTTGGATGGGGAAATGGATGGGATGGCTATGGACCAAACACAGGAAAATGGGGTTAGTTTAATTGTGAAAACTGGACGGCATAGACAAGTGGGCTGAAGGGCCTGTTTCCATGCTGTAAGAAAAAAAAATCAAATCCAAAAGAAAATTTGGGCCAGTCCTGAATTAACATTCACAAATTGCCAGGGTGTGATTTAAATCTGCGTTCTTGATATGATTCTTCTGCAAAAATATCCACCACAAGATTGTTTCCTTTTTTATTCACCCTCATAAAACGGGATTTCTTTTCAGACTTCCATTAACATGTTTCAGAAGATTGTTTTCTGGAAAAGATATTCCATTTTATTAGTGGGATAAAAAAGGAAACACAGTGGTTATTTTTATAGACAGGTCATCTGGAGAATGAGAGTTTAAATACCAGCTGGCAGCTTGAGAATAAGGTAATAATTGGATAGCTTTACGAACAGGCCAGCTGAAGGATGATGAGCCAATTGGTCATCTTCTCTGCTGTAGCATTTTGCATCCAATAAGAATCAAGGAACATGTTGCATAATTGGGCAATTTTCAAATTTCTTTCTCTACTTCCTTATATTCTTTTTTTAAACAAAAATGTTGTATATTTACTCAAATTATTTAAATCTTTTAACAACACAAGTTTTGAAAGCTTCTCTTGATGCAGATGCATTTGCCTCCAGAATCCATATACATTTTTCTCCGTGATTTCTCTAACATGTTTTGACTGTACAGTTTGATACTGTGTTTACTTTATTACATTTCTCTCTACAGTGATTGAATACCTAAAACTGTAGGACTTCACTCATTTCATTCTTAGCTATTTCAATGCCATATATAGAACCCTTCATATTGCTACTCTCCTATTACATACAGTGCTGCATACTTGCTCAATTAAAAATCATCTGTCACTGTACACTGTTATTCTCTTTTTATTTAATCCTTCTTGTAGAATGCTGTCTGCCTTCATGCTCAGGTGGACAATCCCCTCCCAGTTTTGTACCACCTGAAAAATTGGGTTGTGCTTCTGAATTTGAGTCAGTTTAACTTATGAGGAGAGGTTTGAACACAAGTTTCTGGACAGTTTCACACTGCTATTCATCCCAACCCCCGACTCATGGCACATCAAGCACTATCTACTTTCAATTCTGAAACCAGTTTTCTTAAAATAATGATTGCGTGATGTAAATCAGCTGACAATCTTACTTTTTAATTGTGTATGTCGATACTTTCCGTCAATGATTATAGTTTCAAATAAGCTATTACTTGAATGATACATTTTGTTATGGGTAGTGAATAAGATTCAATAATGATGAATGGTAACTAGTTTGACAGGCTGGTCAAATATGGACTTCCTCTACTGCCTGAATTAATGTCAATTTATGGGTTTAATGAAGCTACCTTTCAGTGAGTTTTCTTTTTTTGTTCATTCAGAGGATGTGGGTGTTGCTGGCAAAGGCTGTCAAAATAACCCATCCCTAATTGCACATGAGAAAATGGCAGTGAGTGGCCTTTTTGATCCACTTCAGCCTGTGGGCTTTGGGTAAACCCATAGTACTGTTAAAGAGGGAGTTCCTTAATTTTATTCCAGTGACAGTGAAGGAACAGTGAAGGTGATTCTCGTTCCAAGTCCGGAAGGTGAGGAGTTTGGAGGGTATGGTCCTAAAGCCATACTTGGTCAAATGCTGCTTTGATGTCACTTCTGGGAGTTTTACCTCTAGAGGTCTGCTCCTTTGTCCATGTTTGGAACATGGCTGTAGTGAGATCAGAAGCCGTTTGGCCGTAGTAGAACCTAAGTCCAGCACTGGTGAGGAAGTTATAGCTGTATAGATGCTACGTGATAGCACCATCAGTTACATGCCTGGCCAGTTTTTCTGGTGGTCAAGAGGAGGCTGATGGTGGTGATAATTGCCAAATTACTTTTTTCCTGTACCTAGAGCTGCGTATCAACCTGGTAAGGCTCCAGCTTTCATCTTTTGGTTCCACTTCACTCCCAGTCTCGTGATCTTCAGCCAATGCAGATATGCAATTTGGATGATCTCCCTGTGAGACTTTTCCAGGGAGTGCCCGGGAGAGATCAAGTTTTGGCTTGGTCGATGAGGTGGGCATTGACTCTGGTTAGCTGCCCTGGGGTGTCTTGAATTTTATTGAGCTGTTCAGAGTGAATAGTATAATTCCTTGCATACCCCTTCTAACACTCTCTTGTGAAGAAAGCTAGTGTTACATTTGTGCTAAATAAAGTGTCCCTCGTGGATTGAAAAAGCTGTCTGCACACTGAACTATTGGAAGATTGTACCGTGAGAGCCATAGTTATATTATGACATATTTTAAAGAATATATACTTTTCTTGAAAAATAGATTTTTTAAATATTACAACAAATATAAAACGATACAATTCAAAACAATACAAAGACATGTTGAAGATACCCCTGATTTAAATTTTGACAAATGATCAAGTCAAATGGACCCTGTGGAGAATCTTCAACTGTAAAGCATGGGTCCAATTGCAAATTGATATTTTCCTCATGTTTTCCCAAATATCTTCCCATGCCTCTCAGAAGACCTCAATGCCTAGCTCTCTCCCACACCCTGCAGAGTCGATCAAGCTCACCTGAGGGGGTGCCCCTCAATTGATGATATAAAGTACTGACAGAAAGTGTACTTTTAGCACAGAGCACCCTCCCCTCTATGTTGGATTTATAGGGATCGGTCAGAAGTGTAGTCTTTTTTTGAATAAAATCCTGAACTTGGAAAAAAAACGAAAAGGTCCCTGTTAGATAGTTCGTACTGATCAAAGGACATCATTGTCTCCCTCAAATAAATCTCCCATGCAACACACATCCCTAGCTGCCCAATGTTTGAATCCTGAATCTATCATCCCAGGTTGAAAACCCGACATAACCCACTGTAGGTGTAAGAAAAGATATTTTGCCAATATTGCCTTCCCTCTGTCAAATTGCCCTCCATGCTTTAACAATATTGATAACTGTTGGGTTATGGCAATATTCCCTCACTGTCCTCACTTTGTCCAAAAACAGCAAGCTAGTAAGGGGGGACTCTGCCTGACAGGTTTCGATATCTAACCATATTGAAAGAGGGCCCCCACACGCCCAATCACTCACGTAGGATAAAAGCAAGTTAGTTGATAGTTTTTAATGTCCCAGAGATCCACTCCCTTCAATCTGAGGCATTTGCAATTTAGCTAATTTAATAAGGGGCCACTTACCATGCCAAATATGCCAGATATGCTGAACGAGCCGTTCAGTCTCCTGAAATGTTTGCTTATTGAAAATCAGGGGGAGCATCTGTACAGGGTACAACAAATGGTGGACAATATTCATCTTAATAAGCACTATCCAACTTAACCATGAGACCAAAAGCGCCTCCCATCTTTGAAGGTCTTGTTTTGATTTTGTCAAATAATTGAACAAAATTAGCTTTGAACAGCCAATCCAGAACTGGAGTAAGGAAAATGCCCAAATACACCAACCCCCCAGGGGCCACTTGAATGGGGATCAATATTTGCCCTCAATACCTAGCACCTTTTGTAAGACCACCCATAGACATAGCCTCTGATTTTGCAAGATTCATCTTGTACCCCGAAAAAGTGCCAAACACACTGACGCATTGCATCAGGCGAGGCACCGAAACTGTTGGATTTGACAAAAAAATGAGGACATGGTCCACGTACAACGAAATCTTATGTAATTTTGACCCCACTTCTGGAGTCGATATATTGGGATTCCTATGAATGGCCTCCGTCAATGGTTCAATCACCAATGTGAAAAGCAGTGGCAAAAGGGGACAGCCCTGCCCTGCCGGCTGCCCCTAAAATGTTAAACTTGCTTGATCGCACCCCATTGGTGATAACCGCAGCAAGAGGGTCACTGTAGAGAACATTTACCCATCTTCTAAAGACTTTGCCCAAGCCAAACCGCACCAGAGTATAGAAAAGGTACGGCCACTCAGCTCGTTCAAATGCCTTCTCTGCATCTAGAGAAATCCCCAATCCCTGTATTGACTGTTGTTGACCTGCTTGAATTACATTAAGCAGCCTCCTAACATTATTGGAGGATCTGCAGCCCTTTATGAAGCCCGTCTGGACCTCTTTAACAATAGAAGGTAACACAATCTCCAGTCTTAATGCAAGAGTCTTAGAGAGGATTTTAAAGTCCACATTTAAGAGTGAAATCGACCTGTATGAAGCACAGTCCTCTGGGACCTTTTTTAAGAATAAGCAAAATATTGGCTTCTCTCAGAGATGGCCGGAGATGATCATGATGAATTATTGAACATGTTGAGCTTTGGGCCTGACAATATGTTTATAAATTCCTTAGAGAATTTGCTGGGAAGTCCATCATGAGCGGGTGCCTTTCCATTCTGAAGCTGCTTCACAATCTCCTGCACCTCTTGCTCTGATAAGGGGGCATTGAGAAAAGACTCTTGTTCGGGAGTCACTCCTGAGAGCTCCAGATCCTTGAAAAAGGACTCCATCTTGGCCCACCCCTCCTCACAACCCTCCGATTGGTATAACTTAGAGTAAGATCACTGGAATGCCACATTAATCTTTTTGGAATCGCATATTAGGTTCCAAGACCCTTCCCTAATCGACATAATGGCTTGAGGGGTGTTCCTTTTGCTGGCGAGATATGCTAGGTACTTGCCTGGCTTGTCACCATGCTCATGCGAAAGTAAGCTCCTTTGCTGTCTGCGTGAGCACGGAATTCAATGCAGACTGCAGCGCCGTAATCCTCTGTAGCTTGATCAATGAGGGCCTGTCAAAGTAAGCCTTCTTGGCTGCCTTCAACCGTGCTTCGAGAAGATGTTGCTGCACACCCTTCTGCCACTTCCTACTGGCAGAATAGGAAATAACTAACCCCCTGGCATTGGCTTTGGTGGGTTCTCAAAGGACGGACAGGCTACTAACCGAGCCTGACTTAATGTCTAGGAATGCCAAAATTCCCTAGAGAAGTTCTCCACAAACTTATTATCCTTAAGGATAAAGGGATCCATTTACCAGTGCCTTGGACCCACTGTAATATCCTTAATCTTAACCAACAGGTGTACTGCAGCATGATCGGAGCATAATATTACCAATTGTACAAGATTCCACCAAGTCCAGGGTTGCCACGGGGGTCAGAAAAAAAATCAATCCTGGTGTGATATCTGTGAGGATTGGGAAAAAAACATAAAATCCCTGCCTGTAGGGTGGAAAAACCTCTTGAGGTCCACCAACCCTAACTTCACACACAATTGTTTAGTTTGTATGGGGGGAACGGGGGACCTTTGGATAACCTGTCTACTCTGGGATTCATGAGACAGTGAAAATCTCTCCCTGTAACGATGTGCCGGGACTCAAGACTGATCAATTTAGAGAACGCATTTATCAGAAATTTGAGGGGATGGGCTAGAGGGCAATAAATATTTAAAGCACCATATTCTTCCCTGTTTATCTGGGCTTTGACAATTACAAATCTCCCGTATGTGTCTTTAACACTCTCTAGTAACTTAAATGGGGGATTCCTCCTAACCAATGTAGCCATTCCCCATCTTCTTGTATTAAAAGATGAAAAGTAAACCCAATCAAAGCCATTCTGCTGTAGTTTCAAATGCTCCCTATCATTCAGGTGTGTCTCCTGTAGCAAAGCAATATCCACCTTCTCCTTTCGAAGACTCAAAAGTACCTTCCTCCTCTTAATTGATGAGTGCCTCGCTTTGATATCGTTTAATCAAGTCATTAGCCATAACCTTCTGCACTAACATTTAAATTCCAGAGAGGAGGAATTCAAACCACAAATCGCCGAGCCTTAGTGTCACAAGATCCATCGAACATAAAAATTACAAAAACTAAAACCGCTACATTTAATAAACCTACAAAGCTATCAAAGATTATATACAACAAAAACCAAAAAACAAACCAACATATAAAGTGCCAACGGCTCTGAATAAGGGAACTCACTCCCTGCCCAAAGGGGGCAACTACCCATCCCAAAACACAATTTCCCTTCCCGCAGCCAAGACTGCAGCCTGGGCATTTAAATACCTGAACTGGGCATAAACTGCCCCTATGTAGGCATCTAGCCATCCCAACCATTTTCCTCCCTCCTAGCTAGAGCTGCACTGCAAACACAAGCAGAAAAGCAAGAAAATACACCAGGGAATAGCAAAGTGAATAAAGAAATTTTGAAAAAAAAAGTGCAGGTACCCACCCATCCTTTGATATACCTTAAATTAGAAATTGAAAGTATACATCTCAACCGTCACCAAACATAGTTTAAATCAGATTATTACCAATAAAAAAAGATAGGAAAAGAAAGCTCTGACCAGACTTCCTCTCTCTTTTTTAAAGACAAAACAAAGACATACCCAAACAACACTACAATTTGTACATACTGAATTGTCCAGATTAAGTTAATTTGTCCACAAAGTCCCTTGCCGTCTCCAACATGTCAAAGAGATGTACAGCTCCATTTAAGATGATCCGAGCACTGCCGGATACCTCTGGGAGTACTGGATCCCAAGCTCCATCAGTCTTCTCTTGACACCGTCATAGGATTTTCTTTTCTGGATCACCCCCGCTGAGAAGTCCTGGAAGAACATAATCTTCAAACTCTCGCAAACTAGGGCCTTCGGCTCCTTCCCCTGGATTCTGGAAGCTTCCACGATTCTCTCTTTATCTCTACAGTGATGACACCACACCAAGAGAGGACGAGGACCTTGACCCAGACCTGACCTCCGCACCATGACTTCGTGAGCCCTCTCAATCTTTAAGCCTCTCGTTCCACCCTCCGAGTTAAGGAATTTCGGCAACCAGTCCTCAATAAATTCACTGGCTGCTCACCTTCCTTACCTTCCAGCAGACTAACGATCCGAATATTTTTCACCTGTCCCTGTTCTCGAGGTCATCAACTTGGTCAAACAAATAACAGACCTGCGTTGCCAGCGCTTGGATCCTATCTTTGGAGGAACCGATATCAGTTTCCACCATTGCGAATGTGTTCTACCTCATCCATCCTTTTCTCCAGGACTCTTCGCTGCTGTTCATGCTTTTGCAGCATGATCGATATTGGGGCCAGCATCTCCAACATCTTCCGAGGTTTCACATGCTCCTTCACCAGGGCCGGTAAAGGAATAGAGTCCAAATATCCTGCAGACTGGGCCACAGGCCCTGCCGCGGATGCTGCTTCTCTCTCCTTCAACATCCCTGGACGGCAAAAACCAAGATAAGTTGAGTTTTAACAGTTTCCCAGGACTCCACAACCTTTCCAGAGTGCCGGGAC
Source organism: Chiloscyllium plagiosum (assembly GCF_037043375.1). Taxonomy (NCBI): domain Eukaryota; kingdom Metazoa; phylum Chordata; class Chondrichthyes; order Orectolobiformes; family Hemiscylliidae; genus Chiloscyllium; species Chiloscyllium plagiosum. Next base: position 99,601,005 of record NW_028270141.1, read on the forward strand.
ATCACGATGGTCTGGGTAGGGCGCGTTGAAAAGGTCATCCCACTTGTGCTGTGGTGCGGAGTCCTGCAACGCGGTCTTCTAGATCACCGCCATCTTGGATCCCTCCACGACATATCTGTTTTATACGTAGCTGGTAATAAGTAGCCCTGATGGAGTACAGTACATTCTGAAATTTTGAAAAACCATTTGTAATGTGTTTGTACTAGAGAATTTAAGGAATGAATGTTTCTGACACACATTGCATTGTTATAATTTGCTGGAATGTAATTTTGGAGTAATATTGAGAATTATAATTATATTCTGTTGCTTAATTCAGAACTTTTAGTGGTTATTTAATTTAATTCTGTTTATATCTTTAATTACATGTTTTTTTTTCAAATGATAGAGATTTCTGGTGTGTCTTTTTATATTTCAACATATAAGGTGGTGCATTTGATTTGTCCCAGTGACATAAACCAAAATTCAAATAAAAGCATTTTCTTTTCAAAACTGCAAACTAACATCCTCATTTAAATAAAGGAGCTCTGATTGAATTATGTAGTAATGTCGTTCTGGACATGCACAAAATGAGGCAGTCTTTGTAATGCCTATTCGTCATGGAAGATGTACCATAAAGCACAAAATGCATCCTATCCAGTGCCACCAGAGTGGAGAAGATGGTGGAAGAGAGACCCTGTGGGCTACCACCAACTCTGATCTCTGCAGCCTTATTGGGCAGGCCCTGGAGAAGGTCCATGACGATGAAGTCCTCTAACATGCCTGCCTATCTCAGCATTGATTGGCCAAAGATCAAGAGAATGAGACAGAAATGGAATCAAAGCTGTGAAGTAAATCCATTGAATAAAGTGACGTATTTGCAGATTGGTGCTCTGTTGGAATTAACTGATAGTTTGATGCTGCAGTTCACAGTATAGCATTAGAATTGGAGTGACACTACACACCCACCTGGTGTACCTGTAAATTGTGATTTTCATTCTAAATGGAGAACAGTACATTGAGTACTTAATGCTCATTTTCAAGTTGCTGAATTAGAGTTCTTGTTTCCTACTATACAAGAAAGGCTTTTCTGAAAAATATAGCATTGACAGAAGTGAGCATTTTGATGCTGCCACCGAAGAACTCTGAAACTGTCTTTTTACAATTCTTAACGGGGAAATTATTCACCCTTTCACCATTCTGTTGTGGTGTCCTTATCATGAGTCGCACTGTGGGTATTCCCAAATATGTCCTTTTAAAATCACAAAGTCAAGAGTGGGAGCAAGATGAGCTGATTGAGATATGCTAAATAATACCTTTTCAATAGTCGACAGATCACACTGCTTCCCTGCATGAGGCTCAGAGGAGCTCTGTTTAAGGAAGAAACTCCCCCAAGCACAAAGATAAGCAAACTGTGAAAAACTTCAGAACAAAGGTGAGAGTGAGGGAGAGAGAGAGAGGATAAGAACATGTAGGAAGTTGAATGGATGCAGTTGAAGCTCCATCTTCCTTCACCCCTGTCAACCATAAGGATATGGTGTACACTTAATCATTACAATAGTAAGATCTATCAGAGCATTAGCTTGGAAGGTTGTGTAATCGGAACAGATGCCACCTCAGAACTTGGAGTATTGTCCTTATAGTGGGCTCACAGCGAGTATTTGTTAATAGCCTATCCTGAGAAATGGAGACCGAAATCAGGGAAGGGAAGAGTTGTAGATAGATCATATGAAGGTGAGGAAAGGGTGGAAATTGAAAACCAAATTGAGACCCTCCATTCGGACAGTTGAGTACCAGGAGGTTTTAAAATAAGAGATTGGAGGAAGGTTACCTGAATGGGCCAGGATGAAGAATGCTCAATATAACTCTCAAAAGGGAGGCATAACCAATCCATACACTCCCCACAGTGCACCTTTTTTAACATATTTGATGATTTTAATGGAGTTAAAGAGTTGTTGTTCAACGTGAAAACCTATTTGATCAATAGCACTGCATCCTCACAGTGCCAGGGACTCTGGTTCGTTTCCAGCCTCGGGCAACTGTCTGTGTGGAGTTTGCACGTTCTTCCTGTGTCTGCGTGAGTTTCTTCCGGATGCTCCGGTTTCGTCCCACAGTCCAAAGACGTGCATGTCAAGTGAATTGGCCATGCTAAATTGCACATAGTGTTAGGTGCATTAGTTAGCGGGAAATGGTCTGGGTGGGTTATTCTTCAGAGGGTTGGTGTGGACTTGTTGGGCCGAATGGCCTATTTCCACACTGTAGGGAATCGAATCTAATCTAAAATTCGAGGAGGTTGATGGAGGATGGAAACCATGAGGAAGATCCAGAGATCTTCCTTTTGAATATTGTTTTAAATCTCCATCATATTCTCAAGCTAACCTCTGCAAGAGGGTTGCTGAGGGAGATGTTCTTCCTAAAACCTACTTTCTTTAATTAGATACAGCTTCCTAAACTCAACAACTCTAACCCTTCATCTCTCCAATCTTAGCACTTCTTCAGCAAAGTTCTCAATTTCACTTCCTTACATTCTCCACATCTCCACATCACCCAACCTCCCTGAATTTTGAGCTGGGTTTGATGCTGAGCTGGTTTTTAGTTTTGTTGCTTGACCTCAATGCCAAACTTTATGACACATTCCTAATGAAAAGTTTATGCTCGAAACATTGACTCTCCTGCTCCTCGGATGCTGTCTGACCGGCTGTGCTTTTCCAGCACCACACGTTTTGACTCTGATCTCCAGCAGCTGCAGTCCTCACTTACTCCAAGGTTAGTGCTATTGTTGACTGGCATACTGACCTCTACCTGATATAGGCTAATTGTCAACTCTCGGATACCTCCACTTCAACCATGACCCCCAACATCAAGCCACTGTCTTCAGGACTGTCTTTGTCTTCATCTCATCTCTGAAAACCTCCCTTCCAATGTCAAAATCCAAAACTTGGGAGCAATATGTTTTTACCTCCCTTTGAAGGTCCACAGAACAGGATTGTGCAGGGACATCCAGTATTTTAACCTATTCCTTCCCTATGTAGTGATTTCTTCTCAACGCTCCTCTTCTTTGTGACTCCTATCCAGTATCCCCCTTATAAGACTATAAGATGGAGAAGCAGATGTAAGCTATTTGGATCATCAAATCTATTCAATGAGATCATGGCTGCTCTGAATCCTCAACTCCACTTTCCTACCTTTTTCCTATAACTATTGATTCCTTTACTGCTGTAAAGTCTGCCTATCTCAGTGTGGGAAAAGATTTGCCAACCCACGATAGGCCCACAAAAGCAAAATTGGCCAAACTGTACCAAAACACCCAGAATTCCCAAGCAGCTCACAAGCCGAACCAGACATCACGCGGACAAGGGAATACACTTTAAGCTCCCATGAACAATGACAGAGCACCAGGGCAATCTCAAAGCCCCAAGGGCAGTTTCACAACCCAGCAATACCAAAGCCACACAAAGAGCTGGTCAGAGAGAGAGGCACCAGCAAGGACATGCTCCAGAAACAGGACAATGGAAGCACCTCACCACTTCAAAGGAGACATTAACACCTACCTGTGAAGAGGAATGGAACCATCGATACTGTCAGGATATTGCATTGTGTGAAGGAACAGGACATTCATCCGATATTTGTTTTCCAATTAGCATCCTTGCAACTAGATTACTCCATTTCCAGATACAATGTAGTTTCCCCATTTCTTAGTCAGTGTCATTGTGCAGCATTACTATAAAACTGGTCTCATCCTCAGCTCTGTGAAGAGAAATCTGATCTACCTGTACAGACTGTCAGGTCTGTGTCAGCTGGTCTGTTTCCAGCAATATCACTTGCAATAAACTTGTTTGTCAATTTCACTTCAAGCTGTGTTTTGTGATCTCTAACCTATTGGGCAAATTTCTCCAACACTCAGAATTGAATATACTTAATGACCCAGCCTCTGTAGCCCTCTGGACTCAGTTATGTAAGAGAAGAAATTTCTTGTCATCTGTCTTAAATGGGCAACCACTTACTCTGAGACGATGGCCTGTGATTCTAGACTCTTCCACAAAAGGAAGTAACCTGTAAGATTCATAAATGTTCCAATAAGGTCTCCTCTCTTTCTTTAAAACTCCAAGAGTATAAGACCAACCTCTAAATCTTGGATCAACCTGGTGAACCTTCTCTTGACCGCCTCCAGTGTTAGTATATCTTAGGTAAAGGGACTAAAACTATTCACAGTAGTCCAGGTGTAGTCTGACTAGTGCCTTATACAGTTTTAACAAGACTTTTCTATTTTTAGACTGCATTTCCTTTAAAATAAAAAACAACATTCCATTTGCCTCCCTATTACCTGTTCTACCTGTATGCTGTCTTTCTGATTTGCACTCAAGGGCTCCAAACTCACTCTGTGGTGTAACTTCCTGCAGTCTGGTTTTCTCCAGATGTTTGACAACCCAGTCAGATATTTCATATGCTCATTTACCCTGGTCTGTAGTAAAACCGCTATGGAAAATTTTTGATATCTCTAATTTTTATACAACATGTACAAATTGTTTCACTTTCAACATGTCTTATTGCAAAGTTTGCATGGAGCAAACGTTGAGCAAAAATAAACATTTGTCAAATAAATGCATGGAGGAAATCTGAAGTGAAAACTAAAAGTGCTGCAAATAATCAGCACCTGTGGAGGGAGAGACGAGTCAGTGTTTTGAGTTGAGTGGGATTCTTCTTTAAAGCTGCTGTTGTTAAATTTGAATCTGGAATTGGTGATCATTGATAGTGTACTTGGACAAGGGACTGTTCATAGAAATAAAGCAAAATAGTCCAGTCACAAGAATTTTAGTCCAAAACTGATGCTGTGCTATATGACGTAGTATTTTCTTTTTGCCCTTTTGTATTTGCCACTTGTTTTTGTCTGTCCAGACTAATAAGGTCGGGTATTTTGCAGTTCTTTGTTTCGTGCAGCTGTGCTGAGTCATCTGTGTATATACAAAAAAGGCCAAGGCAATGTATGATGTCAAAGTTTTTCTTTGCCAGAATTGAAAACATGATTTCTGACAAACTGATGAACAAAATAGAGCCTACCAAGGTTACTTTTCTAATGTCAATGACAATGTGATGTAGAGGTTGCATTGTATTCCAAGTGCTTCAGTGGTGCAGAATAATTGCCCCATGGAGTCTGAATGGATGACATACATTGAGAATTTGTTATTCAGCCAAGTTTCTTCTTCTTCTTTCCTGTTTGATTTAGTTTGTAAATCACATTAAGTTAGAGTTTAGTCACTTTGCCATTTGTTGTTTGCAGATATCGCTGTGGTGGAGATGAGTGATGCTTTTCGTCAACCTTCCTTGTTTTACCATCTTGGAGTGCGGGAGAGCTTCAGCATGGCGAATAATATTATTTTATACTGTGATACAAATTCTGACACGCTTCAGTCACTGCAGGTAACTGTTGAGTATTACCCAGCATGCCACGTTTGAGTAATAAAATTGAACATTTCAGTCATATAAACATTGCATCTTCCAAAATAAACTTGTGCTCAACTTAAACATAATTCTTAGAATGCTCAGAGCCAATTTCCACTGAAAAGTGAGAGGAATGCTGCCAAAACTAGGGATTGTTTTTTTAAAAAAATGGAAATCCCTCTAACTCACTGGTACATGTCCTGGGCATGAACTCTACAGTCCATTGGAAAAAAATTGATTTAGGTTTCTCTCTCTCTGGCTTTCGTTCTAATATCACTTCAATTGTCTGACTGAATACCTGACACTCACTCACCGTAAGGAGTCGCAAATCCTGTATGGGCAGCTTTAATCAGGGGTGCCCTTTCCTCATGTTAAGTGGGTGTGGTGTAGTAGTATTGACACAGGGCTAGTGATCTAAGCTAATAGGGATTGGCACTAGTTAATGCCCATTTGAAGACCTAGTGCAGACACGATGGACCAAACACTTTCTATCTGCAACGTAAACATTCTGTGATTCTGTTGACTGTGCCTGATTATAACCAACTTTTATAAATGCCCTGCCACAAATGTTTTTAATAATACAATAATTTCCCAGTATCCAGCACGCATGGGGAATAGAAGGTACTGGTTAGCTGGTTGCATGAGAAATAATAGTGGCAGCTGGGAGAACTCACTGCCACAAGATGTGTGCATTTTCAAAACGAGTGGCCAGGACTACTCAGAGGTACCAGCATACTTGGCTGCAGTAGGTGAGTCTGTCGTTACCAATTCAGTGACCCTAGAACTAGCTTTAATAAAACATCTGATCTATTATTCCTTTCCAGTTGCTCATAACAGTAAAGGCCCCATTCTCCGATATCCCCTTTTCAAATCTCAGGTGCTAACTGCACAGGAATTCTGGGAACAGAGACTTTACTGCTGCATTTTCTAACAATTTCCCTCTGATAATGAGCTAATAGATCTATAGCTCCTTGCTGTTTGAGTAAAGGCGGTACAGTTACTCTTTCCAAATCTAATGGAATCATCCTCAAATCAACAGAATTTTGGAAAATTGGAACCAGCACATCAATTCTCTCTTTCCATCACTTTCCAGAAGCTATCAACCTGGACCTCCAATAGTTTGCGGAGGACCATTCCTTGATTGATTGTAACTTTCTTTAGTTCCTCCATTTACAGCTAGTGTGGGGATGGAGTCATAGAGTTATACAGCACGGAAACACAGCCATCGGTCCAGCCCTTCCACACTGACCAGATATCCCAAATTGATCTCCTCTCATTTGCCTCCATTTGGCCTATATCTCTCAAAACCCTTCCTACTGGTGTACTGATCCAGAGGCATTTCAAATGTTGCAATTGTACCCATCTCCTCCACTTCCTCTGGCAGCTCATTCCGTATGTGCACCACACTTTGCGGGAAAACGTTGCGCCTCAGGTCCCTTTTAAATCTTTTCTTTTAAAGCTGTGTCCTCTAGTTTTGGGCTCCTTTACCATGACTATTAGCTATTCATCCTATTCATGCCCCTTATGATTTTATAACCCTCTCTAAGATCATGCACCAGCTTCCAATACTCGAGGGCAAAAAACTCCAGCATCTTCCTATAGCTCAAACCTTCCAATCCTGGCAGCATCCTTGTAAATCTTTTCTGAACTCTTTCAAGTTTAACAACAACTTCTCCATAGCAGGCAGATCAGAAGTGAGTGCAGTATTCTAAAAATGGCCGACCAATGTCCTGTATAGCTGCAACATGACATCCCAACTCTCCATGCACTGGCCAATAATGGCAAACATACCAAATGCAGCCTTCACTACCCTGTTACTTGCAACTCCAGCTTCAAGGAACTATGAACCTGCACCTCTAGGTCTCTTTGTTTGGCAACAGTCCCCAGGGCTGCTGCTATTAACTTTAGAAGTCTTGCCCTGGTTTGCTTCACCAAAATGCAACACTTCACATTAATCTAAATTAAACACCATCTGCCACTCATTGGCCCATGGGCCCTCTGATCTAGATCCCATTATACTTTGGGGTAACCTTCACTGTTCATTACACCAGCAATTTTGGTGCCATCTGCAAATTTACTAACCCTTCACATCCAAATCATTTATATAAATGATGATAAGCAGTGGACCCAGCACCGATCCTTGTGGCACACCACTGGTCACATGCCTCCAGTCCGAAAAACACCCCTCCACCACCACCCTCTTGCCTTCTACCTTCAAGCCAACTTTGTATCCAATTGGCCAGCTCTCCCTGGATCCCATGTGATCTAACCTTACTAACCAGTCTACCACGCAGAACCATATCGAACCCCTTATTAAAGTCCATATAGACAATGTTTACTGCTCTGCCTTCATCAAGCTTCTTTATCATTTCTTCAAGATACTCAATCAAGTTAGTGAGACCATTTTCCACACACAAAGTCATGTTGACTATCTCTAATCAGTCGTTGTATTTCCAAATGCATGTAAATCCTGTCCTTCAGAATTTTGTCCAACAACTTACCCATCACTGACGTAAGGTCTGTAGTTCCCTGGCTTTTCCTTACTACCTTTCTTAAATAATGGCACCACATTAGCCACCTTTCAGTCTTCCGGTATTTCACCCATGGCTATCGATGATACCAAAATCTCAGCAAGGGGCTCAGCAATCTCTTCCCTAGCATCCCACAGAGTTCTGGAATACATCTGATCAGGTCCCAGGAATTTATCTACCTTTGTGTTTTAAAACCCCCAGCACCTCCTCTTCTGTAATATGGGCACTTTTCAAGTTCTCTAGCCATGTCCTTCTTAATATTAAATACTGATGCAAAATACTCGTTTAGTATCTCCCCATCTCCTGTTGTTCCACACATAAAAGGCCTTGTTGATCTTTAAGGAGCCCTATTCTCACCCTTGTTACTCTTTTTGCCCTTAACTTATTTGTCGATTCTCTTTGGATCTCTCCTTAACCCTATTTGCCAAAGCTATCTCATGTTTCTTTTTTGCCTTCCTGATTTCTCTCTTGAGTATACTCATGCTGCCTCTGCCAGCTGTCTATACCTGACATATGCCTCCTCTTTTTTCTTGAACAGAGCCTGTATTTCTCTAGTCATCCATCATTCCCTACACCTTCCAGCCTTGTCCTTCACACCAATAAGAACATACTGTTTCTGAACTCTTGTTATCTCATTTTTAAAGACCTCTCACTTTCAACCGACCCTTCCCAATCAACTTCTGAAAGTCCCTGCCTAATACCGTCCCTTTCTCTTCCTATGTTGTTGGTACCAACGTGTACAATGATCTTCTGGTTACTCTCCACATTCAGAATATTCTGCACCGTCTCTGAAACATCCTTGACACTGGCATCAGGGAGGCAATAAACCATTTTGATGTCTCCCTATTGGCAGCAGAATGTCAATCGGTGCCCTTACATTTCTCCTGAGAGGCCATCACACCTGGCATTATCCAAAACAACATAATTGTTTGAGATGGCAATAGCCACAGAAGATTCCGGCAATATCTGTCTACCTCTCCTACTTTTCCTTAAGGTAACCCACCTACCTGACTGTATCTGTGGTTTTTCTGCCTTCCTAAAAACAGCCATCCATTACACCTCCTGGTTCCTGTAAATTCCTCATTGCTTCTAACTGCTGCTGAAACCGATCTATGCAATCAAATAGGATTCGCATCCAAACACTTCCTGCAGATGTAATTTCCAGGAGCATTGAAATTCTCCCTAATCTCCCACATCCAACAGGAAGAGCACATCACTCTACCAAAAGTCGCTTCTGCACATTAAACAATCTACAGTCCTAGAATATACCCAAAAAAACACAACACATTTGCTCAAAATTGAGCAATAATATAGTCTTACTGCTCTATTGTAACCTAATACCTATCTTTTGTATTAAAACTTTAGTAAAGGGGCGGACCTCAGTAAAACATTTTTAAAAATTATCTCACCCTACTCACTGTTATAGATTGACAAAAAAAAATCAGATTAAGATGTTGTTATTTGTTTCCACCATGGTGAAGATTAATGCAAAAACCTTTTCGGATTATCTGTCATACCCTGATTATTCCATTGTAAATTTGGAGACTCACATTCTATAGCACCAATGCTTACTTTGTTCCTTTGTTTGTTTTAAAATTTGTGTAGATACCCTTGCTATCTACAAATATACTTCTTGCTCCTTTTCCATTTTGTTAACTTTTTCAAAACCTTTTCATGTTCCATCTGATCTTCTGACCTGCTACCCATCTTTCTACAATGATTATATGCTTTTTCTTTAAACTTGACACACTCATTTCAATTAACCATGGATGGTGGGTCGGACTCTTGGAATTTTTCTTTCTTGATGAAATATCTATGTCCAGTGCATACAAAAGTATTCTGTATAAATCCCATCACTGTATCATTCTTGACTTGCCCCTTAGCCTTATTTGCAAGTTCATATTTGTTAGCTGTTTCCATGGCTGTCTCATCTAAGTTTAAAGTACCAGCCTTGAACCAACTTTTCTCTCCCTCAAGCTGAATATAACATTCAATCAGATTATGGATGCTGAAATGTTGGGGCGCCTTCACTTTGAGATCCTTAATTATTTCTATCTGATTGCTTCATAGCAGATCTGGTGTAGCTTGCTCTCAGGTCAACTCACCGCTATTTTACGAAACTATTGAGAAAACATTCTGCTGTTCTAGCCTACATTTGCCTGTTTGAGTTTTCTAATCTGTATGTAGACTCAAATCCCCCATAATAATCCCCAGACCTTTCTGACAAGCACCGTATATTTCTTCCTTTTATTCTGCAAACTACCACGTGGTTACTGTTAGGGATCCTCCAAGTGATCTCTTGTTTTTATAATTTGTCATCTCTACCGAGACCGTTTCCTGAACTACTGTCGTTCCTTTCTGTTCTGCTAATACCATCTTTTAGTACCTCTACCTTTCCATAGCTTCGTGTACTTCCTAAATTGTGCACCTTTGAAAATTCAGTCCCCAATCCATGAAATAGTGTAGTCATGATTCTGTTTGGCTGTCAGGTCATACTTCATGTATTTCTATTTGTGCTATACAGTCCATCTGCTTTGTTTCAAAGACTGTATGTGCATTCAGATATAGAGCCTTCAGTTTTCACTCTTATTTTTCTAACTTCTCACCTGAGAGTTTCATCCTTAATTTCTGTCCCTTCCAGTCATTGTTCATCATTTCACATTACCCTTCTCTCTTGCACTTATTTAGCCTGATTTCTCAATAAACTTTTTTCCAACATACTTTTCTGCGTAGATTTGTTTGCAGGTCACATAATTTTCTCTTTATCTTTTTTTTGGTTCTCCCTTGTTCTTCTCAAACATTCCACATTTGTCAGGAAATTATTCCTGTGACATGTTTCTACCTGTCACCGATGAGAATTTTCTTATCTCTGCCCTAACATGCTATAGACTTTTCTGCATCTGTGTGCTGGATTTTTATTGAGTAAAATGCGGTCATGGGAGAGCTTAATTTTGAGCTATCCAAAGAGTGGTCCATATTTTAAGTCACTTAAAAGCTAAATTACCTTTTATTGATGCCAGATGTTTTAAAGGTGATGAGGAGCTAGACTGCTTCAGATCTTTATTAAATACTGTTAAAAGTATTTTTTTTCTGAATCTCCTATTTGTATTATATCAGTAATGCAGATTGCTGTTTATGTTCATTGGGTAGTGTTATTGTAAGTGGCCTTGAATTGCCTGCTTATATTAGTAGCACATATTTTCTGGGGCCAGAGTAAATTCTGAAAAGTGTGTTGCTGGAAAAGTGCAGCAGGTCAGGCAGCATCAAAGGAGCAGGAGAATCAATGTTTCGGGCATAAGCCCTTCTTCAGGAATGAGGAGGGTGTGCCAAGCAGGCTAAGATAAAAGGTAGGGAGGAGGGACTTGTGGGAGGGGCGTTGGGAATGCGATAGGTGGAAGGAGGTTAAGGTGAGGGTGATAGGCCGGAGAGGGGATGGGGAGGAGAGGTCAGGAAGAAGATTGCAGGTCAAGAAGGCGGTGCTGAGTCCGAGGGATTTGACTGAGACAAGGTGGGGGGAGGGGAAATGAGGAAGCTGGAGAAATCTGAGTTCATCCCTTGTGGTTGGAGGGTTCCTAGGCGGAAGATGAGGTGCTCTTCCTCCAGCTGTCGTGTTGCCATGGTCTGGCGATGGAGGAGGCCAAGGACCTGCATGTCCTTGGCGGAGTGGGAGGGGAAGGTGCAGGGAATGGAGGTTGGGTTGGTGGGGGGTATGGACCTGATGTGGGAGTCACGGAGGGAGTGGTCTTTTCGGAACGCTGATAGGGGAGGGGAGGGAAATTTATCCTTGGAGTTGGGGTCTGTCAACCACATCTGAGTGGAAATTGCGGTCTTTGAAGAAAGAGGCCATCTGGGTTGTTGACGATGCTATCCACCGCATCTCCTCCACTTCCCGCTCCTCCGCCCTTGAACCCCACCCCTCCAATCGCCACCAGGACAGAACCCCACTGGTCCTCACCTACCACCCCACCAACCTCCAGATACATCGTATCATCCTTCATCATTTCCGCCACCTCCTAACAGACCCCACCTCCACTCCCGGCACCTTCCCCTGCAACCGCAAGAAATGCAAAACTTGCGCCCACACCTCCCCACTTACTTCCCTCCAAGGCCTCAAGGGATCCTTCCATATCCGTCACAAATTCACCTGGATCTCCACACACATCATTTACTGCATCCGCTGCACCCGATGTGGCCTCCTATACAATGGGGAGACAGACCGCCTACTCGCGGAACATTTCAGAGAACACCTCTGGGACACCCGGATCAACCAACCCAACCGCCCCATGGCTGAACACTTTAACTCCCCTCCCACTCCGCCAAGGACATGCAGGTCCTTGGCCTCCTTCATCGCCAGACCATGGCAACACGATGCCTGGAGGAAGAGCATCTCATCTTCCGCCTAGGAACCCTCCAACCACAAGGGATGAACTCAGATTTCTCCAGCTTCCTCATTTCCCCTCCCCCCACCTTGTCTCAGTCCCAACCCTCGGACTCAGCACCGCCTTCTTGACCTGCAATCTTCTTCCCGACCTCTCCGCCCCCACCCCCTCTCCGGCCTATCACCCTCACCTTGACCTCTTTCCACCTATAGCATTCCCAACGCCCCTCCCCCAAGTCCCTCCTTTTATCTTAGCCTGCTCGGCACACCCTCCTCATTCCTGAAGCAGGGCTTATGCCCGAAACGTCGATTCTCCTGCTCCTTTGATGCTGCCTGACCTGCTGCACTTTTCCAGCAACACATTTTTCAGCTCTGATCTCTGCAGTCCTCACTTTTTCCAGAGTATATTCTCCAAAGGTTAAAAAGACTGTAGCTGTTTGGATGTCTGTTGGGTAGTTTGTAAAGGGAAAAATAGAATTTTGAGTGTACACTGTATATCAAGACTGATTCCTAAATGCTAAACAGGCCACTTAGTTACTGTACTGATTTGGTTTTTTTTGTGTATTGCCAGCTTTTTCTTTTTTTTTCCCTTACAATGCATCAAATAGGATTTGGAGACCGAGCAATAAAGTGTTCTGCCAGTTGTCTGCTTGCTTTCCTTAGCTTTGTCAGAAGAGTTGCAAAATTCATTGAGGAATGATGTAAATTAAATTCTAGTGCACAAGTCGGAGAACCCATGTTGAAATTCCCTGCCAATGTTACGTACCTTAACAAACAACATAATGTGCAATTGTGCAACAGTCTGGTACTGTTTCATTCCTTAGCTGCTGCTCCACCTGTCTTTCCCAAAGCACAGTCTGAGGCTGAATCGGATCCATTACAACCTTTGTGCTGTAGCTGTACAGGGTGCTGATGAGGCCCCACCTGGAGTACTGTTTCTTGGTCTCCTTACTTGAGAAAGGATGTACTAGCACTGGAGGAGGTGCAGAGGAGGTTCAGTAGATTGATTCCAGAGTTGAGAGGGTTGGCTTAGGAGGACAGATTGAGTAGACTGGGATTATACTCATTGGAATTTCGACCATTGATATAGAATATATAAAATCCCTACTGTGTGTAAACAGGCCCTTCGGCCCAAATCCACACCAACCCTCTGAAGAGTAACCCACCCAGATCTATTCCCCTACATTTACCCCAGACTAATACACCTAACCCATACATTCCTGAACACTATGGGCAATTTAGCACGGCCAATTCATCTAACCTGCACGTCTTTGGACTATGGGAGGAAACCGGAGCACCCGGAGGAAACCCACGCAGACACAGGGAGAATGTGCAAACTCCACACAGAGGAGTCGTCCGAGGCAGGAATCTAACTGTGAAGCAACAGTGCTAACCACTGAGCACCGTGGCATCCTGAGAGGAACTTTATAGAGACATTTAAGTTATGAAAGGAATATGGTAGAAAAGACAGAAGCAGGAGGTTGTTTCCATTGGTTGATGAAACTAGAACTAGTGGGTATATCCTGAAAATAAGGGGGAGCAGATTTAGGACTGAGCTCAGGAGGAACTACTTCTCCTAAAGGATTGTGAATCAGTGGAATTCCCTGCTGAGTGAAGCAATTGAGGCTATCTCATTGAATGTTTTTAGGACGAAGGTAGATTTCTAACAGAAAATGAATTAAGGGTAATGGTGAGTGAGCAAATGAGGTAAGTGGAGCTGGGTCCACAAAAGATCAGCCATGATCTTATTGAATGGCGGAGAAAAAACAAGAGGCCAGATGGCCTACTCCTGCTTCTATTTCTTATGTTCGATGTTTACAACATTGTATTTAAACCTGAGCCAAGCTTATGACTCCTTGGTCTGTCTGTTGTCAAGCCAGGCCACCTGCTTTCACATTCTTAGCATTGCATGTCTCTGCTGAAAAATGTGTTGCTGGAAAAGCGCAGCAGGTCAGGCAGCATCCAAGGAGCAGAAGAATCGACGTTTCGGGCATAAGCCCTTCTTCAGGAAGGGCATGTCTCTGCCCCTGCTTTGCTCACCTACTGAAGTGCTCACTTGTGCCGTTGTCACCTGTAAACTTGACGTATTTCAGAGCTGCTACAGCCTGACCTCCTGTGTTACAGCCTTTGCAAACAAGCATTCATTCAGAATCCTGCTGCCTCCAACCTAATTTGGATTCAAGATGCTACTCATCCATCACCGTCACTTGTTGACTTACCTGTACTCTAGTCTGACAACACTACATTTAAAAAAAAACTTCCATCCTTGTTTGCAAATCTCTCCATAACCTTAGACCTTCCTATCTCTGTAACGTCTTCCAGCCCTTCAGGGTTTCTGCCCTCATGTGCGACCCCAGTTTTCATCCTCCTATTGTTGTTGGCATACCTTCAACTGGCCAAGTAAGCTATGGAACACACTTCCTGGGTTTCTCTGCATCCTTACTCTCTTCCTCTTAAGACAAGCTAACTACCTACTTCACTGAGTGAGGTTTCAGTCACCTGTCCTAACATCTTGCGTGACTCTGTGTGAAGTTCTCTTTGATAATGCTCCTGTGAATCACCTTCATTAAAGTTGCTGTGTTGTGTCCACCTTGGACCTAATTGTGGAACTTAAATTGTCTCAAATGTGCCTCAGCAATCTGGAAACTGGTTAGAGAAGTGCACAAGTACAGTCTGGAGACTGCTCCATAGAAAGGATGTAATTGCACTGGAAGGGGTGCAGAAGAGATTCACCAGGATGTTCCCTGGAATGGAGCTCTTCAGCTGTGATGAGAGATTGGATAAGCTTGGGTTGTTTTCTTTGGAATAGAGAGGTGGGGGGTGGGGGTTTGGCGACAATGAAATTCCTAGGAATGCTCAGCAGGTCTGGCAGTATATCAGAGTTAATATTCTGGAACGAGTAATAACTCGTTGCCTCAGAACTCTGAATCCAGTTCTTAGGAAGGCTCACTTGACCTAAAATATTAACTTTGATTTCTCTTCACAGATGCTGCCAGACCTACTAAGCTTTTCCAGCAACTTCTGTTTTCATTTCTGATTTTACAGCATCTGTAGTTCTTTTAGTTTTTATTAAGATTGGGTTAGGATTTTTAGAGGTATGGACATGGTGAAAAGCAAGATGTTTTTCCCCTTAGAGTCAACAACCAGAGGGCATGCTTTCAAGGCAGGAGATTTAGAGGGGACTTGAGGAAATTTCTTTTAACCCAGAGGGTGGTGGGCATCTGGAATGCACTGCCTTTCTGGAACAGGCAATACTTAAGGCACGTGACGTAAAATAAATTAATGGATACTTGAAAAGTCATAACATCCAAGGCTATGGCCAGGTGCTAGAAAATGGGGTTGATGCATATTTAATATAGTTTTGCCGATACAGATTCAATGTTGTTCTGTGCTGTTTGATTGGATGATATGCTGTTGTATTGTAAGAGGTACAGGTCAACTGTTCTGTACCAGTTTTCATTGACTTAATGATCAGATCAGTTTATGAAGCATGGTTCTCCCACTTCAGTGACACAAAAATCTTACTGTCAAAAAAGAAAGATAACTACATTAGCAAACACTGTGACAGATCTTTCATATACTACTGATTTAAAGACAAGTTTTAACAACTATCAACATGTATGATACTACCTTCGTTAGTATCCCACTTCTTGATTTCTGCAGAAAACTTGACAGTAAGGGTGAACCTAGCAATCTGTATGGTGCAAATCATTTTCTAGCAGTGCATAGCCAAAGAGAAAAATAGCAAAATAATGCCACTTTCTCGATAATATCGGAAAGTTTCAATATCTGTTTGCAGTTCATTTCCTTATTCTTGATTTTTATCCACTTTATTTCTGTAAATAAATTATGCTATGCTTGTGGACCCAGGAAAATGCTTCAGTCCAAGCATTGAAGTTGATTCTGATTGCATCAGTGTGGTGATACATGAATTCCCGTACTAGCTGTTCAGAAGCTGTTCTAGATGCAATTGCTATGGCGGAACACTTTCTTTTGTGCTGAGTGCGTACCTCAGTAATCAGATTGGATTTACACATAGGATTCTTAAGTGAATCTGAGGCCATTTGAACATAGGCCCAAGGAAACAAAAACATGTGTTTGTAGCTTTTTGTAAACGTTATTGCTATATTTTTTCTCTAACGTAATAATAAGCTATATAAGTATGGTAGAACAATCCACTTATTATTCTAGAGTAATAGCAATAAAAACAGCAACTTTGATTTATGAAGCATCTTTAATATAATGAAACATTCCAAGGTGATTCACTGGAATGTTTCAAAACAAAATTGGATGCTGACCTATATAACAGCAGACAATCAAAAGCTTGATCAAAGAACTTCAAAGGATTTTAAGGGCATCTTGAAGAAAGAAAGAAGTAATGGGATGGAGAGATTTGGGGATGGAATTTCATAGATGAGCTAAAACAGTCACAGTACAACTGCTAACAATTGAGCTGTTCCAGAGGCCAGATTTGGATGCATGTAGTTATCAGAAGGCTGGAGGAGATTACAACCCTGGGGGAGGTACAACCATGAAGGGATTTAGAAATGAGAATGTAATTTTTTAAAAAAATTGAGGGGTAACTTATCAAGGAACCAATTTTGCTCTCTGTAAATTTGGGTGATGGATGATTGGACCTTGATGTGTAAATAAGGACACAGCAAGTTTTGAATGACTTCCTGTTTACACAAGATAGAATGATGGAGGCTGGACAGGAGTGAATTGGAATAGTTTATTCCATTGGTAATAAAGGATGATTAAAAATGAGCTGAAAGAGGGATAGAGTTGGGTGATGTTACGGAGCTAGAAATAGATGGGATCAGTGATGGTTGCAAACAGTCTGATTCAGTCAAAAGCAGTTGCTAGGAACAGCGATGGAGTTAGTTGCTGGGGAATGGAGAAATTTAATGTTTTCTAAATGGCTAGTATATTAATCAACTATACCTGCGCAAAGTAGTCAAAATAATGTGGTTTAAAGCAAGAAGCAGAATTTGTGTTGTTTCCTTGGGAAATCTTGAAGTATTTCAGAAGTAGTTGATTACTTTGAAAGTGCTGCCACAGAAATTGCAAGAGCTTCCTGGTTCATTGTAAACCATTCAAAGAACCAGGTGAGTAAGGCCTCAAAAGTAACATTTTACCTAACAGATGACACCCAGTTAAACTTTCTTGGAGTCAGGGTTTTAATTCCAAAGTTTCTAATTCAGAGTGACTGTGTCAACCTGACAGAATTTTTCATTACACTTGGAGGAAAATATAAAATATGAAATGTTTAGCAGCATTGCATAGATTCAAACCTGATTAAAAATCTTCAGCAGGCCAAGATTGCCTTTCATCTCATCTCTTAAATTAATTAGAGTAATGACACTGTATTATGATATTGTGTAATACAAAATTATGTTCTTTTGCAGTGTTTGTTGGCAAGTATATATTATTATCACTGTTAAGTAAAGAAATATGTTAAAGCTGTGCATGAATATTATTGGCTGATTTTTCTTTGTCTCTTTGCAGGAAATTATTTGTCAAAAGAAAAATGTAAGTACAACTTTTGCTTTGCTTGACAACTATTTGATGCTGCATCTTCTACCTCTTAATAATATTTTGAGGTGATTTCCACATATTTGTAATAGAATTTGTAGTTTGGTGCATTTATCTTTCCATTTAAAGTTATTGCTTTACTTGCAAAATGTTGCTATCGAACTACTGGAAAATAAAACTTAGGACTGGAATGAGAAACTGGGTGAGGTGACCAACCCAAAACAGCTTGTTTTACACTATTGTTAAAAGTTAAATTTATCATGATGAGAAAAAGTTTTTTTTATGAGCTAATGAACGCAACTCTGAATTAAAAGTAATCTTTGCTGCCTGAACATTAAGCAGAATCTGGGTTGAGTGCAGAACAGAAATTCTGGCAGAGAAGGTTGTATACCAGTAACTAAATCAAGGTGATTTTCTGGTACAGAACCAGAGAATGCTGAAGAAACATCAGATTGTGCAACACGTTTTGAGAATAAAACAGTCAATTTTTGATTAGACCTTGAGACTGAGTTTTTATTCTTTATCAAAATAAATGGAAGTGGGAACATGTGTGTTCCGCTACCAACCTGTGACCTTTACATCAGACCTTAACATCTTTGCCTATATCCAGATGATCATTATGATGTGGAACTTGCCACTACACGGACTGGTTGAGGTGAATTGTTATAGATACGTTTAAAGAGGAGCTAGGGAAATATATGAAGAAGTTAGACCGATGGATTGGAGGAAGCTCAAGGAGAGCATAAACACTATCATACACTCTTTGGATTGAATGGCCTGTTTTTATGCTGTGTAGATTTATGAATGTAGAAGGGCTTCTGACTTGTTGGATATTTTTAAAGGGGAGTATGAGACCTGAACAATTAGATTTATGAATAGAAACTAACCAGTTAGAAAAGAGTCCTGCATTTAAACTGCAGCTTCTGTAAATCGACAATTCTATGTCAGGCTTTCAAATATAAGGCAGTTTCCTTCTTCATCCGTTAGCACATTTGATTATGAAGCATGGAACTAACATACAGCCACTTGGTAATTTTATCTTTTTCCCATTTTGCTTAGTTTACAGGAAAGACCATTTTACAAAGTTTTCCACATCATAGTAGTTACTAAACGTAAATACTTAATCAATTGTAAAGCATTTTGGCACAACTATAAAGACAGCATTTTCCTCAGGGTCTGGTCAGATGAACAGGCTAGAAAGGGTTGTTTATGGTTTCCCCATTATGCCCACACTTGTGTGGCTAGACTCTGAGTAAATGTGTATTGGTCTGTCTGGATCTCTCCCGTCCAGTGTTTTGTTTACATGGACAACATGGAATGCAGTTGTTCAAGAAGGAGGTCACCTTTGCAGAGAAATTGGCTACAAACGCGTTATGAATGCTTGCTTGCACACTCAAATCAGAACAATTATTACTTGTACCATTTGCTTCATAATCCATTATTGGGTGGGATATGATGTAATGCCGAAACTCTGCCCTGTGTTTGAATGAGCAGAGACGATATCCTATGATTTCTAACAAATCAGGGCCTTTCCCAAGCCATTGCGTTATTGTAAATCATCTTTCCTTCAATAGCAACATGTAACCTTTGCTATTGCAGGATTTCTTTCCTTCTCTCACTGCTCCTTGCTGCAATGAAAAGCCTATGTATTGAAAACACCAGTGCATTTCAATCTTAAATCTTTTAGCTACACCCACCCACCTCGCCAACATGTCAATCTCTTTAATGGCCTTGGCCTGAAAATAATTATTTTGATTATTGGGAGGAAAGATAAACTTGTAAGGAATATAATTTAAGCCAATTCTGTCTACAAGATTGCTTTGCTTTTATTTCCAATAATGTGAAAACCTATCAATATTCTTACAAGTACAATGATCTAAAATTTTGACAAAAGAAGGCCAGAAAACTCTAGTTTCAATGGGACTGCTCAAATCGATTATGTTACCCGTGGGACTGTACAGAGGTACAATATAACTGTGGTCCTTAAGCTCCTTAAGGAAGTTTAGTTTCGTCAATGGCATTTATTAATGTCCATAGGTCTCATTCAGTATGTTCAAATCTCATTTGATTTCACAAATACAACAAGTATATTTTCTGCTTTTTTCTTGCAATCCTTATCATTAATACTTTCATTAATTTTATTGATATAATTTGAAAATATTGTCTAAATTCTTATGTACCTCACTGATTGTAAATCAAACTTAGCTAGGGTAACAATGACCTTGCATTGTCCTCCAATGTCTAGTTACATCATAGGTGGTCTAATTTGCATGATTTTCAACCAACAGAACAGCACTTCAACCATGTAAAATGAACTAGCAGCCTGCTTTGCATGAATGGCATACACTAATTTCACTCAAAGTTTTTGTTTTGCCATCTCTGCTGTCTGTCAAAATATGGTCATGAATTTTGACCGTGAGCTTGCGAGTAATTTACTTGAGTTGTCCTGCCGACCAATATGATCACATTTTTATGCTTAATACAGATATAAAGGGACAGTCTTCAATTTATTTAAACCCTCCCATCTCCATGAAATAGTTGCTGCTCAAATTTGGAACTTTTTGTTTTGCTGATCCAACCAGATCAGGAAAATGTAGCATTTCAATCAGAATCCTGTTTCATGGTAAATCACAGTGGCTATTTGGAAAATGTTAAAAACTTGCAACATATCCATGTTATTTGGACTTGACTGAACTAATGTCTTGTCCAGAACAGGAGATACCAAAATGTAGATTTGTTTTTTATATGCCTGGGTGTACAAGCTTCTCCAACATAAATCTGCAAAGAGAAATCACCTAACTTTAAAAGATGGCAAATGCTGGTAACACTGTCAGTGTATTTGGGAATGTGACAAGTTGCTAAAAAAGTATATGTATAAATGCAAT
The DNA here is from genome assembly GCF_037043375.1 of Chiloscyllium plagiosum. Classification (NCBI taxonomy): domain Eukaryota; kingdom Metazoa; phylum Chordata; class Chondrichthyes; order Orectolobiformes; family Hemiscylliidae; genus Chiloscyllium; species Chiloscyllium plagiosum. Next base: position 99,621,749 of record NW_028270141.1, read on the forward strand.
CATTCTCTTTAAAATGTAGAGTAGCACAAGGATAACACAGCATGTTGCTCTATTGAGGACTTCCTGTTTGCCATTTGACTTAGCTGATCATATAAGAATATGACTCTACTTAAAGGTCATGTACAGAATAAGGAAATTGAGGTAACATCTTTATCTTTTGAAAGATCACCCTTTAAGATTTAATGAAATTAGGTTTTGCCACGGTGAAAAATATTACATGAAGTTTTCTGCAGCACTTTTGACTATTTCTGACTATTTTGACAATTTTATTTAGTTTTATTTAAAGTAATTTATGGAGCTGTCTTATTGATCACAGCTGAATATTGTATCTAGTTGATAGTGGCCATTCTTCTAGATTAGTTAATCAGCCCAAGCATACTTCAGTAAGTATAGATTCCTCTGTTAAAAAATAGCATGAATAGCACTTTTTTAATGTAGTCTTCATCTTAAAAATTTCAATTATGCTTCCCAGAAGTATTGTGCCGTAATTCTGTGTGCAGACCTGCCTCTCAGACTCCGTTCTAAGAAGTCATTTCAATCCTGACTATACAGATCCACAAATTAGGTTTTGTTCATTTGTTGCTTATGGGAAATATCTCGAATCACATTTTTGGTGATTTTGGCTCTTAGACGTGTGGAATCAATCGACCCTTTTTCTGAAAAGGGTGATTGTGAATTGCTACCCAATATGAAGAATGTATTTTTTTTTCAAAATCTCCTCTCATCCCAATCCAGAGAGAATCCAATGTCTGCATTAATTAAATCAGTGCACAATGAGATTGCACTTTAAGATGATGTCACTCTTATGGGCTAACTCTCAAACAACTAATTGGCTTCTTTGGCTTCTTCCTGCTACTACTTGATGCTTGTCTACATTCCAGTAAAACATTCAGCCGAGCAAACTTATGAAGATTCCTTAAGTATTTCTGTTTAACACAGCGGTAGATTGGTTGGTTGATTATTTGTGAGAACACTTAGCCAGTAATCACTGCAATCTCTGATAATGCAGTGGTGTTTTGTCCTGGTGTCATTCATAATCTATTGGTTCATTTGAATAAATGGTACTCACTCTTCCCTGCATTTAACCCCTGTGAAATTCAGTAATGGACCTTCCATTGAGAAACAATGTAATACAGATACGATTTCAAAGTTACCTTTGCATTGTTTGGATATAAAGAAATGGTGAGGGGAAGAATAAGTAAATTGGCCATCAGAAAGTTTCTGGTTAAAAATCACACAGACCCAGCTTATAGTCCAACAGGTTTAATTGGAAGCACTATAATCTGGTGTTGTGTGATTTTTAACTTTATATACCCCAGGCCAACAGCAGCATCTCCAAATCAGAACGTTTCTGGCATTGTACAACTATACTTTTTATTACAGGCATCCTGTGGAAACTACACCTTTATACCATATATGGTGACTCCACACAACAAGGTATACTGTTGTGAGAGCAGCTACATGAAGGGATTGAGTGAGCTAATGCAGCCAAATTTTGAGTTGCTGCTTGGACCAATCTGCATGCCATTAGTGGATCGCTTTGTTCAGTTACTGAAGGTTGCACACATCAGTTGCTGGTAGGTGTACCTTTACATACATATTTCATCGCGTCTCTAAACTAACCAAGAAATTTGTCAAAGAAAGCCTCTCTATATTGCTTATTTATAAAATACTCTATAAATGCTAGTTGAGGTATTTGTAATGTGCATTCATCTACTCAAAAGTATTCCTCAGCAAATGTTCAAGAGGTGGTGATAGTTACAGATGTTATTCTTTGTGGCTTTTTTGGTGTTCATGACTTTTTAAAAAATTCCTTCATGGGATGTGGATGTCACTAGTACGGCCAGCATTTATTGCCCACCCATTATTGCCCTTGACTGGCTTGTTGCTGCTTCCATTTTGGAGGGAAGTTAAAGGTCGACTTCATTGCTGTGGTTCTGGAGTGACATGTAGATCAGACCTGCTAAAGATGACCGATTACCTTCCCAATAGGACATTTGTGAGTCAGCTGGGTTTTTATGATGTTTATAGATTGTTTTGTGATGCAGATTATAAATTGAAATCCAATTCCACCAACTGTTCAGGTGGGGTTTGAATCTGTGTCCCCAGCACATTAATTGGGTCAATGATTTTACCTTTAAGCCAGCTTCTCCCCGTGTAATAGATTTAGTTGGAATGGTGCAGATTTTTATCCTGAGCTATGCATTCTGATTGAATAGTTAATACTCATCTAGGTTGAGTAGCGTAGCTACCCATCCAAAGCTTTCATATTCCTTTGGAAAGAATGCAGATTAGTGATAACCATGCTCTGCCGACTGGAGTTTTATCTTCAGTTTCAACAGGAAATCTGGCCTTGATTCAGCACAATTGGGGATCAGGAAGTGAAAAGCCTCTGGCAGATCGATTTTGTGCTTATCTTTTGTGACAGCAGGAGGCAGAGAAGTACATCCTCTTATCCCAAGAGGAAATTTGGATTCGACTGCGAGATCTTCACGGAATCCCTCCTCAAAGCTTACCTGCCGTCTAGTGAATTTTGGTTCTGTTGAGATGACATTGGCTGCTTCCCACCCACATCCTGTTTGTTCTGGGTGGGAAACAAACCTGATGTGAGGCTCAGAAGTTGAGATAGCTTCGCCTGTTTTCTGAAATAATCAAAAAAGTGAGTTGTTGACTTCACTGGCAACCACTCACCCACCCACAGACAACCTGCCTGAAGTTTAAATTGTATTTTTTTTTAATCAAGGCCTACACACTTGTTTTCTACTGGTTAAAATGTGGAATGTGTCAAATTTGTCACAATGAGTCGTGCTGTATTGCTTTCAGATTGTACATGCTCTGAAAATCAGAAATTGAGGTAATTAGAAAGAAAATTCTAATTCTAATTCTACAGTTCAAGTCGCAGAAGTTAATGCTGAGAAACCAAAATATAAAAAAAGTTGTTTTGCTGCATTCTATAAAACATTATAGAGTGGCAAATCTGAATTGAATTCTAGTCTGATTCTCCTACTTGTACCTCCCCTTGATGGCACAGTGCCACTCTCTGGGTGCTGCTTTGAACAAATGAAGACTGCTTTGCTGATTCGAAGAAAGAAAATTAACATGAACTCTCTGGTGATTAGCTGCTTATCTTCCCTATTGGAGTCCAGAGTACACTGCAGTTGGTGAATATCGACTCTGCGTGCTCCTCTTTAGTGCAATGGTCTTGCTAATTTTCTTTCAGATTTTAAACAATAGTGATTTTATTGTTGAGCAGTTTTAAAAATTGTTTTTGTCTCTCTCCCCCTTCCAGACTATTTGACCAACTTTAAAATACATGAAACTACGAATGCCTTTCATGAATTATTTCTTCTCAAACCTATTGTTTGAAAAGTTGTATCAGTAGCCTCTTGAATGTAGAGTGGAATAAAATTTCAGCTCTACAGCACTTCAGACAATGACTGGCTTTTCAAATGCTCTGATCTTTGTTGAGTAAGTGAACGAACTTCATTGGTTGTGAAGTGCTTAAGGTTATAAGACTGGTTTCTAATTGCAATTCCTTTATGAATAATTATCCCGAAATATTCCATGGTGGCTTGTTCACTGTAATGCACCATTGTATTGTCTTTGCATATGTGAGCAAATTATGCAGTTTTGATTAGCCAGCCAGTCATTAATGATTAACTTATCCTGGATTTACAACACTGGTTCATGTTGAATGCTAGGGGATGCTGTCATTACTCAATGCAAAATGTACTGAATGTATTTGGTTCGCGTGCTGGTGTTCTGTTGAATTTGCTGATCTTATCTGGGTAGTGATCATGCATTTAGGTTTTGTCAAGTATTTGAAGAAGAGGAAAAATAATCAGCCAGATTCCACATTTCTGACCCTTCTCCAGCGATCCCGTCATGATTATGCCTGTGTGTGGACATTTGATGAGCTCAGGGTTGGGCTCAGCTGTGATGGCTCCCATGTCTGAATAGCTAGCTGTGATTGCCTCTTAAAACTTATACAAAGTGTGTGTGTGTGTGGCGGAGGGGGGGGGGGGCGGCGAGGGGTGAGGAGGGGGAGAGAGTTGGTGGTGGGTGGTAGGTGCAAGGGCTCAGTGCTTGTGCCAGAAACTGAGTAGTGAGGACTAAATGTGTAATAAGGATTAATGCCCCACTATTTCTTTAATATCTTCAGGAGAATTGGAGAAAAACCAATAGGGAAATAGAGGAATTTCACATCTCTTTACAAAGAATATGGGGAAACAACCAGGCTAAATCTTTCCTTTTAGCTAAGATGAATAGCTCATGTTATTATGATATTATGATTTAATTAGCAGCCTCTCTTTGGAGTTAGGAACGTTGTGTTAATTAGAATATTGTCTTGTCATCTCTACTTTTCCTATTAACTTGTTCCTTTCTCTAATATTTCTGAGTCCTTCTCTGCTGTATGTTACAGGATTTTTCATTAAAGAAAACTTTGTTTAAATGCAAAATGCTACTCTTTATCATTAGAGACAGACAATAATAGCAAGGCAACTGTAAAATACAGTGTTTCTATTAAATCTCAATTCTTTGTTAGTTATATATTGTCATTTCTGCTTCTGTGTGTATGAGGAGTGAGTTCTTTACACTTCAGGCTACGAGAGAACTGATTGAGAACTTTAGGGTGTAGGTTTGCTCGCTGAGCTGTAGGTTTGATATCCAGACGTTTCATTACCTGGCTAGGTAACATCATCAGTGGCGACCTCCAAGTGAAGTGAAGCTGTTGTCTCCTGCTTTCTATTTATATGTTTGTCCTGGATGGGGTTCCTGGGGTTTCTGGTGATGTCATTTCCTGTTCATTTTCTGAGGGGTTGATAGATGGTATCTAGATCTATGTGTTTGTTTATGGCATTGTGGTTGGAGTGCCAGGCCTCTAGGAATTCTCTGGCATGTTTTTGCTTAGCCTGTCCCAGGATAGATGTGTTGTCCCAGTCGAAATGGTGTTTTCTTTCCTCCGTGTGTAGGGCTATGAGGGAGAGAGGGTCGTGTCTTTTTGTGGCTAGCTGGTGTTCGTGTATCCTGGTGGCTAACTTTCTTCCTGCTTGTACCTCCCTTTGTACCTCCCCATCCAGGACAAATATATAAATAGAAACAACAGCTTTGCTTCACTCGGAGGTCGCCACTGATGATGTTACCTAGCCAGGTAATGAAACGTCTGGATATCAAACCTACAACTCAGCGAGTAAACCTACACCCTAAACCTCAACCTGAACTACAAACCTTCACAAACCTTGATTGAGAACTGGTTCAGGCTAGTAGAGGACTGATTCCTGTTCATTAGCAAAATGTGGCCAAGAAAATCCACATTTGAAATACAGGGCAAGAAAAATGTTTAGATGTTTGGATTGAAATGGGATTAGTGTGGTTTGATGTTTGTTGGTCGGCATGTTGGTGGGCCAAAGGGCCTGTTTGTATGCCGTATGACTTTATAGATTCTGTTTAAGTGTCAAATTTTCCATTTGTGGACTATAGCTTTTTATAGGGGGGTTTGTATTACTAAAATGTGTTTCAAAGAATGAGTGGGTATAAGAAATATTGCCCGGAAATATATTTCTTTGTACTTTGCAGTCAGTATTTTCGGGAAACCATCCTGAGTGACATCAGGAAAGCTCGTGAACTGTACAGTGGGAAAGAGTTGGCTGAAGAACTAAAAAGAATAAGGAAACGCCTGGACAACGTTGAAGTTTTATCTGCTGATATTGTTATTAATTTACTTCTTTCCTACCGTGATATTCAAGTAGGTGTGAGGACTTTCTGACATTAAAGACTATGTTTTAATACATTTTTAAAATTCCTATTTGTCAAATCGGACTTGTGTTTATGCTGTATAAAAGCAAAATAGATGTTAGAAATCTGAAATAGGAATAGGAAATGCTGGAAAATCTCTGCACATCAGACAATGCTGAGAGAAGCGAGTTAACCTGCTGAGGTTTCCCAACGTTGGTTGTTTTTATAATTCATGAAGGTTCTATTTACATGGGCTGGATTTTTTTACCTTTTAAGTTTAGATGACCTGTTGTGTCCTCAAAGAACATTTTTAAAAACTGTATAAAAAAGAGCTGTAAATTAGTACTTTTAACTTTTATCATTTGGATGCAAAAGTTAGTGCAACATTTCAAGCAGTGTAGACATTCTCTTCCTTCCCAGCAGCAAGGAATTTCTGAATGCCCAGGATGCCTACAGCAGGTCCTACTCCTGATTATACCATTCTGTGATGAAGTGCCTGTGTCTGGGTCTAAATAGCAGAATCTGGCAACAACTGAGCAGAACGATCTCCTTGCGCGTCCCACTCAGCTGTCATTGAACAAAGCATCCATTCCAAAAGGGCCGTCAAAGCCCTAAGAGTCACTTTTTAAAAAAATTATCCAAACAAAGGAGGGAGTATGAGGAGCATATGGTGTGCCTTCCTCCACAACACAACTGTGGGCCATTCCTAACCTGCCTCTCACGCCCCCCCACCCCCAAGAGCTGTTGGAAGAGTCCTGTTCCAAATTTGTGATCTCCAGGACGGCGAACTTTGCCAAAGAGTTTCTTCATGTTTGAAAGACGTCTGCTGCTGAATTGGCCACAGGCGCCACAGTAGCTTATGTTGTCTGTCATGTTTGTTTAAAATTGTGAGAATCCTCCAGCTATGCCGGACACTGAGAACAAGCCATTAAGGCCCCATGTCAGACAACGTTAACATTTAGGTATAGATACTTCTCTAGAAATGGAAAAACAAGTGCAAATGAACCATACTGAACAACAGCAAAAGGATTAGAAATGAAAAACAAATTTCATACTCTAGTTCAGTGAATTAGAGTAACCAGAGTGAAATGCTCTGGTGAGAAGAGATTGATTTGAGTCACTGAGACATTGATTAAATTTAAATGAAACAGTAAGAAAAGGCATTCAAAGCTAAATTAAGGATAACAAAATGTTTAAATAGCTCAGGTAGTATGGTGGCTATTGGGCAGGTAAAATTTGGAACAGCTCCAGCTTGAAAATGGAACTGAGTTTCGATGTTGAAGAGATTTTAAAATGCAGTTTGATGCCAAGGGTTCCAACTGTCTTGAGAGCAAACTGCTCCAACAGTTAGTCCACACCCAAGTGACAAAGTGGCATATCCCTTCCCTTCTGAAATGTCAACAAATCGCCAGCAGATTTATTAAGAAAAAGCCTTGCTAAAAGCTTTGCACATTTGATATATTTTATAAAGAATTTACAACATAACTACAATTTAATTTTCTATCCTTCATTTCTTTTATCAAGGACTATGATGCAATTGTAACATTGGTGGAAACATTGGAAAAACTTCCAACCTGTGATCTAGTGGACAATCTTCATATCAAATTTCACTATGCTTTTGCACTAAATCGGTAAGACATTATTTTGTTTTAGTTTATGAATTGTCTCTACCTATGTGGGCTTTTTTGAAAATGCCAATTTATAATTATAAAATACTTTGTCTACTCACAGGTTATGCTGATCTTGTCATAGAGTCATAGAGATGTACAGCACAGAAACAGACCCTTTGGTCCAACTCGTCCATGCTGACCAGATATCCCAACCCAATCTAGTCCCACCTGCCAGCATCTGGCCTATATCCCTCCAAACCTGGGCACACTGCTTCTCCTGGTGGTGAAGTGGATGAGTGTTGATGGTGATGGTTATGATGCCAATCAAATTAAATCCTATCAGCAGGATGTTGTGACACTTGAAAGGGTTCAGAAAAAACTTACAAGCATATTGCCTGAGTTGAAGGCTTTGAGCTATTGGGAGAGGGTGAATAGGCTGGGGCTTTTTCCCTGGAGCATTGGAGGCTGAGGGGCTTATAAAATCATCCGGGCATGGATAGGATAAATGGACAAAGTCTTTTCCCTGGAGTGGGGAAGTCCAGAACTACAGGGCAAGGGTTTAGGGTAAGAGGGGAAAGATATAAAAGGGATCTAATGGGCAACTTTTTCTTGCAGAGGGTGGTGTGTGTGTGTGTGGAATGGGCTGCCAGAGGAACTAGTGGAGGCTGGTACAATTGCAACATTTAAAAGGCATCTGGATGGTATCATTGTCTTCTTTTTAAAAAGAAGTAACTTTCAGCTTCCTAATTCTGCAACAGAGTGGTGATATGTCAAGTTGAAGATGTGATTTGCAGTCTCAATCTTTGATTCATAATAGATTAAAGTTGGTATGGGTAATCCAGACACTTTACACAGAAAACCTGTGTAAACAAAGCAGAAGGCTGATGACAGACAGGAAGGCATTTTTATTTTCTTGTGAATGAAACTGCGATAAGTAATTATCCCTTTCTGTCATTCTGTATTCACTCCCAGCTTCTGTACCATGTCGTGAAGAAGGAAGTACCTTGTATGAATAAATTTTGTCCATAAGGTACCCAATTAGATTTCTCATATGTTTTAAAGTTTATCACTAATGGTAGAAATGAGGTAGAGACTAATAATGTTATGGAATACACTAATGGGGAAAACTTACATATATGTATGAATTGGTTCAAGAGAATCTGAAGAGAAGTAATCAAAGGGTGTAATCAACTGTGGATAGCTGTATTAACATCCAAAAAGGAGCAGGCTGCTTTGGCTTCAGCATTCTTATTGGAAGCATTTCTGCATTTTATTAAAGCAAGTTGCGCAATTCTTTTTGAGTTTGCTGTTGGTTGCTTTATTGTTTATGAAAAACGTGCACTGGCATTCACGTCAAACATTGGTATTTCTATAGAATTGTATATTTTTGTGCTGTTATATCTTTCTTTATTGAAAGACTGTTTCTAGGCCTCTAGGCCTGGTCACTTATCTACATGATCTGTGTCCAAAGCATTACCTTCGCTCTAATGACAACCAAGGCCTAAACGTTGATGGCTCTTCACATTTTGCCATCGGCTACACGTATAGATGTCTCTGTGTGGGAGGGGAGAAAAGGCTGGTTGTCTTAAATTTCTCTCCCATCAGGTGCTGAAAGAGGAAGAGGAAAAGTATCAAAGGAAGTTAAACCAATCCCCATTCCTTTCCATATGCTTCTAGCGTTTAAAGATTTTAAACCCTTGAATTTTTTTTTGAAGATTAACACATTTTTGAAGTTATCACAATCTGTTTGGAAATAGTATGTTTGGAATGCTGTGGTACTTAATAACAGATTGCATATGGGTTCTAATACTACGAAACTAAAAGTGACATATTTTTGACAAGTGGTCTATCTTGGTGGTGCTTTTTAGCAGCATGAACAACAGTCACAAAAGGTAGCAGTGATAAGTTTGCCGATTCATTTTAAGTAAATGCATCTACTGTATTGGAGTCTGGAAAGTGCTCTATAATTTATTTAACCAATGTATCCCTATGAGCATACATTATTTCAGGACTGAACCTTCACAAAAGAATTAGAGCTTTACCACCTGCTTGCTGATTCCAAAAGCCAATGCAATATGTTATCCTACATTGAAAATTCCTCAAAATAGATGCAATGTGAAGTTAATGTATGGGCAAGTATTTATCTGGACACCAAAGAGACTTTTTCTTCACCTGCAGTTGTCTGAGTGAATTGTTTGATGGTTCCTCAGTCTTGGCAAAAAATAAATTGACTTGCCCTATCAATGTTTGCATATGTCCAAATGTTCTGAATGCTTTTGCTAATAGTGGAGTCTTATGGGCAGTGAGCAGTATGTCCAAAAGACTGGGTACTGCAACTATGTTCCAGCTCTTCGAAATGGAACTCATATAATTTCTATGATGGGTAGTGTCTGCATTGTTTCCAGGTAACGACAAGTTAGATATTACCTGCTTTGTCCATTCTCAATCCAACCAGAACAAAAGGGAAAAAAAATCAATAAGAATTTCAAGTGTGAAATACAGATTTGTACTACCCTGTGATGGTCTTGTGCCTAATTTAATGCTTTTGTTACCCTGTGTACATAGGTTAATATTTGCTTAACATTTTATCAGTTGTAAGGAAGCCATAATTGGCAATTGCACTTTATTTTCAAGTGAAGTTGAAAGCTTTAATGAATAGGAGGCAGAATTGAAGCAAGAAAGGCCTGAAGGAGGTACAAGGCAGGAATGAAGCAAAACCTGGCCAACTCTATATTATGGCACATTGCCACATGGGTGCACAGACTTCTGACTGCATCACATGGCCTACCACGTGCTGTATGGGTGTCAGTGGAATTTTGGTGGTGGGAAACTGCAATCTGCATCCCATGGGAACTGCACTCTGGTCTAATTTGGACTGGTTGTGGAACAGAGATGGAAATGTGTTGCTGGAAAAGCACAGCAGGTCAGGCAGCATCTAGGGAACAGGAGAATCGACGTTTCGGGCATTAGCCCTTCTTCAGGCTTTTCCTGAAGAAGGGCTAATGCCCGAAACGTCGATTCTCCTGTTCCCTAGATGCTGCCTGACCTGCTGCGCTTTTCCAGCAATACATTTCCATCTCTGATCTCCAACATCTGCAGACCTCACTTTCTCCTGGTTGTGGAACAGGTTGCCTACAGAAGGGGAAACCCAAAATTCCCCTGTAGTACCTGGGCATTGTTGCTGCCTTACACTCATTGCTGAAAATGTGTTGCTGGAAAAGCACAGCAGGTCAGGCAGCATCCAAGGAGCAGGAGAATCGACGTTTCGCGCATGAGCCCTTCTTCATTCAGCCTTACACTCATTAGCAAGCTCTCATTCTTTTGTGAAAAAGGGAAGGAAAAGGCCATATTCTAGCCTTTTAATGTAAGTTTGATGTGTCAGGGAACTGCTGCTGCTGATTGCTTGTGCCTTAGGCTATTATTGCTGAGGATAGGGTGAATCTGTATTTTAATGGCCCAATACTCAAACATTGCCTCTGGCAACCAGGTTTTCACTGAGCTGGGAGGGTTAAAATTCTTAAATGATATTCTTCTTGTAGAGTTTTCAGCTGGTCTTGTAATCAGGTTGGATACTCTTTTGGAGGGTTGGTGTAGACTTGTTGGGCCAAATGGTCTGTTTCCACACTGTAAGGCTTCAATAAAATTCTATAAAACAATACCAAATATGCTGATTGTAATTGCACCAATTCCCTTAAAAGGTGTAGCAAGACTGCCCTACTTTTAGACTGATTGTTATTGCAAAAAGGGTCAGTATTCCATTTGCCTTCTTAACTACTTGTTGCACCACAAGTGATATTTGTGATTCACACACAGCCACACCCAGCTCCTTCTGAACTGCGGCATTCTACAGTCTAATCATTTTAAATAATATTGTTTTTCTTCCTGGCAAGTGGAGAACCTTGTATCTTCCCAAATTTGACTGTATTTGCCAATTTTGTTTTTCACCGACTCACTTAACCTATCTCTCTGTAGACTCTTTGTAGCCTCACAATTTGCCTTCCTGTCAATCATTGTAGCGTCAGTAAATTTAGCTACAGTACAGTTGGATCCAACATCTAAGTCCTGAACATAAATTCAAAAGAGTTGAGGCCAGACCACTGATCCCTGTGGCACTCAACTAGTTACAGTGTGCCAACTTGAAAATAGCCCATCTATCCTGACTTGTTTCCTGTTTGCTGGCCAATTCTCTATCCATGTTAATATATTACTGTCAACACCGTAAGCTCCTATCTTGTGCAGTAACCTTTAGGTGACACCTTCCCAAATGCCTTCTAACACATTCTTGGTTTGTCTCCCATAACTTACTGTTTGCATTGTGGAGAAAACAATGCATTGAGTTGAGATGACTCTTCAGCACAGATGAAGAGTCATATAGATTTGAAACGTTAGCTTGCTCTTTCTCCTGGGATGCTGCCTGACCTGCTATGATGTCCAGCATTTTGTTTTCAGCACAGATTCCAGCATCTGCAGTAATTTGCTGTTTCCTTCAGGTATCGCTGTTTTACTAACTTTCGCTAACCATTGATGGTAGATCCTCCCTTTTAGAATTGTTTATTTCGAGGTGGGAATAAACTTATTCTGAAAATCCCCTTAAATGTCTGTCATTGTGCTTCTATTGATGCATCCCTCAGCCTACTATGCCAGCTCACTTTAGCTAGCTCAGTTTTCTTGTCCATATTGTTGCCCTTGGTTATGTTGAAGATATTAATCTTAGTCCCAGTGTTCTTCCTTTCAAACTGGATGTAAAATTCCACAAATTGGAATTAAGTGATTACAACTTAGGGATACCTTGCAGTTATTCATTAATCCTGTCACATCACACGGTACCAAGTCTGATATAACCTCTTCTCTGGTCAATTCCAGAATATGCTAAATTTCTCATCAAGGCTGCTACGACCAGTCTCATTTTCCAGATACAGTCAGTTCTGCTATAACGTAGTAGTTCTGTTCTCATGCAATCACATGTTATAAGAAGATCGCATAATAGTAGCACCATTTAAACTAATAGGGCTGAAATTGCATTATAACCAATACACGCTTTAAACATTCGTGCTATAGAAACAGTGTCTCCAAAATCGTCAGCTGCGTTATATTGAATTTGCATTAACAAGTCACATGTTATAGCAGAACAACCTGTAAATCACTCATGATTATTGCTATCCCTTTATCTTGAGCACCAAATATTTTCCTCTTGCATACTTCATCCCATATTGTGGATACTGTTATGGGCCTGTAAACCACTTCCACTTGTGACTTCTTTCACCAACTATTCCTCATCTCCATTAAACCTATTCTGCATTCTAATTTCCTTGAGCCAATGAAATGTTTTAACGATTACATCAATGCATCCTTGATTAACATGCTATCCCTCTACATTTATTAACTTTCCATTCTTCTTGAATATTAATTATCCTCAATATTCAGGATTCACTCTTATCATCCTGTAACCAGGCCTCTGTAATAGCAGTCAGGTTTTATTAATTCAATGTGCACTTTTTTTTTGTTTTGTTATGAACACTGCACATTCAGATGCAGAGCATTTTAGTTTTGTCTTTTTTTTAAATCTTGTCAACACCGTAAGCTCCTATCTTAGATGTTGGATCCAACTGTACTGTAGCTAAATTTATTTAGCTATAATTGTTGGTAAATTTGTAGGTTTTTTCTCTCTCTCCTTTTGCCATTCTCTAACCCTCACTTTCCATATTACTATTCTCTTCTCTTACCTTGTCTGTACTCGTTGATATCTGAAACATTGCCACTTCTCTAGTTACATGGTTCACAAGAATACTGATTCCAACATGGCTTAAGTGTAGACCATTGCAATGGTACGGCCTCCAATCTGACACACAGTTCTCTCACACAATCTGAGTCATGTACCCTATGCCAGTTTACATGTAGTTTGAGTAGAAATCCAGAGTTTATAACTTCAAAGTTCTACTTTGAATTCAGTGTCCAACTCCTCATACTCTCTACGCAGAACCTCCTTTCCTAGTTTTATCTATATTTTTGGTACCAACGTAAACCACAACCACGGGATCCTCCCCATCTCACTGCAGGTTCCTTTCCAGCATTTTGCTGATGTTCTGTTCCTGGCATTGGGTGGCCAACACAGCCATTTGGATCTTTGCTGCAGAGAACAGTGTCAATCCCCTCACTACATTCCTTATTACTCCAGGTTCATCTGACTCTGCTCCCCTTTGAAAATTCTACCTTTTATTGTTGCATTTCCTAAGTTTTCTAACTAAAATATACTATTCATGTTTCTCCATATTAAATTACTATCGCTCTACCATTGGTAGGTGTGCCATCCACTACCTCGGTCAAAAATGTCAAAATAAACCCTCACTAAACCTCTCCATCTCTCTTGTCTCTTTTTGAGATGTTCCTTAACTCCTCTGCCCTCTGTCAAAGCTTTCGATAACCTGCTTTAATGTTATCTGATGTGATGAGATGCCATACTTAGGTTAACAATGATGCTATGAAGTACTTGGAAATGTTTTATTCAATAATGTTGTATTAAATCCAATTAATGTTGTTGAAGTAAAATTCAGTCAGCCAGCATTCTGAAACAAATGTTTACACAAAAGTAAGTGTTGCCAGAGATCAATAAACTGGAAGAGTGCTGAACTGGACTCCCAATTTTGAACCCCTTCATATACCCATCTGTTAGTGTAACAGTAAAAGCAAGTCCCTGAAATTTAAAAGAGGAGGCTATCTGTATAAATAACAGAAAGAATGCATGTTAGAGGGCCTGTACAGACATGAGTTCGTAAAATCAAAGCAAAACTTGTGTGCATCAGAAAAACTGGTTCTATGACATTTTTTTGCTAATTACATCTCTATAAATGAAGAGCTCCCCCGTCCGGTTAATTTTGAGCAAGAGGATCTTGGCGAGATTTGTGCTTGATCATGTAATTGCAACATGTGACAGGACCGGGTTTTGATTGGTGTTGAATAAAAGGTAACATCCTTTTAAATATTCAATGTCAGCTAACAATGTGCACTAATTTGCTCCTCTCTATCCTCCTGTTTCCATGCTGCCTCCCTTTGCTGATGACCAGAATTCCCTCACTGACCCCTGCAAACTTTGCCAGGCCACCAAATCCCATTTGCTGACCACCCTCTTCCATGCAGTGCCCCTTTTACTTGTCTCTTTGCATGCTCCTTCTCTCTCTTTGTGCATTCCCCCTCTCTCCCTGCACATGTGCATGCGTGCTGTCTCTCTGTACTCTCTCTTGCCCCCAACACGAACCTTACTCAGCACTTTTTATTGCCAGCTAAGTGAATCGCCTGCAGGTGACTTCTGTAGAGATTCAGCTGATGATTGCTATCAAATGCTATAGATTCTATTATTCAAGTATAAAATACTCAGCTTTTTTTTGTGGATCATTAAATATATGTTTCAAAATGGTACATCTTATTCTTCCCATTTTCCAAGCGTAACCGTATTCCTGATCTTTGAAACTTGTTCAGTAAAGTTCCATCATGTGTCTGGGGACATTTGGACTTTTTATTCTCTTTTCCAATCCTCCTCATAAAATCCTACAGATCCTTCTGTGAACAGCAGTATTACAATTCTTGGCTCAATATCATCTCATGAAGCTTTGTTCTTTTAGACATTTTTGGCATTCCACTTGTGGTTTCAAAGGCTTGACAAGCTTAGGCTCTTCCAACAGAATATAGCAGTGGCCAAAAAGCAAATTACGGCTAGTTCTTGCATTCTCTTGTTGCAACGTAATATTAAACTCATGAGGACTTGATCCACTGATACACCTGTCCCTTTACAAGGATGTGATTGCTACCCTGCTTCATTTGAACAGGCAGACATAAATTATGCGATAGCTTTTTAAATGATAATAATGCTACCAAAGTGAATGCTTGTTTCTCAGCAGTATATTTGAAGAACAAATATAGGTCCCAAAATTATTTTGATGTGATATACATAAGATTGCATTGACTTGTATTGCAAATTTGTTTTGCTTTCTGGGCTACAAGATATTTTCTTAGTCATACATGGGCTGAGAGTGCCTCTGACAAGGTCAGTACATGTTTCCCAGCTCTTATTGCTCTTGCAGTGAGCTGCCACCTTGAATTATTGCAGTGTATGCAGTGTAGGTACATACACAGTGCTTTTAGAGAGGGGCCTTCTGGTTATTGTGTTTGAGAATGTCGCCATAGTACAAGAGGACCATCTGCTCCTCTGTCGTGAGAGAAAGGTGACTGATGGTGATTCTAACCTGACGATTACCTCACATTAGGCAAGTGTGAGTGTTGAGAAGGCAGTGTTCATGGTGATCTTCACTGGTACAGTAATTGAAACCACACTCTTGTCTCTCCGCATGCAAACCAGCCATTAAGTCAATTGAACTTCTTGCGGTTACATCCATAAAGCTGTCAGAGAGCAGCCTCCTGGTTATTGTGTATGTGATGTCAGCATATCCACAGTGCTGGTCAAAGAAGGACCTCTCGCAATGGACTCGGTGACAGTGAAGGAATGGCAATTGTTTTCAAATCTGGATGATATGTGACCTGAAAAGAAACTTGGAGTGGTGCTGCTCCCATGGTCCTCAAGTCGGTGGAACTCACGTTTGGAAGCTGCTGCTGATGGAGACAGGTGACTAGTTACATCTGCACAGTTCTCAAGATATTTAATTCAGTTTCTTCATAACGAGGCTGGTATTTATTTGTGACAAAATCATCACTATTATCTATCAGACTTCTTGGCATTGTCCTCGTGTAGTAATGATATGGAGTGCACAACCTCTGAATCCAAACACTTCACAAAAATGTTTGGAAATCCTGTTGGTATTAAAAAGAATGTCAACGTTGGATGCATACTTAGTGTGTGAGTGCCTGACTTTTAACTCTCAATTCTGGATAGTCGAATCTGTTTAAAAATTCAGCTGTCAGAAATAACACTCGAGTGGTACAAGGTAGGAAGAGATGCCCATTGCTTCCTAACTCCCTCGATTATGGAAAGAGCTGGAAGGGGCTGAGCGTTGCTTGCACATCCATTTCGCAACCTCCCAGACCAAGCGAGGTCCTGAAGTGACCAATTTAAGTGCTGGTTGAGGCCCAATCAATGTGGGCAGGTCACTGGGTTTACACTGCCAGCCTTCCTTAGGGCTCTGGGAGAGTTCATCCCAATTGATTGGGAACTCTGTGCCCTTTGGAAAGCCCTGCTGATGGCATGGGTGGCCCCCAATGTAATTTCTACCCTTGGCACCCCTCCACCCAGCACGCTGACCGTTCCCTTACACTGGCTCAGCCTGACAAGCACACCACGGCCAGTTCCATTTTAGAATTGCCCTCGACATTCACTGCTGCTCCCAAGCTGTCTTGGTTTGTTGTTCAAATTTGTTTACGGGGCATGGGCTTCACTTGCTAGGCCAGTACTTTTTGCCCACTTCTAATGGCCGGTAGACATGATAATGAAGAAAGCATTTAGTATGCTTGCCTTCATTGGCCAGTGCATTGAGTATATGAGTTGGGAGGTCCTGTTGTGACTGTACAGGGCATTGGTTAGGCCACTGTTGGAATACCACATGCACCTTTGGTCTCCCTGCAGTAGGAAAGATGTTGTGAAACTTAAGAGTTCAGAAAAGAATTACAAGGTTGTTGCTGGTGTTGGAGGGTTTTAGCTAAAGGAAGAGGCTGAATAGACTGGGGCTGTTTTCCCTGGGGCATCAGAGGCTGAGGTTTTATAAAATCTTGATGGGCATGGGTAGGGTGAGTAGTTAAGGTCTTTTTCCTAGGGCTCGGGGAGCCGAAAACCAGAGGATACAGATTTAAGGTGAGAGTTTAAAGATTTAAAACTGATCTAGGGGTAACATTTTCATGCAGCTACCAAAAGATGTGGTGGAGGTGGGTACAATTGCAATATTTAAAAGGCATCTGGATGGGCACATGATTGGGAAAGGTTGAGCACAATATGGGCCAAATGCTGGCAAATGGGTCTGGATTAATTTAGGATATCTGGTCAGTGCAGACAAGTTGGACCAAATGGTCATTTCTGTGCTGTATAACTCTGACTCTAAGATTCGGTATCATTTGCAAATACAAAGACTACAAACAGCTCAAACTGTGCGGAACAGGGAATCACTGACAGCAACTTTCAGATTTTCCTGTTAATTGGAAAGTGTGGACATCAGAAGGTGCTGTCAGATTTTAGACAGTGATGAAGATTGCTGATTGTTTTGCTATATTTATAACCAATCAGGGAGATTAATAGCTGCAAATATTTTTGACAATTAATTGGTAACACACAAATCTTTAGTCTTTACTGGTTTTAGTTTTTGTATATTTTACAATATCCCCTTTGGAAGTTATTTAGGTTTTGAAAACATGCAGGCTAAATTTAGGTAGACGCATTAATTAATTTCTACCTTTTTGTTGAAAGCATATCTAAAGTTGTGACTTTTGTTGTGTCTGCCTCAGGTCAATGAGCTCCATGCCGTGAAAAGCAGCCTATAGTCTTACCTTCTTATTTTACTGTACAGTTAGTCAATTCTGCCAAAATGTACAACAATGAATGGTTGTCAAAAGAGTAATGTACCTGGGAATTGTTTTGTGATCAAACCTAGATGTGCAGCTATTATTTTCTGTAGTTTTGTTAGTTTAGTGTTGAGAATACTACTTTAACTTCAAACCTATTTCCCACAAATAACTTCTTTGTTTATAGTTGGTTATCCTTGAGTTCATTGTATGCAGCAGTCCTCTGATATTGTCTCAGTCCTGCTACTAAATGCGTCTCATAGTGCGGGTGGCAAGCATCCAAGTGCTAATTTGTTGCCCAAATGAAAGTCTGTATGAAGTGAAATAACTTTATTGGATGCAATCCTAAAAGAACAATATGGTTTCCATATACAGTGTTTTATTGTGTCCCATAGTGAGTAAAGACTTGGCAAGAGATTGCAACATGTTTAAACCAAATTCTAGCATGCAAATATAAATGGTCAACTTGTTGTTTTACAAGGAATTTGTTGTTTGTGCCTTGTTTGTTTTCATGGTAGCTGAGTTTTTTTCATTGAGAGACTGAGATCAGGGCATGCTGGGTTTGTTTTCTCTCTGCTCAATTGCCGCTGTCTTCAAGATCTGGCAAAAAGCCAGAGATCAAGTGAGGTTGTCTGTTACAGCAGTATGTAAATTTCATGGTAGTAAAGTTTGCTGGCTGCCCAAGGACTGTGTGTCACTAGTTACATTTTTAGCTCCTCTTGTTCGATTGCAAAACAAGTGTAACCAACATGTAAACCATACAACAAAATAATCCTGCAGAAAATGTCTTTGCTAATATTTTCTTACATAACTCAGCTCTTACAGCGGGATTTTTTTTGTTAAACAATTGGTCAGGGCATTGAGTATAGGTGTTGGAAGGTCATGTTGCGGCTATACAGGGCATTGGTTAAGCCACTTTTGGAATACTGTGCAGTCCTGGTCTCCATGCTATATAGAAATTGTGAAACTTTTGAAAGGGTTCAGAAAAGATTCAAGGACGTTGCCAGGGCTGGAGGGTTTGAGCTATCAGGAAAGGCTGAATAGGCTGGGGCTGTTTTCCCTGGAGTGCTGGAGGCTGAGGCTGACCTCATAGGAGTTCATAAAATCGTGAAAAGGACAGGGTGAATAGTCAAGGTCTTTTTCCGAAGGTAGGGGAGTCCAAAACTAGAGGACATAGGTTTAAAGTGAGGGGGAAAAGATTTAAAAGGATTGTTAGGGGCAACCTTTTCATGCAGAGGGTGGTGCGTGTATGGAATGGGCTGCAAGAGGAAGTGGTGGCGGCTGGAAAATTACAACATTTTAAAAGGTATCTGGATGGGTAAGTGAATGGGAAGTGTTTAGAGGGATATGGGCCAAATGCTGGCAAATGGGACTAGATTACATTAGGATATCTGGTCGGCGTGGACAGGTTGGACCAAAGGGTCTGTTTCTGTTCTGTACAACTCTGAATCTGTGCTGGCAAGTCATGACAGCAAAAGCGGAGCTTACTTTGTTCTATTTTAAATTGACTACTATGTTCTCCCTTCTTGAGCTGCATTCATAGGCCATGTATTCTGTTTATATATTGTTTTACTGTCAAGCCTGGCACATAAGATAATCCCGTCTTTGGAACCCCAAAATCTATATACTCAGTGAGTTGCCATCCCCTTCCCCTTATTCAGCCATGACATGCTATCTCATTGGGACTTGATTCCTCACCCACAAATGGATGTTTTACTTACTGGTGTCTTATAAATGGGTGAGGAGGACCTGCTGCGCTTTTCCAGCAACACATTTTCAGCTCTTATAAATGGGTGCAAAGGCTCAAGCAGGCAAGGCAGCTTGTGGAGATGCTCAGGAACTTAGGGCATGCCCACACAGAGCAAATTCTCTCTCTCTCTGTGATCCCTCTCTCTCGATCTCTCTCTCTCTCTCTCGATCTCTCTCTCTCTTGATCTCTCTCTCTCTGATCTCTCTCCCTCTGATCTCTCTCCCTCTGATCTCTCTGATCTCTCTCCCTCTGATCTCTCTCTCCCTCTGATCTCTCTCTCTCTGATCTCTCTCTCTCTTCCTCTGATCTCTCTCTCTCTTCCTCTGATCTCTCTCTCTCTCTCTCTGATCTCTCTCTCTCTTCTCTCTCTCTCTGATCTCTCTCTCTTCTCTCTCTCGCTCTGATCTCTCTCTCTCTCTCTGATCTCTCGCTTTCTCTGATCTCTCGCTCTCTCTTCTCTCTGATCTCTCTCTCTCTCTGTGATCCCTCTCTCTCGATCTCTCTCTCTCGATCTCTCTCTCTCTTGATCTCTCTCTCTCCCTCTGATCTCTCTCTCTCTCTCTCTGATCTCTCTCTCTCCCTCTGATCTCTCTCTCCCTCTGATCTCTCTCTCTCCCTCTGATCTCTCTCTCTCTCTGATCTCTCTGTGATCCCTCTCTCTCGATCTCTCTCTCTCGATCTCTCTCTCTTGATCTCTCTCTCTCTGATCTCTCTCCCTCTGATCTCTCTCTCTCTCCCTCTGATCTCTCTCTCTCTCCCTCTGATCTCTCTCTCCCTCTGATCTCTCTCTGTGATCTCTCTCTCTCTCCCTCTGATCTCTCTCTCTCCTCTGATCTCTCTCTCTCTGATCTCTCTCTCGATCTCTCTCTCTCTTGATCTCTCTCTCTCTGATCTCTCTCCCTCTGATCTCTCTCTCTCTCCCTCTGATCTCTCTCTCCCTCTGATCTCTCTCTCTCCCTCTGATCTCTCTCTCTCCCTCTGATCTCTCTCTCTGATCTCTCTCTCTCTGATCTCTCTCTCGCTCTGATCTCTCGCTCTCTCTGATCTCTCGCTCTCTCTGATCTCTCGCTCTCTCTTCTCTCTGATTTCTCTCTCTCTCTCTCTCTGATTTCTCTCTCTCTGATTTCTCTCTCTGTCTCTCATGTCTCTCTGATCTCTCTCTGTCTACCTCTCTCACTCTGTCTCTGCCCCCTCTTTCTGTCTTTGTCCCCCTTTCTCTGTGTCTCTCGTCTCGCTTTCTCTGTGGGTCTCTCTCTCTCCCTCCCTCCCTCCCTGTGTCTCTGTGTGCGCGTGTCCCTCTCTTTCTGTAGATGTGTCTTTATGTCTCTTTTCTCTCTCTCGTTCGCTCTCTCTCTCTCTCTCTTCCGTTCTTGCTTTGTCTTCCTCACCCACATCTGAACTCCCCACGGATTCAGAGTTCCAGTAAACCAGTGATTCCTATTGAGACTGCTTAAAGTTGTAATTTCAGGGAGTGTGGCACATCAGGCAAACTGCACTGTTTCTGAGTATATCGTTGCAAGTGGATGGTTGAAATTTCACATACACCTTGTGTATTTTCACATTCTGTTTGGTAGGAGAAATCTTGCTGGTGACCGACAAAGTGCCATTGAGATATTGTTACCAATGGTACAGTCAGAAGATCAGGTGCCATCTGATATTTATTGCCTCTTGGGCCGAATCTACAAGGACATGTTTCTGGACTCTGGCTTCCAGGACACTGAAAGCCGAGATCATGGAGCATTTTGGTAAGTGTTCATTCCGTGTTACTTGCACTCTAGAGATACTCAGTTTGAATTCCATTTATGTCATGAAGGCAGATGAATAACTCTGTGACTTCTTTCCTGACCGGATTACAAAAAGGTGTCATCAACTTTTCTTTTAAGGGGGCCTGAAAGTAGGGAAGAAGAAAGTTCTCTTTCTTAGTTATGCTGATATTCTCATTCAATTGTCAGCTCCTTCCTTAATGTGTCTCTTCCAACTGACATGATCAATCTACAGTGAATTCATGGAGGTAAAAACAATGACTGCAGATGCTGGAAACCAGATTCTGGATTAGTGGTGATGGAAGAGCACAGCAGTTCAGGCAGCATCCAAGGAGCTTCGAAATCGACGTTTCGGGCAAAAGCCCTCCATCAGGAATAAAGGCAGTGAGCCTGGAGCGTGGAGAGTTAAGCTAGAGGAGGGTGGGGGTGGGGAGAAAGTAGTATAGAGTACAATGGGTGAGTGGGGGAGGGGATGAAGGTGATAGGTCAGGGAGGAGAGGGTGGAGTGGATAGGTGGAAAAGGAGATAGGCAGGTAGGACAAGTCCGGACAAGTCATGGGGACAGTGCTGAGCTGGAAGTTTACAACTAGGGTGAGGTGGGGGAAGGGGAAATGAGGAAACTGTTGAAGTGCACATTGATGCCCTGGGGTTGGAAGTGTTCCGAGGCGGAAGATGAGGCGTTCTTCCTCCAGGCGTCTGGTGGTGAGGGAGCGGTGGTGAAGGAGGCCCAGGACCTCCATGCCCTCGGCAGAGTGGGAGGGGGAGTTGAAATGTTGGGCCACGGGGCGGTGTGGTCGATTGGTGCGGGTGTCCCGGAGATGTTCCCTAAAGCGCTCTGCTAGGAGGCGCCCAGTCTCCCCAATGTAGAGGAGACCGCATCGGGAGCAACAGATACAATAAATGATATTAGTGGATGTGCAAGTAAAACTTTGATGGATGTGGAAGGCTCCTTTTAGGGCCTTGGATAGAGGTGAGGGAGGAGGTGTGGGTGCAGGTTTTACAGTTCCTGCGGTGGCAGGGGAAAGTGCCAGCATGGGAGGGTGGGTTGTAGGGGGGCGTGGACCTGACTAGGTAGTCACGGAGGGAATGGTCTTTGCGGAAGGCGGAAAGGGGACATCAGCCATGACCAGGGCCTCCAAGCCCTCCGTTTTTCCTCTCCAGACGTCCCCAACAGTACCCTTCCACCGACACTCTCATTCGTTTGGCCGAACTGGTCCTCACCCTTAACAATTTCTCCTTTGAATCCTCCCACTTCCTCCAGACCAAAGGGGTAGCCATGGGCACACGTATGGGCCCCAGCTATGCCTGTCTCTTTGTTAGCTACGTAGAGCAGTTGATCTTCCGTAATTACACCGGCACCACTCCCCACCTCTTCCTCCGCTACATTGATGACTGCATTGGCGCCACCTCGTGCTCCCGCGAGGAGGTTGAGCAATTCATCAACTTCACCAACACATTCCACCCTGACCTTAAATTTACCTGGACCATCTCTGACACCTCCCTCCCCTTCCTGGACCTCTCCATCTCCATCAGTGACGACCGACTTGACACTGACATCTTCTACAAACCCACTGACTCCCACAGCTACCTGGATCACACCTCTTCCCACCCTACCTCTTGCAAACATGCCATCCCGTATTCCCAATTCCTCTGCCTCCGCCGGATCTGCTCCCAGGAGGACCAGTTCCACCACAGAACATATCAGATGGCCTCCTTCTATAGAGACCGCAATTTCCCTTCCCACGTATTTAAAGATGCCCTCCAACACATCTCATCCACAGCCCGCACCTCCGCCCTCAGACCCCACCCCTCAACTGTAACAAGGACAGAACCCCCCTGGTGCTCACCTTCCACCCTACCAATCTTCGCATAAACCAAATCATCCGCCGACATTTCCGCCACCTCCAAACAGACCCCACCACCAGGGATATATTTCCCTCCCCACCCCTTTCCGCCTTCCGCAAAGACCGTTCCCTCCGTGACTACCTAGTCAGGTCCACGCCCCCTACAACCCACCCTCCCATGCTGGCACTTTCCCCTGCCACCGCAGGAACTGTAAAACCTGTGCCCACACCGCCCTGGGGCGGCACGGTGGCACAGTGGTTAGCACTGCTGCCTCACAGCGCCAGAGACCCGGGTTCAATTCCCGCCTCAGGCGACTGACTGTGTGGAGTTGGCACGTTCTCCCCGTGTCTGTGTGGGTTTCCTCCGGGTGCTCCGGTTTCCTCCCACAGTGACAAAGATGTGCAGGGCCAGGTGAATTGGCCATACTAAATTGCCCGTAGTGTTAGGTAAGGGGTAAATGTAGGGGTATGGGTGGGTTTCGCTTCGGCGGGTCGGTGTGGACTTGTTGGGCCGAAGGGCCTGTTTCCACACTGTAATCTAATCTAATCTAAACCTCCTCCCTCACCTCTATCAAAGGCCCTAAAGGAGCCTTCCACCGCCATCAAAGTTTTACTTGCACATCCACTAATATCATTTATTGTATCCGTTGCTCCCGATGCGGTCTCCTCTACATTGGGGAGACTGGGCGCCTCCTAGCAGAGCGCTTTAGGGAACATCTCCGGGACACCTGCACCAAACAACCACACCGCCCCGTGGCCCAACATTTCAACTCCCCCTCCCACTCTGCCAAGGACATGGAAGTCCTGGGCCTCCTTCACCGCCGCTCCCTCACCACCAAACGCCTGGAGGAAGCACGCCTCATCTTCCGCCTCGGAACACTTCAACCCCAGGGCATCAATGTGCACTTCAACAGTTTCCTCATTTCCCCTTCCCCCACCTCACCCTGGTTCTAAACTTCCAGCACAGCCTTGTCCGGACTTGTCCTACCTGCCTATCTCCTTTTCCACCTATCCACTCCACACTCTCCTCCGACCTATCACCTTCTTCCCCTCCCCCACTCACCCATAGTACTCTATGCTACTTTCTCCCGACCTCCACCCTCCTCTAGCCTATCTCTCCACACTTCAGGCTCACTGCCTTTATTCCTGATGGATGGCTTTTGCCCGAAACGTCGATTTCGAAGCTCCTTGGATGCTGCCTGAACTGCTGTGCTCTTCCATCACCACTAATCCAGAGTGAATTCATTGTGTAAACTGAACAACTTGTTCATTGGTTTTATATTGCTCTAGTATTATGACATGGAGACAGATAATCCCTCTGTCCCTGTATTCTCAACATAGTAAAATTAAAATACTCATTCTCTCTCAAAATTGCCTGACTGGTTCCTAAACAGATTTTTTTGAATAACCAATTCCAGGCTTTGTGAAATTTATAGCTTAAACAAAATAATTAACTGTTTATAAATGATACAGTGAGGAGTCTTGAGTTTGATATTCAACAGTTCGAGTGATCTTTATAGAATCACAGAATCCCTACAGTGTGGTCATTGGGCCATTTGGCCCATCTGAAGAGCATCCCACCCGAACCCATTCTCTTACCCTCCAACCCTGTCCCTGTAATATGCATCACCCATAGCTGAACCACCCAGCCTGCAAATCCCTGGGCACACTATGGGCAATTAAACATGGCCAATCCACCTAACCTGCACATCTTTGGACTGTGGGAGGAAACCAAAATACCTAGGGAAAACTCATGCCGACACGGAGAGAATATGCAGACTCCACACAGACAGTTGCCCAAGGGTGGAATCAATCCTGGATCCCTCGTGCTATGAGGCAGAAGTGCTAACCACTGAGCCACCTTTATTCTGAGTTCTCTTACCATGCATGTGGCAAAGGCCAAAGACTGTTCCAAATCTGGCTTTCACTTGGGGTCAATTGCCGTCTTAATCACAGTTCAGATCAGAGGAGAGGTTAGTGATGCTGAATACAACATTTTTATTCCTTTTTGGGTTATCATAATTATATGCACATTGATGTTGTTGTTAGTCACATCCCCCTAATCTATGCATCCAATCCAGTAAGCATACAATCCAAGATGGACAACTTTATCAACTGCCCTAGCTCCTCCCTTATTCTCACGATGTTTACCAGATATCTCCATCATCTCTCTTTGGGATCTTACAATGCATCTGACTGTGGCACTCCTTCCCAGATATTTGTCAGCAGCATCACATTATTTGCCAATAACCTAAGTACTCCTTTATCACTAAGAACTCTTCCAAATTTGCTACCAACATTAATAAGATTAGGAAGGATATTCATTCCTATCAATTGTTATGAAATCTTTAAAATTAACTCTAATATAAAGTGACTACTGTTCTGTGACATAGTTGACAAATTGGTAACAACCCCTCTCCAACTTCAGCCTGAAAGATCCAACAAGCAGTCATTCTGACTTGCAGTGCAATTACAACCCTGGCTATTCTCATATTATAAATGAGTTTTAAACCAGAGTTCAGTTCTTGAATCAATCTTTTACTATTTCTGGTCTAAACGCTTTCCATTACTAATTTTACTTTCTTACAGTTGTCTGTGGTTGACTGCTCCTAAATTTGTTTCGCACTAATTTCTTGTTTGCATTTCTAAGTTACAATTACCATTAAGTTCAGAAAATGTAAGATCAGACTTCTCCTCCTTTTCACTAATAACGAACTAGGGACTGTGGCTTAACTACGCCTTTCAAAAGTACTGCTTAATAAAATGCTTATATGGTTAGAACTGCCTGTAAGAGGAACCCAGGTAAATTCCTTATCGTTTCTTGTCACCAGGACCTTTTATGACCACCTCCAACCTTTCATTATCTTATCCAATAACTCTGTATGGAGACCAAAAGTCTGCTACATGTAGCTGCTAACCCTTTCAGCCATCTTGTGTCAACTTTAAAAGCTCAGGTGGCTGTTTTGTCAACTTTAGTCATGGGCCACTATAACACAGTAGTTTTAGCAAAATATCATTAAACAACGGATAATCTAATTAATGTCTACAATGTAAGCCTGTCCACCACCAACAACAACACTCAAGAAGCTTGACATCATCTGGGATAAGTAAGCCCACTTGATTAGCACCACATCCACAAGCATCCACTCTCTCCACCACCGACATTCAATAGCAGCAGTGTGTACTATCTACAAGATGCACTGCAGAAATTCACCAAAGATCCTTAAAGCCTATGATTGCTTTCATCTAGAAGGACAAGGGCAGCAGATATATAGGAACATCATCACCTGCAAGTTCCTTTCAAACCACTCGCCATTCAAACTTGGAAATGTATCTTTGTTCCTTCACTATCACTGGGTCAAAATACTGAAATTCCCTTCCTTAACAGTATTGTGGATCTACCTACAGCACATGGACTGCAGCACTTCAAAAAGACAACTCACCACCATCCTCTAAAGAGCAACTGGGGACGAGGTATAAATACTGCCCCAGCCAGCGATACCCACTTCCGAAGAGAAACTTTAACGATACGTACTCATCTTTGATTCCAGCCCCCACTCTCACAAAGACAGACAGACAGACATAGATAAGGAACAAATCAAAAGGAAAATCAATGAGATGTAACTTGCCAATTCACTTAAGCTGTTTCCACAATGTCTAGAATCACCAATACATTGGCTGTATTTTGCTTCAATTCTGGAGACAGTGATCAATGCAAATAGCTTCCAGTAGGCTTTGAGGAATATTCATTTAATTCTTATAATGTAGGTTTCATTTTCTGAATTTTCAATGAGCTGATAACAGGTGGATAACCAAGGAACAAACAAACCTCCATCCTGTAGCTTTGGCAGCTACAATCCTGACAAAAACATACAGTTCAAAACCAGTGCACACTTTGGTTTCTCTGTTTTTTTTTCAAAATCTTCTTTGTTAGACTGATTGTCCCCATAATTCCCTATGAGACCCGAGTCAGCATTCAGTCATCTGCTTAAGCATAATGTCGCTCCTGAGTTGAGATGTCTGTTGTGTACTTTAGACAAAAATCAATCTGCAATTAACTTCTAAGTCTGGCCTCACAAACAAATATCGATTTGTTTGTTTTCCCTCTTTTTCTTTTCAAACAAGCTGCAGCTCACAGTCCAAAGGTCACCTTCGGCTCTCAGCTCACAGTTCATGGTTCAAACCAAAAATGATGGTTGTGACACTAGCTACAGAGTTACTGTCATATAATCATCACAAGACAGAAGGAAGCTATTTGGCCCATCAACGTCTTTCCATAACATAGAACAAATCTACTATATGTAGCTAACTATTGGGGTAAGAATAGAAGTGCATTGCTATATAATATATTTAGAAATCTTTATTTAGGCTCAAGGGTAAACATATTTCATCAAGCAAAATTGGATTAAGATGCACTTGTCCACAGTCATTTCAGCTGGAAATAAGGAAAAATGTGCTCAGACTAAGCCCAGGAATTTTCCTCCTTCTTCTGAATATTTTCAGTCTTTAAGAGTGAGACACTCTGTAACTGACTATGGGGAACTTTAGTCGTGACCAACACACTTCTCGTGCTTTCCTCGGACTGAGATGGCTCGCAGCCATTCAGAGGCTGGTACCTTCTGTCAGGATCTGCCCCACTTTAAAGGTCCAGGCTGCTGGCTCCACAGAAATACTGAATGTGTTAGGTCATTTTTGTGGTGGGGCTTGAGTCATGGAGAGCATGATGACCAGCAACCAGGGAGACGAAAGCAAGGAGCTGGGTTTCAGCAGCCCATGTTGCCCCTAGACTGAAACAAATTGAGATTCCCATCCTCAATGAGGCAGGCAGGCCACCCCACCATTGTATTTGGGTAGGCTGCCAATCTTCTTGCCTTCTGGGAATAAATTTAGTGTGTTACAGGCTGTGTTTAGACTGTTTGACAACTTCAGGATCAGGAAGGTTGATTTTAGGCCTCCTGCCCAGGATATTCCTGAGGTAGCAGCAAGAGAATTGTCTTTTTAATTTGATTTGATTTATTAATGTCACGTGTAGCTCGGTACAGTGAAAAGTTTTGTTTTGCGTTTGGTACAGGCACACCATATCATAAAAAGTGCTTTAGGCTAATAGAACAGAGTGAAGAACGCAATGTTCGGCTGCAGAGAAGGTGCACTATGAGCAAGATCAACATTAAATTTAAAATTTGAGACGTCCATTCAGAAGTCTAATAACAGCAGGGAAGAAGCTGTTGTTGAACCTGTTGGTACATGTATTTAAGCTTTTTTGTCTTCTGCTTAACAAGAGGTTGGGAGAGATTATGACCAAGTTGGGAGCAGTCCCAAGGCAGCGAGAAGTGTAGATTGTGTCAATGGATGGAAGGTTGGTTTGCCTGATGGACTGGGATGTGTTCACAACTCTTTGTAGTTTCTTACAATCCTGGGCAAAGCAGTTGCCATACCAAGCTGTGATGCATCCGCATAAAATGTTTTCTATGGTGCGTCTATAAAAATTGATAAGAGTCTTTATGGACTTGCTGAATTTCCTTGGCCTCCTAGGAATTAGAGGCATTGTTGTGCTTTCTTGATTGTAGTGTCAGTGCAGGTGGACCAGGACAGACTGTTAGTGATAATCACTCCCAGGAGCGTGACGCTGTTGACCATGTCCTCCTCAGTACCACAGATGTAGATAGGGGCATCCCCTCCACCTTACTTCCTGAAGTCGGTGACCAGCTTTTTTGTTTTATTGACATTGAGGGAGAGATTGTTATCTTCACACCATGCCACCAAGCACTCTGTCTCTTTCTTGTAGTCTGTTTCATCATTGTTTGAGATCTGGCCTACAATGATGAACTTGTAGAGGGTTCGTACAAAGTTTGGCTGCAAGTCATGAGTGTACAGAGAGTACAGTAAGGGGCTGAGTACACAGCCTTGCTGGCCACTGGTGTTGAGAATTGTTGAGGAGATGCTGTTGCCTATCCTTACTGATTGCGATCTGTGGGTCAGGAAATCGAGGATCCAGTTGCAGAGGGCAGAGCAGAGACCTCAGTCTCAGCATTAGGAGATTAGTTTGGTTGGGATTATAGTGTTGAAAACACAACTGTAGTCAATAGCTAGGAGCCTGACAAGGTTTCCTTATTGTACAGATGTTCCAGGGATGAGTGTAGGGCACGTGAGATGGTGTCTGCTGTGGACCTGTTGCAAGGGATGAAGGCAGACTGGGAACTAGAGTTGATATGAGCCATGACTAACCTCTCAAAGCACTTCATAATTATGGAGGTCAGAGCCACTGGGCAGTAGGCATTGAGGCACGGTGCATGTGTTTTCTTTGGCACCGGGACGATGGTGGTCTCCTTGAAGCGGGTGCAGACTTCAGGTTGTAGCAAGAAGAGATTAAAGATGTTAGCGAATACTCCCGCCAGCTGGTCCACACAGGATGTAGGTGCATGGCCGGAACCGCATCTGGGCAAGTCACTTTGCATGGGTTCACTCTCAAAAAGGCCAGTCTAATATATACAGTCATATATATATGACTGAGGGAACAGGTGCATCAGGGACTGTCAGGGCAGGTGACAGCGTTTCACTGACCTTCTGTTTGAAACAAATGTAAAATGCATTGAGCGCATCAGGGAGGGATGTACCTTTTGTCCACTATTCTGTTCTGCTTTGCTTTGTGGCCCATTAGCCTCGCCACATACTGTAGGTGCCTGTGTGGTTTGTTTGGGCCTCTTGGTATCTCTAATAGCCTTACGGAGATCTCTAATGACCTTACAGAGATCGTATCTGAATTTCTTGTAAAGGTCTGGGTTATCTGACTTGAATGCCTCATACCTGGGACTTCAGTGGGCAATGGTCAATTTGCCTGATTCCAACGCGTCCAATTATTAGCCCTTTCTGTCACCTTCCCTGCCACTTTTAAGGAGTGGAAAGTTTCCCCCAAAGGAGAAAAGAAAATGACACACCCACTTTTACGAAATATGATGCTCTCGCTCAACACCTTAGACAATTACCTTATTAATGTAATTCTGACTGAAATACAGTGATGACACAGTAAATTAGTGTCACTGCTTATTGCCATTGCAATAGCAGAGAAAATTATAAAATATTGATTTGATTTATTTGCCCCACTGAGTACTGTATACAACTGTATTGTAAGATATGTTGCTGACTAATTTGACTTGCAAATTGAAAAAGTAAACCACTTATTTGGTTTTTTGTGAAAGTTGACAATTGTGCTATGGTTTCCCGACTCTTCAACTTTCAATTGTGTTTCTACTATCCCACTACTCAAATTCAGCTGTAAAATAAATGTGATAGACTTAGTGTTCAGTTCGTAGTTGAACATACACATGGTTCTTAACACATAAGGGTACAACTGAGGAATATGAGAAATGAGCTAAATTGTACAATTTTACCTTCTCCACCGGTTTTGTGAAGTAGACATTATGATAACCACAGGTTGAAATGAACAGTCTGAGTGCCTTATAAGAACCCCTTTCACGGGTGGAAGAATAAACATCCCTTTATTCAATCAGCCCTTTATTCAATCATCTGTCAGTGAATATACCTCAGCACTGTGCAGCGGGATTGATGGCTTGGGTGGCTGATTGGGTAGGTGAGGATGTGCCCACATAACCTACCCAATGGGGAAACACTTGCTGATTATCCTTTGGGTACTGGAATACCAGGATTCTTCTTTGATTCAAATTTCCGGACTGCTTAGACCTTTACTTTTTTGCTGCTTTAGAATGAATTTGCAGTGATTTACGTCTTAACCAGATCTCTTGAATAAACACTGACGTTTTGTTCTAGGTGCTCCTGTGTGTGCTGGCTTACATTACATTAGTTATGTTCACTGATTCAGTAAATACTGAGGTGTTTATTCATGCAATTAACTTCCAGTTAAAGGTAGCCACCTGAACATGTAAATTTTCATTAACGTTGGATCTTCTGTTTAAGGTATGGAAAGGCCTTTGAATCTGAGCCAACAGTACATTCTGGGATAAATTTAGCTGTTCTCCTCCTTGCAGCAGGACATCAGTTTGACACATCCTTTGAACTGCACAAAACAGGTAATTCGTTTCAATTCATGTCTATAAAAATGTTTTTAAACCCAGGTTATATAAAGAAGTACCACGGTTAGCTACTATTCAAACTATTAGTTGTCATTGATGCAGTTTTCTTTTAATGTTACACTTGCTGGAATGTTTATCAAGGTATTTTGGTAAAGACATTTTGCTACAAGATGCCATATCGTCTGTTTGATAGAACTGTGGAATACTGAGTTGAGATTTCAGTCATTTGTACTGACATTTTTCTTAAATCAAATATTTTACCTTTTAACCTTTACAATTAAAAATCACTGACTCAGAAATAAAATCCATTATGACATGGGGGGGATATCTGAATATTTTTTCCTGCCTTCACCTTTCCCAATTCTTTTTTGCTTTTGCAAGTTTTTCGCTTGAAGTGCATCATCTCACACTGCTGAATGGGACTTTTGAATCATTACCGGATAATTTCCCAAATTTCTCTTTAACTAGTGTCACTTTGAATCACTGGCATTTTGCCATCTGGAAATGCCTGAACAGAGACATGCTCTGCCACTTCACTAGCCACCGGAACATTTCATTAGTCAGCCCAGTGGCACTGGAATTCCTGGGGCTCTGCATGAAGTGGTGCAGCAGCCTTCCCTGCCATCTGCTGGAGGACCCACTTATTCTATCCACATTCTGGGATCAGGTCATCGTAACTATTAGAACAAGTGGCCTGAACCTGAAAGAGGTGCCAATCCTGGTGCAATGTTTGAAAATTTGAGAACACTTTGTATGCCCAATGGAGGGAGCTCCAAACCCTTTTAGACTGAGAAATTATGAAGCCAGAAAATATTTTTCTCCTGTGGAGAAATGGGGGTCAAATGGGCTGAGCTTTGAAGTTTCCCTTGGCAGAATCCATATCCTCTTCTGTTGAACTGCAGTGAGGATATAGTGTCCGAGTTCCAGTGTACACTACAGGACCTGCTGTAGAATTAGTCAGGGAGGGGAGTCCACTCACATTCCTGTGCACCCACTGTATGGAATTTGAGCGACAGTTTGCAGGACTATTTCAAATATGCATCTGCTTTGAGCTTATGAGGGCTTGGTTTCAGTTGGATGTCAGATGCATCTGCAAAATTAAAAATAAATTTTCTTGACCACAACCGCGGAAAGAGGAAGTACTGAAGAGTGACAGGTTCTCTTGTTTGTTTTTTTGAATCAGCACAAAACTTCATGCAGACACTGAGCATATAAGTTCATACCCCCTCCCTAAACCAACATGTCCCACCTCCTCTGTTATAGTATTATGTTAGGGATTCAGTTTGGTGATTCCAGATAGGCAGTTGGGGCATACACCACCTATTTTGTACCCTGATGGACTTTCCTTGCCATTGAATTGAGTGAAAATGTGGTTTGTCTGAACTTGCCTCTCCAATGTTCAAATTATTAATATACTTATATATTACGCTAAAGTCTTGCTGTGGCTTTGTTTATGGTCTTTGAAAATGTTGTAAATGGATAACCTATTTTAAATTGGAAGTCCATCAGGTTATCAAATAGTCAGTCAAATAAGGATGGGTGTATATCTAAGAATAAACATAATGAATGTGCTAATTGCTGACACTGCCATGTTGCATCTTGTTTTTGAGTGATAAGTGGAAATTGGGTTGACCAATTTTTGGTTGTAATTTTCAATGTCAGATTTCCCTTAAAACTGCAATTTAGGACCATGTCAACTTCAGAATGTTCAGGGTTGCTGATTAAAACAAATGTTAGAATCCTTTTGATTCAGTCAACTAGGCCTAAAGTGTATTCACAGACCTACATAGCAAATCCAACAAAATCTGGGAAAAGACTGTGCTATAATATTGATTCTGCACTAATTGCTAGTTATGTATCATCCAGTTAATTGTAATATGCACTAAATGGATAGATCTTTCTATGAATTGATTGGCGGGTGATGCAGCATGTTTCTTCGCAGTTGGGGTGACCATTTAAGAAGGAAAAGAATGAGAAAATTATTCAAATGTATTTTTGGACTATAGCTATCATTTAACGAAAAGATGAAGCATCAAGATGATTGCCCTTGAGATGGTAACAGTGACTTGCCTTCTTGAAATGATACAGTCCATGTGGCTTACCTACAGTGCCACTGCTGTTGGAGATAATTCCAGGTTTTTGATCCAGGGTTGTTAAAGGACCAAATCAGGTGGCATTGACTTGAATGGTATTGCACCTCACTGGGGTAGCTCGCTGGAAATCAAACTTCATTTTCCCTGGAGTCATCACAGCATTTAAAGATTTTATAAAAGTACACACAATTGTATAGTTGTAGAATTTTTATCTGCCTATGCCTTAATTTTTGCGTGTGAATTTTTTCATATGCTCGTGTGATAGCTCTAGAAATATGGGCATGTAATCCAACATTGAGGCTTACTCATTCAGGTTCAAGAACTTCTCCTGATACAATTTTAATGAACCTCTTACCTTGTGACCATATATCAATTGAAATGGACGAAATCCTTCTGATTCATTTGAGGAATCTCTCTTCGCATACAATGAGAAGTCTAATCCTTTCTCCCAATCCTGTAGGTATTCATAAGAGTATGCCCTTACTCATGATTTGATGGTATCTCTTCAAAGCTTTCTGGATTTGCAGATGGTATGCAGTTGGCTTCATTTGCTTTATTGCTAAAGGTGTCCTGGAAAATGTTAGACATCAAATGTCACAATCTGATCAGGGTCGTATCTCCAATTACAGTCCATTAATGAGTCAAAAAAATCTGTGTGAACGAATCCACTATTGCTTTAGCACTTGCCTTTAAAGGAATAACTTCTGGGAATTCGGTGGTTAAATTCATAATTATAAGGGTGTATTGATCTCCTTTTCTTTTCAGTAATGGTCCTACACAATCTGATAATATTCAGTTAAATTGTTCTTCAAAATTGGTATGGGTATTAAAGTTGCTGGTTTGCTTATATGTTGAGGCTTTCCAATCACATGAGGCATGTTTTATCAAACCTGACCTGTCTTATGAAGTTCTGGCCATGAAAGTGTTGTTTATCAATGCATATATTTTCCGTATTCCAGTGTGATCTGCCACAGGAATTTCATGTGTTACTTACAATATCTTTCTAGGATATCTGGACAGTGCCACTATTTAACAAACAACCATTCATTCACTATCTGCATGTCTGTGAGGATGCCTTTATCTCTTCAACAGAATGCTATTTCTCATATCATCATACTCTAGAACTGATGATCCCTCTAAATTGCACAGCAGTGCGTGCATGCAATCACTCCAAAGGTCCACACTCAGCATCAAAATGTTCATATCTGCAAGGCACTGCTGTACACAGACCTCAGAGACCCATGTAGCTGGAAACAAAATGAGAAGGAATGCTATCTGAAACTCCTTCAGCCTCAGCTTCTGTGTGAACAGTCCGTTTTAACTTTCCTAACCCTCTGGACCTGTTTCCTGACCCTTAATTAACAAAGACATGCCAAATGCTTCTTTTGAAATATCCTCATTCTTAACTAGAGCTTCAACTTTCCTGATGGTATTAATGAATCACTAGTAATTAATTTTGTTTAATCATTGCTCTGGTCACCACACATGTTGGAAAACTACCCAGACCCTGTTCTTACAACTATTCCTTTGTCTCTGTAACCTCAGCTGGACTTTGTTGTTATAAATTTAACTGTTGCTAAACCATTTCTCAGGATTAAATCAACTGCCAAACCCAGATAATGTTTTAATTGTTCTGATAACCACTAGTCCAGATGACAAATCACACTCTAATGGACTTTATACAGTAGAACTGGAATATACTGTCCACCTCTCCCATTTACCAACAATTTGGCTTATATTGAACTCTCTGAAGGGAAAACTAAATCCTTCTTCAGCAAGAGTTTGAGAAGTCCCTGTATCCTTAGTATTGTTGCATTAATTTGAAGGAAGGGTTGTTGTTTTCCCTTCAGACAAAAACTCTTCCTAATTCTCATCTACCATTTGTACTTCTCTATTCACAGCAATGTTTTCCGCTGGTCTCTTAGCTACAATTCAATCTGTGGCCTCTTCCTTTTGAGTTTTCTTTTCAGACTACTCCTAATTCTAATAATTCTTATGTGTTTCTCCTGCAACTTCCAACTTTCAGAATAAATGTCCCCCATCTTGCTACAATGGAAACACCACTTTCACTTCCAATTTTCACATTACCCCTCAGTACGTGACAGTCTGATCTGAGGAGATGAGCTTGGTACATTCCAGCTGTTTGTTCTTTACTGAGGCACCTTTCCTTACTATCAGTCTCCCATTTCCTGTCCCTTTCAAATTTATGAAGGTAACAGAAGAAACGTTTAGTTTTACAATTTGCATATAATTGTCAGCCATTATTGCTGCTTGTCTAACTGTTGCAACACTTTGGTCCTCAACATAGATTCTTATGATGGAAGGTAGTGAGTTTTTCACTGCCTCTAACAGAAGAACCTCTCTAAGAACTTTAGACATGGAGTTACATACTTCAAACTTATCATTCTTTGCTGTCAGGCTTTTATTTGCCATTGACATGTCATAGTTATGCTTTTTACAAAACCAGTTCAAATGTTGTCATCTCAATTAAATTGTGCTTTTACCTTTTTTTTAGTGAGACATGCTATGGGTAACTTGTGCTCAATCAATTCATGGCAGTATTAGAGTCATAGAGTTGTACAGCACGGAAACAGACCCTTCGGCCCAACTTTTAAGGTCACCCTTCAGCTTCTGACGCTCCAGGGAAAAAAGTTCCAGCTTTAGATTAGATTACTTACAGTGTGGAAACAGGCCCTCTGGCCCAGCAAGTCCACACCGACCCTCCGAAGAGCAACCCACCCAGACCCATTCCCCTACATTTACCCCTTCACCTAACACTATGGGCAATTTAGCATGGCCAATTCACCTAACCTGCACATTTTTGGACTGTGGGAGGAAACCGGAGCACCCGGAGGAAACCCACACAGACACGGGGAGAATGTGCAAACTCCACACAGAGAGTCACCTGAGGTGGGAATTGAACTCGGGTCTCTGGCGCTGTGAGGCAGCAGTGCTAACCACTATGCCACCATGCCGCCCAAATGATTCAGCCTCTCCCCATAGCTCAAATTCTCCAGTCCCAGCAACATCTTTGTAAATCTTTTCTGCACCCTTTCAAGTTTAACAACATTTTTCATATAACAGGGAGACCAGAATTGAATGCAGTATACTAAAAGTGGCCTCGCCAATATCCTGTATAGCTGCAACATGACATTCCAACTCCAATAATTAATGCAGTGACCAATGAAGGCAAGCATGCAAAGTACTGCCTTCACCACCATGTGTACCTGTGACTCCACTTTCAAGGAACTATGCACCTGCACTCCTATGTCTTTTGGTTCAGCAACACTGTCAAGTAACTTACCATAAAGTGTATAAGTCCTGCCCTGATTTGCCTTTCCAAAACGCAATACAACACATTTATCTAAATTAAACTCCATCTGCCACTCCTCAGCCCATTGGCCCATCTGATGAAGGTCACGTTATACTCTTTACTGTCCACTACACCACTACTATTGGTGTCATCTGCAAACTTACTAACTATACCTCCTATATTCACGTCCAAATCATTTATATAAATGATAAAAGGTAGTGGAGCTAGTACCGATACAAGTGGCACACTACTGATCACAGACCTCCAGTCTGAAAAACAACCCTCCACTACCATCATCTGTCTTCTACCTTCAAGCCAATTTTGTATTCAGTTGTCTAGCTCCCCCTGGACCCCATGTGATCTAACCTTGCTAACCAGACTACCATGCAGAATCTTGTTGAACCCCTTGCTGAAATCCATATACTTAGCATCCATCATTAAACCTAGGAGGTCACTTGTTCAAAAAACTCAATCATGTTAGTGAGACATGATTTTCCATGCATAAAGCTATGTTGACTATCCCTAATTGGTCCTTGTTTTTCCAAATACATGTAAACCCTGTTCCTCAGAATCCCCTGCACCATCTTGCCCACCACAGATGTCAGGCTTACCAGTCTGTAGTTCCCTGGCTTTTCCTTACCACCTTTCTTAAATAATGGTACCACATTAGCCACCCTCTTCTCTTCCACATCTCACCTGTGGCTGTCAATGATCCTGATATCTCAGCAAGGGGCCCTGCAATCTCATCCCTAGCTTACCACAAGCCTCTGGGTTACACCTGATCAGATCCTGGGGACTTAACTACATTTATGCATTTTAAGACCTCCAACATCACCTTTTCTGCAACATGGACACTTTTTATGACATCATTATTTAGATCCCCGATTTCCCTAGCTTCCATATCCTTCTCCAAAATAAACACTGACGTGCAATGTTAATTTAGTATCTGCCCTATCTCCCGTGTTTCCACACACAGATGGCCACGTTGCTCTTTAAGACTCCCTATTCTCTCCCTCATTATTCTTTTGCGCTGAATCTATTTTTAGAAAATCTTTGGATTCTCCTTAACTCTATTTACCAAAGCTATCTCTTGGGTTTTTTTTACCTCCTGATTTCCCTCTTAAATATACTCCTACTGTCCTTATACTCCCCTAGGGATTCACTCATCCTAGCTGTCTATGCATGACATCTGCTTCCTTTTTTTGATTCTTGACCACAGCCTCAATTTCTCTAGTCATCGAGCATTCCCTCAACTTACCAGTCTTGTCCTTCATCCTAACAAGAACATACTGTCTCTGGACTCTTGTTATCTCATTTTTGAAGACTTCCCACTCTCTAACTGTCCCTTAACCTGCAAACATCTGCCCCCAACCAAATTTTGACAGTTCCAGCCTAATACCATCAAAATTGGCCTTGCTTCAATTTAGAACTTTAACTTTTAGATCAGGTCTATCCTTTTCCATAACTATTTTAAAACTAATAGAATTAAGATCACTGGCCCCAATATGCCCCCTCACTGATGCCTCAGTCACCTGTCCTGCCTTACTTTCCAAGAGTAGGTCAAGTTTTGCCCCTTTACTGGTAGATACATCCACATATTGAGTCATAAAAATTTCTTGTATGCACTTAACAAATTCCTCTAACCCTTAACACTACGGCAGTCCCAACCTATTTTTGGAAAGTTAAAAACCCCTACTGTTTCAACCCTATTGTTCTTTCGGCTATCTGAGATCTCTACACATTTGCTTCTCAATTTCCCGCTGACTATTGGAGTGCCTATAGTACAACCCAAATAAGATCTGGCAGCATTTGCAGATAGGGAAACAAGAGTTAAACTTTGAGTCCAATGACTCTTCTTCAGAACTTTAAACCCTGATCTGAAGCCCTAAATAAAATTTGGTTTGTAATGTACTGATAGAAGTCATGTTTGAAGTTAGAATCACTGTCATTAAAATTTGATCACAAAATAGTCATTTGTGAGGGTGTGTATCTGATACCTTTTAAAGACATTTTGTTTTACATTGAACAGATTTGAACCTAATGACTGGCAGCATATACTTCATTTCAAAGCAATGTGCAATTTGGGAAATGATTGATCGAATACTTGAATGGACTTCTATGAAGGTCAACTTTCCAAAGTGTGCAATTCAAAACTTAGGCTAGACTGGAAACAAAATGGAAACACTTTGTCATTCCTTTTGATCAGTCCAATTAGAACAAACACATGCATATGATTTTTCTGAAATAAGAAGATTCTTGAGGTTGATTTGAATGTGTTATAATATATCGCACCTCTGTCTGTACTAATCTTGGTGATTTTTCTAATTCTGTCCAGGTGTGAAGCTCAGCAGTCTACTGGGGAAAAAGGGCAATCTGGAAAAAATACAAAGTTATTGGGATGTTGGCTTTTTCCTTGGCGCCAGTATGTTAGCAAATGACCCTCTCCGAGTTATCATGGCTTCTGAGAAGCTTTTTAAACTCAAGGCACCAGCATGGTAAGTCTGGATTCATGGCGGAGTGAAATAAGAAATCAGTGTGATTGGAGTCAGTTGGGACTGCTATGGAAGTGGGAAGATATGAGGAATTGATTGTTCTTTGTCAACACAAAGAAGACAATCCTGCAAAATAAAATCTTTATCTCATAATAATGACAGAATGGTGTACATTCGCTGCTAAATGAGAGAGAGAGAGAGGAGCTTTTATTTGTAATTTATACCATATACAACTGATACAGTAAAAACAAGACAACATTCCTCCAGGACCAAGGGTGC
Source organism: Chiloscyllium plagiosum (assembly GCF_037043375.1). Classification (NCBI taxonomy): domain Eukaryota; kingdom Metazoa; phylum Chordata; class Chondrichthyes; order Orectolobiformes; family Hemiscylliidae; genus Chiloscyllium; species Chiloscyllium plagiosum. The sequence goes on from NW_028270141.1 coordinate 99,661,171, forward strand.
TACATGGACAGCACAAACTACGCAATCGTACACAGCATAAAGTGCTCTCTTTCTCTCGTGCACTCTCCCTTGTGCTCAATGTCTCTCTCACGCTCTTGCTCTTCCCTTCTTTCTTTCTCTCTACCCCTCTTTCTTTCTCTCTTCCCCCCCTTTCTTTCTCTCTTCCCCCTCTTTGTTTCTCTCTCTCCCTCTTTCTCTTCTCCCCCTCTTTCTCTTCCCCCCCTTTCTCCTCTCCCCTCTTTCTCTTCTCCCCTTCTTTCTCCTCTCCCCCTCTTTCTCCTCTCCCCCCTCTTTCTTCTCTCCCCCCTCTTTCGCTCCTCTTCCCCTCTTTCGCTCCTCTCCCCCTCTTTCTCTCCTCTCCCCCTCTTTCTCTCCTCTCCCCCTCTCTCTTCTGTCTTATGTGCTCTAACAAGCACACACATGGGCACCCTCTTCCTGTCTCCCCTAATGGCCATCCGTCACCCTGAATGTAGGAGACTCCCATTGTCCCCCAATCCACTTACTGACAGGTCTCTCCATTTTTGGTGGGCCATGTTCCGCTTGCTCACAGGCTGCCTACAGTTTGATTGAGAAAGAGAACTGCCCACTTTCCTGACAAAGATGCAAGCTTTATCAAAAGCAAAATACATCTGAATGATTCCCTACATTTTGTGCATTGTATGACCTCAGGAATTTCAAGCCACTTTACAGCCAATTCAATACTTTGTAAGTAAAGTTATTCCCTGTAATTTAGGGAAATGACAAATCCATTTTTCACACTGCCACCTCGCAAACAGCACAAAGGTAATGGTGCTATCAGCGGTACCAGTAATGTTGAGTGAAGGATTTAAAGTTAGAGACGTACAATTGGCCAGAATTAGATGAACACTGACATCTTAGACGGTTGCCAGGTTAAAGAGGGCAAAGAAATGGGAAAGGCTGAGGAACTAGAGGCATTCTGAAGTAAGATAGGAATTTAAGGGCATGCCTTAATGGGGAGCTGAGGACAGTTAACAAACACAGTGGATGGTGGTTGAACAGGACTTATCGGGCATTGAGAGAGTAAAGTTTTGTATTAGCTTATGTTTTGGAGGCAGAAAGGTAAACCTGAAGAGCTTTGGAATTTTCATGCTTTTTGTTCCTTCTAGATGTGGATCTGCTGAAGCAGAAGCAGAATCGAGCAACTTTAGGGGGAAGTGGGTGAACTTACTGTTAACATTGATATGTCATCAAAGCTTATCTTTGGATCAGATATGACACCAAGATTGCAAACAGTCAGGTTTGGCCTGAGACCATACTCGGGGAGAGTGAGGCTTGAAGCCAGGAATGAAGCTTGTGGCAGGGTCCAGTGATGATGACTTTGGTCTTCCCTTGGTATTTTCAGGAGTATTTTTGTGAATCCAAAACAGTTATAGTGGTCAAACCTGAATTATGCAAATTTCATCACTTTTTGTTGTTTGTTGAACTTAAGGTGTTAAGAATACTTGTGTATCAAAATGAAGTTCAGTGGACCTCCTGATATGTGCTCATTTTGAGTTCTCAAAGATCCATATTGCTAATGGCCAGAACCACGTTGTGTTGTGCACTGTTTTATAAATCTATCTCAAGCTACTAATCAGAGAAAAGAATGGGTTCACTTAATCTCTCCTCTGTGATTCTGTTGCTGTCCTTCTGTAATTGTCTGAGGTTGGCCCAGACTTTTTTCCTGACTGTATTTCACTCTGTCACTCCAGGATACTTTTACTGTGATGGTTGTAATTCCCTTTATCCACGGCTGTGTCCCTGTCATTGTTGTTATAAACCTCACCATCCTACATGAGAAGCAAAGTAGAAGTGAGCCCAGGAGGGTTGTCCAGGATATTGGATTTGGCAGCTGGTTGTCACAAATCTGTCAGCATTCAGCTAGGCAGCTGGGGAGCTGGTGCACTGATCAAAGGGAAGGTGATTGTCAGGATTAGGATCTTCAGATTCATGTCGGAGTGATACACAGACTGGTCAGAAGAATGGGAGCTGAAATGTGACAACTCTTTGGAAGATTTTGCAGCACAGGACCATTGCTGTAGAAGCAGTCAGAGTAGTGGGAGATTCCCAGAAAAGTGGCAAAACCTTTGAAGCTACAGGAAGATTGGTTGCAGGGAACAAAACAAATATTATGTCAAAACTTCTGGCAAAACCCAGTAGGTCTGGCAGCATTGATAGAGAGAAAAGCAGCTGACCTTTCATGCCAAGTGACTCTTCATCAGTTCTGACAACATTTTTGTTAATTCAAGATTTTAGCTCTACATTTTCCCATCCCTCAAGGATATTTTTCAGCTGTAATAGAATCATTGAATCTGTACAGTGTGGAAGCACCCCATTCAGCCATCAAGTCCATGTAAACCCTCTGAAGAGCATCCCACCCAGATCCATCCTCCCTACCCTATCCCTGTAACCCTGGATTTCCCATGGCTAATCTGCCTAGCCTGAACATCCTTGGACACTTTTTAGCATGTCCAACCCACCTAACCTGCACTTCTTTGGACTGTGGGAGGAAACTGGAGCACTTCCCGCGCAAATACAGGGAGAATGTGCAAACTCCACACAGGTAGTGGAGGGTGGACTTGAACCCAGGTCCCTGGTGCTGTGCAGCAGCAGTTCTAACCATTGAGCCACTGTGCTGCCCCTAATGTTCTTGGATATTATGGTGCAAGATTTTATTAAAAATAGTTTGTTTTTAAAATACCTGTATTAAAGATTGACACATAAATGAATGCTGTTCACTAAGGAATAATCAGTGACATAATTATATCCAGGATTATTTGCTAGGACAAATGTTCGGCACAACATCGTGGGCCGAAGGGCCTGTTCTGTGCTGTATTGTTCTATGTTCTATGTTCTATGATTATGCAATAAAGGAAAGGAGTAAACAGATTTGTAACAAGGCAGATTGTTGCACGCTGTCTTACACAGGGTTTATATTGATTGGCTAGCTTTTTGTAGTTTGTCTTCAGCAGTCCATTTAGATATCTGCATATCTTTTTTTAAAATAGTTTTTCCTTCTCGCAACATGATTGAGAGTTTACATTCAATCTAATTAGCTTTACCCTTCAAAAATTGTATAATTTTATTTCGCATTTAAGGCCCTGAGTTGCTTTATTATTTTGAAGAACAAACAGGAGATTTTGTGGTCAGGATCGGGATTCCCAGAAGGTATGTTGCCTCCCTGGTGTCAGGGTCCGGGACGTCTCCGATCGGGTGTATAAGGTTCTAAAAGGGGAGGGCAAACAGCCAGAAATCATGTTACATATTGGCACTAACGATATAGCCAGAAAAAGGATTGAGGATATAAAAAGTGATTTCAGGGAGTTAGGATGGAAGCTGCAAAGCAGGATGAACAGAGTAGTGTTCTCTAGTTTACTACCGGTGCCACGAGATAGCGAGGCGAGGAACAGGGAGTGGGCGCAGCTTAAAACGTGGCTGTGCAGCTGGTGTAGGAGGGAAGGCTTCAGATATGTAGACAATTGGGATGTCTTCTGGGGAAGGTGGGACCAGTACAAGAAGGACGGGTTACATCTGAACTGGAAGGGGACCAATGTCCTGGGTGGAAGGTTTGCTTGAGTATTTCGAGAGGGTTTAAACTAGTATGGCAGGGAGGTGGGAACCTGAGCTGTATACCGGAGGTGAGAGTTGATGCAGATGAGGAAATAGCAAGTGGTAGACCAGCTAGTGGGAAGGATTTTCCTGGGAAGGAACCAAGGGATCAGTTAAAGTGTGTTTGCTTTAACGCTATCAGGAATAAAAGTGATGAACTTAGAGCATGGATCAGTACCTGGTGCTATGATGTTGTGGCCATATCAGAGACATGGGTTTCTCAGGGGAAGGAATGGTTTCTGGATGTTCCAGGGTTTAGAGCATTTAAAAAGAATAGGGAGGGGGGAAAAAAGGAGGGGGTGTAGCACTACTAGTCAGAGAGTGTATCACAGCTACAGAAGCTTCCTTTGTCGAGGAAGATCTGCCTACCGAGTCAGTATGGGTGGAAATTAGGATCAGCAAGGGAGCAGTCACCTCGTTAGGGGTTTACTACAGGCCCCCAATAGCAGCAGGGAGATGGAAGAAAGCATAGGTTGGCAGATTTTGGAAAAATGTGGACGTAGTATGGTTGTTGTAATGGGTGACTTTAACTTTCCCAATATTGATTGGAGCCTCCTTCGAGCAGAAGATTTGAATGGAGCTGTTTTTGTAAGGTGTGTTCAGGAGGGTTTCCTAACTCAGTACGTTGACAGGCCGACGAGGGGAGAGGCCATTCTAGACTTGGTGCTCAGCAATGAGCCGGGGCAGGTATCAGATCTTGTGGTGGGAGAGCATTTTGGTGATAGTGACCACAACTGCCTCACATTCTACATAGCTATGGAGAAGGAGAGGATTAGGCAAAATGGTAGGATATTTAATTGGGGAAGAGGAAACTATGATGTGATTAGACATGAGTTAGAAAGCATGGACTGGGAGCAATTGTTCCATGGTAAAGGCACTATAGACATGTGGAGACTGTTTAAGGAACTGTTGTTGCAAGTGATGAATAAATATATCCCTCTGAACCAGGCAAGAAGGGGTAAGATAAAGGAACCTTGGATGACGAGAGCGGTGGAGCTTCTCGTCAAAAGGAAGAAGGTAGCTTACATAAGGTGGAGGAAGCTAGGGTCAAGCTCAGCTCTAGAGGATTACAGGCAGGCGAGGAAGGAGCTCAAAAATGGTCTGAGGAGAACCAGGAGGGGGCACGAGAAAGGCTTGGCAGAACGGATTAGGGAGAACACAGAGGCATTTTACACTATGTGAGGAATAAAAGAATGGTCAAAGAAAGAGTAGGCCTGATCAGGGAACTTGTGTGTGGAGTCTGAGGAGGTAGGGGAAACCCTAAATGAGTTTTTTGCTTCTCTCTTTACGAAAGAAATGAACTTTGTAGTGAATGAAACCTTTGAAGAGCAGGTGTGCCTGCTGGAATGGATAGAGATAGAGGAAGTTGATGTGCTGAAAATTTTGTCAAACATTAAGATTGACAAGTCGCCAGGCCCGGACCAGATTTGTCCTCGGATGCTTTGGGAAACGAGAAATGCAATTGCTTCGCCACTTGCGAAGATCTTTGCATCCTTACTCTCCACTGGAGTCGTACCGGAGGACTGGAGAGAGGCAAATGTAATTCCTCTCTTCAAGAAAGGAAATAGGGAAATCCCCGGCAATTACAGACCAGTAAGTCTCACGTCTGTCGTCTGCAAGGTGTTAGAAAGGATTCTGAGGGATAGGATTTATGATCATCTGGAAGAGCATGGCTTGATTAAATGCAGTCAACATGGCTTTGTGAGGGGCAGGTCATGCCTCACAAACCTTATCGTGTTCTTTGAGATTGTGACTAGAAATGTTGATGAGGGTCGAGCTGTGGATGTGGTGTATATGGACTTCAGCAAGGCATTTGATAAGGTTCCCCATGGTAGGCTCATTCAGAAGGTCAGGAGGAATGGGATACAGAGGAACTTAGCTGTCTGGATACAGAATTGGCTGGCCAACAGAAGACAGAAGTAGTAGAAGGAAAATATTCTGCCTGGAAGTCAGTGGTGAGTGGCGTTCCACAGGGCTCTGTCCTTGAGCCTCTACTGTTTATTGACTTGGATGAGGGGATTGAAGGATGGGTCAGCAAGTTTGCAGATGACACAAAGGTTGGAGGTGTCGTTGACAGTATAGAGGGCTGTTGTAGGCTGCAGCGGGACATTGACAGGATGCAGAGATGGGCTGAGAGGTGGCAGATGGAGTTCAACCTGGATAAATGTGAGGTGATGCATTTTGGAAGGTCGAATTTGAAAGCTGAGTACAGGATTAAGGATAGGATTCTTGGCAGTGTGGAGAAACAGAGGGATTTTGGTGTGCAGGTACATAGATCCCTTAAAATGGCCACCCAAGTGGATAGGGTTGTTAAGAAAGCATATGGTGTTTTGGCTTTCATTAATAGGGGTATTGAGTTTAAGAGTTGTGAGATCTTGTTGCAGCTCTATAAAACTTTGGTTACACCACACTTGGAATACTGAGTCCAGTTCTGGTCGCCCTATTATAGGAAAGATGTGGATGCTTTGGAGAGGGTTCAGAGGAGGTTTACCAGGATGCTGCCTGGACTGGAGGGCTTATCTTATGAAGAGAGGTTGACTGAGCTCAGACTTTTTTCATTGGAGAAAAGGAGGAGGAGAGGGGACCTAATTGAGGTATACAAGATAATGAGAGGCACAGATAGAGTCAATAGCCAGAGACTATTTCCCAGGGCAGAAATGGCTAACACGAGGGGTCATAGTTTTAAGCTGGTTGGAGGAAAGTATAGAGGGGATGTCAGAGGTGAGTTCTTTACACAGAGAATTGAGAGTGCATGGAATGCCTTGCCAGCAGCAGTTGTGGAAGCAATGTCATTGTGGACATTTAAGAGACTGCTGGACATGCATATGGTCACAGAAATTTGAGGGTGCATACATGAGGATCAATGGTCGGCACAACATCATGGGCTGAAGGGCCTGTTCTGTGCTGTACTGTTCTATGTTCTATATTCTAACAAATCCCTATTGAGTCGTCGGCTACTCGTAATTCATTGGTACCAAGCCACCCAGATGTGGAAGGATTTTGGTGGGTTGCTGGTTGGTGCTTAGACCCCTTTTAATTTTCACTTCTCATTTCGCTAAATTCCAGAACACGCAAACACTATTTGTACAGCATCTGTTAACTTTGTGTTTCAGCTGGTAGGGTTCCTAAATCCCTGGGAACATTAAAATGCAATTGCCTCTCACAATTTAAAAGGTATTCTACATTTCCTACGAAAGCGACTAACCTCAGATTTTCCCATATTATGCTCCACCTGTCACCTGTGTCCACACTTCTAACCTCGCTGTCACTTATTTTGCTCAAAGTGTGGTGCTGGAAAAGCACAGCAGGTCAGGCAGCATCTGAGGAGCAGGAGAATCGACATTTTGAGCATAAGCCCTTCATCAGGAATGAGACTTGTGGGCCTGGGGGTGCTGAGAGATATGACCTGGGGTGTGCAGTGAGAGAAGGACTCACTAATATTCTTATAGAGAGAGAAGGAGAACTACTTCAAGGTAGGCATCGTTGGAAAAGGCTTCACAGTAAGGTTAGAATCAACTAGGAGAAAGTGAGATCTGCAGATGCTCGAAATCAGATTCTAGATTAGAGTGGTGCTGGAAAAGCACAGCAGGTCAGGCAGCATCCGAGGAGCAGGAGAATCAACCTGTTGGACATAAGCCCTTCATCAGGAATGGCTTATGCCCAAAACATTGACTCTCCTGCTCCTCAAATGCTGCCTGACCTGCTGTGCTTTTCTAGCACCACACTTTTCTATTCTGACTCTCCAGCATCTGTAATCATCACTTATGCTCTGTGTCTCTTTGCCTTGTATCGTGTCTCTTCAGAGCTTTACTGTCTTACCAATATTATACATGAAATACATTACATTCTGTTTCCTCATCCATGTCACTTACATAGATTTGTAAATAGCTGAGAATCCCAGAAGCAGCCTGACAGTCAAAAAATGACTTATTTATTCCTACTCTCTGTATTCAGTCTTTCAACCAGTTCTCTGTCCATAGCACTAGATTAAGAAATAGTGAGATATTATTTGGGAACAGAGTAAGAGGACAATCATAAAGTCTCAATTAGGGTTACTGTAAGTATACAAATGTGTTGATTTTGTTTAAAACAAGTTGGTGAGCTGCAGGTCACGATAGAAATTTGACATGGTGATAAAGGAAGATATTGCCTCAAAAAAGGTCAGGATTGAATAGTAAATATTCTTTCTTCCAAGGTGTAAAACAACAGAGGGAAATAATGAGAGGGGGAAGGTGGCGGTACTGAATTAAGAGATCACTACCGTGGCTTATAAAAGATCATATCCCAGTGGGTTCAAGGACAGTTTTCTTGGCTAGACCTGAAAAGCAAAAGGGTACCATTAAATGTCTGTATCAATTCATGGCTGTACTTTGATAAGTCACCAGAACCATACAGGCAGCATTTGAGGATATTGAGGACAGCAAGGGTGAAAATTACAGAGCAATGGCTCTAATCTTTTGAGTCTTAATTTGATATAGTGGTAGTGCCAGAGAACTGAGGAATTATAATTGTTGCACACTTGTTCAACACAGGGTGTCAGGATACGGGCCAAGCATTTTAATCTTTATAGTGGAAGAGATTTTAGAAACAACAATCCAGAATAAAATTAACAGTCATTGAACAAGAGAAGTTTAATTAAGGGAAGTCAGTTGCTAAGGGCAAATAATGTTTGTGACGTGCTTGAGTTTTTGATGAATTAACAGAGGATTGAGGAAGGTGATGTGGTACAAATGAACTTCTAAATGATTTTTTATAAAGTACGTGACATGTTAACAGAGTTAAAGCTAATCATCCTCCTCTGCTGTCTTCTCCTCTCAAGCCCATACAGCTAAGTCCTTATTAGCAGGGGCTAGATTCTGCCTCCCCTGGGTTAACCATGCTTAATCTTCCTTGACACCTTAATAGCTACCCATTTTCTCTCAGTCTGAATTTGCATAAGTCTCATTTGTAAACTTTATATCCATCAAACTCTACACTTGACATACCACAGTGACTCCAGCTGCTGTTTTGGCTGCTTCAGATAAGGGCATATCTTCCATGTGGAAGTATCTTAAGGTTCCCACATGGAAACAGACAGTCATGTTGAAGCTTTGAGCTGCCTCTTGATTAGACAATTAATGTACGTCTTCAGTACTTAAAGACTTTCTAGCTGCTCACCAATCATCTGCTTTATTTTGTAGGGAAGTTAACCATTCCGAAGACCTTTGGTTTTAATTTTCTGAAAACTATTTGTACGATGAGTTTAGTATTGGAGTCCCACAACTGAAGTTTTGTGTCTAAGTCTGGCAACATACTTTTTAAGAAGGATGTCAAGGCAACAGAGTAGGTGTTTCCCTGATTGAGCTTCAGTTCCATGGATCGTTTTAAAAAGCTGAGATTGGTCTCCATTAAGGAGAAACATTCATAGTCCTGCACTGTAAACTGTATGGTGTTCTCCATTAATGCTGCCTGTGCTGCTGAGCATTTCTAACATTTTCTGTTATTTTGTTTTAAATTTTCAGCATCTGTAATATTTTCGGGAGAAATCTTTTTTGTGCACTGATTGAGATCTGAAGTGCACTGCCTGAAATTGTGGTGGAGGCAAGTTCAGATATGATTTTCAGTAGGGAATTGGATAAGCCCACGAAGAGGTGAAATTTTGCAGGGCTGTGGGGAATGATGGGAAATTGAGACTAGCTACTCTTGCAGAGAGCCAGCATGGACACAATGAGTCTGATGGCCTCTTTCTGTCCTGTGACCATTTATTAACTCCTGCTTTACCTAATCAGAGAAGCAAAATTCTCTGATTCTCTACTTCTTGCTAGCTGACTGTCACCTTTTAGATTTGCTCTCTTCCTTGAGAGTTTCTCTTGTCTTCCAGAAAAGATTGATGAACACACTGATTATTTTTACTTTATCCTGAGAGCATCCATGATGGAAAAGTCATGGTCAATTTTACATTTTAACATCAACCATTGAAGGGAACCTGCAGCTAAGTTTTATTAATTAAACCAACAAAGGATTGAAAATGTCTGATGGAAGAAGATTCAGTCAGTTATTGGCAATATAACCCTACACCGTAAGCCAGTTTGGTGGTGAGCCTGCCAGTGGGATGAAACTTTTTTTTAATGTTCCTGACCAGCTTTTCTTTTGATGCTGTCTGTATTTGTAGGTATCTGAAGTCTGTTGTACAAACCATTCACATATATCAACGTTTCAAGAAACAGACTCCAGAGCAGCCCCCTGAATGTCAGGAGCTCATGGACTTTTGGATGGATTTCATTGTGGAAGCCACCAATGAAGCTGTGACGCTGGTTCGGTTTCCTGTATGTCGTCTTATTGAATGTTTTATCTGTATTTCTACAGCCTCGTTCTCCCACATATAATTACTCAAGCACCTATGTGAGAACAAACACAGGCGCATGCACACAAGCACAATGTAAAGGTGCAGTCCTCAAAAACTGAAACTCATTGAACTCTGTATAATTATTGATATCAGCTGATGGTGAACTCTAGCATTGACTGCACCAGAACGTGTTGGGGTCAGGAGGAAATCAACTAACTAGAAAGGGTCTGGTGGCAAAAATAAACAGATCATTTGGGTGGTACGGTGGCTCAGTGGTTAGCACAGCTGCCTCACAGCACCAGGGACCCAGGTTGAATTCCAGCCTGGGGTTAACGTCTGTGTGGAGTTTTCACATCCTTCCCGTGTCTGCATGGGTTTCCGCCAGGTGCACTGGTTTCCTCTCATAATCCAAAGATGTGCAGATTAGGTGAATTGGCCATGCTAAATTGTCCATAGTGACTAGGGATGTGTAGGTAGGTGCATTAGTCTGGGGTAAACATAGAGGGGTAGGGGAATGGACCTGGGTGGGTTACTCTTCGGAGGGTCAGTGTGGACTTGTTGGGCTGAAGGGCCTATTTCCACACTGTAGGGGTTCTATTTGACATTACATTACGTTACATTACAGTGTGGAAACAGGCCCTTCGGCCCAACAAGTCCACACCGACCTGCCGAAGCGTAACCCACCCATACCCCTACATTTACATCTTTTGAGGAACAAAAGTGCAATGCAAGTCTGACATTCCAGATGGGACCACTTATACTGTCTGGTTAGCTTGTACAATTTGAATTCATAATAAACACAACTACTTTGTTTTATCATTCATTTTAAGAATAGATGAGTCCTGGTAACAATATTAAACCTTTGTACACAAAGATTTCACAACTCTCTTCCATAGATAATGGAAATATCTAGTCTTGCAAACACCTACACATACAATTGCTCACGCCCACTGCAGTTACTATACCAAGTTAGTGTGGACCAGTGTTTTCTGTTTGGGAATGTTTTTATTTCTAAATAAGAGAATTCAGCAAAATCACTGGGGGGTAATAAACTACATAGAGACAGAATATTTGCACCCTTACACTGTGTAGTGTACAAATACACAGTTATGAGCAGGAAAATATGTGAGTGTTTATGACAAATAGTATATCATGCCTCTGTCCGTTTGCCCTCAAAGGTCAATGAGACTAACCTTCACTTGAAACAATTGGGCAGGAATCCGGCAGAGCCAATCACCTGCCCAATTTAGAATCTGCCAGATTCACAGCCGGTGAAAATCAGTGGTTTGGCCTCAGCTGGAGAATTGTGTCCAGTTCTGAACACCCCGCTTTGAAAAAGATGTGAAGGGATTAGAGAGAGTTCAGTCAAAAATTCATGAGATCACAGAAGTTTTACAGTGCAGGAGGAGGCCATTCAGCCCTCTGGGCCTAAACTGGCTCGTTAAATGAGCCTCATTGACAAAAGGAAATCTCCGGCTTTTCCCCCAAACCTGTACACTTGAATTTTTATCCAAAGAATCACCCAGTGCTCTCTTCTAGGCCTCGATTGCCTCCACCACACTTCCAGGCAGTGTATTCCACATCCTAACTACTTGGTGAAAATGTGTTTTCTCAAGTCATCTTTACATTTTAGGCAAATCTCTTTAAATATATGCCCTCTCATTCTTGGTCTTTTTATTAGCAGGAACATTGAGTCATAGCGATGTACAACACGGAAACAGACTCTTCAGTCCAACCTGTCCATGCCGACCAGATATCCCAACCCAATCTAGTCCCACCTGCCAGCACCCATTCCATATCCCTCAAGCTCTTCCTATTCAGTTTTCTCTATCTACTCTATCCAGCCCACTCATGATTTTGAATACCTCGTTTCTTCAAGATGAAAAGTCTTAGCTTTTTCAACCTGTCCTCATAGCTCAAATTCTTCATTCCTGAAACCATTCTTGTAAATTGCTTTTGCATACTCTCCAATGTATTCACATCCTTCCTATCATGTGTTCCCCAGGTCCAAAAAGAGAGGCGGAACTTCAGATATGTAGAAAGATTGAATAAATTGGTAGTGTTTTCCTGAATATAGAGGAGGAAATTTGGTGGAGGTTTCAAAATCACAAGGAGTCTGGACAGAATCGATATGGAAAGGTAGTTGCCATTGGTGAAAGAATTGAGAACCAGAGTAAGGTCATTTGCAATGGAAACATAAAGATGAAAACCTTACAAACAGTGAGTGGTTAGGATCTGGCATGAAGGGAGTGAATCATTATCTGAAAAAGAAATACAATTGTGGGGGCACTGGCAAAAGGTAGGGGAATGGCAGTAAGTGAACCAGTACCATGAAGGGCTGAAGGGCCTCCTGTGTTACAACCGTGCTGAAGTTCAGTGGCAGGAAGTCCACTCTTCCACACACAGTTGAAAGCTAAAAGTTTGCTTCAATGATTCAGTTAATTACTGGGGTACAGCAATGTGCATTGGACGACTTCAGGGAAACAAGTTGCTCCACATTGTATGATAAAATCTGTTGTGCACTGAGAAAATTAGCACATTCGTCATTTATTAAATACATGTAATCTTAATGTGCATTCTTATGTGAATAGTATTCATGTTAATAATTACACATAATAGTTATCAAGCTGGTAATGTTGACATTTTGTGGGTATGTTAAGGTGGTGAGCCAGCACCACGTATTGTCACTAATCTATTGATAAAGGAGACTTTATTGTATGCAAACTCTGGGATCATGAATTTGTCATTTTTCGTACTTTTATGACCAGGTTTTAATCTTGGAGCCAACTAAGATATTCCAGCCTGCCTACTTATCCATAAACAATGATGCAGAAGAGAAGACAGTATCTATTTGGCACGTATCACCACATGACAAGGTAATTTATAGAACATATAACAAAAATAATTCATGGATTAATTTCTCGGTATTCATGATTCTTTAGCTGAAATATGCATTTTTTTTTTGTTTCTTTTTTCTTCTATGGGCCCAACGGGCTGTGTACTACAGAATGGCATTTATGAATGGAACTTCAACGCTGCAACTATTAGGGGTGTGAGGTCAGTAACTGGCTTGCCTTGGCTCTTTAATATATTTTATAGCTACAGCATAAAAGCAGAGTACAGCCAGTATATCAGCACTTTTTGTTAAGAAGAAATGGTCATATTTCTTTCAGCGTTCATAACTGTCGATATGGATATGTAGTTATTGATTTAGGTTGTAATAGTTTAAGCAGACAACAATTTTAGGGACTTGATCAGCGGTGAATTTGATTGAATGTTTTTTACGTAAGGATCTCTGTGAAAAGAAAAATTATGCAAATTAAGTATGTGTCTTGACAGAATTATTCCCTAATTTTATTCAGGTAGAAACATTTTTCTGGAAAATATAGATGAGTTCACTTGACATTTTATTTAAGAATAAAAGTTGTTCTTAATTTTTAAGGGAATAGTTAAAGATCCTTGACAATCAGAATTGTGATGGTAAAAGATATTGTAGGTTTTTGAGAGACTGTAATCTGTTACAGTTTACTGACTTGATTTTCCTTCCTGAGTTTGAGAATACTTCTGGTATACTGCTAAATGAATTCCGAAAGAACTGCGGATACTGAAAATCAAAAGCAAAAGCAGAAATGGCTGGAAAGGCTTATCAGATCTGGCAGCATCTGGGAAGCGAAATCAGAGTTAACTTTTCATGTTCTGAGGAAGTGTCACTGAACCCGAAATGATAACTCTGATATCTCTCCACAGATGCTCCAGACCTGCTGAGTTTTTCCAGCAATTTCTGTTTTTGTTTCTAGTATACTCTTCTTTGGTTTTGAAAAGTGTATTTGACAATTTCTCTTATGATAGACTAAGATCAAAGGGATACAATTGGAACATAGCCATATTTGATAATTGTTACTTGTTTTGGCGATATTACTTAAGCTCAGTTGGCTGGAATGCTGATTTGTGATGCAGAGTTACACCAACAGCATGGGTTCAATTCCTGTTCCAATTCAGGTCCTGCTTTCACACCTCCATCCTTCGCCTGAGACGTGGGGACCCTCTAGTTAAACCACCACCCATCATCTTTCTCAAGTGAAAGAGCATCCCCATGTTCCTCTGGGACTTTAACAGTTTTCCTATTCTTGATTTGCAATCTTTCTAAATAACAAGAGGATTGAGGAAGTGGATAATTTTGAAAAAAAAAACTGATACAAGCTTCATAACTAACATGAAAACAGATAAATTGCTAGCAAAACAATAAAAGTCATGTACAGAGGAACCTCGATTATCTGAATTTCAGATTATCCAAAGATCTCAAAGTCCTGATAGAAACATTACATCAAAGAGGTGTTTCAACACTGATTTCGTCTTTTGTTTACAAAGACTAAAATGAACTCGGCTTACTGAAATGCTGCTGAGAATAGTCCTGGACATTGATGGGAGCCCTGGCATTGTCTCCAAATGACTGACCGCCCTCTATATCTCTCCCCACACTTTCCCTGGAGTTCAACACGGGCGTACTCTAAACCCTCATTCCCCAGATAATCTCTCCAACATTATCCTGTACAGGGCAAAGGTGGGACCTGTCAAAAAGTCGCAGTTAAAAGGGGTGTGTGTGTGTGTTTGTTTTTTTTTTCAGCACCCCCCCCCCCCCCCCCCCCCCAAAGGCTGCAGCAGTCTTCCTGTTTGTGTCCATTTCAGCTGCCTCGAAGAGAGGGTGGGATAGGTGTCAGACGAGGGGTGGGGGTCAGACAGGGGGCAGGGTTGGGTCAGATGGGCAGGGGCTCAGCGCAGTGTGCTGCTGCCTAGCCTCCTGAACGGGGAACAGACTTAGCAAGTGTTCGCTGTGTCAATCCCATTGAACTGATGGCAGGGTGGGGAGGGTGGGGGCTTCAGTAATGCTACAGGTCCCTTACACACAAGTGTTCTCTGCTCAGAAACAAACCCTGAGACAGAGAGAGGGAGCAAGGCAGGCAGAGCGAGGAAATAGGAAACCCCTCAGAAAACTCTGAGCACCAGAGGAGAGGCATAGAGTCAATTAACCGAATAATCAATTGTCCGAACAAAATAGTGCCTGCCCATCTCGTTCTGATAATCGAGGTTCCTTTGATAACCATTAGATTTGATGTTACCTTGTCCCAGACAAAGATTAGGAGCCAGTAAATTTTGGTAAATTGAATTAATTGAACCTCCGGATTTGCTACAGTTACACCCACCTTATTCAATAGCATGTGGGTTGAGTGAAAAAACTGAAAAGGAGTAGTACCAAACAACATTTTTGTAATGACTGAGTTGACAGGGAGTGGGTGATGAGAACTGTGTGAATTCCTGAAGAGGAGTTAAGGTGCAAGTGAGAGTGTAGTTTAACCAGCTTCATTTACTTTTGTCTGTGATCCAAAATGTTTACTTATGTACTGAAGATTTTATGTCAGACGATAAACTAAACTGTGATCTGCTGAAAAAGTGTGGGTATAGGGTTGTTAACCTGAAAAATTGTCCTCTTGATGTTGCAGTGTTTCAAAATGTGATGAGCGATGTTGCTTCCTGTATGTTCTGCATAATTCAGATGACTTTCAGATATATTTTTGCACAGAGCTACACTGCAAGAGGTAAGTATATTTTAACAATCTCAGCTTCATGCAGGCTGCAAATTCCTGTCTGCAAGGCATGATGTATAATTTATTGTGAAAAAATGCTATTTATAATCAAGTAATTAGTTGAGGGTGTGTACCTGACTCATCTGATTTTACCACCCACTTAGTGTAAATAAGCTGTCGTGAGCTCTAGCAGCTTGTTATGTGGGAATTTGCTAAGGTGTAATCTCGGTAGTCAATAATGGTATTGTTGATATGTACAGTGCACTATACCATTAGAATTCTAGTTTTCACAGAGCTTTCATTGGCTCAGTACTTTTGTGACTTTCTCTTCGATGTATAAATGAAGCATTTTAGAGTATCTTAATTTAATTTGGAATGTAGTGCCATTGCTCAGAATGTAAAAACAGAAGCGGTTTTGTTAATATAATGTTTTAAAGCTTCCATTTTAATGACATTCTCAGCTTGATCTGAGGTTGTGTTTAAGGACCTTTAGGGGAAAACCAGATGATTAATTTTATTTTGGTTGCTTGGCAAAAAATTGCAGTGAAATCCTTCTGAGAAATTATATGAAAAAACCACAGAGTGCTTTGCTATGCAATCTATAATCCAAAGACAAATGGAATCAAAATATTTAAAATTTTCATGAAATCAAAAAAAAATTTGGATCACATTCATTTGTATGCCATTTTTCACAACACTGGCAAAGTTTCTGCAGCAGTAAAAGATATGGCGTTTTCTTTTTGCACTGTTTAATTGGGGCAGAACTGTGTAATGATTTATATGCCTTAATGAAATTGTCACTTCTTCATTTAAAGTTGGCTGAAAAAGTCAAGAGAAAAATGTGAACTAACATTCCAGATATAATACTGTTAAGTATGACCATAATCGAGCATGCAAATTTAGGTCAGTCTAAGTATAGTGCTGGACATTTCCATACCTAGAAGTTTTTTAATTATGGGAAATTTACTTTGCTCCAATAATATTTTTACCTTCTTTGAATTTAATTTGTTTTTTGTGGGTTCATTAGGTTTCCAATGTAATGGGGTATGAAATAAAATGCAGCGAATAGAAGTTGCAGTTTGGTGGTGAAGATTACTAACCAGAATTTCTTTTAACGGAAAAATACAATGGGCATAATTGAAAGGACAGACTAATTCATAAAAGCACAGACGTACGAGTAACAGGACTTGTCAATAAAAATGAGCATCTGTGTTCTCAATGTTTGTTTTCAGATTCTGTGAAATGGTGAACTCTATAACCGACGAGGTAGGAAAGGGTGCCGAGGAAGGTGACTCGGAAGGAGATGCTTTGGAGGTAAGACAATCTCTTCTGCAAAAAAAAAACCCAGAAAATTCCAGAAACACAAATAACAACATCTCTGGAGTAATAAACAAATGAAGTGTTTCAGGTCCATGAACCTGAACATGTTATTACTTTGTATTGAACTGCAGCTTATTGATTTTCATTGTATAATTGAGCAGAAAATGGGCCATTCAACACACTATGCCTAACCTGCTCCTTAAGGTACTGGCCTGATATTTGGGAAGGGGATGTAATTGAAAATAGCTGATGAACCAAGACCAAGCCCACAAAAAAACCTGTTGAACTTAATGACGGGAAGTTATCAAGAGCTTGTAGCCCAGCCTCCTGCCAGCCAAACAGGCAGCCTGGTCAGTGGGTGTAAGAGTGAATACCTTTGTAGCAGGAAGTCTTAGCTAGTGAACTTTGAAAACATTCAGGTAATTGGTAAGAGATTTGTCATCCATAAAAAGAAATGATTGGGAGAGCTGGAGATCAGGTTTGAGGTAATGGTGAGGTTTGAGAGAAGCTGATTAGGACAGCAAGGGAGATACGAAGATTTGGACTTGATAAATAGAAAGAAAGAAAGCTTCCAATGTGTATTCTGGGGAAAGTATCCCTGCTCCTCCATGCCCAACAGGAAATGCTGAGAAAATCACTTGGTTTAGGGAGTTGGCAACTTCTGAGTTTCCAAGCCCAATAAAACTTGCACAGCATGAACTGGTCTCAAATCAGGCTGTGCACTTTGAGCAAGCACTTGTTGGAACTTAGAAGAATGAGAGAGTATCTTATTGAAACATATTAGATTCCTCGGGGACTTGACAATGTAGATGCGCCAAGGTTATTACTCCTAGTAGGAGATTCTAGCATTAGAGGGCATAATTTCAGAGTTAGGGGTCACCCATTAAAATGGAATTAAAGAGGAATCTGTACTCTCATAGAGGTGAATCTGTGGAATTATTTACCCCAGAGGGTTGTTGAGGTTGGATCATTGAGTATATTCAAGGATAAGACCGAATTTTAAGATAATTAAGCATTATGAGGGAAAGGCAGGAACGTGGCATTGAGGATTATCAGATCAGTCATGAACTTATTGAATGGTGGAGCAGACTCAATGGGCTGAATGGCCTACTACTGCTCATCCATCTTATAGTCTTATAAATATGTTATTAGCTTCTGTGTTTTGGGATTAAATGCCACAAATTGGATTTAGTAATTAATTTTGCATTTTTCAGTGGGTTAACTTTAGGAATTACAAGACCAGTGTAAATATCTAATTAAGTTTTCTAGCCCAAGATATCAGACTTTAACCAGGATGTGAACAGATTGGATGTTTTTGTCATATGCATTTAGAACTCATGAGATTTGATCTGAAGATGATACTTCTTCTGGCCTCACACCTTGATCACTTTGTGGGATATCCTTCATGGTTTTACTGACTTCTTAAAAAATGAATCTTATTCACATTTTCAGTAGTTTGGTATGTCTGACAGATATATTTTCTAAAATTCATGCCACTCGTTTTGTTCACGTGGTGCATTATCCATGCTGAACGGTACATGTAACTAAAGTCATCAAATTTTCTTTCTTTGACACTTCAAAACCATCACCATTTATTCAACATTTTTGCAATCTCCCTCACTTGCACTAGACTTGATCCTGACTTGTACTTTCCAAATATACTTTAAGTAATTATTGATATCTATATTTGTGAGTTATCCAGTCAGGAGTGATGCCTTTCACATCAGATGTATTGTTAATTTTTTGCTTTCAAATTAGTACTTAACCAAAAGAATGTAATTATAGCTGAAATTATGCAAATTGTTGCAAATAAATTGTGGTCCTATGGGATTGGATGTGCTCCAAACTGGACTCCTGATATTATTGTAAATTGCTGAAATTGTACCAGATAGCAAACACATGTCTGGGCTTAGAGTGGGTTCCAGTCTGGATGTCAGCCAATGTGAACTGAGGTTGAGTTCATTCAGAAACTGTCTTCCTTCCATTTTCTAATAAATGGCCAGAACAGAATTCCCAATGCCATTGCAAATTAATTTTCACATCACATTTTTACATCTGAGAGCCTGACTTGATGGTCCCAAACAATGTAATGGCAGCCTCTTGCCAAGAGCTTCATTAGATTTTTTCATTGAACTTTTTCTGTCACAGCATTGTTATTTGTCTGTGAGCTTTCATTTTTCAAGTTTATTTGTTTCTGTAGGATTTTATTACAGGACTTGAAAGGAATGGAGTTCAGCCTTCTGCAACCTTGCGTATTATATACTCTTGATGACACCTTTGATTTGTAATATACTACTGTTTGAGTTTAAGAATTTCAGAATTGCGGCTGGTGGGAGATTTTGTAGGTAATTTTAAACTTTGTTCGTGGGTTTTAGGCCTGTAAATAAGGATAAACATCTGTTTGAAAATATTTAATGTCTTTTTGTTGCAACTTTTCAATCAGTGAGTTTCCAGCAACAGTTGTGTAACTTGTTACAGTAAATCCTTACAGCCCAGTTTGGACTAAGCTGTTTCCCTGGAGTTTGCACAACTCACTGAGTGTGATTAACTGTTAGGTTTACTTTTCCTCATATGCATTCACATTCACTTAACCTGTTTAACTTCCTGTGGGTGGTGATGGTTCATGACTGGAATATAAATTAGCAATATTTTTTGCCAATTCTAATTGCCTAATTAATTTTTCCATAAGCATTTTAAAAAGGAAGTGAAGTGAAAGTGAGGCATTAAAGAAAATTGAAGTTGAACCAGGTTAATACATTATGTAAGTATTGCCTTCAAAATAACTTCAATAGTTCAGCGTAGCAGTGTAGGCAAAGGCTGTATGTTATTGGCCACTCCACAGCCCCACGATAAAGTAGTAAGTTCCGCTTGCTGTCTCTTCTAAATCTCTTGTATTTAGTTTTGTCTTAATGTTCTCATGTATTCACTCTACCTTTTTACATTCACCCATAGTTTAAATTCTAGATTATCTCTGCATTTTTCTCATGCACGATAATGTTCTAGTGAACCTGCATTGAGAACTCATTCGAACATCCGTCTCTGTCTATCCTTCCTCTCGTGTGGAATTTGTGGCTGTGTACAATACTTTAACTGTGATCTTATTGTTTCTTACTAGGTCATCATTTCTGCTGGGTATTATACTTTCAATCTGCATAATAAGACTGAGAAATCTGTCAGCTTCTTTTTGATCTTGTCAAACTGAAATGCTATTTTCTATGTTCTGTGGACCTGCACCCTGACCCTCCCTCTGCTCTCTGAGGGCACCAAAACAACTTCCACTCACCACTGTAAACTTTAACCAAATGAATCACCTTACATTGACATTGAGTTTCATCAGCCACTTCTAAGCCCCTTTCCCCAATTATTTCTTTCCAGTTTCCCTTCAGGTATCTCTTATATTTTTCCATCACCTTCTCTCAGTCTAATTTCAAATAGTCTGTGTACAAAGTGAGCCTCTGGGAAGAACTGCCCTCCACTCTTCCCATGCCCCACCAGCCAATTATTTCCTTTCTCCCATTTTACAACACCAAGTGCATTTTTAGAAACATCCCAAATTGTCCAAGTTCACAAGTGGAATGTAAATCTGCACCTTACTGACTTCAGAGGCTACCAACTGAGCCGAGAGTTGGCACTTTTTCAAAAGGACAATTTTCTATGAGTCATAAATTGATGACAGCAAAGAAGGAGACTATTGAACCTGTCCAGATTCTTCTGACAGAGCAGTGAATCTATGAAACTGTATCATAAAGGGCTGTCATTATGTATATTTAAGCCTGAGGTAGACAGTAAGGGAATTCAGGGCTGTGGTAAAAGGCAGAAAAGTGGAGTTGAGGATTGCCAGATCAGTCCTGAACTCATTGAATGACAGCAAACTTGATAGGCTGAACGCTTTACTGCTTCTTATAGTGTTATAGCTGTAATATTTGGCTGGTGCTTAGCAAAAGCAATTTAACTAGTCCCACACCCTGGCATTCTCCTCATAGGCCTTCATTTCTTTTTGCCTTCAGGACTTTGAGCAGCCAGGCTGACTGAAGAGATAGAGAGATGTGTAGAAATTTAATATCTATGGAAGGTTCACCCTGGCACTGACCAGGAGAAGGGATTCACCAAAAGGAAGGCTATCTGCCTTTTCCTTTATCCCCAGATGTTTAAAAATGTGCACCTTCCTTTCAACTGGTCTTCACGTAAGCAGAATGACTGAGAGGTCACAAGCCCCTCTCCACTACTCTATTTTACCTTCAGTAAAGATGGCAAGTTAAAACATAACCTTACAAATCTTCTCAATTTTTGTTTTCCTTTAAAGGGCTGTGGGTGTCATTGGTTAGACTGGTATATGTTGCACACCTTATTTGCCCTTGGTGTAGGTGAACTACCCTTTTGAATTTGCAGTCTGTATGGTGTAGATAAACTCCCAGTGCTCTTAGCAAGAGAGTTCTGTAATATTGACACAAACACTGCAACGAAATGGCAAATGTGTTCCAAACTAGTTACGAATTCTGGAAATAGAAACGTAGATAACCAAAGCAAGCCAGCTATGGTGAACCACGATAAAATGTTAGTTTGTCCTCACCTGGACAGCATACTTTAGGATGGACGTGAAATCATTCGAGAGGGTGAGGAAAAGATTTGCCAGAATTTGGGTCTAATTTAATGCGGACTTGAAACGTCTTGCTGAAGGTTTTTGATTTTGCACATGAGTAATTTGTAATGGCATTGTTTCCGGTAAGTTGGAGCTTGTAGTATAGTTTGGGAAACTTGGTCAGGATAGACAGGTTGGACTGAAGTCGACTGTATGACTATTATACTCTTCTAACGTGACAGTTTGTTGAGTCATGCCATGAAGGGAATAAATCCACGCCTACCAATTCAGGTACTGGAGGAGAAAGTGAGGTCTGCAGATGCTGGAGATCAGAGATGGAAATGTGTTGCTGGAAATGCGCAGCAGGTCAGGCAGCATCTAGGGAACAGGAGAATCGACGTTTCGGGCATCAGCCTGAAGAAGGGCTGATGCCCGAAACGTCGATTCTCCTGTTCCCTAGATGCTGCCTGACCTGCTGCGCTTTTCTAGCAACACATTTCCAATTCAGGTACTGGTACTGATTGTTACTAGAGAGAACATCAGTTACAGTGGGATGGTGGGAAACTTAACATGGGGTCAGTCTACTTACCTTAATGATTGGCTTGTTATAAATTTCACAAGTTTACAACTGGGGGCTAAAGAAACAAGTGATGAGCCTCTTTCCCATGCTAATCACAGTCCAATTGACAATGTAGATTGGACCCAGTTGCAATTTTATTGAACATGGTGGAAGTTAAAGTGAAAATACATGACTCATATGGATTAGATGTCTAAACAGGAAGTGACCAGAAAAATGTTACCAATATATTTTTCATTTATGGGTCTAGAATATTAGCTCCTCACAAGCTTTGTCAGCCCTACCTTATATCAGCATTGTGGCCTATCTCCCATGAGTACATTTTTTTACATTCTTTAGCAAGATGTGGGCATTACTGTCCAGGGCAGCATTTATTGCCCATCCCAGTTTGCCCAGAAGGCAATTAAGAGTCTGCCACATTGTTGTCAATCTAGAGTCACGTAGGACGGATTTCCTTCCCTGAAGGGCATTAGTGAACCAGGTGCGTTATTACAATAATCTGTTTACAGTGTTTACATGGTCATTATTGGGCTAGCTTTTTATTCCAGATTTTTTATTGAATTCAAATTGTATTATCTACAATGGTTGGATTCAAACCCATATTCCCAGAATATTAACTTGGGGTTCTGGATCATCACTCCAGTGACATCACACTGTGCCACCCTCTCCCACTTACCAATGGACCTCTTTTGACGTTAATCGGCTGATATTCTTGAAGTGAAGTGCAACAGGTTGCTTCAAGATTAATGTTTGGCATCCTCTGCTCACCTGAAAATTCAGCTAAGGCCAATGCCACAAAATCATAATCACTCCTCCTTGCACACATTGTCTGCAGGAAGATAATGTAATAACAGAATGTTTTCAGGTTACAGCATGTAGAATTCAAACAATCTGAGGCTTGGTGACCACTTTTTTTTGTGTGTGACAGGTGATGTGCCTGAGTAGTGCAGCATGCAGAATGGAATGCTCACCAATACACTTCGCAAATTGGTTCCTGAATGTCAAAATTGACCCCACAAAGTTGAATGTGATAGTCCTTAAATTGCAGTTTGGAGCTCTGTTTGTTGAAATGTTTATGATACATCCCCATTGTGAACTCTTGACTCAGATTTTCCTGTTATCAAAGCATGACACAGGAGGTAAATGTATGTAGAAAAGAAGTAAGCAATTATACGCCAAGATTATTCATGTGTAGATTAATTAAGCTGTAGAAGAAATGTAAGTACACAAAAGGAAATTGATGAAACTAGAAGGTGAATAATTTTGTTTTCTTTTGTGCCCAACAGTACGATTATGAATATGATGAGAATGGTGAAAAGATGGTGCTGGGAAAAGGGACATTTGGAATGGTCTACGCAGGTAGAGACCTCAGCAATCAGGTCAGAATTGCCATCAAAGAAATCCCGGAAAGGGACAGCAGGCAAGTAACTGTGAATACCTTGAGAGAGGAAACAATTGTCTGTGCAAACTGAATGAATAATGTGATATCAGATATTTTATCAAGTTAGCAATCTTGAACTGTCGCATGAAAAACAGCTAGCCTTGGCAACAAAGGCATTTTTTTGTGACAGTGGATATATTGAGAGGTGTCATTAGTAGCAAGGTCTCCAAATAAAAATATTCCTTCCTTTAAAAAGATCTGAGGCACTAGATGTTGCCATGGTTTCACAATATCCCTAGATTGATGCAAACACATATTGTGTTTGACCGTTGACTCATGTTCATGGTAAAATGGGCTCACAGTACAAAAATTAGTTGGCACTAATTTACCATTCTCTTGACAGTATAATGTAGTAAGGATGCCCTTCGGAAGCTGGGAGCTGATGCACATTGGTATAGATCGACAAATCTTCAGTCCTTGGGTGAAAAGCTTTAACTTTGAATTGTACAAGATGGAGGGAAAATACTTGAGAACAGAGCCAACTTCGTTTTCTTTCTGTTAATTTAAATGAAAATGAAATCAAACGGACTTCATTTTGATGGAGAACCAGACTGCTGAACCCGATTTTCTTCCTGTGCAGCATCTGGTTATGTTTCCTGCTCAAGCACTGAAGATGAGCGTTTATCCCATTTTTGGACCGAGCAAGGTGAACTGCACCGTACATCTGGCTTTGCTAGGAATACTCACAGTGATTTATCACCAGTACAGCCAGCTTTTCAGTGATAATGCAGAATCTAGTATGGAAAGAAGGAAAGGAAATAATTTATCTATATAGATCCTATCATAATATCAGCAAGTGTCTCAGCTAATTAAGTGCAGGAATTTTGAAATGGAATAATTGCCAAATTTCATACGGCAAGATCCTAGTGAGATAACTTCTGGAAAAATCTGTTTTGACATTGTTGATTGAAAGATAAACAGTAGTCAAGATACCAGGAAAACTCCCTGTTCCTATTTATCGATGCCAAATGATTTTTTCTGTCCATCTGAATGGGCATATAGATTTTAATTTAATGAATTTTTGAAAGATGGTGCCTCTGTCAATGCAGCATTCCCGCAGCACTGCAGTGAAGTATTGGCCTAGATTATGTGCTCAAGTCTCTGAAGTAAGACTTCAAACTAGTTTTCTGGAGCCGAAGTGAGCATGTTAACACCTTGGATAGGATTTTCCCAAGAACTTCAGAGACCCAAAATCAAGGACAACAGAACTGGTTCGACAATTATCCAAGGCTTCCTAATTGGTTGCCTGCAGTCTTGCCATTTCATTAAGGACAGCGGCAAACTCTCAGTGTGTGACAGGGCTGGCAGCTCTGAAACCTCGTAGCAAAACTTGGAGAGCTGGGTCTTGCACACCACCTTAGACAGCAAGAAGCTTCAGAGCATTAAATAAAAATGTGCAAAGCAGAGGTCAAACTGTTAGGGTCCTTGGCAACAACATGTAGAGGTGTAGGGATGCCCTTCCCTGCCTGTACCCTCTTCTTTGGGCCATGGCTCCCTGGTTTGCCTTGGGTAGGCCATTTCCCCATGCAGCAACCTCTTCACTGTCAGCAAGATGTCCATTGGATCCAATGATTATGCTCCATGTGTTAAGCAGCCATTATTGTTACTAGAGATCTTCCCCAAAGAGGTTGGGACTGAATCAAGGAGCCATCCTAGCTATGCTTCCCAATGTTTCTCCAGATCCCCACCACATTACCAGGAACCAGGAAAATTCTTCAGCCAGTAACTGTATCCAGATGCATTTGGACTACTCCTTGCTTCAAGCTGCTGTATCCTTGGTTCCCTCGATCTATTCGCCCACAGAATATTCTGGATATCATCAGTCTAAGCTTTACAGCATCTTGATCCTAGTCATCCTCCACCCAGCTTTGGACATAATTGACAACTTGGCATCTTGCTCAATGGTAGCACAAAGTGATAAACTGAAGTATCATCTAAAGACCTCAACATTATTGGTGGCCAAGCAAATTTAGTAAGGTCCCAAATCTTTAAAAGAGTGCATTTTCAGATCTCATAACAAAGGCCTTCAACTATATGGGCTCTATTCCTACATGTAGATAAATTCTGCTCCAGTCTATTTTTTTTTGAAATGTTAAAATTGGATAATAGGTTTGTGATTTTGGTTATTAAGGGACTGATCTGTGTTTCTGTCGATGTTTTTAGGTATTCCCAACCTCTGCATGAAGAAATTGCTCTCCATAAGCACCTTAAACATAAGAACATTGTGCAATACCTGGGCTCTATTAGTGAAAACGGTTTCATTAAGATCTTTATGGAGCAAGTTCCTGGAGGTATTTTTTGATTATATCCATTTTAAACGTGGTATTCTGATCTAGGTTCATCCTGAGTTTTGGGAATGTTTTGAAAGTGCAGTGTGTTTAAGTTAAATGTCATGCCATCAGATTTTTTTTTAGTCATTTTGTGGTGGATGAAACTTGAGAACATGAATTTCCATATAACATTTTTAACACTATCAGTTTATTGAAATATCTTTTACAGAATATTTGAGAGATAGTGACTTCTATCTCGATTTAAGTTAACCATGTGGTTTTGTGCCTGATCATGTGTGCACTTTCGGTCGCTTGTATTTGATCCATGTTTTCTTCACAAAGAACAAGAAGCCTATCTCCACAGATGGGTGGTATTCAAATGATTGATATTTGTGTCCACTAGAAAATCAATAACACATTCTTGTTAATATGATCACAACAGCTCATTGGTCAATCCCAAGGCTTAGATTTTCCAATGGGGCAATAGTTAACTGTGAAGTTGGAGTGGATTTACACATCCTGATCATAGGACCAGGAGTAAGCTGCCATTAAATAGGGTCATGGCTGATGCAATATTCCCCTTGTCCACTTTCTTGCCCTTTGCTGTAACCCTTGATTCACACAATGAGCAAGACTTAATCTACTTCAGTTTTTAATATGCAAAAGGACCCTGCCCCCACAGATCTCTGTGGCAAGAAGTTCCAAAGATTCTCAACCCTCTGAGAGAAGAAATTCCTCCTCATCCCAGGCTTAAATTAGCACTCCGTTATTTTGAGACTATGCCCTCTGCTCCTAGATTTCCCCATGAGAGGAAACATCCTCTCAGCATTTACCCTGTTGTTAGCGCGGATGAAATGATATCAGTCCGAGCCCAGAGTGCGGTTCAACAATCGGTAACGTTTATTGCTACAGTAACGCCGGCGGAGACCAACCGAGGTCTGAATCTCGGCTGCTCTGCTGTTCCCGCGCGCAGCTACATATTATATACTTTTAGTTGTCAGTATGTGTGGAATTTGAGGATGAATGGGATGATAGTTCCCCATCATCACTGGAGTAGGTGCAAATAGAATGTTTCCTGCCATCCCAGGAGAGTTGCAGGGCACACACAATAGGGTGCTAATTGGTTTATGTAAAACAGGTCCGGGTATTATCTGCTTGTCTCTCTCTGTGAGGGCAGGGGCTTGCACCCCCCTTTGTTCCCTTGGGGTGTTGGTGTGTATTGGTCTGATATCAGTCTCTTGATGTGATTAGGAGATGGGTTTCCATATTAATTAATTCTGGAGTTTTGGTCTATGAGTCATGGGTAGTGTTGGTATACTGTGGATTTGATCTGTCCTCTGTCTCCTATCTCCTGGTCACGTGGGCGGACTGGCAGCTGCTGAGTTCTGTGGGTTTAAAGCTGCGACTGCTGTTTAAAACACAAAATGAATTCTTATAGTTTCCTGATGTAGGCATAGTCCCGTGGCAAAAGCAGGGCGGCTCTGATGCCCGCTTGCACTGTCAAGCCGCTTAAGAATCCCAATATGTTTCAATGAGATTGTCTCTCTATATTCCAGTGAGTGAAGTCCCAATCTGTTTAACTGTTGTTGGTAAGACAATCTCTCCATACCAGGGATCATCTTAATGAACCTTTTCTGGACTACCTCCAGTGCATTGGTATCTCCCCTTAAATAAGGGGACCAAAACTGCTCACAGTATTCCAGATGTAAGCTCACCAGTATCTTGTACAGTTGCAGTAAGCTGGTCTCTCTGCTATAGGAAAGATGTTGTGAAACTTGAAAGGGTGCAGAAAAGATTTGCAAAGATGTTGCCAGGGTTGGAGGGCCTGAGCTATTGGGAGACATCGAATAGACTGGGGCTTTTTTCCCTGGAGGGTTAGGGACTGAGAGGTGACCTTGTGGAGGTTTGTAAAATCATGAAGGTTATGGATCGGGTGAATATACAATGCTTTTTCCCTAGGGCAGGGGAGTCCAACATTAGAAGGTATAGGTTTAAGGTGAGGGGGAAAGATTTTTAAAGGCAATTGAGAGGCAACTTTTTCACGCAGAGGGTGGTGGTTGATGTGGGTATAGTATGAGCTGCCAGGGAAGTGGTGGAGACTGGTACAATTATAACATTTAAAAGGCATCCGGATGGGTATGTGAATAGGAAGTGTTTAGAGGGATTTGGGCCAAATGCTAGCAAATGGAACTAGATTTATTTAGGATATCAGGTCAGCATGGACCAGTTGGACCGAAGGGTCTGTTTCTGTGCTGTATGATTCTATGACTCTCCTTGTCTACATGGGTTTACTAGATATTCAGTTGTTTTTAGTCTTTGCTGTCAGCTGCAAACTGCCTGCTAATGCTGCCTACAAAAGAGTTGGCCATATTTCAAATCTTGAACATCTTGAGAATGTGGCAAGACGCAATACATGAAGGTGTTCCTCTCCTTTCTTCTGCATTAATGTGATTGTTCTGTTTTGAATTATTTAGTTGAAGTTTAGGAAGAATAGCTAATGTGAACCTTGTAGGTTGCCAGTCTTAATTTCTATTTTGTGCAAATTAAAAAATAATTCAAGTGTACACCGTTAATTTCACAGGGATTCTCCAGATTGTTCATTATAATTTCAACTGAAAGTTTGCTGAGACCTTAGAGAAATAGTGGAGGTAACCATTAAACTATTTCTCCATGAATTCATAGATCTTGAAAAAACGTCATACCATGTGATTGCGAGAACACCCACAGAAATTCACACACGTGGTATTTGTCCAGTGGTCATTTGTACTGCTATGTTGTTTTTATATGTTCTTGTGTACATGCTGATATGTTCTTGTTTCTATATGTCTGAATGAACAGGCAGCCTTTCTGCCCTTTTACGATCAAAATGGGGTCCCTTGAAGGATAATGAACAAACCATTGGATTCTATACCAAACAGATCCTGGAAGGATTGAAATACCTTCATGACAATCAAATAGCTCATCGAGATATAAAGGTAAACCGTGGCCAATGAACATTAATTATGTTTCTAACAGAAGATACGCATTTGTTTCGATTTTGAATGTAGACCTTCTTGAAACATAGAATCATAAACTTCAAAATACGGAAGAAGGCCATTTGAACCATTATATCTGTACTGGCTCCCGAAAGAGCGATCCAGCTAGACCTGTTCTCCAGCTCTGTCTTTATAGCCTGCTACATTTATCACTTTCAAATACATAACCAACTCTCTCTTAAAACCTTATATGGAATCTACCTCCACCACTCTCCCAGGCAGGGCATTCCAAATGCTAACAACTCTGAGTAAAGGAGTTTCTCCTCATCTCACTCCTAGCTTTCTAGCTGACAATCTTCTTTATCTATCACTATACAGCTCAGTTGCTCAGCACCCACGTTTTCAACGAGGCCATTGCCACCATCTTCTAATTTGGTAAAGTCAGAAGCAAAATACTCACTTAGTACGTCTGCTATACCCTTTGCTTCAGTGAACTGCTTACCCTGCTTGTTTCTTATGGGTCCCATTCTATCCTTCACTAACCTTTTACAATTAAAATATCTGAAGAACATTTTCCTGTTTGTTTTAGCATGGCCTGCCATCCTTTCCTCAAGCTTCCTCTCAGGCTAAGGCTGGAATAAGAAATGCTTTCTTGTGCATTTGAGATACTTTTCCTGATTTCTGTTGCTATTATGATTCTGGATGTATAATATGCCTCCTTTTTCTTCCTTATTTACTCATCAATGTTCCTATATTCCAGGGTACACCAGCTTTGCATACCTTGTATTAATTTCTCATGGGTTAGTTCCTAGTCTTTTTGGAAGTCTCCAAGATAGATGGTGCAATCATTTTCTCAAGTGGGTGAGAGGCAGGTGGATACATGGGACTGAACTCCATTTTTAGGTCCTTTTACCGAATCCAGGCTGGGTTGTTTAAGTTTCCGTGTGAAATCAGTTTGGCAAGCAGCAGGAGTTTTCTCACTAAGCAGAGGCCTCAAGTACAAGAGTTGCCAAAAATGAGCATTCTCACTCAAAAATGTTATCGTGGGGTAAGTGAATCCCTTTTTGGTAGTGGAGAATAGAGTGTTTTTCTGAGGTCCTTCAGCCACATTCTTGGCTAAGAGCAGAGGTGCAAGAATAAAATGTTCAATTAATTCAGTAGGAGAGACCAAAGAAAGATCACTCCCCGCCACTGGGAATCAAGTACCAGGAGACCATTGACTGAGAGCATTCTGGGGAAACCTTTTCACTTTTCTCAATATTCTTGCAGTGCTCTATCAGATTGGCTGCCAGTTATACTCTTCACCTAATTTTCTTGCCCTTCCAGATCTGTGGATGGCAGACCCAATATTGTCCATTTCCTGTCATCATCCAAGATTTATAATTACTATCACTGCCAAAGAACACAAACAACAGTGCCATTTTGTATCCACTCGTATCTCCTGGCATGGTGAGGTGAGGCACAGTTCTTGCCTGTTCTCAGTGGGAGATTAGATCAAAGCTGCCTTCAAATGGCAACAGTCTCCTCAGCCATGGCACAGCACAGTGGATCAGGGGCTAGCACTGCTACCTCACAGCGCCAGGGATCCAGATTCAATTCCGCCCTCGAGCAACTCTCATTGTGGTGTTTGCACATTCTCCCCCGCTGTCTGCGTGGGTTTCCTCCCACAGTCCAAAGATGTGCAGGCTCGGTGGACTGGTCATATTAACTTGTCAATAGTGTCCAGGGATGTGCAGACTAGGTGGATTATGCATGGGAAATGCAGGGTTAGAGGGATAGGGTAGGGGGTTGGGTTTAGGTGGGATGACTTTGGAGGGTCAGTATGGACTTGATGGGCTGATTAGCCTGCTTCCACACTGTAGGGACTCTATAAAAAGCACATAAATTCTGGCAGGTTTTCAGAATTTGTTTCTTTACTGTCAACGTGTTTTTTTAAAAAAGTAAACCCTACAAATAAGCCTTTCTTGGTAAAATAGCCTATCAAACTCCTTCAGTTTGCAGGTCATATGCCATGATAAGCTCAAGCCTTTTAATTCGTTTATTCTTCACAGGGTAGTGTATGACACTTTGAAAATGGATCAAATTCCATTTTATACCTCATGAGCATCAAGTAGTCTAGTATTGATGTAACATAGCATGAATATTTTAAGACCCTTCTTCATTTTAGAGACACAAGCCTAAATAGTGATCCACCCAGTAAATAATTGCAACTTGAAAAGCTAATATTTTTGTATTTTGTTGCTGTGGATGAAAATTAAGTGGTCATATATTTTTTAAAAAGCATTTATTCCAAGTCCCTTGTGGTGCAACCGTTGATTTGATTGTAACATAAAGAAACACTAACAAATTGATGATTCTGCATACTAGAGTCATACTACTTTGTATGTTGGCAACAGAAGTGGTGCCTGACTGGAAATTGGATTGTATAATATATTCCCCATCTCCAACCCTTATCCAGCTGCAGGACAGCAGTTTGTACTGAGGATTCCTTGATCTTGGAAAATTGGCAGGAGCTGACCACGTTCCTTCAGTTTCGGATTCCTACCAGCTCCAGCCACATTTAAACTCTGAATCCCTTTAGTATTCCCATGGTTTTTCCTCTGTTACTGTTAATCCCCAGGGTCACACTTAGCTGCATTTTCCTCATTTTCTGCAAAGCTAATATGTGAGAGCTAGTAAGACAAAAAGCACACTGCTGCAGATGTGACAAACCTGAAATTAAAACTGAAGATGCTGGAGAAGTTCAGCAGGTCTGGCAGCATCTCAGGAAGGGAAAAATGTTAACAGATTCTTCTTTGGAATTCTTTAACAATGACAACTTGTTGTAAAATTTTTTTTTAAAGGAGTTCCAAAGAAGAGTCATATTGGACTCGAAATTTACGAAGATCTATAAACCCTTTAAATTACTCATCACAAATTTCTCACTGTCACTTAGAGTTATACAGCATAGAAACAGACCCTTCGGTCCAACCAGTCCATGCCGTCCATAATCCCAAACTAAACTAGTCACGCCAGCTTGCCCTTCGCCCATATCCCTCCAAACATTTCTTATTTAAGTACTTATCTAACTGTCTTTTAAACATTGTAAACTCTACCCTCATCCACCACTTCCTCTGGAAGTTCATTCTGCACATGAACCACTGTGTAAAACAAAAAACTTGCCCCACATGTCTTTTTTAAACTATTTCTCCTCTCACCTTAAAAATATACTCCCTAGTCTTGAAATCCCCCATCCTAGGGAGAAGACATCTGCCATTTACCTGATCTCTGCCGCTCAAGATATTATAAACCTCTAAAAGGTCATCCCTAAACCTTCTACCCTCCAGGCAAAAAAGTCCCAGCCAACCAACCTCTCGTTATAACATAAACTCTCCATTCCCAGCAATAACATGGTATACCTCTTCTGAACTCTCTCCAGCTTAATAATATCCTTCCCATACCACGGAATGGTATGGGAACTGCACATGGTATTCCAGAAAAGGCCTCACCAATGTCCTGTACAATCTGAACTTAACGCCCCAGTTCCTATACTCGATAGTGTGAGCAATGACTGCAAGCGCCTTCTTAACCACCCTACCTATATGTATGCAAACTTCAAAGAATTCTGTACTTGAACCCCTAAGTCTGTTCTACAACACTATCCAAGGTCTTACTTTTAATTGTATAAGTCCTGCCCTTTTTTTTTAACCAAATTGCAATACCTTGCATTTATCCAAATTTAACTCCATCTGCTACTCTTCAGCCCATTGACCCAGTCGATCAAGATCTCTTTGTAATATTAGATAACCTTATTTACTGCCCCCATACCACCAATCTTGCTGTCATTTTCAAACTTACTAACCATGCCTTCTGTATTCTCATTTAAATCATTTCCAGAAATGACCAACAAAAGTGGGCCCAGCACTGATCCCTGTAGACTACCGCTGGTCCCAGGACACCAGCCCAAAAAACAACCCTCCTCCATCACTCTGTCTCCCGCGTTTAAGCCAATTTTGTGTAATATTTCAGATTGTAAAATTTTTATTTCTTAGCAGAGGTATCCTTTTTAAAAGCACACATTGGTGAAATAAATGTTTATCAATCATTTCTACTTTGAAGTTTTTAACTTTTAAGTGACCTAAATTAAAAAAAGTTCTGCTACTTCCTCTGCCCAGATATGTACTTTACATTGTGAGTAGGGCTGATTTATGTATGCTGTTACTTGGAGTGACAAGTTGGTCACAGAAATATTTGGAATGTTTGCCTCATTGTGTACCCATGTGCAGTGGATTATCATAAAACATGGAAGAAATGAGCACATTCCTGTAAAGGAACTAGTCTGTTTTCCTCCATTTAACATGCTGGCAGCCAGGCACATAGCCTGAGTTCTCTTTTCTATCTCCATAGTTTCCTTTGTATTTCACTTCCCTCCCCCCATCTTTACCATGAATACTTACTGGACACTTACCATCTGCACTTCATATGCACTGAGGTTTTTCAGTAACTGGATATGATATTTGAAGAAGTTATGGTTTGAGAAAATTCAAAGTGAAGAGTAACTCGTGGATTAAGGTTACTTGTCTATTCCAAAAATCTTTGCCACAAAATTTTAGTGAGGATTGATTTTATGACTTCCATTTGATTTTTAATCAAGCTTTGCAGTACTGATGATAAAAATTAATTTATAGGGAGTTTCTGTTCTTATTAAAACAAAAACAAATTATTTCCTCAGGGTGATAATGTGCTGATAAACACGTACAGTGGAATCTTGAAAATATCTGATTTTGGTACTTCGAAAAGACTTGCAGGAATCAATCCATGTGCCGAAACATTCACAGGTATGGAGTTGTATAGTTTTCTGTGACATAATTTCGCTGATATTCAAGAAATAGTTTCAATCAGAGAGTCAGGAACAGAACAACTGAGAGGCAAAACACTCATTTAGAAACTACTGTTAAAGATGAAATGCTGTTTTTTTTTAGATGTAGGGTTACACCACAGAACTGAGATGCTATCACTGTGCAGTTGGCCTCATCAGCATCCTGCTTTTATTCACAAAAAGCACAGTGTTCTTAACAAGCATTGTGAAATGCACGTGTTTAGAATGATATTAACAAATTGTTCTAGTTGAGACACTACCTGCTTTACTTTACCACAATCCTACCAGCAAATTAAGTTTGCCTCTTCAATATTTCAACATAAAATAAACATTTAATGGGTCCAAACAATTTGCTTGTGTGTTGACAATTGTAATCAGATTGGGTTTGGGAGTGGAATCATTTTACAAAACCTTAGCCAAAACTGAGGGTAATCTGAGTTGATAACAGAACTGATGGCAGAAAATTGTTTAGTAATACAGCTCACGTTTATTCTGTCGAATATAATTTTGACTGAGCTGTTCTGTGGCATTATTTCATTCAATATATATTCGTAACCGAAACTATCAGTTGCTTAAACTATATTGACAGAGGCACATAATGTGTGCTCCTGGGGAGAAACAATTTGAGATGGAAGACTAGTTTTTGAGAGAACTGGGAAAGCAGAAGGAGCAATTTTTCCAGCATTCTGTCTGTATCAGTTTTTGCAGAAAAACTGCATCTATTGATAAACCCAAAACTCCATGGTGTTCATTCTGTCATCATTGAATATGTTATTGTCATTGGGTGGTTGGATATTAACTGGGATTAATTTCTTCCCGTGTATATAGGAGCAGATAAAACAGTGGTTGTTGGATTTGGAAATGTAAGACAGTAATCTATGTATCTGTAGATACAGATTTATTAAAAAAAAGAGTACTCCAGATCTATTCTTCACCTGGCTTTCTGGATTAGAATACATAGGGCCTATGCCTCGGGTCCAGTACTGGTAACCTTCCTCCACAACGGAGGTTGCTTTTTTTTTATTGTCCCTATAACGTGGTGTTATGTAATTTTTAACATTGTACATTACAAATGTCAAATCAGACACTGCCTCTTAAAAAGGTTTCTGTACTCATCAATGACCTTGTTTACAAAAGCTAAGTGTTAATCACTTGCTTTTGTAAGGCTCAGCGTAATAAGGAGCATTTTGTGACAGGTACCGCAATTGTGATTATCGGGTTTTATAACAAATTTAAAATGAATTGACTGTTGTGGGAATTCATTGATTTGAATATATAATGTGAAGACTGAAGGAGCAGGCACTGTCCATTTTATCAGCTTGGGGTTAGCACTCTATCTGCTGATTTTATGCTAAAGTTGAAAAGTGTATATGGCAATAATGTTTCTCAAGTGCTTGCCCTTGTCAGCCATTTATGGTTCTGGTGCATCTCTGTGACGCAGTGGCTCAGTGGTTAGCACTGCTGTCTCACCTGGACCATCTCACATTCCACTCTCTGGTGATTGTGTGGATGAAGTTTGTATGTTCTTCTCGTGTCTGTGGGAGTTTCCTCTGGGTGATTTCATCCCACAATCCAAAGATGCGCAGGTTAAGTGGAGAGGCTATGCTAAATTGCCCACGTGTTGAGGTATGTGCAGGCTAGGTGGATTAGCCATGGGAAATGCAGGGATAGGGTTGGGGGTGAATCTGAGTGAGTTGCTGTTCGCAGGATGGGTGTGGACTTGATGGGCTGAATTGGTTGCTTCCACACTGTAGGAATTCTATGACTCTGAATGATTCTGTCTGTGTGTAACCGAGAAGAAGAAGTAAATGTAATGATAGATATTGATTTTCTGTCAGGAGGCTAATGCTTTAGAGATGGTCCTCTGCCTTTTTGTTGATGTTCATGAGGTGGATCCGCACCAGTTATTACTGGGGCAGAGTGCAGTTGCCCCTTCAGCAACATTGTGACGCTTTCTATACATAAAAATTATTCAAATAACAACATGTGTCGGTCAAGTCCAGCAATACTCTGTAGGGTTGACAACATCCATCCTCAACAGTTTGTCACACCTATGGCACAGCTCACCTTTACAATAATATTGCACTCCAATTAACTGCTTTTTGCATACTTGTGTACAAGCATTGATGATCAACAACACTGTCATGAGAGATTATAGCATGATGAATGAGAAAACAAAATTGAGCTCACATCAAACAGATTCACTTTCAGCAAGGTTTGTGAAGGTTTAGCTCAGGTTGAGGTTTAGGGTATAGGTTTGCTCGCTGAGCTATAGGTTTGATATCCGGACGTTTCATTACCTGGCTTCACTTGGAGGTCACCACTGATGATGTTACCTAGCCAGGTAATGAAACGTCTGGATATCAAACCGACAGCTCAGCGAGCAAACCTATACCCTAAAGGTTTCACTTAAAAAATGTGTGGATTTTTTTGATAATGTGTGCTTTAATTTATGTCCAGAATGTAGCAGGATTAAGGTCACAAGTAATAATTGATTAAGTTTAGTTACTGGTTATTGTTTTTTATTACCTGTGCTGCCAATGAAACCTGAACCTACTCTCCAGGAAAGAAGAAAAATTAGAGCATGTCTTCCTGAATGTTTCGAAACACGAGTGTTGGAATATAACCACTATAAAGGGGAATCCAGAGATGGCATTCCAATTAATACATACTTTGGTTCTGTCCTCACAAAGGAGGATTTAAATAACATCCTAAAGATATTGGAGACTGCAGGGTCTAGTTAGAGGCAGGAACTAAATGAAATCAGTATCGGTAGGGAACTGGTGACGGGACAATTGATCAGTTTAAAGACTGATAAATCCCCAGAGCCTAGTAATTCAAATCCCAGATTATTTAAGGAAGTGGCGCTAGAAATAGTGGATGTCTTAGTGGTCATCTTCCAAGATTCTATAGATTATTGAATGTTTTCTACAGATTGGAGGGTGATTAATGTAACCCAACTATTTTAATGAAAGAGGAAAAGAGAAATTGGGGTATATTTGACCAGTTAGTCTGACATTGGTAGGGAAAAGTGTGCGAGTCCATTTTCAAAGGTTTAATAGCAGAGCACTTGGAAACGTGACTTAGCATAAATTTACAAAAGAGAAAAAGCGTTTGACAAATCTATTTTAACTTTTCAAAGATATAACTAGCATTGTAGATAAGGGGAGCCACTTGGACTTCCAGGAGGCTTTCAGTAAGATCCTATGTTTGATCAGCAAGTAAAATTAAAGTGCATGGTGGTGTACTGACATGGATAGCAAACTGGTTGGCAGACAGGAAACAAAAGGTAGGAATATACAGGTCTTTTCCAAATGACAGGTGAAGTGTAAAGTGGATGCGTGCGGTTATTCACTTTGGCGGTATAAACAGGAAAGCAGATTATTATCTGAATGGTGATAGATTGGGAAAGTGGGTGGTGCAGCAAGATCTGGCCATTTTTGTATTTTAATCATTGAAAGTAAGCATGCAGGTGAAGCAGATGATGAAGAAGGCAAATAGTATGTTGGCCATCATAATGAGAGGATACAACCACAGAAGGAGGAATGTCAGATTGCACTTATACAGATCTTGATGACCACACCTGGAGTATTGTGTGTGGTTTTGGTCTCCTGACCTGAGGAAAGGAGTTCTGTATATGGAAGCTGTATATGGAACAGACTGATTCCTGGGCTGGCAGGATTGATGTATGAAGGGAGACTGGATCGGTTAGGATTGTAGTCATTGGAGTTTGGAAAAATGGGAGGGGGTCTTATGGAAACCTATAAAATTCCATCAGGACTAGACAAGAAGGATATTCCCAATGATAGGAGTCCAGAACCAGTGGTCACAGTTAAAGAATGTGGAATAGGCCATTTAGGACTGAGATGAGGAGAAATTTCTTAACACAGTGAATGGTGAACCTGTGGAATTCACTACTACAGAAAGTGGTTGAAGCCAAAAAATTGAATGTTTTCAAGAAGGAGTTGGATATAGTTCTTAGGACTAAAGGGATCAAAGGGTATGGGGAGAAAGATGGAACAAGATTCTGAGTTGGATGATCAGCCATGGTCATGTTGAATGGCAGAGCACGTTGAAAGGGCTGAATGGCTACACTGTTTGCATTTTCTATGTTTGAAGAATGGCATGGTAGCAGCTTGAAAGCTAGTTGCCTGTGTGTGCCTCCTTTTGAATTGCCCACACTATAGGGGTACTGCAATACAGAAAATTAATGCATTTTCGAATGGGCAGAAACATTTTAAATGCAGTTGTGCAACTTCTTATTGTATTTTCGTTCAACCTTTCTTAAATGTGCTACTGGTTATTGTTGCATCCTCCTCAGTGATTTGGTGTATGCTGTACATATAAATGTGTAGCTGAAAAAAGTGAATTTACATAATTTGATAAAATCAGAAAACCCTGGAAATGCATAGCTGGTCAGGCAGAATCTGTGGAGAAAGAAACTACGTTCATGTTCAACTTCAGGCCCTTTCAGTATAATTTGATGATTTTCAGTCAATTGTTAGGTCATTGCCGTTGGTCAGAAATGCAATATCCACTGTTCTAACATTAAAAGCTTGTTTGATTGGAACTACAAATAAAGTAATTTGCTGGAAAAGTTTGGCAAAAAGATTCTGTGCCTTTGGGGTTTGTTTTCCTTGTTGTATATTAATGCCAGAATTTCTGTTGTCAATGTAGTGGATACAAAGGACATTGGAAACATCATAAATAATAGATTGTGAATTGCATTTTAACTAAGCAGTGTGTAAGGAGTTACTCTTATATGAAATGTTACAGAAATAAAGACTGCTTCCATTAACTAATGTGAATTACCCTTCCTCTTCATAAGGATGATGTATAGAGCCCTTACATTACATACTTAATTTGTAACACTGTCTTGACACAGTGCGCTTTCCACCAGTAATTCATAAATAACATCAACATTATTTTCAGTAACTTGATATTTAAATCTAAATGTTAACTTTTTATTTTAGGACTTTGCGCAAAAAGAAAAGACAGTCTGTACCAGAGAATTTCCTCTCAGTACTGTGTGGAACAAGCTCACAAACCCTTCCTTTATGAATTAGTTTGTGTTTGTTGGGTGCAAATCAGCGAGGAAATTTTCAACCTTGGCCAGTATAGTAGGCCATGATGTGACTACATCCAAAAACTCTTGATTTGTAGGGGCATTCACAACTGGAACATTTGGTTCCTCCTACGTGTCTTGCTCAGGATTTATTTCCATTTGTCTGTGTATAACTGAGATAACACATCCAAAATGTTTTAAATAAAACAAGTGCAGCCTCATTTCTGTCTACATTCTGCCTCATTTAGAGAAAATGTTTCTCAAGAGGTCATTGAGTTTGTTCATTTAGCCATGATGATTTTTATAATAAAGGGTTTATATACTGCTGAAAAGAGAGGCATGTTGCTGAAGCTTTTCATCTTCTTTTCACTGAGACAAGTGCAAGAATTCCATGCATGACACAATTGCAGTTGATTGTGCCAGAGGAGAAAATGGTGCTGATTTGTTGGCAATTCAGTGATTGCTGAGGCAATGCCATGGAGAAGGCAATGGAAAGCTATCACATAATTCAAAAAAGACGCAAGGTGTGAACATGTTCCTATTGTTTGCAGAGACCAAGTCCTGTTAGTGCAAAATATCACTCGGGGAGCCGTCGTGTAGCAGCAGGTGAGACAACTGTATTCTGTTATTTCAGGTTATGTTCACATGCAGGAACCCAGGACCATAAACATTTGTATTGAAAATGCAAAACTTTATAAGTTGAAGAAAATGAATCTATTTTTGAGGTGATATGTATTCTAAAAGTATTTGTCAATGTTCACATCAGGCCACAGCATGACATTAGACTAGGTTTTAGAAAGTGGGATTAGAATATGTAGGTAGTTTATTCAGCTAGTACAGACACAATGGGCTGAATGGACTCTCTTTTTTTATGATTCTGCAAATTATTTGTTTTGAGAAGTTTTTTTTCATAATTTCATAGCAGATTTATTAAGGATAGTCCAATGTTACCTTAACTGGATGGTTGTAATTTCCACCTGTGAAAATGCAGCACAATCCTTAAGTACCATGCTATTAGAGCCATGCTGTGATTGAAAAGAGAAACTGCTAAATAGAAACATTACATTTGATGTCGCTTGCAGAATGTGAGATTATTTTCAGGTTGTAACAAAAGATGACCGCTGTAGTTAGTTATAAAGTATTTTAATTTGTACTTCACCAGGACCAAGATTTGGTGACGGTCAGAACTATAAAGCATTTTACAAATAGTTGAAGTGAGACTAAGGTTGTTATGAAAGACAACAGAGTACATCAAATAAATACTTTCTGTCTGTTTTCACTGTGTTCAAACATGGGGTTTGTAGAACTACCAGGAATTTATGTTCTGAATATTGTAATAGAAACCTTACTCAAAGTTATGGTCAATACAAACTCAATAGTTCTTTTTATTCATTCGTGGGACATGGGCATCACTGGCTGGCCAGCATTTATTGCCTGCCCCGAGTTGTCTTTGAGAAGGTGGTGGTGAGCTGCCTTCTTGATATTCTTGTCTATGTGCTGTGGTAAACCGACACTGCCCTTAGGCAGGGATTTCCAGGATTTCACCTAATGACTGTGAAGGAATAGCAATAAAATTCCAAGCCAGGATGGTGAGTGGATGGGAGGCGAACTTGTATTTGATGCTGGTCTTGTCCTTCTAGATGGAAGTTGTTGTGGGTTTGGACGGTGCTTTCTAAGGATCTTTGGTGAATTTCCACGGTGCATCTTGTAGGTGGTACACGTTGTTGCTACTGAGTGTTGGTGGTGGAGGAAGTGGATGTTGTGTGGATGAGTTGCCAGTCAAGCAGAATGCATTGTCCTGGATGGTGTCAAGTTTGTAGAGTATTGTTGGAGCACAATCCAACCAGGCAAGTGGGGAGTATTCCATCACACTCCTGACTTGTGTCTTGCAGATGGACAGGCTTTGGGGAGTCAGGAGGTGTTATTTACCTTCACATTCATTGCCTCTGATCTGATCTTGCACTTATATGGCTAGTCCAATCGGGCCTGTGGTCAGTACCCCCACAAAAGGATAGTAGGGGATTCAGTGATGGTAATGGATGATTATGTTATCTCTTACTGGAGAAGGTCATTGCCTGGCACTTGTGTGGCACAAATATTAATTGCCACTTGTCAGCCTAAGCTGGATATTGTCCAGGTCTTGATGTATTTGAAACTAAGGACGATAATATTCTTCCAAACGTTTGTTCATATTATCGTTCTGATAGAGTGACAAATTTGTGTAGAATTTTGCATTTAACTGAAAATTAAAGTTCTTGCACTCATTTACTTGTCTATGCCAACATCATTTATGTGTTAACACCCAAACTAATTAATAGTGGCATTCAGAGATCAGAGCCTTTGGAACTACCTTCACATATTGCCTTGGTTGGATTTTGACCATGTGAATTGGAGCCCCATTTTTCCTAATCCATTATGTAGTGTTCAATTTACAAACATCACCCAGGATTAGGCCAGTCAACCCATCAATCCTATGCCATTCAATTAGATCATGGTTGATCAATTATCTCAGTATCACCTCCTCACAGTATCCCCTTTGTTTCAATGTCATTAGAATCTAGAAATCTATCCATGTCTTTAACATGCTCAATTATCAAGCTTCCACAACCTCCAAGGATAGAGAATTTCAAAAAATCGCCGGCTACTAAACAATGAAATTCCTCCTTCACGGTCCCAAATAGTGTGCCCTATATTCTGAGACTGTCACCTGGTTTGGGACTCACCAGCTAATAAAAACATCCTGTCTCTATCCAATATCATGACTTGTAAGAGTTTTGTCAGTTTCATTGACATTACTTCTCTTTGTTAAATC
This sequence comes from Chiloscyllium plagiosum, assembly GCF_037043375.1. NCBI lineage: Eukaryota > Metazoa > Chordata > Chondrichthyes > Orectolobiformes > Hemiscylliidae > Chiloscyllium > Chiloscyllium plagiosum. The sequence goes on from NW_028270141.1 coordinate 99,702,584, forward strand.
TCCAGGGAATATAGGCCCTACTTTCTTACTCCATCTTGGAGGTGGTCTGGTGACTTTCATTGCACTCTCTCTATGGTAAATGTATACCTTGAATCTGAAGAGGAAAATAATTGGAAACGCCCAGATTATTGTAATGTCAAAAGGGAAAGAAACCTGCTACCCTTCACCCAGCACATTCTATAAATCACTTCACTCCATTCAACGTGGTTAATTCTTGATGTTCCCTTCAGTTTGCTCACAAGTATTTAGAATTGCTGTCTTGGGAAAATTAGCGATGAATAACAAATGTAGTCCTGTCAGTGTTGCCCATGTCCTAAGAACATAGAACAGTACAGCACAGAACAGGCCCTTCAGCCCACGATGTTGGGCCGACCATTGATCCTTCTGTAAAGTAAACCTAATGTACGATCCCTCAAATTTCTGTGACTATATGCATGTCCAGCAGTCTCTTAAGTATCCCCAATGACCTCTCTTCCACAACTGCTGCTGGCAACGCATTCCATGCTCTCTCAACTCTCTGCGTAAAGAACCCACCTCTGACATCCCCTCTATACTTTCTGCCAAACAGCTTAAAACTATGACCCCTCGTGTTAACAATTTCTGCCCTGGGAAAAAGTCAGTGGCTATCAATTCTATCTATGCCTCTCATTATCTTGTACACCTCAATTAGGTCCCCTCTCTTCCTCCTTTTCTCCAATGAAAAAAGTCCGAGCTCAGTCAACCTCTCTTCGTAAGATAAGCCCTCCATTCCAGGCAGCATCCTGGTAAACCTCCTCTGAACCCTCTCCAAAGCATCCACTTCTTTCCTATAATAGGGCGACCAGAACTGGACACAGTATTCCAAGTGCAGTCTAACCAAAGTTTTATAGAGCTGCAACAAGATCTCACAGCTCTTAAACTCAGTCCCCCGTTAATGAAAGCCAAAACACCATATGCTTTCTTAACAACCCTGACCACTTGGGTGGCCATTTTAAGGGATCTATGTACCTGCACACCAAGATCCCTCTGTTCCTCCACACCGGCAAGAATCCTGTCTTTAATCCTGTACTCCACTTTCAAGTTCGGCCTTCCAAAATACATCACTTTGCATTTATCCAGGTTGAACTCCATCTGCCACCCCTCAGCCCATATCTGCATCCTGTCAATGTCACGCTGCAGCCTACAACAGTCCTCTATACTGTCAACGACACCTCCAACCTTTGTGTCGTCTGCAAACTTGCTAACCCATCCTTCAATCTCCTCATCCAAGTCATTAATAAAAATTACAAAGAATAGAGGCCCAAGAACAGAGTCCTGTGGAACACCACTCACCACTTACTTCCAGGCAGAATACTTTCCTTCCACTATCACTCACTGTCTTCTGTCGACCAGCCAATTCTATATCCAGACAGCTAAATTTCCCTGTATCCCATTCCTCCTGACCTTCTGAATGAGCCTACCATGGGGAACCTTATCAAATGAACAAATTCAATTAAAAATGCCAGACAAACTGGTGAGTCTGCACTGTTGTGAATGTGATTTTGCTTTGCTATTCAGGGACACTTCAGTACATGGCACCTGAAATTATTGATAAAGGACCAAGAGGTTATGGAAAGCCTGCTGACATCTGGTCATTAGGATGCACAATTATTGAAATGGCAACAGGGAAACCTCCATTTTATGAACTAGGAGAACCTCAGGCTGCTATGTTTAAGGTAAGATTTTACATTTAATGAATGAATGTGCTGTATAGTGTATTCTGACCTTTGGAAAACCAACGCAGAATAAATAAAATGTCAACAGTAGGCCATTTGGTATTGTTGGTGAGCACCACTAGGTTAACTCTGGAGTATCCAGCACATTTTTCAGATCTGAATGATGAACAAGTGTCTGAATAAAATCTATACACAGCGGAAGGATATTCCAAAAGATTGTAATTGTTACAGCTGGGGAAAGAAACCCTTTCGTGTTGCTTTGCTGCTTTTATGCTTGAATGTCCACCTCCTAATAAGAAGCATCATTATTCCATTCCTAAAAGTCTCCACTACACTCTACAAAGATAATTTGTAACATCATCTCTTTAAAATGACATAGGCAGGTGGTCTTCTCACCTCTCTCTTGCTGTTTCTCAGTTTTGTTCTGCCTAATGGAGATTCCTGTTCATCAGAGCCCCTTGGATAAAGTTCCTTTTGTTTTTAAAAAAAAGTTTTCAAAAAACCCTAAATTAGTTTCATTGATTGGAATATCCACATAGCATCTCTCAGACAATTGGTTAAAGTGGTCAAAGTCTGCTTTGTAAAATTAATTTGGAAGTTATCGAATGTACCAGCAAAGCTGTGTGAGGTGCTCAGCTGGAAAAAACCCAAATACTAGTTTATGCGTTGCTCAGATTTTTTCTGTATACAGGAGGTTTCTGTGGCATTGAAGGATATGATGGTTTTTCTGGCTTCAATCTTCTGCTTTTATTCCTGATCTTACCTTTTATTGTAATCTTTGTGGCAGGCAGTTTGGAAGGAAACTCTTATGAAATTGGAATATCCTCAACAAAAGCAGGAGCAGATGAAGTGGGGGGCGGGAGGGAGGGGAAGTAAATGTTTCCACTGTGGAAGGATTGAGAACAGGGGCATAGTTTTCAGCGAATTAGCAAAAGAAGCAGTAATGGCATGAGGAAAACTTCTGCACCCAGTGATTGGCTCAGATTCGGAATGCACTGACTGAGAATATAGTGAAGACTGATTTGGTTGAGGCTTTCAACAGGGAATAGGATTATTATCTGGAAAGAGAAAATAGGGCGAAGATAGTGATGCACTGGGTAAATCACTCCTATACAAAGCTATTGCAGACTCAGAGTTCAAGAACCCCTCTCTATGCTCTAACAATCCTATGACAGGATATAGAAATTAATATTGTATACCAGTCAATGTCAGAGATCTCTTAGATCAAGGAAAATGTGTTTAAACCAGCTGAACCAATTTCTTTTGGTATATACTTGCATGGGAAGAGGGCATTGCGGACAAGGCATACAATTTTTTAACCCATCGGTAATTCCCCTTGAGAAGGTGATGGTGAGCTTCTGGTCATGGATATAGCTGGTCCAGTTATGTTTTTGCTCACTGGTCACCCTGACGTTAACAAAGGCCATGTAGTGGTGTAGAGAAGGAAGAAAAGCTACATGGATACCGTGAGTTCAGTAATTTGTTGTAAAGCATGGAGTTCGTGCATGAATTAATTTTGTATGAAAGGAAACTTATTTATTCGATAAAAATGAAGTAATTTTGTTTCAGAATCTCTGGATCTTGCAGCAGCTGATAGGACCCCTATGTGCCATGAGGAAGTTGTCTTTTTATTTTAATTAGCTGACCACTGATTGGTTAGCTTGTTGACTGTAGCTGCCAACTGTAATACACAGCTTAATTTTTACATGTAAAAATCCACTTAAAATGTAGCACTTTTTTTTCTGTACTGTGTAGCACTCTGAAACTTTAGGGTTTTATTTTTGGTACTTCCCTGTAGTCTTTCTGTAATTTCGAACCTGCACAGGTCATTTGAAGTTCAACATGGATTTATGAAGGGAAATTGTTTGAGAAATCTGAAAATTGTTTTGAGAATGTTCCCAGCACAGTTGATAAGTGGGAAGCAGTGGATGTGGTACATTTCAATTTCCAGAAAGGTTTTAATAATGTCATAGATGGGACTTCATCAAGCAATATTACAAAGTGCGTGGAATTGGGTGTACTATTCTGACATGGATTGAGAATTGCTTAATGGACAGAAAGCAGAGTTCAGCAATAAATTTGACTACTGGGATGACTCTACAAGGTGAGATTGTGCTTGGAGAATTGCATGCAGTTCTGGTGCCCGTATCTGAAGAAGTTTGTGCTTGTCATAGTGGGAGCACTGCGAAAGTTCGTCAGACTGATTCCTACGATAATGAGAGTGTTCATTGAGAAGAGATTGACTAGACCAGTTCTGTGTTCATTGGAATTGACGTGATTGAGAGGCAATTGCACAGAAACTTGAGAAATCCTTAAAGGGAGAGACAGCTTGGATGCAAAAGGTTGTTTCTTGTCTCTGTGGGGGTCAAGAATTGAGAGTATAATCTCAAAATAAAGAACAAGCCATTTAGAATTGAGATGAAGAGAAATTTATTTTAAAAGAATAATTGGCAATCAAGCTGTGTGAGACGCCTTAGAGAAGAGTGACCATAGTATTTGTCGTCAAGATGGAGAGTGGTGTCTTTGATTCTGAGACTGGAGTCTTCAATCTAAAGTTGTTACAAATGATGGCATGATTTGTAAGTTTGCTTTGCTAACTTGGGAATGTTACTTGAAGTGATGACAGTAAATAGACAATAGCAAATATTTAAAGAGCACATAGAGGAATTGCTATAGTTGTTCATTACTCTCTGGCACAAAAAGAAAACAGGAAAGGTGGCCTAACCATGGGAGGTGGCTGGACAAGGGAAATTAGAGATGATTGTAGATCGAAGAAAGCACATATCAATTGGCTAAAACAAATAGCAGCAGACCTGAGGATTGGGAGCAGTTTAGAGAATTCAGCAAAGGAGGACAAAGGGATTGATTAAGATTAAGGGGGGTGAATAGAGTACAGGAGGAAACTTGTGGGAAGCATACCGATTGAAGCATTTGCACGTGAAAAGAAAAGATTAGCAAAAACAAATGTAGTTCCCTTACAGTCAATCACGGGAAGTTATAAAGGGGAACAGAGAGATAGCAGACCAATTAAACACATACTTAGTGTCTTCCTATATGAAGACAGAATCAAAGAACATCCCAAAACTGTTGGACAATACAGGGAGGAACTGAAAGAAATTAGTATTAGTAGGGAAATTAATGGGATTAATATCCCAGGGCCTGATTTTCTACATCCCAGAGTATTTAAGGAAGTGGCCATTGAAATAAGGAATGCATTGGTAACTATCTTTTCAAGATTCTATATATCGTGGAACAGTTCCTATGGATTATTAGCTAATGTACTGTTCCAATAGTTAATGTAACCCCCTATTTAAGAAAGGAGGTAGAGATAAACTAAGGAATTATAGACTTGTTGGCCTGATATCAGTAGTGGGACAAGTCCATTATAAAACGTGACAGGATCCGGCGCAGTTAGCATGGATTTGTGAAATGGAAATGACGATGACAAATCTACACATTTTTTGAGGAAATAACTAGTAGAGTTAATGAGTTGGAGCCAGTGGGTGTGGTTTACTTGATTTTCAGAAGGCTTTCAATAAAATCCCATATATGAGATGAGCATGTAAAATTAAAGCACATTTGGATTAGGGATAGTGCACTAAAATGATAAAGAACTGGTTGGCGGAAAGAAAATAAAAAGCAAGTCTTTTTCCAAGTAGCAGGCAGTGATTAGTGAGGTACTGTATGAATCAGGGCTTGGACCCCAGCTATTCACAACATATATTAGTGATCTAGATGAGGAAACTAAGTATGATGTCTTCAAGTTTGCAGATGACATAACGCTGGGAGGAAGGCTGAACTGTGAGGAGGATGCAGAGATGCTTCAGTGCAATTTAGACAAGTTAAGTGAGTGGGCAGATGATGTATAAGGTGGACAAATATGAAGTTATCCACTTTGGCAGCAAAATAGGAATGCAGATAATTATCTGAATGGTGATGCTTTGGGAAAGTGAAAGATGCAATGAGACCCGGGTATCCTTGTACGTCATGCCTGATGAAGGCTTATGCCCAAATTAGCGATTCTCCAGCTCCTCCATGCTGTCTGGCCTGCTGTGCTTTTCCAGCACCACACTCTCGACTCTATCCCTGTACACCAGTCATTGGAACTAAGCTTGATGAAGAACGTTCCCCTCATCTCGTTCCTAAATGGCCCACTCCATATCTTTAAACTGTGACCCTGGTTCTGCACTCCCCATTCACTGGGAATAGCTTTCCTGCATTTATCTTACCTTTGTCCTTTTGGAATTTTATAGGTTTCTATGAGATATGCCCTCATCCTTCAAAACTGCACACAGGCGGTACAACAGGTGTTGAAGAAAGCGAATGGTATGTTGGCCTTCATAGTGAGAGGATTCGAGTACAGAAGCAGAGATATCTTGCTGCAATTTTACAAGGCAGTGATGAGACTGCACCTGGAATACTGTGTGCAGTTTTTGTCTCCTCACCTGAGGAAGGATGTTCTGACTACTGAGGAAGTGCAAAGAAGGCCTACCAGACTGATTCCTGGGATGACAGGACTGACTTTTGAAGAAAGATTGGATTGGTTCAGATTATATTCACTAGAGTTTAGAAAAATGAAGGCATATGTTATAGAAACCTTGAGAATTCTGATAAGACTAGACAAGCTAAACACAGGAAGGAAGTTCCCAATGACTGGGAGTCCAGAATGAGGGGTCACAGTTTAAGGTTTAAGACTGACATGAGGAGAAATTTCTTCACCCAGAGACTGGTGAGGCTATGGAATTCTCTGCAACAGAAATCGGCTGAAGACAAAATATTGAATGTTTTCATGAGGGAGTTGAATATAGTTCTTGGAGCAAAATGAATCAAAGGATATGAGAAGAAAGCAGGAACAGGGTACTGAGTTGTATAATTAGTTAGAATCATATTGAATGGCATAGCAGGCTTGAAGGGCCAAATGGGTTAGAGGTTAGGGTACTAACTCTTCCTATTTTCTATATTTCTGTGACTTGGTAGGAGTACTAACTTCTATTAACTACCACTTCAAGGCTCCAAATACTATTTTGCCAAAAATGTATGAATCATTGAATAAGTCCTGTCTGAGATGAATTTTGATTTTGGAGGCTTTTCATAAACTAAGAAGCAAACAGTTCTATATCTTCAGTGCATCTCTGTGCTGTACTTTTCTGTCTCACTCTGCTATCTTTACAGGTTGGAATGTTTAAAATTCATCCCGATATTCCAGAATCCATGTCACCAGAAGCCAAGGATTTCATACTGCGTTGCTTCGAACCAGAACCTGACAAACGTGCTACAGCTTCAGAATTACTTTCAGATGAATTTCTGAAGGTTACTAGCAGAAAGAAAAAGACTCAACTAAAACAACAAGGTAGTCCAATAAAAAATACTTGTCTGTCATAATTATGATGTTCTAGAGATTCAACCTGTAAATTGTGTGATCTTTCTGTACCTTGATAATGAGGTGCAAGTAGTCCTTGAAGAACTGGATGCAATACAATTTCCCTGAAAGAGTTAAAGTTCTTTCAAATGCCCATATGTTTCAAACAAATTAGTAAATGCCATTTTAATAATTACAAATTTGCTTTTGCATTTGAACAAGATTATTCACATGTCCAGCGTTTTTGTAAACATTTTATGAAATGGAACAGGAAAGATTTTTTAAACATTCTTGAACAGCTAACCTGCATGCCTGTTATTAAAACTAAAAGCTATTTGCACTTACGTTGCAATGTTGAGTGAATGCTGTACTGTTTAAACTGCCATCACTTTGTTCATATGTTTAATCAGAATACTGACTGACTCTAAAAGATCGTATTGTACTGTCCAATGAAGGACAGATAGAGTTCTTCTGTAATCTGGCAAGTGTTTCTTCGTCAATGAGCAATGCAGCAAAAAAAAAACTAGATGCTCATCATTTTGTTGCTCACTGTGTTTACTTATAAATCAACAGTGACTATATTTCAGAACACATTACTCGCCTCTTGTGTCAATTTTGGATGTTTTGAAGATGTGGAAAACTCAATCTAATTATAAATGTTTATTACATTTTAATGAAATGAAGCACTCATTCCAGTTAGTTTTCATTCATCAAACATCAAGAAAACAAGGGTTAACTTGTCCAAATCCAAGTTGATTTGTTTTTAGTGTTCTCGCATTATAGGTGAAATGGGTTTGGAAGGAATCCTTTATCAATTTGCGACCAGAGCACAAACTGTTCTTGCGATCCAAGACTTTTGGATACTGTTGCTTGGTGAAAATATGTTCTGTTCTCTAGAATGATCATCCCTCTTCTTGCAGAACAAAATATTGTTGCAGGGGAGGGAGCAGTAGTATGCTAGATGCCACTCTAGCAGATGGTGAAAATTGAATTTGTTTAAAATCTAGAGCTAAAGGTCAGACAAATGTTGTAAAAACCTTTCTCGTTCACTCATACCCTTCAGAGAAGGAAATCTAATAATTATGTTAGGTGGGGCCTAAATATGATTCCAGACAGATAGCAATGTGGTTGACTTTCAGTTGCCCCCTAAAGTGGCCTGACCATCTTCTCAGTTCAAGGGCGATTATGAATGCCCAGCAAGCTGCACACCCATATCCCATGAAGGAATTGGAAAAAATGTTTTTCATATCTTGTTCTTAAAAGACTGTAAAGTGATATACAGTTTTGCCAGTTTTGCAAAAGTAATAAATGATGATCTATTGATTGTTTGTCTGCTCATGGAAAATGTACTGCTTGCTCACATAGCCACCTGTTAATGTATTAGAATCATTTGGTATCTCACAGCCTTTCTTTATTGGGTGACATAATTGCTCCAATGCAATTTTTTTTGTGAAATGTTTTCAAACACTATCCTAGAAAGTCAGTCAAAAATATGCATTTTGGAACTGAATAATGTACTTGCTGCAGCAAGCCTGTTTTATGAAATGAATGACCCTACCTCACCTTGCCACATTTTTTGCATTATCCTGTATCCCTTCATGAAATTATTTTCCTGTCCCTTGAGTGCATTGATTCTTCAATTTCCTCATGTTTGTTTTCCTTTGTGTGAAATAGAAGTGTGTGAATTCCCTGTTACCTCAGCTTTCTGTATTTTTAAATTCCCTCTCAATCTGTTTAGATCAAACCTAGTATAATTTTGAGTGTGTATATTTTATCACACTGATACAGTCACACTGAAGATTCTAATCTGGAAAAATCCAGCCCCAATAAATTATTTTCAAAAGCTTTTGTAAAATGTATCATGTCAAACAACAGAAATGCAGATGTTTTGCGTGGGTCCCTGAATCCACGCAAGCTATAATTTGCAGGAATGAAGAGCAAATTATGATTAAGCTGCTCTTGCCACAGCAAGAGTTTTTGGACTAGCTGCGTGGCTTAGAGACAGCTCAGTTTAGGGAAGAACATGGTATATACTTAGAGAAGGGAGAGACAAGTGTAACTGCATTCCCCTCTTAGGAAAGTTGAATAATTAGCCCCTGCCAAGACTTTATTTTCTTAATATGTCATTTATTTCCAATACAGACTATCTTCGCAGCATATCCCTCCCCGTTCCGGTTGTTGTGGAGGAATTGAGCAGTGGTAGTGAATTTGGCTCAGTTTCACCAGACTCTGACCTGAAGCAGGATCTATTCTTTTTCAAATCAAGGGCGAAATCCTGCATTGAAAAAGAAAGCAAAGCAAGTAGACCTTTGCTTCTCAGGTAAATAACACTGTGCACTCTCAAGGCTACCTAGATCCTCTTCAGTATTGTTTACGTTCAGGGGTGATGCAGAAAATTTCTTTTCAGAAGGCAGCTTTCTCTTTCTCTTTTCCTATCTTCTCTCCCTATCTCTTAGATGGCGTTAACTTCTGCTCCTTACATCCTTTCGGATGGGGTGCCAAGGCGGGGAGAAAACTTATGCAGTGTTGTTCTGGCAGGGCTTCCCAAACAGTGGGTCAGGCGCAGCTCACCACCACCCCTCCCCCACCCACCGTGGGGTCACCAGCCAAAACTCTGGGATCGCCAGCTCTGATACACCAGTGCTTGCTGTTCAGTTCCAATTGAGTGATAACAGCTGAGACCCCTTTTTAAGCCTCTTAGATTTTTTTGAGTAACAGGCATGACTTAATTGGCCAATCTTGTAGGCCTGAACTCTGTGCTAACAGGAAGGAAATTACTCTATGCTTAAAAACACTTGAACTTTTGCCCTTGCTGTTCATTCAATCTCTTGCCATCTCTGCTAAGCACACACCTCCTCCCCTGCTCTCGGTCATCCCCTTCTCCCTACTGTCAGACCCTACCACAACCCTGTTTAATTGGAAGTTGAATATTAATTAAAACTAAAAGTCTTAATTAAAAAGCAGAATCACAAATGTAATCATCTCAGGATTGTTACCTGAACCATGTGCAAATTGACATACAGTATATAAGATGAGAGGTGTAATCATGTGGTTCAGGTATTGGAGTGGGAGAAACAGGTTGCTGGATTGTGGGTTGGTGGCACTTGTCCTGGGGAAAGAGAGAGCTGTGCCATTGGGATGGGCTTCATTTGAGCCATGAGCAGAGCGGTAGCCTGACAAATCACGTAATTAAGAATGTAGGCAGATCGTTAAGCTAATTAGTTGGTGAGGAAAGGGAATGGAAGGGAAACTTTAAATAATCAAAAAAGAATGAGAGAGCAGAAGTTCAGGAGAGTGAAGAAGCAAATGTGACAGAAAGGTGTGGAAACTATATGCAAAGAGTGCAGCAGAAATTATAACCACACTCAGTAATAATGGTAAAAAGTCAAAACTTAAGGCTCTTTATCTAAATACATATAGGATTTCTCACAAGATGGATGAGTTCACTAATAGAAATCAATGAATATGACTTGATAGCTGCTAAAGAGACCTGATTTAAAGGGATCAGGACTAGGAACGCAATATTCAAGGGTATTCAACATTCTGGAAAAATAGATGAAAAGGAAGTCGGGTAACTTTTACTAAAGAAATGCATCAGTGTATTCGCGAGTTGTGATACAGCTGCAATAAATTGTGATGCAGAATCAGTTTGAGTGAAAATAAGGAATGGAGGATGCAGGGAATGTAGGTAGCGGCGCATGGCTGCAAGCGTGGAGCGGAGGATGCAGGGAATGTAGGTAGGAATAAGGAATAACAAGGAGAAGAAGTCACAGTTGGGAGTTGTCTGTATGCCACTGAAGAGCTGCCACAATCTGGGACTAAAAAGTATAAATTAGAAATAAAGGAACTGTGTAAGAGGGGGACTACAATTTTCATGGATAATTTGAATTTTATAGAATCCCTACAGTGTAGAAACAGGTCATTCAGCTGGACAAGTCCATACTGACTCTCAAAAGAGCAGTGGCAAAAGTGAGGACTGCAGATGCTGGAGATTAGAGTCGAAAGTGTGGTGCTGGAAAAGCACAGCAGGTCAGGCAAGATCGGAGGAGCAGGAAAGTAAGGGTTTTGTCCGAAACGTCAAGTTTCCTGCCCCTCAGATGCTGCCTGACCTGCTGTGCTTTTCCGACGCCACACTCTCATCTCAAAAGAGCAATCCACCCATACCCATCCCTCTGCCCTATTCCTATAACCTTGCATTTCCCATGGCTAGTCCACCTAATTTACGTATCCCTGAACACTATTGGGCAATTTAGCATGGCCAATCCACCTAACTTGCACACCTTTGGTCTGTGGGAGGAAACCAGACCACCCAGTGGAAACCCACATAGACACAGGGAGAATGTGCAAACTCCACACACATAGTCACCTGAGAATTGAACCCAGGTTCCTGGCGCTGTGAGATATGACTTAGAGGTGCCACTGTTGGACTGGAGTGGACAAAGTCAAAACTCAAACGACACCGGATTTTTGTTCACCAGGTTTATTTACGTATGAAAGAACTGAAACCAACATGCCCATTCTAAAAGATGAGAGACTTAACAAACAATCCAGGTCTTTTTCAATATATAATTTCAGTTACACCACACTGTAAACCTTTGCTATAAATTCTGTGACCTACGTTCTTATACTCCACAACCACCTGATGAAGGAGCAGTGCTCCGAAAGCTTGTGCTTCCAAATAAATCTGCTTTACTATAACCTGGCTTTGTGTGATTTTTAACTTTGTACACCCCAGTTCAATACCGGCCGCTCCAAATCAGGTTTATTTGAAACCACAAGCTTTCAGAACCTTGCTCCTCCTTCAGGTAGCTGTGCTAACCACTGAGCCACTATGACACCCTGTGTCGACCAAATCAGAGGGCACGGGCAACATGGAAAGCAGATTTGCTGTGTGTATCAGAGATTGTTTCTTGCAACTGTATTTGCAGAACTTAGCTGGGAGCAAGCTGTTTTAGATCTAGTAATGTGTAATAAGGAAGAATTAATGAGAGATCTTGTAGTTAAGGTTTCTCTCCGGTGTAACAATGAATCATTGTAGAATTTCAAATAATTTTGAGGAAAAACACATCTCATTTCTAACCAGTATCATAGAGTTATACAGCACTGAAACAGACCCTTTGGCCCAACCAGTCCATGCCAACCATAATCCCAAACTTATCTAGATCCACCTACCTGTGCTAGGCCCATATCCTTCCCAACATCTTTTATTCATGAACTGGTGCAAGTATCTCTTAAACGTTGTTTGGATCAGCATCCTCTGCTTAAATGAGAGAACCTGCAAGGTTGAGTGTAGACTATGCAGTAGGTTGAGTGAGTGGGCAAAACACTTGGCAGGTGAATTTTAATAGGGGAAAGTATGTGATTGTATACTTTTGGTAGAAAGAATCAAAAGACAGTCTAAAATTTAAATGGAGAGTGATGTGAACAAAGTGCAGAGCCATTCTTCTGCCTGAAACACACAAGTTAGCGTGCAGGTGCAGCAAGTAATTAAGAGGGCAAATGGAATTTTGGCTTCTGTTGCTCCTGGTTTGGTGTGTAACATTAGGGAAGTCTTGTTACATCAGTACAGGGAGCTGTTCGCATCTGGAGTACTGTGTACAGTCTTGGTCCCTGTTTTTCAGAAATATATATTGGCATTGGAGGCTGTTCAAAAGAGATTCATTGGGCTAATTCCTGGGGTGAAGGGTTTGACTTATTAAGAACAGATAAACAGGTTAGTCCTTTATTAGAAGAATGAAGGATGATTTTATTGAAATGTAGAAGATCCTGAGTGGACTTGACAGGTTAGATATTGAGACGATATATCCACTAGTGGTAGAATTGCAAACCGGGGAACATAGTTACAGAATGAGCTGAGATGTGAAGGAATTTCTTCTTTGAAAGTAGTGAATGTCTGCATTTGCTAATCCCCCCCCAGAGATTTCTAGAGGATAGATCACTGAAAGTAGTTCAGTAGATTCTATAATCTTGAGGACTATGTGAAACTGCTCCTATTTCTTATGTTCTTAGGATGTTACACAACTCCACCTCAAGATTAAATCTCCGTACAACATCGTGGGCCAAAGGGCCTGTTCTGTGCTGTACTTTTCTATGTTCTATGTTCCAGCTCAAATAACGTTAGATTGTTTGCCTGACATAAAATCCTGGATGAGAGAGAGCGTCCTACAGTTCAATGTTAGGAAGCCTAAAGTAACCGTTGTTAACTTAGCTGCAAAATGTGCTACCTTGACACCGACTGCTTCCCAACCATGAGTGCAGACTTATCCAGAAGGTGTGGTTCTGAAGATTGCTGAGCGGCGGGGAAACAATGCCTATAATCGGGCAGAGGTCAAAGATGGGAATAAATCTAACACACAACGGGCCAGAAGTTCCAGCCCGTTGTGCATCGACTAGGCAAGCAGAACTGAAAGACAAGTTGTGTTGATCATGTTTTGATCCACTCCTACACTGGCATTCATAATCACTGGGGTGGCGGGAGGAAAGCATACATGATTCACATGCTATACTGTGAGCTCTGGTGAAAGAAATTTCTTGGAGACATTATGGTAACCTTTTGTCTTTCTGTGTCTGGAATAGCAGCCTGCCAGAATGGCAGTGAGCTGGAATGAGACAATGTTTCATAACTCACTACATTCCTCTGGCGAGCAAGCAACAGCAATGCTACACACATTCTAAAGGATAGTTTAAGTGAGCTTAATAAATCAGCAAGACTAAAGTGAAAAGCAGAAACTGGTAGCAGCAGAGGAGGAACAAGAACTTGTTGATGGCCATCAGGGGTGTATTGTACTTTGAAAATGTGTTGCTATCAGTAAGGAGATTAAATTAACTTGTTTTAACCAATACATCACTGGATTGCTTCATAGATGTTACAGACAAAGAGGGAATGAGGGTGAATTTAAATTATGGCAGACTCTCCCTCTTAATCCTGAGACAGAGAGGTTTTTTTTGGCTTATTCCTTTCCCCTTTTTATTTCTCTTACTGAGATAGACTGAAGGGTATTTTCCAAATGCATGTAGGTTTGCTAGCTGAGCTGGAAGGTTCATTTCCAGACGTTTTGTCACCATACAAGGTAACATCTTCAGTGAGCCTCCGGGTGAACATACTAGATGTTACCTGGTATGGAGAAGAAACATCTGGAAATGAACCTTCCAGCTCAGCGTGCAGAACCTCAACCTGAGCTACAAATCTTCTCAAAACTTGCTAAGGTGTTTGCCAAACTTTGGTTTTTAGATACCAGTTTCTAAAATAAACCCCGAGCAAAAAATTTTAAAATGAAACCAACAATTGCATTTATTAACAAAACATTGAAAAAGTAGGAGAATTGCTTTCGGACTTCATCCATACACTCAGGAAATTAAGAAACTGTGCTGTGTTTTCTGAGCATCTCCCAGTAGTATAATAATAATGACTCCTGTAGGGGAAGCTGCTGGTGTAGCCTCCAGTTGGATGTCCTGGAGTACTGTTAGTTGGTTTGTATTGCGGGAACCAGAGTAAATTTCTTTACAGCTAATTTCTCTATGATTTTTGCAACAACAATTTAATTACCCTGAAATATATCCGTTTCCTAGATTTCTGTTCCAGAAAGAGCAGCAAGAATGCATTAAGCATTTATTGAAAGTATAAGCAAGATATAATGAAAACATGACCTGAAAAAGATAAACAAAATTACAGTAATTTCAATTTCAAGCAGCTTTCATTTACCAGAATAGAATTGTTAATCAGAAATGGTTTTTTTTTGAGATTTAGGTTTCAGAGCTCTTTCTTTCATACTATTTATATTACTTCATGAAGGAATGAGAATGATTGGCCTAGATATATTTTACCTAAGTGGACTACACAAAGGTCATCATTTCAGTCAGGAACTGGTTGAGGCGAATGGGATGAGGGACGGTGGCATGTGAGACAAGTGAGAGGTGGCTCTACAGGAAGTTTATGAGAATTATCCCAGAGATGAAGGGCTCGTCATTATGAGGAGTGCTTGAGATTTCTGCATCTGTACTTGATGGAGTTTAGAAGGATTGGAGAGGGGAATGGTGTGTATACAGAGAAGCCTGGATAGATTGGACATGGAAAAGATGTTTCCATTAGTAGGAGAGATTAGGACCTGGGGCATAGCCTCAGGGTGAAAGGTGACCTGTTAGAACTAAGATGAGGAATCCCTTCAGCCAGAAGTGGTTAATCTGTCGAATTGTTTGCCACAGAAGGTTGTGGAGGCCAAGTCATTGTGTGTATTGAAGATGAGATATGTAGGTTCTATCTTTGGTAAGGGGATCAAGGATTACAGGAAGAAGGCAGGAGAGTGGGATTGAGAAACATATTAGCAATGATCGAATGGCAGAGCAGACTCTATGGACTGAATGGTCTAATTTGTTCTTGTATCTTATGGACCACATTTTCAGCAATTCTACTAAGTTACTAAATCACCAGGCAAAAAATTCCCTTTGGTATCTTTTCCATAGGCATTCAAAGATTTAATCACAATTTTGACTGTTGATTCCTCTTTACCCTTGGATGTATTTCTCCTTTCTCCAAATTGATCATGTTTTTTTGTTTTAATCTGTAGTATACCTGATGATCACTTTGAAGATCACAGTGCACCACCATCTCCTGAGGAGAAGGATGCAGGGTTCTTTATGCTAAAGAAAGACAGTGAGCGAAGGGCTACTCTACATCGGATACTAACAGAGGACCAGGACAAAGTTGTGAGAAACTTGCTTGAATCTCTGATGCAGGTGAACACTTATTTTCCTAGTTTAAATTAAATTAATTATATTTTAGATCATTTAGATACTATTTTACCCAGTATTAACACCTCTCCATTCTCTATTTTCTTTCTGCCTTAGTTTAGGAGCATAGAGAGGCAATTCAACCTCTCAGGTCTGCTCTGTCATTCAATTAGGTGCTACAACCCTGAAATTGTCAGCCATTTCTGCATCCTGCTCTCATGTGCACAATATCCATCCTTTGTCCATTTCTGTGTTCCAGTGAAGCCCACACAAGCTGGAGTAGTAGCATCTCATTTTTCACTTGGGCATTTTACAATCTTCATTGAGTTCAACAATCCCAGAGCATGAACACTGTCCTCCATTTTGATTACACCCCGTGACTTGATGGCATGTGTTTGCTCTCAGCAGAGCTCACCTATTTTAAACTATTCATATGAATCATTTACACCTATTTTATATCTAGTGCCTCCTTTACTACCATTAGCACTCTCCTTACCTTTTGTTTGGGCATCTTCACAATCTGTTCCACTTATTCCCCTTCTGCTTTTGCGAACCATTGTTTTCCAGCCCCCTTCAATTCCAAAGAAGAACCACTGGATTCAGAACATCAGCTCTGATTCTCTCTTTGCATGTGCCTCCATATCTGTTGAGTTTCTCCAGCACTTTGTTTTTATTACATTCCCCAAATAGTTTTGTGTCATCACCAAATTTGAAAATATAACATTTGGGCCCCAAATCCAAATCAATTAAACAAATTGTGAACAGCTCTGGCTGCAGCACTGATCATTGCAGTGTGCCTGCAGTCTGTCATCCAGAGTGTGACCTCTTATTCCACCCGTCTGTTCACTAATTCAAATAGGATGGCACTGGAAAAGCACAGCAAGTCAGGCAGCATCCAAGGATCAGGGCAGTCAATGTTTTGGTCATAAGCCCTTCATCAAGAAGGGCTTATGCCTGAAATATTAGTTCTCCTGCTTCGTGGATGTTATCTGAACTGCAGTGCTTTTTCAGCGTCACACTCTTTGACTCTGATCTCCAGCATCTGCAGTCCTCACTTTCTCCAATTCAAATGGAGATACCAATTCCATGGCTTCTAATTTTGTTTACTATCCTCCTTCATGAGACCTTATCTGAAAATCCAAACTCACTACTTTCTCAGGCTCTCCTTTATCAATACTACAAGTAACATCCTCCAAAGCTCCAACAGGTTTGTCAAAAATTATTACTTTCATAATTCTATGTTGACTCTGCCCAATCATAACATTATTTCCTAAGTATCAAGTTTTCACTTCCTTTGTAATAGATGCTAATCCTTCCTTACTACAGAGGAACTATGATTATCTGATGGACACGGCAGGGAGTATTTCGTTCGGTTGATCAACTTCCAGATAATCAAATACCAGATAATGTAGTTTGGGCGGCATAGTGGCACAGTGGTTAGCACTGCTGCCTCACAGCGCCAGAGACTTGGGTTCAATTCCCGCCTCAGGCGACTGATTGTGTGAAGTTTGCACGTTCTCCCTGTGTCTGCGTGGGTTTCCTCCGGGTGCTCCGGTTTCCTCCCACAGTCCAAAGATGTGCAGGTCAGGTGAATTGGCCATGCTAAATTGCCCGTAGTGTTAGGTAAGGAGTAAATGTAGGGGTATGGGTGGGTTGCACTTCGGCGGGTTGGTGTGGGCTTGTTGGGCCGAAGGGCCTGTTTCCACACTGTAAAGTAATCTAAAGTAATCTAATCTAAAAAAAGTTTAGCTGAGCGTTGGGAGCTTGCAATCTTGCTGGATAATCCGATATTTGGATAATCAAATGCCAGATAATCGAGGTTCCTCTGTACTGACTGAGTAGTTTGTGTGCTACCTTCCAAACAAGGATTGATTTCCCTTCTCTGACAAAAATAATTTTCTTTCACCCTCAGCATTGCTACCAGCTAATGCAGGCTGATGTTCACTCAGAGAATGAAGCGTTATTGTATGCACTTTGTTAATTTTGCAAACTTGGAAACAGTGACTGCAAAGAACTTCTAATAGATGAAAATCAGCTTTTTGTTTTTTGATAGAAGCCTTGATCTCACTTGACAAGTATGTATTGTCCCTAAGGTAGTGAACATTTATGGAAATCCATGTTTGAAATGTACATGGGCTGCAAACTGGCATGAGACTCAAGGGGTGAAGGTTGAGGAGCTACGGCAAATATATCTCAACAAAACTTGAAACATTCCATAAAAAAACTCCAGTTTTGAAATATAATTCCAGTGAAACATTATTTGTCTGAAAAACACAGAAGACCGTTCGCTTTTTAAAGAACTGACATTCATAACGACCTCTTCCAGAGTAAAATAGCTGAGCTTGAATGAGCTGGGAAACTTGCCACCTTATCACATGTAGGACATAAATACATCTGCAATTCCACATGCTTGTCATGTGCATACAATTCAAACACGGCACATAATGTTAACAGCATGCTTACAAAGAGAAGGATTAGAAAGGATTATGCAGTGGGCCTCGTTTACTACAGGCTACCCTAATGTAATTCTTCACTTTTCCACCTACATGAAATGCTCTGAGCTGAATCTAATGACCTCTGCTCTCATATAACAACAGATTGGTAATTTTTCAACCTTTTTTGAGAACATTATCAGTTAAGACAAAAACTAGATTTGAGTTTCTTTTCCTGAGGCCATTTCGTTCCAAGTACCACCACTCCTCATTGCATAGTTCCCCAAATTGTCACCAATGTTAGCTATGAGAAATTTGTTGGATAGTTCAACAGTGTGGAGCTACATTCTGCCTTCTGCCATCTAAAACTGAACAAGAAACCTTGAGGAAATGTCAGAAATAGACGTGGATAGGATAAAGTTTGACATAAAGGACTGCTTATAATCAACTCAGAGCCTAGATCTGTAAAGTTTTTTTTTCCCAGAAGACTCTAGGTAGTCCAGTTGGCCTGTCACAAGAAGTGATGTTCAGGATTTTTGGGTTTGTAATGAAGTATCAGCACTTGTTGCTGACCTTGAAGAAGACAGATCACACAGATCCAGCTATCTCTCTGGTGATTACTCCTTTCCCGACAATTATTGGTCATTGCTGGCACTTGTGTAGCAGGCACTTGTTATTTGCCTATTTTTAGCTCAAACCTGAATTTCATCCAGGTCTTGCTGCGTTTAGTCATGGACTACTTCAGAATATGTGATGTCATGAATGGTGCAATTATTGGTGAACCTCCCACTTCTGAGCTTATGATGGAGGGAAGCAGGTCAAGATGGTTGGGCCTGGAACATTACCCTGAGGAACTCCTGAAGAGACGACTGACCTAACAACCACAGCCATGTTCTTTTGTACCAAAATGATTCTAACATGATTCCATGGGCACCATTCCTGTGATTGGGTCACTGCACAGCCAGAGAAATCCTTGGGAGGTCCTCCTGTAAGTGTGCAGTTTTTCTCTTCATTTGGCTGGTCTAAAACTACATGAGGAGCAGCAAGCTTATCACCTGCCGGATTCTTCCAAGTGGAAAATCGATCTCAACCGCAGCCATTCAGGGACAATTCCCACTGTCATTAGGCCTGAGACCATGCCACACGTGGTGGATCTGATAGAGGGGATGGAAAGGTATTTTCCTTTCATTGCGCCAATGAGTGCCTTGGCATTTAGGGGGGATTTGGAGAACCAGATTTAGTTCGCTGGCCAGCAACATGCACTGAGAGTCCCCTGTGTCCTGGAACACTACAATGGTCTTGCTCACATCCAGGGCTTTATAGTTTGGGGCAGGGGCGGGGGGTGCTGTTGAATACCCTACTGCTGCTCCTATTTTCTATGTTTTATGATGGCTGCTTCCTGAACTGTGAGAATTCTTAATTTTCATTCTTCATTGTGATTTAATTTAGCATAATGGCTTTTGATGTTTTTGTTTGTCCAGAGCTATTTGGAGGCAGTCTTAGCTCCAGTCCTTTGTGTCAGCTTTAGCAAGAATTGTTTTACAATGTAGGGCTTCAGAGGCTTCTGGAAATTTAATCATGTTATCAACCTTGACCATTTTGAGTCCATTAACATGTTCCTTTTTTTTTCAAGAAACAGAATTTAAATGTGAAAATATAGAAGAGGATATGATTTTCTTTGGGATGTCTCTTCATGATCCCTGACCATGATATATTCCTTGTTTTGGACTTTACAGCATATTATTGTTGTAATAATTGCAGAACTGTCAGCATTCATCTTCTTCATTCCACTGTGAAACTGACAGAAACGTTGGCACAGTTCAACAGAAGTCCTCACAGCAGTTCCTCACAGCAATTCCTTGCTCCTCCATAATTGCTCAATTGAATTACCCACACTGAGCAATCTTTTAGAAATATCTGAACAAATAGGCTACAAGCAATCCTCCAAAATTTTGCACCTTATTCATAATGTGTAACTTGGTTTTTTAATGGTGATGTTAATATCTGATGAAGTATCTCTCAGATCATGGAAGTAATAATATTTCATTTTAATTACGATAATCCATCTTGTGTGGTGAAAAGGCAAATGTATTCTAACTTTTTTTGGAAAAGCAATATTTTTGTTAAGAATCTGAATACAATAATGGAGTAATGGAGTTCAGTACACATACTGTGGAAACAGGTTCACAATTGCTTTATTTCATTGGTATTTTTCTCTTTCAATACATTCGTTACACTCTGTGGAAAGTAGTTGAAATTGCACTCTGTTCATCTCTTCTCTCCTACATTTGAGTCTGTGTCTCTGGTGTGAGATTAGTGGCAGTTCCATGAACCTTAGTTTATATGACACATGAATTTATTAAGTCCCTAATCCATTCAACACGCTTAACCTCTGCACCTTGCATGGATCTTGATGTTAGCTTTATTCAAGTGCATGTCACTATATTTCTTTCTTCTCCAAATGAAGTTAAAGGACATCAGCCACCTACAGACCTTGTCCCACATTGCATATGAAAGAAACATCACGACTGCAGAATTTCTGCTCATAGAATTTCTAGAAGTAGGTCAGGCTACTTTTCTCTTGGTATAGCATACTTATTAAGGTCTTTCATTATCACTTTTTTTTCAAGGTCCCTTATACATTACTCAGTGAATGCTATCTGAGGCATTATGGTGAAGTACAGATTAATTAACCCTGGCATTGTTAAGAACACAATCTGTGTTTATGGTGCAATGGATGGCAGCAGATAGCAGAATGAAGGTTCCTCACCCAATCCCCATGTTCAGTTCCTTGACTGGCTTCAGTCTCATGTACTTGGTCATATGACCCAGATGGGAGATTTGCCAGTCAGCTGAAGTAAAATATATTATAGATGTGTTTGTTTTTAACCTTAAGATTTTTATAACCTGTTTAGTTAGTTATAAGATAATAATTTCCAACTGTGGCTCAATTGGTGGCAATCTAGCCTGTACATCCTCTTGCCCAAATCCAAAGATCTTAGATGTGGATTTTTAAAACCAAGAATTACATGCTTCCAAGTGTATGCAGGTGTACTGATAAAAGTTTAACCAGTTTAAAACCATGTAGAAAAACATTAATATAATTTCTGTTCCTTAGCCAGTCACAATCACTATATTCAATGAAACATTGATTTACATTGTTATTTGATAAATCCAAACACATTGTGACTCCAGTTTGATTAATTGGGAAAAGTTGGTCAATCATGAACAGTGGTTCAGGAATAGTACAGATCCTTGACAGAGGATTGACTTAATTCTGAACAATAACTGCCAGCTGCATTGTTTTGAGGCCACTTAGATGTAAGGAAAGATGAAGTCAGCATTGTTCCGAAAGACTATAGGGCTGCTCTCTCATTAGAAAAAGATGCCTGGTGATGGTTTAACCTGAGGGTCACCAGGGGAGGGTTTTATAAGGAAAATCCTTCATGGTAATCTCAGCCAGTGTGGGAATTGAACCCATGCTGTTGGTATCACTCTGCATCACAAACCAGCCATCCAGCCAACTGAGCTAATTAACCTCCTGTTCAGGTGTAACAAATGTTCAGCGAGGAAAAGAGATGTTAATTCTTTCAAATGCAAGAAACATGAAACATATTTTGCAGTGTAAATTCCATTGCTTAGATACTAAAACAAGAGGAAAAGGTGGGGTCTGTGGCTGTTATTTATTTTGTTTGGATTTCCATCTGTTATTTAATTGCTAGAAAATTGAGCAGGCGTCCTTGGGTATGCAATATTCCCAATCATTTTCATTTATATACTTCGCTCAGGTGATCCAGTGTACTGAGGAAATGGAACATGAAAATCTGCTCTATTGGTACACAACATGTTAAATCTGGGAAAACTAAGAAATATATTCTGTTTTCTTGATTCACAGGGTTCTGAAGAACCAAAGCTAAAGTCTGAGCACATCTGTACACTTGTGGTTAGTTTGCGGGAGTTTGTGAGATTAATTGATCGCAAAATCATCTCTGCCACCCTTTCCAAGCTGAAGTTGGAGTTGGATTTTGACAACCATGCCATTAGCCAGATTCAGATGGTGCTCTTTGGCTTCCAGGAAGCTGTAAGTTCTCATTTGTTTACTTTAACAAGAAATCTTTTCTTTAGAAAGTCTTTATGTCCACTGGTTGTGAAGGCCCTGTATGAGTTTATGCTGTTTCAGCCTAGATACTAATGAATATAGATCTAAAAGTCAGAGACCCCACTGTGGCTTATGTGAATAATCCCAAAGTGGAGGCTGAGGTCTGAGAGCAGGGGCCTGGAAGCATGTGTTCAAGGACCATTTTGCTGAGGCTGAGAGAGGACGCCCAGAGTCAGGGGCAGCCCTTTTACCAAAACCAGAGGCTGTGTGGTGAGCTGCCTTTTTATAGAGGCTGCCATCTTGCCACCAAGTTTCAGTAGGATGATGGAAAGTGAGAGGCCAGATGGGGAATGGGGAGAGATATGAAAGCCACAGGGGGAATTGGTAGAATTGTGGAGACTGCAAGGGGAGGAGTGGGAGGAAGACAGAGGCTGCAAGGGTGATGGGGAAGGGAGATCCATTTCAAAGTTGTCAGCAAAGGAATCCTCTGCTAACTGGGAGCCAGGAAGACCTGAAATCACTGGGGCAGCAAATTCCTTGCAAATAAAGATAGAATATCTAGATTAAGGCTGCCTATGTACCAATGCAAGAATAGGGAAACATTAAACAAATACTCTAGTAATATTCACTGTCAATTATTAAATTTAATATTGAGATCTGAGGTGCAGTAAAAAAAGTACTAATCACCTTGTTATGTATTCTAACTTTGTAGATAAACAATGGAAACACATTAGCTGTGGTCTTTCTGTCTAGTATATAACATTGAAAAACAGTGACAGACTATGAGGTGTCTCTATCACCCTTCACAGTGCACAAAACTGTGTAAGATGGTGAAGGGGGTTGAATCAGTATTCACTCAGGTAGATGGGATGTGGTAATCAAGAAAGGAAACAGAAAGTTCTAACTTTCAACCGGTCTGAGGAAGGTGTATTTCGGATAATCCCTTTTTATGTGCAGATGACCTCTTTTTGCTCATGGGAGACTTCAATATGCAGGTGGACTGGGTAAATAATGTTGTTAGTGGATCTAAAGAAAGGGAATTCATGGAATGCTTACAGGATGGCTTTTTGGAACAGCTTGTCATGGAGCCCACAAGAGAGCAGGCTATTCTGGACCTAGTGCTTTGCAATGAACCAGACTCTATAAAAGATCTTAAAGTAAGGGAACCCTTAGGAAGTAGCGACCATAATATGATAGAGTTCAGTCTGGAGTTTGAAAGGGAGAAGGCAAAATCGGATGTAATGGTGTTACAGTTGAATAAAGGTAATTATGAGGGCATGAGAGAGGAACTGACTAAAATAGACTGGAAGCAGAGGCTAACCGGGAAGACAGTAGAGCAAAAATGGCAGGAGTTTGTAGGTATAATTGAGGACACTGTACAGAGGTTCATCTCCCAAGAAAAGAAAGATTAACCGGGGAGGGATTAGACAACCTTGGCTGACAAAGGAAGTCAGGAAATGTATTAAAGAAAAAGAGAGATCCTATAAAGTGGCTAAGAACAGTGGGAAATCAGAAGATTGGGAAGGATACAAAAGCAAACAGAGGATAACAAAGAGTGTAATAAGAAAGGAGAGGATCAAATATGAAGGTAGGCTAGCCAGTAATATTAGAAATAATAGTAAAAGTTTCTTTCAGTACATAAGAAACAAACGACAGGCAAAAGTAGACATTGGGCCACTTCAAACTGATGCAGGAAGCCTAGTGATGGGAGATAAGGAAATAGCAGGAGAACTTAACAAGTACTTTGCGTCAGTATTCACAGTGGAAGACATGAGTAATATCCCAAAAATTAAAGGGTGTCGCGGGGCTGAGTTGAGTATGGTTGCCATTACGAAAGAGATAGTGCTAGAAAAGTTAAAAAGTCTTAAAATTGATAAATCTCCTGGCCCCGATGGGATACACCCTAGAGTTCTGAGAGAGGTGGCTGAGGAAATAGCAGAGGCATTGGTTGAGATCTTTCAAGAGTCACTGGAGTCAGGAAAGGTCCCGGATGATTAGAAGATGGCTGTTGTATCCCCCTTGTTCAAGAAAGGATCAAGGCAAAAGATGGAAAATTATAGGCCAATCAGCTTAACCTCGGTTGTTGGTAAAATTCTAGAATCCATCATTAAGGATGAGGTTTCTAAATTCTTGGAAGAGCAGAATCTGATTAGAACAAGTCAACATGGATTTAGTAAAGGGAGGTCATGCCTGACAAACCTGTTGGAATTTTTTGAAGAGGTAACAAGTAGGTTAGACCGGGGAAACCCAGTGGATGTGGTCTATCTGGACTTTCAAAAGGCCTTTGATAAGGTGCCACACGGGAGGCTGCTGAGCAAGGTGAGGGCCCATGGTGTTCGAGGTGAGCTGCTGGGATGGATTGAGGATTGGCTGTCTAACAGAAGGCAGAGAGTTGGGATAAAAGGTTCTTTTTCAGAATGGCAGCCGGTGACGAGCGGTGTCCCGCAGGGTTCGGTGCTGGGGCCACAGCTGTTCGCATTATATATTAATGATTTGGATGAGGGAACCGGGGGCATTCTAGCGAAGTTTGCCGATGATACGAAGTTAGGTGGACAGGCAGGTAGTACTGAGGAAGTGAGGAGGCTACAGAAGGATCTAGACAGGTTGGGAGAGTGGTCCAGGAAATGGCTGATGGAATTTAACGTGAGCAAGTGCGAGGTCTTGCACTTTGGCAAAAAGAATAAAAGCATAGATTACTTTCTAAATGGTGAGAAAATTAATAAAGCCAAAGCACAAAGCGATCTGGGAGTGCTAGTCGAGGATTCTCTAAAGGTAAACATGCAGGTTGAGTCCGTGATTAAGAAAGCGAATGCAATGTTGTCTCTTATCTCAAGAGGGTTGGAATATAAAAGCAGAGATGTACTACTAAGACTTTATAAAGCTCTGGTTAGGCCCCATTTGGAGTACTGTGTCCAGTTTTGGTCCCCACACCTCAGGAAGGACATACTGGCACTGGAACGTGTCCAGCGGAGATTCACACGGATGATCCCTGGAATGACAGGTCTAACATATGAGGAACGGCTGAGGATACTGGGATTGTATTCGTTGGAGTTTAGAAGATTAAGGGGAGACTTAATAGAGACGTACAAAATAATACATGGCTTGGAAAAGGTGGATGCTAGGAAATTGTTTCAGTTAGACGAGGAGACTAGGACCCGTGGACACAGCCTTAGAATTAGAGGGGGTCATTTCAGAACAGAAATGTGGAGACATTTCTTCAGCCAGAGAGTGGTGGGCCTGTGGAATTCATTGCCACGGAGTGCAGTGGAAGCCGGGATGCTAAATGTCTTCAAGGCCGAGATTGATAGATTCTTGTTGTCTAGAGGAATTAAGGGCTACGGGGAGAACGCTGGTAAGTGGAGCTGAAATGTGCATCAGCCATGATTGAATGGCGGAGTGGACTCGATGGGCCGAATGGCCTTACTTCCACTCCTATGTCTTATGGTCTTATGGTCTAACTTATGCCTGTGCTAGTTAGATACTTTGGTATCTGCAAAATTAATGCTTTCCTTGAGTGAAATGGCTTTCAATTTTTAATGAGATTGTGCTTCCTGCTGTTTCGGAGAGTCGAATTATCAACTCCGATTCAGAAGATAATGTTACTATATACATCATCTAATAAGGAATTTAGTTAGAATGGGAAAACAGCCCCTCAAACAAAAAGTAGCCCTCTTGAAGAACCCCTGAGAAAGAAATATGTCATGCCTTCTTGATAGTTGTCTGATATCCAGTAATGCTCATCGAGCATGGAAAAGAGCAGATTAGAATTTTGAGTCTGCATTTTCCAATGCAATTCTTCAGGGGGTAATTTATCATTGTTTGAAGGCAAATGATTTTGCAGGATAAAGATTTCCTCAGTATCAGCCATGCCACACTGCAGCAACATCTGGAGCCACTGTACTTGGCCCTGTCTACCGAAGGCAGGTAACCTCCAATGCAGAGTGAAATCACCACCAGAAGGCTGAATCCATGGTCATTGCTCACTGGTATTGCTGCTACCAAAACAGCATGAATCCCCCGATCAGAGACTCCAGCTTGGACTGTTCAGACTGACATTATTTGGTATCTTCCAGGATTTAAATAAAATCTCCTGGGCATTGACGCGAACAACTAAGTTGAAAGTTAGAACTTTCTATTTTCTTGTTTGATTAGCACGTCCCATCAAACCGACCCCCTTTCCCGCAAAGCTTGCACAGTTATTTGCATTGTAAAGGATTATAGAGATAGCTGACAGTTTGTCGCCGTTTTTTGTTAGATAGCAAGTGAGAAGATGGACAGCAAATTTCAACAATTCACAGCAAGGGCTGTTGGGTATATTTCTATTTAGATCATGAGCTACATAACAAGAAGTGGAGTATCAACAATTTTAATGTGAGAATAGTCGTGAGCAAGGAATTCTGAAGTGGCAAACAAGACCTATCCCCAAATGTTGAGCAATGTATAACACTATGTGGATATTTGTGTGTGCACGCGTGTGTGCGTGCATGTGGCCTTGTCAAACATTTAGTGAAGTGCATTTAATCTGAATTTAAAAGATTTTCTTCCCTGAGGATTCAACAGAAAAAAAATCATTTCTGTCGCTGCATAGAAATGAACTGACCATCATCTAGATGAGAGGAAATATCTATTAGGAAATTGTCCCCTCAGGGTTGAAAGCATGAAGTAAAGAATGATTTCTGAAAATAAATGATCCTGTTGAGTCTAATGGCTTTTTCATTTTTTGAAATATAATATTACTGTAAATTCAAGTTTTTGGGGGGAGTTTGTTTCCGAACAACCAGGAGACATGCCATACAAGGATTTTAAAGCTTATTCTTTAAGTACTCTGTTCCTGACAACATGCAAGTTGAACACAAACAAAAGCAAAACTGTAAGATAGAGATTAAGACACTGAATTCTGTGTGTTGTGAATGAATTGTGAACTGTATTCAAAGATTAATACATACAACAATTGGCAGCACAGACTTGAGGATATTTAACATTTTCACTAATCTAACTGACCTAGATATGTCAGATTTGCTTTGTCACCCATTCTGTATCAAAACACGAGAGCAAATTGTTCTTGCGTGATAGATTTAAGTGCTCTGATGTACCCTCAGCTTGATAAGTATATTTGCAGATATGATGTTTCCACTTTCGTGCCTATTTTGAAGTTAATTGCATAATTTAAAAAGTAAACGAACACAACATCTGGAAACATTAGATTTCCTCTTCGTTTAGATAAGTTTAAGTCAGCTACAAATACTCAGGACACTACCTTCACAATTGAAGCTTTACTGATAGATTGCATTTATGGTGTATACTTAATGCTGTGTTGCAACTAGAGTAATTAATTATTCTTTTAAACATCTGTGACAAATCCTTGCAGCCATATCCAGCTTCACTCTTTTATTTGAAGGAGAAGGTTGTTGTACATTTTGCCCTTTTATAGTTTTGAGCTTGTTTACAGTAGGGACTGGAAGTGATGTATGAACTCGGAAGTTGAAAGTCCTGCCCATGAAAACAGCCCTTCACATTTTTGAGGGGGCTGGTAGGGGTTGGCAAGGGCACATTCCACGAAGACAGACTGACCGTTTAAATCATCAGCTGCCTCCACTCTTATATTGTGTTGGTAGCCTTGCAATGTGAAACCGAAAATGTGCAGAGTAGACCTGTTAAGACCAAATCTGGACTTTGTGCATTTCTTTGAATAGTCAGAATTAGGTACCTCATTTGGATATATAATCTTCAGACACCTTTGGTGACATAAATTGCCTTTTAGAATGGTTAAACATTGTGGTAAATGTATGTAAAAGTGTATAAAATCATTAACTGTCAAGCTAATTGGAAATGTTTAAATCAAATCTGGGACAGCACAGTGGTTCAGTGGCAAACACTGCTGCCTCACAAAGCCAGGGACCCGGGTTCGATTCCATCCTTGGGCGACTGTATGTGTGGAGTTTGCACATTCTTCCTGTGTCTGTGTGGGTTTCCTCCAGGTGCTCCATTTTCCTCCCACAATCCAAAGCCGTGCAGGTCAGGTGAATTGGCCATGCTAAATTACCCATAGTGTTCAGGGATGTGTAGGTTAGGTGCATTAGTCAGAGGTAAATGTCGAGTTATAGGGTAGGGGAATGGGTCTGGGTGGGTTACTCTTCGGAGGGTGGGTGTGGACTTATTGGGCCAAATGGCCTGCTTCCACACTGTAGGGATTCTATTCTCTGAAATATCAAAGATATCAAGAGGGCATGTCAAACACTCATAGGGAGCTGTCTGGATAATTAGAAGTCCCTGCCCTTTAAATATGGGGAATGAAGGTCTGGAGTGTCTAAAAAAAGGTCATTGCTGGCTGTTTTACTCTGATGGATGCCTGAGAGCTGCTATTATTGGATTCCTGCTGCCTGACTTATTTCTTAACCAGTCATTATTGTAGCAGGGAGCCTGACATTTCGGTTGGTCAACACCTCCAGCTGGATTCTTTAAAATGGGACTATAAATGAATTCCAATAGTTGTAATAGGAAACTGCATCTGTGAATAAAGTTTGTTTAAGGCATGATACAGGTAAAAGAATGTAAATGTAGTAAAGTGATCATTATGAATTCTGTCATGCAGTGAGGTCCATTACACACTTATAACATTTTTCGATTTCATGTCCATGTGTCCTGAGGTTTGTCCACAACTTGTGGGCAAAAATCCAGGACTAATTGTCACAAAGATCATGATGTTATAATACAACGTTTGAAAACAAAAACAATGTTTAAAATCTCAAAAGCGTTAATTGCTATAAATTCCCAGCAGGTTAACCAACATCTGAATAAAAGTAATAACATGATTCAGTTCCGGTGAAGTGTTCCACTAAAATTTGATTTTTTTTATTGTGGGGGTGGGCATCACTAAATAAACCTGCACTATAACACAGCAAAGAAACTGCACATTATGATAGAAAGGTACTGTGTAGAAGAGATACTAAAGAATCTATGTGTCCTTTGAGCATTTTGATCTGATTGCCTAACTACATGGGCTCATTTATGCTTAGCTATGTTTTCCTATGGTAACATGGAAGATTTTCAGGAAATATTAACAAAAGTAATTTTATAATTTCTTGACATTAGGTAAATAAAGTCCTGAGAACCCATAATATAAAACCTCACTGGATGTTTGCTTTGGATAACATCATTCGCAAGGCTGTGCAGACAGCTATTACCATTCTTGTACCTGGTGAGTCATTGTTGTTCCAGCAGGTGTCTGGGCTACTGGAGAATTCCAGTTTCAAGTATTACTAATTGTATTGTTATTCTGTTATGAGTTCATCTAATTAATAATTTTAGTAGTACCAGTTGGTATAATAAAGAATCTGTTGAAGTGCTGTTATGTGACTTTTTTAAAAATGCATAATTTTGTGTACAATCAAGTAAGCTAATTAAACAGAAATACTATGTGTGTAACCAGTGATAAATTCGTTTTCATTGGTGCTTTTCTTTCGAACTTGAACAGACTTTTCAACTTCTGCAGGGGTACTTTTGGATTCAATACTTGTAGGATCCACTCAAATTCTTCCATCACTTTCCTATTGAATAAAAAGGCTGTGTTATAGTACAATAAAATGGATCTCTTGTCAAGTTGTATTAGTTGAAAGTTTCATTTTATTTCCTTACTAAAGCACTACATCAGATATTGAACCGACATAATTCATGTCTCACTGGAGAGAAGCTGAATAGAAACAGGAAAAATACTTCAGAATACAACCAAATAGATTTCAAACATCCCTGTGCCATCCCAGTGCTAGCACAATTGATCTAAACCTTTTTTGCACTTCCTTTAAAACTGTGCCTGTACTTCTCCCTATTTAGCCTACTTTCTTGGAGGTATAAGCCATCACAACGTAAAGGCTGACACAAAGGACTAAAAGACCAAGCATTAAGTTGAAGTGGATTATTAGATCTATAATGAATAACCAATATCAATACTTGTTTTCAACAGGAACTTCCTCAAGTCTTTTCCCATTTTTTTTTTGCTTGATTGTTTTTGCCATTGCTTTGATAATAGACCATCACAAACCCCTCAGAGACATGCAAAAGCAATTTCTGCTGAAGTTACAGTGGCTGGTCGCCAGAATACCTGAAAAAGAATTCTGACCTTTCTCGTCATTTAATTGTGGCAATATTATTCTTACAACATTTATTATGTAAGTCAGGCGTTGTTACTTTGCAGGCTGAAAATGTTGATTAATTAGCCAGTTTTGCATAATATAGCATGCACCTAAATTTTCCTGTAATATTTTCAAGAAACTAGAACTGAATATTCCATTGTCTGAAAATATCTAGTCAAAAATTAAGTTTAACTTAATTTGAAGTTCAGCAGTTCTTTTAAATGACAGAACTGTCATTTCTAGATAGAACTGTAATGAATTGATATGGTATGCTATCAATGTCTTTGTATAGAACTGAGACCACATTTCAGCCTCGCCTCTGGGAGTGATGCTGCAGACCAAGAAGAAGCAGATGATGAGGATGATGAAGACCACAATAAGCCTATTCATTCTCAAACTCGGCGGCCAAGTGCTGTGCATGAGGACCCAATACCAACTTCTGGTGTTAGTACCCTGAGTTCAACATTGTCCCATGACTCCCAATATGTACACAGGTCCTTGAGTATGCAGTTGGGAAGACTTAAATTAGAAACCAGCAGGTAAATCTCAATATCTCAAATGTGTTGATAAAAATTTTGTAATTTTATTAAGTCTGGTCTGATATGATTTGATTTGCACTCTTTATGTTGTTTCCTGAACATCTTCAGATCCCATTTGAAAAGACAGGCAATATCCTCAACAGTAATTACTTGAATAGTTTCGATCATGCTATAGTATTTCAGTAAAAGGTGTTGTTATGCAGATCCAGTTGTCTTTTTCACTATAATTAAGATGTCTGTGTCAGGGAAGGAAAATTTACAAGTTGGTGTCAGAATGAAAATCTTCCTCCACCAAAAGCAGAAATTTCTGGAGGAATTCAGCATGCTGATCAGTATCTTTGGAGCAGAACCAGAGTACATTTTGAGGCCAGTAACCCTCCTTCAGAATATTCAGACTAAAGCTGAAGAAGAGCACTGGACTTGAAATATTAACTCTGCTTTCTCTCCACAGCTGCTGCCTGA
The DNA here is from genome assembly GCF_037043375.1 of Chiloscyllium plagiosum. Taxonomy (NCBI): domain Eukaryota; kingdom Metazoa; phylum Chordata; class Chondrichthyes; order Orectolobiformes; family Hemiscylliidae; genus Chiloscyllium; species Chiloscyllium plagiosum. The sequence continues at coordinate 99,734,025 of NW_028270141.1, forward strand.
CCTGATAAGTTTCTTCAGCAATTTCTGATTTTCTTGGTTTATATTATTGGAAACTTCCTGCCTGATTCAAAATTATCCAAATGTTCCTGTTATTGTTTTGAGATTATGATGACTGTGGATATGGTGATTTGTATGCCCCATTATCCAGCTTCTCCTCCCATTTAGCCCATATCACAGAATCATACAACATTGTAGAAGGCCAATTAGCACATTGTCCCTGTGCCATCTTTTAAAAGTGATATCCAATTTCTATTAATTCCCTGCTTTTTTTTTGTTGCACTGAGGAATTTTTCCTTCAAGTGTTTGTCCAATTCATTTCTGCAAGTTGCTATTGAATCTACTTCCATCTCTTTCATGTACTGAATGCCAGATTACAACATCCCACTATGTAAATTTTTTTTCATCGCACATCTGTTTCTTTTGCCACAGTTTCCTTAAATCTGACTTTTCCTTACTGACCCTTCTGTAACTAGAAACAGCTTGTCTTTAAATTCCATTAAAACAATTCATAATTGAACAATTTCTGTTTTGTGAAGTGATCTTGAAGACCTGTCTCTCTAAACTCTCCTTTTCTAAATTCCATCTTTATGGGATCTATTCTTTGTTGGAATTGATTATTTGATTACTAAAATTACAATTGAGGATGCGTCATGTTTGAGATTAGGGGAAATCACTTGAAGTAGAGGTTTTTCTCTGCATCTTCCAACAACCACATAATATGGTGTGATATTGACAAGATAGATGGCACAGAATTAAAAAGTATGACTGCCAACCTGATTGGCATCATCTTCACCTTTTATAAAAAAGTAGTTTCCAGAATAAATAACCCCACTTGTCCATCTGCACAAAGGCTCTTTCTCAGGAGGGAGCAGTTGAGAAATTGATACCGATTGATCATTAAGCTTTAATTTAACAGATCAAAATTAACAACAGTTAATTGCAGAGGTCCTCAAGTCTCACAAGGCAGGTGAAGGAGATATTTAATATAACTGTATCAACAATACTATACAGGTATATAAATGTGTGTGCGCAATATGTGGTTTATCTAAAATCTATTAAGATGGAATGTGCATGCATGGACGGCAAAAGGTAATGTATCTTGCACTTTCCAATAAATGGAAGAAGAATTTCAATTTGTGTTTTTCAAACAAATGTGCACCAGGGTAGAATTTATATTTAGTGCACATGTATTTTGTTCAGCCTTAGAAGCTAGTGAAAAAGTCCAAGTTAAATATGGATTTTAAAATTGCTTCCTAAAATGCAATTCACAATGTTACAGATTTCATATTCTTTCTGTAGGCTTTTGGAAGAGCTTGTTCAGAAGGAAAAGGATTATCAGGTTCTTCTTCACCAGGCTATTGAAGAAAAGGAGCAGGAAATTAAATTGCTGAGATTGAAGTCACAACCCATAGGTAAATCTTGAGCAAGATGACCCCACACATAAAAGTATTACACATATTTTTATTTGCCAGGCGCTCTTTAATCTTTTACCCTTTTAAACATTAGTTTTAACCTGCTTTAAAAAAGGTATCCTTGAAATAAGTCCAAACTCAACTTGGAGTAAAGAGGACAGTGTTGTCTGTATTAGGATTGTTTCTTGAATAGGAAGGTACTGAGGAGAGCAACAAACAAGCCTGCTTCACTCTGACTTCATTAGTAGCTGCAGTATGTAACCTGCTTTCGTCAACAAAAAAACAAAATGGAAGGTTTTTTAAAAAAATGATGGTGAATGAGGAGAAACAAGAGTGCTTTATGGATAATTGATATCCTGGCATTGATTTGAAACTTTTTTCAGAGGTGGCAATGTGCCTTACCAATGCCTTGCTGCTGGTTTCAGTTTTAACCCACTGCTTAATGTTCAGAACATTGTCACTAAGAAGCATTTCTATCAAATAATGATATCATATAATAACTGAGGGGCTCCACATCTTCTGCTCCACAGAGGTTCTCATTAACCTGTATTATGACATATTTCTGGAACCCAGGACCTCTGGCCCAGAGATAGGGACACTACCATTGTGCCACAGGAGCTCCTAAACTTTCTTCAGTTTTTTTTTAATCAACCTGTTCAAAGATATCATTACATCTATCTGGAGCAAGCAGGATTTGAACCTGGGCCTCCTGTCTGAGGGGTAGGGACACCACCACAAAGATCCATGAAAGACGACTGGTGGTGAGTTTAACCTGAAGGGCACCACACCTCTGGTGAGGTTGAGAAGGCAGGATCTTCATGGGAACTGAAGGCACGCTGTTACCACCACTCAGCATTGTAAACCAGCCACGCAGCCAAATGAGCTAACTGACACCCTTTAACTGACTTTGCTGCAGGAGTTCCATATGGCTATTATTTTTTAAATCAATCTATACAGAGATATTATTATACAACTCTGGAGCAGATGGGATGGGAACTCAGCCCTCCTGATCCAAAGGTAGGAACACTGCCATTCCCATGCAAGAGCTCTCATCTGTTCGAGATATATTTAATCAACCAATTCAGACATGTTATGACACACCTTTAGAATAGGTAGGACTAGAACCCAGGCCATCAAGCTCAGTGATAACAATACTACCTTTCTTCCACAAGAGTCTTGTCATCCCTTGAATCAGATAAACAAGAAGGCTAATGGAATAGGGAGATCTTACTGCAACTGTAAAAGGTACTGGTGAGACTACATCTGGTTTTGGTCCCCTTATCAAAGGCATGATATAATTTCATCGGAGGCAGTTCAGAGAAGTTTCATTAGAATGATCCCTGATATGGAGGAATTGTCTTATGAGCAAAGGTTAATCATGTTGGGACTCTACTCACTGGAGTTTAGAAGAATGAGAGATGATCTCCTTGAAACATTTGGAATTCTTAATGGGCTTGACAGGGTAAATGCTGAGATATGTTTCACTTCATGGGAGAGTCAAGGAACAGAGGAAATAGTCTTAGAATAAAGAGATGAGAAGGAATTCCTTCTCTCAGCGGGCTGCATACCTTTAGAACTCCTTGCTACAGAGAGCTATGGGGCAGAGACCCTGAGCTCGATTGATTCTTGTGGAATCCAGGGTTACAGGGCAAGGGGCAGGAAAGTGGATGTGAGGAATGTTGGATCAGTCATGAATTTAGTGAATAGCAGAGCTGGCTCTAGGGGCCAAATAGCCTACTCCTGTATCTCTCTCTTATACTCTTATGGTCTTTATGCTGCAAGCAAGAGAACTGGATCCAGCCTACAGTCAACTGAGTCACCATACTACAAAATGAATTCCGTTTGTTTTCATGAATTATAATTTGACTGTCCTCTCCTTCCTCAATCTGTAATATGGTTTGTGTGTGTTTTTAAGGGGAAGGTTGGACTTTGCCATGTGTGGAATTCATAATTCTCTTTAAGAATAATAAAACTAACCTCTTTCTTGGTCAAACTCAAGACAATCTGTCCAATTAGTTATTTTGTGATCATAGTGGGTGAACAATGCAATACGCAGTGAATTAGCAAGTATAACCTGTTCAAACAAAAGCCAGTGGACAAAAGAGAAGCAAAAGCAAGGAGTCATTCAACATCTGCTCAGCTGATCATTACCATATTAATTTCTATGGAGCTATTCTTTTATACTGTTAAATGTTCACCAGACATATGGTAAAAGTATTATGTATCTCTGTAAACATTAGTATGTTGCAATTCAAGTGAACCAATTGCAAATGACAGGAGTAACAAAATTAAGCAACAACTTGCCTAGCATATTTCAAATAGTAAAATGTCTCCTGAGGCCCTTCACATGAGCACCAGAAAAGAACTTCTAATACTGACCGTCATGTAAGGAGGCAATGGGTCAAATAATTGAAAGGTTGGTCATAGAGCTAGATTCTAAGAAATGTCTTATGGGATGAAAACAGGAAAGAGTAGCAGTGAGATGTAGGAAGGGTATTCCAAAGATTGGGGATTATGCATGACCACCAATGGGAGAGCAATTAAAATTCAGAATGCACAAGAGGCCAGAGTTGGAGGAGCACAGATGATCTGAAGGAAGTGGGGTGCAGGAGGAGATTATAGTGGTGGGTCCCAATTCCCAGTGAAGTCACTCTTCCTCCAATGCTCTCTGCTTCACTGTTGAGTATCCCTCCTTGAAAATCCTTATTAGTCACATCTTCTGCTTGCTCCTTCTTTGGGTTATTTTTCATATTATCTTTGTACCTTTGTGAACACGTTTAGAGTTTTTTCTGTATGAAAGGTAAATATAAATTGCAAGTCATTATTGCTCTGCTACAGCTCAAATAAATTGATATATAAAATGGGCAACTGCAAGAGTTGTCAACCATGAACAAACAAAATAATGTTGTGAAAGCTTATCATTTTACACTCATCAAAACAAGTGTAGGAATGCCAAATTTCAAACGGTCACGACAGTTTGTACCATAGGAAAATAGCTGGCAAGTTGACTCTGAGGTATTATCATGGAGAAAGCAATGGGGAATTATAAGTTCCTTCTGCTCCTGGATTGTTTTTAAAAAATGATGCAAGACTGACATATTCCTTTAGTTTTGATAGTGTGGTGCTGGAAAAGCACAGCAGGTCAGGCAGCATCCGAGGAGCAGGAGAATTGATGTTTCGGGCAAAAGTCCTTAATCAGGAATGGGGCTGTGAGCTGAGGGGGTGGTGAAATAAAGGGTGGCTACGAGCCGAGGGGATGGTTTATTACACCATCCCTTCGGCTCACAGCCTCATTCCTGATGAAGGGCTTTTACCCAAAACGTTGATTTTCCTGTCCTTAAATGCTACCTGACCTGCTGTTCTTTTCTCGCACCAAACTATTGAGTCTAAACTCTGGCGTCCACGGTCCTCACTTTTGCCTATATTTCTTTAGTTTGTAGAGGATGGATTCTTGCATGTGAATGTATGTCACTTCTAGTAAGCATAAATAAGCCACATTATAAGCTAAACTCATTATTTAAAATTGGTTATTATAATAGGTATCATCACATTCAGGATTATTCAGAAAGTGTTATCCAATCATTAAGTCACATTTTTGTTTTGGGTGTTGCAAGCTCAAGCTGATTATTTAAGGTCTATGCCATGCCTGTTTCAAAAAAATTGAAGTAACATGCTATTTGGTTTAGCGAATTGTTCAGACAGCCGATATAGCTGAAGCCAGCACTGAATTTCATACATGATGTTCCTGAATTGGGTGGTAGACTGAATGTCTTTTTGGACATCCTGCTGATGCAAATTACTATGCACAGTTCAATGCAGAATAGTAGCACTGATTTACTGAGTCTATTGTTCAAACTTTTGTAAATGTTGCCTTTCCAGGACAATTTGAGGTAAACAGGATATTTTTCAGATCGGTACTTTTGGTGAGATATTGATGACTTTTGGCCCTTTCAAGAATTTGCACAATGTGAGGTGAACAATTGTCTGATCAGGAGATGCCTTTTTAAAAAATGCATTAGTCCAGGATTTATACCTAACTACACTGAGAAAATGACAAGAGTTTCAAATCAGGAAGGTATATGACTTGAAGGGGAACTTTCAAATGGTGGTGTTCTTTGGCATCTGCTACCCGTGTCCTTCTAAGTGGTCCTGGGTTTGGAGTGTGCTGACGAAGCAGTTATGGTAAATTGTTGGAGTGCATCATGTAGATGGTAGTGCTGCCACAGTGTATTACTGGTGAAGGAAATAAATATTTTAAATTGGTGATGGGATACCAGTCAAATTGGCTATTTTATCTTGGTTGATGTTGAGCAATTTGTATGATACAAATGCTATCGGCACAAACCTGAATGGTAGCCATGTCTTGCGAATATGGGCGTGGACTGCTTCAGTGTCTGAAGAGTTGAAGGTAGTGCTGAATATTGCGCAGTCATCAATGAACATTTATTCTTCTGGCCATATTAAGGAAGGAAGGTTTTGTGGACAGGACAAACCTTAACATGCTTTAACATTGCTGGATAGGTGTCTGGATTGTAACTGTGCTGATACAGCTTGATTAGAGGCAATGGCTAGTTCTGAAGCATACGTTATCAGTACTACTACTGGAATGTTATAACGTCCATAGCCTTTACAGTGTTCAGTATGTAGTAGCCTTAAGCTATTTCTTGATATCATGTGGGTTGAATTGAATTGTTGAAGACTATCATCTGTGATCCTGCACACTTGAGACATTCACACAGCACTTTGAACAGCAGATAATTGCAAGGGGTTTGGCCCTGTCTTTTGTAGTGGTGTCCGTCATATTGACCAATGGGATGGAGAGGCAATGTCATAATGTTTTTGTCACTTGACTATTAATCTGCAGACCCAGGTCTGAGGGACCAGTATATGAATCTGACCATAGCAGATGTGCAGTTTGTTTTTTTTATAAATCTGGTATGAAAAGTCTCATGATGACCATGAAGCCATTGTCAATTGTCATAAAAATCCATCTCGTTCACTAATCCCAATTAAGGAAGGAAAATTGCAGTCCTTGCTTAGTCTGGCCTATATATGACTTGAGACCAACAGCAATGTGGTTGACTCTTAAATGCCGTTTCAACTAATCTAGAAAGCCACTCAGTTACATCAAACCACTAAAATGTCTGCAAGAAATTAGACCAGACAGACCGTCTGACACCAATCTGGGTACCCTAAAGACAATGGAAATGACCCAGCAGAGTCTTCCTAAGCAACATGTGGGGGCTAGTGCCAAAATTGGGAGAGATGTGTCTCAAACTAATCAAACAGCAATGTGACATTATCTTACTGAAGAAATAAGACATTAAAGACCATGTCTCAGATAACATCACCATCCGTGGATTTGTCTTGTCCCACCAACAGGACAGACTCAGCAGAGGTGATGGCATGCACTGGTACATAGCCAGGAGGAAGTTGCCCTGGAAGCCTTCAACATTGACTCTGGACTGCATGACTTCTCCATGGCCTCAGGTTAAACATGGGCAAAGGAATTTCCCTTTAACCAGCCCTTGTCAATTGATAAATTATAACTCCCCTTTGTTAAGAATCATTTGGATAAAGCACTAATGGTTGCAAGGCTGCAGAGTATACTCTTTGTGGGGACTTCAGTATCCTTAAAGTGTGGCTTGGCAGCACTGCTGACAAAGCTGGTTATACCTGCTCAACTGGGTCAACAACAGATGGTGAGGGAAAAAACACATAACTTCATTCTCACCATCTGCTTGTCGCAGGTGCACCTTCCATGACAGTATTGGTGGGAGTGAGCAACACACAGTCTTTATGGAGACAAATCCTGTTTTCGCATTCCTTACAAACACTGTGGGAAGCCAGAGAAGTAATTGCTGGGCCTCTTGCTGAGATATTTGTATAATCAATAGTCACAGGTGAGGTGCTGGAAGACTGGAAGTTGGCAAACGTGGTGCCACTGTTTAAGAAGGGTGGTAAGGACAAGTCAGGGAACTATAGACCGGTGAGTCTGATGTCGGTGGTGGGCAAGTTGTTGGAGGGAATCCTGAGGGACAGGATATACATGTATTTGGAAAGGCAAGGACTGATTAGGGATAGTCAACATGGCTTTGTGTGTGGGAAATCATGTCTCACAAACTTGATTGCGTTTTTTGAAAAAGTAACAAAGAGAATTGATGAGGGCAGAGCAGTATATGTGATCTATATGGACTTCAATATGGCATTCGACAAGGTTCCCCATAAGCAAGTTTAGATCTCGTGGAATACGGGGAGAACTAGCCATTTGGATACAGAACTGACTCAAAGGTAGAAGACAGAGGGTGGTGGTGGAGGGCTGTTTTTCAGACTGGAGGCCTGTGACCAGTGGAGTGCCACAAGGATCGGTGCTGGGTCATTTACATAAATGATTTGGATGCAAGCATAAGAGGTACAGTTAGTAAGTTTGCAGATGACACCAAAATTGGAGGTATAGTGCACAGCGAAGAGGGTTACCTCAGATTACAACAGGATCTTGACCAGATGGGGCAATGGGCTGAGAAGTGACAGATGGAGTTTAATTCAGATAAATGCAAGGTGCTGCATTTTGGGAAAGCAAATCTTAGCAGGACTTATACACTAAATGGTAAGGTCCTGGGGAGTGTTGCTAAACAAAGAGACCTTGGAGTGCAGGTTCATAGCTCCTTGAAAGTGGAGTCGCAGGTAGATAGGATAGTGAAGAAGGCATTTGGTATGCTTTCCTTTATTGGTCAGAGTATTGAGTACAGGAGGTCATGTTGCGGCTGTACAGGACATTGGTTAGGCCACTGTTGGAATATTGCATACAATTCTAGTCTCCTTCCTATCAGAAAGATGTTGTGAAACTTGAAAGGGTTCAGAAAAGATTTACAAGGATGTTGCCAGGGTTGGAGGATTTGAACTATAGGGAGAGGCTGAACAGGCTGGGGCTGTTTTCCCTGGAGCATCGGAGGCTGAGTGGTGACCTTATGGACGTTTACAAAATTATGAGGGGCATGAATAGGGTAAATAGGCAAAGTCTTTCCCCTGGGGTCGGGGAGTCCAGAACAAGAGGGCATAGTTTTAGGGTAATAGGAGAAAGATATAAAAGAGACCTAAGGGGCAACTTTATCATGCAGAGGGTGGTGAGTGTATGGAATGAGCTGCCAGAGGAAGTGGTTGAGGCTGGTACAATTGCAATATTTAAGAGGCATTTGGATGGGTATATGAATAGGAATGGTTTGGAGGGATATGGGCTGGGTGCTGGCAGGTGGGATTAGATTGGGTTGGGATAGCTGGTCGGCATGGACGGGTTGGACCGAAGAGTCTGTTTCCATGCTGTACATCTCTATGACTCTATGACTTGACTACTATATTCAGAAGGATAAGGAGACACCACCACTTGCAAGTTCTCCTTCAAGTCACTCACCATCCTGACCTGAAAATATATTGCCGTTCTTTCAGTGTTGCTGGGTCAAAATCCTGGAACACTCTCCTTGACAGTATTGTGGATATACCAATATCGATGGTTCAAAAAGGATGGCTGACCACCATCTTCTGAAGGGCAAGTAGAAATGAGCAATAAATGCTGACCCAGCCAGCAAAGTTCACATCCCCTGAATGAGTAAAAGAAAAGATAAAACTGAACAGTGGATGCTGGAGATCTAAAACAAAAGCAGAAATTTGTCCAGAACAAAAAAGGGTCACTGGACTGAAAAATGTTAACTCTGTTTTCTCTTCACAGATGCTGCCAGACTTGCTGAGTTTCTCCGACAATTTTAATTTTTCTTTATAAGAGGAAAGATAGTTTGAGTACAATTTGTGTGACAAGCTTGCAAGATGAGCAGAAGACTAGGGTCCTATTTTTAAGATTGCTGGTGAAGGTAGGCTTGTAACAGTAACCAAATTGTTTGCTTGTTTGCCAAATTACATACTTTTTACTTTAGGTGAAACTATTATGCATTTCAGGAAGGAAAAATATAGAAGGAGCTCAATGTTTTTAAGGTTTTAAATAGTGTAATTTTAATAGACTAATTTTTCAGTGCACTTTTCCCCAACTTGTCAAAATGTGTTTCTAGATGCAGCCAAAGTTGGCTTTCTTTTGACTGAAGTAAACTTTGATTCTTTGTACTTTTATTGACAACTTCCTAGTTTTCACTAAATTCCTGTTTTCATTTTTTACAATAGACCTGCCTGTTCTGTCAGTGTGTCGCTATGATTCTTCTCCAGTGAACACTGGAGATCCTGAACTTATTGATTGGTTGAGAGAACATGGAGCTGATGAAGATACAATAGATAGGGTAAGAAAGTATTTGTTAATATATAGGCAGGAAGTCTGTATTTCAAATTGCTCTTTTAGTGTGTTTTGCTTTAAAGTAAGGATGTTATTAGCACCAGAAATTGTGTTAAGTGTCACAAGATTCATTACAACATTTTCTGCAGCATATGTTACCTAATTGGTGCCATTTTTGCATGACCTTTCTCTGACCTGAGGACACATCAAGGCTTCAGATATGTGTCCCACCATAATCTGAGGTGTTCACCAGATTGACTCTGCCCACAAAATATCTGCTGGAGCTGCCACTGTCCTAAAACAATTGTCACCCAGCTGCAGTTAACTCCACTCTCCTCCAAGAGGCTACCATCAAACACAGGGCCTGCTTGAATAGACGAGAGCTGCACCTCCCAACCAGCAGGGCACCAGCCATTTCCAAGCTTGAAAGCTCCCCCTTCTGGCCAGTGGGATGCTGCCAACTTCAGAGTTCAGTAATTCTCCTCCCCTCTCATCCACCTCAGCACCCCCATCCCCACCACCACCACCAGACAGCCCATGAGACGTCTGACTGCATCTTCCTAACTCATGGAGCACTGGCCATGCCAAAGCTTGACAACACCCTGCCTTCCCCCAAGGTCAGAAGTCACATGACACCAGATTATAGTTCAACAAGTTTATTTGAAATCACAAGCTTTTAGTCCACTGCTTCTTTGGCAGTTGAAGTTGACTTTTTTATGTTTTTTAATGCTAACTCCATTTCCAACATAGATTCCAATGGGAATCAATTCTTCACTGAGTCTTTTATATTGTATTTTTAGGAATACAATCCCAGCTGTAAGTGAGGACACCCTGTATCATCTCCAGGATACTAGTATGGTGCAATACCCTATTCATCTGTGCATTAAACTGGACTATCTTTTGCTATCACCAGTAGTGTCATTAGGGTGGTATTAGACTGGCTGCATATTGCACACCTCTCCATGTTTTCCTTTAGATATTTTCTATACAACCTGTTCTGTAGAGCAGGTAGGACTTGAACCCAGGCCTCATCCTCCAGAGATAAGGACATTACCACTGCACCACAAGACCCTCCACATTTTCCTTTACATTTACTTCTACAGCAGCCAAAGCAGATGCAAAGGCTGCTTCAGATGTCCTTACTCATAATATGGAATATCAGCATATCAACTGCAAAAGTGCTAACCAGCAGCCATTGTGAGATCAACTCTATTTTGTTTGCCTGAGATGGTGAATTGCTGAGGCACTGTTACATATGCAACACTGCATGCAGAGATAACTGATGTTGGATGTAATTGAGGAAGATTAAGTATGGATACTATCACATTTGTAGTAGCAATGTTATGAATATAGATTATTAATCTTGAGCAACATTTGTTTTTCATCCAAATATCACCAATAACTTTAAGTGAACATTCAGATGATAGTGTGCATGTTATGAAAGATGTGATTAATGCATGTAGATAATGTGCTTTAATGTTTTCATACTGCTGCTTCATCTTGCAAATACGATTCTTCTGTGTTAAACTAAGCTTGTGTGACATGTTTATAATCATTATTGTATTGCTAGATAAAATAATTGGCTCAATTCTACAACGTACATAACAAAACTATTATTTTTAATGTAGGCTATAATAATCATATCCGAAATGCATAATTCCTGTAATTCAGCACTTTGATGTGTGACAAGTTATTGTGACCATAAATGTTTCTTTTCTTATCTCATCATTCAGTTTGTGGCAGATGATTATAATCTGATTGACGTTCTCCACTACATGACAAGAGATGATTTGAAGTGCTTGAGATTGAGGTAATGTATTTATTTGGCTGAGCTACTGTAATGCTATTTCTAGGAAGTCTGACACCCAGAAGGGGGAAAAGGAGGAGTTGGTGAATTAAGAGAGAAGATTATGTGTTTAAATTTTTGGGAGTACTTGTGTCTGGAAACATCTATAAAGAGAGAAAAATAAAGTTTACATTTTCCAATCTGACATGTTAACTCTTTATCCGTTCTCAAAGATGCTGCCTGGCTTGCTGAGTACTTAGATATTTTTTACTTTTATTTCAGATTTTCAGCATCCCACAGTGCTTTGCTATTGTACTGACATAATTGTAGCTTCACCCTGCATTCTGTAATTTCTGTTTAATGTGACTTGTTTTGATTTCTCTTTTCAAGAAACATAGGAACTCCATTCTGATTTACTTACAATTGCTCACTTACAATTTGGTCAATTTCAAAAAAAACGTTGCAACTCTAAAGAATCATGGAATAGCTGTGGCACAAATAGAAACCATTCAAACCATTGTTGTGCAGGTGCAATTTAGGATGTCTTGTCTAATGGGAAACTATAAAACTATGAAACCATTAGATGTAAGAGTAGAAGGCGGCCATCCAGTCCATCATGTCTGCTCTGCCTTGAAATTAACTGATCTGATAACCCACAACTCTGTTTTTCTGCCTCTTCCTCGCAACCCATGATTCCCTTACTGATTAAAAATGTATCTCTGCCTTGAATACTCTTATTGACCCAGCCTTGACAGCAGAAAAGAATTTCACAGATTTACTGCCCACTGAGAAAAGAAATTCCTCATCACTGTTGTAAATGGGCGACTGATTATTTTTAAGGACATGGCCTCTAAGGGGACCCAAATTTAAGAAAATAATGAGAATTTGTTTTGAGGATTGCAAGCCATTGGAACTCTTTTCATCAACATTGGATTGATGAGAATGTGAAGTAATCAGTTCAACCATTATATTACTGAATGGCTGAGTGGGTTTGAGGGGCAGAATGATCTATGCCTGCTGCTACTTGTATGTGCTTGCATATGAATGGTAGCTAACTACATTCCCTCCTTCTTTCTCTGTAGCCCTATAGATTTCTTCTGTTCAAGTGCTCAACTCATTTCTCTTTTGACAGCTCTGGTTGTATTTGTCCGCACCATCCCTTTCTGGGCAGTGCATTCCAGATCCTAACTACGGCACGGCGGCACGGTGGCTAGCACTGCTGCCTCACAGCACCAGCGACCCGGGTTCAATTCCCACCTCAGGCGACTCTCTGTGTGGAGTTTGCACATTCTCCCCGTGTCTGCGTGGGTTTCCTCTGGGTGCTAGGGTTTCCTCCCACAATCCAAAAATGTGCAGGTTAGGTGAATTGGCCATGCTAAATTGCCCGTAGTGTTAGGTGAAGCGGTAAATGTAAGGGAATGGGTCTGGGTGGGTTACGCTTTGGCGGGTCGGTGTGGACTTGTTGGGCCGAAGGGCCTGTTTCCACACTAAGTAATCTAATCTAATCTAATCTAATCTAATATTGCCATTGGCTCATTTGTAAATCACTTTAAATAGGCATTCTCGGGTACTTGACGTTTCCATCATTGGGAACACTTCTCTGTTTATCTATCTTGTCTAGACAAGATTTTGAACACTGCTTTCAAATCTTCTTTCAACCTTTTTCTGAAGGCAAAAAAGCAGGCTTTTCCATTCTATCCATATAACTGGTTCCAGCAATGAGGATTTAATTTTTGTAAATTCTTTTCATACTCTGTCTAAAATCATCACATCATTTCTAAAGTGTGTTGCCCAGACTTGGACACAACACGCCAGTTGATGGTAAATCAAAGTTTTTAAAAAATTAATTCATAGACTGTGGGCATTAATGGCTAGGGCAGCTTCACTGAATATTCCTAATTGCCTTTGTGAAGGTGGTGAGCTGCCACCTTGTACCATTGCAGTCCATCTAGTGTTGGTACACCCACAATGCTATTAAGGAGAGAGCTCCAGGATTTTGATCTAGTGGCTGTGAAGGAATGGTAACATAGTTCCAAGTGTGAACGGTGGGTGGCTTGGAGGGGAATTTGTTGGGGGGGTGGACCCAAATAAATGGGCACAGAGATGAAGGCGGTGAAAGGAGAGTTCAATGGCATGTCATGCCCAAAATTCATTAAGGTGGGGGCATGTCCTCTACTTTGGGGAAACAAAGCACAGACTGGGTGACTGCTTTGCAGAACCCCTACATTCTGTCCACAGGAAAGACCTGAAGCTTCTCATCGATTACCTCTTCAACATACCACTGTGTTCTCTGACCAACATCTCTGTCTCAGGTTTGCTGCAGTGCTCTAGCAAAGCTCAGTGCAAGCTGAAAGAATACTACCTTATTTTCTGCCTGGGAACCCAGAAGCCTTCTGTACTTAATATTGAGTTCAACAATTTTAGGGCTTGAGTACCACCCCCCCCCAACAAATTCCCCTCCAAGCCACCCACCATTTACACTTGGAACTATGTTACCATTCCTTCACAGCCACTAGATCAAAATCCTGGATCTCTCTCCTTAATAGCATTGTGGGTGTACCAACTCTAGTTGGACTGCAATGCTTTACCCACCCCCGCACATCAGGCCTTGTCACTACATAAGCTGCTACCATACACTACACATTGTCAGCCACTAATCGTCCTCATTAGCAGCTATCCATTCCCCCAGCTGGACGTTTAACCTCTCCTTTGTCAGTCCAACTCTTTCTCTTCCCTATCATTTATTCTCGCCTCCTTCCCACACCCCAACTTTGATATAAAAACCGTCAGTTCTGAAGAAGGGTCATTGGACCCAAAACATTAACTCTGATTTCTCTCCACAAATGCTGTCTGACTTGCTGAGATTTTCCAGCAAGTTCCAGTTGACTGTATTTTTGCTAGGGCTCCTTGCTGATATACATTGTCCAATGCAGACTGGATGTCATGGGCAGTCACTGTCGCTTCCTCTCTGAAATTCAGATCCTTTGTTTAGACCAAGGTTGGAATAAGTTCAGGAGTTGCATTACCCTAGCAGACATCAAACTTAGTGAGGAAGAAATTGCCAAGTAAGTTCTACTTGATGGCATTGACAATGAACTCTTTGATTAGTTTCCAATGATAGAGAATAATTGATAGCAATTGCCAGTATCTTAACTATACTAGAACATCTTGGTTAACAACATGGATAGTGCCTCAATCTTCAGTACTATTGCCAAAATGTCATTGAGGCCATGGCCTTTGCAGTATCTAGTGACTTTGGTCATTTTTACATATTGCGTGGAGTGAATGTAATTGGACGAAGTGTGGCATTCTCTGATTCTGCAGACCTCAGCAGGAGGCTGAGGTGGATCATCCATTCAAGACTTCTGGTGAAGCTGGCAGCAAAAGGCCTCAGTCTTTTCTTTTGTACTGATGTGCTGGACTTCCCATCATTGAAGATTGGTATATTTATGGGACATCCTTCACCAGTGAGTTGTTCAATTGTCTATCACCATCTACGACTGGATGTGACAGGATTGCAAAGCCTAGATCTGATCCATTAGCTATGGGATTGCTCAGCCCTATCTATTATGTGCTGTTTCAATGTTTGGCACACAAGATTTTTAGCTTAACTGGGTTAACTTCTCTTTTTTTAAGGTATGCGTGATAATACTCCTGGCATGTCCTCCTGCATGTTTTATTGACCCAGCAGCGGACTGTCAATTTGAAAGTAATAGTACAGTGTGGGATATGCTAGACTATGACATTTCAAGATTTTGGTTGAATACAGTTCTGCTGCTGTTGATGGTCCGCAGCATCTTATAGACACCCAATCTAGTGTTGCTAGATATGTTTGACATCTATCCTATTTAGCATGGTAATAGTGCCACATAACATAATAGAGGGTCTCCTCAATGTGAAAATGCCAAGAGCACTGGCCACAATCTTCCCTAGATTTGGGTGAGGTGCAAAAGGACTGGAAAATTATATAATTACAGCCTTGTTCAAAAAAGCCAAGAAGGATTAGCCGAGCAATTACAGAGCGTTCTGTTTAACTTCAGTGTTGGGAAAGCTTCTGGAGACAATTATTCAGGTTACAATTAGTAGTTGCATGGAAAGTAGTGGGTTGGTTAGGGAGAGTCATCGAGGCTTACTAAGGGGAAAATTATGTTTAATTAATTGGATGGAGTTTTATTAAAAGGTAAGAGGATCAATGATGGAAATGCTTTAGATTTGTGATATGTGTAGACTTTTAGAAGTGCAGCACCACAGATTTGAGGAAAGTAATTGATCACAGAATAACAGGGAAAGTAGCAAAGTGGATGCAAAATTTACTGAGTGATAGGAAACAGAGCGTAATGATCAATAGATATTTTTCAGGCGAGAAGAAGGTTTGAGTGTTGTTGCCCAGAAATTGATATTGGGAAGCCTTGCCTTTTCCTGATGTATATTAATAATCTAGATCTTGGTGTATAGGGATCAATTTCAAAGTTTTCAGGTGGCACAAAATTTTGGAAGAAGGGCGAACAGAAGAGGACAGCGTAGAACTCCAAAAAGACGGAAATAAGTTGGTGGAGTGGGCAGATCGATAGCAGATGAATTTCAATGCAGAAAATTGAGAGTTGATGCATTTTGGTAAGAAGAACATTGGAAAGCAATACAAAATAATGCATACATTTCTAATGGTAGGGGTGATAGAAGAGCAGAGGGACATGGGTGTATATGTGCACAGATCATGAAAGTGGCAGTGACTAAAGTATACTGAAATTTCAGCTTTATTAATAAGCATATAGTACAGGAGCAAGAAGATGTTGATTTTGTACAGGACACTTGTTAGACCTCAGCTGGGATATTGTGTGTATTTCTGAGCAGCACATTATGGGGTGGATACGAATGAAATGGAAACAGTACAGAATTGATTTACAAGAATGCTTCCAGAGATGAGGAATTTCAGTTATGAGGATAGATTAAAGAAGTTGGGACTATTTTCCTTAGACAGAGAAAGGCTAAGAGGAGATCTGTTGGAAGTTTTCAAAATTATGAGTGAGGTGAATGGAGTAGATTTGAAAAAATGTGTTCCTTTTACAAGTGGAAACAGAGGGCATAGATTTAAAGTAGTCTGAAAAAGAAGCAAGAATTAAGTAGGGAAAATAAAGTGTTACTGAGTAGTTAGGATATAGAATGTTCGCCCTGGAAGCGTGGTGGAGGCAGATTCCAATGAGGCATTCAAGATGGCAATGCAAAAGTATTTGGAGAAAAATAATATGCAAGGATATGGGGAAAAAACAAGAGTTTGGCACTAGGTGTTAGATGCCATGTTTTCAATGAGAGTCCGAGTCACAGGGTGGTGTCAGGTGACTCTTATTTCAGCTTCATTTCTTGAGCAATAAGGCACACACAGTTTCAGAATGTCTTCACTTATACACTTCAAGCTTAGAGCGCAACCCCCATCCCTTGTTTACAATTGGTTAGCAGTGTTGAGTTATACCTTCGTAATTGGTTCTCTGGTACAGCATCTTATGCAGTTCAACCTTGCCTCAGCAATTTACTTGATACAGTGTAACTGTTGTTAGTCCTTAACCTGAAGGAAGTACTGTCACACTCTACAATTTCAATATATTTCTAATTAAGCCATTCGTATTACTGAACAACAAAGAGATGGAGAGGCTTATGGTCCACCTCTGGTCCTACATGGTTTCACGATGTCTGAGACTGGTTTGAATTGTTTTAGGAGAAAGTGAGGTCTGCAGATGCTGGAGATCAGAGCTGGAAATGTGTTGCTGGAAAAGCGCAGCAGGTCAGGCAGCATCCAGGGAACAGGAGAATCGACGTTTCGGGCATAAGCCCTTCTTCAGGAATTGTTTTACTTTAATGCTTTTAGTGAACTTTTTGTAAGTAGGTTTATCTATAACTACTTTGGAATCTATGTCTATGATTTTTTCTGAAGAATCTTAACTAAACACACTATTAGTATTGCAACAGATTTATTAAATAATTTGAGAGATTCATTAATTAAATGTCTTATCTATTTCTTTTGCCTTTACAGTCTCAGTTCAGTAACCTTGAATTTGCTGAGCTACTATTGTTCTACTTGTGAAGACTACATTAGGCAAATATTTTCCCAAGGTCTCTAACTAATGATTTTGAGATGCTGGTGTTGGACTGGGGTGTACAAAGTCAAAAATCACACAACACCAGATTATAGTCCAACAAGTTTAATTGGAAGCACTAGCTTTTGGGGCGTCGCTCCTTCATCAGGTGATTGTAGTGTACACAATTGTAAGACACAGAATTTATAGCAAAAGTTTACAAGTGTGATGTAACTGAAATTATACATTGAAAAATACCTTGATTGTTTCTTGAGTCTCTCATCTGTTAGAATGACCACTACTTTCATATGTAAATCACAAAAGTTTTTTTTAAAAGTTACATTTTCAGGTTAACTAACAATTGGCATCAGCCAGATAAGATGTTAAGATGTTGAAGGTGTCAGCCTCCTGTGATCCCTGTCTGTGCCATAATGTTTAGACTGATTCTAATCCAAAAAGTGAGTTAACAGACTCTTACATGAATTCATGCAGTTTTTGAACAAAGTACAATGTAACTCTGCAAGTACTGTACTTTGAGCGGTGCTCCGAAAAATAGTGCTTCCAATTAAACTTGTTGGACTATAACCTGGTGTTGTGTGATTTTTAACTCTCTAACTAATGCCAGCCATGTTCTACTGAATTTGACATGGGCAGCCATCAGCCATTTTGTGCTGCTCAGTATGGGCAGTTCTAACACAAGGTAACAATGCTCATTTGAGCTGGTGCAGGAACAATAGGCCAAATGGCCACCTCCTTGTGCTGACAGACATTTGGGATTCCATAAAAACTCCTCTGGGCTGCCTCCAACACAATTACATCCATAAATAAGGAGACCCAAATGCATATAGTATTCAAGATGTGGTCTCATCAATTCCCTGTAAAACTTAAGTAAAACATGCATATTCTTACGTTCAGCTCCTCTTGGAGTAAAAGATAGCATCCGAAGAGCCCTCCTGATTAAATGTTGCATTTGCATACTAAATGTTTGTAATTCGTGCATCAGAATCCTTAAATCCTTCTGCACTTGACATTCTACAGTTATTCTGTGTCAGTAATGCATCACTTTTTTTTATTCTTCCTGCTTTTAGCCTCTGGAAATCTATTTCTTTCTTAAATATAGTCAGTGACTTTACCTCAGCAGCCTTCAATTATAGAAAATTCTACAGATTCACCACCCTCTGAGTAAAGAAAGTTCCCATCATCTCAATCCAAGTTTTTTTCACTAAACCACCATTGATCTACAGATCATTTAATTCTTTTCGGTCCTCCTCAATGGGGATGTTCTTTGTATGATTCCATTTGTCTGCGACCCAACACTATTCTGTTTCTTCCAGCAGTTTCTCATTTAATGTTTGTCATTGGAATCGTGGTCCTCTACGCTTGATTGATTCATATCTATTACTGCCAGAAAATGATTAGAAAATACTATCAATAAAGTTTTGTAGATTACATTTAGCTAAGTTTTTAGAATTCTGAATTATTAAATTTAAAAAAGCATTGGATTGCAATATAAAGGAATACATGACAGCATTCAAAAAGGAAAATTTGAAGATGAAGTAATAAAATTTATTTCTTTGTCATCCTTTGTAATTTCTGCACAACAGACATGTTCCATGCTTTGGATAGCAATTTTCTAATGGATCTGTATCTTTTGTTCTTCCTCAGAGGTGGAATGCTTTGCAAGTTATGGAAAGCAATTGTGGAGAACAGAAAAAGAGAATTTCCTTCCCCACTAGATCATACCTAACGAACCTGTATTTGGGCACATAGCATCATCTCTCGATGAGATACAGCACTTTAAATTGAAACAAATTAGACAGTGTAAACATATAAATTGTTAGAAGTGTGCTGCAACAAGTACTGTGTACCTGAAATGCTGACAAAGTGTGTGTGTGCTGTGAATAGTTTGGTCCACAACTGTGCAATTTTGCAAACTGTTTTTATGCAAAATAACAATATTTAAGGAAGAGAATTATGAAACCTTGAATACTAGTTTTGAGGGATAATTTTTCAATTTTCCATTCCCAATGGAGACACCTGTACGCTAACAGTATATATTGGATGGTTGAAGGTCCACTGTATATGATTTACCAGTCAGTAGGAAAATGAAGTGCAGTGCTTGCCCAAAACCTAATGTATACATCTAGCAAATGTAGGCTCTGCAGAGTGTACACAACTGGAAAATTATCCCTTTTATAGCAGTCACATTTAGGTTTCTATTTTGACTTGTACTAATAAATAGCGCAAACCAATTGTGTACTTTTTTTTATACCAGACATTTTCGTGTTCGTATAGATGCCATTTCATTGAACTACTGTTAATGTATGTGGCGCAAAACTGCACACAACTTTTTTTTACAATATCTGGGAATATAACCAGTTATTTTAAGATGCCTTTATATGTTTCTGCGGTTGAACAATCTAACTTACATGACTAAATTTGGTAATGGTAATTTTATTAAATATTTGAATATTATAACTAATTGTCTCAGTTTGTAACCTGGGTTAAATGGCTTTATATTGTGTAATTACAGTTAATCATGTTTACTATTGTAATGGATGTTGTAATATGCTTTAAATCTTAGTGCGACAGTTTACATTCGTTACTGAACTTTGTGCCACCAAAGGCTTGTTATAAAGCTAAAGTTATGATAACCACTTCCAAAAATAAATCAATATGACAACTAACTCATTTATTTTTGTTGTGAATTATTTAGGCAACTTGTATGCTGTTTCTCTTAGGAATTTATACTTGCATTATACTACATTTAAAGGTAAATGTTACAGCTGTCCCTGAGAGAGATGACTGGTGGTGAGTTTAACCTGAGGGTTACCCACCTCAGATGAGGTTGAGAAGGCAGGATCTTCACGGTAGCCTCATAACCACATAATGTGTATGGCAGGATCTGTAATGAGAAAATCATTATATAGGACACTCTCTGGACTGTACTCATTATTGAGATCCTCTTTATTCCTATCAAACCTTTGTTTTTTTTTCTCTCTATTCTAATCAACTGTACTTCCTTGAATAATATTGACATGGACTTCCACCATGTAGGGATCATGACTCCTACCATACCATGAAATTAACTGTACAATAATATCATGGAAGTCTATCCTATTCATGTATGACTCACGGGAGTTATTTTGTGGATGCAATAACACAGTGATTATATCACTTGACTAGTAGCCTAGAAGTCTGCACTCATAATCTGGTAATGAAAGTTCAATCCCTGCCTTGGCAGTTGAAAAACTTAAGTTCAGTTACTTCCATTCCCAATTTATTTTAATAATCATCAGTAGTGGTGACCCTGACATTATTGGATTGTAGAAACACTGCAGATTCACTCATGACTTTAAGGAAGGTAACCTACTTTTCTTAACCTGGTCAGGTCTATGTGTCACTACAGATCCACAGCAACACATTAGACTCTTAATTGCAGCTTGAAATATTTTACCAGACTGGCCAGTTGTATCAAAATTGATAAACTATAATCCACATGGTATGCAGCAGTCTGGCCTTCTCAAGGGCAACTAAAAATGTTTTTGTTGGTGATGCCCACATCCCATGAATGAACAAAAACAAAATGATGGTATCAATACTACATAATGAAATGTGTCCAGTAGTTGGCTTCATGGATAAGTTTTGCCAATGCGATTGTGAGCTCTTAAAAAGGGTCACTGGACTTGAAACATTAACACTTGTTTTCTCTTCACAGCTGCTGCCAGGCTTGCTGAGTTTCTCCAGCAATTTCTGTTTCTGTTTGTTCCAGATCTCCAGCATCTACCACACTTTGCTTTATTTTTTGTTTTGTTATATTGTGACATGATATGTCTGTAACAAATAGTTGATGAGGGCCACGTCAAGCATATTACTTCCACAAATTGTTTTCTTCAGCACCTGACAAGGGCAAGCTTTGCAGTTATTTCAACTGGACATTGCAAGTTACATCAGTGGTGGTACAACCATACACACCTTTAATAATGCCCAATGAATCCTATACAGGGTACATTCTAAGGCCTTAGCTCCACATATGGCATTCAATGTAGTTGAGTAATGCTTTGTCAATTAAAGATGGCATATAATTCCACCCCAACCTCAAATTTACCTGGACTGCCTCAGACTCCTCCCTCCCTTTCCTAGACCTCTCCACAAACCTGACTGCCCCGGCCGACCCATTGTCTCAGCTTGCTCCTGTCCCACCGAACTCATTTCTGCGTACCTTGACACAGTCCTGTCCCCCTTAGTCCAAGAACTCCCCATCTACATTTGGGACACCACCCATGCCCTCCACCTCCTCCATGATTTTCGCTTCCCCGGCCCCCAACGCCTTATCTTCACATTGGACATCCAATCCCTATACACCTCCATCCCCCATCACGAAGGCCTCAAAGCCCTCCGCTTCCTTCCTTTCCCGCTGTACCAACCAATACCCTTCCACTGACACCCTCCTTCGACTGATTGAACTGGTCCTCACTCTGAACAACTTCTCTTTCCACTCCTCCCACTTCCTCCAAACCAAACGAGTAGCCATGGGCACCCGCATGGGCCCCAGCTATGCCTGCCTCTTCATCAGATATGTGGAACAGTCCACCTTCCGCAGCTACACTGGCACCACACCCCACCTTTTCCTCCGCTACATTGATGACTGTATTGGCGCTACCTCGTGCTCCCACGAGGAGGTTGAACAGTTCATCCACTTTACTAACTCCTTCCATCCCGACCTCAAATTTACCTAGACTGTCTCAGACTCCTCCCTCCCCTTCCTAGACCTCTCCATTTCTATCTCGGGCGACCGACTCAACACGGACATTTACTATAAACCGACCGACTCCCACAGCTACCTAGATTTCACCTCCTCCCACCCTGCCCCTGTAAAAACGCCATCCCATATTCCCAATTCTTTCGCCACCGCCGCATCTGCTCCCAGGAGGACCAATTCCAATACCGAACAACCCAGACAGCCTCCTTCTTCAAAGACCACAATTTCCCCTCAGACGTGGTTGAGGATGCTCTCCACCGCATCTCCTCCACTTCCCGCTCCTCTGTCCTTGAACCCCGCCCCTCCAAACACCATCAGGACAGAACCCCACTGGTCCTCACCTACCACCCCACCAATCCCCAGATACATCGTATCATCCTTCGTCATTTCCGCCACCTCCAAACGGATCCTACCACCAAGGATATATTTCCCTCCCCTCTCCTATCAGCGTTCCGGAGAGACCACTCCCTCCGCAACTCCCTCGTCAGGTCCATACCCCCCACCAACCCAACCTCCACTCCCTGCACCTTCCCCTGCAACCGCAAGAAATGTAAAACTTGCGCCCACACCTCCCCCCTCACTTCCCTCAGCACCGCCTTCTTGATCTGCAATCTTCTTCCCGACCTCTCCGCCCCCACTCCTCTCCAGCCTATCACCCTCACCTTAACCTCCTTCCACCTATCACATTCCCAATGCCCCTCCCCCAAGTCCCTCCTCCCTACCTTTTATCTTAGCCTGCTTGGCACACCCTCCTCATTCCTGAAGAAGAGCTTATGCCTGAAACGTCGATTCTCCTGCTCCTTGGATGCTGCCTGACCTGCTGCGCTTTTCCAGCAACACATTTTTCAGCTCTGCCCTTGTGCAATACCAAAGTGCAATACCTCACATCTGCCATTCCTCAGCCCATTGATCCAATTTATCAAGATCTCTTCATAATCTTAGATAATTTTCCTCATGATTTGCTATACCACAAATTCTGGTGTCATCTGCAAACTTATTTGCCATGCCTCTCAAATTCTCATCCAAATCATTTACATAAATGACAATCAAAGGGTACTGCATGGAATAGGAGCACATGATACAGGGGATGTAATATTACATAGAGCAAAGGTTAGTTAACAGAAAGCAGAGGGTAAAATAGGTTGGTCACTTTTGGGTTGGCAAGCTGGTACCAGATGGACTTTGATAGGTATCAGTGCTGAGGCCTCAACTATCACAATGTAGATCAAAGGCTTGGATAAACTGAAGAAATGTGCAGTTGCTAAATTTAATAATGAGACAAATAGAGTAGGCTGCAAAGAGGACATGGGTCTGTAAAAGGATATAAATGAGTTATGAGTTGGAAAAACTTGATAGTTTAAAAATCAGGAGGTATAGTTAGTGAGTTTGTAGATGACATCAAAATTGGAGGTCTGGACAGCGAAGAAGGTTACCTCTGATTACAACAGGATCTTCATCAGATGGGCCAATGGGCTGAGGAGTGGTAGGTGGAGTTTAATTTAAATAAATGTGAGGTGCTGCATTTTGGGAAAGCAAATCTGAGCAGGACTTATACACTTAATGGTGAGGTCTTAGGGAGTGTTGTTGAACAAAGAGACCTTGGAGTGCAGGTTCATAGCTCCTTGACAGTGGAGTGGCAAGTAGATAGAATAGTGAAGAAGACGTTTGGTATGCTTTCCTTTATTGGTCACAGTATTGAGTACAGGAGTTGGGAGGTCATGTTGTGGCTGTACAGGACATTGGTTAGACCACTGTTGGAATATTGCATACAATTCTGGTCTCCTTCCAATTGGAAGGAAGTTGTGAAACTTGAAAGGGTTCAGAAAAGATTTACAAGGATGTTGCCAGGGTTGGAGGATTTGAGCTATAAGGAGAGGTTGAAAAGGCTGGGGTTGTTTTCCCTGGAGCGTCAGAGGCTGAGAAGTGACCTTACTCAAGCCTATAATGATTTTATAAGGTAAATAGGCAAGTACTTTTCCCTGGATTGGGGAGTTCAGAACTAGAGGGTATAGATTTAAGGTGAGATATAAAAGAGACCTAAGGGACAACTTTTCACACAGAAGGTGATGTATGTATGGAATGATCTGCCAGAGCAAGTGGTGGAGGCTGATACAATTGCATCATTTAAAAGGCATCTGGATGGGTATATGAACAGCAAGGATTTGGAGGGATGTCAAGTGGGACTAGATTAGGTTGGGATATCTGGTCAGCATAGACGAATTGGACCAAAGGGTCTATTTCCGTGCTGTACATTTCCATGACTCTATGATTCTATTTTGACAGGAAGACAAAAACAGCAGTATGTTATTTAAATTGAGAGAATTAAATTAAATCAGAGAACTCTGTGGTACAGAGGAACGTGTGTGTCCTGGTACATGAATCACAAACATTTGGCATGTGAGTACAGCTAGTGATCAGGATGACAAATAGAATGTTTTTTTAACTGCAAAGAGAATTAAATATTAAAGTAGGTACAGGGCCTTGATGAGACTCCATGGGAGTACTATATACAATTTTGTCTTGTTACTTAAGGGATACAATTAGAAGCAGTTCAGAGAATGTTCGTTTCACTGATTCTAGGGTTGAAGGGGTCATCTTATGAAGAAAAGGTGGACAAATTATGATTTTCTCAATGTTTTTGTTAATTCAAAGGATGTCAGCTTTCCTGGCTTGGCCAGCATTTATTATCATCCCTAATTGTCCTTCAGAAGGTGGTGCTGAGCTGCCTTCTTGAACCACTGTAGTCTATTTGATGCAGATATACTCACAAAGCTGTTCGAGAGGGAGTTCTAATATTTTGATCCAATAACACTGAAGGAACACCAATATTGCTCCGGGTTAAGGTGGGTCTTGGCTTGGAGAGAAACTATCTGCTCTTGTCCTTCTAGATGGCAGTGGTTGTGGGCTTGGAAGGTACTGTTTAAGGAGACCAGGTGAATTTCTGCACTCTATCGTACAGATAGTACACTATGTTGCTACTGAGCTTTGGGGTAGAGTGAGTATTTATAGATGTGCTGTCAATCAAGCTGTCTGAGGTGATGTCAAATTTCTTGAGTATTGTTGGAGTTGCACTACTTGGGGAAATGGAGAGTTTTCCATTACACTTTGCCTTGGTGGACAGACTTCAGGGAATAAGGGGTTGAGTTATTCGCTGCAGGATTCCAAGCGTTTACCTAATTCTGTAGCCATAATAATTAAAAAGGCTATCTCTGCACCACAAAAATCCTTAGTTTCTCAGGGTAGTATCCTAGGTCCAACTGCCTTCAGCTGATTCATCAATGATCTTGCCTCCTTCGTGGATATTTTTAAGCAACCTATTAAAACATGGTATGACACATCTCTGGACTAGATGAGACTTGAACCCAGACCCCACTTTCCGTCACGTTGTTCACTGAGGGTTTACACAGATTTTCAAGCCATTCAATGAGGTTACAATGGGGAAAAAATGTTTGGGAAACACCATTGTGGGTAATGTGATTACACAACAGAAAGTTGAGATGACAAATAAAAAATTCCATGAAACCTAGATAAATGAACATTTCCAAAAATTTCATCATTCCACAAAAACTGAAAAATAAAACAAATAACTGCAGATCCTGGAAACAAAATAGGAAATTGTTGGAAAAACTCAGCAGGGCTGGCAATGTCTGTGGAGAAAGAACAGAGTTAAATTTCAGATCTACTTACCCATTTTGCCTCCGAAAAATTATCCTTGCATAAAACAGACACTTATGCACAGACCCAAATGCGTTTCTTTACAATAGAAAGGAGCTACATCTTTACCCCCCCCCCCCGCCACCCCGTCATCCAGAGAGCCCTCCACTGCACCACCTCCATTTCCTGTTCCACTGCTTTAAACCCCCCAATCCAAACCCCCTTGTCCTCACCTACAACCTCACCAATCTCCGCATCGAACGCATCATCTTTACATACTTATACCAACTCCTACTAGACCCCACCATTAAGAAAATCTACCCATCCCCACCCCCTCTGCCTTCCGCAAGGACTGTACCCTTCGACAGTCCCTGGCTTGCGCCAGTCTCCCCACCAAACCTCCAAACCCACTGGAACCTTCCCCTGCAACCAGAAAATATGCAAAACCTGCTGATACACCACACCTCTCACCTCCACAAAGGGCCCCAAACAGTCCTTCCAGGTGAGACAGAGGTTCACCTGCCTCTCTTCAACCTGGTTACTGCATCAGGTGCTCCCGATGTGTTCTTCTCTACATCGGGGAGACCAAACCTAAACTTAGGGAATGGTTCACAGAGTCCACAGGGCCACCCAGACCTCCCATTTTAATTCCCCTTTGCACTTGCTTTCTGACATGACCCTCCCTGTCCTCTTCCATTGCCACAATGAATCGAGAGTGTGGTGCTGGAAAAGCACAGCAGGTCAGGCAGCATCGAGGAGCAGGAGAATCGATGGTTCAGGCCTAAGCCCTTTATCAGGAATGAAGCCACAAATTGGAGGAACAACACCTCATGTTCTGCCTGGACAGCCTACAGCCTGGAGGACTCAAATTTGAGTTCTCCAATTTCAAATAAGCTTCCTTTCTTTTCCCTGACCCCCTTCCCAGCCCCTCCCTCTCCCTTCCACTCCTCCCAGTCAGCTGCTGGAGTCATTCCTCCTATTGACCAACCAGGTCATACTCTGTATCTGCCTTCACCTATCCCCACTTCACCATCCTGCCCCAACCACCCCCTTTATCTGCAGCTCCCCCCACACCCACCCTCCTCCTGAAGAAGGATTACACCTGAAATGTCAACTTCTCCACCTCCTGATGCTGCCTGGCTTGCTGCATTCTTCCAGACTCCTCCTTGTCTACCAAAAGAGAAAATGCTGGAAAATCTCAGCAGGTCTGGCAGCATCTGTAAGGAGAGAAAAGAGCTGACGTTTCGAGTCTAACTGTCCCTTTGTCAAGTCAGTTAGACTCTAAATGTCAGCTCTTTTCTCTCCTTACAGATGCTGCCAGACCTGCTGAGATTTTCCAGCATTTTCTCTTTTGGTTTCAGATTCCAGCATCTGCGGTAATTTGCTTTTATCCTGCTTGTCTACCTTGAATTCCAGCATCTGCAAGGTTTTTTTGTCTCTAATATCTTGGAACCAGATACTTTCAAATTATGAATTGTGCTCATCCTTCAGTGCACCAAGTCAGGTGAAAAAAATGACTATTTTGTAATAGTTCTTTATCCAGCATATGTACTGCAAGTTATCTGCTTCTATTTCTGGGTTTTATCATGTGTAAGGCTCAAAACCAACTTAAAAGGCATTTCTCTGCCGCAACCCTTGCTGGGTAAAGATTTCCTAATTCTGCAAAAGCTAGGAACAGATTTGGAATGACTGGTACTCTCACAAAATGGGTGAAAGGTCTCCAGGATGCTGCCAGAGTAACTGGGGTGATCATTTAATTTTGGGGCGATTATTTACATGGAGCATCACAAGGCATTGTCTCGAAGAATAAGCCTCAGAGTATTTGCCAACATTTATTCCTCAACCAACATTACCAAAACAGGTTCTTAGATCATTATGTCTTGTTCTTTATGGCAGTTTGTAGTGTACACAATTAGCTCGTGTTTCCTGCATTTCAAAAAGACACAGCAGTACCTGGAAATGAACAAACTGGTCCTATTGGACCTCAATTTTGAAGTACGTGTATAAGATGAATCGGACCAGTATGTCTCATTAGCTAACTTTACTGGTTTCCCTTCTGGATGACTACTCTTCAGAAAATACTGGCGGTAAGGTAATTATCATATGCTTCACCACACTATCACAATTTTGTGAGGCTCCAACTACAACTACATCTTACATAACACTCACCACTATTCAACCTTAACAGTCTCATCAACCAACCAGATTGCACTGTATCTGCTGGTGCACTTCACCCTTTCCTGTAGAACATCGTGGAGTAGGGGCTAACTGGATGGCAAGAGATGTACATCCATTTCCTAACCCCCGTGGAGGAGATGGTGCTGGTCACTATTGGAAGCCCCAGTGCTGAGGCTACGCATAGCAGCACAGAAGAAACCATTAAATGTGACGGTCTCCTCAAACCTAGCCTAGTTTCTCACAATGCACTTTCCCTTCATGCCATGTCCCTAAATTCTTTAAGGTGCACACAACATATTTCTTACTCCCATTTCAAAACCACAAACCTCACACGACAATCTTTCTCTTTGGCTGTTGTCTCGCAGAGATGCAAACTAGACTCGTAACAATGGAATTAGGGAGACAGTGAGGACTCTCCAGCAGAATTGATAAAGCATGGCGCTGGAAAAGGTCCTATCCGAAATATCGACTCTCTTGCTTCTCGGTTGCTGCTTGATCTGTTGTACCTTTTCCAGCGCCACGCTTTATCAACTGTAACTGAAATGGAATGCCAAAAAACTGACGACACGGCACTGTTTCTTGATTGGATAGTCACAGTCATCCATTCGAACACTGACGTTGCCCAAATATCCAAGGGAATAGATTAGAGACAGGACATGCATGTGAGGGGATGCTAGGCAAAATGGGCAGTATCCAGTGCAGACCGGAAAAGGAAAGCAGCTTGCCAAAGGGCAAGGTAGAATACAGATTCCGTTGCAGATGGTTCAGACACGCCTTTTAATGAGGCAGTCAACAGAAGAATGCTGCTAGATATGCATTCTGGAATGCTTGGTGAATTCGAAAGCCTGGAGTCAATACCATAGAGCATGAAGGGAGTTCAACACCAACTGAATACTGAGTTGTATTGAATACAGATTTTTTTTTACAGTGTGCTTATTGTACATTTGTAATCACACAACACCAGGTTATAGTCGAACAGGTTTATTTGAAAGTAAACGAACACTGGCCCTCCACATCATGTACGTTTGTAGACCAACCATGATTCAATGTCTGAAAGGCACTGCGAAACAAGCAATAACGTAAGTGATGCCACGCAAAGTCAACTTGCCTGGAAATGGTCTAGCAACTAAGGGGTCCTTCCTTGTTTTGAAGTTGCAGTTTCAGAAGGTGGCAGATTTCAGTGAGGACATCCATACTGAATTGCAGACCTTTCATGCATTATTTCTCAGGTAAGAGAGGTTCCGGTAAGAGTATTCCTGCCTGAACACTTTTGATAGATACAGTTTCAACCTCTTTCAGTTTCCATTGTCATTTATCTTGTCCTTTCTGGTCTCACTTTATTCTTTTAATCATATTGTATGGAGGATGCCTACTGATGCGCTAATATATAGGAGCAATTGGTTTGTGCAAAACCCTTGAAGTCAGCAAAAATGCCTCAACAACTGCCATCCCATTTCCTACAAAGTTTTGCAACTGGAAAGATCTATATACAAACAACCCACTTGTAGTCATAAAAATGTCCAGAAGAAATCAATCAACAATAAAGGTGTAAGTAGATCATTATCACTTTAAATCGTATTGGTGGAATCCTTTCTGTTGCTGAATGTACATCAGCTATGCAAATTAATAAAGGCCTTTTAGTAGGGCATTGAGCTCCAAAATGGTATTGCTAGTATCATTGCAGTGAGCTTACAGGGGCCCGGGGCTGTATTTGAAGACCCCGTGTACAGAAGATTAATTCTATTTATGTAATCTCTTTTTATTCTTTCTGTAACTCAAAATGGAGCTGGATTGTGGCAACAGAACACTTTTTACCATATCTTTGTAGCTATTTGTGAAAACAAATAACACATAACTCATAGAACCATAAGATCTATCTGCTGTGCATACATACAATGAACATTGATTGAAGCACCCTTTAGTCTTCACCAGTATGGCATCCAGAATAACTTCCTCAGAAAGGTTAATATGCACTTCAGATATCACTTTGGAGTTCTAAGGGCTCTCGTGGTGCCTAAAAAACAGACCAACAGCCCAATTTATAACCCAAGTTTTTTTTATACTTAAGTTCAACCCCTTCAGGAATATAGGACTAAGAGTAGGCTATTCAGTTTCACAAATCTGCTTTTCCACTCAATTAGATATTGGCTGATCTGTAATTCCACTCCTTATGCCTACCTGGTTCAGTAACCTATTTCCTTAACAGAAAATCTATCGATTTCAGTTTTACAATTTTCAATTCGACCAGCATTAACAATGTTCTGAGAGAAAGCTGTTCAGATTTTCACTACCCGTTTTGTGGAGAAGTGCTTCCTGACATTATTCTGAAATGGTCTAATTCAGATTTTGTCTCTTTGCTTTTCACATTAAAACAGTGATCATGATGTAGTTCAAAGGTGTGTAATTGGCTTCAAAAGGTTTTAGGCGGTCCCGAGATCGTGAAAAACAAGGATAAAAATGCCATATCTTTATTTTCTTGCGAAGCTATACTTCTTATTTCCGACCTGTGCCGCATAGTAATAAGTTCATGATGAAGTTCTGATTTTTATTATTCCTTTGGTTCATCTCCATCTAAACGACTAAATTATCCAAATTGAAGTATTTGGTTTTTATGTCTAAGTTACGTTTAGTATCGAATGTTTACCAGTAAAAGCGCGAGAAACTCTAAACACGAGTCATGCATTTTCAGTAGAATGTCTTTGATCATTTTTATCATCGAACCAATCAGAAATAACAGTTCAGAGCTCATTCAGGAATCTATTTGATGTCTGTAAACAATTCTGGAAAAGAAACTGAAAAGGTTGGAAATATTTCGGTGAGCCGCAACGATGGGCCGAAAGACATCCTGCACTTTAACAAGACACTCCAAGTCAGGTATATCCGCCGAGAGGCAGTGAGTTAAGGCTTTAGCTCGACGATCTTTTATCAGAACATTTGAACGCGTTTTTTTTTCTGGGGAGAGTGGGTAGGTTATCGGACACCTCTGGCACAGAGATCCTGTTCGTGCAAACAACACGGTGCCAGTACAATTATGATTATTAAACAAATTTATCAGTGAAACCGCGCACCAACGATGGAAATGCACTACAATTCCTTGATAATGATTTGTAGCTCTTGTGTAATTTATTCTGTATCCGAATTACCGTTTGCTTCCGTTCAGCTCCATGACTCGCTAATTATATATTAATAACTAACACCCGTTGTAACGTTAATGAGGCACTTTTGCAACATTTGTCCTTTGTCTGTCTGCAGACGTATGATCGTTATCCGATATGCTTATTTTGCGCAATGATCGCGGTTATCCACAACCGTGTCACCTCTTTTATGATGTATTTATGTAACAGCAGCTGTTACCAAGAGCTGTGTGACCTGTCGCTGATGTATTTTGTATAGTACGTGCATCTCAGCTGTGTTACCTGCTGCTGGCCTCTATGCACCAACCTGTGTCTCTGTTACCTGGCTCAGAGGAGGGCGGGGCCTGACTTCCCGCTGGTTGAACTTCCCGCCGCCCCAAGGTGGGTTCGCCTGCTGCTGACGTCAGGAGCAATGGCGGAGGCGGAGGGAGTCGCATCCAGAGTGGACGGTGGCGATGGTGTCGGTGGTACGTAAGTTGTTCGCAGGATGGGATGTGGTGAAGGGGAGTTTCGTGGGGAGGGGTGAGGAAAGGAAAGGAAAGGAGGAGGGCTTTTTTTTCTTTTTGTCGGGAGGTGGTGGAGGGTGGGGCGGAGGTGGTTGTTTATGTGCGGGGACGCACCTGTGGCCGGGGCCGTTGGTCGCGAGCGGCCTGTTGCCCACGTCATAGTGATTGGTCCTAGGAAACGGGGAGAGCACGCGGCAGCGCGAGCGAGTCCGAGACGGGTCAGTTATTTTCCCCCCCTCACCTCCCCCTCCCCCAACCGCGACGGACATTGTCTTGTCTTTGCTCGGCTGCATGCAACATGTCTCCTTGCTTCATCGCCAAGCAACAAGTCGGGGTAAAGCTCCTGCTTGATGCTAACCCACCAGAATTGTCAAGACAGGTGGACGCAAAAACGCTTTTTGGTTTTTTTCCGCTCATATTTTTAGTTCACGCGTCGGCTTTTTCGTTGGAAAGGACATGAAAATCGTGTCCTGAGCAGATGTTGGCAAATAAAGGAAACGAATTGATTTTTAAAAAAAAATCGAATTCCATTCTGTTGGCCTCAGCTTCCCTGCAAGCATCACAAGGGAATCCCGTGAACGCACTCAAAAGCTGCGTTGGGTTCAGAGCGAAGTTAGAACCACAGAATCCCCATGGCCATTCGGTCCACCGAGTTCACGCTGACCCTTGGAAGTGCGTCCCGATCCAATCCCTGAAGCCCTACAGTTCCCTGGCTAATCCACCTAGCCTGCACATCCCAGGACACAATGGGCACTCTAACATAGCCAATCTAACTAATCTGCACATTTTTGCACTGTGGGAGGAAACGCACGTAAACACAGGGCGAATGTGCAAACTCCACATCGACATTCGCACGACTCGAACCCGGGTCCCTGACGTTGTGAGGCAGCAATACTAATTGCTAAGCCACCCAAAGTTGGAAAGATTTTTTTTAATGCTTGCTCGGTTAACATTTTGTTGTTGTTTAGTTCAAGCTTGTGCAGATAAAACCTGGAATTGTTTGCCAAGATTGTTTGATTCTCCACATGTTCTGCTATTTTTATTAGTCTAGAAGAAATGATCTTGTTTAACTGCTTGGTAGATTCTTTTAACCTTGTTTTACCTGGTGCTGAGGTTTGAACGTACGGGCGTGGCTGCATAATATTTGATAATAGATTTACCATCGGGTCTGTGTTATTCCTAACCCTTATTTGTGAGTGCTGTATTATAACTGGAAGGACAGCTGTTTTCTTGCCACATAATAGTTCTGAAGCCGCAGCATTGTATTTCGTGTTGTTTCTCGTTGTAAGTTGGTAAACCAGTGTCATTACAGGCTACTGTTAACTATGTTGTAGGTGGAAACTTGTGTAATAAAAGTAGGAAACCTGAATTAGCCAGTACTTTTGATTTTTTTGTTGGGAATTTTTCTGAAGCAATATCCTTTCTGATTCTAAAAATCTGCAGAGTGCCAAATGAAACATTTACATTCCATCACACAAAACCTATCCTAATGTTTGTCGTATGATGTCAGTATTATGCATTGCACAAATCTTTTCCAGTTAACCTGTAAGAGCTGCAATATTTTTGAATCATGAGAACATTTTTTAAAAGGGCTATTCCCTCTTTTATTAGATCATTTTGGGGGAAAAAAAAAGGGCTTGTACTTTTATCTGCCATAAATGTGTCAAAGCTTTCTTACTGTCACTGCTTTTTCAGCATTGCACTGGGGTGTCCGTGCAGCTTCATTTTTGGGGTCCATTCCATTGTTCTAACTCAGGTGAAAAGTACAATTTTGGCATTACTCATAGGTTGTAAAATTATTAATGAGTGAAAACAACACAATAAGATATAAAATATGAAAATAAAATAACGTAGTAATTGGAAAGACACTACATTAGCTTGTCAGTGTGATTATAGTTCACACGATTAATTCAGGTTTGTTTATCTTGATGAAACATTGTACCCAAGGGTATCCTAATATAGCTGGTTATTTAAGACTGTGAACTTGAACTTGAAATGACTACTGTTTCTATTCTGATGCTATTGAGTACTTCTCCATAAAATCACGATTCCAGCTGTTTCCAGTTCTTAAATTCTTTCTTCTAATTTTAGTACAACTAAATACTTAAAAACAAAAGAGCTGTTTTGGACATGATTAAAATTTTAAAATATTGAGACCTAGAATGTTTGTTTTGCAATTTGGTTTGCATTTACTTAGATGCAAAAAATTTTGAAAGTAAAATGCATAATTTGCGAACTGTTTGAGCTTAATGTTATGTATAACTGAAGATGAGAAAAAGGAATGGATTATCTTGTTCAAAACTAATTGTCAAGCCAACTAAAGTTGTTCTGCAGGTAGAACATTTTATTACTGTGTATACTGTATAATTTCTATGCATATTGGAAAATTTGGGCTCAAGATTAGGTGAACTCTTTAATAATTTGTTTTAAATTAATGTTAAATTCTTACTGTGTGGTTCAGCCATTCTCTAATGTCAGAGGGATGTGTTACATTTTCCCTGCTTTAAGGACATCTTTCTTGTGTCAAATGCAAAGGACTACTTCTGCAGGCAAGCCAACACTTGACTAGGCAGACATTTCTTTAATTGAAGGTCTGAACAGGAAAGTATGTATGTAATGCCTAATTATACATTTTTTTTTGTTATCACTAATTTTGCTTGAGAACATTCTGAATAGATAAATAATATTTGAAGTCTGTAAATACAGGAGATTACTCAAACAAGAGCCAATATAAGACACAAGGAGATAGTAGAAAAGTGGTTTCAGTTAACTGCATTTTAAAGTGACTGGAAGGTTTGCCTACACATCTTATGAATATGAAATAAGAAAGGTGTTGGCTTATGGTAAGTATTAAGATGCAAGATCTTCCAGCTTAAAACTGGAACAGTAGTATGAAGGATTCAGGTTTTGAATGTCCAGGGTTCTGTTTGTTTAATAAAAAAAGCAGTATCGAGGGATCAGAATGACAGCATGTCTGAACTATGATGATTTAGTGAAGTGTGTGTGTGTGGCATTGGTTGTTTTAGAGTTTGACTAGGTGGGATTGATCAGCAAGGGAAGTGTAGCTGGATGCTGTAGTCAAAGGTGCTATGACTGTTGCATTGCTGTTCTTTGAAATGATTTTATAATACAAAAAAGTTTGTATGGCCACTGGAGAAAGTACAGATGAAAGTTGGTCAAAGCAAATGAGTGGAAAAGCAAGCAGGAATGAAAGTGTGTGGGGGTTAGATTAGATTAGATTCCCTATATTGTAGAAACAGGCCCTTTGGCCCAACAAGTCCACACCAACCCTCAGAAGAGTAACCCACCCAGACCCATTTCCCTCTGACTAATGCACTTAACACTAGGTGCAATTTAGCATGGCCAATTCACCTGACCTGCACATCTTTGGATTGTGGGAGGAAACGCACGCAGACACTGGGAGAATGTGCAAACTCCACACAGACAGTTGCCCAAGGCTGGAATTAAACCCGGGACCCTGGCGCTGTGAGGCAGCAGTGTTAACTACTGTGCCACTGTACTGCCCTATGAGGTATGAGCAGTTTATATACCTTTGTTTCCATCTTTTCTCAGGGTTTTTAGAAGGAAATTACTTCATCGAAAGAGTCAGTGCTGTTATTTTAGTTTAGATGATAAATCAGTATTAATGTTGTTTACCTTTTTTAAGAGACTCAGTTTTGAGGAATTCCATTAAGGAATTAAAATCCCATGCATAAAACCTGTTCCTAAGGGCTGCTTTTATGTTTAAGGCTTTAAGTGCTATAATTGTACAGAATTGCTTATGCTACCTGAAATGGGTTGCACAATGGTTAGCACTGCTGCCTCACCGCGCCAGAGACCTGGGTTCAATTCCCGTGTCAGGCGACTGACTGTGTGGTGTTTGCACATTCTCCCCGTGTCTGTGGGTTTCCTCCGGGTGCTCTGGTTTCCTCCTAGAGTCCAACAATGTGCAGGTTAGGTGAATTGGCCATGCTAAGTTGCCCATAGTGTTAGGTGAAGGGGTAAATGTAAGGGAATGGGTCTGGGTAGGTTGTGCTTAGGTGGGTCGAAGGGCCTGTTTCCACACTAAGTAATCTAAATGAGTAGCACTATGTAGAAAAACATTTTACTTGAGTTGGCAGTTTTGTATAAATGCAGGTGAGTTTTGATCTTCATGTTTTGAGCAAGTTTGATAGAAATAAATTACTCACTTATGTAATGGATTACGTATTTTAAAGTTTAGGCTTTTGTTTAAATCCCTTGAGAAACTGGATAAGAAAATAAATCTCACGTTTACCCAGTTAAATGCAGCACCATAATGGATGTAGCCAGTAGCTGGTGCATAGTTTGGACCAGGATTTGAAGATAGTTTGTCTTTCCTGTATTTAATTGGTGGGAATATATGATCACCTAGTACTAGAAGATTGATAAGCAGTCTGGTCATTTAAAAACAGAAGAGGAATTGAGGGACATGGCAATTAGTATATCTTAAGCATACTTGAGGAAACTAATGCTGTGAATTTGGATATCCTTGAGGGGTGCCTTTAGCTGAGAACTGGACTGGGGTTGGACTTTTTGAGGGACCACCAAGATATTAGTGCAAGAAAAGGAAAAGTAGTAACTAAGCAAGAATGGAGTTGGATGTGAGCAATCCCAACCTGCTTGAGGATAGATCAACTGTGTCCTAGGACAACCCCCCCAATGAGGTCAAATGTTGAAATTTTAGCATCATGGACTCTAAGCCAGCACCGGCCCTTCAGGATTTCTGACTGAGTCATTACAATTTTGTTGTGCACCAAAAGACTCTTCCTCAAACTTTAAAGTATAAGCCACAAGTATTAATTTAGCCTGAAGCAGCGTTGTGTAGAGGAATGCTGTTTTCTGGGTCTGTAGATTGAAAGAGGCAAAAATGGCCTTTAGTAGAATATGCTCTTGTCAGATGTGGGAGTTTAGGGAGAGTTTGTGTTCCTGAGGATTATAGCTGCAATAAATGCTGTTGGCTGTGAATCCTGTCAGTTCGAATGGATTGGTTGGAGAGAGAGAGAGTTAGAGGCAATGAGGAATTTACAAGAGCAAGGGGATGTGATGATGGCACTTGTAGGAAGGGAAAAAATGTTGCAGACATTCACATAGATGGGTTAACTCCAGGAAAGGTAAGAGAGATAGGCAAGTAGTGCAGGAGTCTTCTGTACCTATCCCCATTTCAAACAAATATGCTATTTTGGAAAATGTAGTGGGTGATGGATTCTCAGGGGAATGTAGCACAAACAGCCAAGTTTCTGGTATTGAGACTGGTTCCAAGAGATCAATTCTATTAGGGGACTCTCAAGTCCAAGGTACAGACAGGTGTTTCTGTGACCAGCAGCGAAAAATCAGAATGGTGTGTTTCCTTAGTGCCAGGATCAAGGATGTCTGAGGGTGCAGAATGTTCTCAAGGGGGATAGGGGCCAGCAGGAGGTCATTGTACACATTGGAACTAATGATATAGGGGAGGGAAAAGGTTGAGATTCTGAAGGGAGATTAGAGTTAGGCAGGAATTTAAAAGGGAGGTCCCCGAGAGCAGTAATATCTGGAATATTCCCGGTGTTACGAGCTAGTGAAGGCAGGAATAGGAGGATAGAGCAGATGAATGCACGGCTGAGGAGCTGGTGTATGGGAGAAGGATTCACATTTTTGGATCATTGGAATCTCTTTTGGGGTCGAAGTGACCTGTACAAGAAGGATGGATTGCACCTAAATTGGAAAGGGGACTAATATCCTGGCAGAGAGACTTGCTAGAACTGCTTGGGAGGATTTAAACTAGTAAGGTGGGGGTTGGGACTCTGTGGGGTCGTGAGGAAAGATGTCAATATGAGACTGGTACAGTTGAGAACAGAAGCGCGTCAAACAGGCAGGGACAAAGCAGAAAACAAGGTGGGACTGATTAAATTAAACTGCATTTATTTCGATGCAAGGGGCCTAATAGGGAAGGCAGATGAACTCTGCATGGTTAGGAACATGGAGCTGGGATATCATAGCAATTATAGAAACATGGCTCAGGGATGGGCAGGACTGGCAGCTTAATGTTCCATGATATGCTACAGAAAGGGAGGCAAGAAAGGAGGGGGAGTGGCGTTTATGATAAGGAATAGCATTACAGCTGTAATGAAGGAGGATATTCCCGGAAATACATCCGGGGAGGTTATTTGGGTGGAACTGAGAAATAAGAAAGGGATGATCACCTTATTAGGATTGTATTATAGACCCCCTAATAGTCAGAGGGAAATTGAGAAACAAACTTATAAGGAGGTCTCTGCTATCTGTAAGAATAGTTATGGTAGGGGATTTTAACTTTCCAAACACAGACTGGGGCTGCCATAGTGTTAAGGATTTAGATGGAGAGGAATTTAAGTGGGTATAAGAACATTTTCTGATTCAGTATGTGGTTTTACCTACTGGAGAAGGTGCAAAACTGGACCTACTCTTGGAAAATACAGCAGAGCAAATGACTGGGATGTCAGTGTGGGAACACTTTGGGGCCAGCGACCATAATTCTATTAGTTTTAAAATCGTGATGGACAAAGAGACTAGATCTAAAAGTTGAAGTTCTAAATTGGAGAAAGGCCAATTTTGATGGTATTAGCCAAGAACTTTCAAAAACTGATTGGGGGCAGTTGTTCGCAGGTAAAGGGATGGCTGGAAAATAGGAAGCCTTCAGAAATGAGATAATGAGAGTCCAGAGACAATATCATCCTGTCAGGGTGAAAGGGAAGGCTGCTAGGTTTAGGGAATGCTGGATGACCCAAGACATTGAGGGTTTGGCTAAGAAAAATAAGGAAGCATATGTCAAGTATAGACAGGATAGATTGAGTGAATCTTTAAAGGCAGTAGGAGTATACAAAAAGGAGACATGAGATAGCTTTGGCAAATAGGGTTAAGGATAATTCTTGGTGTTTTTGCAAATACATTAAGGACAAAAGGGTAACCAAGGAGAGAATAGAGCTGCAGGAGATAGGGGAGATACTAAACAAATATTTTGCATTAGTATTAACTGTGGAAAATGACCTGGAAGATATAGAGTGTAGGGAAGTAGATAGTAACATCTTGGAAAAATGTCCATATTACGGAGGAGGAAGTGTTGGATATCTTGAAATGCATAAAGGTGGATAAATCCCTAGGACTTGATCAGGTGTACCCTAGAACTCTGTTGGAAGCTAGAGAAGTGGTTGGGCCTCTTGCTGAGATATTTGTATTACCGATAGTCACAGGCGAGGTGCTAGAAGACTGGAGGCTGGCTAATGTGGTGCCACTGTTTAAGAAAGGTGGTAAGGACAAGCCAGAGAGCTGTAGACCAGTGAGCCTGACGGTGGTGGGCAAGTTGTTGAGGGAATCCTGAGGGACAGGATATAGATGTATTTGGAAAGGCAAGGCCTGATTAGGGATAGTCAACATGGCTTTGTGTGGGAAACCATGTCTCTCAAACTTGAAGTAACAAAGATAATTGATGAGGGCAGATAGGTATATGGACTTCAGTAAGGTGTTCGACAATGTTCCCCATAGGAGATTAGTTAGCAAGGTTATATCTCATGGAATACATGGAGAACTGGCCGTTTGGATACAGAATTGGCTCAAAAGTAGAAGACAAGTGGAGTGTGGTATTGGAGGATTGTTTTTCAGACTGGTGGCCTGTGACCAGTGGAGTGCCACAAGGATCGGTGCTGGGTCTACCACTAACCATCATTTTATATACGTGTTGTGGATGTGAGCATGAGAGGTATAGTTAGTACGTTTGCAGATGACACCAAAATTGGAGGTGTAGTGAACAGTGAAGAGGGTTACCTCAGATTACAACAGAATCTTGATCAGATGGGCCAATGGGCTGAGAACTGGCAGATGGAGTTTAATGTAGATAAATGTGAGGTGCTGCATTTTGGGAAAGCAAATCTGAGCAGGACTTATGCAATTAATGGTAAGGTCCTAGGGAGTGTTGCTGAACAAAGAGACCTTGGAGTGCAGGTTCATAGCTCCTTGAAAGTGGAGTCACAGGTAGATAGGATAGTGAAGAAGGTGTTTGGTATGCTTTCCTTTATTGGTCAGAGTACTGAATACAGGAGTTGGGAGGTCATGTTGAGGCTGCACAGGACATTGGTTAAGCCACTGTTGGAATATTGTTTGCAGTTCTGGTCGTCTTCCTATCGGAAACTTGTTGTGAAACTTGAAAAGGTTCAGAAAAGACTTGAGATGTTGCCAGGGTTGGAGGATTGGAGCGATTTTGAATTCCAGGATTTTGAATAGGCTGAGGCTGTTTTCCCTGGTGGGGGAGTCCAGAAGTAGAAGGCGTAGGTTTAGGGTGAGAGGGGAAAGATATAAGAGACTTAAGGGGCAACGTTTTCACGCAGAGGGTGGTACATGTATGGAATGAGCTGCCGGAGGAAGTGGTACAATTGCAATATTTAAAAGGCATCTGGGTGGGTATATGAATAGGAAGGGGTTTGAGGGATATGGGCCGAGTGCTGGCAGATGGGACTAGATTGGGTTGGGACATCTGATCGGCATGGACAAGTTGGACCGAAGGGTCTGTTTTTGTGCTGTACGTTTCTATGACTCTCTTTTTTCCCACCCCACTCCTCTTGGTTCTTACACAGTGGTCGCAACAATTTCAAGTCTCAAAATTGAGTCACAGTGGGGGGGAAAATGTTTGATAACCACTGATATACGAATTAAAAAGAATAGGTGGAATAATTTTATTTTTCTTTTGATATAAGCTTTTTTTTTTGAAATTTTGACCGGCACAAATGTGAATGCTGGATACAAACGTAAAGATTAGTGTGCAGTTGGGAGATGACAATTTTTTTTTCCTTTTGAAGAGGAAAGGAAGGATGAAGATGCAGCAGTAATAAGGGTCTATTTCCATCTCTGACTCTATATGGGCAGTAGAGATGGATTAACTAAATTAATAAAGATGAAAGTACTGATGACACAATTTAAATAATCAAGTTTAGAGGTAGCAAATCCATCACTGAGGACTCAGATAATTTGCTGCTGATGTGGAGTAGGGTGATTCTATGGAGCTGGAAATTGGCATTCTTAGTGAAGGACCTGATATGTGGTCAGAATTCCAACTGTCAAACATGCCAAAGTTGTCAGCAGTCTGGGTTCATCTCAAACTGACATTTCAAAATATCCATAAAAGTTTCATAATTTGATTTTATTTGAAGTGAAGTGACTGTTGTAATATA
This sequence comes from Chiloscyllium plagiosum, assembly GCF_037043375.1. Classification (NCBI taxonomy): domain Eukaryota; kingdom Metazoa; phylum Chordata; class Chondrichthyes; order Orectolobiformes; family Hemiscylliidae; genus Chiloscyllium; species Chiloscyllium plagiosum. The sequence continues at coordinate 99,774,994 of NW_028270141.1, forward strand.
GGAAAACGTGCCAGTCTCTTTGCGCAATAGGGTTCCACAAAGAATGATGATCCAATTGGACAGTTGAGCAGTTTGCGGTTATGTGAGAGGGGTAACTCATAGTTAGAATATGAAAAGAATGTCCATCTGAGTATAAATGGGTCCTATTTGTAATTACATGTTCAAAAACTGAAAATGAATTTTCATTGTTTGATTTTTGGTCTGTGTTGCTCTGAATATATTGGCTATTGATAAATAGTTCACGAGATTGTGCACTGCCTTTCAAAAGATTTGAGTTTTGAGTTCTGTGGTTGCTAGTTACTGGATGGATTCAAAGTGCAGGGCCGCATGATGAGGGTCAAAGTGCACAGGCTGCCGTCCAACAGCAGCTGTTTTGAAATTACCATTCAGTTAGTTTCCTTTTGTGTTGCAATTCTTGCAACTTTCAATTAATTTTTGGTGACCCAGTTTTATTGTTGGTTGAAATTGTAATCTCAGCAAAGTTGACTTAATTATTTTCAGATATACCAAACAAGATATACTACGATCTACCAAACAAGAAATGCGTGTTTTAACGGATAAACTTGTTTAAGTTTTGAACAATTTACATTTGTAAAGTATACTTGATAATCATACGGCCAATGTGTTTAAGTATTTAATTTTTAAATATAAAGATTGGAAGTTATATATATTAGGTTCAATATTTACTTACTTTTTTTCATTTAAAAACAATATCTGTACCTCTTGGGTTTTTCCCAACATAGTTGTAGAGAACATCAAAAAATTTGAGCATCCAAAATTTTGAAGAACCAAAATGAAAACTAAAGAAACCAATTGTAAATATTAAGTTCAATTTCAGAAAAATAAAAACTTTGTATTTCACCTGTGATTGGTAGATGTCCAGATTCTCGATACCGCTCAAATCAAAATTGAGAATGCTAGGTTTCTGTGTAGACATATTTTACTTGTACACTGACCAAATAAAAAGGAAAACAGTACTTGCAGGAACAAAAGAAGTTGAAATACATAGTAGAGCTGTACTCTGCCAACATGTTATGTTATTTCTAACATTTTGAATCTGTGTAAATTGGCTCAAATTGGTACATCATTCTAACTCGGTTTGGTTTACTTTTGTTTTGCAAAAGTAATTTTGCTTCACTTGAATGGTACAAACTAAACTAATGTAATAGGACATGCTAGCCAATGCTCACTGATGTTCCATGTTATTCCTAAATACACTACTAGCATTGTTTCTCAATGATACATTCATCAATGATTGAGTTTTTTGATTCCTTCCACTTTGCTTTATAAAGAAGACGTTTTAGCAGATTTCATGTTGTTTCCGGTCACATCTACCACAGTGAGCAGTGCCTTTTTTGAGAAATTTGTTTGCATCAATACTGATCAGTCAATCACAGAACAAAAGCAGCAGTTTGAAATATAATGGCCTGATAATCTGACATTATTGAAACAAATTGAGAAATTGCATTATAATTTTGTTAATTATTTTAGGATTACCAACTTCTGTTTTGAGTTCTGAAGCTTTTTGTTCCTTTGCCAGCATATTCGCAACTGACCAGTTACTACATAGGGTATAAGATAAGCTTTCATGTTTGAATTACATCTTTGGTGAAGAATAAATTAAGTTTGCAGCAATTGTTGCATTGCATTTGGGGGCAGGAAAATTCAAGAATATTTTCTTTTCTCTTCTCCCTCTCCCACTCCTGGTAACTCACTAATGTTTTCAATCTTTCAAAGTCTTGAATACTGATCATAATGCACCTTACCATACAAGTTGGTTCTTCCTCAGTTTTTTTAAATCAATATTTATCCTACAATAAACATTATAATGGTATCTGATCATGTTTGCCTGATCCCTTTGTGCAAATTGCTGCCTCATTTCCTTGATTACACTGGTCATTTTATAGCCAACAAAGTGTTTTTAAAAGTAAAATGCTTTGAGATATCCTGTTGTTCTGTAAGGAATCTTATAAAACTCAGCAACTTTAAATGTGCATAAACTAGTTTGAACATCATAAGATGCTTCTACAACCAAGTAAATAAATTTATAACAATAAAACTGCAGATGCTGAATATCTGAAAGAAGGTTGGAAATTTCTGAAGAAATTCAGATCTGATAGCATCTGTGCAGAGAGAAACAGTAAACATTTCAAGCCCAGTGGTTCTTCAGAAATTAATCTTGCTGTGTTAAATTCAATGTTTTTGGTGCTTAAATAGTTTGATTATTGGTCTAAAGCTTTTTCTGTCTGGTTCTTAAGAAAATACACCTGCTGACACTTGACATTCTAGCTGCCACTTTATTGTGCAAGGGTTTTTTATATCATGTTTGATACAACATTTGTTTGTGATTGACTGACTAGTGATGCTAAACCAAAACATCGATTGCTAAGACTGAAAACTAACACAGGCGTTGTTGACCACACAGTTTTCTATTTTATTTGCCCATTACTTTGTAGGTTTTCCAATGGCTCAAAGGTCAGTGGTGTTGTAGATAGTGTCGACGGCTGTTGCGGGCTGCAATGATACATTGACAGGATGCAGAGCTGGGCTAAGAAGTGGCAGATGGAGTTCAACCTGGATAAATGCAAAGTGATTTATCTTGGAAGATTGAATTTGAATCCTGAATACAGGATTAAAGACAAGATGCTTGGCATTGTGGAGGGACAGTGGGATATTGGGGTCCATGTACATAGATTCCTCAAAGTTGCCACCCAAGTTGGTAAAAGGCGTACACAATGTTTTGGCTTTCATTAGCAGAGTGAGTGAGTTTGGGAGCCGCGAGGTTTTGCTGCAGCTCTATAAAACTCTGGTTAGACTACACTTGGAGTTTTGTTTCCAATTCTGGTCGCCTCATTATTGGAAGGGTGTGCAGATGCTTTAGAGAGGGTGCAGAGGAGATTTACCAGGATGCTGTCTGGATTGGAGGGCTTCTCTTATGAAGAGAGGTTGAGGGAGCTAGGTATTTTCTCAGTGAAGAAGGGGGAGAGGTGACCTGATAGAGGTCTCCAAGATGAGTGGCATGGATAGTGAATAGTCAGAGACTTTTCCCCAGAATAGAAATGGCTGTCATGAGGGGTCATTTTATGGCAATTGTAGGAAAGTATAGGGGAAATGTCAGAGGTAGGTTCTTTATGCAGAGTGGTGGGTGCATGGAATGCACTGCCAGCAGTGGTGGTAGAGTCAGACGTTAGGGACATTTTAAATGACTGCTGAACAAGCACATGGATGGCAGTAAATTGAAGGGCGTGTAGGTTAGGTTGATCTTAGATTACGATAAATGCTTGGCACAACATCGTGGGCCGAAGGGCCTGTACTGTGCTGTATTTTTGTGTTCTTTGAATTTGGTTTGTTTTGAAATCTGATCAGTGAATTGGAACTCTTTTTTTGTAGCTGCTGCTGTGATAAGATGTCACACTTCATATAAGTGAGAAAAAGGCAAATTTTAATATCTTGAAGTTAATGGCCAGTTTTGCTGATTCTTCATAGCATGTAGGGCGCTCTTAAATGCGAAACGTGTGCTAAATGCAAGTGGCTCACTAATAGATTTACTATTCTTGACATGGGTGCAAAATTCTTGTCTGTAAAATCATTGTCTAGCCCTAATGCATCACTGTAATCTGCAGTCTTTTTTTTCTTGTCAAAAACTTGAAATAACTTCCTCACTCTAATCTGTCATTGGGAATCTTAGCTGAAGATCAATGTGGGAACAATCTTAATCCCTCCCTCTCATTTTTAGTCTGGAATTTGCAAGAATACTGAGCACTGACTTACAAGGAGTCTTGCTTCTAGATTTAGTGCCCTGGTGGTGAGAATCTTTCTCTGCTTGTAACATTGTTCATTCAGTATCTCCATATCAAGTTTCATTCAAGACATTAAGCTGTCAAGCAGATGATCTGGTTGAAGAATTTTCAGTCAGCCAAACAAAAATGAAAGATTAATCAAACCACTTCCATGAAGTTTTACATGGTGTAAAATAAAGATTGCATTGGGCACAAGGTGAAAGGGCAATCTTAAATATCTAGTAACAATCATAATTTGAACATTTAACAACATTCCACATTTTATGGCCAGATCAGTTCTGCAGCAGATTTACATTGTCATTAAAACAACTGTGGCTCATTGATCAAGGCTAAGTGCTAATTTAAACCTGACACACAGATAAGCTCACTTTGCGCCGTAGTCTGTTAAATTTCGAGAGGCAAAGAACTATCCCAGATTTCACTATTTAAAGTAAAAATTAACAATTTTATTCTTTAAGTCCAAAAGATAACATTAGAACAAAACCTATTTACAACTCCTTTCCTCTTAAACCCAACCTTTACCTCCCACTCTACAATACTGGTCCAATTTCTTTTTGTAAAAAATAACCTGATTAAGATTTCCAAAAAAATTGCTTTTGAAAATGAGTCAGCTTTGTCGATTCACCTTTGTAGATTTTCCTCCCTAGATTTTTCTAGGTTGGCCTTTCTTTAGTCTTCTGCACAACGTTTCTTATGGACAGGTACCTTTTCAGAGAGCTATTCGGCTAGCAGGCTATACTTATTGGTGTTCTTGGCAGTTCTTCCCTCTAACTGTTGAAAATGTCCAGTTTTATATCCCAAAACATCAGATCATTTAATTGGTTTGATGTCATGAAACATTAAATTCAAATTTGATTGGATTTTGATCTCTGGGGCATAATTTAAACTGGCTGAATTTTTGAATGTGTTTTGTACCATGGCAACACAGCACCAGCTATTTGTCATTCAAATTTTGCATTTTAAATTGTTCAGCACACTCTGTACTTCAGTTCTTGCCAACATCCTCTATCTTAAAGATACAGTACACACCTGTGAAAGTGCCTAAGTTATAAGTAGGTTGGGAAAAGAGTTAAGTTTTTTTTGAGCTTTGTGAAACAAGAAGTTCAGCTGAACATGACTGCGATCATAAGAATCTGCAGTTAACTATGGGGTGCTGTAGGCAAGGGTAGTGGTAGAAAGGTTCATTATGTGGAGCCATTTAACAATATTGAAAGCATTCAGTATGTAAGGTCAGTTAACAAGGTGAAAAGTATTCATTATGTGAAGCCATTTAAGGTTAAGAACATTCATTGTGTAACAGCAGATGGCTTAATCTTTACTGATGCTTGCTGATTGTAATGGTCACCCAATCAATATGTTGCCTTATTTGGATGCTCCTTCCTGTAAAATGACTGTATAATTCATTAAGAAACTGCTTTTTCAGAGAACACTGAACTCAGGTCTATGTGCACATGGACAATTGTTCTCTCTCCCTCCAGGGCCTGGACTAAAGATGGAGGTAAAGCCATACTGTGTCTGAGCTTTGATTGAGGGAGCAATGGAATGACACACCTACACCTTCATAACAGTAAGGTGATAGATTGGAAAAGGATTAGTTTCAGCAAAATATGGATGTCCTTGTACATCAGTTGCTGAAAGTAACTACACAGGTACAGCAGGCAGTGGCGAAGGCAAATTGTGTGTTGGCCTGTGCAGTGAGAGCATTCAAGTACAGCAGCAGAACTGTCTTGCTATAATTGTCCAGGGCCTTTGAGCAACCATACCTGAAGTATTGTATGTATGTTTGGCCTCCTTGGAGGAAGGGTGTTCTGGCTATGGTCAAGTGTAACAGAGGTTTATCTGACGGCCTCTTGGGAAGCCAAGACTGATGTATGATGAGAAACTGGGACAAGTTAGGAATATATTCACTGTACTGCCGTTCAGAAGAATGAATGTGGAAATGTCATAGAAACATTGAAAAGTCAAAACAGGACCGGGTAAGCACAGGAAGGATGTTTCCAAAGAGCAAGGGGTCGCAGTTTAAGAATATCAGTCCATTTGATGAAACATTTCTTCAACCAGAGAGTGGTGAGCCTTTGGAATTCACCACCATTGAATATTTTCAAGACTGAGATATATTTCATGGAGCTTAAAGGTTCAAAAGGTATAGGAAGAAGTGAGGACAGGGTACTAAGTTGGATGATCAACTGTGATCATATTGAATGGCATAGCAGGCTCGAAGGCTGAATAGCCTACTCATCGTATCTGTTTGTATGTTTAATACTGTTGTAGTTTAATAGCAATAGAAGTGCATACTGTATCATTTCTTAAGGTATCATGAGCAAACATTGACACATATTTGCCTTTCCAGATTTTCTATTCCTAAGCTGCCCCATGCAGCACAATGGCATTTACAAGCTGTATGTTTTAAAAAATATTTTGCTGTACACAAGGTACTGCACAATGAAGTGTACAGGCCGTGTGGTTTAGTGATACTCTGAGGAAGGGGCACCGGACCCAAAACATTAACTTTTCGCTTTATCTTTACAGATGCTGTCAGACCTGCTCAGCTTTTCCAGCAACTTTCTTTTTATTTATAGCATCCACAGTTCATTTTTTTTTAAATTTAGTTTAGTGATGTAATTCCTCTATCTCCAAAACCCCCATCCCAGATACCAGTTTTGCAAAATGAGAATAGCTTTGTGGTTGCATTGTAAGATCTTTGACCAATGGTACAACTCTAGTCCTTAGTATGGTGCTTTGTATGATAGTATTTTAGTGAAACTGGTGAAATTGGTTGCAGTTAAATTTTATTTTTTACATATCACTTTACAGAATAGAATTTAAACACTACAGCTTTATAAATTGATCCTATGAAAATATATTTTTGGAACTGCGAACAATGTCAAGATCTAATTGAGAAATCCATTACTATTTTTGGATTAGTGTGGAAACAGACCCATCGGCCCAATAAGTCCACATCTACCCTCCGAAGTGCAACCCAACCAGACCCATTCCCATTCCCCTACAATTTACCCCTGACTAATGCACCTAACACTGAGAAATTTAGCATGGCCAATTCACCTAACCTGCACATCTTTGGATTGTGAGAGGAAACCGGAGTACCCAGAGGAAACCCATGCAGACACCTGGGAGAATGTGCAAACTCCACACAGTCACCCAAGGCGGGAATCGAACCCAGGTCCCTGGTGCTGTGAGGTAGCACTGTGTGTAGCACTTGTCTGTACCCTGGTCTGTGTAACCATTTCTATAGCAGTAATTAACTTCCTAGAGTGTATTTTGGAATATCTTGAGGACATTACCAAAATGTAAGTTTCTTTCCACAGAGCAACTCATCTTGCTCGCCATTGTTTTGCAGAAATTGTGTGCATAATGTCATAATGGAAAGATGAAACTCTTCTTGCAAGATTTAGGAGGATTTGACCTGCCGAAAATCTTTGGATCCTCTGCCAGAAAATCTTTAACTACTTCGTGCTCTTAATCAAGTGCGCTTCAGGGTGGTGTTTAACTATTTTGCTAGAGTCTGAAGATTCTTTCCTTTGGAAAGGAAAATCAAATGTAATTTAGGAGATTTAACTTTTTTCTGTTCTTGGTAAAGAATTTAAAATGGGATGAACTTAACCTTTTACAGAAATGAAGATAAGTCTGAGAGACTCTTGCATGGAAAAAGGGATATTTCATGTACAGTCATGGGTCCGTATCAATGCACCTGGAATGTTGGCTTAACAATGTGTATTTCCAAGTTTGAGGGAGGAACCAGGAAAACTGTTAACTACTTAATGCGATTTAATATTATATTCATCAAAGTGAATTCAATAAAATATGTAAGACTGATTCATTCAGGGCTCTCTACGCCCTGAAGTTCCACAAAACGTAATTGGAAAGGATCGGTTTAGAATATTACATGTGGCCATTTCCAGAGAATACAAAATCTCAAGAAGCAGTCATGATGCTGATTACCCATATATGGCTACATTTCAATTAAGTCAAGGGACAGGCAGTAGAGTTGAGGCAGAGAAATCACAATAAAAATGATGTGCAGGAACTGCAAATGACTGGAGTTTATAGAAGGAAATGTCCTGCAAATGGATCAAATTGCAGGTTTTGTAGAAAGTCCAATCACTGGAAAGATTTGCAGAACAAGGACAGCAAATTTGTTTAATTGCACCCCACTGGGGTAGCTGGAAGTTGAGTTGTTCTGAGTTGTAGCAAAGTGCCCAAACTACAATCTGAAGAAGGGTTAAATGTTAACTTTGCTTTCTTTCTACAGATGCTGCCAGACCTCCTGAGTTTTTCCAGCATTTTCTGTTTCTGTCCCCCGATTTAGCTGTCTGGTAGACCCAGGTTAACAGAAGACACAGACCAGGTTTCTGTACTTAACTAGTTTTAATAGACAATAGACCATAGACAATAGGTGCAGGAGTAAGCCATTCTGCCCTTCAAGCCAGCACCACCATTCAATATGATCATGGCTGATCATCCTTAATCAGTACCCTGTTCCTGCCTTCTCTCCATAACCCTTGATTCCACTATCTTTGAGAGCTCTATCCAACTCTTTCTTAAATGAATCTAGAGACTGAGCCTCCACTGCCCTCTGGGGCAGAGCATTCCACACAGCCGCCACTCTCGGTGAAGAAGTTTCTTCTCATCTCTGTCCTAAATGGTCTACCCCATATTTTTAAGCTGTGCCCTCTGGTTCGGCACTCGCCCATCAGCGGAAACATGTTTCCTGTCTCCACAGTGTCCAATCCTTTAATAATCGTATGTCTCAATCAGATCTCCCCCCCCCTCAGTCTTCTAAACCCAAGGGTATACAAGCTCAGTTGCTCCAGTCTTTCAGCGTAAGGTAGTCCCGCCATTCCAGGAATTGACCTCGTGAACCTACGCTGCACTCCCTCATAGCCAGAATGTCTTTCCTCAAATTTGGAGACCAGAACTGCACACAGTACTGTAGGTGTGGTCTCGCCAGGGCCCTGTACAGCTGTAGAAGAACCTCTTTGCTTCTCTACTCAATCCCTCTTGTTATGAAGGTCAGTATGCTATTAGCCGCCTTTACTACCTGCTGTACCTGCATGCTTGCCTTCATTGACTGGTGTACAAGAACACCCAGATCTCTTTGTACTGCCCCTTTACCTAAATTGATTCCATTGAGGTAGTAATCTGCCTTCGTGTTCTTGCCACCAAAGTGGATAACCACATTAAACTGCATCTGCCATGCATCTGACCACTCACCTAACCTGTCCAGGTCACCCTGTAATCTCCTAACATCCTCCTCACATTTCACCCTGCCACCCAGCTTAGTATCATCAGCAAATTTGCTAATGTTATTGCTAATACCATCTTCTATATCATTAACATATATTGTAAAAAGCTGCGGTCCCAGCACTGATCCCTTCGGTACCCCACTGGTCACTGCCTGCCATTCTGAAATGGAGCTGTTTATCATTACTCTTTGTTTCCTGTCAGCCAACCAACTTTCAATCCAAGTTAGTACTTTGCCCCCAGTACTTTGCGCCCTAATTTTACTCACTAACCTCCTATGTGGGACTTTATCAAAAGCTTTCTGAAAGTCCAGGTACACTACATCTATTGGATCTCCCTCGTCCATCTTCAGAGTTACATCCTCAAAATTCCAGAAGATTAGTCAAGCATGATTTCCCCTTCATAAATCCATGCTGACTCTGACCTATCCTATTACTACTATCCAGATGTGTCGTAATTTCATCCTTTATAATAGACTCCAGCATCTTTCCCACCACTGAGGTCAGACTAACTGGTCTATAATTTCCTGCTCTCTCTCTCTCTCCCACCTTTCTTAAAAAGTGATACAGCATTAGCCACCTTCCAATCACAGGAACGGATCCTGAATCTATCGAACTCTGGAAAATAATCACCAACGCATCCACGATTTCTCGAGCCACCTTCTTCAGTACCCTGGAGTGTAGACCATCAGGCCCCGGGGACTATCAACCTTCAGACCTAACAGTCTCTCCAACACCAATTCCTGGCAAATATAAATTCCCTTCAGTTCAGGTCCTTCAGTCACTGTTGCCTCAGGGAGAATGCATGTGTCTTCCCCAGTGAACACAGATCTGAAGTACCAATTCAATTCTTCTGCCATTTCTTTGTTCCCTGTAATATATTCCCCAGTTTCTGTCTTCAAGGGCCCAATTTTAGTCTTAACCATTTTGTTGCCATTCACATACCTAAAAAAGCTTTTACTATCCTCCTTTATATTTTTGGCCAGTTTACCTTCGTACCTCATTTTTTCTCTGCGTATTTCCTTCTTAGTAATCTTCTGTTGTTCTTTGAAAGCTTCCCAGTCCTCCGTTTTCCCACTTATCTTTGCTATGTTATACTTTTTCTCTTTATATGTTTCTTAACTTCCCTCGTCAACCACAGCCACCCATGCCTCCTCCTAGGATCTTTTTTCCTTTTTGGAATGAACTGATCCTGCAACTTCTGCATTATACACAGAAATATCTGCCATTGTACCTCCACTGTCATCCCTGCTAAGGTATTGCACCATTGAACTTTGGCCAGTTCCTCCCTCATAGTTCCCTTTATTCAACAGAAATATTCTCACTTCTGATTGTACCCTCTCCCTTTCAAATTGCAGATTGAAGCTTTTTGTATTATGGTCACTACGTCCCAATGGCTATTTCACTTGGAGGTCCCTGACCAATTCTGGTTCGTTGCACAATACCAGATCCAGAATTGCTTTCTCCCCTGGTAGGCTCCAGCACCAGCTGTTCTAAGAATCCATCTCGGAGGCACTCCACAAAGTCTCTCTCTTGAGGTCCAATATCATCCTGATTCTCCCAGTCTATCTGCATGTTGAAATCCCCCATAGCGACTGTAGTAACATCTTTGCGACAGGCCAATTTCAGCTCCTGATTCAACTTCCATCTGACATCCAGACTACTGTTTGGGGGCCTGTAGATAACTCCCAAGAGGGTCTTTTTACCCTTAGAATTTCTCAGCTCTATCCACACTGACTCTACATCCCCTGATTCTAGGTCCCCCCGCGCAAAGGACTGAATATCATCCCCTACTAACATGGCCACCCCACCTCCTCTGCCCGTCAAAGTCTGTCCTTATGATAGCACGTCTAGCCTTGAATATTCATTTCCAAGGCCCTATCTACTTGAAACCACGTCTCAGTTATCCCCACAATATCGTATCTGCCAGTTTCAAAAGAGCCTCAAGCTCATCCATCTTAGTTCTAATGCTTCGTGCATTCATGTATAGTATTTTTAACTTGTTACTGCCCTCACCCTTCCCATCAACTCCTCCTATTTCACTCAACCTTACAGCATGATCCCTTCCTGAGTTTTCTGCCTCATTGATACAGTTGTCTTTCTTGACTTCCCTTGTTCTAACTTTCCCTTCAATTTCCTTTTTAAACATCCAGTTTGTTTCTCTCCCCCCCAAGCTACTTAGTTTAAACATAGCTGTGTTGCAGTAGCAAACCTGCCTGCCAGAATGCTGGTCCATAACCTATTAAGGTGCAAACCGTCTCTCTTGTAGAATTTATGCTTACCAAAAAACTTACCCCAGTGATCCAAGAATTTAAATTCTTGCTTCCTGCACCAGTTCTCCAGCCACACGTTCAAGTCCTTTATCTCCGTGTTTCTGGCCACACCAGCCCGAGGAACTGGAAGCAAACCGCAGATAACCACCCTGGACGTCCTGCTTTTCAGCCTTCTTCCTAGTTCTCCGAAGTCCCACTGTAGTATGTTCCTCCTTTTCTTCCCGACATCATTTGTGCTGACATGTACCACCACCTCTGGCTCTTCACCTTTGTCCTTGCGGAATTCCTGCACTCTGTCTGTGATGTATTTAACTCTGGCACCAGGAAGGCAGCACACCATCTTAAGTCCCGCCTGCTGCCACAAAAACCCCGGTCAATTCCTCTCACTATGAAGTCCCCTATTACCATGGCTCTGTGTAATGTCCGACTCTTCCGCTCTGCCTCCACGCCAACGTTTGATTGACAGACCTGGCCGCCTCGCGGACTGGCAGTGTCGTCTGTCTCGACTGTTTCCAAAAGATTCAACTTGTTCCTAACAGGTACTTCCCCTGGGGTCTCTTGCACCTGTCTCCTCTCTGCCTTCTTCATCATCTGCTCTTTTCTGGTATGGTTGGTGTAATAACCTCGCTGATGGTCTTGTCCAGAAAGATCTCGTTCACTCGGATGAGCCTAAGGTCCTCGAGTTCTTTCATCAGTGCTGCGATATGCTCTGTCAGTAGCTGAACGTAGACACACTTTCCACACAAATCAATGCCAATAACTAGCTATTTGGCATTGTTGACCTATAACTTGATTAGTTAAAGCTCGAGCTCCCTCATAAAGACCCTCTAGAAAAGCACTGACCAGAAATTGGGGGAGTGGTTCAACGGGCCCAGTCCACAAGTTTCAGTGAGATCTTTCTGCTTGCCAGGACTTTGTTTTTTGATATCTTTTTCTCTCTCCAGGTTTTCTTCACTTCGTAAGAGGTACAAGTAATTGATTCACTAACTGCTAAGTCTTAGTTACTAGTTAAAGGCCACAGTTTATAGTAATTGATGAAAAATAAACTGACCTCATGTTCTGGGTATTTTACTGGACAAAAAACGACACTGTCTGATGGTTTCTGCCAAAATCATTCACATCAGCTACCCAACCAGAAAGTTGTTGTCAGGCTGATGAGCTTTAGCATCTACAACTAGTCGCAACACAACAAACCAGTCAGCAACCTGTTACTGGCTGAATCTCATTTTGTCCACACCCTCTCCAGCTCAACAAGCAGCGTCTCACACTTCAAGTCAAGCAGTGATTTGTTTTTTTAAAAAGGCAGCAATGTCTCTTTGTCCTTTTGCTGTAAAATTCTTTTCCATTTAAAATAAGTCTTTTACATGAGCAGGTTCAAAAGGCAGAGCAACAAGGAATGAAATGTCTGTATTGTATTATAAAAGATAAGAACATAATAGACAAAAACCATATGACTGCATGAAATGGGTGGATGAGAGCGTTCTCAAAAACAATTTCTCTCAACCATTTCAGATCAGGCAAAAGGAACTAGCTGAGGTTAGGATATCCGGTCTGCTTGTTCATGTTGGAGCGAAGGGTCTGATTCTGTGCTGTACATCTGACTTATAAGTGCATTGGAACCAAGGGTCTACTGTAAAGGAGGAATTGAAAGAAATTAGGAAGCAAACAAAAGCATTGAACAACTTGATGGGATTGAAGGCTCTTGAATACCCAAGGCCTGATTTAATCTATAAACCAGTATTCGAAAGACAAATTGGTGGGTTGTCTTTTCAGTGCAAGTTCCAAAATATCTGCAGATTTTTCTTGTTGTTGAGCATGCAAGGTGCGCAATTATACAGTTGTGTTCTCTGGTTGAAACTTAACATCTTGGGGATTCTTTAAATTTTGAGATAGCCAGTTCTTAATTTTACTTTTTGTTCCAGATGTACGTTTTTAAACTTCATACATGTTTGTATTGGATCTTACATTTTAGTTTTCTCTGGGTCAGTAAGTAATAACATTCTCTCTTTCTCCTCCCCCACCCACCCCCGCCCACCTTCCCTAAACATAGCTTCTTAATTTTGAATAATACACTTTAATACTGAATTTTAAAATTGTCACCCTATTTTGTCATGCTGGAATTTTTTGCTCTCAAAAGTTACCATGCTGAGCCTCAATAACACTTCACCTGAGCAACCACACACTGAGAACACGCTGGAATGTTTAGATATGCAGACTTCTAGAAATTTTTCAGTGCACCCAGTTATTGATTAGTTCCCTGCATTTTAATTAAGCTACACAGTTGAAAATGAAGTTAGTTGAATTGAACAAACAAGTCGATTAAGGCAAAGAAACTAGATCTGTTGTAGCTCTTAGTTGTTAGGAGTGAAGGTATGAATGAAAGCTTAAATAAAACCTGAAACATGTGTTGTGGACCTGATAATGTGTCTGTTTTGAAAAATTAGTTTTAAATATTTTGATTACTGGTTGGTTTCAGAATAACTAAATATAAAATTGTAGGCATTTATTTAATCATGCGCGCTGTTGCTTGGTCGTATCTCTGAGCTAATATTTTAAACAATATTCTACTTTCTCTTTGATTTGTTTTTAAACCTATGCTCTTCTGATTTGTAGCTCGAGCCTTCAATTTTAGGCTTCTGTCTCTGTCCGGCAGTCAGCTGTTTATGCAGCATCATTCCATTCTGTACCAACCACAGCTGAGGGGAAGGCAATACTGTTAATTTGATAGTACCAGTTACTGAATTGGCTGAAAGTGATGCGGGAGCATTCCAGTATTCTGTGATATCCAGCTGAAGAGGCATTTATAGCTCCATTACATTTGTGTATGTCACTGTTGTTGTGGCAACCATTTTTAATAGATGGTTCTTTATTTATTTAGAGTTTTTTGTGCATTTTGTTTTCTGAGCAAGTCATAAGTGGCTCTGCAGGAAAGAGAAAGACGTGCACCAGGATCTATTTGTGAGCATTTGCTGCAGGTCAGAAGAGGTAACCCTGCTAAAGCAATGTTTCATTAGGACATGGAAGGTGAGGAGCTGTAGGCCCCAAATGCTGCATGGATGTTCGTATTTGTTAGCTGTTATTCATCCAAGACACATCTGTTCGAAATGCACAGAAAAATGGAGATTTTTGGAGCTTTTTAAATCTATTTCACCAGGCAGCTGGATCAGTGGCAACAGTAGTTCTGTGGCAAAGACTATTGTAGCAGCATGCCCAGCTCAACCACTGCCAGAAAGCAGAGGTTGAAAAAGACTACTGCAAAGTCAAAGCTCCAAGGTTTATTCACTATTAATGAAGACGATGAACTCAAAAGAGCTAGATATTCGAGACGGCCAAAAGGTATTGTATCAAATTACTGGAGTGGCTACTGTAAGCTATATCATTTGAACTGATGTAGGTAATCTTGATGTAACAAAATCATTATGAACTAATTTTGCATTATATTTGACTTTTTTAAAAAAAAATTTTATTATGCCCTTCTGCTACTTTGCTGGCATTTAGCCTGAAATTGTTTCCTAAATGTACAAATGTCTTAGTCCTGCTGGAAGTACAAAAGTATTGCATGGTATTTGTTAAAAACAAATTGCAGGAGTTCATTAATTTAGTGTAATTGATAGGATTTTGCTACATAGAAATTCAGAATTGTAATTTTGAACTGGCTAGCCTTGAACAATTGTTTTTCCTCGGCAGCAGTGCCTTTCAGTGATAGCACTGACTGCGTAATGGCTTCATAGAATATAATTGGTGCTTTGATTAGAGCTACAAATTGCAACATGCTATTGTTTTAGTGTAGAAATTCAACTGTATTGGATGAATACTAAACAAAATTCTGCTTTTCTCAAATGACCTTCACATGCACTCCATGATGTTGGTAAAGCATGAGGCTTCATTTACTGGGTCATACACCTTGCTGTATCAATGTTTTCAGTCTACATTTAAATTTGATGTAAAGTTCTATATAGATAATATTTCCTATTGAAGACCACTATACTTTGTGTTCTTTTAAAGTTAACCACGCAAAATAATTTAATATATTACTTGCTAACTTTAAAAGTACCTGTAGTTCATTGCTTTGGACTGCTCCTGTCATTCCATTCAAATTGGTTTCTCTGTCTATGAATGTAATTATTGGCTGTGCATTATCTTGCTATAATAGTATGCAAACTAATAATTTGGCTTTTGCAGTACATTGATGATACGTGTCCTCGGACCATTCCGATATTGGCTATTGTGAAAGGACAGATGCAATGAGTTATGTTGATTTTGCGAATCTGGTAGTGGGAAACTGCAGTTGATGATTTTTTTGCATTAGCTAAGTTCCAAAAATGCATACAATGAAAACTGTTTTTTTTTAAATGTTAATTTTTTTAAATTAAATTTGAGGCCTGGTTTCCAGTTCCACTATTTGTCATACTTTTTAAAATCGTAAATATGTTTCTTTAAAGTACAGCACAAAATAAAAGCTGCTGAATAACTTAACCTGGTTCTTTCTGTTGAATATTTGGCTACCTTCGGAGTGTAAGTTTTTTGTTTTGTGAATCTTCAAATTTCAAGGAAAGAGTGAATGGTAGTTATACTAATACAGGATGTGTGTTACTATAAAATCCATAATGAGGTTCTCAATTTCCATAAAATGTCACTTTTTATAATGTAACTTTTTCACTTTAATTTAAACATACTTTTACTATATCTGATCACTCCGTTTTCTTAAATTTGTTGTGAAAGGTTATGACAATACTTTGAATGTAATAAGTAGCAAAATGTTTTTCTCTGGACTTCAATTGTGGACATTTTTGGAGGGGAAAAATAATAATTTGTGAAAAGGCCCAACTTGGGTCAAAAAGTGTGACAATTGATTAATGAATGGAGCAACTATTTTTACTCCGTTCATAGTAGATTTTAGTTTCTCATTGTATGCTGGGGCAAGGGGAACCTCAAACAATTTCACTTCGAGCTGTGAAACAGACTTCCGTTTTAAAAAGTACATTTTATGTGTACAAAATGTCTGAAAAAGCTTTAAAGCCGTTGAAGTATGTTGAAATGTAATTACCATTGTAGTGTCACAAAGTGAAGATACCCCATGATTTCTGAAGCTTATGAAGTACTTGATTGTTTGTTTGACTTAGTTCCAAATTCCATAATACACTGTTGAGCAGGTATTAATTGAAGGGTTTTTTAAAAGCTTGCAATGGAGGGGGCATAATATGGAGGTGGTGAATAATCTTCATTTCTCGCCATTGTATGTATTGCTACTTGTCGCACAGTTCTGGATTCATGAGTCAGTAGGAACAAAAATTTAGCTCTTAGTTTTTAAAACAACTTTTCTGTTCTGAATTTTTAATGACGGAGCACCATCTTGTAACAGTGAGGCTGCCTAAATCAAAGTAACCCTCCTGACTCTCCTTTGCTGGTTGGGTGCAGTTGCACCAGCACTTGAGAAGCTTGACTCAATCAAGGACAGAGCAGCTGCTTAATTTTGTACCCCATCCACCACCGCTGCACGAAGGGAGTGGTGTGTTGTAAGATGCACTATACAACTCACCAAAGATTCTTCTGAAAGCATCTTCTAAGCATGTGAACTCTAATACCATGTGTATAGATGATGCATCAAACACCACACTGTACCCCGCCAAACCGCATCCTGCCCTGACTTGCAATACAGAACAACCTCTATTATTCAAACAGGACGGGCGGGGAGTATATTGTTTGGATAATGTTTTTACGGGACCTTGATCTTGTTCAGATAATCTGAAATTCAGATAACTGACGTTCGGACAGCTGAGGTTGTTCTCTATATTGTTCCTTCACTGTCACTGGATTAAAATCCTGGAACTTCCTTCCTAACAACAATGTGGATGCACTACATGACTAGGATTGTAACAGCAGTTCAGGAAAGCAGCTCGTTAGTACCCTTTTTTTTTTTTTGAAGGAATTTGGGGGTGTGCAATAAAGGCTGACCAAGCCAAGGCTGCCCATATCCTGTGAACAAATATATTAAAAATTAAATTATTTCAGTAACCAAGGAAAAACAGGACACATTGGAAGAGTCTAGGTAAGGCAGCATGAGTGAAAGAAACCGTTTCAATTGAGCAACATTCCTCAGAACTGAGGAGAGATGGATTGAAGATGCAGTGTCAGGCAGGAGAGATTAGATGACAAGACGGTAAAATGCTGATAGGCCAAAGGGGATGGTAATAGGTAAAGTTTTTTTTAAAAAAAAAACTACAATATCTAGAGGTCTGAATAACTGAGTCTGTCTGAATACAAGAAATGAAAGTGTTGCTAACAACAAAATAACCTTTTACAGTCTACATACACAGATGTCACTAGCATCGCACCACAGTGACAGGATGTATTTGCACATGCAAAAATGGAAATTTATGCAGGCAACCATTGACTCGTTGTTCGGCTGTCCTTCACGTGGTCCCCACTGCACGCTGCTTGGCATGAGCGTAGAATCCCTACAGTGTGGAAACAACAGACCATTTGGCCCAACAAGTCCATACTGACCCTCTGAAGATTAACCCACCCAAACCCATTCCCCATTACTCTACATTTTACCCCTGAATAATGCATCTAACCTGCATATCCCTTAACACTATAGGTGAATTGTTCATGCTAAATTCTCCAACCTGCACATCTTTGGATTGTGGGAGGTAACTGGAGAACCCGGAGGAAACCCACGCAGACATGGGGAGAATATGCCAACTCCACACATTCGCCTGAGGCTGGAATCGAACACCGTTCTGTGGTGCTGTGAGGCAGCAATGCTAGCCACTGAGCCACTGTGCACCCTGTGGTCACGTGGACAACAAAAATGACCCTGCCATTGTGGCGGACAGAAAACAGCCAAAGAAAGGAAAGAAATCAGATGGGTAAAAGATGTTACAGAATCAAATTGGAGGTTATGATCAAAATTGTGGAACTTAGTGGGTGCATTCCGAAGGCTGTTGAGTTCCCACTTCAAAGACAGGATGTTTTTTTTTTAGTTTAGTTTAACTTCATTGGAACACTGGCATCATTAGCTGCCTCACTTTTTGAAGATGGCATCAATGCAACAGTTAACTGGCGTTTGCTTTGTGACTGAACAGACTGACTGATTCTCAACCCATCAATCTTTGGGAACGGAGAGCAGAATGTTCCCTGAAGTACTGGGATCCAGAGTGAAAGATTTCTTCTTTTTTCTTCTCTACTTAGTTTCATTTGTACGGTTATATGACTGGAGCGTGATTTATCCTGATAGACACGTTACCACCACTTTGATAGTAAGCTCTTTCCAATGACTACTCTTAATGCTGACATGTTTCAAAAAGAAATTCAGGGAATTGTTTCATTGTACTGCATTATGCCCTCTGGTCCTAGACTCTCCCATAAAGGGAAATAATCTTTTCTGTTCTACCCTGGCAAATCCTCCCTCAATCTTGTACATTTCAAATAAGGTCACCTCTCATTTTGTTATATTCTAATGAGTGTAGTAGACAGCAAAGAAGGTTACCTCCGAATACAACGGGATCTTGACCTGATGGGCGGATGAGCCGAGGAGTGTCAGATGGAGTTTAATTTAGATAAATGAGGTGCTTCATTTTGGAAAGGCAAATCAGGGTAGGTTCTGGGGAGTGTTGCTGAACAAAGAAACCTTGGAGTTTAGGTTCATTGTTCCTCAAAAGTGGAGTTGCATGTAAACACCGAAAGGAAGACGACATTTGGTATGCTTGCCTTTATTGGTCAGAGCATTGAGTATAGGAGTTGGGAGGTCATGTTGCAGCTGTAAAAGGTATTGGTTAGGCCACTTTTTGGATTCTGCATTCAGATCTGATATCTGTGCTATTGGAAAGATGTTAAACTTGAAAGAGTTTAGAAAAACTTTACAAGGATGTTGCCAGGATTTGGAGGATTTGAGCTAGAGGGAGAGGTTGAATAGGCTGGGGCTATTTTCCTTGGAGTGTCAGAGGCTGTAGAGTGACCATATAGAGGTTTTAAAAAATCATGAGGGGCATGGATATAGGGTAAATAGACAAGGTTTTTTGCCAGGTTGAGGGAGTCCAAAGGTAGGGTGCATAGGTTTAAGATGTGAGGAGAAAAGATTAAAAAGGGATTCGGGGGTAACTTTTTCGCACAGGATGGAGTATGTATAGAATGAGCTGCTAGAGGAAATGGTGGATGCTGGTACAATTACTACAATTAAAAGGCATCTGGACAGGTATGAGCAGGAAAGGTTTTGTATCAAATGCTGGCAAATGGGACTAGATGAATTTAAGATATCTGGTTGGTGGGGACAAGTTGGACTGAAGGGTCTGTTTCTGTGCTGTACATCTCTTGGTCTGTACTCAGACTCCATCTACTCAACAACTCCTCATAAGACAGCCTCTCCATACTTGATATCAGTCTAGTGAACCTTCTGTGGCCAACATCTAATGGCAGTATACCTTTTTTTAAATAAAAGGGCCAAAAGCTGTATTCTGTATTTAGCTAGTGTTCTGACTACTGCCTTTTAGTTTTAGCATAATTTATGTTCAAATCCCATTCCATTTTGAAATAGAGACCACTTTTGTTTGCATTCTCTATTACCCACTGAACATTGAATCACAAAAAGCTAGCATCTTTGTCGAGGACCCAACTTCCCCCCTGCTCTATAATTTTCTGTACATAAAAAATATTGAGGTTGTGTATTGTTAGTGCCAAAGTGCATGACCTCACCTTTCACCACATTGTATTGTATTTCTCTCACTCACTGACTTAACCTGTCCTCTGCCTCTGCAAACACTGGTTCATTCTTGCTACTTGGCACAAGTGAGGACTGCAGATGCTGGAAACCGGAGTTGAGATCACAGTGGTGCTGGAAAAGAACAGCAGGTCAGGCAGCATCCGAGGAGCAGGAAAATCGATGTTTCAGGGAAAAAGCCCTTCATCAGGAATACCTTCCCATCTATTTTTGTATCTGCATTTACCTTTTCAGCATTCAACCCATGATCTATATATTCAGCATTGATCTCTGTGGCACTCCAGTAGTTGCAGGTTGCCATCCTGAAAATGTCATCCCAACCCTGTCTTATGAGTTGGCCAATCCTGTATCCATGCTGATATACTGCCTCCCAACACCTTGGTTTGTCTAATTAAGGAGCCGAATGTGTAGTGCCTTTATCAAATGCTTTCTCAAAAAAACTACATTCTCAAATATTACATTCACTTATTTGCCTTTTATCTATCCTGTCTGTTAATACTTCAAAGAATTCTGGCAAATGTTTGTCGGGCATAATTTCTCCTTTTTGTAAAGCCATACTGGCTCTCCTTGATTGATTGTTATGAATTTCTAAATGCTGTGCTGTGATAAGTAAAGATACACTCGACATAGTCTCCAGAGGGACCATTGGGTTGCTCACTCATGAGAGAACACTGGTAGTGGTTTAACCTGAAGGTCACCATACTTTAGCTGAGGGAAGAGGTTGAGAAGGAGAGTCCTTCAGCTAGTACACAAATTGAACACTGTTGGCATTACTCTGCAGCAAAACAGCCTACCTCTACTAATTACTTTTTTTTTAATATAGTAGGTTCTAACATTTTCCCAATGTTAAGCTAACTGTCCATGTGTTTGTTAGAGTGCTGGTTGGAATGCCAGGTTTCTAGGAATTCTCATGCATGTCTCTGTTTGTTTGGCTTGTCCTAGGATGGATGTGTTGTCCCAGTTGAAGTGGTGTCCTTCCTTTTATCTGTATGTTAGTATACTAGTGACAGAGGGTCATGTCGTCTTGTGGCTAGTTGATGTTCACGTATCCTGGTGGCTAGTTTTCTGTCTGTTTGTCCAATGTAGTGTTTGCTTCATTCCAACCAGAACTCTCTCAACAGATATATTGACTTGGATCCCATATACCACCCCCTGAGATAAAGAACACAAAATGGCATCACCATAGGAAATGACATCACAACAGAAAATGACATCACCATCCCCAACCCAAGGAAACCCAAACACATGTGGGCAGCACAGTGGCACAGTGGTTAGCACTGCTGCCTCACAGCGCCGGAGACCCGGGTTCAATTCCCGCCTCAGGCGACTGACTGTGTGGAGTTTGCACATTCTCCCCGTGTCTGCGTGGGTTTCCTCCGGGTGCTCCGGTTTCCTCCCACAGTCCAAAGATGTGCAGCTCAGGTGAATTGGCCATGCTAAATTGCCCGTAGTGTTAGGTAAGGGGTAAATGTAGGGGTATGGGTGGGTTGCGCTTCGGCGGGTCGGTGTGGACTTGTTGGGCCGAAGGGCCTGTTTCCACACTGTAATCTAATCTAATCTAAAAAAAACCATAAATATAAAGCAGGAAACACAGGTGCTTTGTTTGGAGGCTCACTGAAGAGGTTACCTGGTACGGTGACGAAATGTCTGAAAATGAACCTTCCAACTCAGCAAGAAAACCTACATCCAGAACCTCAACCTGAGCTTCAAATCTTCTCAAAACTCGCTAAGACATATAAACTGCATTGACTGCTTTTTTATTACTTGATTCTCTACAGTGTGGAAACAGGCCCTTCAGCCCAACAAGTCCACACCCACCTTCCGAAGAGTAACCCACCCAGACCCATCTCCCTCTGACTAATGCACCTAACACTATGGGGCAATTTAGTTTGGCCAGTTCACCTGACCTGCAAATCTTTGGATCGTGGAAGGAAACCCACGCAGACACTGGGAGAATGTGCAAACGCCACACAGACATTCGCCTGAGGCTGGAATCGAACCCGGGTCCCTGGCGCTGTGAGGCAGCAGTTCTAACCACAGAGCCACCGTGCTGCCCTAACATCCTTCAACCCTCCTTGTGGTGAAGAGGGGTTAATTGTATCCCCAACTTTTTTCGGTCAGTTGCAACAAATAATTTGCTTTTATCATATGAATGTCAGTTAAAACGCTACTAGTTAAAATTCAGCAGCCAATTACAGGATTTTCCTGAATGAAAGAGTGAAATTTTTATTCCTTACCAACTGAAATAATAAAATGTGACATCAAACACACTAACAAGTGTAAAGCTAAAGAACTGAAAAATGTGTTGCTGGAAAAGCGCAGCAGGTCAGGCCGCATCCCAGGAGCAGGAGAATCAACGTTTCGGGCATAAGCCCTTCAGGATGCTGCCTGACCTGCTGCACTTTTCCAGCAGCACATTTTTCAGCTCTGATCTCCAGCATCTGCAGTCCTCACCTTTCTCCTAGTAAAGCTAAAGAATAAGTGTGTCTCGTGTGGTGATGCTGCTCCTTTAACAAGGTTATGCTGTCCTTGGCTTTTTTTTTCCAGAGATTGTAAAAGCAGTGATTCTGACAAGTCGAAGTTTGAAGGTTTTTCGGGCCAATTTGATTATAGCTAATAGATACTACCTCAGGTAAAAGCCTTTCAAATTCTTTTTCAAAAAAAGAAGACAGACACGTGTATAAGAAAGGGGAGTGGCCAGTTCTCCCAACTCAGCTTTTCTCTCTATGGTTCAGTTTGGTTTTTAGCAATCTGGTTGTTCACTGAAAGCAGGCAATTAGTGAGGCTGCTGGTCCAAGAAAGGGCTGCATGGAAAAAGGTCTTCCATGCTGAATATCTCTGCCATCTCTCTTGTAAGACTCTGTTTGATTTTACCTTTTGGAGTTTTTATAGGGATTTTGAAAAAGCATCATTTAAATTGGGATAAGTTGAAGGGTTTTTTGAATAGATTAAGTTATTCCATTTTTTTTTTTGTTTTGTTTCATTTGGTAATCTTGTCATTAAATTCTGGTTTGTGTAAAGCGAAGTGATTTGACCATCTCCCCTGGAATAACCGTGTTGCACCTGCTTAAAACAATTAGCAAAGTTTTTAGGGTCTGAGCAACTTAATGGTTTGAGAAGCATGAAGAATAAGTCCTCAAGATTTTTTGAGTTTTTAGAGTAGAACTTGAGACTATGGCTGTTTAGTTATGTAAAGTATTCTCAGCATTAGCAAGATTTGCAGGGTCCTTGAATTCACTTTTTTGATTTGCTTTATTATTAGTGCTAGCTTTTAAGAGATTGAGGTGGAAACGTAAAGAACACAACTGGAAACATAAATGCTGCGAATCACAGTTTAGGCAACATCCATGGAGAGAGTAAGCTAGCATCTAGCTGCCTGCTCATCAGAGCTGAAGTGTGGAGGGAGCAGCATTTATGATGCAGTAGTGGGAAGGGAGGATGTTGGAGTGCTCGAGGAGAAAGGGTGTTGATGGCTCAGATTGTGATCGGGGGAATGAGAATGGCAGAACAATGGTGTGTCTAACTGCCAGGCTTGAAAGAACTTGCATTCCCACTGGAGTGGAGGTAGGGGAGAATGGACATGACGACAATGTAATTAGCAATTTGAAGGTGTTGAACTCAGTATCCAGCCCAGAATCTTCAGTAATTTGCTCAGAGAGTAAGGCTTCCAGGTTCTGTTAGGTATGCATTTTTTCCTCTCCCCAAAAGCTGTTTTATGGAAATACAGTTCATTTGTGTATTTCTGTGTCTGGAGTTTTTTTTAAAGCTTGAAAATCTGTGTGACATTCTTCTCAATGTGAAACTTTTGGAAAGGTAAATTTAAAAATAGACTTTTTTTTCAGGCCTAACTGAGTTTGCTTTCTTTGAAATATTGATTTCAGCTTAGACTCTCTCTCTCATTCCCTTCATGAGCATGAATCAACCTGGACAGATGAGAACTGCAACCACCTTAATTCAGTGATCATCTACAAAAATCACTTTATTCCATTAAAATCTCAGTTTTAAAATTTGAAATTGCAAATTAATGGTCTATATTTTACCATTATTATGACACAATCACTCTTCTTTCATACTTGCAGGTTGATTAATTAGTACCTTCCTAAAGGTTTAAAACTTTTTCTCTGAACTTTTTCCAAAAATTTGCCCATCACTGTATTGGGCAGTCTGCTCTGTAATTATTCAGTCATCTTTTTAAACAATGATGCACCTGTATTTCTAAATATGCTCAGGGATGCCCTTCTTCATGGCATTTGTGTTAGTGATTTATAATTTTTGTTTTGAGTGCAAATTTAAACCAAAGTCCAACTTTGCTTTCATTGTATATTTGTCACAGCTTTAAACTTCACCAGAAGGATTCCATTCTTTAACCAGTATTCTTGTCGATAATTTTATTTGCCTATTAAAACCTCCATTAGAGTGCCAGCTTACCATACTACAGAGGGTTAGGGTTTGTGCTTGCAGCTTCCTTGGGCAAATTCTAGTTTGATTTGTGCTAGCTGATGTTGAGTTCAGTCTATACGTTTTATGATGAAGATATTAGTTGCTTTTTCAAAGTAACACCTTTGCTGTATGTAAGGAGATCTCTGCAATGTGGGAATTTGACAATAACCGTGTCATTACCAGGAAACCAAATAATTGTCAAAAAGCAATATTTGTCTTAACTTGTATGTTTGCTCAAAAAATTTATAATAGGTATGACATTCATGATTTTACCTTGCTAGATTTAAAAGCTGTAGCAGTTTTCAGTACATCAAGTATAGTCATTTCTTGTGTAAATAGCTTTCCAGCATTGCTAGTTGTGATTTTTAACATGTA
The DNA here is from genome assembly GCF_037043375.1 of Chiloscyllium plagiosum. Taxonomy (NCBI): domain Eukaryota; kingdom Metazoa; phylum Chordata; class Chondrichthyes; order Orectolobiformes; family Hemiscylliidae; genus Chiloscyllium; species Chiloscyllium plagiosum. The sequence goes on from NW_028270141.1 coordinate 99,799,862, forward strand.
ACGATCAATAATAAAATGCACAGCCATGTCAAAATGCAGGCTATTGTTTACCTTGAAGGAGCAGCATTCCAAAATCTAGGATATATACTATTTATTACGTTGACTAATAGAAAATTGTTTGAAATGTATTTCAAGCTGAACCAGTAGTTCTTTGTTTATGCAAATATGCAAGTTCCACAGCTCCCCTGAAGAGTTATTTCCGTCTTTTGTGGGTGTGGAAAAGAACACGACACTAAGCTTCATTTTGACACGTCAGCAGATCAGTGTACAGTGAATTATTTTAATAAGGAGTGAGACTGGGATGGATGGTAAAATGGATAAAATAATTCAAGGGGAAAAAGCACTCATTACTGCAATTCTGTATAGAAGTGTGATTCATTGCAACATTATTCAATCAATAGTGTAATGGAAAATGCAGGGCAAGTGCTCAAATTTAAACACAACTGGGACTGTTGCAATATTAAATCAAAATATTTAATTTGAACGAACAAATCTGTCTCATCTGTTTTAAGTTGGAAACCCAGAACAAAACAGGTAATGAAGGGTCTGGCGACTACAATTACATGTGTTATTCTCTAGAAAAACCTGAATTTGGACGGCCATTTAACTATTTTGGGATTGTGATGTACTGTGCAGAAACAGGCCATTCAGCCCAACCAGTCCATGCCATTGTTTATGCTCTGTTCACTGTCTAAATGTAACATTTTAAACATGTGTTCATTTCCTTATGCATGTCTAGTTTCATCCACAAACTCATCTACACTGTCAATGTGACCTAGTTCCTGTTGTAGAACATTTACATTCTTAGCAATATTTTGGTTAGCATCTGTCTCCTGAATACCCTTTTACTTTCTTTTAGAGGACATTGATGTCCTCTAGTTAAGCTCTTCTTTCATGAAGAAATACTTTTTGTGCCCATTCTAACAAAACCTTTTCAATAGTTTTAAAGGTTTCATTAGATTGCCCTGTTGCTTTTTAGTTTCGAGATAAGGCACCCTACCTATCAGTTCTTTCCTGATGTTATATCAATGCATTTCTGGTACTTTCAGTGGGAGAGGGGACATGCCAGTATTTATGGTCACAAGTCCCAAATAAAGACTGAACTAAGATGTTCTGCATGGAGTGTATGAGGAGCTAGGCACTAAATTGAAAAGCAAAACCTCCAAAAGTTATGAATTCTGGATTTTTAAGTAGACTGCAGATTTGCACAGAGTAAAAAAAAAATTGGAAGGACAATGGGTTTTGATTCATGAGGCACTGGCATCGGTATGGGGGAAGTGGGGACTGTACTGTTGGGGTGGTCAACACTTGAACCATGCTGGAACCAGTGTTCCTGTGCGCTGCATAAAACTAGAGAAAAAGAGAGGATTTTAAACTCAGTAGAGACAAGGGATCAGATATGAAAACGATCAAAGAAGGCATAAGGTAAGAGGAAAATAGTCATACATGAAGGTCAGAGGAGCAGAAAGGGGCTGAGGGTGGAACAGAAGCTAGGAATACACCAGCAATCCAGGCTAGATGTTCTAAAGATAACAATTGCATGCAGCATTCATTATATAGCCAATTCATATACAGGTAATAGCAAATAAATATGATAGCCATTATGACATGGCTTCAGGATACCAAGGATTTGAATTTTGAGGGCTACATGACATTTAAAAATATAGGGATCTAGAGGGGTAGCATTGTAATTAAAAAATCCATTTTAAATAATCCGTAGGGTTCAGCTGTGGATGTAGAATCAGTTTGGGTGCTAATGAGAAAGTGGGGAGTGAAGTCAATAGTGGGAGTGTTCTCACTAGGGTTGAGGAATATAAGAATAAATATTAGGCGTTTGTGATATAGGGACAATAATAATCATGAGTGACTTTGCACTTTACAGTGCAAAGGATGAGGAATTCATAGAATTTCTTAGAGTGTAGCATGTTTCGCAACCAACAAGAGCAGATTATATTGGTATTCTGTAATATGACAGGATTAATTCATGGTCTCTGGTAACAGTAGCTGCAATGATTAAATTTTACCTGCATTTTGACAGGGAGAATCTTTGGGCTAAGACAAAGATTTTAAACCTAAATAAAAGCAAATGTGTGGCATGAAAGTTGACCTAGCTGAATTTAATTGATATAGTAGGCTAGGGGTTAGATCAATAGTGACACGGTGACAGACACTTTTGGGGATATTTCAGAATAAGTATATTCTGACTATAAAGAAAAGTTGTAAAGAAAGGAACCTACCATCCATGAATAACTGAAGTTAGGCAAAGCATCACATTTGAAAAAGCTTATTTCTGTGTAATGCTAATTGTCAGATGATTGTCATACTTTACATTCTTACCAATGTCTAAAAGCATAATTGAGATGAAGAAATTCAAGTGAGAGGGGGAGCTGGCGGAGAATGTTTTAAGTGGATTGTATCAGTTTCTATAGGCTTTTTTTTTTAAAAAAATGAACTCTGTATTAGTTTTTTTAAAAGGAAATGGAGGCTTAATTAGTAGATAATAAGAAAACGACTGTGGATGAACAAGTTTTTTGCTTTTGTCTTCAAGAGCATTAAAACAAAAAATTAGTAATAACTGTAAATCCTGAAATGGAAGGAAGAGAGGGACCTGATGAAATTAACGATTAAGAAAGAAATGATAAGCAAACTGATTTGATAGAACTGTGGACAGAGAGGTCTGAGTCCAGATGGATTTCTTCCTAGTCTTGAGGTTTCTAATGAGAGAATTTAATTCCTTGCATTCAGGAAAGGTCCCATCAGATTGGAAGGTGGAAAATATAAAACCTCTATTCAAGAATAGTGAGTGGGCAATAATCTGTCAGATGATGTGTTTTCTGCTAGAATGTGAACGAGGAATGACAAAGCACACTCACTTAAAAGGAGGATAACTACTGAATTTCGAGATGCAGCGGGATTTGGGTTTTCTGGTACAGGAGCCACAAGAAGTTAGAATGAAGGGGCAGTATGTAATCAAACCTAATGGAATGTTGCCCTTAGCAACAAAGAATTGAATATAAAAGTAGGAATTTTATACTAAAGTTGTTATATCAGGCGTTAGTGAGTTGACAGTACAAATATTGTGTGCAGTTTTAATTTTCTTTATTTTAAGGAAGTATATAAATATGCTGGGGGCAGTTCAGAGAAGTCTTACCCTAGAGTGATACTTGGAATGAGTGGGTTGTTGTATGTCAGTAGATTGAACATGAGCAACCTGTCCAATCAAGCCTCACTTCATTTTTTTGAACAAGTATAAGGTCCTGAATATATAACACCATCTCTGAACAGATTGATTGATTAGAATAAGTTTAGGGAATGTTGTGGCAAAATGAAACTGTCCGTACCTCTGATTCAAGAGGCCTAGGTTTAGGTCCCATCTGGTCCAGAGAGGTTGTTTATATCTAAGATCATGAATGGTCTTGGGCACATTGGTTGTGGGATGGAAAGAAAAGTTTCCTCTTGTGAAGCAGTCTAGAATTAGAGTGCACTGTTTTCAAAAAAAAGTTGCCCTTTCAAAACAGGTGAGAAGTTTGATTTCTAGACTTGTCCAACTTTTAAATTCAGAAGGTGGTGGAGACAGGGTCATTGAATATTTAAGGCTGAAGTGGATTGATGCTTTTAGGCAGTGGTTTGAGGATTATTTGAGGGGTAGATCTGAATATGGAATTTGAAATACAAGCAGCTCATCAATTATCTATTGAACTTCAGAGCAGTCTAGAAGAGTCAAATAGTCTCCTTCACTCCCATTTCATATGGTCTTATCATTTTTGAAGCATACAGATCCTGAGGTACTTGACTAAGTACTGGCAGGATGTTTCCTTTTCACAGGGAGATTAGAATTAGGGGGCAGTTAAATCAAGTCTCCCTTTTAAGACTAAGAGGGTAATTTACAATAAGAAATTTTGGTTCCTAGTGAGCAATGGAGGCTGATTCAGATGGAGTTGGACCAAGAGTTGATAATAACTGTAGGCATTGAGGAAAAAAGTGGAATTCACACCACAACCATGTCAGCCTGATCTTAATGTTGGTGGGGCATGTTTGAAAGGCTAAATTACCTATTTCTGCTGCTGAGGGGACTAGACATTTTAAATAGTGTACCAAAACAGAAGTTGCTGGAAAAGCTCAGCAAGTTTGGTAGCATCTGTGAAGAGTAATCAGTTAATGTTTTGAGTCCACTGACTCTTCCTCAGAACTGATAGCTAGGAAAATGTTGGTTTATATGCAGAAGATAGGATGGGGGGGAGCAAGTAAGGAATAAAACAATAGGTGGGGATAGAGCCTAAAAAGAGAACAGTTGGGCAGACAAAGGAGTGGGTAACAATCCGGTTAGGAGGGTGACGAGCTGTTAATGAAGACTGTGTTAGTGACTAACAATAGGTAGTGTGTAATGGCAGACTATGATAACAAGGCCTGGTGTGTGGGAAAGGGGGCTTGGACATGGGAGAGTTCAGGCCCTAAAATTATTGAACTCCTATATTGAGTTTGGAGGGCTGCAAGGTCCCCAAACCAAAAATGAGATGTTGTTCTTTCACCTTGTGCCGAGCTTCGCTGGAACACCAAACCTGACGGAGATGTTGGCTAGGGAACAGTGTTGTATGTTAAAATGGCAGGTGACTGGAACCTCAAGGTCTGTCTTGCAGGCAGAATGTCGATGAAGCTATTTATGCCTGCTGAGCTTTTCCAGCAACTTATGTTTTTGTCTCTGATTTACAGCATCTGCAATTCTTTCAACTTTTGTTTTAAATACTGTAGCTAGAGCAGGTCACTGGTTTGGGATTATTCTAAAAGGGAGGCAAAAAACAGGCTGTTTAGCTTAATGTCTGTTTTTTGGGGTAAAATTAGATTAGATTACTTTACAGTGTGGAAACAGGCCCTTCGGCCCAACAAGTCCACACCGACCCGCCGAAGCGCAAACCACCCATACCCCTACATTTACCCCTTACCTAACACTACGGGTAATTTAGCATGGCCAATTCACCTGACCTGCACATCTTTGGACTGTGGGAGGAAACCGGAGCACCCGGTTATTTTTTATAATACTCTAATAGAGCATTTAGAAATACATAAGAATATGAAGCAGTGTTAGCATAGTTTCATGAAGGAGAAATCATGCCTGACAAATTTATTAAACCAGAAGTGGATGTAATATCTTTTGGATTTTAAAATGGCATTTGAGGTACTGTATATAAAGCTACTTAAGATGAGAATCCATGGTATTGGGAAAGCATGGGTAGAGGATTGGCAAATTAATAAGAGCTGGGATAAGGAAGTTTTCAACCTGTAATTCATATAATGCAACAGATCAATGCTGGGGTTACAATTATTTAAAATATCTTAATGACTTACATGAGAATGTAATATTGCCAAATTTATGGATGCCAGAAGTAGGAAGGCAAGTGGTGAGGATCACTGTCTTCAGAGGGTTATTGAATGATTAACTGAGTTGGAATAGAAGAGCTGAGTGTCATTTACGTGGTCCTTTTTTTGCCCTGGACAAAGTTTGTACTGGTGTTGCCCAGGTGTCGAAATTGAGTCCCTTGGTTTTTTTCTGATTTTATGTAAATGATCCAGGTCTTGCTATTGCAGGGTACAGTTTCGTAGTTTGCAAATGGCGCAATCTCTAAGAATTGTAAATTGAGGACAATGTAGTACTCTAGAAGAGCATTGACAAGTTGGCATGGTTGGTGAATAGGCAACAGATTTAAGTTCAGTCCAAAGAAGTGTGAGGTGATGCACGTCTGTACAAAGAACATACAATAGGAAATAAAGGGTGCTATTCCAAATGGTGACCATGAGCAGAGAGCTGGATGTACATGTGCGAATCATTAAAGGCGACTGGAGTCTACAAGTCTTAATTTATCTTGAATAAAATTTATATTACAGATTAGCTCTTGTTACTAAGGTGATTGATTCTTCATTTGAAGGAACAAAAGGCGTGTTCACCAATAATAGAGGAATTTAAAAAATGGGCATTGGTTTTTGTAAGAAGTTTGAGGAGCTTGGATATTTTGGAACATGGTATGGTTGAAGATGTTGATACAGCAGGAGAAATGACAATGTTTTAAATGTGAACGGTTTCACTCCTTGAATCAGTGAAGATAGAGCAGAATGTGAATAGTTTGGAACTTGATGTTTGTCATGAATGTTGAAGACTTCTTAAGACTTCTTGTGCCAAGGGAATATTTTCTGTTTTACTTGTGGGACAGATAGATGTATTACATTGGACTATCTCATGTCTCTTAGTAATGGATAATGCTATTTGTCTTGAATTTTTTATGCTGTACATTTTAAATTGTAAAAGAACAAAAAATAGTCTTACTGGTATTTCAAACTGAAGACCTCGTTCATTAAATTTGTATTTTCTCCTCTTTCTGGTTTCCCTTTATGATGGGTCTTACATTTTGACTGTATTGAATACCTGAATTTATTGCTAATTTTTGCTGGATTCTTACAATTCCTGTGTGACTCTTGCCTCCTCACCTTCCTGTCACCCAAGCATGTTCTGTTTCAATTTTACCTCTAGTCAAGTAACCTTCTCCCCATTTCACCCGAACTGATAACTATTTATTTGCCACCTTAGTTTTTGGAGCCATGGAGTCATAGAGTCATAGAGATGTAAAACACGGAAACAGACCCTTCAGTCCAACTCATACATGCCGACCAGATATCTCAACCCAATCTAGTCCCACCTGCCAGCACCTGGCCTGTATTACTCCAAGCCCTTCCTATTCATATACCCATCCAAATGCCTTTTAAATGATGCAATTGTACCAGCCTCCACCACTTCCTCTGGCAGCTCATTCCATAAACATACCACCCTCTGTGTGAAAAAGTTGCCCCTTAAGCCTCTTTTTTTATCTTTTTCCCTTTCACCCTAAACCTATGCCATCTACTTCTGGACTCCCCCCATGAATTTTATAAACCTCTAAGGTCACCCCTCAGCCTGCGTCGCTCCAGGGAAAGCAGCCCCAGCCGATTCACCCTCTCCCTGTAGCTCAAATCCACCAACCTTGGCAACATCCTTGTAAATCTTTTTCTGAACCCTTTCAAGTTTAACAAATCTTCCTGATAAGGAGACCAGAATTGCACGCAATATTCCAACAGCGGCCTAACCAATGTCTTGTACAGCCGCAACATGACCTCCCAACTCAATACTCTGACCAATAAAGAAAAGCATACCAAATGCTACCTTCATTATCCTATCTACCTGTGATTCTACTTTCAAGGAGTAATGAACCTGCACTCCAAGGTCTCTTTGTTCGGCAACACTCCCTAGGACCTTAGCATTAAGTGTGTACGTCCTGCTCAGATTTGCTTTCCCAAAATGCAGCACCTCCCACTTGTCTAAATTTAAACTCCACTTGCCACGTCTCAGCCCATTGGTCCATCTGATGAAGATCCCATTGTAGTTGGAGGTAATCTTCTTCACTGTCCACTACACCTCCAATCTTGGTGTCATTTGCAAACTTACTAACTCTTATGCGCACATCCATATTATTTTTATATAAATGATGAAAAGTAGTGGACCCAGCACCGATCCTTGTGGCACTCCACTGGTCACAGGCCTCCAACACCACCTTTTACCTTGGAGCCAGTTTTGTATCCTGTATTCCATGAGATCTAACCTTGCTAACCAGTCTTCCATGGGAAACCTGGTCAAATGCCTTACTGAAGTCCATATAGATCACGTCTACCACTCTGCCCTCATCAATTCTCTTTGTTACTTCTTCCAAAAACGCAATCAAGTTTGTTAGACATGATTTCTCACACACCAAGCAATGCTGACTATCCCCAATCAGTCCTTCCCCTTCCAAATACACGTACATCCTGTCCCTCAGGATTCCCTCCAACAACCTGCCCACCACTGATGTCAGGCTCACTGGTCTATAGTTCCCTGGCTTGTCCTTACCACCTTTCTTAAATAGTGGCACCATATTAGCCAACCTCCAGTCCTCCGGCACCCCTCATGTGACTATCGATGATACAAATATCTCAGCAAGGGCCCCAGCAATCATTTCCCTAGCTTCCCATAGAATTCTAGGGTACACCTGGTCAGGTTCTGGGGATTTATCCACTTTTATGCATTTAAAGACGTCCAACACTTCCTCCTCCTCTGTAATATGGACATTTTTCAAGATGTCACCATCTATTTCCCTACATTCTATAATCTTCCATGTCGTTTTCCACAGTGAATACCGATGCAAAATACTTGTTTAGTATTTTCACCCACCTGCGGCTCCACACAAAGGCCGCCTTGCTGATCTTTGCGGGGCCCTATTCCCTCCCTAGTTACCCTTTTGTCCTTTAATGGAAAAACCCTTTGGATTCTCCTTAACTCTATTTGTCAAAGCTATCTCATGTCCCCTTTTTGCCCTCCTAATTTCTCTCTTAAGTATACTTCTACTGCCTTTAAGGATTCACTTGATCTATCCTGTCTATACCTGACATATGCTTCCATCATTTTCTTAAGCAATCCCTCAATTTCTTTCATCATTCAGCATTCCCTACACCTACCAGCCTTTCCTTATGTCCATACTGTCTCTGGACACTTTTTATCTCATTTCTGAAGGCTTACCATTTCTATTGTTCCTTTACCTGTGAAATCTGCCCCCAATCAGCTTTTGAAAGTTCCTCCAATTTAAGAGTAAGGCCACGTTTGACGGTATTAGGTAAGAGTAGGTCAAGTTTTTGCACCTTCTCTAGTAGGTACATCCACATACCGAATCAGAGAATTTTCTTGTACACGCTTAAATTCCTCTCCATCTAAACCCTTAACACTATGGCAGTCCTAGTCTGTTTGGAAAGTTAAAATCCTCTACCATAACCATCCTATTATTCTTACAGATAATGGAGAACTCCTTACAAGTTTGTTTGTTAATTTCCTCTGACTATTAGGGGGTCTACTATAAATACAATCCCAATAAGGTGATCATCCCTTTCTCATTTCTCAGTTCCACCCAAATAACTTCCCTGGATATATTTCAGGGAATATCCTCCCTCAGCACAGCTGTAATGCAATCCCTTATCAAAAACGCCATTCCAGCTCTCGCCTCTCTTTCTGTCCTTCCTATAGCATTTGTATCCTGGAATAGCAAGCTGCCAGTCCTTTCCATCGCTGAGCCACATTTCTGTAATTGCTATGGTATCCCAGTCCCATGTTCCTAACCATGCCCCGAGTTCATCTGTCTTCTCCATTAAGCCTCTTGCATTGAAATAAATGCAGTTTAATTTCAGTCCTACCTTGTTCTCTGTTTTGTCCCTTGATTCACCTTTTATTCTCGACTGAATCAGTGTTGGATTGATCTCTTTCCTCACTATCTCCCTGGGTTCTCTTCTTTTTTTTGCCCCCTCCCCACTGGTTTAAATCCTCCCAAGCAGCTCTAGCACATCTCCCTGCCAGGATATTAGTCCCCTTCCAACTTGGGTGCAATCCATCCTTCTTGTACAGGTCACTTCTACCCCAGAAGAGATTCCAATGATCCAAAAATATGAATCCTTCTCCCATACACCAGCTCCTCAGCCATGCATTTATCTGCTCGGCCCTCCTATTCCTCACTAGCTCTTAGCACTGGGAATAATCCAGATATTAGTGCTCTCGAGGACTTTTTTAAAATTCCTGCCTAACACTCTGTAATCTCCCTTTGGAATCTCATCCTTTCCCCTTCCTGTGTCGTTGGTTCCAACGTGTACAGTGACCTCCTGCTGGGCCCTCTTCCTCCTTGAGAACGTTCTGCACCCTCTTTGAGACATCCTTGACTCTGGCAAAGGGAAGCAACACATCATTCTGATTTTTCGCTGTTGGCCACAGAAACATCTGTCTGTACTTTGGACTAGACTCCCCTCACAATTGATCTCTTGGAACCCGACGTACCCCTCGATGCATTAGGCCTCAATACCAGAACCTTGGCTGTTTGTGCTACGTTCCCCTGAGAATCGATCACCCCCTACATTTTCCAAAACAGCATACTTGTTTGAAATGGGGATAGCCACAGAAGACTCCTGCACTAACTACCTGCCTACCTCTCTTACCTTTCCTGGAGTTAAGCCATATATGTGACTGTGTCTGAGTCTTTTTCCGCCTTCCTATAAGTGCCATCCATTGCATCCCTTTGCTCTTGTAAATTCCTCATTGCCTCTAGCTGTCTCTCCAACTGATCCATTCGATCTGATAAGATTTGCAACCAACTGCATTATTGCAGATATAATCCTCAGGAACCCCTAAACTCCCACATCCAACAAGGGTATATCTCTCTACTCAAGGCTATTTTTGCTTCTTTCAATCTCCACACCCAGAAAATAACACTTCTGACATTTTTACCTTCCTGTAGCAAGGAAGAAAGAAGGGTTGACTAGGTTAACTGTTCTGTTAAAAATTCATTTTGTACATGAGGATAGGACTGAGTTAATCTTTGAGCCCTCCACTGTGGAATTTGCTAGTTATTATTTCCATTTTGTAATTGATTTAATGAATAATGATTCCAGAATGATAGTGTCCCTACTCCTCGACCAGGAGACTCGTGTTCAAGTTCCACCTGCTCCAGAGGCATGTAATAAGTTTGAACAGGTTGGTTAGGAAAATAGGTTAATCAAAAAAAAGCTCTTGAGGGCTGCTGTGGTGCAGTGGTGGTATCCCTACCTCCTGGGCCAGAAGGCTTGGGTTGAAGTCCCACCTTCTCTCAGGGTATCTTTCAACAGTTTGGTTAGAAAATATCTAAGGGCTCTTCAGAAATGTGCAGTGATAGTGTTCCTATCTCTGAGCCAGGAGATTGTATTCAGCTCCCATTTGCGCCAGAGATGATGTAATGCCATCGCTGAACAGGATTAGTGAAATTAATAAGGGGTCTTGTACAACAGTGTTAGTGTCCCTACCTCTGAGTCAGGAGATCTGAATTCAAGTCCCACCTGCTCCAGAAATGTAATAACATCTCCATACTGATTAGAAAATAGATAAGGGCTCTTGTGATAAAGTGGTAGTGTTCCTACCTTGAAGCAAACTTTGAGTTTCATACTTAGGCAGTGGCTGGTGACACTGTGGCATGTCCTCGAGATTTGAGATTTATGTGGATAGCACATTGAGAGATGGTCACACTGTCACTTAAGGGACTAGAGGAAGAAAGGAAATGGATTACTGCCAGGTAGTCTCAGAAATAGGTAGATCCTTGGGGTTCCACTCAAATCCAGTTTTCTATTTTGGAAGCTGATGAGGGTGCTGGTTTCTGAAGGCAGTGCAGTCAGAGCCAAGCTTCTCGTTCTCCAAGTGGCCCAATTGTACAGGAGGGGAGGAAGAAGAAAGGAGGAATACTAGTGATAAGGGATTTATTAGGTAAGGGAACAGACAGTTGTCTGACTCCAGGATGATCATCTTAGTTAGGTCCACTGTCCTAGAAATCTAAGGGGACAATGGCACCTGTACAACCCAGACATGTTATACTTGATCAGAGCTGGGATTGAGGTTCCTGTGGAAGTTGTGCTAGTGCTGTTGGGAGGGCTTTAACTTAATTTGGTGAGGCAATGGGAACCAAGAAAAAATAGTAGCAGTGAGTACTATGGCTTGCAAAATACTTGAGTACACAGCTAACAGTAGTATAAAAGTTAATAGGTGAAGCCTGAATAGGGGAGAAAGAAGTCTAAAACACAGTTAATGTGCATGCATGTAAATGCAAGGAGTACAGTAAATTTGGGGAGTTAGAAACTTATTACAATGTCACTGCCATATCATAATTCTGCAAAGGTCTGGCTCAAGGAAGGGCAAGACTGGGTGTTGAATATTCCTGAGTATATGTTTTTCAGTAAAGTTAGAAAAAGGAAAGGAGGAGGGTAAACTTGGTTAAAGATATTGCAATGCTGGAGAAGGAAGAGTCTCTGGTTCAAGGACAGTCACTTTGGCTGGACCTATTTAATAAGGAGAGTGCAGTTACATTGCTCAGTGTACTCGATAGACTACCAACTCTTGAAGGATGTAGGGTCATAGTTCTGGCATGGAAGCAGACAGTTTGGTCCAACTAGTCCACGTTGACCATGTTCCCAAACTAAACTAGCCCCACTTGTCTGTTTGGCTTCTAACATTCCAAATCTTTCCTAGTCATGTATTTCTCCAAATGTCTTTTTAAATGATATAACTGTAGCTGCATCCACCACTTTCTCAGGCAGTTTTTTCCACAAGAAAATTAGAAATCCAACATTTTATAGAGTAATTAGAATTGGGGAGTTCAGTTACTCAAGTCTCGACTGGGATACTGGTAGACAACGGGGCAGTGAGATTGCTGGAAACCATCCCAAACAGTGTCCAATCCAACTAGGAATGATGCAGTGTTGAGCCTGGTCAACGCCTTGATGAGGTGAGTCAAATGTCAGTGGGGAAACATCTAGAAGACAGTGGTATTGGAGAATGAAGTCAACAATCCAAAGTAAGGAAAAAACATGTCAGAGAACCATCTTTAATGGAGCAAGAATAGGGCTGAATAGAATTGATTTGGCAAAAGAGGTTAGTGGGAAAAACAGTACCCAAACCATCTGCTCTTTCAAGAAATTAGTTGTTATATTCCCTCTAATGGAAAAGATGGGAAAAACAGAGTTCCCTGGATGACAAAGGAGATAGAACTTAATGTTTGAAAGAGAAAATGTGTGTATGACTGGTGCAAAGTAGAAAATAAAGTTGAAAATAAACTGGAATTACTGAAGATATAGGAATGGGTAAGCAAGCAAATAAGAGCATCAAAGAGGAAATACGAGTAAAGACTGGCAGCTAACATAAAGGGAAGTCCCAAAGTTTTTAATAGGTGTATAGGTGATAAGGGAGTGGACAATAAAGGAGTTGTAGGACCAATCAGAAACCAAAAAGCAGATTGATGTATTGAGGCAAGGGGCATGGCTGAGGTATTAAGTGAATAGTTTGCATCTGTCTTTACAAAAGAAGAGGGTGCTACCCAGGCCATGGTGACAGAAAAAGAAACTCTGTCACTAGAAGAGTTCAACATTATAAAGGAGGAGGTCTTGGATAAATTGTTGACACTTAAAACTTGAAAAGGCACCAGTTCCAAGTGAGATGCATCTAAGCATTCTAATGGAAGTGAGGGTAAAAATTGTGGGGCCATCAACCATAATCCTTTTGATCTGTCTTGGGCTCTGAGATGCCAGAAGACTGGAGAACAGAAAACATTGCACCTTTGTTCAAGAAGGACTGTTAGGATTAGACCAGCAATTACTGAGCACCATGTTTAACTTTGGGGGAAGCTTCTAGAAATACTTGTTTTGGGATAGAATTAGAATTAGTAATTGCATGGAGAAAGGTTGGTCGATTCTAAAGGCAAAATAGTGTTTCACTTGCTGGAGGTTTTTGAAGAGGTGACGAGAATGATCACCTGAGGGTAATGCTGTTGATATTGTAGTATACATGGATTTTCAGAAGGTGTTTGATACAATGTAACATAATTGAGAGGGAAGTTGTATGTCATGATATGAGGGAGACAAGACCTACATTGTTGAAACTTTATTGCTGGAACAGCACAGCAGGTCAGGCAGCATCCAGGGAACAGGAGATTCGACGTTTCGGGCACAGGCCCTTCTTCAAGACCTACATTGTACAAAATTGGCGATGTCATAGGAAAGAATATAATGCTCATTTGATATTTTTTGAGCTGGAGGAAGATTCGTAGTGGAGTCCCCCAGGTGGTATTGGGACCATACTTTTCCTGACATATATTAATGACCTTGGTGTGCAGTGGACAACTTTGAAGTTTTTGCAGATTAACTAAACTTGGAAGAATTGTAAAATATGAGGAGGATAGTGTGGAACTCCAAAGCAACATTGACAAGTAGTGGAGTGTGAATAGCCGGTAGATGAGGTGATACATTTTGGGGGAATTAACATTGAAAGCCAATATAAAATAAGGGATACAACACTAAAAGAAGTACAGGAGAGAGGGACCAGGGTTTACAGGGTATGCGGATCACTGAAGTTGGTACAAGTGGAGAGAGCAGTTAAGAGGATATAGTGTTCTTAATTTTACTAATAGAGGCATAGAAGACAAGATCAGGAAGCTGATGTTGAGCTCGTACAAGAGCTCAACCTTAGCGGGAGTATCGTATACAGTTGTGCACAGTTTGTAGGAAAAATATGAGTACATCGGAGAGAGTGCAAAAGCAATTTACAAGAATGATTCCAGGAATGATAAAGTTTAGTTATGAGGATAGTTTGAAAAAGTTGGGACTGTTCTTCTTGGCAGAAGAAGACCGAAAACCTGATGGAGGTTTTCAAACCATGAGTGGGCGAGATAGCATGGGTGGAGAGAAGCTATTTTTCTCTAAATGAGAAGGCATAGGTTAAAGTGATGTGCAAAAGAATAGAGGATGATATTAGAAAAAGAATAGGATATGGAATACATGGCCTGAAATGTAGTGGAGGGAGGTTCAGTTGAGGCTCTCAAGAAGACATTGGATGACTAGTTGGTTAGAAGTGATGTGCAGGGATATGGGGACAAGGCAGGAGATTGGCATTAGGTAATAGAACTGGTGCTAACATTTTGCGTCAATACACCTCTTACTCATCCGTAACGACTGATACCTCTGACCCCAGGTTCAGGTCCTACCCACTCCGGAGATGTGGGGTAACACCGCTGCACAGGTTGATTTTAGAAAAATGCTTTTGAATAAAGTAAGGAAGTGACCAAGGGGTCAATTCCCACCTGCATCAGAGGTATGTCACAACTTCACTGAACAGATTGAAATAAGATGATAAATGGGATTGACAGAATAGACATGGAGCAGATGTTTCCCCTTGAGGGGCAATCTAGAACAAAAGATCATAGTTTTAGGCTAATGGGTAACAGACTTAAGAGATAATCAGAAATCTTATGACATCTGGTTACAGTCCAACAAGTTTATTTGAAATCACAGGCTTTTGAAGTGTAGCCCCTTCGTCAGGTGAAGTGAGAGGGAAGTGCATAGAACACTATGTATGGGCAGAAAGATCAGAAGATCATACAAATTCTGTGAATGGAGTGCTGAATAATAACTCTGTACAGGTGACCAAAGGGTGTTAGTGGTGTGTGTGAAGTGTCAATAGCTGAATAACAACTGCAGGATGACCAAAAATCCGATTTTAAATGAGGCAGAGATAATTACAAAAAATTAAACAATAAGGTGGCGCTGGAAACTAGCGAAAGGCTGGAATAACATGGAACAGAAGCTGCTGGAAAAGCCCAGCAGGTCCAGCAGCTTTTGTGAAGAGATACCAGAAGAAGCATTAGCAGACCCGAAATGTTAATTGTGATTTTTGTTTTCTTCAGATGCCACCAGGCCTACTGAGCAAATCCCAGCAACCCCTGCTCTTGCACCTGATTTATAGCATCCGTATTTCTTTGTTTTTATTTGACTGGCTTAACATGCTAGGTATGAGTCTTGTGCTGAGGGTATAACCAAAGTAATAAATACATGTTGTTCTGCTATAATGCATTCTCAGCTACCTCCTTGTCCCCCCGCCCCCGGGCTCATTCCTGATGAAGGGCTTATGCTCGAAACGTCAATTCTGTTGCTCCTCGGATGCTGCATGACCTACTGTGCTTTTCCAGCACCATAGTCTCGACTCTGATCTCCAGCATCTGCAGTCCTTGCTTTCTCCGTTCTGCTGTAACATGTGTTTTCTTAATACAAATTTGCTATAGCACAATTGACGAATTGGAGACACTTTATAAATGTGAACTTTTAAAATGTGTTGGCAGTAATGCAATTACAATGCCAACACTTAATGCAAGGATTTACTATAACACGGGTGGCACAAGAATGTAACCATTGAGTTTATAGAAGAACTGTCTGTACGTCCAAAACTGCCCAAACTAATTTGGAGATCGAACCAAAACAGGACAGTAAGGAAGATTTTTCAGATGCAGAACAGTGTGGTGGTGGTGTCACATGTACCACGCCATGAACCCAAGATCACAGTTGAGGCCGTCTCCCTAGGTATGGGACTTGGCTGTTAGTTTCTGCTCAAGGCAAACATCTGCAGATGCTGGAATCCAAAGTAGACAGACAGGAGGCTAGAAGAACACAACAAGCCAGACAGCATCAGGAAGTGGAGATGTCGAAGTTTCGAGTGTGACCCTTCAGGTCAGTTTCTGCTCTGCAATTGTTATGTATCTCAAAAACAGCCATGGACGCTTAGCCAAAGATCGGAGTGCTTCCCAACTGGGAGGCAACATTCCTATCTGGCAACTATATCATGGTGTCCATTCATCCATTGTCGTAGCGTCTGCATAGTCTTAGCAATATTCCATTCCATGGGGCATTCTTGCCTGCAGCATATGAGTTAGACTATCTCTGAGCAGAAATGGATAGCCAAGTGTCATACCCATGAAGATAGCCTCTACTGTGATCTTGGATTCATGTCACACTACATGAATTCTGTAACCTTGCTCCATTTAAGTAACACTTTTTTTTCACTCTTCCTGCACATACTTCAATTTTTATGGACCTCTTGAAATATTTGCAGTTCGAAAACACAAAAGGATAGTTTAGTCAGTCACTTCTGGTATAACATGATAGTTCCATTCCCATGCAGTCCTGCATTATAAGAAAATTACATAATAGCAGCACCATTTAAACTAGTGGAGCCCGAGTCATGTTTATAGCCAGTACAGGTAAGGAGAGTTCACGTTCTACACAATGGTCTAAATTCTTCAATTGTGTTCTAGCCAATTCTGGTTAGAGAAACTCATGTTATAGCGGAACCAAATACTTTTCTGCACGTTATCTGAATTTGAGGTTGTAGAATTAAATATTTGCTCCTTTTGTATTGGAAGCATAAACTACAAACTGTTTTAGACTTGTTCTGGTATGTTTCCCAATTTGTCCCTAAGTTGTTTACAATATCAATTGGGAAAAATGCAAAATTAGTCAACTATGCCAGTGTTCCTAGTCTAAAAATGTGTTGCTGGAAAAGCGCAGCAGGTCAGGCAGCACCCAAGGAGAAGGAGAATCGACGTTTCGGGCATTAGCCCTTCTTCAGGAAGCCCTCTTTCAGGAAGCCCTCCTTTGGGCTTATGCCTAAAACGTCGATTCTCCTTCTCCTTGGATGCTGCCTGACCTGCTGCGCTTTTCCAGCAACACATTTTTAAGCTCTGATTTCCAGCATCTGCAGTCCTCACTTTCTCCCAGTGTTCCTAGTCTTTCAAGAAAGTACAACTTGCCTTCTGAGAAGGAAACTGAAAACATACTTTGGAATGTGACAGTCTTCTATTTGTATCCACTTTTGTTTTGTACAGAGCAAGCCATTGATCTGTGATTAGTAACATTTTATGGAACAGAGTGTTCAAGAGTTGAAATCGCATCATTTCAATTCGACTCGGCTTTTGAGAAGAGAATATTGCAAGATCACTCAGGATAGTTTGGGGGTCTATGAAGAAGATTTCAAAGGTTTTAGGCATTTGGGAATGTGAATTAACTTGTATAGTAAGGACACAGGGAAGTTGTAGGAGCTTAAAAGGAGCTATGTGCCATTTAATTGTTTCATACACCTGAGACTGGATGTTGAAAAGAACATCAGCACTGTTTGCTGGAAGCAACTGAGCAAGATTAAAACTCTGCAAAGCTCCAGGCTAAGTACTGACTTGTGAAAGCTTATTACTTGTGAAAAACTGGAGTTCTGCTATGAGAAAGTACAGTTTTGGAGTCTTGGAGTATACTCTCAGGAAAAGAGGATGATCAAACGGAACAGGAAAACTGCTAAGATGGTCTGTGATGGTGTTGTTAATTGCCACAAGCTACCTTGTAATTCAGCTACTTATTAAGAAATTTCCGAGGCAATCAAATACTGAACCAGTTATTTGAAGTTTATTGCATTTGGCAACCAAATAAGTGCGCTCAAGCAAGTTGTCTAACAGCCAAACTTGGCTTTAACTTGGTTTAATAGTGGGATTTAGCTATGATTCCAACCAAGAGCACCTGTCTCTGAATGTCCAGGGTTAAAACCTTATACAGCGTTGTTCTCTGGAATTCTGCTACTGAAAAGTCCTGGAGTTGAATTCGAAAGTATTTTCTGTCCTTCAAGTTTAAACCGTGACATTATGGATGATCTCTTTGATTCTTCCACCCACAATATTGCAAGTCTGCAGCTTGCCACCTTATAAATATCTTCCCTATTCCTTGCCACAGACAGAGTGTGATTGCTCATTCTTTCAATCCAAGAACAGCTAAGGTTCTGAAGTTTACGCAACCACAATGGAATGGCTGCTGAGAGGAAGTTTCAAGACCAAATTGGCCAAAATGAAGCATTATAATCCCTCATGAACTTGAATGCATTTTGATTATCCACTGGGAGAATTGCTGAGATATCCATGGGATAGTTGTTCTTTGTGTGTTGTGAGGTATTCGGTCACAATCTATCATTCACATATCTCTATATGAGTGGCTAGAATCAGGGCGAGTCTCAGAGGACTGGAAAAATCCCTAACGTGACACCCTGTTATAAAAAGGGAGTGAGGCAAAAGATGGAAAATTACAGATTGATTGATCAGCTTAACCTTGACCATGGTTAAGATCCTGGAATCCATTGTGAAGGATGAGATTTCTGAATACTTGGAGGTGTGTGGTAAAATAGGGCAAAGTCAGCATGGTTTCATCCAGGGGATGTCATGCCTGACACATTTGTAAAATTCTTTAAGGAAGTAATGAACAAGTTAGACCAAGGAGAAGCAATGGATGTTACCTACCTGGACTTCATGAAGGACTGTGACAAGCAAGCTGCTGCACAAGAGGATACGGCGTATGCTAAGGTATGCATGGTGTTAGAGGCAAGGTACTGGCATAGATAGAATGTTTGTGTTATGAAGTTGAAGGTATGTACTGTACCTTTGAATGCTGTTCTGCCCTGAAAGCTTACAAGAGCAGTCTGTGAACTGGAAAATTGAAAATATGTAACATTTGGATGTGAAATAGATAGGAGTTGGTTGCTGTTTTGACAATAATTCTAATTCAACCAATCAGTTTAAATTATGCACCAGATACTAAAACCCAATCTCTTTTTATTGTTTTGCCAAAATCGAACCAATGAGACTATCTGATGTTGGAGATATAAAAAAAGTCAGGCATTTTGAAAATCAGACTGAGCAGCTGTCAGAAATAGAGACCCAAGACATTGACTGACAGAGAGTGTTTCAAAGGTTCATTTTCATATGAAACCTACTCGCAGTAAAAAAGATAATTCAGGGAGATATTAGCCGGAAGAAGACAGACTCCGAAAACGACAGCTGCTGTAGGGTTTTGAAATTTAAGTTGATGTCATTTTAATAGTTGGAACAGTATATTGTTAGAGTTGGAGGCAGGTAATAAGCAGTTAAGATAAAGGGGGGCTTAGAGTTGTAAGTCGTTTCATGTTTGCTTTTAGAGTTAAAGAATAAATTGATATTTTCTTTAAATAGTGGAATTGGGGGTTTTCTGTCACTCGTTTTAACAGATTACAAGAGGTCAGCTTTTCTGGGTGTTTAATTTAATTAAGAGGGTCTCGCCACCAAGTTGCAACACTTGGCTGTCTGGCAGAAAGTGGAGAGTGGGGATAAAAGGATCCTTCACAGGATAGTAACTGGTGACAACTGGTTTTCCGCAAGGCAATGTTGGGACCACAACTTTCACTTTAGACATTAACAATCTATATGAAGGAACTGAGGGTATTCTGGCTAAGTTTGCAGATGATACAAAGATAGGTAGTATTGAGGATGCAGGGAGGCTGCAGAAGGATTTGGACAGGTTTAGGAGAATGGGCAAAGAAGTGGCAGATGGAATACAAGGTGGGAAGGTAAGGTACAAAATATCTTTGGTAAAAAGTACAGCGGCATGGAGAACTTTCAGAAGTCTGAAGTGCAAACAGACTTGGGAATTCCAGTCCAGGATTCTCTCAAAATAAACTTGCAGGTTGAGTCAGCAGTTAGGAAGATAAATGCAATGCAGACATGTATTTTGAGAGGATTGAATATAAAAGCAGGGATGTACTTCTGAGGCTCTAAGGCTCTGGCCGGACAACATTTGGAGTATTGTGCAGTTTTGGGCCTCATATCTCAGGAAAGATGTACTGTCCCTGGAGCATGTTCAGAGGAGGTTCAGGAGAACGGTCCCAAGAATGAAAAGCTTAACATAGGAGGCACGTTCGAGGACCCTGGGACTGTACTTTGAGTTTAGAAGGATAAGCGGGGATCTAATTGAATGGCCTGGACAGAGGTAGGTGTTGGGAAGATGTTTCCTTTTGTAGGAGAAACTAGGACCTGAGGGCAAAACCTTAAAGTGCAGGGAAGTCCTTCTTAGAATGGAGATGAGGAGAAGCTGCTTCAACCAGAGAGTTGTGAATCTATGGAATTCGTTGCTACAGAAGGTTGTGGAGGTCAGGTCATTGTGTATATTTAAGATGGAGGTAGATTCTTGAGGGTCAAGTGTTATGGGGATGAAGCAGGCGAGTAAGGTTGAGAAAAGTATCAGCCATGATTGAATTGAGGAGCAGACTCAATGGGCTGAATGGCTTGATTTCTGCTCCTGTGTCTAATGGTCTTGGAGTGATGGATGAACCGGATGCTAATTCTGGGTGTGAGAAATAAGTTGGAACCATAGATTGTACTACTGACTGTATTGTTTATTGCCTGAAACTTGTGGCTTTAATTTCTTAGTAAGTGCTCTGAATGTTTCAGTTCATTGTTACCGGTTCCTAGCCAGATTGTAAGACATGTGATGGTCTGACCTGGGATTGTAATGAAAGCCTTTTGTCACGAATTATCATATATCAACATCTACAATGAAGTGCTGTCTGACTAGTGAGAGTTGGGAGTGTATTTTTTTTTATTTGATCCACAAAGATTGATTTCATAAGCAATCAACATGGCAGCATGTAATATCAAACCATAATTTTCTAAAATGTATTGGTCTTGGTAAAGGCATGAATATTTGTTAATATAAATGCAGTAGTTAGATACTTAAGTTTTTGTTTTGATTTTTATGCCTTGTCATTGAATTCCAGTTCTGTCACTGTAGTTTTAAAAATCACAACACCCAGTTATAGTCCAACAGGTTTATTTGGAAACATGAGCTTTTGGAGCACTGCTCCTTCATCAGGTAGTTGTCTGAATCATTAAAGTAAAGGGACGGGTGAATAATAGTGCTCTGAAGTAGCACCTGCTTACCACCAACCTGCTCACTGACACCCTGATGAAGGGACGCAACCACCTGATGAAGGGGCAGTGCTCTGAAAGCTAGTGCTTCCAAATAAATCTGTTGGACTAAACCCGGTGTTGTGATTTTTAACTTTGTATACACCAGTCCAACATTGGTCCTTTTCAAATCTGAAGAATTTATAGAATTTTGTGACTTGCAAACAATCTCTCCATATCAGGGATCATGTAAGTGAACCCTCTGCTTTTAATTAAATAATATTTTTCCTTAACTGAATGAACCAAAACTTCTCTCAACATTCTAGATGTTGTCTCACTAGCACCTCGTACTTTGCAAGACTTTGCTACTCTTTTTATATTCCAGCCCCCTTGAAATAAGGCCCAACATTCTATTAACCTTTTTTGATTATCTGCTGCATCTGCGTTTGCTTTACGTTTCATGCACTAGTGCCCCATTGTTCCTTTTTGTGGCAGATTTTTCTAGTCTCTTTTTTTAAAAAAAAATAATGCTCTTGGATTAGGTTGTCTCTTATTGGAGATGGTAATTGTATGGCATTTGTGTAGTGTGAATGTTAATTGCCACTTTTCAGTTCAAGCCTAGATATTGTCCAGGTCTTGTGTTTACTGAGAGACTGCTTAAATTTCTGTGGAGCCATGAATGTGCTGAACATTGCATAATCAACAAACATCCCCATTTCTGACCTGATGGAGGGGAGGACATTGATGCAGCTGAGGATGGTTGGGCCTAGGGCAGTACCCTGAGGAACTCTTGCTGAAATGACTGCCATCCAACAACCACAGCCATCTTCCTGTCAGCTGTGACTCAAACCAGTGGAGAGTTTTCCCCAAACTCTCATTGATCTCAATTTTGCCAGAGCTCAGCACTTTTTTGTTTTTTGTCCATGTTTTGAGCAAGGCTATAATGAGGTCAGGAGCTGAGTGGCCCCAGCAGAACCTAAACGGGATGTCAGTGAGCAGGTTGGTGCTAAGTAGGTGCTGCTTTATAGCACTGCAAACGACCCGTTCCTTTAATGATTCAGAGTAGATTGTGAGGGAGATTATTATTAAGTTGGATTTTTCCTGCTTATTGTGTGTAGGATATATCTGGCCAATTTTTCATACTGTTTGGTAGATGCCAGTGTCACAGCTGTACATGGCTGGGGTGTGGCAGGTTCTGGAACATTGCTAGGGCCCAAAGCAGTTTCTTGATATCATGTGGAGTGAATTGAGTTGGCTGAAGACGATGCCTGTGATGCTGGTGACCACTGGAGAAGGCCAAGATTGTATTTGCCTTCCTAACTACCGACTCAATCTGCAATTTTTAGAATCTTAGAGATGTACAGCACGGAAACAGACCCTTCGGTCCAACTCGTCCATGCCAACAAGACATTCCAACCCAATCTAGTCCCACCTGCCATCCCCAAGCACATATCCCTCCAAACCTTTCCTATTCATATACCCATCCAGATGCCTTTTAAATGTTGCAATTGTACTAGCCTCCATGTTTTCACAATTTTCACAGTTCACCTATTTGTAACTATTCATGAACAATGGATCAGAACAAAACACTAAGTAAATTGCAGTTTACTGAGTTAGTGGGAAACCTGGGCCAGCTGGTTTGTGCAGAGCCTTTTGACCCTAAAGGAAGTTATGAGAGAGCCACCTGCAAATCTTGTTCCATTGACAAGGGCTCCCTCCTTTTGATTTGCATCAGTATTGAAAATGCTGACTCTCAGGAATATATTGTTGGAAGTGACAAGAATACTGTAATAGTACGGTCAGATTGTGGGATATTCATGTACTGCAATCAGCCAAAACACTTCTCCAAATCCGCTAGTTTGTGTGATCCATCTATGCACTTGCAAAGCAGGCTGTGTAACTAAGCAGATTTCTGCGTATGTGTAATATCAAATCTATACATGCATGACTCTGGAGGTTTAAACTTGCGAGATCAGTAGGGGCATCTTCAATAATAGATATTGAGGCTGAGAAGTGTGGCATGGCCTTGACACTCAAAGTGCTATTTTCGGAAAATTTTGAGGCATGCTTCTCACCTTATCTCAGCACCCCAGTTGAAAACCACTTGAAGACATTTAATTTGAATCCTGCATGTCAACTTTCTTACCCTCAAAATAACATATCTATTTTATTAAATTAAAGGGTTGAATCCAGGTTGTGTTGAATGTAGTTTTGTTTGCATAAAAATTCCAAGTTAGATGCAATGAAAACTAACTAAATGTTCTCATGCGTAAGTTTCTAACTCTGGTTTTGAGAAATTCATACATGGCCTTGGAATGTTGTTAAGTGATAATACTCATTGCTTTTCTTCAAATTTAAACTTTTTTAAAAATGAGAACATGCTATCAAAAATTATTCCATTATAACCTGATGTTCCCTCTCTATTTTCTCCTGGAGTTACAATTCCTTAGATACGTTGGCCCTGTGATTCCTTTTACATAAAGGCATCTTTAAAGGATACTTCATGGTCATGCAGAACTGTTTATCCCATCAGGCTTGTGGCAGCTTATTGGAAAAGTTATGCTTTTAGTCACACCTTTCTTTCTGACTGTATGATGCTACACATTTCACTTTTGACATATACATCCAATTGAATGGATGCAGTTTCAGCTGAATCTGGAATGCATCACCTTGTTCAGAAAATACATTCCAGAACATCATAACTCGCTGTGTAATCATTTTTATATACTCTGGCAGGCCCAGTGACTGCAGAGATCAGTTAGTTTGTCTGAGTTTTTTGTTTAGTTTGCAACTTTTTAAACGAATGCCTAGTTTAATTATAATGCTGACATGCAGTTAATGTGACAGACTGCTTTGGTGCTAGACCTGACATTACCTGGCTCCTTTTATTTCATTCTGGTATGATTTTCATTAAATAAACTTGCCATGCATTTAGGGAAGCAGTCCAATACTTAATTTGATTGCTAATCTTTAGTTGGGTTTGCGGATAGATTAGTTTGTCAATTAAAGGCTTATTCACTTATTGGACCTTTTACAGAATGGTGATTGCAACTAAATAGCAGTGGGAAAATACTTGGAATCAGAGTACAGCAATTACTATGCAAGCTATGTTGAAAAATAAGCATCATAGAACGGCAGTCAGCCTTTATTTAAATGACTGACAAATCCAGCCCAAAGCTCTGTCTTTTGAGTACAGACTGTACGCACTGACACGTGGTTTGAAGTTGATGAACAAATTGTTCAAGTCTAAAAGCAACACCGAAAATGAAATATTTTTACAAAAATCATGCAGTCCGGAAGTCAAATTAGCAAGCATTTTAGAAAAGAACTCTCCAATCAGCGCAACAAGGAAACTTTATCTATTCACCACCTAAAGGTTGAAGTGCTGTTGTCATCAGGTGATGGCTGTACTAATACAGGTTTTGATCCAGTTCCTCCCTCTCTCTCTAAGCCATGATTCCTGGATGATGTTAGGGCCCTCCTTTGTGAAGAAGCAAAGCATGATTTTAATTTGTCAGCCATTTTTTTTTATTCCCCATTGAGTTCTCTTGTTTCTAACTGTAAGGGGCCTACATTAGTTGCACCAATTTCTTTCTCTTGACAGCAACTTTTGTAGTCAGTTCTTATGTTCGCTGGAAATGTGCCCAGCTTCCTACGCAGAGCAGGACGAGCACACCATGGCTTTGAATTCTCCAGCCAAGATTTACCCCTTTCAACCTTTTGGAAAATGCTTAATATAATATCAATTCTTGCCTTCTCTCCTGTTTCTAGTTACTATAGAACGTAACCCTTAGAAACTACAAACCACCAAAAGATCTTAAACTTTTATTGCTTATAGTTTGTAAATATGTATCTGACTTTACCTACTAACAGCCAACCAGCTCTTTTCCATGGAACCTCTACTCCTATATTAGGCTAAGACCACATTGGGTTTCCCATGGTGTCATTCTTTGTTTCTTCCCAACAAGCAGGACACCTTCCCATACTGCTTCACCGTGATGCTGACTGCAAGCACACTATTCCTATGAAAGCCCCTCCATAGCTGATGTCAGCTCAGTGAACTTTCTTTCAGCTTCCTCTACTTAGGATATCTTTCCAAGGATGAAATATCACTTCATGATATTCCAGCTGTGGTCTGCCTAGTGCCTTGTAGAGTTTTAATGAAACACCCTATATTTATGCTCCTTTTCCTTTGAAATAAAGGCCAATATTTCAATTACCTGTCCTATTACCCACTGAACTTGGATGCTAGCTTTTTGAGATTTATTGACAAGCATTCCCAACTCCCTCTGTTCTGCTTTCTGCAGTCTTTCTCCATTTAAATATTCAGTTCCTGTATTCTTCTTGCTAAAGTGCGTAATTCAACATTTTTTTTCCCATATGATATTCTGCCACACTTAACCTGTTATTAGATTACTTTACAGTGTGGAAACAGGCCCTTCGGCCTAACAAGTCCACACCGACCCGCCGAAGCGCAAACCACCCATACCCCTACATTTACCCCTTACCTAACACTACGGACAGTTTAGCATGGCTAGTTCACCTGACCTGCACATCTTTGGACTGTGGGAGGAAACCGGAGCACCCGGAGGAAACCCACGCAGACACTGGGAGAATGTGCAAACTCCACACAGACAGTCGCCTGAGGTGGGAATTGAACCCGGGTCTCTGGCGCTGTGAGGCAGCAGTGCTAACCACTGTGCCACCGTGCCTGTGCAGCTTCCTTACACCAACCTGCTACCTACCTATTTTGGTGTCATCTGCAAACTTGGCTCTAGTACAATTACTTTCTTTTTCCAACTCATTTGTATATACTGTAAATAGTTGTGACCCCATCGTTAATCCTTGTGGTACTCCACTAGTTACAGATTGCTGTCCTGTGAATGCCTTCCTGATACTGAATCTATCTCTTCTGTTAGTTACCCAATTTTCTATTAATGCAGATATCCTGCCTCCAACAGCATGGCCTCTTATCTTGAGCCTAATGTATGGTATGCTTTCAAATGCCTTCTGAAATTCCCAGTAGTCTATATTTGCTGCTTCCCCTTTCTCTGTCTGATCCAAATGGCCTGATCCACAATGTAATGTTCTGGGAAACTGTCCCAAATTCTTCCTCATGGCTTTCTCTTCTAATCAGAATATCCCAATCTGCATGAACATTGGGTAAATTTAATGTTCATGAACTGCCTTTGTTACATGCCCTCATTATTTCTGGGTTTTTTCTCTGCCCATTGTATAGCCACTGATGGAGGACCCCTGGACTGCTATCAGTGTTGTCTTTTCATTTCTCAACTCCATCCTTATGGATGTTGCATCTTCCAATTCAAGATCACTTCTATTGTACTTATTCCATCCCATATGCAAGATGTAACTCTGGCTGGAAGGAAAGGGCAGCAGAGTCTTAGAGATGTACAGCATGGAAACAGACCCTCTGGTCCAACTCGTCCATGCTGACCAGATATCCTAACCTAATCTAGCCCTATTTGCCAGCACTTGGCCCATTTCCCTCCAATCCCTTCCTGTTCATATACTCATTCAGATGCCTTTTTAAATAGTGAAATTGTATCAGCCTCCTCCACTTCCTCTGGCAGCTCATTGCATACACGTACCACCCTCTGCATGAAAAAGTTGCACCTTGGATCCCTTTTTAAATCTTCCCACTTCCACCCTAAACCGATGCCCTCTATTTCTGGACTCCCCGACCCCAGGGAAAAGACCCTTTTGTCTATTTATCCAATCCATGTCTGTCATGATTTTTGTAAACCTCCATAAGGCCACCCTTAGTCACCAACGCTCCAGGGAAAACAGCCCCAGCCTTACATACCCTTGAATATTTAGTTCCGAGCTTTAATCTCCTTGTAACTGTCTCCATAATGGCTACACGATCATATACAGGGGAACTTCGATTATCCAAGCGGGATGGGCGGGCACTATTTCATTGTGTTTTTTTTTATTTGGTTAATCGATTTAAATGCCTTTCCTCTGGGGCTCAGTTTTTAAAGTCTGCTCCCCATTCTGGAGACTGCAGCAGGATACAGTGCCCAAGCCCCCACTTCCAACACTGCCTCCCTCGCTCGCCCCCAGAACCTCGTCTAACCCCCCCACCCACCCCGACTCCCATTCCCATCCAATGCTGCCTCCTGCCCCCCAATCCTGTCCAACACTGCCCTCTTCCCCTCTCCAGGCAGCCGGACTGGGCATCAACAACAGGACTGCTGCTACTGCAGCTGCCTTTGTGGGGCAAGTCTCCAAATAGCTAGCTAGCACGCACGCATGCGCACATGCATGCGCACAACTTTTTACTGCAACATTTTGACAGGTTCCACCTTTACCCTGTACAGGACCATGTTGGAGAGATTATCTGGGGAAGGGGGTGTGTGGTTAGGGTACACCCCTGTGTAGAACTCCAGGGAAAGTGTGGGGAGAGAGAAAGGGCGGGAGGTCAGTCATTTGGAGACTGCCTGTTTAATCACTGTAAACAAAAGACGTGATCACTTTTGAAAACACATCGTTAATGTAATGTTTCTGTTGGGACCTTGATCTCCTTCAGATAATCCAATTTTTGGATAATTGGTGTTCGGATAATCAAGGTTCCTCTGTTAACCGGTATTTGCTCGGCAATTCATCTGTTTAGTTCTAAATCTTTAGGGTGTTCTGATGGCTCAGTGATTAGCATCGCTGTCTCAAAGTACCAGGGACCCTGATTCAATTTCACCTTCAGGTGACTGTCCGTCCTGTGACTTTCCTCTGGATTGTGGGCGGAAACCAGAACTCCCAAAGATGCGCAGGTTAGGTAGATTGGCCATGCTAAATTGCTTGTGGTGTACAGGGATGTGCAGTTTAGGTGGAATAGCCCTGGAAAGTACAGGGTTAAAGGGATATGGTGGGGGGGGGCCCGGGTGGTATGCTTTTGGTATGCTCTTGGGAGGGGTTGTGTGGACATAATGGGGTGAATGGCCTGCTTCCACATTGTAGGGAATCTATGATTTAAATACCATGTATGTGCAAATAAAGAGGCATTCATTTTGCTGTGTTACCATTTTCTTTTCCTGTTTTGATACTATTTACTGGTGTTTTCTATATTTAGACAGTCTCTTTCTGCCCTTCTGGGTATCATTTATCCAAATAGTGGCCCTGTAATGTTGCCATAATCCTCCAGTTTATAAGCTTAGATTTCCTATCTCCCATGCACCTCCACCATATGGCCCCCTTGGTTTCATTATGTGCGCCTCTGAAAAAAAATTGTCCGTGCCTTTGTAGCCCCCACTCATTTTCCTTCATGGACGCACCACCTTGAATTATTGTAACATTCAAGTCTATGGGGCTAGTGTAGTCTATATCACCAAAAATATGCTACTACCTAATAGGCGAAAGCGCTTTTTCTGCACTAGAAATTTTAAGATTTATGAATCTGGTCCTGCTGCCTTTTCAACTTTAAGTAGAGAGAGCCTATCCATTAACCAACTCATCTTAATTACTACATTTTCATTGTTGCCTGAATGGCATCGTCATCCTTGATAAAGACATGCAAATTATTAATTTATTACCACAGTTCTGCATCTACCTCTATTGCTATTGCCCTTTTTGGATCCTAACTCTTCCTTTTATTGTCCTTTTACCATGCCTAAATAAGACTTTGGAATTCCTTTTATATTGTTTCAGTCTCTATTTACATTCTCTCTACGTTATTTCTTTAAAATTGTTTTCTCACTTGCCATCTAAACCTTCTACACTTGTCTGGTTCTCAATTATTTTCTTTCCATACAGTTTCGTCCTCCAATGAACTCCAGATTTGTTTGCCTTGTATTGCTTCAGCATGAAAAAGTACCTTGACCAATTCCAAACTATTTCTTCTTTGAAATTTAGCCCATTGTTCAGCTATTGTTGGGCTGACCTTTGACTCCAAATCGTTTTACCCAGATCCATTTAACCCATTTTTCTTTTTTATTTTGTTATTCTTCTGAACCTTACGTTATGGAGATTCTGGTTTTTGAAAATGTTGGGTTGGCTACTGCCTTTCAGGAGTCCTTCACTGTTCATAGATGGATATAGGTGGAACTGTGGCGCACCCTGCTGAAGCATTGAAGTGCAGAGGCAAGAGCTCCTGCTGCAGCTACACACCCTTGTCTTCCTTAACTGGAAGGAGGCGAGGATCCCAGGAGACTCACAGTCGTGAGTATTTTTTTAAAAAAAGAACAAGTTCGAATGCTAACTACAGGGGAATCTCCCTGCTGCCGACTGGCAACCCATCATGAAGGTCGACTTCATCTGCCTCTTCTCTGCAACACTGGGAGGAGTTCCTCAGCCACAATGTAGTTTTTGGCCATGGAGGGGCACAATGGACATGATTTTCTCCATGCAACAGCTGCAGGAGAAACGCTGACAAAAGAACCTACCACTCACTAAGGCCTTTGTGGTCAATCAGGAAGCATTATGGAGCATTCTTTTCCACTTTTGTTGCACCATAATTTTGTCACCATCCTTCTTCTGCTCCACGATGACATGGAAGTCATAATAATGACAATGGCTTGGCCACTGACCCTTTCCCCATTCAGACTGGTGTTAAGCAGGGCTGCGTCATCGCCCCAACACTGTTCTTGATCTACCTCGCTGTTTATCTCACCTTTTGACAAGCTCCCTACTGGAATGGAGCTAACGTTATAGAACCTG
Source organism: Chiloscyllium plagiosum (assembly GCF_037043375.1). Classification (NCBI taxonomy): domain Eukaryota; kingdom Metazoa; phylum Chordata; class Chondrichthyes; order Orectolobiformes; family Hemiscylliidae; genus Chiloscyllium; species Chiloscyllium plagiosum. The sequence goes on from NW_028270141.1 coordinate 99,829,651, forward strand.
TGGGAAATTATTCAACTTCCGTGATACCCTCAAGGCTTCACCAAGTGTGGCATCCTACAGACACCTTGGAATCACTGGCCGAGGACCTTCCAAAGTGGAGGAGGGGCATCTGGGAAGGCATCAAGTGCCTTGAGACTTGCCATCAGGGGAAATGTGAAAACTAAGTGAAAATAATGTATTGCCACACCGTTAAAATGTGTACAATGGCGCACTTGCAGTCTCTCCATGCTAAGGGCTTTCCACACATTATTGTGCTCTCCCTGTACTGCTGGGCTGGTGATCTGTGACAAGCTGACTGCACCTGGCCTGGCTCTACAGTGTTCCTGTGATAAAGGTTTCCACAAATCCAGTACACTCAGGAAATTTCTCTTCATCTGTGTTAAAAATGCAACCCTTTATTCTGAGATTTGCCTTCTGGTCCTATATTCTGGAAACTTTTTTCATTCTAACTTTTCCTAGTTTGACAGTTGTTATGGAGCAGGCTAGACCCCCTCAAAACATTTCAAGAAAGTATCCCAGACCCTAACTTTGCTAGTCATTTTAAGCAGATGTTGCTTGGATATCCCAGGAGGGATGCAGTTGGTCAAACCATGAAGTTTTAAACAAAACAGAATTTATTTACAAGATTACTGAATGAAACACCACGAAAGAGAACAGAATACGGAATACCTTAACTTGTCTGAAAACTCAACAGATCATCCCAACTTAATGATGCTGTTCCAAAGACTTTCAACAATCCCCAAAGAAACCTCTTGGTGCAGAAGGTAAAATCAAACACTGGGTCTTACAGAAGGGAAGCCCAAGATAGAGGAGGATCAGCCTGTACCTGCTACTTTGGGGTCCAGCAACTTTTTCAATCTACAGTAGTCCGAGCAAAGCAAACCAAACCACAGAAAAACTGAGCTGGGAGCACTGGCCATTCCCCTTGCATTGTACAAATGTTTTTTATTTAACTCGAGCCTTTTGCCTGGGGCAGTATCTATTAGCTATAATCAAACCGGCCCTAAAACCCTTCAACTTAGACATGTGTGTCTCTTTTACAACCTGTTTGGGGGGACAAAAAAAATCAAGGACAACATAACCTTTTAAAGGGGCAGCATTGCCACAAGTTTTACTCTGGTTATCAATAACCCAAGGTAGTTCCAACAAAGGGATATTCCCAATGTTCTTTTTGATACAAGCAGCACTATAAAATACTAAAAAGGTTAGCACAGGCTTGCTGGGCCAAAGGCCCCCTCCTGTGCTCTGACTCAATGGCCCTAAACTGCAAATGTCGTACGCATAGTATTCAAAATCACAAGTGAACCAATTTACATGAAACAGGTTATCCACCTACTTGGTCCCGACCTCCAACTGCTGTTCCCCTTAGGATTTTGTGTTTCACAAGATCATCTGACTTTTAAATTTGAGCAAACAGGCTTAGAATGTCTAGGTTTTCCTCAAGGCAATTCATACATTCCAGGTATTAGTCAAGTAATCCTTCCCTGAATTGCTTCCATTGCATTTACGGTCAATCTGTACGCCTAGTGACAATATTTGAACAATACTCCTGATGTGCTCTCACCAATGCCCTGTATATTGCAAACAAAAACCCTCTGCTGTTTTGCTGTATTCCCTTTTTCAATAAAACGTAGCATTCTATTAGCTATCCTGATTAATTGCTTTACCTGAACATGAACCTCCAGTGATTCATGCACCTAGGACCTTCAAATCTCTATCCACCTCAGAGCTCTGCAATCTCTAACCATTTAGATAATATGCTGCTTTTATTCTTTCTGCCAAAATGGATATTTTCCCACTTTCCCACAATGTACTCCATATGCCAGATATATCTCAGCTTGCCTATATCCCTTTATAGGCACCTCTGTCCTCTTCACAACTCGCTTTCCTACCTTTCTTTGTGCCAAGAGCAAACTTAGCTACCATACCTTCAGTCTTTTCATCAAAGTCATTTATTATACTACTTGTGATATTCTGCCAGCCAGAAAAATACCAGTTTATTTCTACTCTCTGCTTCCTATTAGTTAGCCAATCTTGTATCTATGCCATTCTGTTACTCCTCTGTGCCATAAGCTTTTGTTTTCTGCAATAACCATTGATGTGACATGCTATAAAATGCTTTCAGGAAATCTAAGCACAGTACATCCACTGCTTCCTCTTTATCTACAGTACAGTTTATTATTTTAGAGAACTCCAATAAATTAGTGTTATAATTATTTTTAAGAAAAATATTTCAGGAGCCTCAGGTACCGGTTAAGGATGTTAGGAAAGTCCACCTTAGGAAAGATTCTAAAGTTGCCCTCTAACCCAGTGAGTGAATACATTACTTGAGTTCTGAAATGGTATGTTTTCAACAACACTGTTTTTCCATTTTCCAAAAATTACAAGTTGCCTGCTGCACCTGGTCTCACCACTCACCAACTTCCCAGTTGCCACCTACCTCTTTGAACCTATGATCCTTGTCTAAATCCTATTACTTCTTTCTTGGTGTGATATGAAGTCATCCTGAGATTCCACTTACAGATAAGGCCTCAGGATTAATGTTGGTTCAGCCATATTCATTTTCACAACATCAGAACATGTTTATGCAGTTTAAATTTTCTTTTTTAACCTGACGACTGCTTTGTTAAATCTTATGATTTGTATTAGCTTATTAAGCTAACTATAACATTCTACTTCATTCTAATCCCAGATTGAAATTTATGTGGATTTATCGGTTTACTCATGTCAACCCAAATTTCCCCCTAACAATTAGTTAAATATGGCTTACCTTTGACAAAACCATGTTGACTCTGCCGCATTTACCTTCAACGTATCCAAGTGAGCCATTATAATGTCTTTAATGGCTTCTCTCATTTTTCCTATGACAGATATTAAACTAACTAGCCTATAGTTTACTGCTTTCTGTCACCCTTTTTGAATAAAGGAGTTACATTTGTATTTTTCTCGTCTAAAGGGACCATCCTTGAATCAGAAGTTTTGAAAAATTAAATCCAACACACAACACTCTCTCTGATTACTACTTCAGAGATCCTACAATGAAATCTAATGATTTGGAGATTTGTCAACTTTCAATTCCAATAAATTACTTCCTCTTTCCCTAGTAATTGTAGTTGTCTTGACTTCCTCCCTACCTATCCCTGATTTATATTTCCAGGATGCTACTTGTATGTCCTCTAGAGAAGATAGCAGAAAAATTGAACAGCCATTTTGTTGCAATCTTCTATTAATAATTCCCACACTCCTTTTCTATTGGATCAACACTTTGTTAACTGTTTAAAAATACCTGAAGCAACTTTGCCAAAGATATAAAAAGTTAGGATAACTTTTATTTTCCTCCTTAATCTTTTTTATTAATTTTTGTATCATTTCTTCCATTCTTCTGATCTGCCAACCATCTGTGCAAAGTCGTTTTCTTTAGATTTAATATGATTGCCTTTTTTAAAGTTAACCACAGATGGTATACCTTTCCTTGGAATTTTCTTATTTATTAGAATATATCTATTGTGTGTGTGTGTGTGTGTTCTGGAATGTCCCTCTTAAGTGTTTGCTGTATTGACCCATCTATCCTTTAACCTAAATTCAGTTTTGCTAGCTCAGTTTTTATGTCCTCACAATTGCCCTTGTTTGCATTCAAAATTGTACCCACACTTCCCTATTATAAAATGTATGTAAATGTCAGTCATATGGTTGCTGCCATCCGGGGTGCTTTCATTCTGAAGTCAATACTTAATTATATCTCATTGTTCAAAGCCAAGTCTAGTACGGTTCGCTGCCGTTAATGCCGCAACGTGCTGGTCTAAGAAGCTGTCCCATAAACATTCAATGTACTCCACATCTAGACTACCTTTTCCTCATCTGATTTTTTTTTTCTAGTATACATGTAGGTTAAAATCCACCATGATAATAGCTGTACTCTTCTGACAAACTCCCATTATTTCTTTCTTGATACCCTGTCCTACTGTGTGGTTACTGTTAGGGGGGCTTGTGTACGACTCTCTCAAAAGAGCTCTTGCCTTGTATTATTCCTCATTGCTACCAAGACTAGTACTGTATTTTGGTTTTCCTGAATTTAGGTTATCCTGCCACTCTATTGTGCTAATGTCACTATTAATTAACAGAGCCATTCCCCAACCCTTTCCTAGCTGCTTGTCCTTCCTAAATATCACATACCCTTAAGTCACCTTGCAGCCACGTCTCAGCAGCGGCCATTAGATTGTACTTATCGCTGTTTGTGCTACTAGTTCACCTATTTTCAAATCCAGCACCCTAAGTTTTTTTTTCTTTTGATTATCTCTCAACATATCTGCTGGTTTGCTCTTAGCCCTGTATTCTCTCTGCATGTCAATAGATTTATTATTTTCCACATTAATTTCTTCTCTTGCATTTTCTGCACTCTTTGTTTCACCACAACCTCCCAAATGTGGCCCTTGTTCCCACTATTTCTTTTAAAACCCACACTTCCCTAGTTATGTGGATTGCAAGAATACTAGTCCCAGTACGATTCAGGAGTAGACCATCCCATTTTCACCAGTATTGGTGCCGGTACCTACAAACTGGAACCCACTTCTTCCACACCAATCTTTCAGCCACATTATCATTTCTCTAACTTTGTTTACCCTATGCCAATTTGTATATGGCTCAGTGCAAATAAATGGTAATATTCCATAGATTTATTTTCTGCTTCTTTTGGTGCCTAAACCTCCTAATCTTTTTTCCTAGTTCTACCTCTGCCAAAGGTGCAGCCATGGACTTCAACAGCTGGATCCTCCCTCTCCCACTCTAAGTTGTCCTCCTGTCCAGAGGAGATATCCAGAACTCTGGAAGTGGGCAAACAGCTGTCCGGATTTGTGCTCTTTACTCAGTCGTCTCATATTGTAACTGCCCAGGGTGCGCCCCACCCCCACCCCCCAACCAAAGAATAGTTTATCATTTCTATAGCCCCCGGTTATCAAAACCAGCTGAAAGAACCTCAAGCCTGTTGGACAGTTGCACATCTGACACTCTTGTACTGGTGTTCTGAATCTCTTTACCTGTCTTGCTTGTTTACTGTAAGTGGATCTTGTCCCTGACCACAAACTGCCACCTGGTACCAAAAAATCCTCCTCCTCCTTCCTGATAAGTTGCAGTGTCTGTAGTTCAGTTTGTAGTTCAAATTGTGGGCCATAGCTTTCAAATTTCAAACACTTTTTGTAGGTAGGTTTGCCCTGCATCACAATGGTATCCTTGAACTCCCATATGCTGTTGCTTTGGCTTACCACCTCTACAAAATTCTTAATGAGATTTTAATTTAGTTATTCTTCACTTATGTTTTTATGAATGGCAGTTACTTTGTCAGCAAATACATAAACTGTATTATAACTTGAGAAACTTAACAAATGCTCATTCCTGATAAACTGGCACATCCTCTTCTAATCCTCTTTTCAATGCAAGCTGATGAAATTACAGACTTTGTGGTATCACTTGTTTTATGTAGAATGGCTGACTCTTTCCAGTTTGCCTCACTGTGATGCTGAATGCAGGCCACTGACTTTTGAGTCTTCCATTCTTTCATTTTAGATTTATATTTATACTGCTCTGCTTCCCCAATTAATACAGTAAATTAAGGGACCACGTTTCTTTTTTATTCCAAAGTTCTGCACTTCAACATTGATTTTTGTTTTATATATTGTTTCACTCCTCCAGCTGCTGAGGCACATGTGAAAGTGGAGGACCAAAAAGGCCAATTAAGTAATCACTCGATTTCGACTACTGGGCAAAGTGTGAACTCTGGAACCAAACAAGGTGTGTGGTTTTAAATTATGTACAGTTTGTGCTTTTTTTTCAGTAAGTGATATTTCAGATGCCTGAAGCAAAACTTCAAAAGTGACATTTATATGTGTGTATTTAAAAAATTATTTTGGCTCCCTTTTTAAATAATTTCAAGTCTCCATATAATCGCCAACCCTTGTAAAGTATAAAGATGATTCTTTAAAAATCTGCCTGTACTAATCTGAATCCTGTGTGACCTTGCCCTGTTCATGTCATTAAGGTACCATTGTCCATATTTACTTTTTTCCAGACATTTTGCCAGTACATCTAAGATTACCACTTGGCTTTTACCTGTTGATTTTGCACTCTGCATTGGTTACACCTGTTCTTTATCAGAATTAAAACTTTCATTTCCACCATTAATTTGGAGCCATTGTGGGTGCCATTTTTTTTTTGGTTACCCTTGTTTTGCAATTCATGCATCAAATAACTAATTTGAATGATTTTTGATTACTGCCTTTTCAGTGCTGCTTGAGAGTTGCCTGGTTCCTGTATGGTTTAGATAAAGTTTTTTTCTGTACTTTTTATTTTTCTGATGGTAAAATGTCACTTTTATGGAAGTGTATTTCTGCAATGTTGACAGTTCACTTAAATCCTTTTGTTGTCTTGGTGAACTTTCTTCCATGTCCAATTACCAACTGTCAAGAGCAAGCTTCTTCATTATCTTTGTCTTATGGAAATTCTGTATATTTTCCATCCATCATTTACATGTACATTATATCCCTGGATGCCTTCCTATGGCTGAGTTTTCCTTCTAATCTTGCATTCACATTGTTCTACCTCTGAATAGAAAATTTATAATTTGATTATTGTCTTTACTTCAATAAATGTAATTCAGTGAATCTGTACTGACCACCATATTTTGCACCAGTTTTCTAATAGGACTTGAGACTAAACTATTTTTAACAAGTGGAATTCAGCATCCAAGTGTAGTTGACCTGAAATTATCTGTGTTTGTGTATTGAGATCATTCCTTGTAGTAGAAGGAAGATTTAAACTTGTGTTGTCCAGTACTTGCATATTGTGGCAATTTTTGGAAGTGGGGATAGCCATAAGTGTACCTTGCTGAATTAGTGTTGAAGTTACCAAAATAGGAAGTGAGAAACATTATGTAGCAAGTGGGAGAAGGTTGGATTTAGAGGCTGCATTTTGAAAGAGACTATTATGCAAAAAAGAAAAATAAGTATATTGATGGATATTTAAACAAGACGACTCGTTAAACATACCAGAAGAATCTCATTGAGACCTCATACTGTCTGATATGCTAAATGCCCATAAGTTGAGTACAAGTGACAGGAATTGAAATCAAAAGGTGTACTTCAAAAATCATTAGGTTATGTCACAGAGAGACCATTTTGTCCATTGTATCCATCGCAGCCATAAATTAGCCACCCAGCCTAATTCCACTTGCCAGTATTTGGACTGTAGTGCTCAGGTGCATTTCCAGAAACCTGTTAAATGTGTTCACGTTTTCAGTCTTGCTTCATCTCCCATCTAGTCTTCCTACCAACTACTTTAAATCTACGTCCCCTGGACCCTGACTTTTCTACTGAGATAAATAGCTGTACTACCCACTCTATTCAGGAACCTCAATCTAGTCTATCTCAATCAAATTTCCTTTGGCCTTTTTTGCTTTATTGAAAAAAAAACTTAAGTCTGTCTAACCATTCCTCAGATCTGCACTTTTCCCAGTTCTGGCTGCATCTTCATAAATCTGTTTGTACCCTCTGTAGTGCAATAATATATCTGCAATGATGTGACCAAAGCTATCCACGGTACTTAAGTTGTGTCTCAACTCATGACATATACAGTTCAATATAATGTCCCTCTTGCATTCTATGACTTCTCTAAAGTTAGAGAGGATATCATATGCTGTCTTAACTACCATTTTTAGTCTGTCTCCTACCTTCAGGGATATGTGGATTTGCATTCCAAGATGACACACTCCCAGGACGCGGTTATTCCTTTGCTTTAGTTTAACTCCAAGGAGTTAAATTCCATTTGCCACTTTTCTTTGTCCCCCACCTGACCATTAATATTTTCCTGATGTCCACCACTTTTATTCTCCCTGTCAACTGTGTGACCAATTTCTTAATTGTCTGTAAATTTAATCATTTAGATTTGGCCATTGCACCCTTGTTCAGTGTTGAGAACATGTTTGCTTCGAATTCCTTCAATTATGTCTTTGAATGCCTCCCATTGCTCTGACACTGGTTTGCCTTCAAATATCTATTTCCAGTTCACTTTTGCTTCTTAGCTTAATAAAATTGGCCTTAACTCAGTTGGGAACTCTGACTCTATTGTGTTATCCTTAATCACCACTACCATCAAAATACTTTCCCACTGCTATTCCTTCCACCTGCTCAGCCTAATCTCCTAAAATTAAATCCAGAATTCTGATCTTTCCTGTTGGGCTTGCTACATGTGGGCCCCAAAAAAATTGGAACAAACCTTAAGCATTATCACCCCATCCCCAATTCCCCCCTCTAACTCCTTTTCTATCCTGTCTGAAAGCCCTGCAACCAGCAATGATGTCATAACCCTGCCATTCCTGTCCCCTCTCAGGTCACATTTCTGTAATGGCTATAATCTCATCTAGTCTTATTTCTCCATGCCCTTAGTTTCTGCTTTACTTGCAGTTCTCATTGCAGTAAAGCAGATAATCTTGAACACTGTCAGATTTTTTTTCATTTTCTAACTGTTTTCTCTGCTTTCAAAACCCTTGTGTTAATTTTGTCCGCCATTTTAATTTGATTTCTCCCAACTGAATCTACCTTTGTTCCTACGCCCTGCCAAATTAGTTTTAACCTCAGCAACAGCACTACTAAAATGTCCTACAAGAAAATCAGTCTTGGTTCTAATCAAGTTCAGTCTGTTCAGCTCCTGTCTATCCTAGGGCCAGTCCCAATATCTCAAGAATCTAAAGGTGGGTTGCGCTTCGGCGGGTCGGTGTGGATTTGTTGGGCCGAAGGGCCTGTTTCCACACTGTAAGTAATCTAATCTAAAGCCTTCCCACTTGGAACAGCTGTCCTTCCACACATTCATCTGCTTTTATCATACAAAGATGTAGTACAAAGAGGCCCTAAGTCCATTGAGTCTGTAATGAGGGAGAAAAAAAAGTCTACACTCATCCCACTTTCCAGCACTTGACCCTTAGCTTTGAATGCTGTGACAATTTAAGTGCTCATCCAAGTGCTTTTCAAAGGCTGAGGTTTCCTGCCTCCTGTCCCAAACCAGGCATTCCAAATTACCACCACCACCTGGATGATTTTTCCCTCAAAGCCCCTCTAAATCTCCTGTCTTTCATCTTAAAATTATGTACTACAGTTGGTTCTGCTACAACGCAATTTGACTTAAATGCAATTGATAGATTTAGACTGTTATTTGTAGAACACAAATGTTCCTTACCTATGTTGGCTATAACACTATTCTGGCCCCATTTAGTTTAAATGGGGCAGCTATTACATGATTTTCTCGCAATGCGAGAACTCGCAAGAATGGAACTATAACATTATATCAAAATCAACAGTATTGTCATTGACCCTTCAACTAAATGGAAAAGCTGCTTTCTATCCTATCCAAGCCCCTCATATACCTTAATTAGTTCCCTTCTTGGCCATCTCTGCTCCATAGAAAACAACCTGCGTTTATCCAGCCTCTCTCATAGCTAAACTTCTCTATCCCAGGTAAAATCCTGGTGAATCTCCTCTGCAACCCCTCTAGTGCAAGTACAACCCTGTTAATTTGCTGGAAAAAGTGAGGTCTGCAGATGCTGTAGATCAGAGCTGAAAATGTGTTGCTGGAGAAGCGCAGCAGGTCAGGCAGCATCCAGGGAACATGAGAATCGACGTTTCGGGCATATGCAACCGCAGGAGGTGAAAGACTTGCGCCCACACCTCCCCCCTCACCTCCCTCCAATGCCCCAAAGGAAACTTCCATATCCGCCACAGATTCACCTGCACCTCCACACACCATCTATTGCATCCTCTGCACCCGATGTGGCCTCCTTTATATTGGGGAGACAGGCTGCCTTCTTGCGGAGCGTTTCAGAGAACACCTCTGGGACACCCGGACCAACCACCCTATGGCTCAACACTTCAACTCCCCCTCCCACTCCACCAAGGATATGCAGGTCTTTGGACTCCTCCATCGTCAGACCACAACAACACGGTGGTTGGAGGAAGAGTGCCTCATCTTCTGCCTAGGAACCCTCCAACCACAAGGGATGAACTCTGATTTCACCAGTTTCCTCATTTCCCCCCCCCCCCCCACCTTGTCTCAGTCAAATCCATCGAATTCAGCACTGCCTTCCTAACCTGCAATCTTCTTCCTGACCTCTCTGTCCCCACCCCAGTCTGACCTATCACCCTCACCTTGACTTCTTTCCACCTATCACATTTCCGACGCCCCTCCCCCAAGTCCCTCCTCCCTACCTTTTATCTTAGCCTGCTGGACAAACTTTCCTCATTCCTGAAGAAGGGCTTATGCCTGAAACGTCGATTCTCCTGTTCCCTGGATGATGCCTGACCTGCGCTTCTCCAGCAACACATTTTCAGCCCTGTTAATTTGCTGTCTAGTTCCTTAAATCCTGACTATAGGATAATATCCTGCTTTCTGGCTCTTGATTGGATCCAATGAGAACCAAAACGCTGGCTGTTCAAAACTCCCCCGAAAATACTGCTGCACCTTATTGCCCTACCAGCAAGGAGGCAACACAACTCCTGAAATCATCATTGCGGCTGCAGAAACAAATGACCTCTCATTCTGGTTTCTCCTTTCATCCTTATTTAGCCGAGCCAGTTAAAATGCGATGAATCAGCCTCTGGCTGCACACCCTGGATGAACCATCACTCAAATACTTAGAACTGAATACTGGTTGGAAATTAGCTTGCATTCTAAACTTTTGAACTGCCTACCTGCTTCTTTGACACCTTGATCACCAATTCCATCTCTGGTTGCATCACAGCTCAAGAGTATGCAGACAATGTATCAAACATGCTGACCACCCAGCTTCACAGTTGCACCAGAGATGACAGCTGCTGTTGAAGCTCTGAAACTGAGCTCAATCAGCTGCAATTGAAGACTCTTGTTGCAAAATGGTAACCATCTGAATTTCTCAATGCATGGGATAATAATTCTTGAGGTTAAAGTAGTCCTGCTCTTGCTGTTTATTAAAAATAACTTTCCAATTCCCAAAACCCTTTACTTGAACTGATATACCTTACTGAATTTACTTATTTAATTTGCACATTTGTTAGTCCATTACATGACAGAGAATGTAGAACAGAGAATGCAGAACAGGCCCTTCAGCCCTTAATATTGCACCAACCTGTGAAACCAATCAGAAGCCCATCTAACCCACACTATTCCATTTTCATCCATATGGTTATCCAATGCCCATTTAAATGCCCTTAATGTTGGCGAGTCTACTACTATTACAGGCAGTGTTGCATGCCCATACTGCTCTGAGTAAAGAAACTACCTCTGACGTCTGTCCTCTATCTGTCAGCCCTCAATTTAAAGCTGTCTCTCATGCTAGCCATCACCATCCAAGGAAAAAGGCTCTCACTGTCCACCCTATCTAACTTTGATCATCTTTTATGTCTCAATTAAGTCACCTCTGAACCTTCTCTAACAAAAACAGCCTCAAGGTAATAGATGAATAAGTTAATAGAAATGTGCACTTCACAATCTTAAAAACAAAAAGAGAAAACTCATCTACTGGAGAAAAATGATAAAGGTTTAAAAATAGAAGATCTCTTCCCAGTATGCACTGAATTCTGACATGAACCAAACTTTCAAATCTACACTGTGTCCCCATCTAACTTAGATATAGTCTTTGAACAATACACTCTTAAGTTTTAGCTATAGAAATGCATTAGTCGTGAAAACCTCACTGGTGTGAGGAGTTGTGTGTTTCTCGGGTGCCAGGAAAAGGAGCAGTAACATAGTCATAGAGATGTACAGCACAGAAACAGATCCTTCAGTCCAACTCCTCTATACCGACCAGATATCCTAACCTGATCTAGTCCTATTTGCCAGCACTTGGCCCACATTCCTCCAAACCCTTCCTAAGCGTAAACCCATCCAGATGCCTTTTTAAATGTTGCAATTGTACCAGCCTCCTCCACTTCCTCTGGCAGCTCATTCTATATATGCCTCACCCTCTATGTGAAAAAGTTGCCTCTTGGGTCCCTTTTAAATCCTTGATCCAAAGTCCTGAGATGTGAAAATCAGTTAAAAGGAATGATTGCCCCAATATCAATCTCTGGAGTGCACTATATATAGTAAAATATACAAAAAGAAAATTTATAAGAAGATTTTTGTGCAGAGGATGGTTAGAATCTGGCATTCATTGACAATAAGCAAATTTATTTTAAAAGAACTTGTATGTTTGCTTGTGGTGAGAAATATTGAAAATGATAGAAAGTGAATAGAGGATAGAATTTAAAAGCAAGCGCAGATTTGATTCCCTGCATGTCCTCATATCCTTCTCAAATAATATATTAAATCTGCCATTAGAATTTATTTTCAGCTATTTATTTGTTACAAAAAAAACTTTGAATAAACAAAATTAATTTTCACTGAACTCAAATTTACATCTGGAATAAAAATATTACTTGGTTTACAGATTTTTCTGTGCTTCGTGTTGATGACAAGCAAAGACTCGCAAAGGAACGTAGGGAGGTACGACAAAGGCAGCAAGGTAAGAAAATATGTACACTTGATTTTGTTTTTTAACATTTGAAATATTTTCCAGGTTTATTGGGCATATGGATTATATTATATTTTTAATCATCATATTCAAACCACTCTGACAAGTGGGACTTAAATAGACTTTCTGGCTCAGAAGTAGAGACACCCATTTATCGGTTGGAGTGGCAGTTTGACTCAGGAACATTCACATGTTGAAAAGTGTCATATCTGAGTTTCAGGGATGCGGTCACACCAAAGTTGAGGCAGATAAATGGGTGACTGCCTTCCTGGCAAGTATTCAATCCAGGCAACCCCTGTGGCCCTTCCCCATTCAAACAAGTATGCGATTTTGATATTGTTGGCATGAGTAGGGTTATTATATATCAAAGGATGGCAGCAACAGTAGTGTGAAAAGTGGCATCATGGCTTACTCTGTTGTTCAGGCAAGGAGGGTCAAAGTGCAGACTAAGTGTTAGTTGAGGACTCTATACTTAGGGGCACAGATCTATTTCTTTGGCCACAAGTAAGACACTAGGATGGTATTTGCCTCAACTCCAGGGTCAAGGATATCTGAGCTGGCACAGGGTGTTCTGATAGGGAGGGTAGACAGCCAGGGGTCATAGACCATTTTGGAACTAATGACAGACAGAAAGGATGATGAGGTCCTGCAACAGGGATTTAAGAAATTGGGTCAAAGTTGAAATGCAGGACCTCTAGGGATTACTCCATATCGTGTTAGTGACGGCAGGTAAAGGAAGATAGTATAGCTGAATGTGTGGCGAAAGAGCTAGTGTAGGAGAGTTTCAGATATCTGAATCATTGGGATCTCATCCAGGGTTGGTGGGACCTGTTCAAAAAGAATGGGTAAGTTTACTTGGATCAAAAGCAGAAATTTCTACAAAGGATTAGGTCTGGCTGTATCTGTGGAGAGTTAATGTTTCAGGTCTAGTGACCCTTGTTCAGTTACCTGGATGCTGTGTTTTGAGGAAGTAGTCATATCTTTTACATGAACTACTTCAGATTCGGTCAGTGGTTAGGGACAGAAGGGGTGATGAGTGAAGCAGGCAGAATGATCCAGGAAGTAGTGATAAAGGAGCTTGTGTAACAGATTTGAGATTCATGCTTCCTGTGTAAGGGAAGTGAGGACTATAGGGAGGATGAGCAAACTGACTATAGCACTGTAGAACAGGGAGCCATTCAAGAGGGGGAGAAAAGAGAAGTATAGTTGTAGTTAGGATAGTGTAATTAGGGGATTAAACACTGTTCTGTGGCCAGGATGAAAAGTCCTGAAACTTGAGTTGCCTGCATGATGTCCAGATTCAGTATATCACATTGGAATTTGGAGTGTGAGTGTCTTAGTTCAAGTAGGTACCAACAATATAGGTAGAAAGAAGAAAGGGGGGGCTGCTAAGAGGACATGAGCAGGTAGGGGCTCAATTATAAAACAGAACCGAAAAGGTGATAAGCTCCGGGTTAATGCCTGGCCCAGTGCTAATAAGATGAAAGAGGCAAACATACGACTCAAAGATTGGTGCAGGAGAAACTGCTTCATGGGACATTGGTGCTAATACTTGGGAAGGAGAGAGCTGTTCCAAAGGGATGGGCTCCATATGAACTATGCTGGGACTAGAGTTTCAGCAAATTACGTAACTAGAGCTGTGGATAGGCTTCAAACTAAGTAGTGATTGGGTGGGTTAAGTTGCATGGAAAATTATGGAGAAATTGAGGGCTCAAGATGCTGGAGATCAGAGTAGAGTGTGGTGCTGGAAAAGCACAAGCAGGTCAGGCAGCATCCAAGGAGTAGGAGAAATAGATATTTTGGGCATAAGCCCTTCATTGGGTGTGTGTGTGGGGGGGAGAGATGGTGGGGGTGGTGGTGAAGGGGGGCTGAGGGGTAAATAGAGGAAAGTTGCTGGGAAGGCAAAAGGGAGATGGAGAACGTGAGTACTGTAGATGTTCGAGATCAGAGTCCAGGTGTTTCACTGGAAAAGCACAGCAGGCCAGGCAGCATCCGATTCTCCTGCAATAGGTAGATGGAGTTGGTGGATGATAGGTGGGAAGGAAGATTGTCAAGTAGGACAGTTCAAGAGGGCATTGCCAAGTTGGAGGGTTGGATGTGGGATGAGGTGGGGGAGGGGAGAGGTGGGAAATGGTGAAATCTATGTTGATGCTATGTGGTTGGATGGTCCTAAGGCAGAGGAGGTGATCTTCCTCCGGGTGGCTTGGATTAGGCAGTGGAGGAGGCCAAGAATTTGGATCTTCATGGGGGAGGGAGAGTTGAAGTAGTTGGTCACAGGGCGTGTGTTTTCTGGAGGAGGGGGAGTTGTTTACAGGTCACCTATCAACAGTCAGAATGTGGGGAAGAAAATAAATGTAGAAAAACCATGTAAGAAAGGCACTTTACAATAATCATGGGGACTTCAATATGTAGATGGGGTGGGGAAATTCGGATTGGTAGTGGATTCCAAAGAAAGAATATGTGGAATGTCTCTATGATGGACTTTTTGGAGCAGCTTGTGATTGAGCTTGCTAGGGATTGGACAATTGGTTGTTGATATGAAATGAGACAGATTTGATTAGGGAAGTGAATGTCAAGGAGCCCATAATGGGCAGTGTCCGTAATATGATAGGATTCACCCTGTAGTTTGAGAGGGAGAAGCTGGAATCAGGTGTAACATTTGAGTAAAAGTAACTACAGACATGAGAGAGATGCTGTCCATAGCTGATTGGAAGGGAACCAAGGCAAGATTGTGTGCAGCAGCAACGGCAGGAGTTTCTGGGAAATTCACACAGCACTGCAGAAATTCATCCCAAGGAAGAATAAAGGTACTAAGGGGAGAACAAAGTAGCCATGGCTGACATAACAAGTCAGGGACATCATGAGAAGCAAAAGAAAAATCACACAACTTTGGTGAAGATTAGTGGGAAGCCAGAGGACTGACCTCTTTTTAAAAACCAGCAGACAATATCTAAAAAAAGGAATGAGGGGAGAAGGTGAAATGTGTAAGCTAACTAGTAATATTAAAATCGCAAGAATGTTTTGTAGATGAATCAAAGGTAAGAGAGAGGCGAGGGTCAATACTGGACTGTTGGAAAACAATGTTGGAGAATTAATAACTGAGAACAAAAAAAGGTGGATGAATTAAATCGGTACTTTGTATCAGTTTTCACAGTGGCAGACACCAGCAGCAAACCAAAATTTTGAGGGTTGGGTCAGAGGGGAGTGTAGAGGCTATCACTCAGAAAATGATGCTGAGGAAACTGAAGGTTCTGAAGGTGGGCAAATCACCTGAACCAGATGAACTACGTCATGGAGCTTTGAAGGAGATAGCTGAGGAGATTGTAGACGAATTGGTGACCTTTCAGGAGTCTAGAGTCTGGAAGAGTGTCGGATGACTGGAAAATAACTAATGTAACACCCCTGTTTAAGAAAAGAGGGAGGTGGAAGATAGGAAGCTATAGGCGGTTTAACTTGAGATTAATCATTGATAAACTTTAAAGGTGCATTATTGAGAATGTCGGATGTGGGAACTTAGGGGGAGTTTCCATGTTACAGAGGATTATATCTGCAATATATGCCGTTGATTGCAAATCCTATCAGATCGAAGTGATCTATTAGAGAGAGAGTTCGAGGCAATGAGGAATTTACAAGAGCAAGGGGATGTGATGGATGGCACTTACAGGAATGGAAAAATTGTTGCAGATACTCACATAGATGGGTTAACTCCAGGAAAGGTAAGAGAGTTAGGCAAATAGTGCAGGAGTCTTCTGTGGCTATCCCCATTTCAAACAAGTATGCTATTTTGGAAAATGTAGGGGGCAATGGATTCTCAGGGGCATGTAGCAAGAGCAGCCAAGTTTCTAGTATAAAGACTGGCTCTAATGCAATGAGGAGTATGTCGGGTTCCAAGAGATCAGTTGTGTTAGGGGATTCTTTCGTTCGGGCACTGACAGAGGTTTCTGTGGCCAACAGTGAAAAATCAGAATGGTGTTGCCTTCCTGGTGCCAGGATCAAGGGTGTCTGAGACTGTGCAGAATGTTCTCAAGGGGGAGAGAGACCAGCAGGAGGTCATTGTACACATTGGCACCAATGACATAGGAATGGAAAAGGTTGACATTCTGAAGGGAGAATATAGAGATTTTAGGCGTGAATCTAAAAGGTCCTCGAGAGCAGTGATATCTGGATTACTCCTGGTGCTATGAGCTAGTGAGGGTAGGAATAGGAGGATAGAGCAGATGAATGCATGGCTGAGGAGCTCCTTTATAGGAGAAGATTCACATTTTTGAATCCTTGGAATCTCTTCTGGGGTAGAAGTGACCTGTACAAGAAGGATGGATTGCACTGAATTGGAAGGGGACTAATAGATTGGCAGGGAGATTTGCTCGAGCTCCTTGGGGATTTAAAATATTAAGATGGGGGGTGGCGTGGAGGGGTTTGGTGGGATCCAGGGAGATAGTGAGGAAAGAGCTCAATCTGAGACTGGTACAGTTGAGAAAAGAAACAAGTCAAACTGTCTGGGACCAAGCAGAGAACAAGTAGAACTGATAAATTAAATTACATTTATTTCAATGCAAGAGGCCAAACTGTCTGGGACCAAGCAGAGAACAAGGTAGGACTGATAAATTAAACTGCATTTATTTCGTGCAAGAGGCCTAAGAGGGAAGGCAGATGAACTCAGGGCTTGGTTAGGAACATGGGACTGGGATATCATAGCAATTACAGAAACATGGCTCAGAGATGGACAGGACTGGTAGCTTGATGTTCCAGGATACAAATGCAATAGGAAGGACAGAAAGAGAGGCAAGAGAGGAGGGGGAGTAGCGTTTTTGATAAGGGATAGCATTACAGATGTACTGAGGGAGGATATTCTTGGAAATCCATCCAGGGAAGTTATTTGGGTGGAACTGAAGTTGCTAGGGTGTTGATTGTATTATAGACCCCCTAATAGAGGGAAATTGAGAAACCGATTTATAAGGAGATCTCCGATATCTGTAAGAATAATAGGGTAGTTATGGTAGGGGATTTTAACTTTCCAAACATAGACTGGGACTGCCACAAGGTTGAGGATTTAGGTGGAGAGGAATTTGTGTGTACAAGACAATTTTCTGTTTCAGTATGTGGATGTACCTACCAGAGAAGATGCAAAACTTGACCTACTCTTGGGAAATCAGGCAGGGCAGGTGATTGGGATGTTACTGGGGGAGCACTTTGGGGTCAGTGACTATAATTCTATTAGTTTTTAAATAGTGATGGAAAAGGATAGACCATATCTAAAAGTTGAAGTTTTAAATTGGAGGAAGGCTAACTTTGACAGCTTTAGGCAAGAACTTTCAAAAGTTGACTGGGCGCAGATGTTCGCAGGTAAAAGGACTGCTGGAAAATAAGAAGCCTTCAGAAATGAGATAATGAGAGTTTAGTGACAGTATAATTCTTGTTCGGATGAAAGGAAAGGCTGCTAGGTGTAGGGAATGCCTAATGACTAAAGAAATTGAAGGTTTGTTTAAGAAAAAGAAGGAAGCATATTCAAAGTTTGAGAGAAGATTTGTAGCTCGGGTGCTCGTTGTTGTGGTTCTGTTCGCCGAGCTGGGAATTAGTGCTGCAGATGTTTCGTCCCCTGTCTAGGTGACATCCTCAGTGCTTGGGAGCCTCAGTGCTTCTGTGATCTTTCCTCCGGCATTTGTAGTGGTTTGAATCTGCCGCTTCCGGTTGTCAGTTCCAGCTGTCCGCTGCAGTGGTCGGTATATTGGGTCCAGGTCGATGTGCTTATTGATTGAATCTGTGGATGAGTGCCATGCCTCTAGGAATTCCCTGGCTGTTCTGTTTGGCTTGTCCTATAATAGTAGTGTTGTCCCAGTCGAATTCATGTTGCTTGTCATCTGAGTGTGTGGCTACTAAGGATAGCTGGTCATGTCGTTTCGTGGCTAGTTGGTGTTCATGGATGCGGATTTTTAGCTGTCTTCCTGTTTGTCCTATGTAGTGTTTTGTGCAGTCCTTGCATGGGATTTTGTACAGCTATCCTTAGTAGCCACACACTCCGATGACAAGCAACATGAGTTTGACTGGGACAATACTACTATTATAGCCCTGAAGAAGGGCTTATGCCCGAAACGTCGATTCTCCTGTTCCCTGGATGCTGCCTGACCTGCTGCGCTTTTCCAGCAACACATTTTCAGCTACTATTATAGGACAAGCCAAACAGAACAGCCAGGGAATTCCTAGAGGCATGGCACTCATCCACAGATTCAATCAATAAGCACATTGACCTGGACCCAATATACCGACCACTGCAGCGGACAGCTGGAACTGACAATTTCAGAAAATATTTCCTGGGTTGTCCTAAAAACTTTGATTCGGTGACTATAGCAATTTTTAATGGCGTTGAGGATTAAATAATTCCACATGTTTTGATATGATGGGATCATTAGTAATTTTTCACTTTAAGAATGCTGTTGTTCTATCTTGTTTTAGTAAAAATTACTTTCAAATACAATTGCAGAATGCAGGTCTTGATGAATTCAGAAGCATTGCAATTGTGTAATACAAGAAGCATTAGAATTTGTTTCTTCGCGAATAATTAAATAGTTTGGTAGTCCAAACTTGGTATTACTGAAAAAGACCTATTTGGTTGAAATATTTCATCTTTCACTCAGGGCAGTTTAGAAGAACTGTTTTGAAATTTAAAATGGACTTGAAATTTGCAGAAAGCCTGACAGTTAGTTGTCAGTCATCATCAACTTCTCTGTGGAACTGCCTCTACCTATCACAGTCCACTTGCCAGCCAATCAGCACTTCTCTCATTGTCATAAATCCTGCTTTCCCTTTATTGATCTTCTTTTAAATTGTCTCGATGAGTATAAGAGAGAAAGTTTTGACAACGTATCTCTTAGCAGTAATTAGTGTTCTCATATCCAGCTATGACTTAGTAGAATATTCTCCTTCAAAGAGAGGGAAAATTGTCCAGGACAATTTCTAGTGAGAATTTTAACTACTTAAAAGCAAGCCATAGTCCCAGAAGACCATAGAGCTTCTCTCTTGTTAGAGTGAGGTGGCTGGTGGTAGTTTAACCTGAAGATCACCACACCTCAGGCAATGGGAAAGGTTGAGGAAGGGAACGCTTTATAGTAAACTCACCCAATGAGGTCATTAAACTCTCATTTTCGGCATCAATTGGCATTGCAAACCAGCTGTCTAGCCAACTGAGCTAACCCACCCCACTACATAAACTTATGTGCGATACAAGGGAGCAAGGGTACTGAATTTAAAGTGTTTCTCTCTGCATGCACCTAAATGGAAGCTGTCTGCATGATGACAATATCGGATATAGGAGTAGAAGTAGGCCATTCAGGCCATAGAGTCTGCTCTTCCATTCAGTGAGATCATGAATGATCTGATGATCATCAATTCCACTTCCTGGCTTCCCTTAGTGATTCAAAATTTCGGTCTTAGCCCTGAATATACTTAACGGTCATGCAGCTACCGTCACCTGTGGTAAAGAATTCCACTCACTATTTTAAATTTATTATATTCAATATTATAGCCATTTTCTGTTTCCCTGTTATTATTTCTCCAGTCTTATTCTCTAAGAGATCTCTTTAACTTTGGCCTCTCTCTTCATTTTTATGTATTTAAAAAAGCTCTTGCAAGAAATATTGGCAAGGTAACTTGCAAGTTACCTTCAAAGTTTATTTCCCCAATACTCTATTTTTCCATTTGTCATTACCCCATTGTACTTTTAATTAAAAAAATGATACTCTCCTTAAGTTCCCTGGTTAATGGTAAGGTGATTTATCCCACTTCGAGAATCTTTCTTTCTCACTTACATATATCTTTCCTGAAAGCCACAAACTGTTTTCTTAAAATATTTGTTATTTTTCCTCAACAATACTTGCAATAAACTCCTTTAATTGTCATTTTTTAATCTAACCTGTTCAGACTCTATGACACAGGTGGGGCTTGAACCCATACCTCTTGGTCCATGGGTTCAAGCCACTCCCACTGCACCTTAAGTGGGCCCTTCATTGTCTACTTCAGCGAGCTCTGCCCACATTTCTTTGTAAATACCTGTAGAGCATTTGTTTTCAACACCAGTTCTTCCCCCTCAAACTGAATTCTGCCATGTTATGGTCACTGCTTCCTAGGGGATCTTTTACTTTGACCTGATTTGTTAAGTTTGCCCCATTGCACATCACCAGATCCAAAATACCCTGATCCCTGGTTAGATCAATAACATTTTGTTCCAGAAAACTGTCCCAAATGTAATGTCTGAATATGTCAACGTGTCTACCTTTTGCTAGTGTAACTGTTCCAATGTACATTGATTGAAGTCCCCCATTATTAATCTGTCTCTCTTTTTATATGCCCTTATTATCTAATATGTACAAACAATCCACGCTCTAAATTTCTGATTAACACATACTGAAAAAATTATCATGCAATGCTTGCTTTCTTGGATGTACGCTATTTGATGACTGAAGACTATACTAGACAGATTATCTATTGGCATTTCAGATTTGCTGGACTACTTTTAAATGTTTCCTTTTTTCAATATTGCAATATTTCAATAAGGAAAGATCTTGTGACTTGCAGATTTTGTTTCATTTCATTTTGAAGCAAATTGTTGCGCTTCAGTTATAATTTTTTTTTATGTAGCTGCAAGGGACCAACTATTGCTTGAGAAAGAGGAAAAAGCAAGACAACATTATGAAAAACAACTTGAGGAGCGCAAGAAGAAAATTGAAGAACAGAGACTAAAAGAGGAAAGGCGACGTGCAGCTGTAGAAGAAAAACGGAAGCAAAGACTTCAAGAAGAAAAGGTACATTTTTGTGAAAGTCTACAATAAATTAGAAAAATCTTGCGTTGTGTGCATTTCCTTTTTTCCTTCCATCTGCAATCTTTCAACTTTTAAAACCCAAGCTGATTTGTTTGGTTTGATGTGTTCTGATTTTATATGAAGCTAATTTTTAACTTTGAGTCAGTGTACTTGACTTTTGGACCTTAGCAAGTGGTAATAATCTAAGTGTGAACCTCTTTAGCAGTAGAGGTAATGTGAGCTCCAAGGGGAGATAGTGAGGAAAGAGATCAACCTGAGACTGGTGAAAAGAAGCGAGTCAAACAGTCAGGGCAGGCAGGGACAAAGCAGAGAACAAGGTAGGACTGATAAATTAAACTGCATTTATTTCGTGCAAGAGGCCTAAGAGGGAAGGCAGATGAACTCAGGGCATGGTTAGGAACATGGGACTGGAATATCATAGCAATGACAGAAGCATGGCTCAGGGATGGACAGGATTGGCAGCTTAATGTTCCAGGATACAAGTGCTACAGGAAAGACAAAGGGAGGTAAGAGAAGAGGTAGAGTGGCATTTTTGATAAGTTTATAGCATTAAAGCTGTACTGAGGGAGGATGTTCCCGGAAATACATCCAGGAAGTTATTTGGGTGAAACTAAGAAAAAAGGAAGGGATGATCACCTTATTGGGAATGTATTATAGACCCCCTAATAGTCAGAGGTAAATTGAGAGACAAACTTGTAAGGAGATCTCCGCTATCTGTAAGAAGAATAGGGTGGTTATGGTAGGGAATTTTAACTTTTCAAACATAGACTGGGACTATCATAGTGTTAAGGGTTGAGATGGAGAGGAATTTGTTGAGCATGTACAAGAAAATTTTGTTTCAGTATAAGGAAGTACCTACGAGAGAAGGTGCAAAACTTGACCTACTCTTGGGAAATAAGGCAGGGCAGGTGACTGAGGTGTCAGTGGGGGAGCACTTTGGGGCCATCGACCATAATTCTATTAGTTTTAAAATTGTGGAAGATGTAGATAGTAGTGAAATAGATGGTGACATCTTGAAAAATGTCCGTATTACAGAGGAGGGAGTGCTGGATATCTTGAAACACATCTGTGGATAAATCCCAAGGACCTGGTCAAGTGTACCTTAGAACTCTGGGAAGCTAGGGAAATGATTGCAGGGCCCCTTGCTGTGATATTTGTATCATTGATAGTCACAAGTGAGGTGCCAGAAGACTGGAGGTTGGCTAACGTGCCACTGTTTAAGAAAAGTGGTAAGGACTAGCCAGGGAACCATAGACCAGTGAGCCTGACATTGATGGTGGGCAAGTTGTTGGAGGGAATCCTGAGGGACAGGATGTACATGTATTTGGAAAAGGGGCTGATTAGGGATAGTCAACATGGCTTTGTGCGTGGGAAGTAATGTCTCACAAACTTGGTTGAGTTTTTTGAAGACGGAACAGAGGATTGAGGGCAGAGTGGTGGACATGATGTATATGGACTTCAGTAAGGCATTTGACATTGTTCACCCTTGGAAGATTGGTTAGCAAGGTTAGATCTCATGGAATACACGTGAAAACTAGCTATTTGGATACAGAACTGGCTCGAAGGTAAAAGACAGAGGGTGGTGTTGGAGGGTTGTTTTTCAGACTGGAGGTCTGTGACCAGTGGAGTGCCACAAGGATCGGTGCTGGGTCCACTATGTTTCCTCATTTATATAAATGATGTGGATGTGAGCATAAGAGGTACAGTTAGTAAGTTTGCAGATGACACCAAAATTGGAGGTGTCGTGGACAGCGAAGAAGGTTATCTCAGATTACAGCAGGATCTTGATCAGATAGGCCAATGGGCTGAGAAGTGTCAGGTGGAGTTTAATAAGATAAATGCGAGGTGCTGCATTTTGGGAAAGCAAATTTTAGCAGGACCTATACACTTAGTGGTAAGGTCCTCGGGAGTGTTCATAAACAGAGACCTTGGAGTGCAGGTTCATTACTCCTTGAAAGTGGAGTCGCAGGTAGGTAGAATAGTGAAGAATGTGTTTGATATGTTTTCCTTTTATTGGTCAGAGTATGGAGTACAGGAGTTGGGAGGTCATGTTGCAGCTGTACAGGACACTGGTTAGGCCACTGTTGGAATATTGTGTGAAGTTCTGGTCTCCTTCCAATCTGAAGGATATTGTGAAACTTGAAAGGGTTCAGAAAGGATTTACAAGGATGTTGCCAGGACTGGAGCATTTGAGCTATAGGGCCAGTCTGAATACGCTGGGGCTGTTTTCCCTGGAGTGACGGAAGCTAAGGGATGACCTTATAGAGGTTTATAAAATCATGAGGGGCATGGATAGGATAAATAGACAAAGTCTCTTCCCTGGTGTGGGGCAGTCCAGATCTAGAGGGCATAAGCTTAGGGTGAGAGGGGAAAGATATGAAAGAGACTTACGGGGCAACATTTTCACAGAGGGTGGTACGTGTATGGAATGAGCTGCCAGAGGAAGTGGTAGAGACTGGTACGATTGCAACATTTAAAAGGCATCTGGATGGGTATATGAATGCGAAGGCTTGAGGGATATGGGCCAGGTGCTGGCAGGTGGGACTAAATTGGGTTGGGATATCTGGTCGGCATGGATGAGTTGGACTGAAGGGTCAGTTTCCGTGCTGTATGTTTCTGTCTCTATGACTCTATGATAGAGAAATTAGTGTGAACTAAATCAGTTCCAGAATAATTAACATTATTCCAGATGTTTTGCTGTGTAGATCCATTGGATTTGTGAATATATAATCAATGCAGATCATTTGGATTTTAACAAAATAGTGACTCGCTCTTAGAAATATGTTGCATAAATTTAACATGTGAATTACTTCATGCATGATAATGCAACTCCTCCTCTTGAAGGAACGACATGAAGCAGTTGTACGCCGCACGATTGAGAGAAGTCAAAGAATAAAGCAGAAGTCCAATCGGTGGTCATGGGGTGGAGCCCTACAAAGCAATGCAGCAATCAACCGAGATGGTATATCTTTTTTAACAAAACATTTGATTTTCCTGATGTAACTTACTCTCCTGGGCATGAATGCAAAATGTTTGGACAAAATGGATAAATTTGTTGATACTTTATTCCTGATTGTTTTTCATGAAAAACAATGTATTGTTTCTCGTGAAATTTTACAATTCAATTGTTATAGCTTTGGGTCATAATGGTTATTAAAAACATGAGTATAGATAAGGTGAATAGATTTGGTCTTTTTCTGAGGGCAGGGAGTCCAAAACTAGAGGACATAGGTTTAAGATGTGAGGGGAAAGATTTAAAGAACTGAGGGTTAACGTTTTCACGCAGAGGGTGGTGTGTATATGGAATGACCTGTCAGAGGAAATGTTGCAGACACACCGTACAGCATTTAAAAGTCGTCTGTTTGGGTTTATGAATAGAAAGGGTTTAGAGAGATATTGGCCAATGGGCAAATAAGACCCTGCCAGATTGGGATGCGTGATCAGCACAGATGAGTTGGACTGCAGGGTCTGTTTCTGTGTTGTATGACTCTATGACCATGACTGACTGTAGAAAGTCTAATCATAATTATTCATCCATATTAATATGGCTTTCTAAAAAGGGGTTTCTCTCCTTTGCAGTAGTTAGTTAGTTTCTTGGTTTCAAATTTTAATGTAAATGGTCAATGGTATTGGTGTGCAACGACAATTTTCATGAAATTCATTTTCATGAACATTAAACCTCATTTCTCTGCATCTTGAAATTTTCTTTAACCATTGCCTTTTGTGATATTTTATTATTGTTTGCATGCTTCACATGCCATTAAGAAAGAAGGGTGGTGATGCTATAGATAACTCAAATAATGCGCTATAATCTTTGTATATCTTTTACACCATTTAATATGACTACAGCCCATCCAAATAATCAACCTATTAAATTGTTCTTAAACATTTTAAATACTGAAAATGTTTTGTGAAAATGTTTCCTGTATGCACAGTTGTTTTGGTTCTTCAAGTTAAGGATACCTTCTAATGTCCTGCATTACCGCCATGCTACATTGAACACCTCAAACAGATCTAGCAACTCAACTGGGCATCCACGAAATGCTGTGGGCCAGCAACAGAAGTGAATTAAACTGCAGTCTGTGACCTCCAGCCTGTCACATCCCCACTCTTCCATGACTATCCAGCAAGGAGATCAATTCAGTTCAAGGATGATCGCAGGAGGGCATGCAAGAAGCAGTGCCAAGCACACCTAACAATGAACTATCAACCTTGTAAAGCTATTGCACTCGACTATTTGCATGCCAGCCATTGGAAGCAGGATGTCTTAGACTAAGTTATCCTGCATTCTCTGGATCCGACCTAAACTCTGCAGTCGTGTCACATCCGGTATGAATGGTAGTTAATGAGCAATTTACTAGAGGAGGCAGTTCCATGAATATCCCAACACTCGGAGGGGGAATCTGATATAAGCAGTGCAAAAGACGAGGCCAAATGAATGATTCATCTCAGGTTGCTGATATTACAAATGCCAATCGTCAACCAATTTTTAATTCACTCCATGTGATATTAAGAAATAGCACAAGGTACCATATACTGCAAAGTCAATGGGCTTTGACAACATTCCAGTAGTAGTACTTTTTTTTTATAAAAGTGGAAAATTATCAAAGCATGTCAATGAACCTGTTTGTGCGCTGAGCTTCTACATTTCAAAACTGTTGTCTGAATTCTTTAACCTGGAAATGGTCTTATGTTTGACATTGCTTTCTAATCATTCAATTAGTTGTTAGAAATTGCATGTCTTAAATGATCATTGATTAAATGATGAAATGATTAAATGGTCTTGTAAGACCATTCTTGCAGGTTCTATGTAGTGGAATACTTACACTCTAAATGTTATCTACCTTGGTGTACCTGGCAAGGTAAATGATTTTTAAATTTTTTTTTACTGAAAGCAAGCTGTTAGTTGACAAAAGTGCTGAAATGTTTCAACTACAGTCAGGAAAACCAGTTTCTAAAGTGCTGTTATTTCTGTGTCTGGGTTGCATATACTGTAGATTCCCCCCCCCCCAAAATACCCAAGACCTACCGTGGAAGTCCGAAACTGCGGATAGTCACAAACCTGTTCATTAAATGGGAAACTTACCTTCCCGGTAGCCACCTGGTCCCTGGTTCTGGAACGTTCCCCATAATATGCTCGGGCAAGCCACAGGTAAAGGAAACCACGGAAAATTGACCTGCGGATATGGCGGTTGGCCTGTGTAGTTTTCTCTGCTTTAATCCCAGCTGTTCCATTGTGATTAAAACTCTGGTATCGACCTGACCACATGGAAAATTGCCAGCTATGTCCGGTTGTCCGAACAAGACGCATCCAACCCACCTAATTACTGCCCCATTATTCTACATTAGAATCACAAAAGTGATGGAAGGAGTCATCGCTACTACTACTTAAGCACCGTGTGCTCAGCAAAAATCTTGTTACTGGTGTTCGGTTTGGGTTTCACTTCGGGTCATTCCTCCTCTGACTTCATTACAGCCTTATCCAAACATTGACAAAAGAGTTGCTCTCCAGACTTAAGGTGAGATCAGAACAACTGCCCTTGACATCGATGCACTGTTTTACCAAAAGGCATCAAGGAGTTCTGGCAAAATTGAAATCGGGGGGGAAAATTCTTTGATTTGGGTCATACCTCGCATGAAGGAATATGGTTGGTGGTTGCCAGAGGTCAGTCATCTTCTCTTCAGGATATCTCTACTGGAGTTCCTCAGGGTAGTATATTAAGGCCAACTATATTTCTAAGGCTGTTTCATCAATGACCTTTATATAATCAGATCATAAATGGCAGAAGTGTTTGCTGATTGTTATGAATTGAGGAAATTAAACAATGACTGAGTCACTGATGCATCCTATGTTCATTTTGAAGCAAAATTTGGACAACATCCGGGCTTGAGCTAATAAGTGTCAAGTTGTGCTACACATATAAAACTGAACATTTTCAAACAAGAGAATCTGACCATCTCCTCTTGACATTTAAGGCATTACCAACGTTGACTCCCCTTATCAACATCTAGAGGGATATTATTGACCAGAAACTGAATTGGAGCATCCATATAAAACTGACTAGAGGAGCAGTGAGTTACCCCAGTGCCTATTTCCCATCTACAATACACAAGTCTACAGTGTGGTGGAATACTCCATACTTGCCTCAACATGTGCAACTCCAACAGTAGTTAAGAGGTGTGACGCCATCCAGGAGAAAACAGTGTGTTTGAATGCTTCCCAGTCCACCTTGTGTGTTCACTCCCTTCACAATGAAAACTAACCATTCACAAGATGCACAGCAATAACTTGCCAAGGCTCTTCTACATTTTGCAAACCTGTGACCTCGACCACTTGGATAAAAATAATAGATGCATAAGAGCGCCACATGTTGGCTTCCTTCCAAGCTGCAGAGTATCCTGCCTTAGGACTATATTGCTATTGGTTCACTGTCACGTGTCGAAGTTCTGGAGATGATTGCTAAAACTCACTGGTTGTTGCTAATTCAAAGGACTGCAGCGGTTCAAAAAGCAACTCGTGATGATGACCTTGAGAACAATTGCAGATGGGCTTTAAATATCAGCCTAGTCGGTGAAATCTATGTTTAATGAGTTGATCTAAAAATATTATCCCTCTTAGTTGCACATCCCCTAATTTCCGAACAGAAACAAATTTCATCCTCAAGTTTGTAAATTTCAATTGGCCTTTCCTTAATAGTTTTTTGGAGAAGAGAGTTCCAGATTTTGACTCCATTGTTTGTGAAACAGCACTTGCTGAGATCAATCTGAATGGCCTAACATTTAAATATGTGTTTTAGATGTTGCCAAAGAAAAGATGTTCTCTCTCCACCCCATCAAATTCTCCAAACATCTTAAACTTCAAATACAGGTACCCAATCCTTATCCGAAACCCTTGGGACCAGCTGGTTTTCGGAATTGAGTTTTTCAGATTTTTGAATACGTGTCAGTTTAATAGTGAAATTGAAAAAAATCTTACTACTCACAGGTGCGTCTGCTGTAAGAGCCCTGAGACAGAATTGACACCTGCCAGTACAAGGCCACATCCCCACATCACATCTGAGTGACATGGGTCGAGTGGGTGTGGAGTTGGGTTAACTGTTTCCACACCAAGTAACCTTTTATATGGAGGAAAAAAAGCTTCATGAAAACATCTTCGGATTTCAGAAAAAGGGTTGTACAAACCTAACCAATGTATCACATTCTTGTAACGACTCTTTTAGGCCAAGTGTAATTCCTTGAAACTGCGCCAGGGCCTTTCAAAGGTCAATATCTCCTCCTTTGAATAAACTAAAATACTGCAGATGCTGGAAATCAGAAACAATGTGCTGGAGAAACTCAACATGTCTGCAGCATCTGTAAAGTCCATTTTGACGACTTCAGAAGTGAACCTCCTTCATGTGTGGTGCTGGAAACAAATGTAGTTCTCCCAATTATGTGAACTAACCAGAACACACACCCATTTGAACTGTAATCACTTTGCAGTATTTTTCCTCCACTTATGTGGACAGCTCATCCATTAATCTATGTTTCCATATTAATCATGCATTAATTATATGATCTTTTCACTTCAAAAAGAAAAGTTCAATAGAGCCATTTCTGGGATAAATTTGTAACCGCTTAATCTTGCAGTTCCACTAAAAAAGACATGCTTTGTAACTTTCATAACTCTGAGGTGTATCTGAAATATTGCAGTTGGTCTTTCAAGTTTAATATTAACAAAGAAATGCTATATATAGGCAATCAACTGCAAATATTTCCATTTGTTTTAGATGCAGATAGGCGATCAGTATCTACAATGAACCTTGCAAAAAATGCTGATCCTGTCATTAGCAAGCGGCTGTCATCCTCATCTGCAACATTATTAAATTCTCCGGACAGAGGTACCTTCTTAGGCACTGGTTTTCTTCACGTAACATTTTATGATGAAATACAATATCAAGTTTCTTTTGGATGGATACAGTGTAATATTTTTTCACAATCTTTAGTGTGTTTAATGATATGTGCCATCCCAGTTTACATCCTCGCATGCTACTTTGTTTACGCATTTTTAATTTTTTGTTTGATTTTTTTTTAGTACAAGTCCTTTTTAATTTGTCTTTTTCATTGTCCTGCACCCAGAACCAGCAGACAATATTGTAAAATATGTATAATCGCATAGTCTTATGCAAGCAGTTAAATATTTTCCCTTGTGCAGTTTTTAAAATGCTTGGCTTTTTCGTGGTTTATTGTCTTCAAAAATATCCTGCAATTTGTTTTTAACAACAGCTTTCCCGATTCCCGGAAACACACTCTAGTACTCAGCACGAACAAGAATTGGGGGTACCTGCTGTGAGCAAGATTGCTCATAAATAGCATCAACAAGATTTGATCAAATCAAGAGAAATGCAGTCAAATTATCAGTTCCTTGAGCAAGGAAACCCTCTCCTGTTGATTGTCAGTTGCATAAAAATTCTGGACAATCATACTTTCTATATTCGTGCAATTTATATATTAATGCAATTCTTAATTCCTGTTCTCTGATTACTAATCTCTGAATTTTCTGTGTAATGGCTCTTAAAGTTGTCTTGAGTCTTGCCTGCGATTATGAAACGATCTAAAAGGTGCGGGTGGATAGTTAATAGAAAAGACAAGTTAACAACATTTTTGATTTTTGTACAGCTCTCAAACAAAGGATTGCATACTTTCTTAAGTATCCCTGTAAACCATGTTCTGTATCAACATCAGAAAAGTCCTGCTTCAAATCTAAACAAGGTTTTCAAAGAAAAATTTATCTAACATTTTCTCATCAAACTGTTTATTGGCTGCACCATGAATTTAACTGTGAAACTGACTGTGAAGTGGATCCTTTTTGCATTATGTTTCTCACAATAACAAATTAATTTAGTTTTCTTGAATCTTCTGTTTTTAACCTCCTAGGTTTGGTATTTGAATTTGCCTTCAGAGGCAGCATTAAATGAAATTTTGTCAGTATCATGTTTCTACGAACCTAAACTTTAATCAAGTGCATTTGAATTTGAGGAAACTATATACATTTGGATTTTTGAAACCATTTGTCTGAGGTAGCATTTGTTTTTTCTGAACCATTTAGCTGAACTAAGCATAAATGTTTAACATTTGCGCTTTCCTACTCTTGGTACCCAGCAGATGCACATTACTTGATGTGTTATAGAATATATGCTGCAACCTTACCAAATGTGGAATTGATCTGCAGAATAGAGCACAGAAGGGGATATTCAGCCTATCCCATCTGTATTGGCTGTCCAAATGGGCAATTCTGTCTCCATTATTTCCATCTTCTCTACTAATAACCACCAAATTCACTTTTCAAAAGCCTGATTGAACCTGCATCCTGCAAATTCTCAGGCAATGTATTCCAGATCAAAACCACTAGTTGGGTAAAAACTTCTTTTCATTGCTACTAATTTAAATCTGGGACCCCTCATTCTTCTTCCTTTCACTAATAGGGAAATGTTCTCCTTATTTACACTGTCCAGACCCCTCATTTTGAAAGCCTCAATCGCATCACTCCTCAACCTTCCCTTCCAAGTGTATCCCTAAACTTCCCGATCCACCTGTGTTTTGTGTTATCCAACATCCATCCTCGACAACTTGAACATAAGGAAAAGACAAACCATTTGCTTTGACCCTCTTTATAAACCATTTCCCATACCAACTGTCTTCCTCACCATGCTAATTCAATCCCACTCCCTGGCTGCAGTGTCGAGGAAAATGATTGTTCTCAACATGTCCTTCAGCTAAGGTTCTGGCTTCTTCAAGATCGCCCATCTCTTACTGCAAATGAGAATTTAACTCTTCATTTCACTTGTCCAGACTTGGGTTTCTAATTTTAAATGTTTAGTCTTGCATGCATGGGAGATGTACGCATCATGAAAATGGCATGCTGCTCAAATTTTTAATGTAACTAGTTTTATCGCAATTTTACAGATGCTTCTAATCCACTGTTCTTTAAATAATTTCCAATCAAAAGGTTACATGTTTGTTCACCCATCTCTCTCCCCAACGTTCCAAATTGTTAACACATGACTATATTGTCCAGTCATATATATTCACATCTCAAACTGTATGTACTCTTGTGATTGTCAAGAAATCTACAATGTCCGTTTTCCCATTCCGTCCCTCCTATTGCCTATACTATCTGTTTTTCCTTTCAAGGTCCCCAGCTTTGCCTAGATATCATTATTCCAATTCCCTCTTGAAAAGCCTGCAATCTTTCACTCTCCATAAGCTTGAGTTTATGTAAGCCTTTGACCTATATCTAAATCACATAAAATCTTGTTTACCCATAAGCCCTGTGTTTTTTTTTTTGAAAAGTTCATGGGTGTGGGTGTTGCTAGCAAGGTAGGCATTTGTTGCTCAGCCTCAATTGGACTTCAACTGAGCTTTATTTCAGAATGCAGTTAAAAGTTGACCATGTCATGGGTCTGGGGTCACATGTACACCAGTAGGAATATATTAATTTTTGGGTTGCTACGTTGTAACTAGTGAGGTACTGCAAAGATCAATGCTTGAACTCTCAACTATCCACAATCTATATCACTGTTTTGGATGCGGTGATTTGAATATGGTATTTCCAAGTCTAGCGATGACACAAGACTTTGTGGAATTGAGAGTTTTGAATAAGGTAAAATTCTTCAAAGGTATGGGGAGGCTAAGTGTGTGGTCAGAAGTTTGAAGATTTTCCATATTGGTAAGCAAAACAGAAATGCAGAATATTTTGTAATGAGAGGCTAGGAAACATGGAACTTCAAGGGTACTTGGGTATCCTAGTTCATGAGCCACTGAAAATTAATGTGAGGACAGCAAACAATTAAGAAGGAAAGTAGTATCTTGGCCTTTATTACAAGAGGTTTGAGTAAAGTAGTAAAAGTTTTTACTACGATTACATAGAGCTTTGGTGTGCAATTTTGATCTTAACCAACAGAGGGATTTGCTTGTCAAACAGGGAGTGCAAATAAATTGGAATTAAATTCCAATTTAATTCTGGAAAGGGATTGTCTCATGAGGAAGGATTAAATAAACTGGGCCTCTATTTTTAGGCTTATTAAGAATGAGAGATGATTTCATTCATCAGTTAAATATGCAGAATTCTTACAAAGCTCAATTAGGTAGAGGCGGGAAGAGGTTTATCCTAGTTTGCTGGGGTTAAGGGGAAGGTGCAGGTGACACAGTCTCCGCATATGGGGAAGACCCTTTTGGACTGAAGTGACGGAGAATTTCTTCACTCAGAGGATATTGAATTGTTGAGGGCTATGCTCCAGAGGGCTGTGGAAATTCAGCAAATGAGTACGTTCAAGACTAAGTTTGATTTAGATTTCTGGATTTTAAAAATTCAAGGGATATACGATAGTGCAGAAACAGAGTTGAAGTAGAAGGTCAGCCATGATCTAATTGAATAGTGGAAAGGGCTTGAAGGGTTGAATGACTTATTTCTCCTATTTGTGTTCTTATGACCTAATTGTAGAGTATTTAAAGTTATTAAAGGAGTTAGTTGACTTAATGACATACAAATTTGTTTAAAAGTTGGTAGGCATTGTTATTTAATTCAGTAATTTATAATTATGCACTAAGCTCCCTAATTAAAAATGTTAAAAAGCCTTTCATCAGTATGACAAGAGGATTTGATTTCCAGAACAGTTTCACATTCCAATTTTGAAGCTTAATGTGTACTTTTGTTTGTAAGGCTTATGCATTGCAATTTTGATATTTTAATATGATCAATTCACACTGCTTTGCATGAAGTAAATTGTCTGTTTTGCCAATTCTATATAAATTGCCAGTTTGATACAAATTGCTTTTCAAATTAGATTAGGTTACATTACAGTGTGGAAACAGGCCCTTCGGCCCAACAAGTCCACACCGCCGCGCCGAAGCGTAACGCACCCATACCCCTACATATGCCCCTCACCTAACACTACGGGCAATTTAGCATGACCAGTTCACCTGACCTGCACATCTTTGGACTGTGGGAGGAAACCGGAGCACCCGGAGGAAACCCACGCAGACACGGGGAGAATGTGCAAACTCCACACACAGTTGCCTGAGGCGGGAATTGAACCCGGGTCTCTGGCGCTGTGAGGCAGCAGTGCTAACCACTGTGCCACCGTGCCGCCCACCTTATAGTTTGTATAACTATAAGGTTTCAACTTTTTAAATACTTCTGCCTGGTTACTTTGTGGCATGAAATATCTTAAATGACTTGATGCTTAATTAAGCTAAGGATATGTATGTTGCTGAAGCATCTAAAGTATCACATGTAATGCTGAATTTGTTGGTAAATCGTAGTACCATCCTGCTGACCAACCTAATGCATTTTTATATTCGCTGCTTCCTCCAGCAACAGCCCACTAAGTTATGTTGGCTATTATTTATGTACTTAACTGCAGTTATGCTGCCAATTATGCTTTGTCCTTATCCCAGAAGTTTAAGCACTGGCGCAAAGCTCTATATGAACGTAAATAGTGTTTAACCCCGCGCGCACACCCTTTTTTTTTTTGTTCATGCCCCCTCACAGCTGCTCTACCAGTGCCTCTCTACACACTTTGTATATTTTATCTCGGAGATGTATTGAAATATGCTAACTTTTCTTAATTCTGCATAGCCCGACGTTTGCAGCTCAGTCCTTGGGAAAGTAATATTGTCAATCGCCTTCTGACGCCTACTCATTCATTCTTAGCCAGGAGCAGAAGTACAGCAGCTTTGTATGGAAATGGTCAGGATTCAGGTAATTCTATACATTGAAATTTCAATTACTTTCCTAATTCTACAGTGTTAAAATAATTGTTTGCTAATAGAATAGTCAAAAATGGAAGATCTGTGTGTGTGTGTGAAATTTTAAAATAAGTATGAAAACTTTGAAAGTTGCATACCAAGCACTTTTAGGTAAAGGGCAAAAGGTTTAGAGCAGATTTGAGGAAAAACATTATTCACCCAGAGAGTGGTGGGATTCTCAAACTCTGTTGGTATGGTAGAGGCAGAAATCCTCATTTCTAAGAAGTAAAGCTATGAACCAAGCTCTGGAAAATGGGATGAGAATAGTTAGGTTATTTTTGAGTGGCACGTACACGATGGGCCAAAAGGCCTTTTTTCTGTGCTGCAGATCTCTGACCCATTCATGTAAAAATCGCATCTTGTTTCCTCAATGTCCTGGACCTGTCTTCCATCAAAATGTTAGAAGTCTGAGTGATCATTGTGCAATCATTAATGTTGCACCATTTGTTGCTACATAGATGTTGAAGTAGCACCAATCCACAGTCTAGACCTGGATGTTGTCTAGATCTCACTGTATAAATGGCAAGTAACGTTTTATGCCACAAGTGCTATCTCGAACAAGCCAGAAGCCAGTCAATGCTCCTTAACATTCATTGGCATTACAGTCGCTGAATCCCTTGCTCCCAACATCCAAAGGATTGCCATTACCAGAAACTGAACTGGGCCAACTATGTAACAAGTGCAAGACAAAAGTTAGGAATTCTGTGTCGAGTAGCACATCTCCTGACTACCCAGAGTCTATCCGCCATCTAGAATCACAAGTCCAAAATATTCTGCATTCATCCAGGCAAATGGAATCTCAAACACTCCAGAAGCTCAATACTATCCAGGATAAAGCACTGTGTTTTGATCAGCGCCTGATCCACCACCTTCATTGTTCATTCCCTCCTCCACTGACAGTGACAGCAGTGTATATCATCCACTTCACTGCCGCAATTTACCTAATGTTTCTTCAGTAGTGCCTTCCAAATATGTACCATCTACCACCAAGAAGGCTAAAGGCAATAGATACATAGAACACCACCTGCAAATTCCCCTCTGAGCCACATTTTATCCTATCTGAGAACCATATTGTTACTTTTGTCATATGGTCAAAATTCTAGAACTTAAGAGTACCTACAGTGCACATGCACTGTGGTGGTTCAAAAAGGCAGCTCACAATTACCCTCCATCACAAGGGCATTTAAGAATAGGCAATAAATAATGGCCTAGCTGTCAACACTCCCATCCCATGAATTAATACTTTTAAAAGTTATTACAAAAAGGAATTAGTTCTACAGTGATCGAACCAAACTGGAAAACGTTTACATTACTATTTGTAGGTGCTTTGTGAATACCAAAATTATCAGAAGTAATTCCAGTAATGCAGAATATACACGTTTGCAAATGTGTAATTCAAGTCTAGTTTGCTAGATTCCTTGATTCAAAAGTAACAACAAATTTATCAGTGCAACTCTTCTACTTATTCAATTCTGGTTTATAAAATTGGCGGCCGTGATTAAGGTTTACTGAGCTGGGAAGTCTCGCACTTCGGTTTCCATGCATTAAGTTAAATAGTGTAGAAGAAGATGGCATTTGAGCAATGGAAGAGAGTGGATGTTGAAGACAGATAACTAATATGGATGTGGTCAATCCTATTTATAGTGTACAATGTTGTAATTCTAAATTACTGTTGATTCTGCTTTTTTAATTTGTTTACTCAGTCTTGTTTAGCTGAAATTGTATGTCTGCCTCTGAAATACTCAGAATTAGTGCTGGAGGCTGGTACAATTGCAACATTTAAAAGGCTTTTGGATAGGTATATGAATAAGAAGGGTTTGGAGGGATATGGGCTGGGTGCTGGCAGGTGGGACTAGATTGGGTTGGGATATCTGGTCGGCATGGACTAGTTGGACCGAAGGGTCTGTTTCCATGGTGTACATGTCTATAGAAATTTAAATTTAAAACTAATAAAGTCTCTGAATAAAAGTTAAAGCCATGGTGACAAATAAGATACCAGCCAACATGCATCCATTTTAAACAAATTTGTCTAAAAAGCATCTTAATAGCTGATGGGTTTACAAGCAACTTTAAATGTTTTCAACTGTAAAATTTCCTATTGCACCAATAAGATATTTGTATTAATTAAAATCAGGGCCGCCGCCGCCATCACAATTGGTTTTGAAATATGGCAGTGATGCAAGTTGACTGCTTTGTATGTTGCAAGTTAGGTTATGGGAAGATGACTACTATTATAGTAAAATGAAATAATTTTCAAAGTATTTTGTTTGGAATGATGCACTTCAATTTTGAAGCTTGTTTCAATTAATTGCCTGCATACTATTTTTCTGTTGTCCTTTATTTGACGTGAAATCTGTCCTATTGATCTTTTCTAATAATCTCTTCTATTATACTGTGCTGCTAGTTGTCTGCTCTCTTTGTAGTGTTTTACCAGTTGAATGGATGTAATGTAAAACAATGCAAATACTTCATTGTGTTTCAACCAATCAGCTGTTCGTAATCTGTTGCTTTGTCTCTATGGACAAGTGTAGTTTTCTTGATGTATGTTTTATAGTTGCACTTTAATACCAAAACCATTACTGTTGGCAGTTTGATACTTTGGTTTGTTTGGAGAAATGTGCAAAAGGACCCTAGTCAAATATTCATTTTTAACCAATTGATGACAACTGGTTTTGATTTTACTGATGCTATATAGAAAACGTGCACGTAATCAGTACACTGAGATTTTGTAATAGAAATAACAGTGAAGATAATTGTTTTATTGTCAGTATTGGGGAACACTGTCAGCTAATTCTGTCTCAATTGGAAACAAGTTGTCAGAGTCACCCTGTTCTTCCAGAAGCCTAGGCGAAAGTGAGGACTGCAGATACTGGGGATTAGAGTCAAGATTAGAGTGGTGCTAGAAAAGCACATCAGGTCAGGCAGCATTAGAGGAGCAGGAAAATCAAAGTTTCAGGCAGGAGCCCTTCATCAGGATTCCTGGAGTGAGGGTTGGGAAAGCCTGCTCAAGCTCTAAAATTGTTGAACTTGACATTGAACTCAGAAGTTAGTGGAGTTCCCAAGCCAAAATTTAGTTGTTCTTCCAGCTTGTGCTGAGCTTTGCTGGACACTGCAGCAAGCTTGAGATAGATGTTGGCCAGGGAACGAGGTGAAGTGGTTGGCAACTGCAAGATTGGGTCTTTTTTTTTTATGGACAGAATATGTGTTCTGTGAAGTGGTCACCTAATCTATGCTTTGTTTGCCCTATATAGAGGAGATCACATTGAGCAGCAAATGCAGTAAAGTGCTGCTTCGGCTGAAGGTGTTTCGCCCTTGGATACTGAGGAGGAAGGAAGTAAATAAGCAGGTGTTCAACCTTCTGCAGTTGAAGGAGGAGGTGCCGTGGGCCAGAGTGTATTAGAGGGAGTGATCCTTGCAGAAGGCTGACCAAGGAGGGAAGGGGAATGTGTGTCTGGTGGTGGCATTGCGCTGAAGGTACCTGAAGTAGCTAATGGGATGGAAAGGGGATCTTATCGTTGTGGGAGGAAAAAGAGGGGGTGAGGCTGAACAGAAGATCGGTCTGACCCCACTGAGGGCCCTGTCAACTACAATGCTAGGAAATCCTCAGTTTAGGAAGCAGGTGGACATTTTGGACGCTGCCTTGTCGAATTTGGCATCATGTGACGGAGGAACTGGGAGAATGGAATAGAGGTTTTACAGGATACGGGGTGCGAGGATGTATAATCAAGGTAACTAGGAGTCGGTGGGTTTATAGTGGCCAGTCTATCCTCAAAAATAGAAACAGATTATGGATGTAGGTTTGCTTGCAGAGCTGGAAGGTTCATTTTCAGACATTTCGTCACCATACTAGGTAACATCATCATTGAGCCTCCGGATGAAGCACTTTGGTGTAGCCCGCTTTCTGTTTATATATTTGGGTTTCCTTGAGTGAGGTGGTATCATTTCCTGTTCTTTTTCTCAGGGGGTGGTAAATGGGATCCAAGTTGATGTGTTTGTTAGTTCTGGTTGGAATGCCATGCTTCTAGGAATTTTTATGCGTGTCTCTGTTTGGCTTGTCCTAGGATGAATATGTTGTCCCAGTTGAAGTGGTGTCCTTCCTCATCTGTATGTAAGGATATTGGTGAGAGAAGGCATGCTGTTTTGTTGCTAGTTGGTGGCTAGTTTTCTGCCTGTTTGTCCAATGTAGTGTTTGTTATAATTCTTGCACATCAACTAGCCACAGGAATGACATCACCAATCCAAGGAAACCCAAACACAAATAGAAAGCAGGCTACACCACCAGTGCTTCATCCGGAGGCTCACTGAAGATGTTACCTAATATGGTGACACATGTCTGAAAACGAACCTTTCAGCTCAGCGAGCAAACTTACATCCAGAATATCAACCTGAGCTACAAATTTTCTCAACTTGCTAGAAACAGAGGTCAAGGAAAGGAGGAATCAACAGACCAGGTGAACATGAGTAGGGTGGAAATTGGAAGTGAAATTGATAAATATTTCCAATTCCAGACAAGAGAAGGAAGCAGCACCAATGATATTGGTATGTCGGCAGAAGAGTTGTGGGTGGAGAGTGGCATAGGACTGAAACAAGGATGTTCCATGTACCCCACAGAGATAGGAATAACTAGGGCCTTTTCAGGTACCCTTGACCACCCTTCTGACCTGAAGAAAATGAGAGTAGTTTAAAAACAATGAGAACAAGCTCAGCCAGGCAGAGGGGAGTGATGGGTGGGAGTGGTTCAGTCCTTTGTTCCAGGAAGAGGTGGAGAACGCTAAGAACATCCTGGTGGGGGATGGATGTGTAGAGGGAGGCCCCCTTGCCAAAGCTGTCGAAATTAAATAATTTAGTTAGGATGCTTGGTAGAAGAGTCTTTACTTGTGCCATTTCAATACATTCGCTTGTTTCAGTTCAAAGTTGAACCACCTTTTCAGTTCATCCCTTGTATAATATGTTGGTTTTCATATCCCTTTATAGGATAGACAGAAATGGTTTTGGTAGCTCTCTCTTTGCATTTCTTTCAAGCTAATACCACCTGTCTTTTCTTCTTCTCCTCCTCCTTTCTCTTTTTTTCCTTCTTCTTTTATGCACTTCTCATGATACTGCAGTTATCCCAATTTGTCCTCGTTCAGTATCTGCCAGCTCTATTGCCCCACCAACTTGTAAGAATCTTCACAATAGGACGTCTGACTGGTCAAGGTTCATAGTTGGCATACCTGATGTCAGTGGACAGAAGAAATCACCTTATCATCCAAAGGTAAGTGGCTGTATTGCTATATCGTGACTATTTCCATAGTTAACTATTTCCTGTTAAGTAATTTTTGTTTCTTTATAGTCATACAATCCCCACAGTGTGGAAACAGGCCATTCAGCCAAAGCAGTCTGCACTGACCGTCCTGAAGAGATTCACACTCAGACTCAGACCCATACCCTACCCTATCCCTGTAACCCTACATTTCCCATGGCTAATGCACCTAACTTACAGATCTCTGAACTCTGGACAATTTAGCATGCCCAGTCCACCTAACTTCCACATCTTTGGACTGTGGGAGGAAACAGGAGGACCCAGTGAAAGCCATGCAAACATGGGGAGAACATGCAAACTCCACACAGTCAATCGCCTGAGGTTGGAATGGAACACTGGTACCTGTGAGGTAACAGTGCTGACCACTGAGCCCATTACATTTGTACAAGTGTTCAATTCTGTGGGAGCAAAGAATCACTAAATCCTTAAAACACAATCAAAGAAAAAAATGAATTTTGTGCCAAAAAGTTACAGTAAGTTAATTTGGTTTGAAAGTTGGTTTTGAAATTTGTGGGGAAGCAATCAGCATTCATTATTAACTGGGCTTGTGAAAGGTAATCTGATATGTAGAAACAAATAATTTAAAATGCCTTCTCTTGCTTTTCCCATTTACTAAAATTTTTAGAGAGTCGAGTTAAGCTTGTTAAGTATAACTTTCAATTTTGACAGAATCTAGTGGTTAATGACCTGAACTGTAAACCCCTGTATAGTGGAGAAAATGTTCAGTGCTATTGTGTACTTAAGGAAAATTTCTGAAATCACATCATAGTCTTTAGTTGAGCAAGGCATCTTTTTTACTTTTTCTCAAACAAAGTAACACACTACATTCTTACTAATACTGTGCTTTCCTGTATTATCTATGCATACTGAAAAACCTGTACCTTTAATTACCTTAGTCATGAATG
This sequence comes from Chiloscyllium plagiosum, assembly GCF_037043375.1. Classification (NCBI taxonomy): domain Eukaryota; kingdom Metazoa; phylum Chordata; class Chondrichthyes; order Orectolobiformes; family Hemiscylliidae; genus Chiloscyllium; species Chiloscyllium plagiosum. Next base: position 99,869,986 of record NW_028270141.1, read on the forward strand.
ATTTATCATTGTCCATGAGAGACACCATCTACTCCCTCAGGCCAACTTGCTTCCAAGCTCGCTTGTTAATTGTTTATTAATAGTTCTCTCTTCAAATACCAACCTTGGTGAATCTGTCTCACTCCTCACCTCAGAAGTAAACAGCTTGGCCCCTCAGCCCTTGCAGACTACTGCACCATCATAAACCTTTGTTTCCTTAGTCCTTGAAGTATTGTCATCTTTCAAATTCATGTCGGTCTTTTCTGTAACTCAAATCATAAGCTTCAGTAAGGTTTCTACTCCTGTCATAGTACTGAAACGTTTCTTAGTGAAAAATGATCAATTTTGTGACTGCGCCAAAGATACGCAATTCCCGCCTTTCTCATCCTGTCTGCAGCAATTGACATGGTTGATCACACTATCTTCCTCCATTACTACTTCACTATTGTCCACTCAGATGGAACTCCAGTCACTTTATTCACTGACTATGATGAGATAAGAAAATCACTTGCAATACCTTCTCTTCCCACTTCTGCAGGTTTACCCATTATGTTTAAATTAAAACCCCAGGTTCTGGACTCCCTCTGCCATTAGGAACATGCTTCCTGCATCTAACTTGTCTAATCCTGTTAGAATTTTACAGGTTTCTATGTGATCTCACCCTCATTCTTCTTGGGTCCTAGTCAATAAAATCCTAACTGATTCAATCTCTCATGTCAGTCCTGCCATCCTGTGCATCAATTTGATAATCTTTGCTACACTCGCTCTATAGCCAGAATATCCTGTCTCAGATAAGGAGACCAAAGCTGCACACTGTTTCAAGTACAGCCTCACCAATGCCCTATATAGTTGCAGCAAGACTCCCTTGTTCCTGTACTCAAATCCTCTCGCTATGAAGGCTAAAGTATAGAATGCCACCTTTATTGCCTGCTCCACCTCTGACTGGTGCATCATAACATCCAGGTCTTACTGAACATTCTCCTCTCTGTGTACAGTCATTCAAGGAATAATCTGCCACATTATTTTTGCTACCAAAGTGGATAACGTCTCATTTATCCACATTCTACTGCATCTGCCATGCATTTGCCCACTCACTCAGCCTATCTAAATAACACTGTAACATCTCTGCATTCTCCTTTCAACTCACCAACCCAGCTTTGTGGCATCTGCAAGTTTTGAGATATTCAATTTAGTTCCCTCATCTAAGTCATTAACACATACTGTGAATTGCTGGGGTCCTGGTACTGATTCTTGCAGCACTATAAGTCATTGCCTGCCATTTATGAAAGTGACCCATTTGTTACTACCATTTCCTGTTTGCTAGCCAATTTTCTATCTATCTCCATACATTATCCCTAATCCCACACACTTTAATTTTACTCGTTCATCTCTGTGAGAGACTGTCAAAAGCCTTCTGAACGTCCAAATAAACCACATTCATTGGCTGCCCTGAATCAACTCTGCCAGTTACAACCTTAAAGCATTCTAGTAGACTTGGCAAGTATGATTTCTCTTTTATAAATCCCACGCTGACTGTGACTGATTCTGCTGCTGTTTTGAGTGTTCTGCTATAAAATCCTTGAAAATAAACCCTAGCATACTCCCCACTACTGATGTCAGAATCACTTTGTCTCTTCTTTTAAATAGTGGATTACATTAGCTACCCTCCAATCTGTAGGAAATGTGCCTGAAGATCTTTGATAATGCATCCAATATTTCTCTGGTCACTTCATCAAATACTCTGGAATGTAGACTAACAAGCCCTGGAGACTTATCAGCCTTCAATCCCAACAGTTTCTCCAACACCATTTCTCTACAAATACAGATTTGTTTCCGTTCCACCCTCTGACTAAACCCTGTGTTCCCTTTCATTTCCATTACATTTTTTTGTGTCCTCCTTTATGCTAATGTAATACCCCGTTTTAAGAAGGGAAGGAGGCAGAAAATGGGAAATTATTAACCACTTAGCCTGACCTCCGATGTTAGATTAAATCCATTGTTAAGGATTAAATTATGGTGTACTTGGAAGTGCATAGTAAAATAGGGCAGAATGGGCATGGCATCGTCAAGGACAGGTAATGCTTGAAAAATCTGTCCGAATTCTTTGAGTAGGTAACGAGCATATTAGGCAAAGGAGAACAATTCAGCATGATCTATTTGGATTTCCAAAAGGCCTTTGACAAAGTGCCGCACAGGAGGCTGCTAAATAAAAGCCCGTAGTGTTAGACGTTAATGGCATGGATAGAGGATTGGCTGACTGGGGAGATAAAAGGGGTCTTTTGTAGGATGGCAGTGCGTGACTGATGGAATTCCATCGGGGTCCATGTTGAGCCCACAACTGTTCACGTTTATTTATTAACGAACTGGACAAAGCAACTGATGAGGGCTGTTACTAAGTTTCCAGGTAAGAGATTGGTGGGGGGATAGGTAGTGTTGATACAGTGGGGACACTGCTAGAGGACTTGGACAGGCTAGAACAGTGGGCACAGAATTGGCAGATGGAACACGATGTGAGCAAATGTGAAGTTATGCACTTTGAGGAAGAATAGAGGTATAGACTATTTTCTAAGCTGGGAAAGGATTTGGAAATCTAAAACAAAGAGACATGGGAGTCCGAATTTAGGCTTCTGTAAAGGATAGCACACACGTTCAGTTGGCAATTAGGAAGGAGGCTCTGGTCAGGCCATATTTAGAACATTGAGTAATTTTGAGTCTCTTATCAAAGAAAGATTTTGATGGCCTTGGGAAAGGACCTGAGAGGTCTGCAAGAGTGATCCCAGGAATGATGGGCTTGTCATATGAGGAGCAGTTGAGAACTCTGGGTCTATATTTGGAGTTTAGACGGATGAGGGATGAATATTATTGAAACTTGCAGAATGCTGAGAAGTCGAGATAAAGTGAAGATGGAGAAGATATTTCCACAAGGAGGAGAGACTAGGAACTCAGGGCAAAGCCTTGGAATGAAGAGGCAACCCTTTAAAACAGATGATTTTCTTCAGCAAGAGGTTGGTGAATCTGTGGAACTCATTGCCGCAGAAGGCTGCGGAGGCCAATCATTGATTGTACTTAAGACAGTGATATGTTTTTGATTAGTAAGGGAATAGAGGGTTGCAGGGAAAAGGCAGGAGCACGGAGCTGAAAAACAGATCAACCGTGATCGAATGGTGGAGCAGACTCGATGGGTCGTATAGCCTAATTCTATTCCTATATCATATGGTTTTTGCCTCGGTCTTAGACTATGAATTTAGTTCGTAAGCCATTTCTTTGTTCTTTGTTTCTGTCTAAGAGACATACATTAGTTTGCACCAATCTTTTTTCTTTGCATACCTAAACAAACCCTTAGTTCTTATGTTCTTTGCAAGTTTACCTGCGTACCTTTTTTCCCTTCGTAATCAATCCCTTGGCCCTCCCCTTAGTAACCTTCCCTCAGTATGCTTTTTTCAATCTAATGTTATCTGTAATTTTGCCTTTGAACCATGGTTTGGTCTCTGTTCTCTTTGCACACTTTCATCAGATAGGAAGAAACAACCTTTTCAGGTCACCCATTTGTTCTAAGAATGTTTGACATTGCGTATCCACTGCCAATCCTCACTGAAATATTTTCCCAATTCATCATAGCCAACTCATGCCTAATGCAGTCATATTTTCACGTTTCTTAAGATTCAGAGACACTATCACTGCAATTCGAGCTCTTATTTCATAGTTATATCTCCTTATGTAATCTATTTACAGAATTGTAGATATTTTCTAACCAACTCTGTTCAGAGATATGATGCATGTCAAGTGGGGCTTGAACCCAGACCCCAGCTCCAAGGTAGTGAAACTCCAACAGAACCACAAGAGGCCATTTTACAGGAGTATGGATATTTTTTAATCAACCTGCTCAGATATTATGACACATCTCTGGAGCAGTTCTAGCCCTGGGGCAGGAGCAGTAGCACTACCGCAAGATCCCTAAAATTGGATCGTACACTGCCAGCAGTGGAGGTGCTATGGTTAGATATTTTCAAATAAGCCTGTGCAGATTTATTATTACATGACCCTGGAGAAAGTGGGGCTTGTGGCCAGGCCTCCTGGCTCAGAAGTTGGGACACTACTACTTTTACTACTACTAAACTACAAGAGCCCATTTTATAGGACCAGTTCAGATGTATCATGAAACATCTCTTAAATCATTTAGTATGTATTATGAAGAGCTGGGATTCAAAACTAATCTTCACGGTATTCCACTAGTCGCTGCCTGCCATTCAGAAAAAAAACGTTTATTCCTACTCCAACCCATGCACTATCCAAGGCTTAGTGTTTGGCTTGGCTAAGCACCATTTCTCTTTCCTTAACTGAATTTCTGTTGTCTTTGTCCAACAGGGAGCTCTAGTTTTGTTTATCCCACCTTCCCTCTTTTGAGGGAATATACCTCATCTGCATGCAAACCATCTCCTCTTTGAAAGTAGCCCATTGTTCAGCTATGTCTTTCCCATAATTCCAGTCTGTGTTCTTGCCCGTTGATTTATCCTTACTTAGAAAATGGTATTGGTCAATCTGTCATCCTAAACTTTTTTGGTTAAATGATCACTGTCCCATAAATGTTCCATCACTTATTAAATAATATACTTGGTGCATCTCATGCCCAGGAACCCAGTGCAGTAGCAGTGCTTCCTTTCTTGGACTTAAACACATGCTCCTGTTGGAAATTTGCTACTCCTGATACCACATTGTTTGGGAAATATATTTACTTCCTTTGCATAATAAACTTCTGTTTTATTTTTGAAACTGAATCTGCAGCATTGCATGTTTGTATTTCAGTAAAAGAACAATAAAACCAGATTTCAGTCTGGGATTTAGTTTTTTTTTAATAGATATTTTTATTAGAAATTTAACATTTTTACAAGTTTACAAAAATAAACAAAACTCTCAGATATAAACATTGATATACAATTAGTTCAAATATACAATAGCCAAAATTTAACAAAAAAAACAAAACAAAAACAAATAAAAAAAAACCAGAAAAGAAAAAAAAAACAAAACTCAACTATCTACTAATCTAACCTACAACTAACCAGAGTGTATATTTAAGTCTCTTACATGCTCGGAATGTGTTAACATCAGATGTAATAAAACCCGTATTTGTGCGGGATTCCTCCCCCGAGGGGCCCCGGACCAGCCAGGTTTGTAATCTCAATTAAATAAAAGCCCTTGTTAGGATAGCCGAAATATCTGTATGTAATTCAAGAAGGGCTGCCATATTTTATAAAATAATTCGGTCTTTCGGTGCACCATATTTGTAAGGAAGTCAAGGGGAATACATTCCATAATTAATCTGTGCCAATTTGAAAATCCAGGGGGGCCCTCAGCCACCCAGTTTACCAAACTATTTTTCCTTGCACAGAAAGAAAGAATAGAAAATAGTCTCTTCCCGTACTTGTCCAGGGAGGGAAAGTTCGAAAAGCCCAAGAGGAGAGATACAGGGTCCACTTTAATTTCCATTCCTAAAATTTCTGTCAGGGTACTTGCTACTTTAGTCCAATATCTATGGATCTTATGACAGGTCCATAAGCAATGTACAAGAGTGCCCACCTCTATTTTGCATTTAGGACACATTGGAGATGCTCCTGCCTTAAATTTTGCCAATCGAACTGGTGCTATATGGGCCCTATGAAGTATCTTCAGCTGGATAGCCTGGGTTCTGTTACAGATAGTAATTCTTCTAGCATTTTCCCAGATATCATTCCACGTTTCTGTAGAGATTTCTAGTCCCAAATCCTGATCCCATGTTTTAAGCAGATTATCCATATCTCCCGATACTTCATCATGTAGTAAGTGATAAATAGTACTGAAGTAAGATACCCCCACTGGTCGTAGGACACTACATTCTCTATCGGATTTATAAAGACTATCTAATAACGTAGTCTTCTTCTGTATATAATCTCGAATTTGGAAGTATCGAAAGAGGTCTCCATTGGATAATTTCTGACGCAGCTGTTCAAAAGACATCAGGAGCCCGTCTTTAAATAGATCTCCTAAACATGAGATACCCCTGGATCTCCAGAGTTTAAAAGTGGCATCTGTTAACCCCGGTTGAAATCCCCATGCTCCCACTATCGGTGCATCGGGGGATGTTTCATGTCAATTGCCCTCATTTTGCCGCATTATATTCCAAGCCTTGATTGTATTTAGTATTATAGGGTTTTTACAGTGATCCGTAATGATTTTCCTCTTGTCTGAGAATAAAAGGTTAATAAGTGGGTATTTTACTTGAGAGGCCTCGATGTCCAACCAGATTGATTGTGGATCAGACAAGACCCAATCAGCTATGTAACTTAATAGGGAACTTAACTGATATTTCCTAAAGTCTGGGAAGTCCAACCCACCCCTTGCCTGTGGAAGCTGTAGCTTCAGCTTAATGAGGGGCCGCCGATGATCCCAGATAAAGGAACCCAGCCAGCCATATAATTTACATAAAGCAGTCCTCGGCAGCATCACCGGAAGCATTCTCATAGGATATAGGAGACTGGGCACGACATTCATTTTGATTAGTGCTATTCTACCCAACCAGGAAATTGGTAGGTCTCCCCATTGCTGGAGGTCCTGCCTTATCCTTTCCAGTAAATGCACAAAATTAGCCTTATACAACTGACCAAATACTGGAGTAATAAAAATGCCTAAATATAAGAAGCCCTCCAGGGACCAGCGAAAGGGGAAAAGGGAACCGTCCGCTAAGCGGGGTATCATAGCAAGGCCACCCATTGGCATAGCCTCCGATTTTGAAAAATTAATTTTATAGCCTGAGAATGCACTAAATGTATTGATAACTTGGATTAGGCGAGGTATGGACATCAAAGGGTTACTGAGGAATAGAAGAACATCATCTGCATAAAGGGTAATTTTATGTTTACCTGTACCAATCCTTGGGGCCACAATATTAGGATCAGCTCGTATAGCTTCTGCTAGTGGTTCAATTATTAGCGTAAATAACAATGGCGAGAGGGGACATCCCTGACGGCAGCCCTACCCACACTGAAGCTATCCGAACCTAATCCATTAGTAACCACAACTGCTTTGGGATCACTATACAATGTTGAGACCCATTTGGTAAACACCTGTCCAACGCCAAACCTCTCCAATGTGTAAAACAAATATGACCATTCGACCAATGCTTTTTCCGCGTCTAATGAAACCACTACTCCTGGTATCTTTCCCTGATGGCAGGATTGAATCGTACTCAAAACCCTTCTAATATTATTGGATGATCTACGGCCCTTAATAAACCCCGTCTGATCCTCCTTTATAATATGTGGCAGTATACTTTTTAGTCTCAGTGCTAACGTTTTAGAGAGGATTTTAAAATCTACATTTAGCAAGGATATTGGTCTGTATGATGTACAATCTTCTGGGTCCTTTCCTTTTTTAAGGATGAGAGATATTTGCCTCTTTAAGCGAAGGCAGGAGACAGCCCTGACTATATGCATAGTTATACATGTCCATAAGTGGACCAGCCAGTATTTCTGTAAATTCTTTATAGAATTCAGCTTGAAAACCATCTGGGCCCGGTGCCTTACCATTTTGAAGGTGCCTAATTGCATCAACTATTTCTTGGGGTGTAAGAGGAGCATTTAGGACCGATACTTGTTCTGGAGTTAGGCCTGGAAAAGTCATATTTTTAAAAAATGACTGCATCCTCTTCATCCTATCTTCACAATCCTGTGATTGAAATAACTCAGAATAAAATTCTCTAAAGATCGCATTAATCTTTTTGTGATCATGAGTCAAAATACCTGTACTTTCCTTGATAGATGTAATAGTCTGAGGGGCCTTTTTTTTCTTTGCAAGAAATGCTAAGTATCTACCCAGTTTGTCGCCATATTCATATAACCTTTGCTTTGCAAATAATATTTCCCTCTTAGCCGTTTGAGTAAGCGTAGTGTTTAGAGCTGTCCTAAGAGCTGTAATCCTTTGCAATTTAATAATAGGTCTATCAGTGTATGCTGTTTCAGCCGCTTTTAAGCGGGCTTCAAGCAGACGCTGTTGTTCTCCCTTTAATTTCTTCTGGGTCGCTGAGTAGGAGATGATCAAGCCTCGCGTGTAAGCTTTGATGGTCTCCCACATCATTGCCGGGTTGCTAGTGTACCTGAATTAATTTCTAGAAAAGTTTTAAATTCTTGAGAGAAGTACTTTACAAATTTACTATCTTTCATTAGGAAGGGGTCCATACGCCAATGCCGAGGGGATGTCCCATTGTTCCTCGCCTTAATTTCCATATATACAGCAGCGTGGTCGGAAATTGCTATACTACCTATTTTACAGGATGATATCGAATTTTAAAAAATCGAGGGGGCAAAAAACATATCAATTCTGGTATGACATTTATGTGGATTAGAGTAGAAAGAAAAATCTCTGCCCTGTGGATGAAGACATCTCCATACATCTTCTAATCCTAATTCTTTGTTCAGATCCATCAATTGTCTAGATCTGGGAGATACTCCTGCAGTACTCTTGGGAATCCAATCTATTTCCGGATCCATAATACAATTAAAGTCTCCCCCTATAATTATATGACGGGCATCAAAAGCCATCAATTTTGAAAAGGCTCCCATTATAAATTTAAAGGGGTGTGCCGGGGGGCAGTACAAATCTAAAATCCCATATTCCTCTCCATTTATGAGGGCTTTAATCAAGATATATCGTCCAGATTCGTCTTTATCTGCTTTAGGATTTTGAAAGGGAAATTCTTCTGAACAAGAATAACAACTCCCCTGTTTTTCGAGCTAAAAGAAGAAAAAAAGGCCTGATCAAATCCGCCCTGTTGTAATTTCAAGTGTTGTTTATCTGACAGGTGTGTCTCCTGTAGGAGAGCTATGTCCATTCTTTCCTCAAGATTTGATAATATTTTCTTCCTCTTGACTGGTGAATTACTCCCCTTGACATTCCAGGTGCACCACTTAACCGACTGATCAACCATAATCCTCTGGGCCAATCAGAGACCCCTCGGGAGGGGGAACCCTATCCAGAACATCCCGAGCGTAGAGCATATAAAATTTACAAAAATAAAACCTCTTTAATACACCCACAACAATACAATAAAAAACTATTTCTAAATTTTAAAAAAATATATAAAACGTATCGAAGTGGAGATTTTCCCCCTTGTTCCCAGGGGGTGTCACTTCCTCTCCAAAAGTCCATCCTATCCTCTCCCAACCAATGCCCCACCCTTGACCCAGGCGCTCCTCAATAAAATGAGGAGAATTCAAATATAATACAAAGCTAGAGTTAACAGTGAGCACCCTACCCCCACCCATACCAACACCTGGCTATATTTGGTAATGTTAATACCATATATAAACATATAACTATAAAATTTCCGCCTCAACAAAGAATAATTAAATATAATAATACAAAATAACAAGGGGAAAACAACCCCGCTCCTCGAGACAGAGGTAAAATTGAATAAGGTAACCACCTCCCCCCACAACATTAACCAAACCATACACGCACGCACATGCACGCACATGCACGCACACGCACGCACGTACGCACACACACATGCACACATACGCGCGTGCGCACACGCACACGCACATACACACACGCCTCATATATAACAGAATAATAAATAAAATAATAACAGAAAAACAACCACAAGGGGGGGGGGGAGAAAATCAAATCCCTCTCCCCACCCCCCATGATAATATTAAACAGTAAGGTAAGAGGAAAAAAAAGGGGGGATATAAACCAAAGCGGGGGGGAAAGGCAGACCAACATCCATTATCTCTTACAGTTTATCTGAGAGAGTCCAAGAATTCCTTAGCCTTTTCTGGTGATCCAAAATTATATACGGATCCTTCATGGTTAAAGCGTAACATCGCTGGGTAGCGTAAGGAGTACTGAATATTTAAGTCCCTTAAACGCTTCTTCGCCTCGTCGAATGCCTTCCTCTTTCGGACCAGAGCTGGGGAAAAGTCCTGAAATAGCATGATCTTGGATCCTTTATAGATCATAGGTTGGGGGTCTTTTCCGAGATTTCTAGAGGCTTCTAGGAGTATCTGCCTCTCCTTATAGCTCTGCAGCCGGAACAGGACAGGGCGCGGGCGCTGGTTCGAGTCGGGCCCGCGTATTGCGACCCGGTAGGCCCATTCCACCCTTACCTGGCCTGATCCAGCTTGCAGATTTAAAAGCTGTGGCAGCCACTGCTCCAGGAACGCTGTAAGCTGGCCTTCCTCTTCCCGTTCGGGAAGGCCCAGCAAACTAATATTTTTTCGACGACCTCGAGAGTCCGGACCTGATCCACGGCCGATTGAGCGGCAGTTTTGGAGGTCGCGGCCTTTAGCTCCGCCCCTCTGACTCGGCGTTCAATTTCTTGGATTTCTCGGTCGTGCTTCTGCAGCGCGGCCGAGAGCGAGTCCCAACGATTTCTGGATTCTGCCATAAAGGCATCGATCTTCGAGTCAAGCTTGGAAATCATTTCTGCAAGGCTTGTTACTGTAGGTAAGTCCCCCGGGCTGGCTGTGGACACCTCTGCTGCAGCTGGAGAGGATGGGGGAGGGGTTCCTGCTTGCTGAGAGCTGCGGGCTCCCTTCCCTTTAGTCATTTTTACTTAGGATTAAATTGTTTAAATGTAATATTACACAACTAATTAAATTACACAACTATTATAAATGATTTGGTGAGCGTGGTAGGGGGTGGGTGACCCACTGTACCCAAGTCTTGGGAGGAGCACTATAGACTCAGTCTTGCTGGGTCGCCGCCATCTCGGATCCCCTCAGTCTGGGATTTTAGTTGTTCACTATATTAATGTCACCTGGGATCATCACAACCCAATTAGAAATCAACCTTGGGCTTTTGATAGCTGTAATCTGTCAAAAGTATTTTGTTAGTGAATGTTCCTTACCATGTTTTTTGTTTGCATCTCTATTGGGGTTGGGTTTGAAACAAACAATGTAGTAGACTAGAAAGATTGAAAGTGTAAAATTGTTGCAGAAAACTAATCATTAAAGTTGAAAGTACTGGAGATGTATTGGTTATCATGAACTGAAGTATTATACATATCTAACAAAGTATATGGATTGATAGATTACGTATGCCAGTATGTTTTTTTGAGCACCATCACATTGGTAGTAATAAAATGAATTTGGACTGGACTTGTCCTAGGTTGACAAAAATGAAAAAGAGAGAGAAAATGAAAGGGAGAAGAATGCACTTGTAGCTTTAACCGCGAATGCAACAGTGAAAAAGTCAAATTCTCCTTTAATCGTGAAACATAAGTCACCAGTGCCATCCACAGTCCGGTAAGGCAGACATCTTATTCTAGAAATGTAAACTTCTAGAAATGCATAGAATTGTAAACTTCTGAAATTAAGTGATTTTGATGTATTTATTCCATAGTTTGAAATGAAACCTGAATGAAGAATGTATAAGGGAAACATAATTTTTAATTACTTTGTCCCTGTCTTTATGACTTGCTTTGTTTTTACTGTATTGTACAACTTTTTTGAATAGATCATCAACGAAAGTATCAACTTCTGCAGTGAATGAGAAACCTTTTGATTCACCACCTGACTCAGTAAAGAGTTCATTAAACCTGCAACTACCTTCTCCAGGAAATGTTGGCCCAGTCAAAACTTCTGAGAGTGAGAAAAAGGATCAAGAGAAAGAAGGACTACAAGATGAAGAAAATGCAGATAAGCAGCTCCCTGTCTCCCCTCCAACAGCATCAGTTAAGCAGCCCATGTCTGTTGAAGAGTCTGCTACAAAACCAGAGTGTAAAGGTATTGATGAAAGGAAAAAGATTAGCAAGGATTAAATATGGACCCATTACAGGTGGGGACAGGAGAATTTGTAATGGAGAACAGAGATGGCAGAGAAACTAAACAGTTATTTTTCGCCTGTCTTCATGTAAGAAGATACAGAAAACCCCTCAAATACTAGGGGACCAAGGGACTTGTGTAACTCAAGAGCAAAAACAAGTTAGTATTTGTAAAGAGCTAGTACTGGGAAAATTAGCTGGATTGAGAGTTGATAAATCTGAATCAGATGAGCTTTATCAATGCTGAAGAAAGTAGCAAGGGAGATGGTGGATACATTGGTATTTAATGTTTGTAACTCTATGGATTTTAAAAAGGTTCCTCCTGACTGGTCAATAGTAAATGTAACCCCACATTTTAAAGGGAGAATGGAGAGTTGTCGACCTGTTAGCTTGATGTCCACAGCAAAAGAAAATCTATTTGAAGAGGATGCAATAACTGAACATTTGGAAAGAATGGCAAAATTAGGCTGAGTCAACCTAGATTTATGAAAGTGAAATTAATATTTGACAAAATTGGAGTATTTTTGAGGTTGCTTGGAGCTATAGGCTCTTATTCCTGTAGTTCCTGGTCCATTGGGCTTTTTTAGAATATAGAACATAGAAAAGTACAGCACAGAACAGGCCCTTTGGCCCAGGATGTTGTGCCGAGGTTTAATCCTAATGTAAAAAATAATAACTTAACCTACACACCCCTCAACTCCCTGCTCTCCATGTACTTGTCCAGCAGTTGCTTAAATGTCCCTAATGACTCTGCTTCCACCACCACCGCTGGCAACGCATTCCATGCATTCACAACTCTCTGCGTAAAGAACCTACCTCTAACGTCTCCTCTATACCTTTCCCCTAATATCTTAAAACTGTGACCCCTTGTACTCGTTAATCCTGTCCTGGGGAAAAGTCTCTGGCTGTTGACTCTATATATTCCTCTCATTATCTTGTATACCTTGATCAGGTCTTCTCTTTTTCCTCCTCCTCTCCAGAGAAAAGTCCGAGCTTTATCAACCTTTCTTCATAAGGCAAGCCCTCCAGTTCAGGCAGCATCCTGCTAAACCTTCTTCACATTCTCTCCAAATTCTCTATCTTTTCTATAGTAGGGTGACCAGAACTGTACACAATATTCCAAGTGTGGTCTCACCAGGGACTTGTAGAGCTGTAGCAAAACCTCACGGCTCTTAAACTCGATCCCCCTGTTAATGAAAGCCAAAACACCATATGCTTTCTTAACAACCCTATCCATTTGGGTGGCAACTTTCAGGGATCTATGTACTTGTACACCCAGATCCGTCTGTTCCTCCACACTATCAAGAATCCTGTCTTTAATCCTATATTCAGCATTCCAGTTCGGCCTTCCAAAATGCATCATTTCGCATTTATCCAGGTTGAACTCCATCTGCCATTTCTCAGCCCAGCTCTGCATCCTGTCTGTCGTGATGCAGCCTGTAATAGCCCTCAATACTATCGACGACACCTGCAACCTTTGTGTCATTTGCATATTTACTAACCCACTCCTCCACTTCCTCATTCAAGTCATTTATAAAAACTACGAAGAGCAGAGGCCCAAGAACAGAGCCCTGCGGGACCCCACTCAACACTGACCTCCAGGCAGAATACTTTCCATCTACAACCACTCTCTGCCTTCTGTCAGTCAACCAATTCTGAATCCTGAAGAAGGGCTCATGCCCGAAACGTTAATTCTCTTGCTCCTCGGATGCTGCCTGACTTGCGCTTTTCCAGCAACACATTTTCAGCTCTGAATCCAAATAGCCAAATCTCCCTGTATCCCATATTTCCTGACTTTATGAATGAGCCTACCATGGAGAACCTTTATCAAATGCCTTGCTGAACTCCATATACACCACATCCACTGCTTGATCTTCGATCTGTCTTGTCACCTCCTCAAAGATTTGTGAGGCATGACTTGCCCCTCACAAAGCCATGCTGACTGCCTTTAATCACGCTATGATTTGCCAAATAGTCATAAATCGTATCCCTCAGAATTCTTTCCAAAACTTTGCTGACCACAGACGTAAGACTGACTGGTCTGTAATTGCCAGGGATTTCCCTATTACCCTTCTTGAAAAGAGGAACAACATTTGCCTCCTTCCAATCCTCCAGTGCGACACTCATGGAGAGTGAGGAGGCAAAGATCTTCGCCAGCGGCTTAGCAACCTCCTTTCGCTTCCCGGAGCAGCCTAGGATAAATCTGGTCTGGCCCTGGGGAATTATCAATCTTAATGTTTTCCAAAATTTCCAGCACATCAACTTTATCAGTCTTGATCTGGTCAAGCCAGTATCCTAGCTCCTCAGAGTTCTCATTCACAACAAGGTCCTTTTCCTTAGGCTTTCTATAGGTATGTCAGGAATAAAAGAATGACTAGGGTAGGAATAGGTCCAGTCAAGGATAGTAGTGGGAAGTTGCGTGTGGAGGCTGAAGAGATTGGGGAGACACTGAATGAATACTTTTCGTCAGTATTCAATCAGGAACAGGACATTGTTGTCAATGTGAATACTGAGTCACAATTAAGTAGAATGGATGGCTTTGAGGTATGTAGAGAAGAGGTATTGGAAATTCTGGAAAGGGTGAAAATAGATAAGTCCCCTGGGCCTGATGGCATTTATCCTAGGATTCTCTGGGAAGCAAGGGAGGAGATTGCAGAGCCATTGGCCTTGATTTTTATGTCCTCGTTGTCTACAGGAGTAGTGCCAGAAGATTGGAGGCTAGCAAATGTGGTTCCCTTGTTCAAGAAGGGGAGTAGGGATAACCCTAGTAACTATAGGCCGGTGAGTCTCACTTCTGTTGTGGTCAAAGTCTTAGAGAGAATTGTAAGGGATAGGATTTATGAACATCTGGATAGGAATAATGTGATCAAGGATAGTCAGCATGGTTTTGTGAAGGGCAGGTCGTGCCTCACAAACCTTATTGAATTCTTTGAGAAGGTGACTAAGGAGGTGGACGAGGGGAAAGCAGTAGATGTGGTGTATATGGATTTTAGTAAGGCGTGTGATAAGGTTCCCCATGGTAGACTACTGCAAACAATACGGAGGTATGGCATTGAGGGTGAGTTGGAGGTTTGGATTAGGAGTTGGCTGGCTGGAAGAAAACAGAGGGTAGTAGTTGATGGCATCTTGGAGTGCTGTCACTAGCGGTGTTCCGCAAGGATCTGTTTTGGGACCATTGCTGTTTGTCATTTTTATAAATGACCTGGAGGAGGGGTTAGAAGGTTGGGTGAGCAAGTTTGCGGATGATACGAAAGTCGGAGGAGTTGTAGACAGTGAGGAAGGATGTGGCAGGTTACAGCGGGATATAGATAAGCTGCAGAACTGGGCAGAAAGGTGGCAAATGGAGTTCAATGTAGCTAAGTGTGAGGTGATTCACTTTGGTAAGAGTAATAAAAAGATGGGGTACTGGGCTAACGATCGGATACTTGGTAGTGTGGATGAGCAGAGGGATCTTGGTGTCCATGTACACAAATCTTTGAAAGTTGCCACCCAGGTAAATAGTGCGGTGAAGAAGGCATATGGCGTACTGGCTTTTATTGGTAGAGGAATTGAGTTCCGGAGTACTGACATCATGTTGCAGTTGTATAAGACTCTGGTGCGGCCCCATCTGGAGTATTGTGTGCAGTTTTGGTTGCCATACTATAGGAAGGATGTGGAGGCACTGGAACGGGTGCAGAGGAGGTTTACCAGGATGTTGCCTGATATGGTAGAAAGATCGTATGAGGAAAGGCTGAGGCACTTGGGGTTGTTTTCATTGGAGAAAAGGAGGTTTAGGGGTGACTTGATAGAGGTGTATAAGATGATTAGGGGTTTAGATAGGGTCGACAGTGAGAATCTTTTTCCACGTATGGAGTCAGCTATTACAAGGGGGCATAGCTTTAAATTAAGGGGGGGGGTAGGTTCTTTACTCAGCGAGTCGTGAGTTCATGGAATGCCCTGCCAGTAGCAGTGGTGGACTCTCCCTCATTATGGGCTTTAAGCGGGCATTGGATAGGCATATGGAGGATAGTGGGCTAGTGTAGGTTAGGTGGGCTTGGATCGACGCAACATCGAGAACCGAAGGGCCCGTACTGCGCTGTATTCTTCTATGTTCTATGTTCTATAAAACTGAAGCAAGATGCTCATTTAGGGCTTCCCCTATCTGTTCAGACTCCACGCACAAGTTCCCTACGCTATCCTTGATTGGCCATTCCTTCTCCCCTGATCATTCTGTTATTCCTCACATGTGTAAAATGTCTTTGGGTTCTCCCTAATCCTATTTGCCAAGCCTTTTTCGTGCCCCTCCTGGCTCTCCGTCCATTCCTGAGCTCCTTTCTAGCAAGCCTGTAATCCTCTAAAGCTGTGCTAGATCCTTGCTTCATCCACTTTACATAAGCTGCCTTCTTGCTTTTGACGAGAAGCTCCTCTGTTCTCGTCATCCAAGATTCCTTAATCTTTCCCCTTCTTACCTGTCTCAGAGGAATAAATGCGTGCATCACTCTCAACAACTGCTCCTTAAACAGTCTCCACATATCTGCTGTGCCCTTTCTGTGGAACAATTGTTCCCAGTCTGTACTTCCCAACTCCTGTCTGATAGCGTCATAATTTCCTTTTCCCCAATTAAATATCTTCCCTCAGTAACTGCTCCTTTCCCTCTCTCAGGCTATGTTAAATGTTAGGCAGTTGTGATCACTATCACCAAAGTGTTCTCCCACCATGAGATCTGACACCTGTCCTGGCTCATTGCCAAGCACCAAATCTAAAATGGCCTCTCCCCTCGGTCTGTCTACATACTGAATAAGGAAACCCTCCTGAACACCTGACAAAAACTGCTCCATCCAAACCATCTGCACTTAGGAGGTTCCAGTCGATATTGGGAAAGTTGAAATCACCCGTAACTACAACACTGCTACCTTTGCATTTTTCCAGAATCTGCCCGCCTATGCGTTCTTCAATCTCTCTACTGTAGTCACTTACCACTAGCGCTTTTCTATTCTCCCCTTTCCCTTCTGAGCCACAGTGCCAGGCTCAATGTCAGGTGGTCTGTAGAAAGCCCCCAGTGAGGTGGCTGCTCCCTTGCTGTTCCTGACTTCCACCCGTACTGACTCAGCAGACAGACCTTCCTCAACAACCTTTTGTTTCTGTAGCTGTGATGCACTCTGATTAGTAATGCTACACCCCGCTACTCGTTTTCCACCCTCCGTTCTTTTTAAACGTTCTAAACCCTAGAACATCAAGCAACCATTCCTGCCCCTATGATACCCACGTCTCCGTTATGGCCACAACATTATATCCCCAAGTACTGATCCATGGTGTAAGTTCATCACTCTTATTTCTGACACTCTGCATTGAAGCAGATACACTTTAACCAATCCCTCTGTTTCATCACATAAGAAACCTTCCCGATAGATTCACTACCTTCTGTCACTGCCCCATCTGCAAATGTCCCACTCTCAGATATGTGGCTCTGATTCCCACCTCCCACCAATCAAGTTAAAACCCTCCCGAATTACACGAGCAATCTCCAACCCAGGACATTTGTGCACCTCCAGTTCAGGTGTAACCTGTCCTTCGTGTACGGGTCCCACCTTCCCAGAAGGTATCTCAATGATCTAGGTATCTGAAGCCCTCTCTCCTGCACCAGCCTCGCAGCCACGTGTTAAGCTACATTCGCTGACTGTGTTCCTCACCTCACTATCTCATGGCACAGGTAGCAAACCTGAGATCACCACTCTACTCTTCCTGCTCTTCAGATTCCAACCTAACTGACTGTAGTCACTTTTCAGATCCTGAATCCCTTTCCTGGCTATATCATTGGTGCCAATATGTATCCCAATTTCTGGCTGCTCCCCCTCCCCCTTCAGAATCCTGTAAACCCAATTGGTGACATCCTGGACCCTGGCACCAGGGTGGCAAAAATACCTTCCAGGAATCCTGTTCCTGACCACAAAATCTCCTGTCAGTCTGTCTAACTATTGAGTCCCCTACGACTAGCGCTTTTCTATTCTCCCCTTTCCCTTCTGAGCCACAGTGCCAGGCTCAATGTCAGATACCTGACAACTATGGCTTTCCCCTGATAGGCTATCCCTACCAGCAGTATCCAAAATGGTATACTTGTTGCTGAGGGGAATGATCACAGGGATCTCTGCTCTGACTGTCTGTTCCCTTTCCTCCCCCTGACTGTAACCCAGCTGTCCTTATCCTGTGTCTGGGAGTACAATCCCTCAATTTCTCCCTCAGCCTCCCGGATGATCCGAAGTTCATCCAGCTCCAGCTCCAGCTCCAGTTCCCTAACTTGGTTTTCAAGGAGCTGGAGTTGGGTGCACTTCCCACAGATGTAGTTGACCGAGACATGTGAAGTGTTTCTCACCTGCCACATTCTGCAGGAGGAACATGTAACTGCCCTAACATCCATATCCTGCTACGCTGAAAGCCTACACAGGACTAAACAAAGGAAGAGCAAAAAAAAAAGAAAACTGAGACCGAGTTTAGTAAGGTTAGAGGACATGGGTGGGAGGGAGGCCCTACAGTATGGGGTCTCCGGTATAGATCTCACTCACTCAAAAACTTCCCAGAAGTCCTTTGCTCCTCCCTCGCACCTCTCAGCAAATATCTCAGGATATCAATATCCCAAGGCATCCTAACAATGTGATAAACCCAATTGTTCTTTGTTAAAGCAAGGTAAGTTACATAATATTGGAATAATACTAACATCACAAACTTATCTGTATAGTACTTGCAATTGCAGGTGACCCAGTTTACACAGACTCACCTATGCATAAAATTGAAATAGCTCATTAGCCTGATCCACGCCAACCTTCAGTTGTTGATCAGACGATTACTATTCCTGAGGAAGCTAGCTATTGCTCTGAGGAAATTTCTTCTACTCCCATGCGTGCAGCCTGCATGAACAATCCTTCAGCGATTGATCAGCTGATTATGGGAAAACATCACAAGTGTGTCACGTTTTCTATGATCAGTTAACCTTTCATCAATGAGGACATGTCTGTTTTCCTGGAAGGAGCTTATTATAAAGTTTTAAATAACCATGATGCCATGTCAGCCTGCTCATGGCTGCTGATAGAAAGCTATTTCCTTGCAAGCTTTTGTCATCCACTTACTGTATGATATTTACACAGTGCAATCTTGTGGTCACCATCCTTTATTTTGTTGACAAATAGCCAATTACTGCATGTGGTGCCCTGTGTCTGGTTTTAAGTACACTGTGTCACCAGCTCAATACATCTGAGTTGTGCCACCTAATTCGAATACGCACCCCCCCAACCCTTGCCCCCTTTTTCAGGAAACACTTTTAAGGCACCATCCAACTAATGGACCTTGCAATTAGGCAGGCTTCATAAGTGCTTTCTCATTTTGGTTCATACCAATAAATTTACCTGCACAATGAGCTTTCACACAAAAGGTGAGCAAAAAAAATTTAGAGTGCATGGGATTAGAATTAGATACTCCGCAAAAAGAAGAAGAGGAGGAATAAACTGGTTGTTCTAGGGATCGCAGGCTGTTACTAATGGTGTACTGTGGGATTCTGTGTTAGGTCCACATTCATAGCAGTTCACAATCTGTATACAGATAATTCTGGGATAACGGAATAGGAGAAAGTGTGGACTGCAGATGCCGGAGATCAGAGTCGAGAGAGTGGTGCAGGAAAAGCACAGCAGGCCAGGCAGCATCCGGGGGGAAGGAGAATCGACGTTTCGGGCATAAGCCTGTTCTCCTGCCCCTCAGATGCTGCCAGGCCTACTGTGTAGTTCCTGCACCACACTCGAGTTCTGGGATAATGCGTGTTTTTGCAGTGCAATTTGGCTATAACGTTGTTGAAGAATTGAGGAATGGTATTTTCTAGACCATTTATCTCTGTTCACAATAATGCAATTCCAGCAGGGATCATTTTGCTCCCTTTGTTCTGCTCATGCGCTAATGTCCAAGCAGAAATCTCCGCGCTGTTCTGCGCATGCACTGGTGTCTGCGCTGGTAACCTTGCTGTGCTGTACATGCATGATGCTAGCGCTGTTCTTTGTGCTGTACTGCACGTGCCAATGTCTGCTGCCAACAGAGCAGTTTTCTATGAGCGATACTATACAGAGAACATCTTTCTTAAATTTTCTAAATGTACTGTTAAATTTACTTTTGGTAATAAATATGATTTCAACCTTCATTCAGGATGTGCAATTATTCATTTAGGACCTCTCCTAATTCCTCCAACTCAGGCGCAAGTTCCCTCCCTATACCTGATTGGCCCTGCCCTTACTCTGGCCATTCTCTTGTTCCTCACAAGTGTAGAACTCAAAGTTTTCTTAATCCTACCTGCTAAAACTTTTTCATGCCCCCTTCGAACACTCAAGTCCATTCTTCAGTTCCTTCCAGGCTACCTTGTAATCCTCTAAAGCCCTTTCTGATCCTTGCCATCTCAACCAGCAATAAACTTCCTCCTTTCTCTTGACTTGATGTTCCATATCCCTTGTCACCCAACGTTCCTTCAACCTACCATCCCTTCCTTGCCTCTGGGACAAACCTGTCCAGCACTGTCAGCAGGTGCTTCGTGAACAATCTCCACATTACTGTTGTGCATTTTTCTGAGAGCATCTGTTCCCAATTTAGGTGCCCCAGTTCTTGCCTAACAGCATTGTAATTCTCTGACCGCCTTCCCCATTAAAAACTTTACAATACGGTCTGCTCCTATCCTCCTTGAGTATATTAAAGGTCGTTGAAGTTGTGATCACCGTCACCGAAATGGTTTCCCAATGAGCGATTTAACACCTGGCTTGGTTCATTGCCAAGCACCAAATCCAATATTGCCTCCTTTCTGTTTTGATTATCTACATATTACATCAGGAGCCCTTCCTGGGTACAGCTGACAATAACTGCTCCATCAAAACTATTTGACCTAAGTAGGTTCCAGTCAATATTAGGGAAGTTAAAGTCATCCATGACAACAGCCCTGTAACTTCTGCACCTTTCCAAAATCTGCCTCCCAATCTGCTCCTTCCTGTCTCTGTTGCTTTGTGTGGCCTGTAGAAAACTCCCAATAAAGTGATTCATTGCTCCTTTCCTTGTTTCTGATATCCATCCATACATACTCTGCAGACAAACCCTCCTTAACTATCTCCCTTTCTGCAGCTGTGATACTATCCTTGATTAGCAAACCTCTTTTACCCCCCCCCCCGTTCCTTTTGAAACATTTAAACCCTGGAACATCCACCAACCATTCCTACCCCTGTAATATCCAAGTCTCTAATGGCCACAATATCATAGTTCCAAGTACTGATCTGTGCCATGAGTTCATCACCCTTATTCCTGATACTTTTTGCATTAAAATAGGCATACTTCAGTCCATCACACTGACCATGCCTTTGCCCTATCAAGTGCCTACCCTCTCTAACAAACTCTCTGCATGCTGTATCTGGCTGTTCTCGACCTACTCCATCATTTGACCTATAGCTCAGGTTCCCATCCCCCTGCCAATCTAGTTTAAACCCTCCCTTTTAGTGTTCTCTTTTAAGAATCATGGGGTACATGAAACTATTCACTGTTTACATTTAAATAGCACACCTAAATTCCAATACTTATTTTTCTATATACATAGAAACTGTTCAAGTCATACTGTCGTCTACTCCTGGTAAAACCACAGCAGGTACTACTGATCCAGCAGAAGCTACGAGACTTCTGGCTGAGAAACGGCGAATAGCACGGGAACAGAGGGATCGGGAAGAAGAGGAGAAAAGAGAACAAGAGGAGAAAGAAAGGTACCTATGTTTGGGAGGGTGGGGGGTTGGAGATAATGAGAGGTAAAGTTGCATTCTGCCCATCACGCTGCGTTTACTCCTGTGCAGTTATTGAATTGAGAAAACAATTAGTACGACCAGGACACGACAAGTTCTAAGGTTGAATTGTCAAAATTACCATTTAATGACTTGGTTATCATAATGATAGCTGTGACAGACTGTTCGGTGAATCTTCAATTAACATTTTTCTTGAAATATTTGTGTCAAAATAGGTTCCATTGTGACTGATGCAAAAACAATTTGACAGAAAGCCCATGCTGCAAATCTTGATGTAACATAGTGACTTAATGAGTCCCTGAAACATATCCTAGTGAAGACTTTTTACTTCTGATTTCATGGAAGCAGAATGGTTGTACTACAAAAAGAGGCAATTCAACCCATTGTACATGTTGGTTCTTTGCAGGAGCAATTAATCTGCTGACGCTAAACAAAAACTAAAGAACTTTGGATATGTAAATCTAAAACAAAAGCAGAAATTGCTGGAAAAGCTCAGCAGGTCTGGCAACACTGAAAGTAGTTCAGGTTTCTGGTTTATTGAGCCCTTAGAACTGCTTGTGGTACGGACAATGTCATGTGTGCTGGAGAGGGGATGGGGGGGAATGTCTGAACAATAGGTGGAGATGGAGCTCAATGAGAGAGGGGGGGGAAAAACAAAACCTAGTTGGGCAGACAAAGGAATGTGTCAAGGTCAGCCCAGGAGGATCATAGAATCCCTACAGTGTGGAAGCAGGCAATTTAGCCCATCGAGTCCACACCAGCCCTCTGAAGGGCATCCCACCCAGACCCACCCCATCCCTGTTATTGTGCATTTCCCATGGCTAGTCCACCTTAACTACGCATCTCTGGGCTCTATCAGCAATTTAGCTTGGGTGGGGGGGGGGGGGGGGGGAGGATGGTGGTGGAAGGTGGTAGAGTGAGGAAGGCAAAGTGGAGCTGATGATTATCCAATGACTTCATTGAAAGGTGGAGCAGACTCAATGGGCTGAATGGCCTACTTCAGCTCCAATGTCTTATGGTATGAAATGCTTGGCCAAGGAGGAAAGTTAGATATTGGAAAGGTTTCCTTTGCAGTCATGGCTGCAATTACTTCAATAATATCTAATATAAATGATTATACATTGGGCAGGTTTCCAAGAGGATAATGAAATTTAAAGTTATCGTTTACCTGGAAGTAGAAAGATTTTGGGGATGCAGGTAGTTTTCTGGAACTTTTGTTTGATTAGCGGGAGTTTGAGGAACTTCTCGGACCATTTTTCTAAATTTATCTTGGTAGTTTTACCACACCTACTAAGTGAATCCTTGAGTGAATGGATCACTGTTATGCATAGCTGTATGACATCTGGATGTGGATGACATAATCAGTCGGATGGCCTTTATGTATGTATCATGGGTGTCCAGCATTTTTGTTTCCCTTTCCAGCACTCATTTATTTTTAAAAAAAATTAAAAGTACATCACATGATTTAGAGTTTTTAAGATGAGTGCAGACTTGAACCTCTGATCTAAAGGGAATGCCTCCAAAGTGGAACACTTCTGTTTTGTACATGTCTAAACAAATGTTTATGGATTGCTGTTAAATTTAGGCAAATGAAAGAAGAAATCTTCAGACGAAAATCTGAAGAGAAAGCTCGTCGAGAAGAAGCAGCTCGGAGACTTGAGGAAGAGAGAAAACTTCGAGAAGCACAGCAAAAACTTGAAGAGGAGCAACAATTTCTGGAGGAAAAGGCTCAAAAAGAAAGACTTGAAATAGAGCGTTTGCAAAAGCAAGTAAGTGTTTAGTTTAGTTTATTACTACTTTATGAACTAGTTTTTTTTCCCTACCATTTACAAAGACAAGGGTATCAGATGTAGGAGAACATTATTACCTGAAACTTCCAAGTCTCTCACCATCCTAACTTGGGACTATATCACTGTCATTGAATCAAAATCCTGGAACTCCATAACACATCGGGTATCCTTACTCCATCCATTTACCTGCAATGGTTTGTGCAGGCAGCTCCTCTTGATAACAATTATAGAGATGGGCAGTAAATGCTGGACTAGCCAGTGACACTTAAATTCCATTAACAAATTTAAAAGAAACATTTAACATCTGAAGAGAAGTTAATGTATTAAATATTCAAATTTTGACAAACATTTAAGTCTTGGTAGTTGTCATGGAGCCACGGCTTATGCAAGACATGAACTTGCACTAAAATTAAAGATCATCTTTTTAAACAGTACAGTATATTATTTTCTGCATTAGAGAAGCAGAAAAGCAATTTATAATTATTTCTAGGAATGAGGAACTTCAATAGAGGATAAATTGAAAAAGTTTTGACTGTTCTTCTCTTTAAAGGACAACAATGAGAGGAGATTTGATAAAGGTTTTTAAAATCATGAATGGGCTGGATAGATAGACAGAGGCTGTTCCCCCTCGTAATTGAAAATTAAGACTGAGGGTACATAGATTTAAGTGATGCGCAAAAGAAATGAGGCTGATGAGGGGCAAAAGAATTCGGGCATTAAGTTGTTAGGGTATGTACGCCACTGCCTGGAAATTTTGGTGGAGGCAGTTTCAGTTGAGGCATTTAAGAGCATTGGATGATTACTTGGATAGAAGTGGTGTGCAGGATTATGAGAAAAGGCAGGAAATTGGAGCTGGGTAATAGAACTGGTAGAGGCACGACGTGTCAAATGGCCTCCTGCACTTTTAACAATTCTGATTCTGTGATTGAGGTACTTGAGTGCGCAATACCACAAGGATTCTAGAAGCTGCTGTTCTCCGCAAAGCTGTGCTAATATAAAGATGTGGTGATAATATCAAACCCCCCTCACAATGTGACGAATTGATTGAACAAAGAATACCACTGTAAACCCATTCTCTCCACACACACCCACACCCCACATCAAGCTACACTTCAGGGTAAAGATTTTGTAAAATAAACAAAGGACATCTATATTGATGTCTAATCTAGCAGTGCTCCAATCGGACACTAGCCTCTTCTTGAATGAATCAGTGGTTTGCTTTGTTTCACTGTTGGCTCGGTGTTTCATTATGTCACCCGTCAGATTTGAAGTTTCATTATTAACTTGTTCACCATGTTGTTTACTTTGATCCACAGTACTGTTATTGAAAATCTAAAATACATTCTGGTAGTTGCCAGGGCATTGATCTGTACCAACGTTCATGACTAAACTATTCATTGATGTTTGAGATTTTTATGGACCTGATTTGCCCTGTACTAGAGTAATCCAGTCAGATGGTAGCACATAGAACATAGAACAGTACAGCACAGAACAGGCCCTTCGGCCCACGATGTTGTGCCGAACATTTGTCCTCGCCTAAGCACCCATCCATGTACCTATCCAATTACCACTTAAAGTTCGCCAATGTTTCTGACTCTACCACTCCCACAGGCAGCGCATTCCATGCCCCCACCACTCTCTGGGTAAAGAACCTACCCCTGACATCTCCCCTATACCTTCCACCCTTCACCTTAAATTTATGTCCCCTTGTAACACTCTGTACCCGGGGAAAAGGTTTCTGATTGTCTACTCTATCTATTCCCCTGATCATCTTATACACCTCTATCAAGTCACCCCTCATCCTTCTTCGTTCCAATGAGAAAAGGCCTAGCACGCTCAACCTATCCTTGTACGACCTATTCTCCATTCCAGGCAACATCCTGGTAAATCTTCTCTGCACCCTCTCCAAAGCTTCCATATCTTTCCTAAAGTGAGGCGACCAGAACTGCACACAGTACTCCAAATGTGGCCTAACCAAAGTCCTGTACAGCTGTAACATCACTTCACGACTCTTGAATTCAATCCCTCTGCTAATGAACGCTAATACACCATAGGCCTTCTTACAAGCTCTATCCATCTGAGTGGCAACTTTCAAAGATCTATGAACATAGACCCCAAGATCCCTCTGCTCCTCCACCTTACTAAGAACCCTACCGTTAACCCTGTATTCCACATTCTTATTTGTCTTTCCAAAATGGACGACCTCACACTTGGCAGGATTGAACTCCATCTGCCACTCCTCAGCCCAGCTCTGTATCATATCTAAGTCCCTTTGCAGCCGACAACAGCCCTCCTCACTATCCACAACTCCTCCAATCTTCGTATCATCTGCAAATTTACTGACCCACCCTTCAACTCCCTCTTCCAAGTCATTAATAAAAATTACAAACAGCAGAGGACCCAGAACTGATCCCTGCGGAACTCCACTTGTAACTGGGCTCCAGGCTGAAAATTTACCATCTACCACCACTCTCTGACTTCGACCGGTTAGCCAGTTTTCTATTCAACTGGCCAAATTTCCCTCTACCCCATGCCTCCTGACTTTCCGCATAGTAGGTGCATAGAGTTGTCTTATGGCATTGCCTGTTTCCCTTACAGACATAATTGAGAATCTGAGGCAGGCTAGGTATCTGTGGCTAGTATGATGCAGCTATGCTTTGAGTGAGAAAATTTTAGAAATTTTTTTCTTCTGTTGCTCGGAGCAACCCTGTAGAGAAAATGTTTCAAGGCCGCCATTACCTTGATGGCTTCTAGTAGCCATTCCCATTATTCAATGGCATGCAGGTAATTGCTGTAGAGCTGTCATGAAAATTGTGGACAACTATTTCCTAGAGCATATTTCATACATATTTGGTATAGTTTGATACTATAATCACGAGTTGGCAAACCACTGCAAAAGACCGCTAGTCAACTGAGATTTAGTCATGCAATATTGCTTATATTTCTACAAAAGTAGGCCATTCAGCCTTGAGTCAATTAGATTGGAAAGAGTTAACTAGGGATTTCTGTGTTCGCAGTAAAACTATGAGCTTAGAATTCTCCAAAAACCCTTATACATCCTAAGACGGAGGTCAGCAGAATATACAGGAAGGCCTTGAAAACCAATAGGGTTGAAGCAAACAATACTAGGATAGTCAGAATAGGCAAGATAGGGCCTACATGAAGATACATACCTAGGACTTTGTCTGTTGGTTTGTTGTATGGTTAATTATTAAGAAGGTTGGAATTTGAATTACAGAATGTGCAGTCATAACTAAGGGTGTGTAAAAGTGATGAATTTCTTGTATTCAGCAGAATTTTATTCCAGCTACTTTAGGGTTGGCAATCCCTGCATATGTTTCAGTAAACAGTTGTATACCAGTGTAAGAGTTAGACTGTATAAGTTAAATAAGGATACCTATGTTCATAGTAAAACCAAGGGAGGATTTTCCACATGAACCTGGTTATATTGTGTCAGTCTCACATGTAATGTACTTATCGACCCAGCCTCCACAGTTTACAGTTTTTAAAAAAAAAAATTCCTGAGAAACACTCCTCTGTGAAGAAATTCCTTGTCATCTGTCTTAATTGAGTGACCCCTTCCTCCACGATAATGCCCTCTGGTTCTGTACTCTTCTGCAAGGGGGAACAACCTGTCAAGCCCCCTAAACCCATTTATATGTTTCAATAAAGTTCCTCTCCTTGTGCTAAATTCCATAAATTCAGATACAACATTGAGGGATTTTGTTATGAGGAGAGTTTCACAATGTTCAGATCAACCTAGTGAACCTTCTCTGTACTGCCTTCCATTCCCAAAGTACTTTTATATATCTAGGTATGGTCTAACTAGTGACTTGTATAGTTTTATCAAAATATCCTTACTTTTATACTCCATTCCTTTTGAAGTAAAGGACCACCTTCCAATTTGCCTTCTATATTACTGACTGAAGTTGTATGCCAGCTTTCTGTAATTCACGCATGAGGAAACCTCTCCCAACCCCATTCCTCAGTGTTGTAGCTTTCTGCTGGCTTTCTTCATTTAAATAATATTCACACCATCCCTTCTGCCAAATTGCATAAACTCATGTTTTCCCCGCATTATATTCGCTAAACCATCTATATCACTATACAAAGTTAAAAATCACACAACACCAGGTTATAGTCCAACAGGTTTAATTGGAAGCACATTAGCTTTCGGAGCGACGCTCCTTCATCAGGTGAAGGAGCGTTGCTCCGAAAGCTAGTGTGCTTCCAATTAAACCTGTTGAACTATAACCTGGTGTTGTGATTTTTAACTTTGTACACCCCAGTCCAACACCGGCATTTCCAAATTATATCACTGTAGACCGTCATCCTCACCACTTTCCTCTGCACATTGTCATCTGCACATTGGCTACAATATGTTCACTTCTCTCATCCAAGTCATAGCATACATTATAAATAATTATTTTTCCAGCACTGATCCCCGTGGCATACCACTAGTTATAATTTCCACCCTTGAAATATTCCCCCTTAGCCCAACTTTGACTTCTGAGTTATAAATCCTCTGTCCATCCAGACATACTACTCTCAACATCTTGTGCTCTAGACTTATTAGATAGTCTTATGCTACCTTATCAAATAAGTTTTTATTGGTAATCCAAGTACTGTATAATACATTTACTGGTTTCCCCCTTCTCCTACTAGTTACATGAAAGATTCTGATAAATTTTCAATAAAGCTTGGGGCCTCAGTCTTGAAATTTGAGTTAACCACATTTCTGTGGATGTGGAGTCAGGCACATGCAGGCCAAAACAGGTAGTGACAGCAGATTTCATCTCCTGAAGGACATTGGTTTGATCTGATACTTTCGTGACCATTGGTAATGGGATTTAAATAGCTGATGTTTAAATGATCAGCTGTCTCCATTAACCAGGAAGCCTGTGCTGTCCCCAAACTCACCCCTGTGAAAATCACAAAAGACGAGTTTAGAGACAGCACTTCCAATCTTCATGGTTTCATCTGGAGCAAAAATCAGGGCTTTAATTTGGTGTTAAACTGGAAATCAAATGGACATAATAAAGTTCACGTGCCTAGTTTCCATGTCTGTTTGGATCGTTGAAAGAGCACTTATTGTTACTGGTTGACTTAGACTGTTTTGTACAATTGTGTTTAATTAGCTCATTTAATCATTCCTAACATTGTTGTCTTTTTGTTTTACATCTTGTGCGTTACTTTTGTTGGTTCTTGTGGACAAGCTGAGAGTTTACAGCACTGAGTTTGCTGATTGTGGTTGTTCAAGTGATAAATCTGGTTCATTACAATGTTTTCAGAAAGAAGATGATGCTCGTGCCAGAGAAGAAGCTGAGAGGTTGCGAATAGAACGTGAAAAACACTTTCAAAAAGAAGAACAAGAACGAATGGAAAGGAAAAAGGTAATGTGCCCGTTTTAGGGAATGTCTTTTTTGCTCACTTCTATGTTGCCTTGAATGTTCTGTCACGATGATGGGTTTTAGTGCATTTGCTGGTCACCCCTTGACTTAAAGAAATGGCCAGTTTTCTTTAACCTAAAGAGGAATACCAACAAGAATTTGAATGGTCGTACCTAATATCCGTTCACATGGTTTACAACAAGAGTTACTCAAGTAGCCCTAATTTAATAGTGTTTTTTGTTTTTGTTTTCCCCTCCTGTCACTTGCATTGGTGAAGAAAATTTATTCTCTCCCTGGCTGGAATAACCTAACTTGGGTAAACTATGGATCCCATTTAGAATGATATGGCTTTGTTCTGTGTACAAGACTGTGTGCGTAACAAGAAATGTCATCAATTTTGTATGGACTAGTTCATGGATTCCCAAACCATGATTGCTAGGCCAATTCTTTTGTTTTAGCCCTCGATCACAAGGAGGGGAGAGAATGAGCACAGGCAATATAGGTTCCTCCCATGAGCAAGACCTGCTTTTGTCTTGTCTCTGCCTGTACTTACTTGGGAGGAGAGAGTACCTTCAAATTACCCCACGTGTGACAACATCACATGAACCTGATTGGAAGATCAGCATGCTGGGAAGACTGGTCATGCTGCACTTGGAGAGTTGGTGGAGGGCTTACACTATGAAGGTACCCTTGTGTAGCAAGTTCCAGAGCTAATTGTTCTACGCATATATGTATGATATATGTTTATCTTTAATGTATGAGCTTTAATGATCAAATATTAGCTGTTACTATCCTGCTGTGTTGTTTCAGTTAGCATCTGGTGTCATCTCCATTTTAGTGTTTCAAAATTTGGCACTCTGGGGGGGGGAATGTTTGTGAAGTGGTAGATGAGTAATGATTGACAATATGATAAAATATTGCACAGATGCCTCACTTTTTCCCCCTCTATTGAATGGTGTGTATAATTGGATAATTGCAGGAATATATAGAAAGTTTTGTTGAGTAGCTGACTGTGAGATGTGGTTCAGTTTCCAGAAATGTCAAATACTGTATTTTCAAGGTCAGGTACAGTAAAAAGGATTGCAGACTTTTGAACATTCTTAGCTTTCTAGATGTGTAGATGGAGCCATTGTGTATATTTCAATATATTTTTAGTAATAATTGTACATAATGGTGTGCAGGGGAGGAGTGTTTTGTTACATCCAGTTTCCTTGAAATGACAGCAGTTGTACTAAGTGCAGCATATTCAGTGTGCTCAGGCAGATTTCTCTATTTCTGGGAGATATCCAGAGCGTAGGGGTGAAGGCCCTGCATAATATTGGTTAGCTTTTTAATCCCAATCAAGGTGGAGTATCAATTAGGTAAGGCCATAAAAAAGAATTCTAGATTTTATACATTTGGGCATTTAATTTATTCAAACATTGGCTAAAATAGTGCTTTTCTGGCCATTCTTTAAAAGGTGATAGAGCTGTTGAAGCAATATTGATGTATTAAATTCTGTTTGAAATTAGATGTTTTTAAGACAACATGTTGAATAATGGAGAGTATTTTTGCGAGGAAAGGCAAGGTTTAAAACAATGATTTCAAAAAGCTTGAATTTTCTGAGAAACTAAAAGGATTACTTCCACTGGTGGTTGAATCAGTAATGGATATTGGATAACCATTTATCAGGACTGACACCAAGAAACCAAACTTGGAAAGAAAGCACCTGCATGATAACCTGTGCGCAATGATCAGGACAGCTATCATGTAAATTCGTGAAAGGGGGTATGCCCATCATGTTTGCCCCTGAACAATGTCCACTCTACCTCAGATTAACTTGAAAAAGAGTAGATGTCTCAAACATTTTAAAGGTGAAGCTGGATCTCACATGTCTACTTCACAGATAACACAAGAACCTATATTTTCTCCACTAACAGAATGTTGCTGATGTTATCCCTGCACTGTCTTCTAATATTAGAAGTCATTCCTGCAAACTGATCTTGGAGGGCCATGCAGAAAAAACAAAGTTAGCGCAAGTGTGTCTATTACCCAAATGGGCAATATAACATGAGCTGTGCCAGTGAGATGCCAACTATATAGGTCATAGATTCCCACTGCTGGCAAATTGTATTATGTAACAAATTTTTGATTTTATTCCAGTGGGTATCCTGATACTTTTGTTCAAGCAGCCCATGCTTGCAAGCCTCAGAACACTATGTCCAACTTTAGATGTTATGATATTAGGCAACATTTATTAAATAATCCTGACTGTCAAAAATTACACCAGAAGCTACTTTAAGATTATCATTTGGGGTCTCCATATAATGCAGGTGCATGCTACAATCTATATGCAGGACCCTGTCCCATGTAAGAAAAAGGAGTTTGTCTATACTTTGCATCTTTTTCACTGAGCACAGGATCATGGCAACCACCTATCTTTACTACATTGGCCAGGGTTTTACCATTGGGAATCAGGATCTGCCTGCATTGTCTGAGTTTTTACAACTACCTAAGGATGATAGTCAGCGCTTTCTGTTGCATACCAGTGAGGCTTCAGCCAATCTGCAAGCTCTTCTCATGTTATATAAATTGTGGTTCTCCCCCTCTAATCCCCTTCCCAAGTTTCGTTTCTTTTATCTAAGTTCTTTTATGTGGTTCCATAGCTCAGGGATTAGAGCACTGGCCTTTTAAACAAGGGTTTAACGTGAGTTTAAATCTCAAAGGCCTTGTCATCTTTGCGTCATTCAAGAGGGCATTGGATGATTATTTGGCTAGAAAGAGTGTAAAGGAATATGGAGGAAAGGCAGGAGATTAGCACTGTGTAATAGAACCATTGCGAGCATGATAAGCCAAATGGCTACCCTTCTGTGCTGTGACAATTGTGATTCTTAGAACAAAAGTAGTTGCTTTTTTGTTCCCCGCAATGTTTAAGTTCTGAAGTATCAAGCAACTATTTACATAACTATTTATATAAGGAAAGGGAATTTTTAAAAAGGGTCAATAGATACTTCCAGAAAATATTCAGTGATTGCTGAATAGTGAGGCTTTCTGGGCGGTAATTTTTTGTGGTGTCCGTTGTGCAAAATGTTGATTTTGCTTAGTGCTTATCATGAGCAAAATGTTGGAATTTAATACATTTGGTAATTCACTTTCCATATTGACTGAATTTGTATCTTCTAGAGGCTTGAGCAAATCATGCAAAGAACAAGAAAATCTGACACTTCTGAAAAGGTATCCAGAACTTATGAATTATTCAAAATATCCTGGTATATGTACCATTTTAGCATTAATTCATATGCACTTTCTTTCACAGAAGGATAATCGTGTAAGTCTAACCGAGCAGAGAAATGGAGAAGTACATAAATTAGCATCTCTCGATGAAGGTAACTTTTAAATAATAATACAGAGCTGTGTGGATATTGAACTATGCAATTGAACTTTGGCCCTTCACTTCGAGTTTAGACTGTAGTCTAGAACAGAATGGTTTTTAACTTCTGGATTTGAGCGAACTAAGTGCCACCATGCTTAATCTATTCTGAAGGCTTTAATAGCCTGGCAACCCAAATGAGTAGGAAACTGGCTAAAAATTTCAGGTTAGTAGTTATCAAAAGGTGAATGATACCATAATAACATACTTGCACTATACCCGTGGCACAGATTCAAAAAGCATTTACATACTCGCTGATCATCAAGAAGTAGGACTTAGTGACTTTTAAATTAGTAAATATATCTGAAAGTCCTCAAACCTGTTGCCAATGTCCAGTTATACCTGAAAAGCATCCATGTGTGATGCATAAATATAGATTTAATAGTTGGATGCTGGTATCTATCCAAGTGGACTTGCATTTGTAACTTTTGCCACCAGTATCAGATCTTCAGAAATAGTTCTGTGTATCTCAGGAGTCTGTCTAGCTAGCACTCCTTTTATTTTAGATCAGGACCCATGAAACCCAAATTGTACAATTTGGACCCAAAATCTAATTTCTGTGAATTGTTTTCTCCCCACTGAGTGATTAAAGCTTTGATCTCCAATTCCTTTAGTACTTGATCTTTGTTTTCTGTCTCATCTAGTATTTCTTTTTTGAAAGGACCCTTCCTGGCTCCATTGAAACTTTAATTTCTCAGGGTGGGTTCCTCAAAGTCATTAAATTCATAGAATCCCTACAGTGTGGAAAAGAAGCCATTTTACCCAAGTCGGCGCTATCCCTCTGAATAGCATCCCAACCAGACTCAGCCCCACCAACCTGACCCTTGTCACTGTGATAGGAAACTGGTAGAAACCCGCGCAGACGTGGAGAGAATCTGCAAGTTCATAAGGACTGAATTTGAATGCATCTGTAGTGCTGTGAGGCACTGTGTTGTCTCTAAGGGAGAATTCAGCACACCAGCTAGTGTTTGATTGTCAGCTGTGGTAGTGGGATTTGAACCCAAGGATTGGTTCGTGTTTGTATTACTAGCCCACTGACATTATCAGCACTCCACTGTCACTCTGTTGCAGAAACTCTTTGCATATGTGGTTACCATAGATCACATAGGAGTCCACCAGTCTCCATATGCTGGCAATACAATAAACCCTGCCCTGCTATTTTTATTGTTTCATTTGAGTAATTAGGTGTCAATTAAAAAATTACTCAAAATTATCAGTTGCTTTTTTAATGTAGTTTAAGTAGTTAACATGAATTTATATAATATTTCTTCCTTCTGCACCATCAAAATGCTGTCCCAGTTTAGAAAAGCCGGGAGGAAAATATTAAAATACACTCTAACCTACTCAATCAACGCTTCTGTCCCTTTCTTGAACCACTGTTTATTTTTTGTGACAGACTAAAACAGCATGTCTATCTGTCTCTCCCTGCCTCCTTCCCTGACCAGATGTAAGCACTCAACCATGCTGCATTCAAATAAGCCAGTACTTCTGGGTAACCAGAAATTTTAGTGAGTTGAGTTAGCAACCAGTTCTAACTAGCCATAGAATCAACTACTTACATCTGTGTTTGAGAGATTCTTAAAATTCCCCACTTACCTTGTTATGCATTTGGCTTTGCTGTGCTCCAACAAACTAACTTTGGACTTCACAGAAATGTGTTTAATTGAACTGAATTGTCATTCATTTAAATTTCAGCAGATAAGTCCATCCTACTCAAAACTCTACATTGAGGAGAGACCTTTTTGGCAGGAATCAATTTTGTGAACCTTCACTGATCTCCCCTCCAAACGGAAGATGCAGACTATATTTTTCCGTTAGTGAGAGAAATCAAAATTAAGGACCATGAATATAAGAACTACCGTTAAATCCAATTGAAAAGTTATGGGAAACTTCTTTCCCTCAAAGAGTCATTAGAATATAGAGCTTACAATTGCAAGGAGTAGCTTGGACAAACAAACGTCACTGCATTATGAGTAAGCCAGACGGAGAAAGTAATATGTTCGGTATTAGATAAAGTAGGGAGAAGGCTATTCTGCAACATAAACTCTGGCACTGTCTATTTAGGCCAAACATTCTCTTGGCATTCTGTGAATTCTACACTACATAGTATAGTAGAGTTAGTTACTGTAACTATAGTATGGTTGGAGCCAATAAATATTATGTGATGGATTTAATGACGTAATGTTAAACTTTATCAAGTGTTTTCAAAAAATAGATGCAGAAATAAGTATTTATATTTCAGCATCCAGCCAGAATCCTAACTTAACAGAAGCAATGCCAAAAGTCCCAGAAGAAATGGTGGATCAAGAGACAGTAATTAAAAATGTGGACAATAAGGTGGAATTTGTAGACCATTCTCAAATAGATAAAACATGGTAAGAGTGGTGTTAATTTAGTTAACAATTCTTTTGATACTTGAGTGCTAATCTAGATTAGTTGAAAATAAATTAAGAAATATTAGCAAGTGCAATGCAAATGCTATTGAATACAAGGTAAGCTTACTAAAGTAATTTGATCAATTTTAGTCTTGCATCC
Organism: Chiloscyllium plagiosum; assembly: GCF_037043375.1. Classification (NCBI taxonomy): domain Eukaryota; kingdom Metazoa; phylum Chordata; class Chondrichthyes; order Orectolobiformes; family Hemiscylliidae; genus Chiloscyllium; species Chiloscyllium plagiosum. The sequence goes on from NW_028270141.1 coordinate 99,904,665, forward strand.
TGTAATAGTCATAGAATTTCAAGACAAGGGGGAGAAATGCCTCTTGTTGTTTTACCTCCTGCCATCCTCTCAACTGCATGATACAACAACAATTAAGTTATTAATTGATCACAGCTAGCGATTTTTGTTAGTTAGATCTGGTGTAGAATGGTGTAGATCTTTTGGTAGAATTCAAATGACATCTGCATTTCATTTAGACTTCCCCATCCAAAGTTCCACTCCATTTATTGATCTATTTTGAGCTTGTTTCTTTTGTGCCACTATCACATCTTATGTTGGAAATAGAGTCCCATCTGCTATCTTTAAATCTTTATTACATCATTTACGGGGCTGAAATATTCATGTTTATTTGTAATTCAGCTCTCTGATATGAATTATCAGTTTTGCAGCATTTCAAAAGGGCTTATTTTAACAACATGAAAACAGGAATAGGCCATTAGGCCCCTCAAGCCTAGCCTGCCAATTAACAAGATAACAGCTACTCTACCCCAGCCCTCAGTTCTTTTCTTTTATCCATTCATGGGGTTTGGCATCTTTGGCCATATTTGGATAGATTGATTGCCCATCCTTAGTTGTTTAGAGAGTAGTTGAGACTCCACTACATTGCTTTTATGGTAGTTCATTGTAGCCTCTATTTCTGTATATATTTCAAAAATCTACCTCCTTTAAATACTGTCAGTGATCGCACATCTCAATTCTGTAAGATCGACCATTCCAGACATCTCAGTTTTTAGTGTTACAGAATAAGGAGATAATGTTCCTTAATTTGAAATACCTTCACTTGTGGAAGCATAATCTCAACATCTCACCATTAGAAAGTTGTCTGTTTCACCCTCCTTCTAAAGCCCAATGAATAAAAGTCTAAACTGTTTCTGTTCTTGATAAGTCAACCCTTTCATGACAGGAGTCTGCCTAGTGAATCTCTTCTGAACTGTCTCCAGTGCTAGTATATCCTTCCTTAACTATGGAGTGCAAAGCTATACACTACTCTGAGTGGCCTCAACAACAGTTTGCATGGTTGTAACAAAATGACTTCATTTTGGTGTCTCTACTTGTCATCTGTACCTGAAGATTACTGCGAACACTTCAGCCTTAGCTTTTGCACTGATGTGCTGGACTGTTCCATCATTGAAGATGGGGATTTTCTGGCGCCGCCTCCTCAGTGAGTTGTTTAATTTTCTACTACCATTCACTGGATGCGGTAGGATCAGCAAGGTCATGGAACCACTGGAGATGGGAGAGAGACTAAACTAATATTTCATGTCAATATTTCATATTGGAGGGGATTCTGAGAGAGAGGCAATTACTGATTCTGGATAATCAGCATGGTTTCATGAGTGGGAGCTTGCCTTTCAAACTTCATTGATGTGACCAAGAAGATAGATGAGGGCAGAATAGTACATGTTGTTTACATGGACTTTAGTAAAGCCTTTAACAAGGTTCTACATGGTAAGATGATTTAGTAAAGTTAGAATACATGGGATTCAGGGAGACCTTGCCAACTGGATTCAAAATTGATTTGAGAGTATGTTATGGACCAGACCAGACCCCCTCAACATATATTAAGAAGGTAGCCCATACCCTAACCTTTTTCTTACTTTAAAGGTAAATGTCAGGTGCTGCATTTGATTGGTCAAATTACTCAATGTTGAGCAAAACATAGTTTATTCAAACACTATAGTTAAAATGCAACAGAGAGAAGAACTTGAATAATATTGGAAACTTAATTTGTAATAGTTCCTGTATTTATTATTCTGTTGGGTTCCAATGTATTGATATCCGATAAACACACTTTGCAAAAGGCAAATTCAGAAAACACATTTGTCTTGCATGCACAGGAAGAGAATCCCCAGCTTTTGGCTATAATTGAGAGGGGGAAACATAGCTTTAGCTTCTTCAAGGCCCCAGCAACAACTGCTGCTGAAAAGCTAAAAATCCCTGGTTCTATGGATGGTAACTTGGCTGCACTCATTCAGGCTGCTTTTGTTGTTCCAGCTTTTAAAGATAGGTTTGTGAGAAGATTTGTAGCTCGGAAGCTCGTTGTGGTTCTGTTCGCTGGGAGCTGGGAATTAGTGTTGCAGACGTTTCGTCCCCTGTCTAGGTGACATCCTCAGTGCTTGGGAGCCTCTTGTGAAGCGCTTCTGTGATGTTTCCTCCAGCATTTATAGTGATTTGTACCTGCCGCTTCCGGTTGTCAGTTCCAGCTGTCCGCTGCAGTGGCCGGTATATTGGATCCAGGTTGATGTGCTTATTGATTGAATCTGTGGATGAGTGCCATGCCTCTAGGAATTCCCTGGCTGTTCTCTGTTTGGCTTGTCCTATAATAGTAATGTTATCCCAGTCGAATTCATGTTGCTTGTCGTCTGCGTGTGTGGCTACTAAGGATAGCTGGTCATGTCGTTCTGTGGCTAGTTGGTGTTCATGGATGCGGATCGTTAGCTGTCTTCCTGTTTGTCCTATGTAGTGTTTTGTGCAGTCCTTGCATGGGATTGTGTATCTACATTGGTTTTGCTCATGCTGGGTATCGGGTCCTTCGTCCTGGTGAGTTGTTGTCTGAGAGTGGCTGTTGGTTTGTGTGCTGTTATGAGTCCTAGTGCTTGTAGTAGTCTAGCTGTCAGTTCAGAAATGTTTTTGATGTATGGTAGTGTGGCTAGTCCTTTGGGTTGTGGCATGCCCTCATTCCGTTGTCATTCCCTTAGGCATCTGTTGATGAAATTGCGGGGGTATCCGTTTTTGGAGAATACATTGTATAGATGTTCTTCTTCCTCTTTTTGTAGTTCTGGTGTACTGCAGTGTGTTGTGGCCCTTTTGAGCAGTGTCTTGATGCAACTTCTTTTGTGTGTTGGGGTGGTTGCTTTCGTAGTTTAGGACTGTGTGTGTGGCGCTTTCCTGTATACCTTTGGTGAATTTTCCGTTCGGTGTTCTCTGTACCATCACGTCTAGGAATGGGAGTTGGTTGTCCTTTTCTTCCTCTCTAGTGAATCGGATTCCTGTGAGTGTGGCGTTGATGATCCGGTGTGTGTTCTCTATTTCTGTGTTTTTAATGATTACAAAGGTGTCATTCACATATCTGACCCAGAGTTTGGGTTGAATTTGCGGTAAGACTGTTGTTCTAACCTTTGCATTACCGCTTCTGCTATGAGCCCAGAGATGGGTGAGCCCATGGGTGTGCCATTGATTTGTTCATATATTTGGTTGTTGAATGTGAAGTGTGTTGTGAGGCACAGGTCCAGTAGTTTGAGTATGCAGTCTTAGTTGTCTGTTCCCCGTCTTGTTGTCTGTTCTGTATGTCCAGCAGGTTGGCTATTGTTTCTCTGGCTAGAGTTTTGTCGATAGAGGTGAACAGTGCCGTTACATCGAATGAGACCATAGTTTCTTCCTTGTCTATGTGTATATTTCTGATAATGTCCAAGAATTCCTGTGTTGACTGTAGAGTGTCTGGATCCACTGATCAGGTGTTTCAATTTCTGCTGTAGTTCTTTGGCCAGTTTGTGTGATGGTGTCCCTGGTAGTGATACTATGGGTCTGAGTGGGATGTTTGGTTTGTGCACTTTAGGTAGTCCATAGAATCTGAGGGTGGTGTTGCTTTCAGGTTTCATTCTCTGTAGGTCAAACCTGGTTATCTGTCCGTTTTTTTGTAGATTCCTCAGTGTGTTGTTTAAAAAAGATACTCCAAGGCTTCATAAGCTGTTTGTCTTCTCATAGACTGCTCATGTACTTCCGTACTTGAATGCACATGACAATAAAAGGCTAATTCATTTATTTTGTTATAAATGCTGCGTGCATTCAGATAAAAAGCCTTAAGCTTTGACTTTTTACCACTGTTACTTATTCTGGTTTACTTTCTGCACTCTTCTGCATATATTTGGTGATTAGGATACTATAGCAAAAAATTTAATGAAACATTAAATAATTGGAATATTGTAGCCACTCCTGGCAACCTATTTTTTGCCAAAAACAGGGAAACCTCAAATCCGTAACCAATGTCGATTAGCAATTTAAGTTGAGACATTTATGGTAAAATTCTAGTTAAAATCTGAGTAGAACAATGCAATCTGTAACACTACATTTGTAAAAGTCATTTGTTGCTGATCCTTTTTTTAAAAGTTTGAATTATGTTGCAGCATGATGTTTGTGTGGTCTATTCTCCTTATCCATGAGTGGTGTACAATTGATATAAATTGAGCTTCATCTAACATGGCAATGTTTTGCTAACCTCTAACAATCCCCTGCTCAAATTTGGAGTCTTGTGTAAAAAATGGACTGGCAATAGGAAGCCAGCAATGACACTTTTTCATCTTACAGAATAAATAGTTTTGGGAAATAGCTTTTTTTTTTTGGCAGATTAAACTCTAAAATATATTGTTGCTAATAAAGTTATAATCACAGCTTACTTCCGAAAATATTGCTTAATCTTGGTATCCAAACCTATATAATATTTACTTGGCTGACTCTTATTTTGTTGTTGTTGTTTTGTTTTGAAACATTATTCTTTAGTCCTGCTGCCGAGAAAATCATAAGAGAGAATGGAGTTTCTGTGCAAAATGAAAACTTTGAAGATTTTATTGATCTCTCACTTGAGATAAAAGCTACTAGAGTAGCCACAGAAACTAGAAGTGATAATTGTCAGGGTAAAGATGACATTCCTGTGAATCCCATTATTGCATTTGAGGAAAATGGATCTGTGGAGTTATTGACCAAAGTAGAAAGCATTCAAACTCATCAAACAACAGGTATGTAGCTAACTCTGTTGGTGTATATAAGTTTAATATGTTTTTTAATAATAATGTTGTGAATGCAAAGTAGTAAGTTCCAGCACTTGAAGACATAGTAATGAATAGCGAAGCGGGTATCTGTAAATGACTGAAGTATAAAATGCCAATTTCATGGAGGTTTATGAGGCTGAAGGAGTCTGAGATATGAGATGAAAATTTAAAAATCCAGGTTGATGTTGACTTAAGTGGTTGTTCCAGTAAGCACATAGTGATAAATGAACAGGGCATAGTTTTGGGATATTAGAAACAGTTTTCACTCAAAACGCATCTATATTTTCTATCTAGCATTGATTTGAATCCGTGATAGTGTTTTGGTTTGGCATCCGAGAAGTCAAACGTGCAGCTTTAAATTTAGAAATAGTTGGTTAGCAAAACGGTGATAAAGGCCAAATGCTGGATTGTCACTAGAGAAACAAAGAAGTTGAACCTTTTCCTGCATGTTCGGTTTTACAGTGGAAATAGGCAATAGTTTATCTTGTTCTCTCTCTTTCTGGTACTCTAAGCATGTGCTTTTGCAGGGTTGAGAAATAAATTGCTGCAAGAAAACTATTGTGAGACCTAGAAGATGGATTGAATGTACAATTTGTTCAAATTATACTTTCTGGAAGGGTGCTCCAGCACACTGAATTTATACTTTGTCCCCATTTAGCCTTTTGTGCTTATCTGATTTCCACATTTTGAATTTCTATTTCATAAATGTAACTACTTACTCTAATTTTATTTCTGTTCTTTATTTCCCCCAGAGGTGATTTAAGAAGATTGAGCAGGAATAACAAAGTATGGTGTTCAGTAAGCACAATCACAGCAGCTGGATTTCCATTTGTTTCACATCATGAGGGATTGAAGTGCCACCATTTTGCAATCCAGCATCTAATTTTTAAAAAGCTAGAAACTAGCTGCAACTTTGAAAATGGAAATATGAACTTGAGATGTGGTTAGAGAGGAATTCATCATTGCTAACTGAACATCTAGTTAACTCTGATCACTGGTTAATCATGCTTAGTATGCATTGTATATAAACTGCTTTTCCAACATATTCCTTCAGGAAATTGACATTCTTCTACATAATATGACAAATGAGAATGACAAATTTGTGATGGTGAAGGGCAGTACTTCAAAACTCGCAGTACTTTCACTTTTCAGAAACCTATTACTTGAATAAGCCTGGTTGCGCTGAACATAGTTGGTAATGAGGCCGTATAGCTAGATACTTAAACCAATTGTTTAAATATGGCATGGAGAGTTCTGCCAAGTTCTCTGTAATCTCGTAAATGCCATTTTAGATACTTCTCTATTGTCTCCAATTCAGAATTTTATTAACACCAGGCCTAATAGAAAAATATCAAAAATAGTGTGTAATTAATTGAATCTAATGGCAAATCTGTGAATAATTAATAAAGGACCCGTTGCACAACAGTTGCTGTTTACCACAAGGAAACTTTGAGGCACATTAGTTATGCCAGTTAAATGTCTCAAACGGTATTATGATCTGATGAGAAGACACTTGAAATTTACGTGATACAAGTTAAATATGACTAGTTTTCAATTGCCATATCAGATCATGAGATTAACTAAAAGTGATTTATGGAGTCTTAATTTGTGCTTGTTTCAGAGCAAGAAACTGGATTTGTACCTGGAGTTTGACATGGCATTCCTTCTGTGATTTTCAAGCACGAGATATTGAGTCTTTAAATTTAACTCCTTGGTAATTTACTGCACAAATGAAGCTCATAACTCCATTTAATGTTTAGATCTTGCTGCTACAGAGCATGACTGTAAAACCTTGCACTTTCTCCTTGAGTACTAAAATTATTGCAGACAATACTAAATATGATTAGAATTCAGTTTTTTTTCTCTCCTGAGAATTATGATTAAAATACTTTGGGGGAGTCCTTTATTCAGAGGTGATCATTACAGGAAATAAGTATATAAAAAGGTTAATTTAAAACCAGCTGGTGTACATTTTGTGATAAATGAAAGGCTGGATCTAAGCTTTTAAAATCTTCATCCATCCACAAGTATAAAAAAGCCATTTAGCATTTGTTCAGTAATCATTGTATAGCAGCATATTCTGTTCACTTTCATTTTTTCTGTATCGTCTATTCATCCATGTATATAGAAATTATTTAAAAATGGGGAAAAATCTTTACATTTTCTTTAGCTTTGTTTTAATCTGTATAGATGGGTGTACAAAAATTCTTTTGAGTTAATATTTTTAGATTCTAAATTGGTTTTCAGTTGTAATATGATGATCGCCGCACTAATCAAGTGTGATTTTTTTTTTTTGCTGATTTACTTTTACCAGTGGTATGTTCTGAATTGATTTATTTTCTACTGCAGAGTCTATACTTAGTGGTTCAGGTCTTTGTACTACTTTTCTGCCTAATTGCAATACAAAACAATGAACTAAATGAATTTTGTGTTTGTGAATACATTTGGCCAACAAGCTGGCTTCTCGTACGAAAGGCATTTGAGTGAAGACTCAGAAAAACCTGCTTGATTTTGAAAGAAAAATGCACCCTTGTTTTCCACTTTCTCTACATTTCCCAACTTACCCAACTTTTGTAGTTCCAAAAGATGTTCCTCAAAATTTGTTGGAGACAAGTTGATGACTTGCACAAACAAATGCAATAAAATAATAGTTTCTGTAACTACTGTGTTTGCACTTCTATTGGTTTTAGAAAACTAAATTGAAAATGTGCCTCCACACCATTCTGACAGGAATTGGTTTATAGATGTACCTTTTCAGAAAAATAGTGAAAAGAGTAGTTTGTGTATTCGTTAATGGGTTTTTGTTTTTAAAACTTACTTGAAGTGCTCATATATTCACTTCCATTTCAGTATTTAGTAACTTTGTGGGCGGCACGGTGGCACAGTGGTTAGCACTGCTGCCTCACAGCGCCAGAAAGACCCGGGTTCAATTCCCGCCTCAGGCGACTGACTGTGTGGAGTTTATATGTTCTCCCCGTGTCTGCGTGGATTTCCTCCGGGTGCTCCGGTTTCCTCCCACAGTCCAAAGATGTGCAGTTCAGGTGAATTGGCCATGCTAAATTTCCCGTATTGTTAGGTAAGGGGTAAATGTAGGGGTATGGGTGCGTTGCGCTTCGGCGGGTCGGTGTGGACTTGTTGGGCCGAAGGGCCTGTTTCCATAATGTAATGTAATTTAAAAATTTGCTTGTTCTCACTGATCTAATTTTCCTTTATAAAACTCAAAACAGAATTTAATCATGGAACATCCTCCTATTAACAGTGGGACCTACCAACTGAGACTAAGCCCAATAATACACTTTTCTAAACTTAGTATCCATACTAAGGCTTTTTTTCCCTCAGTCATTATTCTGCTACGTAATATAGGACATGAAATTTAAGATCTGAAGGGGTGAATCTTATTTATAATCTTATTTCTAAGATCATCTTTTAGAAAACATCTGTATAATGAGTTGTCTTTTTAAAATATATTTTATCGCTTCGAACTTGCTATAGCTCAAATTATAGACTTGACAATGTTCTCCCAAAAAAAACTGTCTTGAAGACTAGTTCAGCAATGGGCTAATACTACCACTATCCTGGACTACCACAACCCCTCAGGCTAATGATGTATATCCTTGAGAGTTTTCTTGCATTCCAAGCACGCTTCAGTTAAATTATGGAAGCTTCCCTCTGATCACCTAGCCTTTTGTAAGTGATCAGTTGTTTCACCTCAATGTGGTACTTAAGTTGAGGAAAATGCTACAAGAAAACATGCTGTGGATGTAGAATTTTGATATCTCCCAAGTGGAAAGAGATAGGAACAGGAGTAGGCCTGCTCCAACATTCAATGCAATCATGACTAATAATCCAGTTTGTTTCCTTTTCCCCCCCACACTATTTGTACATGGTTTTTTTGTTATTGGTATTTAAAAATTTGTCAATCACTGCCTTAAACAATATCTTAGCCCCTGAAGACTGCATTTCAGTCCAGAGTTGTGCATTCTGAAGTGACTAAACATAGTGCTTGATCTATACTGCCTTCTGCAGGTGGTGTTTGAAGAAGTGGATGGATGGGATGCTTGGGTTGTTGTATGTTTCTGTCATTTATGCTCAGCCTCCACTGTGGCCTGATGGAGCTGTTTGATCTTTGGCACCTTTTGTAGATGCTGCTTCTGCATTTTGGGTGTGCAGAGCAGAGATTCCCATAAGTCAATGGAAGTGTTAATTTTTTTAAACAGTGGCTCATGAATAATGCTGTAGTAATTGTTTGGCCCCTGGAGCCTGCTCTCCTATTCAATAAGATTGTGGCTGATCTGATTGTAACTTACAGGAAATGGCAGGAAAGTAATCAGATCAGCCATGAGAAGGGAGGGAAGACTCCGTGGGGGGAGACGGGAAGACAGAATGGACCACTTCTCCTTCATCTTATGGTGATGAATCCACATTCTTGCCATACCATGATCACCCACCTTGCTTAACCATTCCCTCCCTGTCTCTGTTCATCTCAAATACCCACCCAGTCTTTTCAGGAAGTGTTCCAAAGACATTCAGATCTGAAAAATACTTCCCCTTTGTCTGTTTGACATGTGTTCCACTTAGGTTTTAAACAATTATGTCTAGTCCATGATTCTCTGAAGAGGAAACATCCTCTCCACATCCAGATTTGAAGCAATTATTTGCCCTGCTGGTAACCACTTGCTATGACCGAACAAAGTTGGGTGTGCTTTGGGAGTCTTGTGTCAATCGTGGATTTTGTTGATTGTCAGTGTCTCATTGTTGGCTTGAGAGAAGTCACTGATATTGAAATGCCTACCTACAGGTTTGCAGGATTTTGTGGAGGCATTGCAGGTGATATTTCCTTAGGGACTTGAGATGTCTAAATATTCTCCATGTCTCTGACCCATACAAAAGTAACTCTACTGCCCTCTAGACCATGAGCATAGTCAGGATTGAGGTCTCTTCCTCAGATGCTCAAAAGTTGCACTGACAAACTGGAGGAAGTGTTAAACTTCAATTTTGAAGCTGCTCTGAAAGAAGACTCTTAAATGAGAATTATTTTGTTGTTCAGTAGCTCGTTGTGAGTATTGATAGTCAGGGGACAGTGTTGCATAACATTGTCTTTATGATATTTGGCCTAATGTGCAATCTTCCCAAATGCAATGTTATGAAGGTGATTTGGAGGAGATAGTGATTTTGTTGTTCTTGGTTCTGGACTGGAAACAATACGGTTAAATATTTCTCTCACTTTCAGTAGTGAAGCTCCACACTGGTGGGGGCTTTCGTGGATGTGGGATGAAATGTGGAGGGGAGTGGTGTAATAATGTGGCCTTGCTAGACTGCAGTTTGCATGTAGTGGTAGATCCATCGATGAGGAAAACTACTTGCATGTCGTGCAGCAAGTAAAGAGTGGTGACAAGTTCTGTAGGCAGCCAAATTTAAGAATAATCCTCCTTAGTATCAAAGACCCTTGAGGTGGCAAAACATCAAATATAAAGATTGCTGCTGCTTTCTGTACTTCTCTTGGATTTATCTTTGCGCAGATGATGTCCACTCCTTGATGCACAGAATCTGTCTGGTAGGAGCTCTTTTGCCACTGGGAGGACGCGATTGAGGAGAAAATTTATTGCCTGCTGCAGGGAAGCTCATTAAGAATGCGGCTGTTAAATTACCACAGTCAGTCTTATTATTTCTAAAAGATGGTGCCTCAAAGATGCACTGCATGCTGTCCTCCAGGGGCCAGGATTTCAGTAGAGTGTAACTCTTCTCCTAGGTCCCTGGTGCCTGTCCACCATCTACAAAAGTACAAGCAGTTCCAACAACACATCCAGGTCAAACAGCTTGTTTAGTTGGCACCACTTCTGCCCTGCGCCCCCCCCCCCCCCCCCACCAAATCCAGCATCTTTGGTATTCTCATAGTGGCAACCGTGTGTGTACTCCAAATGATGTCCAGCAGCGGTTGATCAAGGTTCCTTGAACATCACCTTCTATGGACAGACAGACAGCCATCTGCAAGTTCTGGGGCTGTTTGAGAACAGTGACTTGCTTAGAGAATTTCTTTGCTTTATCTGATCTTCAGTCCGAGAATGAGAAGCCCACGAGGAAGGGCTGCCCAGCTGATCTCTCATTTTCTGAAAATTAAATCCTTTTGTTGAATTCAGGGTGAAACATTTATTTTTCTGAAAATTGTGTTTGGAGGAATGTCCAGATCTTGTAATTCCTAAGCCAGATGACACAACTCCAGAGATTACTGTGGAGAACCATATGGAAGCTAGAGAACTTGGAGAAATGAAGCGACATCTTTAAAAATGCTGTTCAGCTCTCAGACTCCATGACAACCGTTTAACAATGTGACAGAATTCCAAATGATCTATGCATTGCCTTTAGGGCTATTCTCTGACTTGTGGACAAGGGCCACAGCACCCACCTCCAGCCTAGGTTATAACATTCCCCTCTATGCTTCTGTTTAAAGTGAACAATGATGACTGTGTCAGGATACTAAGTCAGGACTTCTAAGGATCTGTGCAATAAGAGGGACGTGTCCATTAATCTGTGCCACAGAACTACTAATCAAATGAAGAATGGCACCGGATCTTCATGCTCAACTATCCCAGTAACTGGCCCTTTCTCTCTTCCAGGGAGAAAGTGGGGACTGCAGATCAGTGAGTGTGGTGCAGATCCTGCCTGTGCAGGAGCAGCAAGAGTTGGGAGGGACCCATGATTGAACAGTTTGAGCAGTGATACAAGGTGAAACAGAATCTGATTGGGAAAGCTTCTCTTATGCTGTCTATTATGTTCACTGCTGCAAACATAGCTGTGTGATTTTTCAACTTCAAAGCATTTTTAAGTGTCCAACTCTGTTTGGACCACGGCCAAACTATAACCTGAGGTAATCGACATGGAGGAACCTCTCATTTTTCTCTTTTTGGTCCTGTCTTTGATTTTTTTTTTGTGCATTTTGTTGTGGCTTTCAAAGGTGAATTTGCCTACTGTTGGCAAAATGCCAGTTGTACTCTGGTTGCTAACCAGTTCAGGCTCTGGACTCTTGAGTTCCATAATGAGTTCCATAATGAGTGAGTAAATATGAATCAGATTCAGGTGTTTGGTTGGTGTCCAACTTAATTTTCCACAATGTTTTCTAATATTTTCAAAATTTACACAGACCTATTGTCAGTGTTTGTTAATAAATGCTTAGGTCTACAGATGGTTGGCAGGATGGGGGTTTGAATGACATTATTGCTTTTAGGTCCAATTTACAAAAAAAAACTTATCCAAAACACAATTTAAAAAGTCAATGTGTATGATGGGTTTAGTTTTAGCTTTTTCTATTGTTATGGGAATGTGGATTTCATTATTTAGTCTAGCAATTATTACCATTCCCTAATTACCCTGGAGAAGGTGTTTGTGAGCTGTCTTCAAGAGTACCAGATCTATAGCACAGTGAAGGTAGATAGGATAGCAAAGAAGGCTTTCCTTTATTGGTCAGAGTATTGAATACAGGAGTTGGAAGGTTGTTGCAGCCCAACAGGACATTGGTTTGGCCACTGTTGAAATATTGTGTGCAATTCTGATCTCCTTCCTATCAGAAAGATGTTGTGAAACTTGAAAGGGTTCAGAAAAGACTTACAAGGATGTTGCCAGGGTTGGAGGATTTGAGCTATAGGAAGAGGCTGAATAGGCTGGGGCTGTTTTCTGTGGAGCATCAGAGCCTGAGGGGTGACCTTATAGAGGTTTATAAAATCTGAGGGGCATGGATAGGGTAAATAGACATCTTTTCCATGGAGTGGTGATGTCCAGAACTAGAGAGCATAAGTTTAGGGTGAGAGGAGAAAAATATAAAAGCAACCTAAGGGGCAGTTTTTTCAGTCATATCGAATTGATGGTGGAGGCTGGTACAATTGCAACATTTAAAAGGCATCTGGATGTATTTATGAATAGGAAGGGTTTGGAGAGTTATGAGCTGGGTGCTGGCAAATGGGACTAGATTAGGTTGGGATGTCTGATCGACATGGACAAGTTAGACTGAAGGGTCTGTTTCTGTGCTGTACACCTCTGACACTGATCCTTGGCATGTCAGGGGACCCACAGTGCTGTTAGACAAGTTATAGTCCATGATTTTGACTCCACTCAGTGAAGGAATTGTGATAAAGTTTCAAGAAGGTAATGAGAACTTACAAATAAGACAATGTATTTATCTGAGATGACTTTACCAATTGGGATATATCAGCTTGACAGAGGAAGCCATGAGGAAGAATTTAATGTTTTGGGGGCAGGTCCTGAGAACAATATGTGGTGGGTGCAACCAGGGATCAAGCTATTTTGGATCTAGTGATGTGTGTGGATGCAATTCTAACAGATTTCCAAGAAGCTGTCACATTAACATAGAATTTAGCATTCAGTTTGAGTTGGAGAACCTTGGGTCTGAAACAACTGTGCTAAATGTAAGAATGGTTACAAAGAATGAGAGCTATTGGAGTCCACTAGGAAAGGAGCTTAGCAGCAGAGGTGCTTGAGGAAAAGTGACAGACACTTAGGAATATACGTCATGACTTGCAACAACTTGATACTAGAAAGGAGATGGGTCAGCTATGATTAAGTGAATTTGAGGATTGCATCAAAATAAAAATATACGTAGCCTTATTTCCCAAGAGTAGGTCAAGTTTTGCACCTTCTCTAGTAGGTACATCCTCATAATGAAACAGAAAATTTTCTTGTAGATGCTTAACAAATTCTTCTCCATCTAAACCCTTAACCCTATTGCAGTCCCAGTTTATATTTGGAAAGTTAAAATCCCCTACCATAACCACCCTATTATTCTTACAGATAACTGAGATCTCCTTACAAATTTGTTTCTCAATTTCCCTCTGACTATTAGGGGGTCCATAATATAATTCCAGTAAGGTGATCATCCCTTTCTTATTTCTCAGTTCCACCCAAATAACTTCCCTGGATGTATTTCCGGGAATATCCTCCCTCAGTGCAACTATAATGCTATCCTTTATCAAAAACGCCACTCCTCCTCTCTTGCCTCCCTTTCTAACCTTCCTGTAGCACTTGTATTCTGGAACATTAAGCTGCCAGTCCTGTCCATTACTGAGCTACGTTTCTGTAATTGCTATGATATCCCAGTCCCATGTTCCAAAACATACCCTAAATTTATCTGCCTTCCCTGTTAGGCCTCCTGCATTGAAATAAATGCAGTTTAATTTATCAGTCGTACCTTGCTCTCTGCTTTGTCCCTGCCTGCCCTGACTGTTTGACTCACCTTTGTTCTCAATTGTATCAGTCTCAGATTGATTTCTTTCCTCACTTTCCCCAATAGAGATTAATCTGCTCTATCCTCCCATTCCGATCCTCACTAGCTTGTAGCACCGGGAGTAATCCAGATATTACTACTCTTGAGGACCTTTTTTTTTTTAAAATTCCTGCCGACCTCTCTCGGAACCTCAACCATTTTCCTTCCTATATCGTTGATTCTAATGTGTACAATGACCTCTTGCTGGTCCCTCTCCCCGTTTGAGAACATTCTGCACCCTCTTTGAGATGTCCTTGATCCTGGCATCAGGGAGGCAACACTATTCTGATTTTGTGCTGCTGGCCACAGAAACATCTGTCTGTGCCTTGGACTACAGAGTCCCCAACACAATTGATCACTTGGAACCTGACGTACCCCTCATTGCATTAGAGCCAGTCTCAATGCCAGAAACTTGGCTGTTCTTGCTACATTTGCCTGAGAATCCATCACCCCCTATATTTTCCAAAACCGCATACTTTGTTTGAAATGGGGATAGCCACAGAAGACTCCTGCACTGCCTGCTTACCTGTCTTACCTTTCCTCGAGTTAACCCATCTATGTGACTGTATCTGCAACTTTTCTGCCTTCCCATAACTGCCATCCATCACACCCCCTTTTCTTGTAAATTCCTCATTGCTTCTAACTGTTGTCCAACCGATCCATTCGATCTGATAGGATTCGCAACCCACGGCATTTATTGCAGATATAATCCTCAGTAACACACAAACTCTTTCTAAACTCCCACATCCGACAAGAACAGCATATCACTCTACTAAAGGCCATTTTTGCTGCTTCCAATTTGCAGACCAAGAAAATAGTACTGTCTTATTCCGCTACAAAACACTGCTCCAGTCTAACTTAATACTTATGGCTTATTTTTAGTTTAATCAAGAGATATCTCATTAAAACACATAATCAAGAAAGAACCCACTCTACTCACTACAGACTTAGAGTAAAGCCCCAAGGCCACACTTAAAACTATTAATTTTTCTGTTGCTGTGCTGTGACCTCTCCCAAACAGGTTCCTCCCAAGATAAGTTGTGAATTTCACTGTTTGTTAATTTTCCCAGACACTCCGATATCCAGCAATACATGAATTCAACAGCAAAGGCAGTAACTGTGCAGGTTCACTGCTGTCAGTTAGCAGTGTGGGTCTCTCTCGACCTGACCATATGCTGCCTTTGTTTGTCCCTCTCCCTTTTAAAAATGATATCCTGACTACTATTTTCTCCAAAGTTCCAAAACAATGCAACAGCATCTAAAACTGTAAGTGCTGCTCCTGGAATTTGAGGAAATCGCCTCCAATACCTGAAAAAATGAGCAGCCTGTTTCAGCCAGAAATTTTTCTTGTCCTCCACCTTGCTAATCACCATTTTAGTGTTTGGATTTCCAGAAGGCTCTTCAAAAGTCATTGGTTTTAAAAGATTACTTGAAAGATTGCAGCCTATGATGTTTGTAGTATATTAGTATTGATAGAGGATTGGCTAGCTATTACAAGACAGAGTTGGAAAAGAGCTGCACCATGGGAAGGATATATTGGCTTTGGGGAGAGGACATTGTCGGTATATAAGAATGATACCTGGAATACAGGAGTTCAGTAATGAGGAAGGATTATACAAATTAGGTCTGTGTTCTGTGGAATTTAGAAGGTTAAGGGGTGATCTGATCAAAATGTTTAAGACATGAACAGGAAAAGATAACAATGAACTACTTCCACTGTTTGGGGATTCTAGCACAAGAGAACATTGCCTGAGAATTAGGGCCAGACCATTCAGGGGAGATCTTAGGAAGCACTTCTAAATAAAAAGGGTAGTTCAGATTTGGAACTATCTTCCACAAACAGCAGTGGATTTGGGATCAGTTGTTAATTTTATATCTGAAATAGATTTATTTTTTGTAAAGCAAAGATCTTGGAGGATGTGGGCCAAAGGCCAGTAAAGGGAGTTAGGCCACAGATCAGCCATGATCTCATTGAATGATGAAATCGAGTCAAGGAACTGAATAGCCAATTTATGTTCCTATGTTTGTTTTCAGGATGGGAAACTGTAATTAGCGATGGGGCCACACTTATTTACAATGTATATTAAGGCTGAAAAATGTATTGCTGGAAAAGCGCAGCAGGTCAGGCAGCATTCGAGGAGCAGAAGAATCGATGTTTCGGGCATAAGCCCTTCTTCAGGAATGAGGAGGGTGTGCCAAGCAGGCTAAGATAAAAGGTAGGGAGGAGGGACTTGGGGGAAGGGGCGATGGAAATCCGATAGGTGGAAGGAGGTTAAGGTGAGGGTGATAGGCCAGAGAGGGGGTGGGGGCGGAGAGGTCGGGAAGAAGATTGCAGGTCAAGAAGGCGGTGCTGAGTCAGAAAGTTGGGACTGAGATAAGGTGGGGTAGGGGAAATGAGGAAGCTGGAGAAATCTGCATTCATCCCTTGTGGTTGGAGGGTTCCTAGGCGGAAGATGAGGTGTTCTTCCTCCAGGCGTCATGTTGCCATGGCCTGGCGATGGAGGAGGCCAAGGACCTGCATGTCCTTGGTAGAGTGGGAGGGGGTGTTTAGTGTTCAGCCGTGGTGCTGGTGTCCCAATGGTGTTCTCTGAAACGTTCTGCAAGTAGACGGCCTATCTCCCCAATGTAGAGGAGGCCACATCAGGTGCAGCAGATGCAGTAAATGATGTGTGGAGGTGCAGGTGAATTTGTGACTGATATGGAAGGATCCCTTTGGGGCCTTGGCGGGAAGTGAGGGGGGAAGTTTTGCATTTCTTGCGGTTGCAGGGGAAGGTGCTGGGAGTGGAGGTTGGGTTGGTGGGGGG
This sequence comes from Chiloscyllium plagiosum, assembly GCF_037043375.1. NCBI lineage: Eukaryota > Metazoa > Chordata > Chondrichthyes > Orectolobiformes > Hemiscylliidae > Chiloscyllium > Chiloscyllium plagiosum. The sequence goes on from NW_028270141.1 coordinate 99,921,506, forward strand.
TGTGGACCTGACGAGGGAGTTGCGGAGGGAGTGGTCTTTCTGGAACACTGGGAGGGGAGGGAAATATATCCTTGGTGGTGAGTTCTGTTTGGAGATGGCGGAAATGACAAAGGATGATACGATGTATCTGGAGGTTGATGGGTGGTAGGTAATGACCAGTGGGGTTCTGTCCTGGTGGCGATTGGAGGGGGGTTCAAGGGCGGAGGAGAGCATTGTCAACTACGTCTGAGGGGAAATTGCGGTCTTTGAAGGCAGAGGCCATCTGGGTTGTTTGGTATTGGAATTGGTCCTCCTGGGAGCAGATGCGACGATGGCGAAGGAATTGGGAATATGGGATGGCGTTTTTACAGGGGGCAGGGTGGGAGGAGGTGTAACCTAGGTAGCTGTGGGAGTCGGTCAATTTATAGTAAATGTCCATGTTGGGTCGGTCGCCCGAGATAGAAATAGAGGTGTCTAGGAAGGGGAGGGAGGAGTCTGAGACGGTCCAGGTAAATTTGAGGTCGGGGTGGAAGGTGTTAGTAAAGTGGATGAACTGTTCAACCTCCTCGTGGGAGCACGAGGTAGCGCTGATACAGTCATCGATGTAGCGGAGGAAAAGGTGGGGGGTGGTGCCAGTGTAGCTGCGGAAGATGGACTGTTCTACATATCCAGCATCTGCAGTCCTCACTTTCTCCTAATATATGTTAAGGACTTGGATGAGGAAAGTAACTGTACTTAAGCCAAGTTTGTGGATGACACAAACAAGGCATGTGGTAAGCATGACTGTGTCTACAGAGGGATGTAGACAGGTTATGCAAGTGGGCAAAATGTGGAATATTTTATGGGGATGTGGGGTTACACTTTTTGGGGGAAGAACAGAGGAGCTGAATGTTAATTAAATGGAGAAAGTGCAGGAGGTTACAGCAGAGAGATTTGTACTGAATCCTCATCTATAAATCACAAAAAGCTTGTAAACAAATTCAGATAATAGGAATTGGAATGTTAGACTTTATTTCAAAAGGCACGCAACTTAAAAATAGAGAGATCTTTCTAAAATTATACAAAGCATTAGTTCGACGACACCTCTAATACTGGTTTCAGAAAGATGGATTAACATTGAAATCAGTCCAGGGAAAGTTCACTAAGTTGATCCTCGGAGGGAAGGGATTTTATCATGAGATGTTGCTAAGTTTGGGCCTCATTGGAGTTTAGAAGAATAAGAGATGACCTTATTGAAATATTTAAGATGATGAGGAGACTTGATAGAGTGGATATGGAAAGGTTGGTTCCCCTTGCGGTACAGTCTCGGACCTGAGTTTATAATCTCCATTGTTAGGGGTTGTACATATAAGGAGTTTCTTGTGACAAATAGTACTGTATTTGTGGAATTCATTCCCACAGAGGTTGGGCTTTTACACATATCCCAGGCTGAGAGAGACTTTTAATCAGAAAGGGAATCGGTTATGGGGAAAAGGCAGGCGAGTGGAGTTGTAGATTATCAATCAGCCGTGATCTCATTCAGTGGCAGGGCAGACGTGAATGGCTTCAACTTTGCTCCAACGTCCTATGTTCTTATGGTTGCGGATACTATCCTGAGGAACTCCTCGAGAGATGCCCTGGAACTAAGAAGATTACCCACCAACTACCATGGGCCATCTTCCTATGTAGGCATGATGTCAACAAATGACAAGTTCTCCCCAATTCCCATTGACTCCAGTTTTGTCATAAAATCATGGAGTCATACAGCATGGAAACAAACGTTTCAGTCCAACATGTCCATCCTGACCAAGTTTATCAAATTAAACTAGTCCCACTTGCCTGTATTTGGCCTATATCCCTCTAGCCCTTTCCTATTTAGGTACCTGTCTATTAAATATTCTAAGAGAAAGTGAGGATTGCAGATGCTGGAGAACAGAGCTGAAAATTTGTTGCTGGAAAAGCGCAGCAGGTCAGGCAGCATCCAAGGAGCAGAAGAATCGATGTTTCGGGCATGAGCCCTTCTTCAGGAATGAGGAAAGTGTGTCCAGCAGGCTAAGATAAAAGGTAGGGAGGAGGGAGTTGGGGGAGGGTTGTTGGAAATGCGATAGGTGGAAGGAGGTTAATGTGAGGGTGATAGGCTGTGGTGGGGGTGGAGAGGCCAGGAAGAAGATTGCAGGTTAGGCGGTGCCACGTGCTTGAGAATATAGGACTAGGCAGCTAGAACAGATAAATGCATGGCTGCAGAGTTGTGGCAGGAGGGAGGCTTTAGATTCCTGGATGAATGGGTTTGTTTCTGGGGAAAGTCTGACAGGTTGTACCTGAGGGGAGGGAATGGTATTGTAGCTAGTTTTAGGGAACAAAGCACGGCAAGCGGTATATGTTACATGTCAGAGAAAAATACATCTGTTCACTAATCTTCTTTAGGGAAGAAAATCTGCCATCCTCAACTGGTCTGGCCCACACGCGATTCTAGAACCACAGCAATACAACTGACACTCAACAGCTCCCTTCTCTGCTCCCCTCCACATTCCTGTTGAAGAGCTTATGCCTGAAACGTCAATTCTCCTGCTCCTCAGCTGCTGCCTGACCTGCTGTGCTTTTCCAGTTCCACACTTTCCAAATCTGCCCTCTGAAAGGCCAAGCAAGCCACTCACTTATCAATCCCTGCAAAGTCTCAAAGAAATGAAACCAGATGACCACCCACCGCCGAACTAGGACTAGAGAAAATAAGGGCAGAAAAGGCCCTGGTGACCCTGCAAGTCCTCCTTCCTAACAGCTGGGGGCTAGTAGTGGGAGAGCCGCCTCACAGCCTAGTCAAGCACCAGGCAGACATTGTCCAAAAAGTATGATTCCATGAGTATAACTATGTCTCAGTCATCACCATGTCTAAATATGTCCTGTCCCACTAGCAGGATAGACTCAGCAGAGGTGGTGACACAATGGTGTACAGTTGGGAGGGAGTTGCTCTAGGAGTCCTCAACATTGACTTGACCCCATGAAGTCTCATGGCTTCAGGTTAAACATAGGCAAGGAAGACCTCCTGCTGATTTCCACATACTATCCTCCCTCTGTGTTGAATAACACTTCGAGGAAGCACTGAGGTTTGCAAGGGCCCAAAATATACTCTGGGTGGACGATTTCAATGTCCACCAAGGATGGCTTGGTAGCAGCACTACTAATCAAGCTGGTCAGGTCCTAAAGGACATAACTGCTTGACTGGGTCTGTAGCAGGTGGTGAGGGAACCAAGAGGGAAAAACATACTTGACCTTACCCTGACCAATCTGCCAATTACAGATGATCATATCCATGATAGTATCGGTAAAAGTGACGACTGCCTAGTCCTTGTGGAGATGAAGTCCTGCCTTCACATTGTGAATAACCTCCATCGTGTTGTGTGGCACTGTCACTGTGCTAAATGGGACTGACTTCGAACAGATCTAGCAACTAGACTGGACATCCATGAGGCACTGTGGGCCATCAACAACAGCGGAATTATATTCCAGCACAATCTGCCACCTCGTGGCCTGGCATATCCCCCAATCAAACATTACTATCAGTCAGGGAATTAATCCTGGTTCAATGGAGAGTACAGGAGGGCATATCAGGAGCAATGCCAGACACACCTAACAATGAGGTGTCAACCTGGTGAAGCTACGAAATAGGATTACTTATACATCAAACAGCAAGTGATAGACAGAGCTAAGCAATCTGACAACCAACATTCAGATCTGAGCTCTGCAGTCCTGCCACATCCAGTCATGAGTGGTGGTGGACAATTAAAGAACTCACTGGAGGAGGAGACTCCACAAATATCCCCATACTCATTGGTGGAGGAGCCCAACACATAAGCTTAGTCTTGCACTAAGCATTCATAGTAATCTTCAGCCAGAAGTGCTGAGTGGATGATCCATCCAGGCCTCCTCCACTGCTCCCCAGCATCACAGACACCAGTTTTCAGCCAACTTGATTCATTCCATGTGTTATCAAGAAAGAATTGGAAGCATTGGATACTCCAAAGGCTATGGAGCCTGATATTCTTACAATCGTTGGAAGAGGCAGGATGGTGCTGAGAAATGGTACCATGGTGAGGCAAGGGGCTAGAGGCTGGGTAATCGCTTTGTCCTGATGTTGGTCTCTGTGTCAGGGTGGATAAGTATTTAAGAGGGACAGTATTGTTAAACTTTTAACTTTATTTATTTATTTTTCTACCTATTTTTGTGCTTTAAGATGTCGACAGCAAGTGGCAACATTATACACACTTTTTACAGTATTTGTAACAATTACACATGACAAGCACTAAATCAATAAGGCTTGTGCTCCAGAACGTGCCACTTCCCTGGCCAAGCTCTTCTATTATAGTCACAACACAGACATCTACCCGACAATGTGGAAAATTGTCTTCTATACAAAAAGCATGGGAAATCCAACCCAGTCAAATACTGCCTCATCAGTCTCTTCTCAATCATCAGTAAGTGATGAAACTTTAGTCAACAGTGCTATCAAGCCGAAAATGCTCAGCATTAACCTACCCAGTGATACCCAGTTTGGATTCCACCAGGGCTACTCAGCTCCTGACCTCATTAAAGCCTTGGTACAAACTTGGACAAAAGATCTTGAATTCTTGAGGTGAGTGACAGCCCTTGACATTAAGGCTGCATTCGACTGACTGGCAGCAAGGAGCCCTCACAAAACTGGAATCAACAGGAATTTAGGGGGAAAACTCTTTCGTAGTCATACTAGAAGTCATACCTGGCTCATTAGAAGCTGGCTGTGGTTGTTGGAGGTCAGTCATCTCAGCTCCAAGACATTGCTGCAAGAGTTCTTCAGGGTAGTGTCCTAGGCCTAACTATCTTCAGCTGCTTCGTTAATGACCTTCCCTCCATCATAAGGGTAGTAGTGGGGATGTTCAACATCATTCTCAACTCCTCAGATATTGAAGTAGTCCGTGTTCAAATACAGCAAGATCTGGACAATATCCAGGCTTGGGCCCACAAGTGGCAAGTAACACTTGCATGACACAAATGCCAGGCAATGACCATCTCCAATGAGAGACAATCTAACCACTGCCCCTTGACATTCACTGGCTTTCCCACTATCAACATCCTTGGGGTGGCCATTGATTAGAAACTCACCTGGACTTGCCACATAAATACAGTAGCTATAAGGGCTGGTTAGGGGCTAGCAAATTCAGCAATGAGTAACTCACCTCCTGAGTCCCCAAAGCCTGTCCATCTACCAGACACAAGTCAGAAGTGTGATGGAATACTCCTCACTTGCTTGGATGAGTAAAGCTCCAACGACACTGACACCATCCAGGACAATGCAGCCTACTTAATTGGCACCACACCCACAAATAACCACTCCATGTACTCCAAATAACCAGTGTCTCTGATTTGCAAGGTGCACTAAAGAAATCCACCAAAGATGCTTAGCACCTTCCAAACTCATGACCACTTCCATCTAGAAGGACAAGAGCAGCAAACACATGGGAATACACCTACACCACCTTCCCCTTCAAGCCACTCACCCACCTTGGAAATATATCATTGTTCTTTCACTGTCATTGGGTCACAATCCTGGAATTCCCTCCCTAAAGCCATTGTGATGCCACCTATAGCACTGAGACTGTAGCGATTCAAGAAGGCAGCTCACCACCATCACTTTCTCATGGGCAACTAGGGACAGCCGATCAATGCTGGCCAGTCAATGATACGCACGGACTACAAATGGATTTTTAAAAACTTGGGTGAAAGAGTTTCTATAACCCAACTTGGAATGTAACAACGGCACAAACACCACAATCTGCAATGAGCGCAAGTAACATGGACTGATAACAGCAAGGATACTAAAAGTTCTTCTCTGCCTCTCTCAATCTTAGAAATAAGTACAGTTGTAAAAAAACCACTTGGAGAAACCAGTGTTCACTGAGAGGTCAGGGTATCTGCCACTTTGGCACTCACGAGGAAACAGAACAGCTGCATAAAAGTGACTCGGGTATCATGCTCACAATGCAAGGACTGTCGAAAACCTGGAACTGGAACTGCCTTTACTTTTCTGGCTGAATGGAAACAATCCACAAGCCCACCCCCTCAAAACCTTTATTCTCCAGGTTTGTGTGTATGCATTTGATGTCACATTTTCTTATTTTTGTGTTTGAGAGGGAGTAAAACTCTATTCGTTTTCACTCAAGAAAATCTTGGAATTGCCTTTCCTTCATTTTTGATCTGGTTCACAAAGTTTAATTGAAGCATAATAGTAACGTGCTGAAAAAAGAAACAAAAAATATTTGTGGCGACTGACAGAGGGGGGTTAAAGAAAGGGCACATCACCCCTCTCCTGGTCATGACAAATGTACTTTGCTTTTCTTGTGTTCTTTTAGTTTTGACCACCCTGATACACAGGTCTTAGGTGTCATCATCAGTTATCTTGCATTTAGTTTTCCACTTTCTGGTATAAAACAGCTTGAAGTAGGTCTTGTATTTCTGTTGTTTGCTGAGAAACATTGTTGAGTTGCTCTATCAACTGCCTCTCACTGAACACTGCTGCAAAATGAGAATCTGAAAAAAAAAAGACAATGTTCCAGTTACCAAAGGGTATTTCAAGGTAACATGTAGAGTTGATTGAGCAAACAATGTGATTTTACAGGGGTGACCAGTCAGAAAAAGCAATCCGCCGGGTGAGACAGAGGGGGGAGTCATGTCTGCAAGGGAGCAGGCAGTTTACCAGGAGAGATGAGAATGGGCCGCTAGAAAGGGGAAGGGAGAGAAACAAGTGCCTACTTTGGAGGAAGGGTGGAAGAAGCCAGCAGCTGCAAAGGGGTCTGGATAACTGATTGCCTGAATAACTCTAAATTGAAATGGGATTAGAGTATACAGAACGACAGTCATCCAGACAGTCAGTCAGTCATCCAGACAGTCAGTCTGTATACTCTAATCCCATTTCAATTTTTCATCTAAATACTTATTAAATGCTGCAATGGATCCTGCCTCTATCACTGTTTAAGGCAGTGAGTTCCAGATACCCACCTCTCTCTGAATGATCTGATTTGAAAAATGAGAAGTCCTGAGGGAAATTAATTTGGTGGATGCTGAAAGGCTCTTTCCCTTGTGGAAGAGATTAGAACAAGGGGACACAATGTAATATTAAAGGTCTCTCCACTTTAGGAGAAATTTACTCAGAGTTCTGAGTGTGTGGAATTCTCTTTACCAAAAAGCAGCAGAGGCAGAATTGTTTAAAGCAAGGGCAAGAGAGGCAAAGGGTATTGGGGGAGTAAGCAGCAAAGTGGAACTGAGGTCACAATCACAATCTTATTATTAAATGGCATAGCAGGATCAAGGGTCAAAGGGCTTACAGCTACACCTCATTTCAATGTTCAGATGGGAGCAGATTACCTACACTCAGTCACATTTGAATGAATGAAAAATGATCATTCTTCAGCATAATGAATAAATAAACCAGGGAATTTGCAAATACTTTGGAAAACTGAAAAAAGTTCTCTCAGAAACGAGAAAAAAGATTCACTACAGAAATTAACTTGAAGGTATTTTTTGTTTACCTTTTCTGAGATTCCGTATAGTTAAAAGGCCCAGATGTTGAAATCTAATTTCCTGGTGTTTGAGAAAACGTAAGACGTAACCAACAATCTCCCTGATGTGTGGTCTCAACAACAGAGTAAACATTTCTGTAATGGAGACAATCACATTACTGCCTGACCTCTGTTCTATATGTAATTATTTGCCACTGAAGTGTTTTACATGCTTGCAAACATTAAATTATACGTATTATTTAGATTTTGTTCAGCTGAGAAAAATCCATTCAGTTATTAAAACTTCATTTCTGGATGAAAAGCTGTGAACGTTATAAACTTGTTGAAAGACACAAGTTTCTTTCCCCTTAAATGAATTGGTACGGAAATTTGGGTTACGTACACTTGGAATTGCAATTGTCAAGACCAGGGAAATACAAAGTTTTCAATTCCAAAGTTCTTTACTGATACACCATCTGAAAAAACCCTGACGTAATTATGTTTTGCTGCTTTCTAACCGCACATCAGGTATGGTCTGCTCAGAACAGTATACTTTTTGATTATGACTGCTTCAAACTTGTTCAGCATTCTACTTGCTGTACTGATTGGTTTCCATCATCATTGCAAAACATTACATAACTCTACATAACTCTAACAAAACAACTCTACATAACAAAGAGAAAGAAGAATAATTACGGTTTCCTGCTTTGCAAAGGATTATTATTCTTTTTGGAAGAAAAAGTTATTTTCAGTCAAGTGTGTCATTCTGGCATTTGGATCACACAAGAGAATTTGGAGTCAAACCACGGCTCAGCTTGCATGTGTACTCGATCTCAAAACCTTGCTCAGAAAATGATTAAGTAATGTGCCCGTTTCTCTAATGAAATAGTATTATGTTATTAGCTTGATACCTAAAGGACATACCCAATTACATTTTCTTCTCAAAACAAATATATGTCTTCTACAAAAAAAAACTTTCATAAAAAGTGAGAAGGTGAGTTCATACATAAATTTAGCAAAGTATAAGTCTTTATTTCACATTTTACCATCTTGTCCAAGTTGGCTGATTATGTAAGCAGCCTGGAAGGAAAGGTCGATATTTCCAGACTGACTTGAGAGCATCAACAGGTGAGCTGCTATATTTGCATCTGATTCTTGTATTACGTGTGTTCTTATTATTTCTAGAAAAAAATAGAAATTTATTTAATAAGGTCAGTAACTAAGTTCAATACTTTGTAACATCCACAATCAGACCTTACACCTAAAAGAGTAGAATTTGGATCTATATGGACTTCAGTAAGGCATTCGACAAAGTTCCCCATGGGAGACTGGTTAGCAAGGTTAGATCTCACTGAATACAGGGAGAACTAGCCATTTAGATACAGAACTGGCTCAGAAGACGGTGGTGGTGGAGGGTTGTTTTACAGACTGGAGGCCTGTGACCAGTGGAATGCCACAAGGATTGGTGCTGGGTCCTCTACTTTTTGTCATTTACATAAATGATTTGGATGCGAGCATAAGAGGTATAGTTAGTAAGTTTGCAGATGACACCAAAATTGGAGGGGTAGTGGACAGCGAAGAAGGTTACCTCAGATTACAACAGGATCTTGATCAGATGGACCAATGGGCTGAGAAGTGGCAGATAGAGTTTAATTCAGATAAATGTGAGGTGCTGCATTTTGGGAAAGCAAATCTTAGCAGGACTTATACACTTAAAGGTAAGGTCTTAGGGAGTGTTGCTGAACAAAGAGACTTGGAGTGCAGGTTCATAGCTCCTTGAAAGTGGAGTTGCAAGTAGAGAGAATAGTGAAGAAGGCGTTTGGAATGCTTTCGTTTATCAGTCAAAGTATTGAGTACAAGAGTTGGGAGGCCATGTTGCTGCTGTACAGGACATTGGTTAGACCACTGTTGGAATATTTCTTGCAATTCTGGTCTCGTTCCTATCGGAAAGATGTTGTGATACTTGAAAGGGTTCAGACGGGATTTACAAGGATGTTGCCAGGGTTGGAGGAGGCCGTTTTCCCTGGAACGTCAGAGGCTGAGGGTTGACCTTATAGAGGTTTATAAAATTATGAGGGATATGGATAGGATAAGTGGACAAAGTCTTTTCCCTGGGGTGGGGGAGTCCAGAACTAGAGGGCATAGGTTTCGGGTGAGAGGGGAAAGATATAAAAGAGACCTAAGGGGCAATGTTTTCACAGAGGGTGGTACGTGTATGGAATGAGCTAGTACAATTGTGACATTTAAAAGGCATCTGGATGGGTATATGAATAGGAAGGGTTTGGAGGGACAGGGGCCAGGTGCTGGCAGGTGGGACTAGATTGGGTTGGGACATCTGGTTAGCATGGACGGGTTGGACCGAAGAGTCTGTTTCCGTGCTGTACATCAATATGACTCTATGACTATAACTCTACCTTGAAAGGGCAGCTCCTAATTTTAAAGCAGTGCCTGCTAGTTCTGGACTCAGCCACAACAGGAAGCAGCTTTTTCATGTTCACCTTGTAAGGACCATTCAGGATCTTATACATTCAATTAAGGCACTCCCTCTCTTATAAACTTCAGTGAAACAAATCTAGCTAATCCAAACTATCTTCCTAAGACAAGCCATTCATTCAAGATGTTAAATCTAATCAATCTCCCCTAAACTGCCTCCAATGCATTTACTTCCCTTCTTGAGAAGAAAACTATACACAGTAATCAGGTTGTGGTCTCACCAATGCACTGTATAACTGAAGTGTAACAACTTTACTGTTACATTTAATACCACTCATTGTAAAGGACGGCACTCATAGAAAAGGGTAGCCTTCTTGACTACATGCTGCACCTGCATATTAACCTCTGCATCATCCATCCACCAGAACCACTAAACACCACTGCATCTCAATCCTGCAACCATTTAAGTCATACTCTGCTTTTCTATTTTTCTTGTTAAGTTAACAATTTCATATTTTCCCACATTATACTCCAGCTGCTAGATTTTTGCTAACTCACTCAACCTCTCTATATCCATCTGTAACTTTGTCTTCTCCACAGCATAATTTCCTACCGGTTTTGGTGTCAGCTATGAATTTAGCTAACATGCTTCACTCCCCTCATCGAAGTATCAATGTAAAATGTGAAAGGTCGAGGTTCCAGCACAGACCCCTGCAGGATTGCACCTCCACATCCTGCCAGCCAGCCAATCTTCTATCTGTGCTAATATTCTACTCCCTACACCATGTGCTTTATAGTCTGCAATAACTTTGATGTGGCACCGTATAAAATGACTTCTTCAAATAAAAGTCTTGTGTATCTATAGACTTCTTCATGTCCAAGAGCATGTTACTTCTTCAAATAACTGCAATCAATTGGTTAAATGTGATATCCCTTTGATGAAACCATGCTGACTCTTCTCCATTAGCTTGAGTTTTTCCAAATTCACAGCTATAATCCTGTTCATGATTGGGAACGTGTTAGAATCAATGAAAGATGGCAAGCTAACTGACCTATAGTCTCCTGTTTCCTGCCTCCTTCCTTGAATAAAGGAATTATATTTGCTACTTTCCAACCCGATCTTTGCTGAATCTAGAGAACCTGAAAAAATTAACACCAAAGCAATAACTACCTCATGAGCAACCTCTTTTAAAACCATACAGTGAAGTCCATCAGAACCTAGAGACTTATCTCTCAGTTTGCTTAGTACTACTTTTTACATAAGTGTAACTTTTCTAAGTTTTTCTCTCCACTCCTGCTTTTACAGCTATTACATTTTTTATGCCCTCTATAGCGAATATAGAAGCAAAGTACTTGTTCTTTTTATCCACTATGTCCTTATTATCTACTATTAATTCCCCATTATCATCTTCTACAGGATCAACTTTCAATACTTATTCTGTTCCTTTTTAGGTACCGAGAAAATCATATACAGTCATTTCATTATGGAGTTATACTGTATGGAAACAGTCCCTTCAGTCCAACTCATCCATGTCAACCAGGTTTACCAAACTAAACCATTTGCCTGTGTTTGGCCCACATCTCTAAATCTTTTCTATTCATGTAGCTGTCCAAAGGTCTTGTAAATGTTGCAACTAAACCTGCATCTCCCACTTTCTCTAGCAGTTCATTCCATATGCACACCACCTTGTGAAAAAGTTGCCCCTCAGGTCCCTTTTAAATCTTTCCCCCCTCCCCTCAAACCTGCATCCTCTAGTTTTGAACTCCCCTACCCCAGTGAAAAGACCTTTGCAATTCAACCTTTACATTCCTATCTGTCTTTCTCTTACACTTCCATTTTTTATTTCCTGATTAACCTTTTAATTATTTTTTTACTATTTTTTGTGTTCTGTCCAACCATCTGACATGTCACTTACTTTTACATAGTTCCATGTTTTTCTCCTTAGGTTTATTGCACAGATGGTGCGTCCTCCCTTTCGACTATTTCTTTATAGTAGGAATGTATTTGTTTTGGGTTTGCTGAAATATATGCTTAAAATATTTGCCGCTCTGTATCTCTGTTGATTTATCTCCTAGCCTAGTACTTCGCTGCACCATCTCCAGTTTCTGAATGCCCTTCTAAATGTAGTAACCACAATAGTACATAATACTTTTGTACAAACTCAGAATCATTTGTTGTTTTGTTCAGTTTCTTGTTTCTACAACAGAAACCACCTCTCCTATATTGAATTGTACAATACAAATACTGTTTAAAATTCTTCCCCAATTCATTATAAAAGATTATAAAATTATAAAACCTTAAATATGTAGTGTTTTTTGTGGACATTGGCTACACACTAAGACACAGCTTCCCAACTATGGGTCATAACCTCTCATGGGTTATCTGATGAAATACTGGAGTTGCAACTCCTATCCTGGTAATGGCAGGGCCAGAATGGGACAGGACCCAAGACACCAGAAGTAGAGATGCTCAACATCGTACTGCGTACTCTCTCAATAGAGATCCTGCCTCCATTTTGGCAATTCCCAATTTTACCAACAGAACATTAGTTATAAATGAAGTGCAGAGACGATGGGCTGAATAGCCTCTTTCTGTGCTGCAACGTTTCTATTAGAAGGAGCAGAGTGTGAAACACAAACAGGAAACTTGAACTTAGCAGGCCCACTTGAAATTAGTGCTTAGTTTAAATCAAAGCCATTTTCACTGATCCAACGACCTTAACCTGCAGTGTGGAGAACCACAATTTATTGGATTAGACATAAATGGTCTTGAAGTAACCTGTTTAAGTGTCAAGATCTGAAGTGATTTAACTCCCTAGTCCCTTAAAAATAGAAACAAAGACAATTGCAGCTTGACGTTACAGTAGAAGACATAGTTGCTCGGGTGCAGTGATTGATAGGTCATTGCTGATCATTTCCACAAGTCTTGTAATGAATCCTTGGCTGAGCTCTAAAAGTACCCAAAACCACATCAATGGGTTACTTCATGTTGATAGGTTTAGGAGGCTAGTACGTAACTAATGGTTTTTGATGTGGTTACTGATTCGAATTATTTTTAAAGACAGAATAATTGCTTAGAAGAATTTAAAGTTTTTGAAAATTCTTCATGAATGAAAGTCTATTTTACAATCAAGTATATATAGATGAGAACTTTCTTAGGGTATTAGAGTTTTTACATCTCCATGTGAATTCTGTGAGTGGTTATGGAAGTGACAGTGAGAGAAGCAAGGTGAATACTTGAGGAATCACAGAATCCCTACAATGCGGAAAGAAGTCATTTGGTCCATTGGGTCTGCACCAACCCTCCAAAGTACCCCCTACCTTTGTGTTGACCATGGCTAATCCAACTAGCCTGCAAATCCCTGGACACTAAGCTACCTAACCCGTACATCTTTGGACTGTGGGAGGAAACCAGAGAACCTAGAGGAAACCCACGCAATCACATGGAGAACATGCAAGCTCCACACAGATACCCCCAAGGGTGGAATCAAATCTGGGTCCCTGAGACAGCAGTGCTAACCACTGAGCCACCATGCCGACCTGACGTTTACAAAGAAAAACAAAAAGAACTGCGGATGCTGTAAATCAGAAACAAAAACAAGTTGCTGGAAAAGCTCAGCAGGTCTAGCAACACCTGTGAACAGAAATCAAAGTGAACATTTTGGATCTGGTGATCCTTCCTCAGAAACCAGACCTGCAACGTTAACTCTGATTTCTCTTCACAGATGTTGCCAGACGTGCTGAGCTTTTCCAGCAACTTCTATTTTTGTTTCTATCTTTTATAAACCTTGGTTGAATTCCTAAAGAACTGAAATTGGGCCTGATAAACAGCCCATCTCTGTACCATTCCACCTCCTTGGTTGTCTTAGGAAGGTGTGACCCAATTTCATCTCACTGCCACCTCCCTGAAATGCTGAGTGAGGGCCTTTTGAAAGCTGGCATACGTTTCCTGCCTCAGATCCCCAGAATCAGAAAGAAAATGAAAGTATTGTTGACTATCACCTACTCGTTACATCATTGTAGAATAGTAATGAATGTATATCGTTACCATTATTTGTGAGCTGAGCAATGCAAGCCGTGACGTACAGCAAAGATTCATCATGAATTGTGAGGAGCCCAAAGACCTGAAGCAGGACCACAACACATCGACTGTCAATAATATCCTGAAATGCAAATCAAAATGAGTTTCTAATGAAGCAAAATCCAAAACCACAATGAAAGCTTGTTTTGACCTTTTAAATTAAGCTGTTTATGAGCATTTCACAGGTTTTTCTTGAAATAAAGTTAAAAGACAGCCGTTCACAGAGAAAAGGAGTCAGAGGATACCTTTGCACTCCTCAGTAATCCTGGTATCAGAAGAAAAGGGTTCCACACCCAAGTGCAAAGAGGGTGGTTTATGATCTGCTGTGTAATTGTGACAAAGCGCATTCAGGTTTGTGCTCCTCTGACAGTGGAACAACATTGGACAATCAATAGAAAAATAGTGATGGAGAACAATGATTTATTTCTAAGGATAAGGATGTTATAAGGAAAAGTGTGGCAACAGCAGAAGTGCCATGACTTGTGAAGGGATTTGTGAATATGGTTTTGAGGGAGTGAAGGAAGAGCTTCTACCCCCATCCGTCCTAGTAAATGGTAGGATTGAGGGAGCATAGGGAGATATGGCTAGTTGAATGAAACAAGGTCAAGGGAAGTAAGAAGAATAGAATATTAGAATACAGAATGGTTAAAGCACAAAAGGTAGGATATTGTGTTCATTCTGTACGCCTACAAGAGCAACTCAGCCAGTTCCACATTATCTTCTGCATTTTTTTTGTTCAGGTGCTTATTCAATTCTCTTTTGAAAACTCCAGTTGAGTTTGCATCAACCAAGCTTGGGTAATGACTTTATGTCTTAACTAATCCCTGGCATTAAAAAAAATCCTCAAATCATCATTGGCAACTTTGCTCATTATATTAAATGTGTGCCATTTGATACTCCTCCCCTCTGTCAAAGGGAACAGTCTCTCTCTCAACCAACTCTCCCTACCTCTCATGATTTTGAACAATCTCTCAAATCTAGTTTCTTCATCAGGTTTCAGCAACTAATTTATGCAAGTTCAGACCCTGAATTCTGGAATCATTCATGTACATCATTTCTGTACCCTCTCTAAAAACTTCACATCTTCTTAAACTATGGTTCCTAGAATTGGAGACAATACTCCAGTTGAAGCAGAAACAAAATGTATAAAAGGTCATTCTAACTTGTTTGCTTTTGTATTCTATGCCCCTATTTATGTGGTCACAGTCTTATTTGCTTACTCTTTGGAGGGTCGGTGTGGACTCATTGGGCCAAGTGGCCTGTTTCCACACTGTAGGGATTCTATGATTCTCAAACTGCTATGTGACTTTCAACTTTATGTCGATATACACTTCCAGGTCCCTCTGTTTCTCACAAACTCATAGACATTTACAGTACAAAAGAAAGGCATTCAGCCCAATTTCCCCTCCTGCTGACAAACTGCACTAATCTCATTTTCCTTGAATTGTTTTCCCAGCTGCGTGAAAGTTGGTGCAGCAATCAGTGTGCGCGGAAACTTGGAACAGCCGCCAGGGGTGGGGGCTATGCTAACACAAATGAAGTAATACAAATTAAATGCCACAAGATTTTCTCACTGAACTACCCTGTCAGGCATGAATTCCAGGCTTCCATCACCCTCTGAATTCTTTCCGCTTCTTGTTTAGAATTGTATCCTTTATTACTTTGCCGTGTTCTCTCTGCCATGATGTATCAATTCACGTTTCTCGGAGTTAAATTTCATCCACCATGAATCCACACATTCCACTAGCTGGGCTTTGTTCATGAGTGAATGAACATTCTGCAGTGACAGAGAGAGAGAAACCTGCACAATTAAAACTGATTGTATGTGGCAAAGTACATAAATAGATAAGTTTATGAGGAGGGTTAAACGGGAGAAGACAGAAGAACAGCATGGTCACAAATGGATGTTGAGGCATACTGCATCATCACTGACACTGAAGTTCACTCACTGCGAAAGCTGTAAGACAGGTTTTTTCAGTACAGAAATCCCATTTGACAAATATGGTAACTAAAGTTTTTTAGAAGAGAAATGAGAGATAGAGGAGAAATGAGAGGTAGAAGAGGGTGAGATGAACAAGAAGACGTCAGAAAAGTAGGAGAAATGGTCAAAGTGCAGCTGAGTGATGAAAACAATGTACTTATGATGGCTTTGATGAAACAAGTGGTGAAATTTTTAGAAACACTTATGTAAAGGGCTTTGAAAGAGCTATATTTCTATAAGTTCCAGGCTGCTAATACAATAATCCATAAAGAAATTATAAATAGCAGGGGTGTTATTCACGATTGAGCAAATATTCTGCAAAGTAAATAAAACTGAAAATCAATGGTTCATATCTGTTATGTTCAGCACTTGTTTCATCAAAGCCATCACAAGTATGCTTATCACTAAACTGCATCTTGACCATTTCTCTTACTTTTCTGATGCCTTCTTGTTCATATCTGCTATGTTCAGTAATTCCATCCCTGATTTTCACTTTATCAATATTCTGCAAGTTTTTTTTACATTAATTCACTGTTATATTAATGCAGGTTGGGCTGATATTTACTGCCCATTTCTAATGGGCACCAATGCCATGTGCTAGCCAGGGTAGAAATTAAAGAATAGGCAGGATGAACACGTGGCTTGAGGGATGGTGTAGGAGGGAGGAGTTCAGATCTGTGGGACATTGGGACCGGTTCTGGGGAAGGTGAGACTATTACAAATTGGACGGTCTACACCTGAACCAGACTGGAACTAATGTCCTTGGTGGACTTTTTGCTACTGTTGTTGGGAGGTTTTAAACTAATATGGCAGGGGGTTGGGAACCAGAAGAGAAGACTACTAGACAGTGAGGTGGAACTGGAGACTGTAAGGATCACAAAGTTAACATTACCAAGGGGAAGAGTAGGCAGAGAGTAGATGAACACAAAAGAACTGGCAGCCTGAAGTGCATATAATTTAATGCAAGGAGTATAGTGGGTAAGGCAGATGAACTTAGGGCCTGGATTGGTGCCTGGGAGTATGACGTTATTGCGATCACAGAGACTTGATTGAAGGAAGAGCATGATTGGCAACTAGATGTTCCAGGATATAGATGCTTCAGACAGGACAGGGAGGGAAGTAAAAGGAGGGGAGGACTTGCATTACTGGTGAGGGATGATATCACAGCTGTGCTAAAGGAGGACACTATGGAAGGCTTGAGCAGTCAGGCATTATGGGTGAAGCTGAGAAATAAGAAGGGTGCAGTTACATGGCTGGGGCTATATTACAAGCCTCCCAACAGTGAGCGTGAGGTAGAAGAACCAATAAGTGAACAGATTATAGAAAGATGTAGAGGCAACAGGGTGGTAGCGATGGGAGATTTTAATTTTCCCAACATTGACTGGGATACACTTAGTGTCAGAAGTCTGGATGGGACAGAATTTGTAAGGAGCATCCAGGAAAGTTTTCTACAGCAGTATGTCAATGGTCCAACTAGGGAAGGGGCCATATTGGATCTGATATTGGGGAATGAGCCAGAACAGGTGATAGAAGCTGCAGTGGGGGATTTCTTTGAGAATAGTGACCACAATTCTGTAAGTTTTAGAATACTCGTAGACAAAGATGCGAGTGGTCCTCAGGGATGATTATTAAACTGGGCCAAGGCTAATTATATCAAAATTAGGCAGGAGCTGGGAAATGTGGATTGGACACAGCTATTTGAAGGAAAGTTCACATTTGATATGTGGGAAGCTTTCAAAGATAGGTTGAAAGTCGTGCAGGATAGGCAGGTCCCTTTGAAAACAAGTGATAGGAAAGGCAAGATTCGTGAACCATGGATGACAGGAGAAATCGTGCGACTAGCCAAGATGAAAAGTGAAGCATACATAAAGATCCAGCAACTAAGAACACAGCGGGCCTTGGATGAATATCGGGAGAGTGGGACCAATCTTAAATGAGAATTCAAGCGGGCTAAAAGGGGTCATGAAGTGGGTTGGGGGAGCAGAATTAGGGAGAATCACAGACCTTTTATTCTTATATAAGAAGCCAGCGGGTAACCAGAGAAAGGGTTTGTCCACTAAAGGATAAGGAAGGAAGGTTGTGTGTCAAACCTGAGAAAATAGGTGAGATTCTCAATTTCTTTGCATCAGTGTTCACTGAGGAGAGGGACATGATGAATGCTGAGATTACAGATAGAAGTTGGTTTACTCTGGATCATGTTGACATAAGGAGGGAAGATATATTGGGTAGGCTAAAGGATATTAAGGTGGACAAATCCCTAGGACCGGATGCGATCTATTCCAGGTTGCTGAGGGAGGTGAGAGAGGAAGTAACTGGGGCCCTGACAGATATCTTCGCAGCATCCTTAAACACTGGTGAGGTGCCAGAGAACTGGAGGGTTGCTCATGTTGTCCCCCTGTACAAGAAGGGTAGTAGGGATATTCCAGGTAACTACAGACCAGTGAGCCTGACGTCAGTGGTGGGAAAGTTGCTGGAGAAGGAACTGAGGGATAGAACCTACTTATATTTGGAAGAGAATAGGCTTATCAGTAATAGGCAACATGGTTTTGTGGGCAAAATCGTGCCAACTCAATAGGGTTCTTTGTGGAACTGACCAAGTTGATAGATGAAGGAAGGGCTGTAGATGTCATACACATGGACTTTAAGTAAGGCGTTTGAAAAAGTTCCCCATGGTAAACTAATGGAGAAAGTGAAGTCACATGGTGTGCAGGGTGTTCTAGCTAAGTGGATAAAGAACTGATAGAGTAACAGGAGACAGAGTAATAGTTGAAGGGAGTTTCTTGAAATGGAGAAAGGTGACCAGTGGTGTTCCACAGGGATCAGTGTTGGGGCCACTGTTGTTTGTGATATACATAAATTATCTGGAAGAGGGCACTGTTGGTCTGATCAGTAAGTGTGCAGATGATATGAAGACTGGTGGAGTAGCAGAAAGCACAGGGGACTGTCAAAGAATACAGGAGAATATAGATAGACTGGAGAGTTGGGCGGAAAAGTGGCAGATGGAGTTCAATCCAGGCAAACTTGAGGTGATGCTTTTGGAAGGTCTAATTCTAGAGCGTTGAAACTTTATTGCTGGAACAGCACAGCAGGTCAGGCAGCATCCAGGGAACAGGAGATTCGACGTTTCGGGCACAGGCCCTTCTTCCTGAAGAAGGGCCTGTGCCCGAAACGTCGAATCTCCTGTTCCCTGGATGCTGCCTGACCTGTTGTGCTGTTCCAGCAATAAAGTTTCAACTTTGTGATCCAGCATCTGCAGACCTCACTTTCTCCTCTAATTCTAGAGCGAACTATACTGTAAATGAAAGAGCCTTGGGAAAAGTTGATGAGCAGAGAGGTCTGGGAGTTCAGGTCCATTGTACCCTGAAGATGGCTGCACAAGTGGATAGAGTGGTCAAGAAGGCATATGGTCTGCTTGCCTTCATCAGACGGGGTATTGAGTATAAGAGCTGGCAGGTCATGTTAAAATTGTACAAGACATTGGTTCAGCCGCACTTAGAATACTGTGTACAGTTCTGGTCAGCACATTACCAAAAGGATGTGGATGCTTTGAGAGGGTGCAGAGAAGGTTTACGATGATATTGCCTGGCATGGAAGGTGCTAGCTATGAAGAGAGATTGAGTAGGTTAGGATTGTTCTCATTAGATAAAAAAAGGAGATTGAGGCGGGACCTGATTGAGGTCTACAAAATCATGAAGGGTAAAAACAGGGTAGATAGAGATAAGCTTTTTTCCCCAGGATGAGGGATTCAATAACGAGAGGTCAAGCGTTCAAGGTGAGAGGTGAAAAGTTTAAGGAGGATATATGCGGCAAGTATTTTACACAGAGGGTGGTAGGTGCCTGGAACACGTTGCCAGCAGAGGGAGTAGAGGCAGCATGGAAGATTCACTTAATGTGCGTCTGGACAGATGCATGAGTAGGTGGGGAGCAGAGGGATACAGATCCTTAAGAATTGGACAACAGGTTTAGACAATAGATT
Organism: Chiloscyllium plagiosum; assembly: GCF_037043375.1. Lineage (NCBI taxonomy): Eukaryota > Metazoa > Chordata > Chondrichthyes > Orectolobiformes > Hemiscylliidae > Chiloscyllium > Chiloscyllium plagiosum. The sequence continues at coordinate 99,941,461 of NW_028270141.1, forward strand.
TGGATCAGCTCAGGCTTGGAGGGCTAAAAGGCCTGTTCCTGGGCTGTAAATTTTCTTCGTTCTTTGTTCAAGTTGCCGAGAGGGCAGTTAGAAGTCAACCACATTGCTCTGGGTGTGGAGTTACAGGTAAACCACCAGTTACTTTCCCTAAAAGATATTAGTGAACCAATTCCACCTTCAGCCATGGCAGGATCTGAACCCAGGTCCCAAAACCATACCTGGGTGTCTGGATTAATAGTCTAGCAACAAAACCACTTGGCCAAGCCCTCCCTTAGACATGATGAGCAATAACGTTTTTTCAAATTGAAGTGAATGAAGCATTTCAGTGTTACAATATACTTTACATTTGATGTATCTTACTGCCACATAGGCAAATTGACTTTTTACTATATTGTACTCACTTTTTACAGTCCTCTATTGTCAGTACATTCATAAACAAAATCAGAAATTGCTAGAGGTCTGGCAGCATCGATAGAAAACAAGCAGAGTTCACGTTTTGGGACCGTTGACCCTTCTTCAGATTTAACTCTGCTTTCTCTCCACAGATGCTGCCAGACCTGAGTTTTTCCAGCAATTTCTGTTTTTGCTTTAGCGTCTGCAGTTCTTTGGGGTTTTTTTGATCTGCGTGGCTTTTGTCACTTTGGTTTTTAAAAAACATTTTCAGAAAAGTGCTGGTTTAATCAAAATAATGAATAAAATCTGCCAGATTTTGGGGTCAGTAGCGGACTTCGAAGAAAGTTATCTATTAATTCTAACAATCACTATGACAGTGGCTCCTGTTTTCCTGATGATTATTTAAATATGGCACCAAGTCATGGGGGATTTCCAGCAGCAATGCAGGATGAGCAACCAATCACATTAAAGTATTAAACAAACCAGAAAATTTACACCAGTCATTTTACTTTTAAGCTAAAACTTCAGAAAACTATATAACTGATTTGTACTTAGATCAGTTTAGATCCTAAGATAAACTTTCGGAAGAAATGTGTGACATGTTTTTATTATAATGGATAAATGTGACATGCTACAATTTTAAAATTAGTGTTTCAAGGCTAATGAGAATGTTTATCAATAATCGTTCAGTTAATATGCATTGAAAACACGGGTATGCCTCATTCAACAAGGTGTAACATTTTCAGGATTCTTATAGACTGTGGTGCACCAACAGAGCACTCTCTGCAGAAAAGTACAATCAGTGGCAGCAACCTCCATGTTATTCTATGTATGTGTAGACTCCTAAAATTCATGCCAGTTTCAATGAATTAATGAAGACAAACCATTGGCAGCTTCCTTATCAATACCACTGCCAACTCTGGGTGATCATTTTCCATTCCTTTTCTAAGCTCATTGCCTCCTTCCCAAAATCTGGAGCACTGTAAATTCATGATGTACAATGAAAATAATGAATTTGCATAATTTGGTCTAAATGGCTCACTTTGTATTTTTCCAAAACCTAAAAACAATTAAGTGTTCGACATGCCATATATGCTCTATGTTACATTCCTCCTATACCATATGGCTGTACAAAGTATATTTGAAAAGTAGACTTCTTGAATATCGGACAATGCTATTCCTGGAAGGTAAGATGGCCATAGTCTGCACTTTACTTCTCACACACACCAGGTCTCCTTTAAAACCCTGTGACTTCACTTGGCACTTTTTTTTGACAACAGGACAGATAATCCTACTGTGACACCATTTGCTGATGCTCAAATATCGTTTGTAACTGATCTTCAATTTGTTAAAATGGACATTTCAGAGAAAATAAAATTAAACTAATCAATCCTGGACCTCCAGTTGTTTACAATACATAGGGATCAGAATTGGAGATACAGGTTGTTTTGCTATAACATATGTTTCGATAACGCAAGTTCATTGCAACGCAAGTGATTAATTGGGGATGCTGTTTCTAAAGCACAAACTTTTAAAATGTGTGTTGGCTGTAATGTGATTACATCACCAACACTTTAAATGCTGTTTCTAAAGCGCAATTTTTCTATAATGCGGAGTTGCACAAGAACACAACCATTGCGTTATACAAGGACTATCTGGATGTCATATTGCCCTGTAATAGCAATTCTCCAAGCTGTGCACTATTGGAGTGTGGCACCCTGATGGTATCACAGTGACTTCTGAATTTAACCTCAAATGGGAACTTAAATGTACAGTCTATTACTTAACATCAAAGAATCGTCACTGAAAATGTACATGTTGTGAACAGAAGCTTTCAAATTGTCATGACATTGAAATGTTAGGGGTATTCTTGAGTAAGTGTGTTTTCCACTTTAAATGCAATAACTTACCTGTTGAGTCTTACTTGTTGCTAGTTTTTGGATTATGTTTCCAACATAATTACTGACTCTTGGACTGGTTCTGTAAATTAAGAGTAACTTCCCCAAAATTTTCAAGATATTCTCAGATACAATAGCAGCCTGTAAAGAAAATAAAATCTTAACCAAATAAACCCCAATGATAACATGATAAAAATACAGATTAACTTAAGGTTTACAGTAAGAAACATAAATAGAATTGTGAAATATCGTCAAAAATTATTTAAATAATAATTCAAAATCCTAAAAGAAATATTGCCGTTACAATGTGGCATTTCCCAAACACTTCTCAAAACACTCCCATCCAAGAAACTCAGCTGCTGATCAGATGTTAGATCAGATGTTCTATTAGCGATTTTTGAGAAGATTTGTAGCTCAGGTTGATAAGTAAGTTAGCTCGCTGAGCTGGAAGATTTGTTTTCAGATGTTTTGGCACTGTACTGGGTGATATTATCAGTGAGAGTCTCAGGAGACTCTCACTGATGATGTTACCTAGTATGATGACGAAATGTCCAAAAACAAATCTTCCAGCACAGTGAGCAAACTTACATATTTATGATGTTCTGTAGCCAGGACAAGGATTTGGCCCCAGCTTTGCTTCTTTCGGTGTGCAAAATGTACTTGGATTGTGCACAACACCTTGGGATTAATTGTCCTTTACTTTTACATCTCTGCTACTACTAGTGCCTGAACTTGGTCTTTCTAGCTCAATGCTTTTACACCACTATTCATAAGCTCACAAAGCAATCAAAGGTCATCTATTTTATTCATATCCGATAAGGTATATTGATCTCTCCTACGTGCAAGTTTACAGAAAATGGCAAGATATGGAAATGTAAACATGAATCTGGCTTTGCCTACACAGATTTAATTTCAAGACTCTTTACTAGTATTAAACCAAAGTTCCAGTTTATATCTTTAAAAAAAGCTTTTCTGTCTTTTATGGAACTAACATGATTACATATTATCAAATTAAAGCTGGTGAGGTAAAAGACACATGTGATGTAGAGAAGTTGTGGTTGTTCTCACAGCAGAGAAGATTGAAGGGAGATTTAATAGAAGGGTTCTATTAATAGAAGGGGTAGAGTAAATAAGAAAAGTTTATTTGAGTAGGAGAGGAGGCAGTCATGCAGATTCAAGGTGTTGTGAATATCTAGTTTATAACTCAGAAGGTTTAGAACATAATTTCTGGATTTAGCAACAAACATTTTAACTGTAGAAAACAGGAGCACAAGATTGAGAAATTGATAAGTAACCATTTAAGTAAATGTGAATGAAACTAGCTTGGAGTTAATTAAAGATAATTGCTAACCTATAACTACCTTGCAAGGTTAAAGTTGAATTACAGGACAATAGATGGCCTATTTCTGGATGTCAGGATAGAACCAGAAAATCTATTGTTACTTCCAAAAAAAGCTAAAAGCTAGCAATCCAAGCTAATAGAGAGAGAGAGAAAAATTATTCATTTATGTCATAGATTCAGAGAGTTACATTGAAATTAAAATAATTCATTTGTATTAAAAACAGAAAATAGTGCAGAAGAAACTCAGCAAATCTGGCAGCAACTGTGGAGACAGAAACAAAACTGAAAAACAATCATATAGGACTCAAAATGTTAATGTTGTTTCTCTATTTCTGCACAGTTTCAGCAGGTCATTATCAGTGCTCTGTTAAACCAAAAGGAGATAATATAAACTAAACATGTAGTCACTAAAATGCATTAGGTTATATTGAAGTTTTTAAAATTTGTAAAGAAATTGATAGGATATAAGTGTTTTCTGCTATGGAGGAGTCAATCTGTCATAACTTTATGCATATTTTCAAACTATCACGGTCTCTTTGGGCAGAATCTTATCAGGCCCTGAGCAAAATGGGCTATGGTGAGAGGTGTGATAGAATCAGTAGAAATGTTTATTGAGTACTATTGTGATGTCAAAATCATCTTGTTACAGCTTGTACACCTTTCTCAAGTGACATGGTGAGATTCTTGCTAGGCAGCAGCAAGTTCCTTATTAATGTTCATTGCTGCTTGTTAAATTCTTTGTTAACAGCCCAAATTGCCACATATTGTGATCTTTCTAAACTAGCCATTGGTTAAACCAGAGTGAGTTCTTAGCAGGGTCAACTTACCGGATGCTAGGATATCAACATTTCAGGCACGCTGTATGAGTACTGGCCATACACAACCCACATCCACAGACATTGACATCCAACATGTCAGTTTCTATGAATCCTTGTGATACCTCTCCAATCCACTTCCAGGACATTTCTACACTTCAATTCCATGCCTCAGGTTGCACCAGCATTTATCATTGTAATACTGCAGCAAGGACACTTTGCACTCAAGGACATACACCCAGCTTGTGGACTGGACCAGGCTGCACCTCTGGGCTGTTCATTTGCTCTCTTGGCTCCCACTCACTCTGAGCCTACTTGGATACTCGCAGCATCGTTGCCTTGTGGGGCCATTTTATGCTTTGTCCCCTCAAGCACAGAAACCTGGCTCATACTACAACTGCCTTTTCGAGGCAGTTAGCACAGGCCCAAAACCAGGACGTTTGCCCTGGCTGTCAACAGGTCACCATCAAGCTCTGGTTAGGCCTCATTTAGAATACTGTGTCTAGTTTTGGGCCCCACACCTCAGGAAGGACATACTGACACTGGAGTGTGTCCAGCGGAGATTCACACGGATGATCCCTGAAATGGTAGGCTTACCATACGATGAACGGCTGAGGTTCCTGGGATTGTATTCATTAGAGTTTAGAAGGTTGAGGGGAGATCTAATAGAAACTTACAAGATAATGCATGACTTAGAAAGGGTGGATGCTAGGAATTTGTTTCTGTCAGGCAGGGATGTTAGGACCTGTGGGCACAGCCTTAGTATTAGAGGGGGTCAATTTAAAACAGAAATGAGACATTTCTTCAGCCAGAGAGTGGTGGGTCTGTGGAATTCATTGCCATGGAGCGCAGTGGAGGCCGGGACGTGAAATGTCTTCAAGGCAGAGATTGATAAATTCTTAATCTTGCAAGGAATTAAGGGACACGAGGAGAGTGCAGGTAAGTGGCATTGAAATGCCCATCAGCCATGATTGAATGGCGGAGTGGACTTGATGGGCCAAATAACCTTACTTCCACTCCTATATCTTATGGTCCTAATTCAAGGGGCACAGTCTTTGCTCAGACAGTCCTGGCACAGTAAGTCAAATACAGTTTCCGACACCAGACCTGGGCCTGTTTGAGGCAGTCAAAATCAGGATCCTCTGCTCATAAGAGATGAGGAGCCAAATGACAGGCAGCTTGTCTTGAGTCTGTCTGCCCTGCTGTGGCTTGTTTAGTTTCTGAAATGAAAGAGGCAGGTATTGAGAAATGGAAGTGGGGGAGGCACAGGTATTACTGTTGTGCACCCAAATGCGTGAGTATGCTGCAGTGAGGGCACGCATAGGATCACTGAGGTCACAGGTTGGGATGGGCAACTGCGAGAAGGGAAGATGTTGTAGTCATTCAAGAGAGTGGTGGCATATGACCCTTTTTGGAACAAAGAACAAAGAAAATTTACAGCCCAGGAACAGGCCCTTCGGCCCTCCAAGCCTGTGCTGATCCAAATCCACTGTCTAAACCTATCACCCAATTCCTAAGGATCTATATCCCTCTGCTCCCCACCTACTCATGCATCTATCCAGACGCACCTTAAATGAATCTACCATGCCTGCCTGTACTGCCTTTGCTGGCAATGCATTCCAGGCACCCACCATTCAGTGTAAAGTACTTTCCGCGTGTATCCCCCTTAAACTTTTCTCATGTCACCCTGAATGCGTGACCTCTCGTTATTGAATTCCTCATCCTTGGAAAAAGCTTATCTCTATCCACCCTTCAAGATTTTGTAGACCTCAATCAGGTTCCCCCCCTCAATCTCCTTTTTTTCCTAAAAGAAATCCTAACCTACTCAACCTCTCTCCATAGCTAGCACCTTCCATATCAGGCAACATCCTCGTAAACATTCTCTGCACCCTCTCCAAAATGTCCACATCCTTTTGGTAATGTGGCCACCAGAACTGTAGAGTATTCTAAATGCGGCTTGTTCAATTTTAACATGACCTGTCAGCTCTTATACTCAATACACTGTCTGATGAAGGTAAGCATACCATATGTCTGTGGTATCCACCTGTACAGCCACCTTCAGGGTACAATGGACCTGAACTCCCAGATTTTCTACTCATCAACTTTTCCCAAGGCTCTTCTGTTTACAGTATAGTTGACTTCCCACCTCTCTGACCAACTCTCCAGTCTATCTATCAACTCCTGTATTCTTTGACAGCCCCCTATGCTTTCTGCTACTCCACCAATCTTCGTGTCATCTGCAAATTTACTGATCATACCAACAATGGCCTCTTCCAGATCATTTACATATATTACAAACAACAGCGGCCCCAGCACTGATCCCTGTGGAACACCACTGGTCACCTTTCTCCATTTCGAGAAACTCTCTTCAACTACTACTCTCTGTCACCGGTTGCTCTACTAGCTATTTATCCATTTAGCTAGAACACCCTGCACACCATGTGACTTCACCTTCTCCATTAACCTACCATGGGGAACCTTTTCAAACACCTTACTAAAGTCCATGTATATGACATCTACAGCCCTTCCTTCATCTGTCAACTTGGTCATTTACTCAAAGAACTCTATTAAGTTGGTAAGGCACAATCTCCCCCGCACAAAACCATGTTGCCTATCGCTGATAAGCCCATTCTCTTCCAAATATAAATAGATTCTATCCCTCAGTACCTTCTCCAGCAACTTTCCCACCAATGACGTCAGGCTCACTGGTCTGTAGTTACCTGGGATATCCCTACTGCCCTTCTTGTACAGGGGGACAACATTAGCAACTCTCCAGTCCTCTGGCACTTCACCTGTGTTTAAGGATGCCACAAAGGTATCTGTCAGGGCCCCAGCTCTTTCCTCTCTTGCCTCCCTCAGTCACCTGGGATAGATCCCATTCGGTCCTGGGGATTTATCCACCTTGATATCCTTTGGCCTACCCAATACATCCTCCCTCCTTATCTCAACATGATCCAGAATAAACAAACTTCTATCTCTAATCTTAACATTCATCATGTCCCTTTCCTCAGTGAACACTGATGCAAAGTAATCATTGAGAATCTCACCCATTTTCTCAGGTTCGACACACAACCTTCCTTCCTTATCCTTTAGTGGACCAACCCTTTCTCTAGTTACCCTCTTGCTTCTTCTATAGGAATAAAGGCCTTGGGATTCTTCTTAATTCTGCTCACTAAAGTTATTTCATGACCCCTTTTAGTCCGCTTGATTCCTCGTTTAAGATTGGTCCTACTCTCTTGATATTCCTCCAAGGCCCGCTCTGTTCTTAGCTGCCTGGACCTTGTGTATGCTTCCCTTTTCCTCTTGAAATTTCTCCTGTCATCCACGGTTCACAAATCTTGCTCTTCCTATCCCTTGTTTTCAAACAGACATGCCTGTCCTGCACTACCTTTGAAAGTCTCCCACACATCAAATGTGGATTTCCCTTCAAATAGCTGCTCCCAATCCACATTTTCCAGCTCCTGCTGAACTTTGGTATAATTGGCCTTGGCCCAGTTTAGTAGTCTTCCCTAAGGACCACTCTCATCTTTGTCCACAAGTATTCCAAAACTTACAGAACTGTGGTCACTATTCCCAAAGAAATCCCCCACTGTAACCCCTACCACCTGGCCTGACTCATTCCCCAACACCAGGTACAATATGGGCCCTTCCCTAGTTGGACCATTGACATACTGGTCTAGAAAACTTTCCTGGATGTTCCTTACAAATTCTGCCTTATCCAGACCTCTGACACTAAGTGTATCTTAGTCAATGTTGAGAAAATTAAAATCTCCCATCACTACCACCCTGTTGCCTCTACATCTTTCCATAATCTGTTTACCTATTTGTTCTTCTACCTCATACTCACTATTGGGAAGCCTGTAGTCCAGCCCCAGCCATGTAACTGCACCCTTCTTATTTCTCAGCTCTACCCATAATGCATCACTGCACTAGTCCTCCATAGTGTCCTCCTTTAGCACAGTCGTGATATCATCCCTGACCAGCAATGCAACTCCTCCCCACCCCATCTTTTACTTCCTTCCCTGTCCTGTCTGAAGCATCTATATCCTGGAACATTTAGTTGCCAATCATGCCCTTCCTTCAACCAAGACTCTGTGATCGTAATAACGTCATACTCCCAGGCACCAATCCAAACCCTAAGCTGGTCTGCCTTACGCACTATATACTTGCATTAAAGCATGTGCACTTCAGACCACCAGTTCCTTTGCATTAATCTGCTCTCTGCCTACTCTTCCCCTTGGTAATGCTAACTTCATGATCCTGTTCCTTATAGTCTCTAGTTTCCTCCTCACTGTCGACTAGTTCCAAGCCCCCTGCCACATTATTTTAAAACCACACCAACAGCAGTAGCAAAAACTCCCCCAAGGACATTAGTTTCAGTCTGGTTCAGGTGTAGACCATCCAAATTGTAATAGTCTCACCTTCCCCAGAACCCGTCCCAACATCCCACAAATCTGAACCCCTCCCTCCTACAACATCCCTCAAGCCACGTGTTCATCCTGCCTATTGTTTCATTTCTACCCTGGCTAGCACTTGGCACTGGTAGCAATTCTGAGATCACTACCTTTGAGGTCCCCCTCTTTAACTTCACTCCTAGCTCCCTGAATTCTGCTTTCAGGACCTCATCTCATTTTTTAGTTATATCGTTGGTGCCTATATGCACCACGACAACTGGCTGTTCACCCTTCTCTTTCAGAATGCTCTGCAGCTGATCGGTGACATCCCTGACCTGAGTACCTGGGAGGCAACATACCATCGGGGAGTCTCATTTTCGGCCACAGAACCACCTATCTACTCCCCTTCCAATAGAATCCCCTATGACTATGACCCTATCAGTCTTTTTCCCGCCCTTCTGAACAGTAGAGCCCACCATGGTACCATGATCCTGACAACTGCTGCCCTCCTCTGGGGAGCCATCTCTCCCAACAGTATCCAGAACGGTATACCTGTTTTGGAGGAAGATGACCGTAGGGGATACCTGCACTGCCTTCCTACTCTCTCTGCCTTTTGGTCACCCATTCACCTCTCTCTTAGTAATTCTAATATGCGGTGTGACCAATTCACTAAACGTGCTATCCACGACCTCCTCAGCATCGCAGATGCTCCACAGTGAGTCCATCTGCAGTTCCACAGCTGTCATGCGGTGAAACAAGAGTTGCAGCTGGACACACTTCTTGCAAGTGTAAGAGTCAGGAACGTCAGCCACGTCCCTGAGCTCCCACATCAAGCAAGAGGCACATGCCACAGGTCTGAGGGGCCCTGCTGTTGTAAGCCTTAGATTTTAACTAACTAATACCAAACAATGCACTTAAATATATAAAATTTAAAAAATCTTATCTTACAGAGTCCTTTTCTTCTGCTTAGATGGGGGGGTGGGGGGCTGTAGGGAAATACTATATGTGCAGTATCTCAGGTTTAGCCACTGCCCAAATATATACCAAGTCCTTACCTTCCAAGCAATCTCCTGGTCCCCAATGTCACGTCTGCTCTGTCTCCCACTGCTCTTGGACAAGAAAAAGGTAGAGCCAGTTGACAGAGTGAGTGTGAAGTATCAGAAAGAAGATGGTGGAATGGAGAAGAATACCGACATCTTCCTACAATGCCGGACATTCCTCCAGAAACTGAGACCAGGTGGCAATCTTGGACCAGGCTGGCATGGCCTGGTGTTCTGGTCTGCAGTGCTGGTCCTGGGGGAAGAGGAAGTCTCGCTTATGCACCACCTCAGTCCAGGATCTTGCCCACAAAGTACGGTGACAATTTCTCCCTTTTCACCTTGTCCAGGTCAAATGTCAGAAACCATGCAGGGCTGGTCCGATTGAAGATGCATGTCCAGATGCACAACAGCCTTTTAAATATGGTGACGGTTCCAGGAATGCCAATCAATTCTAGGATCTCCAGGGAGTGACGGATTGATGTGGGAACAGCGTGTGATAAGATGGGACAGAAATAGAGCATGATATTCATTGTAAGGGCTGAAATGCCAATTAACTCAGTGACTTTGGGAAGATACAGCAAGAAATGTTGCCTGCCCTGAGCAAACTTGTCCAACCAAACCTGACTTGACTTACATGTAAGATTCTGCAGCCCCCACCCCTGCACTTTGTACTTTTATTCATTTGTGTGGTTAACAGGTTGTGGACACCAAAGGCTAGTTCAACATTTGTTGCGCATGCAATTGCCTGTGAGAAAGTGATGATGAGCTGCCACCTTAAACATTCACAGTCTATGTGAAGTGGATCCAAGTGCAACATTTGAAAGGCATCTGGATGGGTATATGAATAGGAAGGGTTTGGAGGGATATGGGCCGGTGCTGGCAAGTGGGACCAGATTAGGTTGGGATATCTGGACGAGTTGGACCGAAGGGTCTGTTTCCATGCCGTACATCTCTATGACTCTATGTGCTGTTAGTGAGCTCAAAGATTGAGCTTGTGAAAGTAAAGGAATGGTGATATAGTTCTATCTCAGGGATGGTGGGGAACTGGCTTGTAATGGCATTCTGATATATCTGCTGCCCCTGTCTGTTTTGGTGGTTGAGTTTGCAGGTTGTACGATGCTATCAATGGAGGCTTGATGAGTTCCTGTAGTTCATCTTGTGATTGTACACACTGCTGTCACTGTGTGTCTATGGTGGAGTGAGTGAATGTTAAGCCAGTGAACAGGGTGATAACCAAGATGTTAGTTTTGCCATAGATGATGTAGAATGTTTTAAGTGGTGTTGGGTTTGTGCTCTTCAAGACAGCATTCCATCACATTTGACTTGTGTCTTGTCGATGATGGACAGGCATTAGAGACTCAGGATGTGAGTTACTGACTGCAGAATTCCTAACCTCTAACCTGCTCTTGTAGCCACATTTACTTGGCTATCCCAGTTCAAGTTAATAGTAACCCCAAGATGTTAATAATAGGGCATTCAGTGATGGTAATGCCACTGAATGCCAAGTGGAGCTGGTTAGATTCTCTCTTATTGGAGAATGTCAAAACCTGGCACTTGTGCAGTGTGAATATTACTTGCCATTTATTGGCCCAAGTCTCAAGGGTATTCAAGTGTATTTGTACACTGATATAGTCTGCTTCAGAATCTGAGGAGACAAGAAGGTGCTGAACAATTAGCAAACATCCCCATTCTGATATTATGATAGAGGGAAGGTCACTGATGAAGCAGCTGAAGATGGTTGGGCCTAGCACACTATCATGAGGAACTCCCACAGCATAATGTATATAATACTAACATTTCTAGAATTGGGCCACTGGACATAGACTTCCAGTCACAAAAATACTGTTTGACCACCACCTCGGCTATCTGCCTCTAAACCAAATTTGGATCCATTTTGCCAAATTGCACTAGATCCCATGGATTCTTAGCATTTTAACTATTCTGCCATGTCAGACCTTGTCAAAAGCCTTACTGAAGTTGATGCAGACTACATCAGCTATGGATTATTTGTCAAGTGCTATTATCACTGTGCTGTCATTTTATCCTGCTCTGCTGTACACTACTTACTTTGTGACTAATTTTTATCTTTTACATATAAAGAGAGCGAGAGAGACAGACAGAAGACATACCCATTAACCCTAATCTGTCTTCTGCCTCTAAATCAATCACCAAACCAAGTCAATTACTTGTCTTCAATTCCATGAGATTTAGTTTTACCTATTTGTTTCTTCTGGCATCTACCAATACTATATTCACAGATAATGCACTGACTACTACTTTAGTCACTTCTTCAAAAACTTTTATTAGGTTGATTTACCCTTTACAACACCATATTGACTCTCTTGAGTCAGCTCAAATCTTTCCAACATTTGTATGCTCCTTCCCTGATTATAGGCGATGATAGGTGGAATACTTCTTTCATGCTTACCAAGGCATAATGCAAGGAAGATACAGAACATTTTTCCAGCCAGCAGTGACGTTATGCACTTCCAAATCCCCAGAATAACATAGCTAGATGCAGAATTAGCTTCTTTTACGAGGCTCACTTACATGTCTGAACCCCAAGTTTAGAAACGTGTCAGTGTTACATTCATTTCCTCTATTTGTAAACACTTGAGGCAATTTTGCAAGTAGTCCTTAAATGTGGATGATCTCAAGCTGCACTCTGAGGTCTTGAATCAGACCACTCCCACCTGACTCTAATTGGAACCTTTTCTGCTGAAATAGCGCACTGCTTTTAGGCAAAGATGGAAGAACAATTATCAACCAACAATAGTGGGAACGGGTCTCCAAGCAGATTTCATTTTTTATTGTTTCTGGTTAACCAGTAATGCTGCAGTCAAACCCAATAAGTAATGCTTACTAGATTGATAGCAATATATATCATGTGCTTCTGGAACCACAGTAAGGCTAGCGCAAATGTTTTACTTTTGTTCACACTGAAGTCCTAAACCATGCAAATAATTTGCCTAGATTTTGAAAGCATCAAATATCTCCTACCGTGTTGGAATGATTCTCTGTTAGAATGCTGAGAACAGAAAGAGCTGCTTCATTCACAAGTTTATTGGAGAACTTCAACAATTCATGTAACTGAGGCAAGTAGTTCATGGCCACAATATCATCTTGAATGTCGGCTGTAATGAAGAAAAATATCACCAGCACATTGTGAAAAACAATTCATAACATTTCTTCTCAAGCCAGAGCTACTCAACAAAATAAGATATAAACTCATTGAAAGCGAGGAGTGAATTTGGACTACTTCCTATGAAGAATTTAATTCTGTGCTGAGTATGCTGTAATGTAGACTGACACCAGTGTTCTGACATTAAAAAAATAGCAGAGGCATGGGATCAGGTTTGTTAAGTTTCCATAAATTAAATGCAAAAAAAAAAGGCATGAAAACAAGGTAGCAAGAAGAGAAGCAATGATCATAGAGTCATAGAGATGTACAGCACGGAAACAGACCCTTCAGTCCAATCCATCCATGCCAACCAGATATCCCAATCCAATCTAGTCCCACCTGCCATCACCCGGCCCATATCCCTCCAACCCCTTCCTATTCATAAACCCATCCAAATGCTTCTTAAATGTTGCAATTGTACCAGTTTCCACCACTTCCTCTGGCAGCTCATTCCATACATGTACCACACCTCTGTGTGAAAAAGTTACCCCTTAGGTCTCTTTTATATCTTTCTCCTCTCACCCTAAAACTATGCCCTCTAGTTCTGGACTCCCCACCCCAGGGAAAAGACTTTGTCTATTTATCCTCTCCATGCCCCTCATAATTTTGTAAACATCTATAAGGTCACCCCTCACCCTCCGACGCTCCAGGGAAAACAGCTCCAGCCTATTCAGTTTCTCCCTATAGCTCAAATCCTCCAACCCTGGCAACATCCTTGTAAATCCCTTCTGAACCCTTTCATGTTTCACAACATCTTTCCAATAGGAAGGAGACCAGAATTGCATGCAATATTCCAACCAATGGCCTAACCAATGTCCTGTACAGCTGCAACATGACCTCCCAACTCCTGTACTCTGACCAATAAAAGAAAGCATATCAAATGCCTTCTTCACTACCCTATCTACCTGCGACTCCACTTTCAAGGAGCTATGAATCTGCACTCCAAGGTCTCTTTGTTCAGCAACACTCCCTAGTACCTTACCATTAAGTGTATATATCCTGCTAAGATTTGCTTTCCCAAAATGCAGCACCTTGCAATTATCGGAATTAAACTCCATCTGCCACTTCTCTGCCCATTGGCCCGTCTGGTCAAGATCCTGTTGTAATCCGAGGTAACCCTTTTCGCTGTCCACTACACCTCCAATTTTGGTGTCATCTGCAAACTTACTAACTGTATCTCTTATGCTCGCATCCAAATCATTTATGTAAATGACAAAAAGTAGAGGACCCAGCACCGATCCTTGTGGCACTCCATTGGTCACAGGCCTCCAGTCTGAAAAACAACCTCCCACCACCACCTTCTGTCTTCTACCTTTGAGCCAGTTCTGTATCTAAATGGCTAGCTCTCCCTGTATTCCGTGAGATCTAACCTTGCTCACCAGTCTCCCATGGGGAACCTTGTCGAATGCCTTACTGAAGTCCATATAGATCACATCTACTACTCTGCACTCATCGATCCTCTTTGTTACTTCAAAAACTCACTGGTCTGTAGTTCCCTGGCTTGTCCTTACCACCCTTCTTGAACAGTGGCACCACGTTTGCCAACCTTCAGTCTTCCGGCACCTCACCTGTGACTATCGATGATACAAATATCTCAGCAAGAGGCCCAGCAATCACTTCTCTAGCTTCCCACAGAGTTCTGGGTACACCTGATCAGGTCCTGGGGACTTACCACCTTTATGCGTTTCAAGACATCCAGCACTTTCTCCTCTGTTTTATGGACATTTTGTAAGGTGTCACCATCTGTTTCCCTAGTGTCTATATCTTCCATATCCTTTTCCACAGTAAATACTGATGCAAAATACTCATTTAGTATCTCCCCCATTTTCTGTGGCTCCACACAAAGGCCACCTTGCTGATCTTTGTAATTTTGAATCACATTCTGCTCAGAGTGTACCAAGCAAAGTATTCAATAATAGAGATCATGAAAATAGTAAAAAAAAAAGAACTACTAGCTATGCGTTTGAATGCATTTGGAACAAAACAGATAAATTGACATAAAAATAACAATAAATTAGTAAGGTCTGATAGCCATCACACAGACATGATGACAAAATGAATATTCAATAGTTTATGACATTTGGGAAGGACAGGAAGTTTGGAAAAGGTAGAGGCCCTTAATTTTGGAAATCATGTTGTAAAATCATTTTGAGTAGAATTGAGAAACAATGAAGAAACCAGATGTTGGAGTAGTCACACTGTGGGATGAGGTAGAACATAGAACATTACTGTGCAGTACTGGCCCTTTGGCCCTCGATGTTGCACCGACCTTTGAATCAGTCAGAAGCCCATCTAACCTACACTATTCTATTTTCATCCATATATCTAGCCAATGTCCATTTAAATGCCCTTAAAGTTGGTGAGGCAGGACTCCAGAATGAACATTTCCCATCAACCACCACTCTGTCTTCTTTCAGCTAGCCAATTTCTGATCCAAGCTGCTAAATCACCCTCAATCCCATGCCTCCATATTTTCTGCAATAGTCCACTATGGGGAATTTCATCAAACGGTTTAATGAAATCCATATACACCACATTAACCGCTTTACCCTCATCCATCTGTTTGGTCACCTTCTCCAAGAACTCAATAAGGTTTGAGAGGCACAACCTACCTTTCATACAACTGTGTTGACTATCCTTAATCAAATTTTACCTTTCTAGATTATTATAAATCCCATCTCTTATAATCCTTTCCAACACTTTACCCACAACCGAAGGCTCACTGGTCTATGACTACCAGGGTTGTCCCTACTCCGCCCCCTTGAGCAAGGGAACAACATTTGCTATCCTCCAGTCTTCTGGCACTATTCCTGTAGACAACGATGACATAAAGATCCAAGCCAAAGGTTCTGCAATCTCCTCCCTAGCTTCCCAGAGAATCCTGGTATAAACCCCATCTGGCCCAGGGGATTTACCTATTGTCACACTTTCCAGAATTGCTAACACCTCCTCCTTATGAACCTCAATTCCATCTAGTCTAATAGCCCGTATTTCAGTATTCTCCTCGACCACATTTCTTTTTCCAGTGTGAATACTAACGAAAATATTCATTTAGCGCTTCTCCTATCTACTCGGACTCCACGCACAACTTCCCATAACTGTCCTTGACTGGCCCTAATTTTTCCTCTAGTCATTCTTTAATTCCTGATATACCTATAGAAAGCTTTAGGGTATTCCTTTATTCTACCTGCCAAGAACTTCTCATGTTCCCTCCTGGCTCTTCTTAGCTCTCTCTTTAGGTCTTTCCTGGCTAACTTGTAACTGTCAAGCACCCTAACTGAGCCTTCACGTCGCATCTTTACAAAAGCTTCCTTCTTCCTCTTGACAAAAGCTTCAACTTCTTTAGTAAACCACAGTTCCCTCCCTCGACCATTTTCTCCCTGCCTGACAGGTGCATACTTATCAAGGACCCGCAGTAGCTATTTCTTGAACAAGCTCCACATTTCAATTATACTCAATCCCTGTAATTTCCTTCCCCATCCTCTGCATCCTAAATCTTGCCTAATCATATAATAATTGCCTTACCCCCAGTTTTAACTCTTGCCCTGTGGTATATACCAATTCATTTCCATTGCTAAAGTTAACATAACAAATTGCGATCACTATCACCAAAGTGCACACCCACCTCCAAATCTACCACCTGACCTGGTTCGTTACCCAGTACTAAATCCCACGTGGCCTCATCTCTTATTGATCAATCCACATACTGTGTCAGGAAGCCATCCTGCACACATTGGTCAAAAACTGACCAATCTAAAGTATTCAAACTATAGTATTTCCAGTCAATATTTGGAAAAGTCAAGTCCTCCATAACAACTACCCTGTTACTTTTGCTCCTATCCAGAATCATCCTTGCAATCCTTTCCTCTACATCATTGGAACTTTTCAGAGGCCTATAGAAAACTCCCAACAGTGTGACCTCTCCTTTCCTGTTTCTACCTCAGCCCATACTACCTCAGTGGACCAGTCCTCATCAAAGGTCCTTTCTGCCACTGTAATACTAACAATGCCTCACCTCCCCTTCTTTTACTACTTTCCCTCTCCTTACCGAACCATCAAAACCTGCAAAGCCATTCCTTCCCCACTCTATTCATGTCTCCAAAATGGCCACAACATTGAAATCCCAGGTACCAACCCATGCTGTAAGTTCACCCACCTGGTGCTCCTAGTATGAAGTAAACACACTTTAAACCAACTTCCTGCCTGCTGGTACACTGTTGCAACCTTGAAACCTTATTTATAATCTCACTACTCTCAACCTGCTGTACCTTGGAGTTACAATTGAGATTCCCATACCCCTGCTGAATTAGTTTAAACGCTCCTGAAGACCATTAAGCAATCAACAATGGCAATATATTTCCAAGTCAAGAGGGTGAGTGCCTTGGAAGGGAATTTGCTGGTGGTGGTGTTCCTATGTATCTACTGCCCTTGGCCTTCCAGGTATAAATAGTCATGTGTTTGAAAGGTGCTGTCTAAGGATCTTAGCTGAATTTCTGCAAATGCATCTTGTAGATAGTACATAATGCAGCTATATAGTGTCAATGGTGAAGTGACTGAATGTTTCTGCTTGTGGTGACAATCAAGCAGGGTGCATTATCCTGAATGGTATAAAGTTTCTAGAGTGTTGCTGGGGCTTTCCATCCATGCAAGTGGGAACTATTCCATCACACTCCTGACTTGTGCCTTGCAGATGGTGGACAAGTTTTGGGAAGTCAGATGGTGAGTTATTCACCGTGATATTCTTTGCTTCTGGACTGCTCCTGTGCCAATGTATTTATATGGTTAGTCCAGTTAAGTTTCTGGTCAACATGCCAGGATGTTAACAGTGGGTGATTCAGTGAGGGTAATGACATTGAATGCCAAGGGGTGGTTGCAGTTGGTCATTGCCTGGCATCTGCTTGGCCCAAATATTACTTACTGCTTTCCAGGCCAAGCCTGGATATAGTATTTCAGTATCTGAGGAGTCGTGAATGGTGCTGAACATGATGCAATCATCAGCGAACCTCCCCACTTCTGACCTAATGATAGAGGGAAGGTCATTGACGTAGCAACTGAAGATGGTTCAGCCTAGGACACTACCCGGAGGAAATCCTGTAGATATGCCCTGGAGATGAGATGACTGACCTCCAACAACTACATTCACCTTTGTATGTGCCAGGTATGATTCCAGCCAGCAGAGGGTTTGCCCCCAGTTCTCACTGACTCCAGTTTTGCTAGAGTTCCTTAATACCACACCATGGAAAATGCACAGATGTGAAGGGCTGTCACTCTCACCTCACCTCTGAGAAAGGTACGGCAATGATCATGGGTGATTTTAATCTACATATAGATTGAATGAGTCAGTTTGGTAATGGTATTCTGAATAATATTTTCATTGGATATTCATGGAACAGCTTCTTAGAGCAGCCTTTTCTAGTCCCAACAACAGAGCATGCTGCAATGTACTTGAACTCTGGAGTAGTTGGGCATCTGTAGCTTTCAACAATTGTAATATCATTCATTTTTTTAATCTTGGATTGAAGGAGAGAAGGATGGATCACACATTCATGTTTTAAACTTAAGCAAGGGAAATTACGAGGGCATGAATACAGAGTTGACCATAGAACGCTGGAGAACTATGATAAAGGATAAGGTGATCTAGATAGTGTGTCAGAAAATTAAGGAGATGTTTCAGAATATTCAGAAAATGTGATAAAGGGAAACGATGGGTGCACTGTAGTTAGATTTCTAAAAGGTATTTGAGAAAATGAAACAAAGATTAGTTTGCAAAGTAAGTTATGGTGTCGGTCATAACATTTTAGATGATTTGGTTGCCTATTAGGAAGCAGGTGGCGGCCAAAATGGGTTGTTTTTGGGTTGGCAGGGTGTAACAAGTAGAGTGCCATTGTTATCAACGTTGAATTTCAATCATTTACAATCTATATAAATGACTTGGATGAAGGGACTAAACGCATGGTGGGTAAATTTGCTGATAGTACAAAGATAGGTAGGAAAGTAAGTTGCAAAGAAGCTATAAATCTGGGTGGGACATGGTGGGTTAAGTGAGTGTGCAAAAAATTGGCAGTTGGAATATAATGTGGGAAAATCTGAACTTGTCCAGGAAGTACAGAAAAGCAGCATATTTAGAAGAAGTGAAATTGCAAAACTCTTGAGGTACACTGGGATTAGGATGTCCTGGGCAAAAGTGAGGACTGCAGATGCTGGAAATCGGAGTCTAGATTACAGTGGTGCTGGAAAAGCACAGCAGGTCAGGCAACATCCGAAGAGCAGGAAAATTGCCATTTCAGGCAAAAGCCCTTCATCAGGAATGAATGAATTCCTGATGAAGGGCTTTCGCCCGAATCATGGATTTTCCTGCTCCTTGGATGCTGCCTGACCTGCTGTGCTTTTCCAGCACCACTCTAATCTAGACTTAGAATGTCCTGGTCCATGAAGCACAAAATGTTTGTGCACAGGTACAGCAAGTGATTAGGATGTCAAATGTTTATTACAAGGGAATGGAATATAAAAGCAGGGATGGGTTGTAATTGTTGTATGGAGAGCTTTGGTGAAATTAAGTGGTAATGTCTGCTATAAGGAAGATGTAAAGTGGTTTCAGTAGAATTTAGACATGCCTAGGAATTGAACAAGAACATGGTAGATGGAATATAATGTGGAAAAATATGAGGTTATCAACTTTGGGAGGAGAAACAGATATGCAAAGTATTTCTTAAATGATGAGAGGTTGGAAAGTGTTGATGTACCCAGACATCGTTATCGATGAGTCACTGAAGTCGAACATTCAGATGCAGCAAGCTATTAGGAAAGTTAGTGGAATGTCAGCATTTATTGCAGGAGCATTTTTGAGTACAGAAGTAGTAATATGTTGTTTCAATTGTGTAGAAATTTTGGTTGACTGCGGTTGGAGTACTGAGTGCAATTTTATCTCTCCTTATCTCAGGAAAGATATTATTACCATTGAGGAAGTGCAACTAATGTTCACCAGACCTGGTCCTGGGATAGTGGGACTAACTTATAAAGAGGATCTGGGCAAACTTGGCCTGCATTTTCTTAAGTGTCAAATAATGAGAGGTGATCTCATTTACAAAATACTAATTGGTTTGGATAGGGTAGATGCAGACGATGTTGTCCCTAGTTGGGAAGTCCACAAATAGCATAGAATTTAAAAATTAGGTGGATGCCACTTAGGTCTGAGATGAATAGAAATATTTTTACTCAGAGGGTTGTGAAATTGTGGAAATCTCTACTAGAGAATGTTGTGGAGGCTCAGTCTTTGAGGATGTTTAGATTTGAAATTTCTGATTACAATTAGCGTACAGGGTTATGGAGATAGAGAGCAAAAGGCATTGAAGTGTTCAATTAGTAATGATTGTATTAAATGGCTAGGCAGGCTCAATGGGCTGAATGGCTTAGTATGTTCCTATTGAGGCCTACATCTGGAGTACCACACATAGTTTTGATCTTTTCTCAGGAAGGATGTAAATGCATTAGAAACAACTCAGAGGAGGTTCATTCAGCTGATACCGGGGATGAGCAGGTTATCTCAAGAGGAAGCTGATATAGGGTGGGCCTGATTCCACCTGTGTTCAGTACAACAGAATGTCCTATTATTGAACCCAGGGATCTAATAAGACGAGCCAGGAAATGGCAGAAGAGTTGAACAAATTTGCATCAGATTCCATTCCAAAAATACTACATAATCAAAGGTCTAAAGGGGGAGGGAGAAGGAAATAGATACAATAATTATCATTGGAGAAGAAGTGCTAGGGAAACTAATAGGGCGAAAGGCTGACCTGATGGGTTATATCAGAATTTTAAAGGAAGTAGCTTTTGAAATAATGAATACACTGGTGGTAATGTTCTTGGAATCCTTAAATTCTGGGAAAGTCTGGAAAACTACCAATGTAACACAGCTACTCAAAAAAGGAAGGAAACAATAATAAATAAACATAAACAAATTTGTGTAATTTTTGACATTGGGAAAATGTTAAAGTCTATTACAAAGGATGTAATAACAGAGCATTTAGAATCATATGTTATAATCAAGCAGAGTCAGCATGGCTTCATGAAGAGGAAATCATTCCTGACAAGCTTGTTTCGAAACAAAAACAAAAACTGCTGGGAAAGCTGAGCATGTCTGGCAGTATCTGTGGACAGATATCAGAATTAATGTTTCAGGTCCAGTGACCCTTTCAGTGAATAATCAACCTGAAACATTTAACTCTAATTTCCCTGCACAGATGCTGCCAGATTTGCTGAGCTTTTCCTACAATTTCTGTTTTTGTTTCCGATTTCCAGCATCCACAGTACTTTTGGTTTTTATTATGCTTATTACAGTTCTGTAAAGAATGTAACAGGCAGAGTAAATAAAGGGGAACCAGTAGACATATTTATGATTGGATTTGCAGAAGGCATTCACTCCTGGACTGCAAATCAGGTTACTTAATAATGTAATATACTACCCTCAATACCATGGGTTTTTAAGGTGGGTAGAAGATTGGGCTAATTAATAGAAGTCAGAGAGTCAGGATAAAGAGGACATTTTCAGAATGGTAAAATGTAACTGTTGGAGTGCTACAGGGGTCAGTATTGGAACCACAATTATTTATAATATACATTAATGACTTGGATGAGGAAGATAAATGTGCTATCAGTAAATTGGCGAATTGCGCAAAAATAGATAAGAACGTAAGTAGGGAAGATGACATGGGAGTGTACAGAGGAATGAGAGGGCAAAACACTTAGCAGATGAAATATAATGTAGGAAAATGTGAGATTAGGCACTTTGACTAATTAACTGAATGTTAATTAAATGGGGAATATCTGCAGAAATCTGCAGCACAGAGGGATTTGGGATTCCTAATCAATAAGAGATAGGAATAGGAGTAGCCCATCCAGCTCCTCAAGCCTGCTCTGCCATTCAATAGCTTCATTGCTGATCTGACACTCATCACATCCACCTTCCTGCCCTTTCCCTGTAATCCTTGGTCTGCCCACTGATAAAGAATCTATCCCATCTCAGCCTGAAGTATACACAAGGTCTCTGCATGCATATGTCTCCGTGACAAGGAGTTTCAAAGACTCTCAACCCTCTGAGAGAAGAAATTCCACCTCATCTCAGTCTTGAACTGACACCCCATTATTCTGAGACTATACCTTCTGGTCCTCGACTCTCCCCGAGGGGAAATATCCCCTCAGCATTTACTTTGTCAATCCCCTTAAGAGTCCAATGTATTTCAATAAGATCACATCTCATTCTTCTACACTCCAGTGAATAGAGCCTCAACCTGTTTAGCTTCGGCTCAAACACAATCCCTCCATACGAGGGATTATCCTAGTGAACTGCCTCCAATGAAATGATAGCTTTCCCTAAATAAGGGAACCAAAACTATTCAGAGTTCTCCAGATGTGGTCTCACGAGCACCTTGTTCAGTTACAGCAAGACTCCCCTACTCTTATACCTCAAGCCCTTTGAAATAAGAGCGAACAATCCATCAGCCTTCCTGATTACCTACTGCATGTGTGTGCTAGCTTTGTGTTGCAATCTATGATTTTTCTCCAGTTAGATAATATGCTGTTCGCTTCACTGTTCTAAAATGAACAACTTTATATTTTACTCTATTTGTCAAGTTTTTGCCCATTTACTTAGCTTATCAATATCTCTCTGGAAATGTTTGTATCCTTCTCTCAACCTGCCTTTCTGCCTACTTTTGTGTCATCTAAAAATTTGGTTACTGTAGATTAATTTCCTTAAAAAACGTTCTGAAGAAGAGTCACTGGACCCAAAACATTAACTCTGCTTTCTCTCCACAGATGCTGCCAGACCTGCTAAATTTTCCAGAAATTTCTATTTATGTTTCATTAATATATATTGTAAAGAGTTGTGATCCCAGCACTGATTCCTACTGATCACAGGTTGCCAACCTGAAAAAGAACCCCTTATCTCTACTCGCTATTTCCTCCCAATGAACCAATTCTTTCTCCATGTTAACATACTACCTCCAACAACGAGTTCTCTTATCTTATGACTTAATCTTTTGTGAGGTATCTTGTTGAATGCCTAATGAAAGTCCAAATACAACACAACTACTGGTTCCCCTTTATTCTCTCTGGTTGAGACTTCCTCAAATAAACTAATAAATTAGTCAAACGTGACATTCCTTTCATGAATCTATGCTGATTCTGCTTGTGATGTTTTAAATGTTCTGTTACTTCCTTAATAACTAATTCCAATAATTTTCTAACTGTAGCTGTTAGACTAATTGGCTTGTGGATATCTGCTTTTTGCCTCCCTCCCTTTTTGAATACCAGATGGAAACTACGTTTTCCAATCTTCTGGTACTTCTCCAGAATCCAACATTTTTTGGAAAATTACAACCAAAGAATCCACCTCTTCTGTAGTTATCTCTTTTAGGTTTCTAGGATGCAGTTTAGAGTGTGGGGGGGTCAGCGGACTTATCTGCCTTGAGCACCATTAGTTTGTCTCATACCACTTTTTTAGCTATGGTAATGGTATTTAATTCCTTACCCGTTTCTACATTATCCGCTGCAAAGGCTGTTGCAAAATATCTGTTTAACTCCTATGCCATTTCTTTCTTCCCGAAAACCATGGGGAACCATGAATCACAAAAGGCTAGCATTCACTTCAGTAGGTAATGGAATACTGGACTTTATTTCAAAGGGATTGGAGTATAAAAATAGGGAGGCTTTGCAAATTCAATAAAAGGCACTAATCACACCACAGCTGCAATACAGCTATGGTCCCCATATAGGATCATAGAGTCATAGGGATGTACTTTATGGAAACAGACCCTTCAGTCCAACCCGTCCATGCCGACCAGATATCCCAACCCAAACTAGTCCCACCTGCCAGCACCCAGCCCATATCCCTTCAAACCCTTCCTATTCATATATCCATCCAAATGTATCTTAAATGTTGCAATTGTACCAGCCTCCACCACTTCCTCTGGCAGTTCATTACATACACGTACCACCCTCTACGTGAAAATGTTGCCGCTTAGGTCTCTCTTATATCTTTCCCCTCTCACTCTAAACCTATGGCCTCTAGTTCTGGACTCCCCGACCCCAGGGAAAATACTTTGCCTATTTATCCTCTCCATGCCCTCATAATTTTGTAAACCTCTATAAGGTCACCCCTCAGCCTCCGACGCTCCAGGGAAAATAGCCCCAAACTGTTCAGCCTCTCCCTATAGCTCAAATCCTCCAACCCTGGCAACATCCTTGTAAATCTTTTCTGAACCCTTTCAAGTTTCACAACACATTTCCGATAGGAAGGAGACGAAAATTGCATGCAATATTCCAACAGTAGCCTAACCAATGTCCTGTACAGCTGCAACATGACCTCCCAACTCCTGTACTCAATACTCTGACCAATTAACAAAAGCATACCAAACGCCTTCTTCACTATCCTATCTACCTGCGACTCCACTTTCAAGGAGCTATGAACCTGCACTCCAAGGTCTCTTTGTTCAGCAACACTTCCTAGGACCTTACCATCAAGTGTATACATCCTGCTATCCCAAAATGCAGCACCTCGCACTTACCTGAATTAAACTCCATCTGCCACTTCTCTGCCCATTGACCCATCTGGTCAAGATCCTGTTGTAATCTGAGGTAACCCTTTTCGCTGTCCACTACACCTCCAATTTTGGTATCATCAGCAAACTTACTAACTGTACCTCTTATGCTCGCATCCAAATCATTTATGTTAATGACAAAACGTAGAGGAGCCAGCACTGATCCTTGTGGCACTCCACGGGTCACAAACCTCCAGTCTGAAAAACTACCCTCCACCACTACCCTCTGTCTTCTACCTTTGAGCCAGTTCTGTATCCAAATGGCTAGTTCTCCCTGTAGTCCGTGAGATCTAACCTTGCTAACCAACCTCCCATGAAGAACCTTGTCGAATGCCTTACTGAAGTCCATATAGATCACATCTACCGCTCTGCCCTCATCAATCCTCTTTGTTACTTGCTCAAAAAACTCAATCAAGTTTGTGAGACATGATTTCCCACGCACAAAGCCATGTTGACTATCCCTAATCAGTCCTTGCCTTTCCAAATCCATGTAAATCCTGTCCCTCAGGATTCCCTCCAACAACTTCCCAGCACCAATGTCAGGCTCACTGGTCTATAGTTCCTTGGCTTGTCCTTACCACCCTTCTTGAACAGTGGCACCACGTTTGCCAACCTTCAGTCTTCCGGCACCTCACCAATGACTATCGATGATACAAATATCTCAGCAAGTGGCCCAGCAATCACTTCTCTAGCTTCCCACAGAGTTCTAGAGTACACCTGATCAGATCCTGGGGATTTATCCACCTTTATGCATTTCAATACATCTAGCACTTCCTCCTCGGTAATTTCGACATTTGCAAGATGTCACCATCTACTTCCCCACAGTCTATATCTTCCATATCCTTTTCCACAGTAAATACTGATGCAAAATACTCAGTTAGTATTTCCCCCATATATTAGTTTTAGAAGCAGTTCAGAGAAGGTTCACTAGATTGATCCAGGGTATGGAGAGACTTTCTTCTGAGGAGATGTTGCGCTTATTAGGCCTGTATTCTTGGTGTTAGGAACACCGAGAGGAGACTTTATTGAAAAATGCAAGATTCTTCGGGGACTTGAAGGGTAATGTGGAGAGGTTGTGTCCCTTTGTGGGACAATCTCTGGCCAGATCTCATCAAATGGTGGAACATGTTCGATGGGTTGAATGGCCCACTTCTTAGCCTGTTTCTTGCGATCTTATGATCATGAAACAAAAGCAAATGGAGTTGTAATTGGAGTAAAGAGATAACTCATTTGGTCCCGAGTGAGTGTAAGTCCCACAATAACGACTTCTCAGAAAGCAATAACAGGACGATCAAGATTTAAATCAGTACATGGCACCAAAGAAAATCAAAATGGGGGCCAGTGTTAGTGGTCTGAAACTGTTGAACTGAAACAGTTACAGAAATCTGTAAAGTGCCTGATTAATGAAAGATATAGTTCCTCAAACTTGCCTTGAGCTTCAGTGAAATATTGCAGCAGGTCAAGGACAGAAACATTAAGTATCAAAATAAAGTGGTGAATTAAAATATCAAGCAGCTGGGGAAATATGGGGTAATTTATTTGAGGAGGGCAAACAAAGCTAGGGAATATTCAATAAATGGGAAGATACTGAGAAGGATAGGGGAAGAAAGAGGTCTTGGAATGCACATCCACAGATCTTTGAATGGGCTAAGACAAGTAGATACATTGATTAAGAGTACATACAATGTTTTGCTTTATTGGATGTAATGATGGAACTGTATAACATGCTGATTATGCTACAGCTAGAATCATTGTTCTGAGAGAATACAGAGGGGATTTACAAGAACTTTGCCAGGGTTTGAAAATTGCAGTTATGTGGAAAGACTGGATAGGCCAGGGTTGTTTTCCTTAGAAGAAGATGGTGATTTAGTCATGGTACAAAATTATGAGAGACTTAGATAGAATAGGCTGGAAAAACCTGCTTAACCTAGTGGAGAGCATAAATACTGGGGACATAGATGCAAGTGATTGGTAGAAAGATGAGGAGAAACCTTTTCACCCAGAATTTGACGGGTGCCTAGAGTTCACTGTGCAGTTTGAGGTAAAAGCAGAAACCTTCAATCCAGACCTGTATCTGAAAGCCTGTAACATGCAAGACGATGGGCCAGGTGCTGGAGGGTGGAATTAGAATGAGATGCTGCATTTCCATTCCATTTGATACAGACACAATGGGCTGAATGGCCTCTTTTTCCTGCTGGAACGTTTCTGTGGTTATGTGCTTCCAAGCTTGCGAACTGAGCAGGATGTTCCACAAAGTGGTTCATCCAGTCTGCAAGAGGTGACCTCACCATGAGCAACAAAAACAGTACAATAAATAGAAAGAAGTAGAAGTAAATTGCTGCTTCACATGGAAGGACAGTTTGAGGCCTTAGAAGGTGAAGAGAGAGAAGTTGAAACGGTGGGTGTCCAGCTCCTATGACTGCATAGGGAGGTGCCATGGGAAGGGGACATGGTATTGGGGTGTTTCAGAAGGGTCAACGTGTCACAGACCAGTCTTTCTGTAATGCAGGCACGGGTAGGGAGTGCAAGATATGTTTGGTAGTGGAAATAGTGGAGGATAATCTTCTGAATATAGAGGCACGTGCAGTGGAAAGTGAGAACAAGGTTCAATAATTTTCCATTTAAAAAATGGAACCTTAGTGACTGCTTGGTAAATAATGAACTGATTTATGGGCATACTCGGTATTGTGGTGGTTCTGTTCGCCGAGCTGGAAGTTTTTGTTGCAAACGTTTCGTCCCCTGGCTAGGCGACATCATCAGTGCTTGGGAGCCTCCTGCGAAGCGCTTCTTTGATGTTTCCTCTGGTGTTTATAGTGGTCTGTCCCTGCCGCTTCCGGTTGTCAGTTTCAGCTGTCCGCTGTAGTGGTTGGTATATTGGGTCCAGGTCGATGTGTTTGTTGATGGAGTTTGTGGATGAATGCCATGTCTCTAGGAATTCCCTGGCTGTTCTCTGTCTGGCTTGCCCTATGAAAGTAGTGTTGTCCCAGTCGAATTCATGTTGCTTGTTGTCTGCGTGTGTGGCTACTCGGTAAGTTTATTTTACTAGGAGAAAGTGAGGACTGCAGATGCTGGAGATCAGAGCTTAAAAATGTGGTGCTGGAAAAGCGCAGCAGGTCAGGCAGCATCAAAGGAACAGGAGAATCGACATTTCGGGCAGAAGGGCTTATGCCCGAAACGTCGATTCTCCTGCTCCTTTGATGCTGCCTGACCTGCTGCACTTTTCCAGCAACACATTTTTAAGTTTATTTTACTGTCAGTATCTTAGTGAAAGTGGAGTTGCTGCCTTATTTTTACGCTTTATAATCTTCTTGATGCCTTTCCTATAATAGTGAATATTAACTTTTGCTACTGAGTGAACCAAATCCTAACCCATCTGCAGATGTAGTAAAGCCTACTTGCTGCAGTATGGAGTGAAAATGAGATTTTTTTGCAGTAATTTAACTCAAACACAGTAATTGCCAGATTTCTAATGTATGGTTTCTGGAAATCCTTTTTCTTTAACTGCCCACTGGATATTTACTGTGGCCATGTTTAGTGAACCTTATGCAAGAGTTGTCAGCACTTTCAGGTGGTCAGTGCAGCCAGCCCCAGAACCTCACTCACTGTAATGTAAAAGGCAAATTGCATTCATACATTAAAAGCAGTTTTTAAGTATCCAGTTCTGTAAAGAATACAGATTCCAAATATGGTCTATGAACATGAGATGTACTCATTTTTACCATGATTTTGACTTCTAATATTGATACGCAAATTTTCAATTCCTCAAATGTCTCAACTAATTTTTTCACAGGTTTTCACTTTTGAAAGAAATTCCATTAGTTTTTGCAAAACTCAAAGCTAAGGAGCAGAGAAGTAGTGGGGAGCAGGGAGAGAGTATGAGTTGAAGTTACACCAGAGAAATTTTATCTCAGTGTTTCTGTACTGAACAGCAGCATGGTGTATGAAATTATTTGGGATATGAATTGTTTTGTCCACCAAGTTCAAAACCATAGCCCAAATTCATGGAACTAAACCAAGAAGCAAAACAATTTGTTCAACCTGAAAAGAGTAATTAATTAGAAATCAATTCAAGTCTTATGCATTGAACGATTCATATATGGTTTGATAGAAGTTTCTTACAATCAGCCCTTCTGTGTAGAAATTAAGAATAAAGCATACATGCACCACAATTTTTATATCAAAATGTGTAAAAGATTATCACACATCCCAAAGTCATTTATCTCCTGAACATGGTGACAAAATTAAGTTGCTCTCCTCTTACCATTTAGGAATAAGTTCCGGAGGCAGTAGCATGCTTGACAGCAGACCTATTGAAAATAAAGAAATCTGATCAAGAAGGAGTGAAATTAATGAACTTTACAACAATTAGAATAGTTCTGTAATTTTATTGTGTGTTTTTATATTTTTGAAAAGCATTAAATGCAGCTAGAAAATATTATAAGTTCCACCTCCAAAGGCAAATTCATAATGAAGACTGGGTCTGATATTATAATGTAAAATTGAAGGATGTTCTGAATGGCACCATCTTTACATTGTGTTTGCCACTTGTAGGAAACTCATTTTAAATTTCAGGGTGAACACCTCTGATATGTCAGGACAGATCTATATAATCTTGGAATGTAAAAATCATTCATGCTTATAAATCAGTCTGGTGGTGACCAGAAAAGGTTGCAACCTTACAACAAGTCTATTTGGCCCAATGTGGAGGGAGAGTGGGAGTCCTATTCCCAGGTGATTATTGCTAGCAGCAGAATGGGCATCATCCAATTGATAAGCTGTCGGTGCTAGTATTTCATAGTCAACATGGGGAGGAATACTTGATGCTGCTGGGTGAGGATATGATTGGAATCTGCTGTGATACTAAAAAGTCAAATATTTTTTGAGAGAGCAGACTTCATCTACCTCTGCCACAGCGGCCTACCAGGACCTGAAGGCCTCGTCCCTCTTTCCGGATTTAAATCCCCCTGCCCCGAAACCAAGAACCTGCCTTCACCAGGTCCTAAATCATTATTTAGCTCCCTACCTGGCACAATACCCTTCACCCATGTGGCACCCTATCTCACCTGGCAGATTAATCCCTGGTAGCCTACCCACATGGCACCCTCTCTCACTGGAACCCTACTGTAGTGATTGTAAGGAGGTCAGCCAGGTGGACCTCATAGAATGTGAGTTCCTTGACTGGGGCTGTTAATCTGGTTCAATCAGGGAGCCCTAGCTACAGATATAAACTGTTCACTCTGAGAACTGGCTATAAGGGAGCTGGATCAGTGTCAAGGAATCTCCATGTGAAAATAAATGTTGACTTGTGACAGGATACCGGCCTCTGTGAAATTATTTCACCTACCTCCTAGTGACTTGGCATCCTACCCATCTAGCACACTATCCATGACAATCCTAGCACCCTACTTACCAGACAGCCTAATCTCACGCTTACCTTACTATTGACTAGTTTGACCCTTTAGTTTGCTAAAGGGTCTGTGATTCTGTAAATTCTTTAAATGGCAGCTGACTGCTGAGAAAAGATCTTTGCCCAACAGTTTAGTACTATGGCAGAACATTCTGAATGGAAGTATGCCTCTGCATTTCTGAATTGGAGTCTCCTCTCAGACATGTAGAGAACATAGAACATTACAGCGCAGTACAGGTCCTTCAGCCCTTGGATGTTGCACCAACCTGTGAAAATAATCATCCATATGTATGTCCAATGTCCATTTAAATGCCCTTCACGTCGGCGAGTCCACTACAGTTGCAGGCAGGTTGTTCCACACCCTACTACTCTGACTGAAGGAACTACCCCTAATATATGTCCTAAACCCCTCAATTTAAAGCTACATCCCCTCGTGTCAGCCTTCAGCATCCGAGAAAAAAGGCTCTCACTGTCCACTCTATCTAACTCTCTAATTATCTTATACGTCTCGATTAAGGCACCTCTCCACCTTCTTCTCTCCAATGAAAACAGCCTCAGTTCCCTCAACCTTTCCTCGTAAGACCTCCCTTCCATACCAGGCAACATCCTAGAGAAAGAACGTGCGGAGTTGTAATCTGCATGAGATTGCCAATCCCAGGAAATCCCAGCCCATTTGTTGGAAGAAATGGGTAAATTAGGAAAGATAGGGTTAAAAACAAAACCCTTACTCATTTGATTTTGTGTTTTACCTGAAGCCATTCTTTTATGTGAATATAGCCCAAACAAACAGTTTACACAGATTTATAAACTATTGGAATTCTACCCAATGCCAAAACATTAGAACATTCCCAGATAACATCCCTACCTCCTCCATTTTGTCATTGGTTTGACATAAATTATAATAATTCCATTTCATAATGTAGCAATCGTAAGAAAATGAATTGCTCAGAAATCTCACCTTTACCACAGTGGAAGACATAAGACCCTGTAACATGTTGAAGAGAATGCCATCACCTATTTGAAGCATACTTGGATGATGCTGTGGATTGGATGCGATGTTGGTCAATGCAGAACAACT
Organism: Chiloscyllium plagiosum; assembly: GCF_037043375.1. Classification (NCBI taxonomy): domain Eukaryota; kingdom Metazoa; phylum Chordata; class Chondrichthyes; order Orectolobiformes; family Hemiscylliidae; genus Chiloscyllium; species Chiloscyllium plagiosum. Next base: position 99,972,606 of record NW_028270141.1, read on the forward strand.
GTAATACTTAGAGGAAAGAACCCATGATTAAAATCGTGTAGTAGTCATGTAGTAGATGAACACATTGCAGTTTGGCTGCTTATTATGGTTTTGAAAAGGCAGATACGAATACACAGATAGCTTCCTGACTTTACCTATTGGATACTTGGGAGATCAGTACAAAGAAAGGAATTTCCAGACATTAGAATGGGGCAAAATATGCACAACATATATTTTGGGAGATGGTGGCATCACGGTAAACTCATTGGACTATAACTCAGAGACACAAGACAATAGTCTTGGAACATAAATTCAAATTCCACCACAGCAGCTGTCAATTGATTAAAATGTTAATTTAATAAATAGTTAATGCAGTTAGCAATGAAGTAATGGCAGCCATGAAACCATTGTTCATTTCTGTGTGAACCCATTTGATTCACTAATAGCCTTTAAGGTAGGAAAGGGCAAACAAATGCTGACATTGCCAGCAATGCCCACATCCCATGGAAGTACAAAGAAATAAAATACACACTGTTGCATAACATTTCATAAAATCTAAGCAAACCATTGGCATAAACTATATAATAGTTGTGATGCATATATAGAACAAACTGTCAAAGGAATTAGTAGAGGTGGGTAAAAATGACAACATTTAAAAGACATTTAGACAGGTTCTTCGATAGGCAAATGGTACTAGTTCAGTTAGGGATCTTTGTTGGCATGGATGAGTTGGGCTGAAAGGTCTTTTTCTGTGCTGTACCTTTCTCTGACTCTATGATTCTAGTCAAGTTTACTGAAACAAGTGTAACTAGTCCCACATATTCACTTTGTGTTTCCTACTGAGCATGCAGGTTAAATATGTAAACAATGCATATTTTATTTATGACCTACGTTTCTATGTACAGAGCTTATTGTAAGTCAGGTATCTTGATTCAACTCAAATAAAGATAAGGAAACAACCTGCTGATTATCCTATATTGTCCTCCATGCTCAACACTAAAGGTATAACACATTTTCCGGGTTGGTCTCTTCAATCTCCTTCATCAAAAGCCTTGGTTTTTCCACCACTGACTAAGCTCTCCATATCTCGAAGAACGTAGATACCAGCTGGTAATTTATCGCAGGTGGAAAGGGAACCAACACAAGAGGATAACTTACTTAACCTCATTTCGTTAATTTAACTGTCACAGATGCAATTACCCATGACAACATTGGTAGAATAATTCTTCACCATCGACAAGAAGCACGTCAGTAAGTTGTTTTAATATAGCACCTCCCAAATCTGCAGCCTCCACTATTTAAAAAGAGAAGGGCTTCATGACCATACGTGTACCATCAGCTCTCTCCTTCCCTTCAAGTCATGCATCACCCTGAGCTGAACATACATCTCTGGGTTATAATCCAAAAACTTCCTTACCTAACAGCACTGTGGCAAAACATATACCTTGAGCATTTGCAGTGGCTCAAAAACATCGCTTCAAACTTCTTAAAAGCATCTAGGGATTGATAATAAATATAAACTTCTCCAACATTAACCAACATCTGGCATCTTTTTTAAATAGAAAGGTTAATAGTTTTGGAGGAGAAAGTGAGGTCTGCAGATGCTGGAGATCAAAGTTGAAACTTTATTGCTGGAACAGCACAGCAGGTCAGGCAGCATCCAGGGAACAGGAGATTCGACGTTTCGGGCACAGGCCCTTCTTCAGGAATCATTAATAGTTTTGGACTTGATCTAAAGCCTTTCTAGCTGCTTGCTTAAACTTGAACCAAACAGTTCCTGGTGCCCTGAATTGTGAGGTTTGTGCTGGGAGGGACAAACATACAAACAAGGAGCAGGAGTAGACCATCCAGCCCTTGGAGCCTGTTCCTACCTTTGAACAGATCATGGTTGATGTGATTTGTCTGCATTCCCAAAGCAGGAGATTCAATAACAATTCTCAAATGAGGAGAACTTTTGTTCAACCAGTCTATTTGATTGGCTCCACCCCATCAGGTGTGCTATCTAAAAGGTGCACTGTGGTACTTCAGCAATGTTCTTTTCAAAGCATCTTCCAATCCCATGACCTCTACTGTCTAGATGGACAAGGAAAGCAAATGCATGGGAGCTCCACCACCTGCAAGGTTTTCTGAAAGTCACATAACATTCCGACTTGGAGCGCTCTTACCTTTCCTTCTGTAAGTCCCTAAGATATCGGAACAGAACTAGGCCATTTAGCCAATTGAGTCTGAATACTCTCCAGTGCCAGAACATCCTTCCATAGATATGGGGCTCAAACCAGAGCCTTAGAGTCCCCAAGGGATCTTTTTGCATCTGGCAGAGATTTTCCTCATTGACCCACCTCATCTACTGTGTCCATTGCTCTCGATGTGGCCTCCTCTACAGCGGGGAGACAGGATCCCAACTCGTGGAATGTGTCAGGGAACATCTCTGGGACACGCATCAAACAACCCCACCGCCCTGTGGCCAACCATTTCAATTTCCATCCCCCCCACCTTCCCCCCAGGACATGCAAGTTCTGGGCCACCTACACTGCCAAATCCAAGGCACTCAATAACTGGAGGAAGAATGCCTCATCTTCTGCCTTGGACCCTTCAACCACACAGCCCTTCACCAGTTTCTTCATCTTCCCAACCCCCCACCTCAACCCTCCAACCCGACACCGCCCTCTAGACCTGTCCATCTTCTTTCCCACCTATCCGCTGCATCCTCCCCACCGACCTATCACAATTACCCACGCACCTGCATCTACCGAACTTCTCCCCATCCCCACCCTTCTATTTATCTCTCACACCCCTGCCTGTCCACATTCCTGATGAAGGGCTTATGCCCGAAACATCGACTCTCCTGCTCCTCGGACTCTGTCTGACCTGCTGTGCTTTTCCAGCACTACCCTTTTTGACACTTAAAAAGCCTCAGCAGTACATCTCTGGTCTTGTATTCAAACCCTCTTGAAATGACTGCTAACATTGCATTTGCCATCCCAACTGCCAAATGAACCTGCATGTTAACCTTAAGGGAATCCTGAATTAGGATTTCTAAGTCCCTTTGAATATTAGATTTCTGAAGCCTTTCCTAGTATAGCAAATAGTCTGCACCTCTATTCTTCCTACCAAAGTACACAACCTCACAATTTCCCCCATTGTCTTCCATCTGCCAGTTCTCTGCCCGTTCTCCTAGCCTGTTCAAGTCCCTCTTCAGCCTTCCCGTATCCTCAACGTTACCTATCCCTCCAGCTATCTTTGTGCCATTTGCAAACTTGGCAGCAATGTGGTCCCAACATTCACCCAGCAGAACTCCACTAATCACCGACTGTCAAATTGAAAAAGATCCCTTTATCCTTTCTCTCTGTCTTCTGGCAATCTGCTAATCCTCTATCCATACCAGTACCTTGCCTCTAACACCATGGACTCTTATCTTATTTGGCAGCCTCCTGTGCTGCTGCACCTTGTCAAAGGCTTTCTCGAAATCTTCCTGTCCTTTTGATAAGACATATATCCTTGGATATTTAGTTCCCAACCCTGATCTCCTTGCAGCCATGTCTCTGTGATACCCACAATCATGCCTGCTAATTCCCATATTCACTAAATACACACACAAAACAAAACCCATACTCCCTCCTAACCCCATCCCCAGGCCTAGTTATGAGATTTGCCAGGATGAATTCACCAGGAGTAGATTTCTAAACCCCCCCCTCCATCTTGTATCAGAGAGACCTTAAAATCCAAGATGGATGCAGCTGATGTGGCAGCTTCAATAACATATTAACCTGAAGAGGAGGAACTTCTCCTGAGATACTCGGGCGCAAGAGACATATACAGTCCAGTACACGCCACCTGCGTATGAGTCAGAATTGGAGGAACCGGGCCTGGGGCGAAAACATCCCAGGAGAAGCTACAGGGAAAAAGAAGGCCTAATTGGAATGACGTTGGACAGATGGATCACATTGAGTATGAGATCATTGATTGGGGCTGTTAACTATGTCCAATCAGGGAACCCCAGCTGATAGAGATGAACAGGAGTCTCTCCGCGGTTACGTTAGGGCCCGGGTGTCCTTGGAGAAGGAGCATGCGGTGTCCACCAACACCCTGGAGTTGTTCAGGGAGAGGTGGGCGCCGCGGGGAGTGGAGTGCATTATTTCCCCCTCCAACTCTATTTTGATTTAGTCCCTACCCTCCCCTTCACTGTTTTGATCACACAGCACTGCCCTTTGATGCGAAGGGCAGTGTTTGTCACTGGCCACCCGGGTGTTTTTCTATCTTCCTGGTGGTGGAAATTGAATAAAGATTGGTGCACTTTGTGTCTTTCACTGTGTCTCACACCTGCACACACACACACCATGGGTGCTGGGGATAAAATAAGCACTACCGCACTTAGGCGGTAGTGTGGGGAAAAAAAAAAGAAAAAAAAGAGAAAAAAAAAGAAGAAAAAAAAAAGAAAAAAAATGAACAGGAGTCTCTCCGCGGTTACGTTAGGGCCCGGGTGTCCTTGGAGAAGGAGCATGCGGTGTCCACCAACACCCTGGAGTTGTTCAGGGAGAGGTGGGCGCCGCGGGGAGTGGAGTGCATTATTTCCCCCTCCAACTCTATTTTGATTTAGTCCCTACCCTCCCCTTCACTGTTTTGATCACACAGCACTGCCCTTTGATGTGAAGGGCAGTGTTTGTCACTGGCCACCCGGGTGTTTTCCTATCTTCCTGGTGGTGGAAATTAAATAAAGATTCATGCACTTTGTGTCTTTCACTGTGTCTCACACCTGCACACACACACCATGGGTGCTAGGGAAAAAATAAGCACTACCGCACTTAGGTGGTAGTGTGAGGGTTAATAAAAAAAAATGAACAGGAGTCTCTTTCCTGATGGAGGAAATACAAAGTTCTTGCACAATGGTTTTTTTTTACTGAGTCGGTACACACACACAACCACAGGTGATGTGGGAAAAAAAATATAAACAGGTGTCTCAGAGAGTCTTCTCACTCAAGGGACTGTCTCTAAGCTGGCTGGTCAGAGCCCAAGTACGTTGAATGTGTAAATAAAGGTTGACCTGGTGATGGGATACCAGCCTATGTGCAGTTATTTCACAACCCCATGGGCCGAATGCACCCTCCCTCAAGTGTCATGGTGAGTAAGAAAAAAATGGGTTAGAGAATGAAAAAAATCAGATTCTCACATGGAGAAACATTTTCCCTACGAGTCTTAAATGGCAATTTGGAATCTTGCCCTCGAGTGGCAGCCTCCTTATTTTCATACATTTACATCACATTAAAACTTAATTCACCCTGTTTACATTCTACTCTCCAATCTCCTCTCCTGCATTTGACGGCACAAATTCCTGACAGGTAAAACAATGGGTACCTCTTGGCTGCAGCTTATGATTGCTTGTCCCAGCATCATGCTACTGCTTCTTCAGAACAATGTTCCTGCCTGGCCACCATACTCCTCAAACCTTTATCAATGCAACTCTGTGTCAAAAAATCAACCCACATCATTACCACATTACCACGCTTGCACTCAGACCATCTCAGACACCACTTCAGGCTTTCACTACTTTACTTTTGAGCTGGCACACACCTGTGGCTTGTGTGTTTTTCCAGGTCATGCATCTATGCAAGATGCTTTTGTGCTGACGTGGAGACATGCATGTTATCACACTTAGCTTGTTTTTAAGCACTTATTGAATTTACTTGGTTACTGAATTTACTTGGAGGCTGCCTGCTCTGTGTGCTACATAGTGCACACTGATTTCAGCACTGACTGACAAGCTGTCAGCCTCGTGTGGTCACATTGCTTTCTTAGCGGAAAAGATCTTTAGTGCTCAGTTACAGACTATTACAGAGGCATCCAGGATGCAGATGAAATGGGGGACACAGCAATCTTCCGAAGGTGATAATGTGGCTGTGGATTAGGATATTGATTCAGAGGACTGTCCAAGAGAGCATGACGTAGCCATGAATTGTGGGAACCAAGACACCACAGACAATTTTATTACAACCTGCTCCCAAGACGAATGAGTTAGGTTTAGATTTTGTTTAATTGTTTGTGATTCTGTTGCTATTCTGATAAACAGCCCCTGTTGTACAAAGGATATGCCAACATTGTTGTTTTTGTGGATCTTTGTTATTTTTGTAGTCTTCAACATTTTGAATACATGTCTTGTTTTCCACGTGATCGTACACATGATATTGTCGGGTTGTCCCATTTTTAAGTATTAATAGCTATCCTGCCCTACATGATTGATTGGGAAAATGCAGCAGTGAGACATTGTAGTGACACAGCATGGTGCTAAAGTTAGATAACTCTTGAGATATCCATTAGGAAATGCTATCTGCGTGTTGTTCAGTGAACTCAATCATGACAGTCAAACGGTTTGCAGAAATCCTGAGGAATTTCCTGTATATCCTTCCATTATTGGCAACGTTTCAATGAACAAGAGTGTGTATAGACAGACAAGGCTTATGAAGAGTCTGCTCATCGCTCATATGGGGGTGACTTAATCAGGTCAAACAGTGAAAATTATACTACAGTAGGCATTTTAACAGTGCGTGTGGAAATATATTTACAAAAGTGATTTGTTATTCACTATGGTGTAGTGCATGTGTCACCTCAGTAACTTTTCTTCTTCATCTGCCCCTCAACCACATCGAAATGCAGTCCTGAAATGGAAGGAGCTTGTTCAGTGGTTGGTTTGGAAGGCTCAAGTGGTTGTTTCCTGGTGTCTTTGTGCCCAAACCCTGCTGAAAGCCTCCTACCCAGATACAGGCTAACTCTGCTCAGGTTGTACTGCTGTGGACTTTGGGATTCCGGGCAGGGAGGATCTGGAGGCACTGTACACCATTGGAGTGACCTGAGAAGAAGCTACTGGTGTGCCTGTGGGTGCATGATGGCACCATCCTGTCTCCCTGGAGTGGGGCCAAAGTCCGTTATCCATTCCTGCTGAAGGGCTTATGCCCAAAATGCCGACTCGCCTGCTCCTGCTGCCTGACCTGTTGCGCTTTTCCAGCGCCACACTTTTTGACTCTGATCTCCAGCATCTGCAGTCCTACCGTTCTCCTAGTCTATACCGGCAGCCAGGCACACACATGTTGGAGCCAGCACAGTAATGTTAAAGTGTGTGGGCTCCTTCATCTTTCGTTCCAGCTTACCAATAGCCTCTGGAAAACCTGCCTGATTTTCCTGGGCATTTTGACAAAGTCATTAATGGCTAGGAACAGGGGCATGCCCTCTGACTGGTGTTTAGCAGGTGCCTGGTCTCCAATAGTTCTCAGACTGCCTTAGCCTTTTGGTCATTTGTCCCTCCACTGGCTGTGGAGGCAGGTCAGTGATCAGCTCACCAAATTGTGCTCTGAGTCTAATGTCAATAGAATACCCACTGAGGTGCAAGTTTCTGAGCTGATTGAGGCTGCCACTGACCACCCTGTTAGTGTATCCTCAGAGTGTTCAGTGCTCCCCTCCTTAGAGGTAAAGGTGATACCTGAAGGCACTGCTTCTTAGCAGAGAGTTCCTGAGTGCTTACGAAGGAGAAGAGAGGGAATTAAATTGCAGAAGATTGATAAAACTGAACAGGCAAGAATAAGTTTTCACTTGTGATAATGGGAGAGCAGCACAGCACGCTACAGTGAAGTTTAGTGAGTTGTTGCCCACTGATGTCTCCCCACCCCCACATGGTGTTCCTCTTCCTTGGTTAAACCCAGAATTTTCTCCTCATTGAGGAGCCTCATATCTGTCACCACACACCCTTGCACCTCCCCCTCCCACCAAAATTCTTTGCCCAGTTTGTGGGCTGGCTTATCCTGCAGTGTTTGTCCTGCAGTGCAACAGAGGGTGGGACTGAGTATGATGGAAGAGGATTCAAAAGCAGTTAGCGATCATGTATGAGCCAGAGAAGTGAGTGAGGGAGTCACACAGAGGACAAGGGGGTTAGTAGCTTTGGAGGATGAGGTGAGTGATACCTAGTGTGGATATGGCGCATGCAATACTGAGGGTTGATGAGACAGGTATGCAGTGGCTGTATTAGGATGAGTGATAGCTGTGTGTGCGAAGTAGCAAACAGAAAATGATGGGACTTACCACTGTGGAGCACAGGAGATTAATTATTTTATCTCCACAGGGTGGGTATCCCCTCTATCGCGGAACACAGCAGTGTCTCAGGCTGTAATTTCTATCCAATCTGGCAGGGTCTGTTGATGCTTTCCTTTGGCAGTTCTCAAAATAAAGGTCTGTGCAACATCTGCACTGCTCTGTCTACCTGCACCTCCAGATCCCCTGCCTTGGAAGCAGGGAACTAGGTTGCCTTTCCCCTGCAACATTTTCTGTGACATGGTAGTTGTTGTTTTTGGCTTGCAGAGACTATAGTGGAGTTCAGCTGGGCTTTTAATGTGGAACCAAAGGTGTGTAAGGCGAAAGGTCCCTTCAGCAGCAAGCTCCTCCACCTCACTTGTCAGCAATTCTCGCAGAATCACAGCCCAGCAACACAATTGCACAATTAATGAGGTGGAAGATGGAAAATAACGTGAGAAAATTCTCTCTGGACCATGGAATTCACTTGCCACCAAATCATAATTGTAAACGGGAAACATCCACCAAATATGTTCTCTCTCCTGAAAATGTTTTACCTACACCTCTCAAATACATTCTATTTCAGCCTCTGCCTCAGTCCAACTGCTGCAATCTGCAGCAATACCTTTGCTATCCAATTCTTGACTCTTTGATTCCTCTCCTGATTGGACTATATCTGGCAATGCTTCAATTTTAAAATGCTCATTCTCGAGTTCACAGATTCCTTAGAATGGGATAGAGACAGCAAAGGGAACCAAGGATACTGATACAAAAATCCAAGAAAAGTTGCAAGATAAATAAACACAGCCCCAGATCTCATTTTATAGATGGATAGAATCTTAATTAGGCCACAGATTAAGTACCGAGTACTGTTCCTGTCTCTATATTGTGAAAAGGAGAAAGTGTAAAATGGTTTATTCCAGGAAAGACAAAAGCTATATTTTAAAGGAAGTTAGGTAAACACTTAAGGGAGCAAAGAATGGAAGGCCATGCTAGTGGGGCTAAATTAAAGAAAAGGCTTTTGTGGTGCATAAATACTGATATGGAGCTGATGGACCAAAGACCATTAACTGTGCTGTAAATGCAATGTAATAACATGCAAAACTTTGCCAGTGTTGTTTCTTCATTCATATCTGTCTCCTGAGATTCACTGTACCCTAGTTCGCCATTCTTAAACAAATTGTACTACTCCTTCCAAAGCTCCTGCACAAGGATGTTTATATCCCCGTTTGCTAACAAGCTTTATTTTTATCCAATATACTCGTTCCATCATAGCTGGATTAAATTTATTTCTGTGTTTTGTGCCAACATGAAACTTGCTTCTTGAGTGTGAAATTGAGCTTCATTAAAGATGTGGCACATTTCAGTTGCTGTGAAAGAATATGTGAACCTTGAACCCAACATCAAGAAATAATAATGTAGTCCTGTGATGACACATTATTCATAGCAGTTTAGAGATAACGAATACAAATTTCCAGTAAAGAGAACTTCATGGACTGTATGGTTTAGAGCAGCTTTGTCCAAAAAGTGCCTGAGGAAAATATTGTGGCCTGCAGAGGGGCCCTGCCATCCAATGACATGGTTTGCCAATACTGGGGTGTCATGTGACAGGAGAAAGTGAGGACTGCAGATGCTGGAGATCAGAGCTGAAAATGTGTTGCTGGAAAAGCACAGTAGGTCAGGCAGCATCCAAGGAACAGGAGAATCGACGTTTCGGGCATAAGCCCTTGTCAGGTGACAGATTCACCTAGGAAATCAGAGGCCACTTCTCTTCAGAGATTACTGCTGAAAGATTTAACTTACTGAGCAGCAAACAACAAAGAGAAAAATGGCTTCTGATTGGAGGATTAGTGAATGCTGTGAATGTCCCTACATTCACTCAGCCCGAGGCCTCAATGATAGGAAAGGTAGTAACAATGCTAGACTGGACTGAACTGGTTCAGCAGCACAAAAGGACAAGATGCTTGATGTGTAAGCAAGTGGGCCCAGGTATCTCAGTCTGAAAGACAATACCCTTCTAAAACCCACTTTCATATGACAGGTTGCGCACCACTAGAAATGTACACAATAGCTGTCAACACCGTAGCTAGATGTCAGTCCCTAACCCCTTTCCTGGTGATTGGGACTTGGAGTTGATTCTCACAGTTTGTGGAAGCTCTCAATGAGAGCTATTGCTGTCTTAAATAACTGATTGAGTGAATAACAGACAGTTAATAATGGTCAAAATATAACATTTCAAGATCAGGATGAGTCACATTATATCTCTGATTCAAACCTGCATGACTGCTGATCTTATATGATTGTGATCTTCTCAAAGAATTACTAATTACAACTTGATCTCTAGTTCACTCTTTTACTGGTGCAGATATACTGGAGTTTTATACTTCAATAATTATGACATCTGGTGTTAATCCCAGAGATTTGATTTAGAATTCACAATGTGGGTGTTGGGTAGAAAACCATTAGCAGAGCTTTGAATCTAAGAAATGTGGGCAAACACGTTTAAAACTCCACACCTGTCAGATACCATCTGAGAAATAGCAGGTGATAGAGAAGCAGAACATTGCTCAGTTTGATACTGAGTGACCTGTCAATCATGTTTCATTTGTATGGATTTTTTTTTGAAATAGTTTTATAAAACCTGATGTCTTTCCAGGCCATTTCAAAGAACATTTAAGTCAACCACATTGGTGTGGGTTAGAAGTCACATATGGACAAGACCATGTAAACACAGCAGATTTCTTTCCCTAAACAATATTAGTCAACTATGTGGGTTTTAACAAAAATCTAAAAACTTTAAGATTACTGTCAATTACTGATTGTTGCTTCTTATTCCAAGTTGATTTAGTTTACCGAGTTCAACTTCAGATTGTGGGATTTGAATCCAAAAAATGTGCCCAGTAACATAAAAGCATGCACTGTACCAACATTACTCAGCCACCTAATTACATCTGAAGTCTCTACATAAATGAGAACTTAGATTTCAGCAATCACATTGGAGCCACATTTTTACCCATAGGCTTCAACATCACTTATAAAATTATTCGAAGATTTCCCAGAAGACACCACTAAATACAGTCCACAACAGCAACATATATGCAAAACTGTTTGTCATGAGTGATGACAGACATACATCAGTGAAGCAATTTGGATATTGGCAGCCTGCAGAAACCTCTATTTGGAAGAGAAAATCCCCACTCAAATACTCACTGGTTAGATTAGATGAGATTAGATTCCCTACAGTGTAGAAACAGACCCTTCGGCCCAACAAATCCACAATAACCTTCCACACCACCCACACTCATTTACTCCTGACTAATGCACCTAACACTATGGGCAATTTAGCATGGCCAATTCACCTGACCTGCACAGCTACTGGAATTGGGGGTGTTAGTAGCAACCTATTTTGAAGAGTTCCTTTAACGAACTGGTCCTTCACAATGAATGCTGGATTAAAGAGTGGATATTCACACAATTTTTCATTTCCTTATAATGCATCACTCTGCCAGTCTCTTATAAATGATAGTAAATGAGAGAGCATTGTTAACTGTTTACCTGGACTTCGGAATCAGGAGATTGTAGCTGTAAGATTAGTACAGGCAGAGCTCCCTCCTTACATAGCAAATGTTGAGTATTTTCTTGAAAAGAAAATTTTGAAGTATTTGTGAGTTGTTACTAGTAAAGAACATGTCTGCAGGTTGAAGCCAATTACTTAGAACTTCAATGTCCTGACTGACTCTAAACTGAGGTTCAAATGTTGTAAATTTTGCGTCATAAAAGACTGTTATTGCAACCTATTAAGCCATTGTGGCAGACCTTCACTAATGTGTTAAATTTAAAATTTTCATCAAATTTTAATTCCTTAACCAACAGTATTGTGGATGCACCTCTGCCAAATGGACTGCACTGGTTCAAGTAGACAGCTCACCATCACGTTGTTATAAATATTTAGGGGTACTGTACCTTTAAGAGAGTTGAAAAGCCAGCAAGGGCTTAGAGAAACAGAGAGTCCGGAACAAAGTAACAATGTAATATTTGGTCAAAACAGCTAAGAGCTGTGTTGCTGGAATATAAAAACAAATTCGAATTTGGCAAACCAGTTTAAATTATGCCCCAAGTTACCAAAATCTGATTGAATTTGAAAAAATAACATTTTGACAACACTAAATCAATGAAATGATCCGATGTTTGGGGTATAAATATCAGACATTTTGAACAGTCACCCAGAGTGGCAAAGAGCAGCTAGCATCAACAACTAGAGAGACTGCTTGCAGAAACATCTGCACTCTTAAAAAGGTACCTTTATCTATCAAAGACCTGTGAAGCAGAATCCCTAACAAGAAAAGTAGACAGAGGAAAATCTACAGAGGACACTCTGCAAAGCTGACTGGTTTTGAAAGTGCTTTTTTTTTTGTAAACTGTAATTGGGATTTTTATTGGACCAGTATTGTAGAGGGGAAGGTAAAAGATAGGTTTAGAGAAAAGAGTTGTAAATAGTTGTTAGTTAATTATTCTCTATTGGTCATTTAAAAAGTTGTTAATTTTTACTTTAAATAGTGACTTTTGAGATAGTTCTTTGCCTCTTGAATTTTAACACATTACAGCACGGGGTGAATCCTTTCTGTGTTGCTGGTTTAAATTAGCAGAAGGTTTACCCCGTGTCGTAACAACATTCTCAAGGACAATTAGAATGAGCAAAGGCCACATCCAATCAATGAATTTTTAAGAATGGCTTCTGTTATGAGAAAACTCTGTATGTCTTCAATTCATGTTTCTTGTGCATCCCTCACTCCTTTTACACCACTGGTGGCTGTGCTTTCTGTGCTAGAAGAATTACATAAATGTGAATTAATACTGTTTATTAAAGAAATGACACAAAAGTAAAACAGAAAGGCAGTTAGCACTATGATCTGCATGCTGAAGAGTTTGTTTCTATTTCAGTTTACGGAACAAGATTCAGTGTGTAGGCTATTTCTATCTATTAAGTCCAACTCTGCAATACGTATACACATTTAAATGGAAGACACACTACATAGAACAGTGAATGACATGATTTTCCAATGCTTAAGCCAAACTTGTTGCAATTTACCTGATCTTGTAAGGTTAAGGATGGCACCTGCTGCATTTTGCTGCACTCTGGGATCATATGACTTTGCAAGACCCAAAAGAGATTTAATTGCCCCTTCAGAAGCAATGGCATTTCTGTTTAAAACTGAAGGGTAAATAGTAAAGAAGATCAACAGTCAGTAAACAGGAGCTAGTTAAACGATTTTAACAAGTTAACACTATTGCACATGGTATTAACAGAATTCAAGAGGAGTCTCAACATACAAACTGAATGACATTTTAGCATTTAGAGGAATTAACTTATTTATTGGTCTGAATCCTGAACGATATGGAGCTTGTACACAAGCCAACGATCAGCATTTCAAAGAGATACAACATTTCAACTTATGCATCGGTTTGTTATCATTCACACACACAAAAAAAAACTTACTGAAGAATTAAACAGAGTAACAGGTTAGTCCAGTCTGCTAAGGCATCCAGGACAGAGCCAGGCGTGGTAATGGACAATGTTTTGTCTTCCTATCAGTTGTAACTTTATTGGTCTTTATTGGTCTCTGTGCACAAATCGTTCCAATGGCAGAATCTTCTGAGAATGGCAAAGCTTTGAATAGGGTGGAGTGGGCGGGAGTGGGGGGGGGGATGTGAATGAATCTTAATTGGGCAGAAGGACAAATGTCACATTCCCACGGTTATTAAGTTCTCAGAATTTTTCAGGCAGATCAGGTTTCCCGATCACAATTGGTGAGAGTCTCTTCTGCATTAATTTGCATGTCTTGAATATTATTATCAACAGCGGCCTGTTGGAGTTACCCTCTGGTTACAAACTAATTGTACTGGAGACATGTACCTGGTGAAGTCCATATCTTTCTCCAACTCCAGCAAGTTCAAACGTCTTTACTAACATGGCTTCTTCAGACAAAAAAACCTGATTATTTGCACAAACAGTCACAATGTTAGGGCTGAAGCCATTCCATATTCATTGGTTCTTAAGAAGTCTCATTTATACATGGTCTGCCATCTTTAGGAGAACTGTTTCACAGACCTGTAAAGGAACAGTTGGACTTTGTCCGCTAGGTATGATTCTGTGAGTATGACTATGTCCCAGACAATACCATCACTAATCCTATTCCACTGGAATAGATCCACTATAGGCGGCAGCATAGTAATATACAGTGAGGAACGATTTGCCCATGGGAGTCCTCAACATTGACTTCAGACCCCATGAGGTCTCAAGTATCAGATCAAACATGGGCAAGGAAACCTCTTGCTGATTACCATCTAGCATTTCCCTTTGGCTGATGGATCAGTTCTCCTCCATTACTAATGCCACTTACAAGATGCATTGAGGGTGGCAAGGCCAAAAGGTGTACTGCGGATGAGGGAATTCAATGGCCATCACCAACTGGCAGCAGTACTATTAGTTGAGCTGATCAAGTCTGTCTTCTCACTGAGAATATTGTTTATTGGATGGCACCAACACTGTCCAAAATGGGATAGACTTCAAATAAATAAGCACCTCAGGCCTGGGCATCCATGAGGCACCATGGGTCATCAGTAGTAACAGAACTGTACTCCAGCACAATCTGCAGCCGCATGACCCAGCATATCCCCTTGTGACCATTAATAGCAAGCCAGGGGATTGACCCTAGTTCAATGAACTTTGTAAGAAATCATGCCAGGAGCAGAACAGGCACACTTAAAATGAGTATCAACCTGATCAAGCTATAAAACAGGGCTCCACAAATATCTCTATCCTCAATAATGCAGAAGCCTAGTGCATCAGTGCAAAACATAAGCCTGAAGCATTTGCAACAATCTTCAGCCAGAAGGGCTGAGTGCTAATCAATATCAGTTTCTGCCATTGGTCTCAAGCATCACAGATGCTAGTCTTCAACAAATTTGACTCACTCCATGTGATATCAAGAAATGATTGCAGGCATTACATATTGAAAAGGCTATATTCAGCAATTGTACAAAAAACTTGTGCTCCAGACATACTACATCCCAAGGCAAACCATTCCAATATAGCTTCAACACTGGTACCTACATGACGTGAAAATTGCGTGTATATACATAAAACCAAGACAAAATTACTGCCACAGTCTACTTTTTACCATCAGTAAAGAAATGGGTCACAAACAGTGCTACAAAGTGTCATTTGCTTAACAATACTCTGCCCTTTGATATTCAGTCTGGGTTCCACCAGGGCCACTTAGCTTTTGACCTCACTACAACCTTGGTTCAAGCACAGACCAAACCACTGAACTCAAGAGGAGAGTCAAGCGTGACTGTCTTTGGCATCAAGGTCACATTTGACTGAAAATGTTAGTAAGTTGCCCTGCAATTGCTAAAATAAATAGGTTAAGTGGACAACTCTCTACTGTTTAGAGTCCTACCTAGAAACATGGAAAATGGTTGTGGTAGCTGGTTATCTCAGCTCCAGGATATCTCTCAGTAGCTTCTCAGGATAGAATCTTAGGTGCAATAATCTTCATCAGTGACCTTCCCTCCATCATAAGGTCAGAAGTGGTGATCTTCATTGATGATTGCACAATCATACTCCTCAGATATTGAAGCAGCCCATTTTCAAATACATCAAGACCTGGGCAATATCTTGGATGACAAGTGAAAACTAACATTCATACCACACAAGTGCCAGTAATGACCATCTACAGCAAAAGTGAATCCAACCATTGCCCCTTGACATTCAATGGCTTTACCATGATTGAATCTCCTACTGTTAACATCCTTGGGGCTACCATTGACCAGAAATTCAAATGGACTCACCATATAAATACAGTGGCTACACAGCAGGACAGAAGCTAAGAATCCTTTAGTGTTACTCATCCCCTGATTCTCAAATCCACCCTCTACATGGCAGTCAGGAGTGTGATGGAATACTCCCCACTTGTCTGTAGCTCCAAAAACACTCAAGAAAATTCACACTATCCAAGCTAAAGCAGCACCACATCCACAAGCATCCATTCCTTCCACCATTGATGCATGTAGCAGTGTGTACTATCTACAAAAATATTGCAGAAATTTACCAAGGCTCCATAAGACAGCACCACAACCACTAACATTGAGAAGGAAAATGGCAGTAGATCCATAGGAGCACCACCACCTACTAGTTCTCTTCTACACCACTCGCCTTCTGGACTTGGGACTGCATTGCTGTTCCTTCAGTGGTGCTGGTGCAAATTCTTAGTGTTCCCTAACATCATTGTGGGTGTACCTACACCAAATGTGGCAGTTCAAGAAGGCAGCTCACTACCATCTTCTCAGGGGCAAGTGGGCAACTGGGATAGGCAACAAATGCTGGTCCAGCCAGTGAAGCCCGCATCCGATGAATGAATGATAAAAAGTCATATCCTTAACCACTTACAGCAGTGATTCCCAAACATTTTCCCACTGTGACCCCAACTGAAAACTGTTGTGACCCCTTGGTAAGTGATGAAAATGGAGAAGACCCTTGAAAAGTAATAGTGATGTTGGTGGTTGGGGAGAGAGCTGTTGCTTCAGAGTTCACAATCTCAAAATGTCAGCTCATGAACCCAACTGCATTTCCAACACCCAAGCCTTGACTTTCAGAGTTCGAGATGATGCCTTTCCATGTTCATCAGTTTATGAGAAATCTCAACCATATGCAGTCAGCTATCTTGTCCTTAAATGCTTATAGTGTTAGGGATGAAGTCTCAATGGCCTGCTGGCCTGCCCAAAGCACAGATCCACACAAGCTAATCTCAGCAATCCTGCCTGGATTCATGGCATATGGGGCTCAACTTAAAAAGGGGATTAATAGAAAAAGTGGCTGAAGAGGTGGCCTGGCTTGGTAGAGAGGTAGGAAAATGAAACTTGAAGTTCATGTTTGTCGGCAGCATTTGAAGGATCCTGGTCAATGGAAGGATCAATGGAAGGTGCACAGGGGAGACCACCAGTCATAGGGCCAAGGGAGACAGTTAACAATGAGAGATGGTTTTAAAATGTCACTTGAAGAGTTACTTAAGGGCTTAATACTCTCACTGTTGGATTGACAAACTGTCCTGCTATCATGTGGCCTTTCTGGAAGCAAAAGCATTGCAGCAGCAAGCTGATGTGGCTACAGGGATGTGGGAGTGGGTACAGGGACATGCGTACAGAGATGTCAGCAGCAGAGTGGGTGAGAGTGTGGTGGTGCATGGGTGTGGGGTGTTGGTGTGGGAATGTGGGTGTAGGGTGTTGGTCTGAGCACTAGTGTCAGTATGAGGGTTTGGGTGTGGGACGGAGTCTGGGTGTGTGTAGGTGTTGGTGAAGGTATTGATGTGGGGTGGAGTCTGGGTATGGGGGGGGTGTTGATATGGGTATTAGTGTTGTGTGGAGTCTGGCTGTGTGGGGGTTCTGGTGAGGGTACGTGAGGCTGTTGGTGAGGGTGTGTGGGGTGTTGGGGTGGTGTGGAGTCTGAGTGCATGTGGGTGTGGGTGCAATGTCTAAGTGTGGTACCCTCAAAGACACTCTGTGCCTGATTGAGGTGATGGAGAAAGGGCAGTGCATTGCTCGCTGAGAGCTCTTACTTCTGACCCCCTGCCCCCTTCCTCTGCAGTTGCACCCCTGGATATTCTACCCTTCACCCAGATAGATCAGATCAGGTTCCTTCTGGATCCTTGAATTTCATGGTTAGCTTTCTGGCAGGAGCATGCTCCTATATGGTACTGCTGAGCACAGAAGCTGCTATGGCCTCTAACTGGCTGGCAGCTCCTACTGAACATAATTTGTGGCTCTTCCACTCAAATCCCAATCGAGAGGAAAGCCAATCAGTGTTCTGAGAACTCTCTGATTGACTGGTTAGCAGGAGGTCCAGCAGACCTTCCTAGGAATATGCAGCAAGGAATCTCTCAGTGGCTTCCAGCCAGCAAATGAGATTCACTCTCATAATGGAAGATTGTCCACGTACAGTAGCAATAAATGTTTGAATTAAAGGAGGAAGGTTTAGGGGAGATGTCAGAGGTAGGTTCTTTACACAGAGTGGTGGGTGCACTGCCAGTAGTGCTAGTAGAATCACATACATTAGGGATATTTAAGCAACTCTTGGATAGGCACAAGAAGAGAGTAAAATGAAGGAACGTAGGTTAGTTTGATCTTGGAGTAGGATAAAAGGTTGGCACAACATCGAGGGCCGAAAGATCTGTACTGCACTGTACTGTTCTACGTTCTTACGAGAGCACAATTTAGTAGTTTTCCTATTCTGTATACATACCCGAAGTAGCTAAGGTGGCCACACATGCACAGGAGTTGCACTGTACAGTGGCATCTCCAGAATGAAGCAGCTCCAATATGGGCTCCAGCAGTCCAACCTGTACCACTGTCTCTTTGTTCACTGTAAAAATAATAGATAAAGGAAGGTGACATAGATCATAAATACAAGTTTCGCCTAAAGTTATCTTGGCCTTGTCGAGAGATAAGAAAGCATTCTCTTTTTCAGTAGTGTAAACAAGCTTGAATTCCAGCACTCACATTAAAAAGGTCAGTGCTTATATTTACATGTATACAGCCAAATGTTAGGTGAATTAGTTAAACACTGAAGCAGGAAATTAATATAGAAAAAAAACGAGCGCCTCATCTAATTTTTAATTTGAGCTAAAATAAGTGATACTCGACGATATTCAATCTAATTAAAAAGCCAAGCATCTGCTATCATTGTCACTTGGCCTATGATGGATGGGGAGATAATGTAGCTGTTTTCCGTCTTGTTTGTGCCATTAGTACTCCATTTCTGGGCACAACATGGAAATCCGAGCACATGATGTCTTAAGGTGGAGTCTGATATGAAATATGGTCTTGGTTAGAGATCAGACAGAGGTGCTCTATTGTACTTCAAAAAAGCAATAATGTTTTAAAATTTATGTAAAGTACAAATGACATCATTTATGTGGCTTATGGCCGGATGTTTCAGGTTTTTGTTGGTTCTAAGCCTGGTGCAGGCTGTCATATTTATCTTGTGTTTGGCTTTGTGGTGAACAGGATTGGCTTGTACATGGAAATAAGTATGTTTTCAAAGCTTTTTGTCTTGCACTCATCAAGCCAATCACAAAATTGCTAAATTTCAAATGATCACAACAATGTATACCATAGAAGAAAAGGTGTTGATTGGTTGGTAAGTCAACTTGCCAATCAATCTGCACAGTTTTCTCCAGAATATATGATGTTGCAATTGTTTCATATTTGGCATTCTTGCATTTGTTCTGATGAGTGCAAGACGAAAAGCTTTGGCAACGTGTCTTTCTTTCCAACGATATTTAAAAGTGTACCTTTGAAATTCTGACAAGTTTAAAGAGATTGCAGAAAAACTGTAACAAGCAATTTTTTTGTTACAATGATAAAACTACTTTGTTTTCTTTATAGTCACAGTGAACCTTAGTACAAAGGATAGTTCCTAATTCTCACCATGCTCAATGGCAGAATGAGGAATTAGGCATTTTACATAGATAAGTTATTTGTGGGAAGAGAGAAAATGGCCAAGACATTTTGAATGCTAACACAAATTCTCTGTAACTGTGATCCATGGTTAATGGCCCCTCTTCACCCTCCTCAGACTCTTCACTCTTTCTACTGCCTTTCACATGATTAAATGCTCCATTCTTCCTGAACATTTTTCCTCAACAACTCATTACAATCTTGGTTTTGATTTTTCCTGTTGTACATTATGATGTTAAGAAGTAAAGACATGTTGCCCACTCACCATTACCCTCCACTAAGAGATTGACCAGTGACAGAGAAGCTTTCCTCTGCACTTCCAGATCATTGGACCGTAACAAGTCATAATATGGCTCCAGGTATTCTTCAGGCAATTCATTCTTCACTGGAAAAAGTAATAGACAAATGAATAATTGTCATTTTTTTTTTATCAGACCAGACTGTTCTGTTTTAAAGGTGGTACTCATTTGTGGCTTATTTGGTGAGAAGTGCCTAGCACAAATGGAGGTATGAGGGGCATGAAGATGATTGCAACACATATGTGGCTGCCAATGGTTAGTAATTACAGAAGTGGAATCGGGAGGCTGGTGGAGAACCAAAACAATGCATTGTGATGGATGCCCACTAATTGAGTGACTCCTGGCTCAGAGGTAGGGACACTGGCACTGCACTGTAAGAGCCGTCTGTGTAGTTATGTTTAAGTGCATCTTTGACGTTGGTGGGATTTGCATCCAGTTCTCCTGGGTTAGAGGTAGCACTGACACTGCATCACAAGTGCCCTCCTGAATGCTGCCAGTTATGTTCTGACTAACCCGTTCAGGAAGGCTTTACCTGTTTTGACATACTTCTGAAGCTAATAGATCGAGAATCTGGTCTCTAGCTCAGAGTTAGTGGTGGCAGTGGTTGGGGAATGGAGGTGGTGTCTACCTATTATGATGCACCTCTGGCTCCCAAGGACTTGAACCAGGACTCGAAGCTCAGCTGTGGCTCAGCTCTCATGGCTCACATCAACAACCCTGGCTAGATAATGGTTAGATTAAACAACACATATTATCAACCTACACAGCTACCGTCCTTTAATTGCTCATTCTCTTTACATTTTCCTGGTGAAATTTTATCATCAATATCATCTTTCTAGAATCCTAGCCTGTACCTCAAGCTTTGATAATGAGCGTACGTCTGAAAACTATCTGCCCATATTACATAATCTGAAACCTATTTCTAGCCTTCTGGATATTAACTGTTATAATGCCACAAAATCAACTCAGTGCATTGTTAGTATGGAGTCATAACCAACAAAGAGGTGTATGCAATTCTCTCCATTAAGTCAATTGGTTATGTACAGCTTGAGGCTAAGCACTTCATTAGCACAGGGTGAGGTGAGTAGGCGCTCTCCAATGATATCCTAAAAAGGATTGAGTCCATGTTGTTGGTTTTATTCTTTACCACAATCTTAATTATCTAGCCAACTGAGCTAACCAACCCCCATGCCCTTAGTAAGATACCTTTTAAAACAATTTTGTTAAAATACTGTACTCACGCTGTTCACTGATGTGTAGGTAGTAGAGAGCAGCTGATTGCTGTAGACTTGGGTTTTCAGAAGCAGCTAATGTCCTCAAAGCTTCCAAACATTCAGTGTCAATCACTTTACTTTCTGAAATTGTACAGGCAAATGAGACAGCACAGTTGTTTTAGGCAAGACATAGGATTGAAATTGCAGAATGAGACATAAGTGTACAAATGCTCAATATTTGTTGAAACTCTACTGACTGCAATTTAATGGAAGCAGATTTCTAAATTTTGGAATAAAACAAAGAACTGTGGATGTTAGAAATCAAACAAAAACAGAAATTGCTTGAGAAACTCAGCAAAACCTGGCAGCACCTATGGAGAGAAAGCAGACTTTTTTTTTCTGAAGGTTTTATTTTTTGACCTCTTAATTCACTTACATTTTTCTGTCCCTTTGCTTCTTCCGACTGTAGTATGCTGGACTAGATTGTAGGCGAAAGTGAGGGCTGCTGATGTTGGAGATCAGAGTCAAGATTAGAGTGGTGCTGGAAAAGCACAGCTGGTCAGGCAGCATAACAGGAGCAGGAAAATCGACGTTTTGGGCAAAAGCCCTTCATCAGGAATGGGCTGATGGAGGTCTTTTGTCCGAAACATTGGTTTTCCTGCTCCTCGGATGCTGCCTGACCTGCTGTGCTTTTCCAGCACCACTCTAATCTGTACTTAATTGTACTCTACTTTCTTCTCTGACATTTGTTTTGGAACATGACTAGACCAATTCACATCAATGAGCTGCTGCCTGATCCGTGACCTGACTCCATGTGCGACATTTTCTGGGCCTGCCCACAGTTTGTAGAAGGGCAGGTGATGTTAATTGATTGGGCAGTGGGCAACATTAAATTTGCTAACAGCGGGTTAAAGTTTTGCTTGCTTGTTTTCAGAACCTTACAGGTTATCTATCCCAACCCATCATGGTCAGGGACCTGTTTTGAATCTATCAACCTGTCATGAATACTCATTTACACCCTGGCCCACAGGAATAGCTTTTACAGGTGGAACCCTGTTTGCCAAAAATGCAAAGCATGCATTCATAAACTTGACGATATACATGAGGTCCAGGAAAATCAACATTTTGGAGCCCTTCATCAGAAATGCTGTGCTTATCCAGCTACACACTCTCAACTCTGATCTCCAGCATCTGCAGACCTCACTGTCTCCTAATATATATGAGGTGTGTACCTGCCAGGATAGACTTCCACTTTCAGGCTCCGATCAATACAACTTGCTTCATTTTCTTATCTCCTTCATAACTAAGGTTCTGTGCAAGTACTTACTGTGTTAGGCATGCAGTTTCTTCATGAGAGGTATTAGTCATGTGTAGTTTGATTTATTGTCATTAACTGTTTACAATGTTAGCAGTGAAGTGTGATCAGGCCTGCAAGCCTATTCAAGTGAGACAGCCACACTGGCCTATGCAAACAAATCTGACAAGGGCAGGCAAGCGTGGCTGAATTTGAAGCAGGGCATGATTCAAAAGGCATCTTTAGTAGTTGAATCTTTTTCCCATGAAGCCTTTGGTAAAAAGCCATCAGATTTGCTTATTTTTCTAGATCTAATGAATGTTCAGTGATGTGACAGTATGTGAGCCACTGAGTGTTACAGGTCCTTCAGTTTTAAGTGTGAACCCTAGCAGGTGAAACGCAGTCCCACTGGTGCCAGTAGTGCTACAATGGTAGCTGCAATTAAATGGCAGATAAAGACTACACATGAGGCATCTGATGGAGATGCCTGTCACCCAAACCTATCCTCTTGCAATGCCAACTCACACTTATAGGAGCATGAAGCATTGAGTAGAAAGTGCTGCATACTGGCAGAATGTAGCAGATCATTCATTGTTTAGTGGCACTGAAGTAGGTTCTCTTAAGCTGTTCCTGGGCTCTGACTTCTGCAGCCACCTCAGTTCAGGCTGCCTTTATCACCCAGGATAGCCTTGTTGCTATCGATAGGGAAAAAAAGTCCCCTTCTCTCCTGGACAACCTTCAGGTGAACCTAAGGGGTCATCGCTAAACTGTGGTGCTATTTGCTTTGCCTGGTTTCTGACATCTCCAGAGGTGGGCGGAAGTGAGGAGCAGAGGGTGAATGTTGTTCCTGGGTTGCAGAGTGTGAAACACTAAGTGTCTTTTAAATATGGTCACCAAAAGATGTGGGTGGGAGGGGGAGCAGAACGTCCTACCCATTTAGAGTCCTGGAATTTTACAGTACGGAAACAGACTTTGCTCATAAAAATTGGTGTTTTATGCAGACATGAATATGTAATGAGAAAAATGAAATTACACATGAAAACGTAGCCTAGCCCTGAATGGAAGCCTCTCCCACTTTTAAACCTACTTCAATACTTAGTCTGAGAGAAAGTAAATTTTGCTTCTTTTTTTTGCTGTTCAAGGTGATAGATCACTGAGCACAATATTCACAAAGCCCCAAATAGGTCAATGACATTGTTCCCTTATTCTACACTGTTAAAAATCAACACTCCAGCAACTTGAGGGATAAACAGAGTATGATATATGTGGTGAGTAATAAAGAGTAACTAAAGTTATTCACTGCAAACTCACTCTTGCAGCAATTTCTAATCCAACATGCTTATAATGGATTTGAACCCATTACAGAATTACAAGAATAATACTACTCAAGGCTGAATCAGTCAGGGCGATACAGTGGATGAGAGCTTAGCACTGCTTGCTGCCTCACTGCACCAGGGACCCAGATTCAATTGCAGCGTTAGGTGACTTTGTGGAGTTTGCATGTTCTTCCCGTGTCAGCGTGGGTTTCCTCCGAGTGCTCTGATTTCCTCCCACAATCCAAAGATGTGCAGGTGAGGTAGATTGGCCTTGCTAAATGTGAAGTTACGAGATTGGGGGTGGGTCTGAGTGGGATGTTGTTTGGACAGTCAGTGCAGACACGATGGGCTGAATGTGCTCTTTCTGCGCTATAGGGATTTTATGATCCTAATAATGTAAACCTGATCAAATGGACTAGCATTAACTTTCTAAGAAAAATACATTTACAAATTTATTAACAGAAATGATTCTATGGTTTCAGCATTGGTTAGTGGAGCAGTGACCTACTAACTATTTTTGTCTACAGGCTGTTTTTTAAACAATGCCATCCATTTAAAGTAAATTCTAGGTAAAAACTTGTTACGCAACTGTAACTTTAAACCTATTGAGACTGTATTAATATTCTAAGGATATTAAGTTATGCAAAGTGAATATTTATAACATTCATAAATTGTGCTACTAATGATGACAATAGAAAATAATATCATTGAAAAGACTATAAAGTTACAAGGCCTTCAATGAAATTTCTGCAATGCAATCTTTATATTATAAAAAAAACATGAAAATAACTAAAACAAACCCAACCCACAATCAAGCCATTATCCAAGGTAGGAAGTCAAGCCTACAATAAAACAAGTATGACTGGCTTTGAAGAAATGTTGCATGGAAGGCACAAGCTTACCTTCTACATGCTGCAAAAACTGTTGTGCAGCTTCTTTCTCATGTTGTTGAAGAACTGGTTTGTAAAACCTCTTTGACTCAGGTTTATTCCGTTTCAGACAGCAACAGTGTTGTATGGACGCAAAAAAATATTTTATTTTCTGCAAGAGATTTTCTGAGGCCCTCTGTATCAGTTCCATAAAATTCTTCAGGTGTTGGCTGCATGAGTCACAGAACGTTTCCATCATTCAATTTTTTTCTTCCACACGACCGAAACTCCTTGGACTGAAACTCCTAGTCAAATGTTAATGATATAAAGCTTTCGGAAAGCCAGAGGCATAAGAGTATTTGTTGTTCGAAGTTGTTTTCTTCATTGAGTCTAGAATACATTGCAAATTAATAAATTTGAATTTTGATTTAAAAAAAAGTTGCTATTTAATATACACATTTATGAACCAGAGGCACAAAAACACACCAAAGATCCCAACATTTAATGCACTAATGTCGATGTTCCAAAAATACAGTCTGTTTAATTTGTAACACACTCACCATGTTTTCACGGTTGAATTTACATCTGCACTGCAAACAAAGGCCAACTTGTGCCTCTCTGATAATAAAGAGGAGTGGCTATAACAACGGCACAGGGAGGTGCTAATTTGTCAAGCAAATCCACTTTCTCACTGGAATTAAAATCTGTGATAGACATTTAATTGAGAATGTGTAAACCTGTAAATGACTTTAAAACGAACGGATCAATTTTGTCTTCTAGTTCAGCATTCTAGAATCCTAAAATGAAAAAGATTAGGAATTGAATATGAAATCATATATTTAGTGCAAAATTATTTGTTGTTCAACAATAATGTATAAAATGTCAGGATTTATCTCAGTGAGCAATCCAGTCGATACAGGAGGTAATCTTCTGATTGATAATTTATTTTTTCATAACAGCATTTGCTAAATGCTTTTGAAATTCAAGTTTATGCACAAGTTCCTGAAGAATTTGGGTTCATTTTGGGTGGCTGATGAGTTAGAACCAGGACTACTATTCTCTCCAGTGCGTGCTGCTGAGGACATTTTCAAAATTCCTGCTCCCTGTAGGACACCAGGGCAGCAACAATCCAAACTTCAGTTGTGGGACCCACTTCTTATTTTCTGATCTCACAGCAATAAGACTAAGGCATTTTCTTTTTCTTTTATTGAGTTAGCTTTGGATGTCATTGGTGGAATCAGGCGGTCTCCTCAAGTATCTATGAAAATAGAAGCATTTATAAAAAGAAACCACAGGGTGGAAACAGTGTACTAATTTCATACAAACTCTCCTTCCATTTTGTTTTTCCCAGGTGGAGGGAGTTAAAATACTCTCCTTACAAAGTCAGAACATGTGTACTCTTTTGTTAGAGGAATGATTAGAATTTATTGCTTGCCACACATAAAGGTCATAGACTAAATGTGTTACCATGGCATTAATAGCCTGGTGAAATGCAAACATGCTCTTACATCTGGATAGGACTTGAACATTTGCCAAAATGCTTTGCATTTTCTTTCTGTTGTTGCTCTAAATTTGGAGGTTAAATTGCTTCATAGTATGAAACAAAATGTAAACACAATTATTTTAGTAAACTTTTTGGGCTAAAAAAATTCTTACCTATGTTTGGTACAACGGTGAGGTAATACTTGCTCTGGTACTTTTCTTTCTCCGTGTTTATCTAATGCTGTTTTTGTAGTGCTCCCAAAAACTGTCTCAGTACTCTTCTTTGACCTTTGATTCCCCACCCCCGGCCCTGAAAAAAAGACTGGGGTCTTTTCTTTTGTTCCAATTTTTCCTTTTTAACAGACAGATTGTTTAAAGGTAAATCAGCAGGGGGTTAAAGGTTCCGGGTAATCCGCATTTCTTCCTGTTATGTTCCCACAATGTGTCAGGCCATGAGCACCATGATTTCATGCAATAAACTGTTCTCGCAGCAGAAGGTGAGGTTGGTATTTAATTTAGAACAACCCAAACAGCATTATAGCTGCTCTTAAGACAAACCAATTTCAGTGTTTAAATCATTGCTTATAAATAATCCGCCTGTTGTTCCCTGTATAATGCAATCTTTAATCAATCGTTAGTTTACTGTTTGTATGTCTAGTCAAACAACTGTTTTATGTCATTGCGACTGGTGTTACAATAGCAGAAGTACATCAGAATAAGGACTCGATTATATAACTGATATGTGCATGTGCCCGTGCCAATCCTGCCACTGTTGAAGTGGATGCCAGTTAATCAGCAGAATTTCATAGATGCAGTCAACTGCTCTACTGAGCTGAAAACTGCTTCGTCGAATGGCTAGCCTAACACATTGAAACACATTAAATTGGAAGGTCAGTTCCTTATAAGAAACAGTGGCGTTCATGAAATAAAACACATCCAATGTTGGGAACAGAACAGATTATCTAGCACCTAAAGCTTTTAAACAGCTACTGGTTGATCTTAAAACCATCTTGTTGCTACAAGGAGAAAGTTTTCAATCAAACAGCTCAGTCATCTCTTTTTGGGGCCAATGGAGGTGAAGCAAAAGCCTGAGAGAACTCAAATTAATAAAGCACTTTTCATAGCATCAAATCTGCATTGCAGGCATCAGAGTGAATGTGATTTAGCTCTACCCTAAACATGGGACCAGGTGAGAAAGATTTGGAACTGCCAGCTGGGAGTTTCCATGCACCGACTGAAGCATTGGAAAAGCAACAATAAACTCAGTCCTTTTAACCCTGCAAAGTCCTCCTTGCCAACCTCTGGGGTGTTGCCAAGTTGGGGGAGTTGTCTCACAAATTCGTCAAGTAATGGCCTGACAAAGTCATACACGCAGAATCATACCTTACACACAATGGCTCATATATTACCATCAGTATCCCTGGTTATGTCCACCAGTAGGATAGACTGAGCATAGGTGATGGCACATTGATAAACGTCCAGAAGAAATTGTCCTGAGAGTTGTCAACTTCATGAACCCTCATGTATCAGGTCCAACGTAGGCAAGGAAATCTATTGCTGATTACGATACATCCACATCCACCACCTCACCGTGGTGGCTGATTAAACAATACTCCTTCACATTGAAAACCATTTGTAGGAAGCACTGAGAGTGGCAAGGGCAAAATAATGTCCTCTGGGATGAAGGGTTTCAATGCCCATCACCAACAGCTGTAGCACTACAGATCAGGTTGGTCAGATCCTAAAGGACATAGCTGCTGGACTGGGTCTACAGCTGGTTGTAAGGGAACCAACATGAGGGGAAAAAAACAAAACTGACTTCATCCTCACTAAGATAGATGTATCTGTCTATGACATATGAGTAAGTATAGATGCATTGAGGAAACCCTCATGATTCAGCGTAACCCCTACTCTACCATTAGCATCAAGTGGATCACCTCATTTGAATGACGAGTGCAGAGGGCACAGCATGGAGGAGCACCAGGCATTCTTAAAAATGAGGTGCTAACCTGGTGAAACTACAAGAACATTTGCATGCCAAACGGCATAAGTAGCAAGTGATATACAGAGCTAAGTGCTTCCACGAGCAACGCATTCTGATATACCCAATTGTCAATGGTGGTGGACAATTAAACAACTCACTGGAGGAGGAGGCACCACAAACATTGCCATCCTCAATGATGGGGGAGTCCGGCACACACTGAAGCATTTGTAACAACCTTCAGCTAGAAACACTGAGCGGTGATGCATCTGATCCTCCTCTGGAAGTCCTCAACATCACGGATGCCAGTCTTCGGGTGATTTAATTCACTCCACGTGATATCAATAAATATTTGATGGCATAGAATATTGTGAAGGGTATGGGCCGTGACGACAATTAGGCAATAGCATTAAAAATGTGTTCTCTGGAACTATTCAGTGCCAAGCCATTCCAGCATAGTTACAGAACTGGCATTTACTCAACAATGTGGAAAATTGCAGAGTTATGTGCTATAGCAGGACAATTCCAACCTGACCAATGAACACTCCATCAGTCTACTCTCAATCATCAGTAAAGTGATGAAAGGTGTCAACAATATTGACACCAAGCAGACTATGCTTAGCAGTAAGCAGTTCAAGACACTCATTTTGCACTTTGCCAGGATCACTGAGCTCTTAACTTCATGACAGACATGGCCTAAATATGGACAAAAGAGCTGAATTCCAGATGAGAGGTGAGCGCCAGCCGTTGACACCAAGGCCACAATTGACTGAGTGTGGCATCAAGGAGCTTTGGAAAAACCAGTGAATTGGAATGAAGGGGAAAAATTTCTGCTTTCGTATCAGAAGAAAGCTGCAGAACAGAGTGCTTTGGGAGCCCTCAACCAGGAATCATAATAAACCAGCATCCAAGTCCAGTAGGTAATACGGAAGGGAAATGAAATGTTGGTTAATCTCAGGCATGGAGAGATTTTCTTATGGGTAGAAATTGAATAGGTTTGGCTTGTACGCATTGGAGTTTACAAGAACGAGAGACAACCTTATTGTACCATATAGGATAGTTAAGGGAACTTCACAGAATAGCTGCTGAGAGATTGTTTCCCTTTGTAGGCACAGAGGGCTTAATCTCAGCATGAGGTAGTTGCTCACTTAAAACAGAGATAAGGAAGAATTTATTCTCTCAGAGGGTGGTCAATCTGTGGATTTTTTTTACTGCAAAAAGCTGTAGAGACTGCCTCAGTAACTTTATTCAAAATTAAGATAAACAAACTTAAATCAGTAATGGGATCAAGTGTTATGGGAAAGGGAGGCAAATGCAGTTTAGGATTATCAGATCAGCCATGATCTCATTGAATGACAGCCAGGTATGATGGACAGATTGGGAGAAAGTGAGGACTGCAAATGCTGGAGAGTCAGATTCGAAAAGTGTGACACTGGAAAAATGCAGCAGGTAGGGCAACATCCGAGGAGCAGAAGAGTCAGAGTTTCAGGCATAGGGCCTTCATTAGCAATGTGACATTAGGAATCCTGCTCCTCGTATGCTGCCTAACATGATGACCAGAAAGGTCTACTCATATCTTGTGTGTTATGTTTTGGAGTCATAACCAGCACAAATCAACATGGCTGTGGTTGTTGGAGCTCAGTCATCTCAGCTCTGGTATATGTCTGCAGGAATTCCTTGGGGTAGAGTCCTTTGTGAGATTGCGCCCAGTAACTGCATAAAAGCCATATATTCAATGTGCTTTTTCTTTTGGTTTAACAGTGAATAAACTTTCCCTTTCTTTGACTCAAGAAAAACTTATTGATTGGACCATTATTGCTCAGAACAAAAATAGTTAACTACATTTTAAAGAAATCTGGTATGAATTACTTAAATAATTTAAGTATTTAAGATTTTAAAGATAAGAACGCAAGTTTTTTATTGTGACCAGCTGAGGAAGACAAACAGAACTATTTACCCTTACTCACTTGGCCATAATGGTTTCTGCCTGCAACGATTTTATCAAGTAGCATCTGTTAGGCTGTATATAAGAGGGGAAAAATTTAAAAGAGACCTAAGGGGCAACTTTTTCATGCAGAGGGTAATGGGCGTATAGAATGAGCTGCCTGAGGAAGTGGTGGAGGCTGGTACAATTACAATATTTAAAAAGCATCTGGATTGATGTATGAATAGGAAGGGTTACAGGAATATGGGCCAAGTGCTGCCACTGGGACGAGATTAGGTTAGGATATTTGGTCGGCATGGATGAGTTGGATTGAAGGGTCTGTTTCTGTGCTGTACATCTCTATGACTCTAAGTCTGTCTTCCCTGAGTTCATACTGCGCTGATTGCTTGAAAGCTAAATTTGAAGCAAAGATCTCATTTCCATATGCAAAACAGCTGTTTCAGGCAACAAGCCCTGCTGTGTTTTATGGATTTTTGCTCATCAGTACTTATAACAAGGATGTACTACCCATGCACTCTAATTGACACATTTTTAATCAACCTATTGAGCTATGCTATGACACACTTATGGAGCAGATGGGACTTGAACTTGGACCTCCTGGCTAAGTTCACTGTATTATAGACTGAGAAAGCCATTTGGTACCTGAAAGAAACAAAAACAGAAAGTGCTGGAAGACTCAGTAGGTCTGGTAGCATCTCTGGAGAGAATGCTACTACCCCAACCCTCTAATCGCAACAAGGACAGAACCCCCCTGGTCCTCACCTTCCACCCCACTGACCTCTGTACATATCGCATCATCCGCCGCCATTTCCGTCACCTACAAACGGACCCCACCACGAGACATATATTTCCCTTCCCACCCCTATCTGCTTTCTGTAAAGACCATTTCCTCTGTGACTACCTCATCAGGTCCACACCCCCTAACACCCCCTCTCCGGGCACCTTCCCCTGCCACCGCTGGAATTCCAAAACCTGCACCCACACCTCCCCCATCACCTTCACCCAAGGCCCCAAAGGAGTCTTCCACATCCAAAGGTTCACCTGCACTTCCACAGTCATTGTACACCTGCACTGTATCTGTTGCTCCTGATACTGTCTCCATCACATTGGGGAGACAGGATGCCTACTCGCAGAATGCTTCAGAGAACATCTCCCGCACACCCACACCAATCAACCTCACTTGAACTCCCCCTCCCACTCTGCCGAGGACATGCAGGTTCTGGGTCTCCT
This sequence comes from Chiloscyllium plagiosum, assembly GCF_037043375.1. Taxonomy (NCBI): domain Eukaryota; kingdom Metazoa; phylum Chordata; class Chondrichthyes; order Orectolobiformes; family Hemiscylliidae; genus Chiloscyllium; species Chiloscyllium plagiosum. The sequence goes on from NW_028270141.1 coordinate 100,003,784, forward strand.
CCGACGCCTGGAGGAAGAATGCCTCATCTTCTGCCTTGGGACCCTCCAACCCCATGGCATCAATGTGGATTTCATCAGTTTGCTAATTTCCCCTCTCCCCGCCTTATCCCAGTTCCAACCTTCTAGCTCAGCACCGTCCTCATGACCCGTCCCATCTGTCAATCATCCTTCCCACCTATCCGCTCCGCCCTCCCCTCCAACCTATTACGTTTACCCCCCACCTCCATCCACCTATTGCGCTCCCAGCTACCTTGCCCCTTGCCCCCAGCTCCCCCCGTCCCATTTATCTTCCAACCCCGAGGCTCCTAGCCTCATTCCTGATGAAGGGCTTTTGCCCAAACGTTGATTTTCCTGTCCCTCGGATGCTGTTGTGCTTTCCCAGTACCACACTCTTGTCTCTGGAGAGAAAGCAGAGATTACATTTCAGGTTCAGTAATCCCTCTTTAGAACTGATCTTCCAGCAATTTGTTTTTGTTTCTTATTTTCAGGATCTGCAGTTCTTTCTCTTTTTTTGGTACCTAAAATACATGACCTGCACAGTTGAATTTGTAGTCTTTCAGTCACTTGACAGTTCAACACACCTCTCATGGCTAACATTTCTGTCTTAGGTCTGCTACAGTGGTCCTAGAATCCCTACAGTGTGGAAGCAGACCATATGGCCCATTAAGTCCACACGACCCATCCAAAGAGAATCCCACCCAGACCCATCCCTTGGACCCTGCATTTTGCATGGCCAATCCACCTTATCTGCACATCTTTGGATTGTGGGAGGAAACCAGAGCACCCGGAGGAAAACACACTGGCACAGGGAGAATGTGTGGAATTTGCACAGTCATCTGAGGCTGGAATCAAACCCAGGTCCCTGGCACTGTGCTAACAGTGCTGAGCACTGTACCCAACAAAGCTCAGCACATGATACAGGAACAGCACCTCCCTTTCTGTTTGGGCACTTTACAACCTACAACACTAATCACATAGTTCCATTTAATTAGACGCAACCCTCCACCATCTCATACCTTGTCATAAATTTGCTCTCAACTAGCTGACTTACTTTGTGTTATAAGCACCAACCATTAGCACCTATTCTGTATCGATACCTTTTCTTCACTACCATTAGCTCTCTATTTGTCTTTTGCTCTGAGCACCTCACCATCTGTTCCACTTGCTCCTGCATCCCTCCCCTACTTTAGCAACAGCATAAAACCATCATTTTCCAAACTTCATCAAAGGTAAACGTTGTCTCTCTCTCCACACACGCAGCCGGACTTGCTGAGATTCTTCAGTACTTTCTGCTTTAATATCTAAAACTGAGAGTGTTTCCTAACTCTTTGTTTTATGTTTTCCCTATTGGGAGCAGTGCATCCCACTTTTGAAACAATGGCTGAACTCCTCGGCTTTTCATCTCAATTGAAATGTTAGGGGCGCAGCGCCACCAGTGGCAGGACTGGGGAGTGTCTAGAAACCCGGGACAGCGCCCCGTGTGGTTGGAGGGAGAAAACCTGGTTAACAACGTACCCAGCTCATCATCGCCCCCGCGTGGTCCGAGCCCGGACTTACAGCGGGTCGGACAGTTGCCGGCGAAGGAGAAGAGCCGACCTTTGACCCTAATCACGCAGAAGACAAGATGGAGTCCGGCGGGGTGTGATGACTTTCGGATCGGCAGGTTTCTCGCCTCAGGTAAGAGAGCAGAGGTCCATCCCAGGAAAGCAGCCGGAGAGATGTGGAGGGGCGGGGGAGTGAGCTGGTGAATGAGGGCGGATTGTAAGGAGAGGCTCCTCACTTTCCCGGGAATCGGCGTCGTGTGGCGCAAAAGGTTCAAAATGGCTCCCCCCCCCCCCTCCGGGCTTCAGCTTCTTAAAATAACAATAAATAAATATCGGGATTAGTACCTTCGCTGCACGTTCGGGTGGAGCAAAATGAAATGCTCCGAAGATCCCATAAGTCGCTTGTTGCATGAAATTATTTCTCATGCCCAATAAACCGGAGCATTTTCTCAACAACCAGCTGTGGGAGAGTTGGCTGTAATTTCCATTTTACTTTCATTTGCGAAGGCCTACACTTTGGGTTTGGTGTCAGGTTAGGAACGGATCATCAACCATCTACTCTTTTATTGTGTTCCAGAGAACCAGCTTTCATCTATCTGTTCTTCCACAGATCAGCGCTTATTTGCATCGTCAATATTTAAAATGTCCAGATTGTATATCTCTTTAGGGAAATCTATAGAGTTTTATTAGTTAGTCGTGACTGCCTCGTGTTCACTTTGGAACTGAAGACATTATATTTAACGGTGTAAATTCGATCAATCTGCAGTAAATATGATTTTTGAAATGCATGATTCTGACCATTGGCACTCATAGCTAATTTCCTTTCTCGTGACCTGGCAGCCGTGAGCTGGTAACAGATCAGTTAATCATCGATAGATCCTACCTCACCTTTTTTAGACCCATCTTAAAAAAAACTTGTGCAAGAAGTGGGGAGGGACTACTTTTATTACAGTGTATCTTGTTTCTCGTTTTGAATATTTTTAAAACAAAAAATTATAAGTTGTGACTTGTATTACCTTCATCTGGAGGCTGTGCTGCAATATGATGTATTGCAATTTTGATACTTCATACTTTTAATTACAGTTTTTATTACCACTTTTTATTTTCTGTTCTCCTGATTGCATTGAATCTTACCAAGTTAGTTTTGTCCAGTATGTTAGTGACCAAGTTATCTTTTTGTTTGTTTCATGCTCAAAAAGGAAGGTGAAAAGCAGGATGATTGAGAGTTTTCTTGAATATCTATATAATTTGCTTACTGTGAGTTGTTTATCTGCTGGAATGATGTATAATGTGGTGAAAACACTGGTCTACAGCACCATGGAAACACAAGCAACATTCTGTAGGGAGGAAGTTGTCATCATTATTTCCTAGACCAATAGGAATTATGTGCTGCAGGTTACCAGAATAAAGTGAGACCAACTAAGAAAAAAAACATAACTCTGGACCCGTCATGGCGAAGACAAAACAGGTCTAATTATCTTGTTAAAAGACCGAGGCAGGTCTAGCCTACTCAACTGAGAGTCAACCTCCTCAGCAATCTTCCTGATAATATCAAATTACAGTTCATAACTGGTGGACGAAATCTTAGAACCTGTCCAAATGAGTATTTTCTGCACAGAAATTTAATGCAAGGGCCAAATGGTGTGATTCCACACTAAGTTTTCTATAAAAATAAACTAGAATTCCAAACTTTGAAAGAATTTGTGAAGTTTTACATTGAATGGTGGGATATTAAGTGAATGATAAAGTATATTTTGCTGGTTTTGAGGTTGAGATAGTTTGTGACAGTATTTATGTAAAGATAAAATTGTACTCCCGCACTTGACCTGTGGTCAGTCATTAATTTTTGTTGAACTTCATTTTATTGAGGTGTTATTCCATAGATGTGTTTGACATTTGTCCAAGTTGCTGCTAGTTGTGTTAATCTCTTAGGTAACTGGAGCAGGCCTTTCAATTGTAAATTGTTGCCAAGTCTAATCCTGCTTGCATTCATCTACATGTGGGTAGAACATAAGCATTAAAAGATGGTCAGAAGTGAAGACCTGGTTGATTGCCCCAGCCGACACCCAAAATCTCAGTAGTCTGTGGCGGTATTTTGGAATATACCTGGCTCAGTCTCAGTGCAACCCTAGTCTTGAATGAAGTTGAGAGTAATTTGGCTGAACATTCAGTCCCCAGAGCCGATGAAATCCCTGCTCAAATTTTGAAACACTGTGCATATGGATTTCTAGGGTGGTTGCACAACCTTATATCAATTATCTTGGAAGAAGAATAGATGTCTTGGGATTTCAGAGATGCTATGTTGTGATTATATTCAAGAAGGGTGGCAATGTTATGAACGATACCTACAGTGGAAACTCCTTGCAGCTTGTCACAGGGAAGATTGTTACAAATATCCTCAATTTCCTCTTCCCAGTGACCAAAGAGCTCCATTCTGAGTTGCAGTGTGGTTTTTCACCCATCAAGAGGCACTTCAGCCATAGTCTTCATGTGGTGAATTGAGGAAAAAAGAAGGGAACAGCATCAACCACTGTTCATGGTCCTCTCCATCTCATGAAGCCTTTGACTCGGTTCACTATTAGGGTAATGGAATATCTTCCTCAAATTTTAGCTGTCCAGAGAAATTTGTCACCATCCTCCTCTACTCCATGATGACGTGTAATCTCTAACCCTCACTGATGGAACCGCTACTGACTAGATAGCAGTGATGATTTAGAGATGTTGGTGTTGGACTGGGGTGTACAAAGTTAAAAATCTCACAACAACAGGTTATAGTCCAACAGGTTTAATTGGAAGCACTAGCTTTCGGAGAGATGCTCCTTCATCACTTGGTTGTGGAGTATGTGATTGTAAGACACTTTTGCTACAAATTCTGTGTCTTACAATTGTGTACTCCACAACCACCTGATGAAGGAGCATCGCTCTGAAAGCTAGTGCTTCCAATTAAACCTGTTGGACTATAACCTGGTGTTGCGATTTTTAACTTGATATCAGTGATGACTGAGTTACGCAACACTCTGTATGTCGTTACATCAACCCTCTTCTCCACTTGTTTTCACTGCAGTAGTGCACCTCACCTTCAGCAAACAACTGTCATGCAAGGAGACAATGTATGGAACAGACAAGAAGCTATGTAAGCTTTCCAACTCAAACCAAAATCATCCCAGCGTGAGTCATTGATCTTCAGTATGTAGATAACACCTGTGAGTGTGTTTGCTCAAATTAAGCTCCAGGTCACTATTCAAGCATGAGAAAAAGATGGGCCTTTCACTAAGTACCTGAAAAACTAAGGTTTCTTTCTAATCAGCACTGTTAACACAACACCCACTACCCCCCAAAATGCCAAGATTCTGGAAAGTATGTGGAGCATTTACCCAGTATTGGGTACCACATGGTTCCTATATATCTTGAAGACTTGGACAAATGAAGGCAGCTCAAAGCAGTGGTGAGGTACCATTAGGGCAGTCTTTACAAGATCCTCCATAGGCAGACAAACTGCAGTGTCCTCTCCCGGGCCAACTTGCGCAATGTTCGTATGCCTAATGCTAAACCGCAAAGAAATTGTTCTGCTTGGAACTTTGTCATGGCAGGTGACTCCCAGTAGGACAGTGGAAATCTTCTAGGGATGTCCTCAAAGCATTAGTTAGCAAGAGACCTTGCTAACTAATGGGAGTTCTTGTTTTGTCATCGATCAAAATGAAGATAGTTCATTTGGGAAGGCACTGGATACATCAAGGAACTCTGTCATGAATGTGTATTGATGTCTGAGAGAATGCACAAATCTACAAACACTTCATCTGCCTGACCTCTCAACCACACCAGCCCTGTATGGAGTAGTGCCTGTGGATCATGGTTTGGGCTCGGCAGCCATTTCAGAATACATCAAACCAGAGATGAATCCTTTATTGGCTGATATGCTCTGCACTTTTCAACTCCAAATACTGTATTTCAAAATGTTGAATTTTATTCAAAAGCTATTGGGTTCAAGGTACATACAACATCCTTTTATTATACCTAAGTTAATTTTGATAATCATTTTTAAATTGATTACATCCTCATTTAATTTTAAAGCCCAATTAGCCACAGAGTCATAGTCATACAGCACAGAAACTGACCCTTCAGTCCAATTTATCCATGCCAATCAGGTTTCCCAAACTAAATTAGTCCCATTTGCCTGTTTGACCCATATCCCTCTAATACATAAATAGGAAATGTTCTTTCCAAATGTCTTTTAAATATTGTAATTGTACCTGCATTTACCACTTCTTCTGGCAATTCCATGTATGAACTACCCTCTACATGAAAAGGTGCCTCTCTGCTCCCTTTTAAATCTTTCTCACATTACTTTACTTTAAAATTATGCCCTCTAGTTTTGGACTGCCCTACCCAAGGGACCTTCTGGCCTTTGCTATTCATCTTATCTATGCCCTTCATGACCTTGTAAACCTCTACCTCCTATGCTCAAGTGAAAAAGGTCCCAACCTATCCAGCCACTCCTTTATAACTCAAACCCTCCAATCCTGGGCACATCCTTGTAAATGCATTCTTTTCAATTTAATAATATTCTGGAGGTTATATTTAACCCCCTCCTCTAGTGATAAAGCTGCTTGTCTCGATGTGTACACATTCGACCAAGTATTTTTCATATGAAATATTAAACTCAGCAGTAGACCTGTTCTTCCTAGTCTAGGTCAGTTGATGAATATGTGGCAGGGTAGTTTCATATCATGCACTTTTGCTGATGGCAGTTAAGAGACCAATAGGAGGGAAGCAGGTTATGCAATCATATGCTTCTTACAAAGTGGCTATCAGTTTGTTGTTTTCGGTATTGGCACCAGTTGCCAAGCTGCAGTTGTCACTGTCATGTGATGCATACAGCCCATTAGGTGATGTAACTATTTTCCTTGGTGGCTTGTGACTTCTACATGCAAAATGAATCATTAGGCCTTTCATGTCGTGTTTGCAAGCATCTTTCAAATACAGCTTGGGGCTGTATACTGGAAACTCTTAGGTATGCAGTCTCTTCCAATCTGCGAATGTGCCCTAGTTTTGTCTTTTCTGTGAATTAGATGCTTTCTATAGAAGGGCCCTTTCAAAATGATTTCAACAAGAAAAACATAAAGATTTTTATTTTGTGAAATAGTTAATAAAAGAACGATTTCAATTTGTAAATTTTGAATATTCAGTCATATTTCTCATTGAGTGAGTGTTCAATAGAGCATTAGTTTTGCCATGGTTTTAAGGGAAGGGGCAGAAGGTTTAGAGGGGTTATGTGGAGAAACCATTTCACTCAGAAGATGGACAGGAATCTGGAACTCACTGCCCGAAATGATATTAGATTCAGAAACTCTCATAACATTTAAGTTTGTAAATGTGTACTTGTGATATCAATGCATACGAGGCTATGGGCCAGTTGCTAGAAAATAAGATTAGAATAGTTGGGTGCTTGTTTTTAACTGGCACAGACTTCATAATTAAACTTGTAACAGCTGCAAAAAATGTGCTATTTTATTTGAAACCAGTGAGGCCCATCAAGATTAATGGCTCTCACAAAAATCAGGATGTAATTCCAGTAAAATTGAAAAACTACATGAAAAGTTATTTTACCATCAGAATCGAATGTGCTTTAACTTGACTGTCACAGTGCATTCTACTCCATCTTAGTAAATTGAAACATTGTTTGCAAATAAAAAGGATACTCTTTAAGCTGACTTGCACATCCTAAGCTTGAATCTAATGAGGCCTCCACGCATCATGCTCCTGATTGGCTTATTTAACTCATTCAAATAGTCACTGATGCACAAATACTTTGCAAAAGCTGCTGTGTCAATTGAAGGCAGCAGAAGTGGCTTACTGAGCCGAGTGTCCCACTTCTCAAGTGTACTGTTGGCTAATGTAAAGACGACAGTTTGGAGAAGGTACTTATTTGTAGATGGGGTAACTGGTTTCTTTCTTTCTAATTTAGGTTTAGGTACAGTTTAGAACATTCAAACAGGACAAGGCGATCTGTTCTCTTCTGAGCATTGTTTCTTAAATCTGAAATGGAAGTGAAATATAACTGTGAAATATTGTAAAATGGAAATGATGACTGACATATGAACTGCTCAACCAGCTAGAAGTTTGATGATAATTCTAGTTATTCCAGCTCTTAGATTAATTGCAGAATTTATCTCCTTTTACAGAAGTAAATCTTTGGGAAAAGATTTTAAACAAAACAACTAGATTTTTCAAACTCTAATATAGTATTTTGTGTGGAGGTGTGTTGTAAAAGTAACTTCTCAAGTAATTGACCATTCAGACTGTTCAGTCTTTAAGTAAGAGAACAATCAAGTATGATAAATCAAGTATGTATTCAAATAATTGTAAAAAGCTTCATTCAATGTATGTCAGACTTATCCTGTTAAAGGTTATTTAACATGAATCATTCAAGGTTAAACCAAAATAGAATAGGAGAATGAATGTACCATTGCTGCTGGACAAAATGGAGCTTAAGCATAAACAATTTCATTTTTGTATGACTGTTCCAGCTGCCAGCTTTAATTTTATCTGCCTGTTCAGAATTATATGCAAAGATAAATTTTATCAATTTTAAATCACTGGAGGAAATCAAAATGCTGCAGAAACTTCTTGAATTATGATTCAGAGTAACACGATGAGAGATGATTGGGACTGGTCCTACCCTTGTTTTCAGGGTATTACAATTGGATTTTTAATTAGTTTACAGTAGAATAATTAAGTCACCTTCTGCCAAATTTGGAAAGCCAAAAAAGACAGATTTTATCAACCATTTTCGTGCAATGATTTTCTCTTGGTTTTGCTAAATTGGAGCCATACACTTTGTTAATTTGTCTGTGACTTGCCCTGAGAAATTATTATACTTCTACTGTTCTGAAATTTTAATGAATACTTTAGCTTGTTTATTTAGTATGTAATTTACCTAGTATTTCATATACAATGCCCAATTTGAATGTTAGTTCACTTTCAACTTTGTTGGCACCTGCGACGAATTTAGAATTCTAAACATTGCAAATTTAATAACCTTGCCTGTTTGTTATTCGTTCATAGAGTGTGATCATCCCTGGCACATACAGCATTTCTTGCCCATCCTCCTATTTGCCCTTGAGAAGGTGTGGTACTGAGTCATACCATGATCCTTTGCAGTCCAAAAACCGTATATGTACCCATAGTTTGAGCATTTTGGCTCAGTGACAGTGAAGGAATGGTGATTATAGTTCTTAACGTTGTGTGATTTGGAGGGGAGCTTGCAGCTTGATGGTATTCCATGTGCCTGCTGAGAGGCCATGGGTTTAGAAGATGCTGAGAAAGGCCATCAGCACATTCCTGCTATGCGCTTTTTAGACTATGCATATTGTTGTCACAGTGTGCCAGTACTGGAGAGAGTGAATGTTTTAAATTTGTGGATGGGTTGCCAATTAGAAGCATAGTTTTGTCCAGGATGATATTGAGCATTTTGAGTTTTGTTGGACTTATCCTGTAAATGGAGAGTATTTTATCACTTTCCTGACTTGTGCTCTGTAGATGGTGGACATGCTTTTGGTGAGTGAGGGCATAGGTCTCTTGCAACAAAATTCCCAAATTCTGACCTCTTAATGAAATGGAATAGGCTCTCGGGAAAATTATACACATCTTACTGCTGCAATTTCTACATACGTGACCTCTGCTGCTTACTGTGAGCTAAACCTTGTTCCACTTGGATTCCAATAGCCTAATTAAGTACAGATGGTTATAGTAGATCAGAGGTATTTGAAATAAATGACAACTTTTTTTGGTGGTATGGTAAGTAGTGAGGAGGAAAATCTTCGACTAAAGAACTGCAGATATTGATGGGCTGAACACTGTTAAATGGAATTTAATCCTGAAAAGTGTGAGGCAATGATTTTGGGAATACTACCAAAATAAGGGGTACATGTTGAATACTAAGACCCCAGGTAGAACAGAAAATCAGAGGGCCTTGGAGTGCATGTCCATAGATCCTTGAAGCCATAAGTAGATTAGATACTTAAAGCAATTAGTCAAGTCATTGAATACAAGAGCAAGGAAGTTATGATGTATATACAATAGTTATGCCAAGCTGGAGTACTGTGACTGAATACTGGTGATTGCGTTGGAGAGGATGCAGAGAATGTCACCTGGGTTTGAATGGTTTAGCTAAGAGTGATTAAATAGGCTGGGGTTGTTTTCCTCAGAGCAGGCTGAAGGTGAGGACCTGATTTGATTTATGCAAAGTTATGAGGGGTATTGATGGGAAGAAACTTTTTTCTTGAGTAGAGAGATCAATAATCGGGGGCACAATTTTAAGATCACGGGTGTGAGGTTTCGAGGAAAACATTTTTGCCCAGGGTTTGATTAGTTATCTGGAACTCATTGCCTAGAAGAGCAGGAACAGTCAAGACAATGAAATAGTATTTAGATGAACACTTGAAATGCCATTGCATACAAAGCTATGGGCCAAATGCTGGAAAAATAAGGTTAGAATAGATAGATTCTCGATGATTGGCATTGATTATGGTGGACTGAAGGGCCTTTTTCTGTGCTGGAAAAACTCTTGACTATATCATTTTGGTACAGAGGAGCATATTTGTGCTAAATATTGGCTTCTTTTTTATTTATTGAATTTTCTTTGCCAAATCTTTGAATATCTAGTTGTAAGGCATAAATAATTAGTTTGAAATAATAATATGAAAGAATTAATGTTACAAAAGCCTTCATAAAAACTAAGTTCTACTTTTGCATATTTCCTTACTTTTAGTTCAGATAATGCTTCTGGTTAGTGCAGGTTTCTGCTATGCTAAAACCAAGTGTAATGGAGCAATTGTAGCCAGTTGCAGTGTACAGAAGAATACTCTGGGAACACACAGTATCTTAAAATAAAGCGAAGGTCTAATCTCTAATTTGAATGCAAGATAATATTGAATGAATTCACTACAGTGGCCTTGAACAAACTGTCACTGACCTTGTCCATGCTTTTTGCCTTTTAGATACAATTTATTCAATGCCAACTTAAGAAGAACCCAATTTGTCCAAGTTTTAGCCATCCACATCAAGCTCAGTCCATCTTGATCTATAATGGATTTCTGTCTAATGCTGCATTGAATGTAGAACCTATTTTTCTGATCAACTTGTTCAGAGATGTTTTTCACACCTGGAGCAGATGGGACTTGAACCTGGATTTCTCTGTCCAGGGTAGGGGCACCACCGCCAAGCCAAGGGAAAGCTCCCAAAAAACCTGCTCCTAATTTACAGCCTATCCAAATTTAACACCCTCAACCAACCTTGCATTCCTTTGTGTTTTTCAGTCTTCTGAGTTTGGTTTCTGTGCATCACAGTTGAAAGCAGAGTTATCAGCCATCTTGGCCTATTCTCTAGAATTCTAAAGTTAGCCTCTTTTGCTTTTCTTCTGTATTTGTAGAGCCAGATTTTTGAACAAACCATCAATTGGCTTTCAGTTATCCTAATGAAGATGCACATTCCATTCCTTCCTTCACCTCAAGTACCATGAAATGTTTTATTAACATTAAAATTTAAATTATCAATAAGGTGAGATGGTTGAGCTCTGACACCTGCTTTTCTTTAACGACATTTTTGGACATCACTATGTGGGCCACTATTTATTGTCTGTGTGTATTTGCCCTAGAGCAGGTGGTAAAGAGCTGCCACCTTGAACTGCTGCATTCCATTTGTTGTAGGTGACTCAGGATACTTTTGAGGGAGGGAATTCCTAGAATTTTAACCTAAGACACTGAAGGAATGGCACTATATTTCCAAGTCAGGTTGATGAGTGACTCAGAGTGAAACCTTCAGGTGGTGGTGGTCCTGCCTTCTAGATAGTAGTGGTCATGTATTTGGAAGATCCTGCCTCAGAAGCATTCTTGAATTTCCACAGTGCATATTGCAGATGGTGCAGTCTACTGTGGTGGACTAAATGGATGTTTTTTGCATGTGGTGTTAATCAAGTGAGCCACTTTGTCCTGGATGGCATCAAACTTCTTAGTGTTGTTGGAGCTGCATTCAACCAGGCACATGGGAAGTATTCCATCACACTCCTGATTTTGCTTTGCAGATGGTGAGCAGGCTTTGGAGAGAATGGAGGTCTTGCATGCTGCAGAAGCCCAGCTTCTGAATTGCTTTGAAGCCACATTATATGGCACGTCCAGTTCAGTTTCTTGTTAATGGTAACCTCCAGGATTTTGCAGGTAGGGAAATACAACAATGGTAATACAATTGAATTTCAAGGGTGACGATCACATGAATGTTACTTGCCACTCGTCAGCCCAAACCTGGATATTGTCTAGTTCCTGCTGCATTTAGACATAGGCTGATTAAGTATCTGATGAGTTGTGGGTGGTGCTGAACATTACCCAATCATCAGCAAATATCTCCACTTCTGACCACCTAATAAAGGGAAGGTTATTGCTAAAGCAGCAGAAGATGGTTCTGAGCTGACTGTCCTTCATCTTCAACAATGAAAAGCATCTTTTTCTCTAGGCATGACTTGGACCCCTCGATTCTTACTCTCGTTTTACCAGGGGCCTTTGATACTATGTTGAGAAATATGGCTTTGATGTCAACAGCAGTCACTTTCATATCCCCTGTGGAATTCTGTCTTTTTGTCTATAATGAGGGCAGCAATTAAGTAGCCCAGTGGAACTCAAACTTAGAAGTTGACGACCACTTCCATTACTTGACTTAACAATGGGCATAATTTACTAGCTTGGATTTTCCTGCTATCGTCCACTGACCCTCTTTGGTAATTTTTGACACTGTCAGGTGGATGCCAGTATTATAGCTGCACTAGAACAACTTAAATATACACTAAATAGCTTAATTGTAAGTTGAACTGCGTTGTCAGTATCTTGAATTTGATCTTTGTTTCACTGAAATTGGGGTACAACAAATATTTATTTGCTGTTACCAAACTGGTGTATTGCCTAAAAAAGCACATTTTGTTGAAGTTTCAAGTCATCAGTGCAATTTGCAAGAAAAATAATTCAAAGGGGAAACTGACATTTATATTGCATGAGTGGAGAGTGCTGATTGGTTGGCAAGTGAACTTTCATTGGCCAAGGTATTACAATGGTGAATGCACCCAATAATGCTGTTTTAACAGTTAATTGCCATACATTGTTTAAATTTTAAGGCAAGGGGCCCTCCTAGAAGTGCAGTGGTAGTGTCTTAATCCTGGACTGGGATGCTTAGGTTTAGTTCCCACATGCTCCAGAATTGTGTAATAACATCTCTGAACAGGTTGAGGAAAAATAGGTTAGATTAAAAAAAATTAAATCAGGCAGGTTGACTCTGAAATTAGTTGCCATGCTATCTTTGTGACAGTACGAAATAGTCTCCAGGCATTTGTTCTTTCTGTAAATTATGTCCAGGAAATTTGATGTACCAAAGAATCAAATCACAATGGCAGCATACACAGGCATTGTACTCCAACTATTATATTTAATGGTGCAAAATAATATTGTTTGAAAATGTTTCAGAGTTGCAATCTGATGTTGATCAGCTTGTGAAATCTGCAATGTTGCTTGATCAAGCAGCAGTTAAATTCTGGGATCTTTGGCTTTGTTTGATGTTAAAGGACTAGATAAGCTAAAACAGCGTTTCAACTTAACAGCCGAGTCATAAAACATTTGTTACTGGAAACCATTGAAGTGTATTATTCTTGTCTGGCCCCATATTTATTCTGTTGTAGTGTAAGAATCTCCTTCAACAGCTTTATTCAACAGATCTTGAAGGATGATGTTTTTGCTATAACTTTTCTCAAACTCCTGCTCCTGGCATTGTAACAAATATGGAAACCGGAGATAAGTGCTTGAAAGGCTGCTTTCTGCTGATGATGCCACTTCAATCAACCCTTCTTCCTCACAGAGCTGCAACTTTTCTAGAATGTGCTTACTAGTTCTTTGGGATGGTCTCAGACTATATCAGCTGGGGAGAGATTGCTTTTCATGTGATGCTCGCAGTACTTTTTTCAGTGAGATTATCCTTAGGAAAGGAGAGGAAACATCACTGGATGGAAAAAATATCTCAACAATCTAAGATAGACCCTTTAGCAGTTAAGTTTCCCACTATTGATATCTGTTGGTCACTATAGAGAATCATCAGTAACTGTGCAGACCTTACTTTTGATCATGGATGTTGTTTGAATTGTAAAAGATAAGATGAGTGAACAACTTGAATATTCCATGTACTTCACTAGAGAATAGGCAAGTGGCAACCTCATTCTCATTGTAGCCAAATTGTTAGCCAAAGTGATAGATATAGAGCAGATGTCAGAGGTAGTTTCTGTACTCCATGGTAGTGGCATGGAACGCATTGCCTGCAGCAGTTGTAGATTCGCCAACTTTATGGGCATTTAAATGGTCATTGGATAGACATATGGACGAGGATGGAATAGTGTAGGTTAGATGGACTACATGTTGGTTTTACAGGGTGGTGCAACATCGAGGGCTGAAGGGCCTGTACTGCACTGTTATGTTCCATGTTGCATATGTTACATAACATGGAATATGAAACTCATTAACCTCTGCCTCTAGATGGAAGTGCATTCTCCTTCCTTTTGTTGAAATAAAACTGCTAAAAAAAATAACCTTGGATGAAGAAAGCAAAGCGTGAGGCGCACATTAGCAAATGATAGTTTACTGCTGTGAAAATGTTAATCTGAAAGTACAATTAAGTGTGTGTGAAGTAGACACTGTTTAATAGGGTTATTTTAAGTATAGCCCTGTAATGCTAAGCTCATTTTTAAGGTAACCTATAAAATATAAGATTTTTCTCTTCCTCAGGTTCTGCACTTTTTTCAAAGTAAAATTTGAACATCAGAATGGTTCGATCTAACTCCCGATCTCATTCATCGAGATCAAGATCTCAATCTCGATCCAGCTCTCGATCAAGATCTCATTCTCGATCACGTTCCAGGAAAAAAAGATATAGGTAATCATTTTGAATGCTGGTTACATTTTGGTGCAAGATCAAAGTTTTTAATGTGTTTTTTACAAAGTAAATTTTGTAGACTTTCAGTTTGTATCAATTAATGTTTTGTTGCAAACTTGAGTTACATGTTTAAGAATAATCAGAACTGTCGGACGCAAAGACTTGTGAAATTTTCATAACAAAGTGTTTTTGCAGGGTGAGGGTATGTATACCAGGAATAGAATGGCTTTGAATGTTGAAGGCTCAGAATCCAGCTTTTATATAAGACAAAGTACAAATAAGTGTGATTATTTGCAAAGAGGCATGTACTTTGCATGCCTCTTTGCAAAGTACATAAGCTACTTCAAAACATTACCAAAATGATGGAAACATAATTAATAATTTCTTGAAAAACCAAAGTGCATAAGTATTTGACATAGTGAAGTGTTAACATGTGGTAGAGAAACCTAGCAATAAATAGAATATTTTTTTCAGGGAGCAAGTATTGGCAAAATGGAACAATTATCCAGTCTTTAAAAGATCTATGATTCTACCAAACTTCACTGCAAGTACAAGTGAATCTTTTAATTAGTAGTTAGTTTTGGGCTTTGGATTCAGATCAGCAAAGATTTGGGTTAAGTCTCATTACTATAAATTGCTGCAATTTCACTTGATGAGCATTGATTCAAATCCAGAGCCCAAAGGTGGAAGTTTCGCTAAGCTTCATATCATGACTTTGAAGAATTTCCATTGATGCAAACTGTTAAGTTTTTACTGTTCCAATTTTTTTGTGATCCAGGCTTGTTTTTTGGATTTGGTGTCCATGGAGAGACATCCGTACGTTAGCTTTTGTTAACCGTGTGAATTGGATTAGCATAACATGCCTTGTTACTCTTTACATTTACTCCTAAACATTGAAATTAATTTTGACTTTTTTCTTGTGAAGACCTTGTAATTTGAAATATCATGCCAACTCTCATTACTGATTAAATTTATTTTCTTGGGTTCGGAGGTGGAAGACAAAAGCTCCTTTAGAAATTACATTCTTCAGTCTAACTTCAAAGAATATGTAATTCTACATGCAGTGTCTCATTTCAAGGTCAGAAGGATAAATAGTGCTGCAATTTATTAAACTTTTTAAAAAAAGTAAATGTTAAAACAAGTTAATATTTTGAAAAACATAATGGTGTTTGATCTTCACTTTAATCATCTTCTGAAAGTATTACGCATAGTTATATGATAGGATAAGAATAATAACAGTTAAACAGAAGGCTGCATTTGATGGAATAAAAAACCGTCATGTAAAATTTGTATTATTGGGTTTGCATTTCTTTGAGAATGTACAGAAATGTTTTGAGGAGCGTATAGAAATTTTATTTGTAGAATTGTTCAGGATTAAAACTTGATTCAATTTCTATGACAAATCCAATAACGTAGGTCTTAGTCAGCTGCCTTTCTTCTGTCTTTGTTTTTCTTTCAGAAGTTGGATTTTGAAGATTGAGTTGGTTGAGTAGAATTCATCATAAAGACAAAAAGCGACTTGCTTTTATATAGCATCTTAACACGTCTGTCAAACATCTCAAAGCACTTCTCTTGCAATGAACCTCTTTTTGAAGTGCAATGACTTATGTAGGCAAATACGACATCCTTTTTGTGCACAACAAGATCCAGAAACAGCAGTGAGATGAATGGCAATTAATCTGATAGGGAATATTGTATGTAGTCTGGAAGGAATTAGCTGGATGGGTTGAATACTATATGTTTTCAAATTAAATGCATTGTTGTTTGGATTAAAAACCTTGGTGTAATTTTCCTAATGCAGGGGGGATATTTATTTTCAAATTTTTAACAAAACATTTTCAGCATGTTGAAAAGAGTGTCTTTAGAATATTTCAGTTGATATTGAGGCATGTATTAAAAGAATGTTTACTTGAATCTTTTCAATGGTTTAGTTGTGTGTAATCAAATTTCTCTGTAATAGAACTTAAGAGCTTTGTTTGTACTCTAACACTATTTCTGTGATCTTTTAAGCTTTTGTAGTTTGAGAGTTAAAAGGGGCAATATTTTTATACACTTATCAGCTTGAATATCTTTAAGTTGACCAACATGAAATGCAATGGAAAACTTATTGTATTATAATTCTGTGATCTGAACTACTTATGGAATAAACTATTTGTTGTGACACTTCTTTTATGGATTCTCTCAGTTCTAGATCTCGTTCCAGATCCTACTCACGATCTCGAAGTAGAGATCGTAACTATGCAAGAGACTATCGGGATTATCGTGGTAACAGAGGAATGAGACGCCCTTATGGCTATCGTGGAAGAGGGAGGGGATATTATCAAGGAGGGCCACGATATTATCGAGGTGGTTATAGATTGAATTGGCAGAATCGAAGGCAGTCTCGTAGTCCACGACGAGGCCGTTCTAGGTCAAGAACACCAAAACGTAGATCCATATCTCAACGATCCAGAAGTCGATCTCGACAATCACATCGATCTTCCTCTGCTAGGTCACGTGGCTCGTCGTCTTCCCGTTCCTCATCACGCCACAGTCGATCCCCAGTGGCTTCAAAACGGCACAAGCCCCTGGACAAACGTGGAAAGAAAACTGAAGGGACGGTTTCTCAAGATGAATCGGGAAAGATCAAGCAAACAGAAAAATCTGTAACAGATGTAAAATGTGAATCTGATTCTACTAAGATGCATAGTGAGTTTCGTAAAACTCCTCCAGTTCGAAGTGAGAGCTGGGCAGGACTTTCGACGTACAATGACAATAGTCCAAGGTCTCATCATAGTCTATCTTCACTTCCCAGCCCAACTAGTCTCAGCCCAACACGTTCTGTTCCTTCCCGTCATAGTTTGTTGCAAGCTGTGCCACCTAGGCTGAGCTCATCACAGACAAGTCCACCATCCTCCAGTTTGCAGCACAGTCCTGAACAGCATAGCTCCTCTGGACATAGTGCATCCCAGTACAGCCCTTCTCAGTGTAGCCCATTACGAAAAAGTCCTACGAAAATTGTTTCAGTTCAACACAGTGTTCCAAGGGAAGAAGTTCGACTGAAACTGTCTGCCTTTTCTGGTGATACTGTGGACCAAGAGCTCCTTAAAGCCAAGTACCTGAAGAGGTATGTGTTTTCCATACAGGTTATTCTGCCATAACACGTGTTTTGTTAATGTGAATTCGCTACAACATGATTGACGAATTGAGGACACCTGATAAACCATGAATGTTAAAGCGTGTATTGGTTGTAATGCAATTCCGGCCACATTAGTTTAAGTGGTGCTGCTATTTTGTGATTTTCTTATAACACAGGATTGCGTGAAAACGGTTTTGGAAGAACCAACTTTATTGTCTTCTGAAGATGAGTTTTTACAACATGATAGTAATGGTGACAACAAAATGGGGCTGACAACAGCTAAACATGAATTAAGATTTAATTATTATTTATATTATTTTTATATTAACCTAATGTTCTAAACAACTTGTTTAGCATTAAGTTGTTGGAGCAGTTGGGACTTGAATTTTTGTTCTCAACCGTTAAATGTTGAAGTGTACTTTTAGAAAATATATATATCCAAAAAATTGTTTTAAGAAACCAACTTTACAAAAGTTTCATCCCACTTCTTAGACCCGAACCCCCCAGCCCCCAATAAAAGTTGTTCCACACGCTTTTCCCCAGCACAACCCCCATGTCCTTCCAGCTATGATAACTTTGTTGGACTTCCTTTCCCTTCAGCTGTCCACCAAAGTCCCTGTCCTCTAGTAACTCCATTTAATATAGTAAAAGCACCTTGTTTATGTTTCCAGAGGTATTTTTCAGGATCATCATGGTGTTCTGCTTTTGTTCCACATTTCTACATGTTGTGAGGGTAAGATGAGTTTTAGTGGGACATCTTACGTGACCGTACTGTTGAGAAAGCGAGTATACACCTTGCTTGGTCATGCCTGAAGAGAAGGAGTGCATGTATTGGTACTTCGTCCAACTGTTTTCTAGACAGAGAATGGCAGTGAATATTGCCAGTATTCTCACTGACCATATGAGTGAGAATTGGCCCTGAAAGTAAGACTTTTTAAAAAATTTGCCATGTATCTTATCATACTTAAATTTTCACCACTCACCACTAGTCGAAAATGGCACTGAAACTAAACCCAAGAACTGGCTATCAAATAAGTGTACGAGAAGACGGATGCTTTATGGTAACATTCAGGTACTGGAGTCTTTTATCCTTTGATAGAAACCATGGGAAGGTCCTCAATCAACACTGAGATATCCCTTAAATTGACAAATCAAAACAGTCTTCATCTTTCCAGTCTGTGTTATAAATTTGATGGTTGTCTTGCCTTCATTAAAGGTTAAGGTATGACTATCTGTTTTACCGGCAATGGACCAAATTTCTAATGCTTTTTATAGCTTCTTTCACTTACATTGCCCAAAATCAAAACAAAATTGGTCATTTAAATTATATATTTTTTGCATGAAACAGTCTATACTCTCATGCAGCAAGGCCTGGATAATATTCAAGCTTAGACTAATAAGAGACCAAGAGCATTCATACCATGTAAGTGCTAAGCATTGACCATCTTAAACAAGAGAGAATCTATTCTTCCACAACTCCAAAACGAACAAACTACCTGGATGGGGCAGGTGGTAATGTTTTGGTTATATCACTGCCGTATAATTTGGAGACGCAGGCTAATGACCTGAGTTTGTCTTCAACTACGGTAGCTGGGCTGGTGGAATTTTAATTGAAATATAATGGTGCGGAGGTGGAGTCCCTATCCCTGGACTGGGAGCCCAGGTTCAAGTCCCATGTGCTCCAGAGGTGTGTAATAATATTGCTGAATAGGATGATTAGAAAATTAGGTTAACTTAAAAAGAATGTCAATAATTAAATTTTAATTCAAGTTTAGTTGTTGTCACCATTACTATCCTATTGCAAGAATGTTATCAATATGTGTAAGGGGTCGGGGAAGTGAGTGGTGAGTTGAGGGTTCCGATTAATGTTTATTCATGAGTTAGACTAGGTTTTTAAACCTTTAACTTTTCCTGGATAACTATAAGCTTAATTGAAGGGGAACCTTCCAAATTCTCTGATTTCAGTGGATTACTTTGGAGAGTTCCAAATGCAGGATTTGCCTATTGGAATTTTCAATTTTCTGGGCAGTTCCCACAGAGTCTGTAATGTCTGGGATTCTACAGGGTCACGATGCACAATCCAGTTTATACAAATACAGCAACTATCTGGCCACGTGAATTTCTGGTCTATTATCTCAAATTTTGGGCACCACACATAAGAATTGATGTAAAGACTTTTGAGCAGACATGGAAACAATTTACAAGAATGTTTCCAGGACTGAAGGATTTCCGTAATATAGAAAAATTGCTAAAGCCGTGGTTGCTCTCCTTGACAGAGAATGTTTAGAGGAATTTTTGTAATGGTGTTTAAAATCAGGTGAGCTTGAGACAGAGTAGATAAGAGAAACTGTTCTTACTGATGGTTTGAGAAGTAGTGGATGCAGACTCAAGATCACTGTTATGAATGAATGATTTTGTTGCCACGTATTTTACAGTAAGGATAAATAAAGTACAATGAATGGCATTCATTTATCATAATCTGGCACCAATCTGTATAATTTAAGAATAAGGAAAAAAAATACAGAATATAGATTGATAATGTAAAGGGAAATTTTTTTATGCTGCACGTTGGTTAGATCCAGAATGCACTGCCTGAAAATGTGGTGGAGGCACATTTCGTAATTGTTCATAATTTTCAAAGGAGGATTTGGACAAATATCTGAAGAGAGAGAACATTGCAGATAGAGCTGGGACTGGTTAAATTGTTCTTGGTTCACCCTCTATTTATTTGTTTTGCTTTCCTTTTGCTATTAGCTTACTAAATTGATTCTAAACTTGATTTGCTAAGTGCCGATATCTGTGATCAAAATTCACTTAGTTACTTTTGATCATTTGATTTTGACATAATTTGAGAAATTGGAGCTGCTAGTAAATCACTGAGCACAGAAATTAGACTAAATGAATTAAAGAAATGAACTAAATTATAAACTGTAAATGGCATAAAATCGTATTTTAAAAAAATGATTTTTTTAAAACTTTCCTGATATTTTCTTGTAGACTGAATACATGAGAGAAGCGATGATTAATGTTGATTTAAGAATATTTTGTTCTGTCACAGACACTGCTACTGAAACAGGAATTAATCAAGCTTTTAATAAGTAAAACTTTTAAAATGTGCAGAATCTTTTTGTTACATTTCTTATGGTTTTTATTTTATAGGTACACCGAGGATGAGGAGAATAGGACCT
The DNA here is from genome assembly GCF_037043375.1 of Chiloscyllium plagiosum. Classification (NCBI taxonomy): domain Eukaryota; kingdom Metazoa; phylum Chordata; class Chondrichthyes; order Orectolobiformes; family Hemiscylliidae; genus Chiloscyllium; species Chiloscyllium plagiosum. Next base: position 100,024,591 of record NW_028270141.1, read on the forward strand.
TTGTGTTGGACAGAGGAGATGGAAGAGAGAAAGATACTCAAAAAGAAAGAGGATTGGAGAAAGATAAGGCAAGGGGGAGGGAATGGGGGGATAAAGGAATAGATTATGGTAGTTCTAAAAGTGAGTACTTCAGAAAAGAAGCAGAAAAAATGCCATACTTAACCGAGTCCCCAGAAAGGCACAGACAGTGTGTTGTGGATGCATTATCTGATGAACTAGATCATTACAGACCTAAATATCAGTACAGTGTGACCAATCAAGCAGAGAAGGAAAAGGGTTATGGAATTGAATCACATTGGAATTTTGACAGTGAAGAAAGTAAATATAATACAAAAATTGTAGTCAAAGGAACAAAAGACCATGAAAGGTATGAAGATGAGAGGTCTTACAAATTTCATGTGGCTAGCTTTTCATCTAGTGCAGCAAAAGAGAAACTTAGGGAAGAAGACAAATATGCAGAGAAAAAATATGAGGAAAGAGCAGCACCAAAGAAAGAACCTGCTTCACCTGAGCCAGTGAAAGATGAAACATTCAAAGAACTGTATGATCCAAGCTCCTCACTCCCACAGCAGAAGAACACAGATGTCCGAGAAAGGGACAAAATGTCTTTCACAGAGGAAAGTCCGCCCAGAATAAAACCTCTGGCCACTACATCCTGTCAGCCTGAAGTGAAATTGAAAATGACTTCACCCCATTTTGAAGACTCTGTACGGTAAGTTGCTGCTTGTTTGTGTGTTGTATTTCTTTGCTGAATTTGCCTTTCTTGTTGATTTGTCTCTTATTTATACATTCATGCTTTTTTTTTCCCTTTATATCTTTTTTGCAATTCAGATTAGTAAAACTAATTAGTTGTAACTAGAGAATGTTTGTGAGTGGTTTAGAAATGATCATTTGCAAAAGTTAATTTTCTACTTCTTAAAAATGTCACAGATTAGTACCACGTACTCATAATAGAAATGTTTAATCTGTTGATTTAGATTTGAATTATTCAGTACTTTTTTGTCTTTGCTGTTCAGTGCGGCCTCTTGTGACACAATGTGTTATAGTCTTTACCTCTGGGCCAGAAGGTCGCGATTTAAGTCTCTCCTGCCATAGAGGTGTGTCATAACATGTCCAAACAGGTTGATTAAAAATACTAGGACAAAAATTGACAGTGTACCCAAGTATAGATTTTCTGGCTTGCCATGTCAAAAATTACAGACACATTGAGTTAATTTTGAAATCTAATGGCTATGGAATTACTCCATGAAACCCATTATAGCACCACAATTCTAAGGCCTATCATGGCTGAACACTTGTCTTTCCCTCCCACCTTCCAGCTCTTAAACCACCTTAGAGACATGTCATCTAGGTGATGTATGAAAAGCAGTAAACACCAAGGACCAGTACGGGGAAACAAAATTGGCTGATAAAATTCCTTTCTGACTGGCTTTGGTGAAGGATATCTTTTCAGGAAATTGAGGGTTTATATAGTTTTTCCGTAAAGAGAATAATCTATATAGTGTGATCTTGGCTCCAGTTAGGTACTAGTTTACCTCTGTTTTTGAAGATACCAGTCAACAGTGTGTTTTGGAGGCTCTCTATTGTAAATGGAGTAAATGGAGGACTGTCGAACATAAATACCAGTCTTTTTTTAATAGGCTAAGCCGATGTCTTATGGTCCTTACTAATCTTTAAAATTGGACTTATCTATACATAGGAATGCTATTCACTCATTAGACCTATTGGAATAAAATGGAGTTTCCTTTCCTTTAGAAAATATGTCTTGGGTCAAACAAGACTTTGGAAGGCATTTTAATCCAAGGCAAATGAGCATTATTTCACATTTGAATTGATTTTATGAAATTATCCAAAGAGTCCAGTTGTAGTGGCATAGCTGACTTTGCTCATTTAGTAGTGCAGAAACGTCAATTCAAATTCTGCCATGGGTAAATGTGGCATTTAAATTCTGAGTATTAAATACATTTGGAATTAAGATATAGTTTCAGAAATGGTGACCATGAAATAACTGGATTATTATAAAACTTTAATAGTTTGCTATATCATTTAAGAAAGGTGACTTCCTGCCTTTACCTAATATGGCTTATATGGCTAGGGGAGGCAGTGATAGTAGCTGAATGGTAATCCAGGACCTCGGGCTAATGTTATGGGTTTGAAACCCACCACAGTGGATGGTGACACTTGACTTGACTTTAATAAAAATCTGGAATAAAACAAAAAGCTGCTTTAATGGCAACTATGTAACTACTGTTGACTTATTGTTTTTAAAATATTGTTTCTCTAATGTCCTTTGTATCCACATTGATGTGGTTGACTCTTAACTGTCCTCCGAAATGGCCCAGATAATCATATAATTCAGGGACGATAAGGGATGGACAATAAATGCTGGCTCAAACATTCATGCTAATATCGCATAAATGAATTTTAAAAAATGATTCTGAACTCCCTTTGAAATGGTGCATCGAAACCACGAGACTGGACTGCAGCTGTTTGAGGATGGCTTATCCTCTTGTGCAATTGGGGATACCCAATGATGTATACTTTCCATGAATTAATGAATAATTCAAGGAGGGAGCAACTGGAGAATTGAGAAAGAAAAGTCCTTCACTGCTTCAGTAAATTCCCTTCAAAGATTTTCATTTTCTTGTTGTACCAGTGGAAACTGACCTACTTTTCGGACTTTTAGATCCCCTTTGGCCCAATGCAAAGGGATGTTTGGAAATATTCTGTCGAGTCGCGTGGCTCTCATAAATGCAGAGACGTGACTTCCTCAGAGTAGTCATACTACAGAACTAGAATCCTACAGCACGGAGACAGGCCCTTTGGCCCAAACTGGTCCATCTTGACCAGAATGTCCATCCATGCTAACCCCATTTCCTTGCACTTGGCTGTTATCCTTCTAATCATTTCCTATTCATGTATTTATCCAAATGCCTTTTAAATGTTGTTAATGTACCCGCCTCAACCCCTTCTACTGACAGCACATTATATATGCGTGCTACCTTCTGTAAAAAAAAAAAAGTTGCCACTCTGGTTCCCTTTTATTCTTTCCCCTCCAACCTTAAACTGATGCCCTTGAGTCTTCAATTCTCCAATCCTGGGAAAAAGAGAGTACATTCACCCTACCCATGCCTCTCATCATTTTATACACCACTATAAACGTTCTCTCCCCCCCAGCCTCCAATGCTCTAAAGAAAAACGTCCGAGCTTGTTCAACCTCTCCCTATAACTCAGACCATTACGTCCAGACAACATCCTTGTAAACTTCTTCTACACTCTTTTAAACTGTTGTCCAAAGGTTTGAACATTTTTGTTTATTTTTGGTGTAGACAAGTTAGCATTCAATGTAATACCAGTCCTGTAAATATATATGCAGTTTGACTGAGGGATAGACTGGCAACTGTCGCTGTGTGGTTAACTTCAGAGTAAAATGTACCGTGTATGGTACCTTTTATTTTGCCCTCAATTGTGAAGCAGCAAAGAAGTAAATATAGTGTATTTCCATGTGCTGATGGAAAAGGGAAGGTTTGGCTGCTGCATGTTTGAGCTTTCCAATTCTTAAAAGTGTAATTCAATGTTGACAGATCTTTTCCAATTCCACCCTCCTCTTTTTAAAGTCTTGGTATATTCATATCAATGTCTTTCTGCTTCATTTTTGTTCTGGGATCTATTGACAGGTGACTTTTAAGACCAATTGATCAAAGTAGCTGTAGTGGTATTATATTCTTTCCGTGTGATGTTTTTCTCATGTTGACCTAGTTATCTGATGAGGGTGAAACATTATAGACAGCCAGTCAGTTCAATCCACTGTGATATAGTGTGGACCTTTTCTTGTCCAACACCATTGGCAATTTTCAAATTTTGTTATCAACCTTGAAGTGAATGACTTTCAAAGAGATTAATTTCCGAGTGACCATCTTGTTGGATTGGACAGCGACTTATCTGAGCAAGATGCTTTCCAAACCATCTTGGCTTGGAAATATATTGATATTCCTTCACTGTTGGCTGGCTTAAAATCTTGCAGTTGCCTTCCTAGTTAAATTGTAGGTGTGCCTACCTTCAGTGGACTGCAGCAGTTCAAAAAGGCAGTTCAGCAGCACTAACTCCAGCGCAGTTTGAGATGGGCAATAATTGCTGGTCAAGCCAGCAATGCCCACATCCTGGGAATAAATAAAAATTCATGTCTTAAGACGTTTGACTGTAATAAACACATTCATCAATTTAGATTAGTAGACGACTACTTTTTAACCTACTGAAAAGGTCTTCCATCTTAACTTGCAACCAAAACTCACCATTATGTTTATATATTTCTACTGCTCCCTAAATATAAGACTAGATTTCTACTGAAAATCACAAGCTGCAGCATGTTACGACACTGGGTAAACCCTCCTGCTTAATTTAAACCAACACAGAAAAGATTTATCCCATGCAGCAATGTGTAAAAATTTGAGTGGCCAAGAACTAATTAAAGTAAAAATTAACAAATTTACTTCTTGAAGTATAACAGAATAATTAACTAACAACTATTTACAACTCCTTCCTCTAACCTATCTTTTATCTTGCCTTCTATAATACTAGTCTGATAAAACTTCCAATTAAGATTTACAGAAAAATTGAAATTTTAAAACCAGCCAGCGGTCGAATCTTCTCTTCATCCTCGTTGGTAGATTTACTCTCCAGGTCAGTGTGGAGGCTTTTCTCTGGGCAAACTCCTTCTCTAGATAGGTACCTCTGAGAGTTCTGACTAGCAGTCTACCGCTGTTGGTGTGGTGGCAGTTCTCCTCCCAAATGTTAAATTTTCCCTGGTCTTATACCCCAAAGCATTGGATTGTGTCATTGGCTTTTAAGATTGTCAATATACTCCATTCAAACTTGGTCAGAATTTGATAATTTTCGGGGTATAATTTAAACTAATTGACCTAATTTTGAATCTTTTCTTCAGGCATGCCCAAAACGTCGATTGTCCTGTTCCTTGGATGCTGCCTGACCTGCTACGCTTTTCCAGCAACACATTTTCAGCTCTGATCTCCAGCATCTGCAGTCCTCACTTTCTCCTCTAATTTTGAATCTGTTTTGTCATTTCCAGGCAACCAGCTACCCCAGTAGCTGGAGCACATGTTACAATGTCTAACTGAGAACACTTGGTGCTGTCACTGCTAGCTTTTACTCTTAAAGGTATAGTGCACCTGCAAGATCTCTTCTTTCTGACCCTACAGGGTGCATCTTGCAGAACCTTTTCATTTTTAAAAAATAATTCCTGTTCATTCAATCTCCTCTGTTTCCAAGGTATTCTGATATGACTTCCTAGTTTTTTTAACTCCTCATAATCCTTGTTTCTTCTCTGTCATCCTCAACATTTCATTTGTTGATGAACTGAAAAGTAGTCCTGCTCCATTACAGAGACATGGATAGAGCAGGGACAGGAATGACTGTTGCAGGTTCCGGGATTCAGATGTTTCAGTAAGAAAAGAGAAGATGGTAAAAGAGGGGGAGGTGTGGCATTGTTGATCAGGGACAATATTACAGTTGTAGAAAGGATGTTTGGGGACTCGTTAACTGAGGTAGTATGGGCTGAGGTTAGAAACAGGAAAGGAGAGGTCACCATGCTGGGAGTTTTCTGTAGGCCTCCGAATAGTCCCAGAGATGTAGAGGAAAGGATAGCAAAGATGATTCTCGATAGGAGTGAGAGAGGCAGGATAGTTGTCATGGTGACTTCAACTATCCAAATATTGACTGGGAACACTACAGTATGAGTACTATAGATGGGTCAGTTTTTGTCCAGTGTGTGCAGGAGGGCTTCCTGACACAGTATGTAGACAGGCCTACAAGGGGCCAAGTCACTTTAGATTTAGTACTGGGTAACGAGCCTGGCCAGGTGTTAGATTTGGAAGTAGGTGAGCACTTTGGAGACAGCGATCACAATTCTGTCAGGCTAAGGCGCTTGAGGGTTACAAGGATGTCAGGAAAGACCTAAAAAGAGAGCTCAGAAGAACCAGGAGGAGACATGAGAAGTTGTTGGCGGATAGGATCAGGGTTAACCCTAAGCTTTCCAAAGGTATGTCAGGAATAAAAGAATGACGAGAGTTAACTGAGTGCCAATCAAGGATAATAGTGGAGTCAGAGGAGATAGGGGAAGCACTAAATAAATATTTTTCGACAGTGTTCACTATAGAAAGTGAAAATGTTGGCGAGGAAGATACAGAGATACTTGCACCTAGACTAGAAGAAATTGAGGTTCACAAGGAAGAGGTATTAGAAATACTGCAGAGTGTGAAAATAGACAAGACTCCTGGGCTGGATGGGATCTATCCTAGGATCCTCTGGGAAGCAAGGGAAGAGTTTGCCGAGCCTTTGGCATTGATCTTCAAATCATCACTGTCTACAGGAATAGTGCCTGAGGGCTGGAGGATAGCAAATGTGGTTCCTTTGTTCAAGACAACCCTGGTAATTACCAGAGTCTCACTTCAATTGTTGGTAAAGTGTTGGAAAAGGTTATAAGAGATAGGATTTATAACCATCTAGAAAAGAATAATCTGATCAGGGACAGTTAGCACGGTTTTGTGAAGGGTAGGTCGTGCCTAACGAATCTTATTGATTTTTTTTGACATAGTGACCAAACAGGTAGATGAGAGTAAACCAGTTGATTTCAGCAAGGCGTTTGATAAGGCTCCCCACATTAGGCTATTATACAAAATGTGGAGGAATGGGATTATGGGAGACATAGCAGTTTGGATCAGCAATTGGCTTGCTGAAAGAAAACAGAGGATTGTAGTTGATGGAACATGTTCATCTTGGTGCCCAGTTACTAGTGGCGTACCGCAAGTGTCGGTGTTTGGTCCACTGCTGTTCGTCATTTTTATAAATGACCTGGATGAGGGCTTAGAAAGGTGGGTTAGTAAATTTGCAGACGACACTAAGGTTGGTGGAGTTGTGGATATGATGAAGGATGTAGTAGGTTGCAGAGAGACATAGATAGGATGCAGAGCTGGGCTGAGAGGTGGCAAATGGAGTTTAATGTGGACAAGTGTGAGGTGATGCACTTTGCATTCCGATTACTCCATCCAAAGTACTGGGCAAATGGTAAGATTCTTGGGAGTGCAGATGAGCAGAGATCTCGGTGTCCAGGTACACAGATCCCTGAAAGTTGCCACCCAGATTGACAGGGTTGTTAAGAAGGCATACAGTGTTTTGCCCTTTATTAATAGAGGGATTGAGTTCCGGAACCAGGAAGTCATGCTGCAGCTGTACAAAGCTCTGGTACGGCCACACTTGGAGTATTGTGTACAGTTCTGGTCACCGCATTATAAGAAGGATGTGGAAGCTTTGGAAAGGGTGCAGAGGAGATTTACTAGGATGTTGCCTGGTATGGAAGGAATGTCTTACGAGGAAAGGCTGAGGGCTTTGAGGCTGTTCTCGTTAGAGAGAAGAAGGTTGAGAGGTGACTTAATAGAGACATGCAAAATAATCAGAGAGTTATAGTGTAGGTGGGATGGGCTTCAGATTAGTATGACAGGGCGGTGCAACATCGAGGGCCGAAGGGCCTGTACTGCACTGTAATGTTCTATGTTCCTTTGCCTCGCGTAGCAGCACCTGCTTTTGAACTTCTTAAAATCCTTCATTCTGACTGCTTAAGAGTCTGAGTTCAGACAGCAATAAGGCCAGTCACCACCTTCCCTGGGTCCAATTGTTAACACTTTCTCCTTATTTTAAATACATTTGAGAACAAGTATTTATCTGCATAACAAGCAGGTCACATGAGTTTGTTTCCAGGTAGACTTGACATAGGTGAAATGGGCATCCTCCTAAGACAACACAGTCCAAACCCACAACCACTACCATTTAGAAGAACAAGAGTGGCAGATACAAGGGAACAATACCACCTGCAAGGTTACCTTCAAATTCCCCTGCAAGCCACTTAGCATCCAGACTTGGAAATATATTGCTGTTTGTTTGCTGGGTCAAAATCTTGGAGCTTCCTTTCTAATGGCATTGTGGGGTGTACCAAATGGACTGTAGTAGTTCATGAAAGCAGCTCACCACCACCTTATTTAGCACAATTAGGAATGAGTAATAAATGGTGGGCCTACAGTGATGCCCACATGCCATGAATGAATTTTTAAAAAAAATTCTCTGTCCAAAGTACTCTCTTTTAGCTTGAATTAAAGAAAATACTCATACAGATTTGGAGCAGGATTAAACCCTTTGAGTCTGCTCTGTTATTCAATAAGCTAGTGGCTGATTTTGATTTCGCCACATTCCTGCCTAGCCCCTGTCATCCTTCACAGCCTTTCTTAACAAGTACCTATTTACCTCTGTCTTAAAATGATTCAAGGACTCTGCTTTCACTGCTTTTGAGAAAGAGTTTTAAAGACTCATGAACCTCTGAAAAACATTTCTCCTTATCTCAGTCTTAAATGAGTGATGTGTTATTTTAAAATGGTGATCCCTAGGTTGTAGATGCATCTACAAGTCCTTTCCAATGTGAACTCTAGTCAAGACTGCTCAGGATCATAAGTTCCAATCAAGTTGTCTTTTATTCTTTTAAACTCCAGAGGATGCAATCCTAACCTGTCCAACCTTTTTATCCATAAGACAACCTGTTCATTCCAGGTATTTATTGATGAATTATAGAAATTGACAGCACAGAAAATAGCCGTTTGACCCATCATGTCTACACCAGCCAAAAATATGCACCTAACTATTCTAATCCCATTTTCCAGCACTTGGCCTATAGTCTTATTTGACTAGCATTGGAAGTGGACATCTAAATGCTGCTAAAATGCTTTGGCAGTTTCTGTCTCTAGGTAACAAGTTCTAGATTCCCACCACTCTCCAGGTGAAAGATGTTTTCCTCACATCCCCTCTAAATCTCCTCCTTATCCTGGCCATTGAGCCCTCCCACAAAAGATACGTTCCTTACTGTCTATCCTGTTCATGCCCTTCACAATTTAAGCATTGCAATTGTCTACCATCTTGGTCCCTGCTCCAAGGAAAGCAATCCCAGTCTATCCAATCTGTCGTCTTAACTAGAACTCTGCAACCCAGCCAATACTAAGGTAAATCTCCTCTGTGCCCTCTCCAGTGCAGTGATATCCTTCCTATAATGTAGAGTTCCAGAAATGCACATTGTGCTGTAGATGTGGCCTAATCAACATTTTATACAGTTCCAGCATAACCTCCCTGCTCTTAAACCCTCTGCCTCAGTTAATAAAGGCAATTATCCCCTATGCCGCCTTCCCCACTTTATTTCCTTGTCCTGTTACTTAAAGGGATCAGTAGACATGACGCTCATCATTCAGTCAGTTCTGAATCCGAATAGCCTAATTTTCTTGGATTCTAAGGGTTCTTTGTTATCAGTCTTCCTTGTGGAACCTTATCAAAAGCCTCACTGACTTCCAAGCAGACTACATCAAATACATTGCCCTCACTACACACTTGGTCACTTCTTCAAAATATTCAGTCATGTTGGTCAGACATTAACCCCGTAACAAAACAATGTTCTTGATTAATCCTTGCCTCTCCAAATGTTTATTAATTTTTTCCCTTAGAATATTTTCCAGTAGTTTCCCTGCCACTAGGATTACACTAGCTGGCCTGTAGTTTCCTGGTTTGTCCCTTTTCCATTCTTTATTAAAGTTACCAGTTTTAATCTAGTCAGCCTTCTCTCTGAACTGCTTTCATTGTATCCTCCCTTTCTTCAGGACACCAATACTGTATGTCATACTCTAGATGTAGTCTCAACCAATGCCCTGTTTAACTGCAGTATAATAACCTTTTGCATTCTACTTCCATTATGATAAATAATAAAACTCTACGAGTTTTCTATTCATGCTAATATGTTACTCTACACCATGAACTTTTAATTTTAACAATAGCCTTTGATGTGACACCGTTATCAAATGCCTTCTGAAAATGCTTTCTGAAAATTGCAATGCTTTCTGTTTATCCACAGTATATGTTGCTTCCTCAAAAACTTCAATAAATTAGTGAAACATGATTTCCCTTTCACAAAACCATATAATCAAGCAGTGTCCATCTTCAACTTTTCTAAGTGCCCCTCTAAAATATCTTTTAGTAATAACTTATATCATCTTCCTGAAGGATTTAGGAAGGATTTTAAGCTAAATGGCCTGTAGTTTTATGCTTTTGATTACCTTTTTGAATAAAAGAATTTCAATTAAATTGGAAAATAGTAAATGTAAGTTTTTGAACAGAGGAACTTTGGAAAATTAAAAGCATCACATTGACTATCTTACTAGCTTTTTTTTGAGATTGTAGGATGAAGTCTATCAGGTCCTAGGGACCTTTCAGCTTATAGCATTAATAGTTTGGTTAGTCTCATTTTCCTGAGTTCCTCCCTACCTTCAATTTCTTGACTGAATCTGGGCATGTTGCTTGAATCCTCTATAGTGAATACTGTTGCAAAATACCCGTTCAATTCATCTACCATTTTGTTGTTTTTGTTATTAATTCTGCAGACTTGCCTTCTGTCAAGTTGGAAATTTCCTTTTTAGTTGGAATGTATTTTATTATTGTATTCTACCTTAAATGTCTACCATGGCATTTCCAATGACCTATTCTTTAACCTAATTTATCATAGAGTCACAGAGTCATACGGAAGACAGACCCTTCAATAAAATCTCCAATATAATGTGGAATATAAGTAGAGCATTAGCTTTTATGGAGACATTTTGTATTGGTTTCTTGCTGTGTCTTGTGGAGCAATTACAGTTTAAGATCTGAGATGTTTTTCTCAAATATTTTGTAGTGCTTATTTGCATGATTTCTCCAGGAACTTAATATCAAGTAGAAAACTAGTTCTCTATCTGCTCTCCTCCTCCCCCTTCTCCTCCTCCACCTGAAAACCTAGAAAGTGCAATGGTGCAATTTGTTGAAAAATGAAATGAAAGCAAAATATGTTTTTCATTCATTTAAGTTTGGCCAACATCGAATTGGAGCAGAGTTAGCAGTCTTTGCTTAATTAGGAATATGGGAGCAGGAGTAGGTCAGTCAGTCCCATGAGCGTGCTCCGCCATTCTAGGTCATGAGCCTCAACCGCATATTTTCACACTATACCTAAATCCATTGCTGTCATGTAATAACTGGAAATCTATCAATCCTTGACTTGAACTTAATTCATGACTCAGATTCCACAGCCAATTGGCATTAAGAATTCCAAAGACTCATCACACTCTCAGTGAAAATGTTTTCCTCATTTTGGTCCCAAATGGATCGCGTTTTATTCTGAGAATGCCCCCTGGTTTTAGACCCTTGGCCAGAGAAAACAGCCTTTGTGTCCAGAAGAGAAAATGAGGTCTGCAGATGCTGGAGATCAGAGATGGAAATGTGTTGCTGGAGAAACGCAGCAGGTCAGGCAGCATCTAGGGAACAGGAGAATCGACGTTTCGGGCATTAGCCCTTCTTCAGGAAGAAGGGCTAATGCCCGAAACGTCGATTCTCCTGTTCCCTAGATGCTGCCTGACCTGCTGCGCTTCTCCAGCAACACATTTCCATCAGCCTTTGTGTCCACCCTATCCACCGCTTTAAGAACTTTGCACATTTCTGTGAGATTGTTTCTCATTCTTCTAAACACTATAGAATATAAACAGTCTGTTCAATCTCTCCTCATAGGAAAGCCTCAGCATCCTAGGAATCAGTCTGGTGAACATTTGCAGCACTTTTTCAATGGCAGTTATATCCTGCCTTAGGCAAGAGATCAGAACTGCACACAGCGCTCCATGTGCCATCTCGCCAATATTACAGTTAAAGATCTTTTTGGCTGTTGTCCTCAAACTAGGAGAACGTGAGGACTGCAGATGCTGGAGATCAGAGTTGAGTGTGTGGTGCTGGAAAAGCGCAGCAGGTCAGGCAGCATCTGGGGAGTAGGGGAATCGACGTTTCGGGCATAAGCCCTTCATCAGGCAGCATCCGAGGAGCAGGAAAATCGACGTTTTGGGCAAAAGCCCTTCATCAGGAATAATCACAACCTGCCATCCTGAAAAAATGATCTACTTATTCCTCCTCTTCTTTCTGCCAATTAACCAATCCTCACTCTATGCTAATATATTATCCCAGTACCATTGACTTTAATATTATATAATCATTTCCTTTGTGGGACTATATCATATCTCCTGAATATCCAAGTACACCATATCAGTAGTTCTTCCTTATCAACTTTGCTATGAACATGCTTAAAACTCTATCAGATTTCTCAAATATGATGTCCCCTTCGTAAATCAGTGTATCTTAATATCCAGTAATCCCATTCTTCTTAATAGATTTTAATATTTTTCCTATTACCAGTGTCGGGCTAACATCTGTAGTGCCCTGGTTTCTCTATCTCCTCCTTTCTTAAACACTGGGTTACAATTTCAACCTTCCAACCCATTGCAGAATTAACAGAATTTTGAAAGATGATTGCCAATGCTATCACGCTATCTCTAGCTATCTTTTCCAACATCCTTCTCTTCTAGGATGAAGATCATTGGGTCCCAGGAACGTTTCAACTTTCAGTCCCATTAATTTCCCCATACCACTTTTTTAGAAACTAATTTCTTTCAGTTCAACAATGTCCCTAGACATGATAGAATTTACCATTAATTTTGATAAAGATGGGATTCAGTCTGAAGCTTGACTAAATCTAAACAAGGGTGGTTTTAAAGGTGTGAGGAGGAAGTTGACCGTGGTGGATTTGACTCAAAACATTATTTCTGGTTCTCACTCCAACAATGGTTCCAGACCTGTTGAGTTTCTCCAACATTCTCTAGTCCTCTGTCAGTATTCCCCTTGTTGCCCTGGGGCTGTTAGGAGTCATCTCTGTGGTAATGGAGTTGTACAAAACCACAGATTAGATTTTGTCTTCGGGGTTGCTCCATCCACAGTCGTTTTCACCTCTCAATCTAATTACTATTATTATCTCCTCTGATCTGAATTTGAGCTTCCAATTTCTATCTATTGTTAAAGCTACTTTCAAAAAAAAAACTTGATCCTTGCCTTTTTACATCATCAGATATTGAGAGGTTGGAAGATTCACTTCCTGAAGGACATTATAAATCCAGTTCCGTTTTCGTAACCATTCAGTTGCCCCCAAATTTTTGTATTAAGAGTTCAATTTTGCAAAAATAGATGGTAGAATTTGAATTTACGATCTCAGACTATACTGACATCACAAGGCTGTTGTATTTGAGTGAGGAGGAAAATATTAATTGGCATCTAAATAAGTACGGAATACACAGAAGTCTTTAAAATGTAGTTTATCCTTCTTTCCAGACCTGGGAGTTCTTTGACAACTGAGAGACTGCTTTCCTGTGCTCTTGTCCATTCCAGCAAGAAAGAGCAAGGATTCCGCTCTATCTTTGATCATCTTAAGTTGCCTCAGTTTTACAGAAGTTCGTCAGAGTCATTTATTCAGCATATCGTGGCCCTGGTTCATCATGTTAAAGGTATGTTGGTGCCTGGATAGATGTATCATTGTGAAAAGCATGCTAGAACCAATTTAGTGTTTTGTTGCATAATCTTTCAATTCTGAATTTTCCCAAGAGTATAACTTGATATATGCTGCCACACTTGGCATTTTTGCTATCGCGGTTCAGTTTAAATGAAGATGTACAGGTAAGCAACTATTTCTTGAAAGGGGGAAACAAAGCACTTTTACTTGGTTCTTTATTTTTGTTCAGAAAAAATATTTCCCAAGAAAGTACTGAGATGTAGAAATGAAATCATCCCAACCCTAAATAATTTTGAGTACAGTGACAGTGGTCGCTTCATATTACCATGGTAACATTTGCTCATTTTATTCAGAGTTTGAGGGTTAACTATTAAAGTGGTAGTACATTGTATGCCTTTTCTCTTGTGTTGAATCTAAAAAGTATCCAGTTTGTGCATTAAATCTCTATAAATGAAATTGTTGACACAATAGAACTTGTTTCCATGTACCTGAACATTTTCATTTACTCCATCCAAGTGCTCACTTACTAATATGAGGATATTATATACATGTCGGAAGGTTATTCTCTATGTTGGGCAGGGGGTATCACAGCCAATCTTCATGCTTTTGAGCATGTGAACTTCTAATAGGAATTCTTGGCCAGTGATTTGAAGATCAAAGCTTGATCGCTGTGTTAGCACCTGCCCCTTACTAAATGGAGGCTTTAAGGTTAGTTGCAGCACTCCGAACTACTATATAGTGTTTTAAAATGCTAAATCATCAAAGGAGCGTAAATATTTAGAATTTTGGATGCAAAGTTTGACTAAGTAGTACATCTGAATGTTTCTGTACTAAACTGACAATACAGGCTAAGTTTTGTTAGTCTGCCTCTTTCCACATTTTAATTGGCCTGTGAAGATGGACTTCCTTAGTTCGATACAACTATTTTGAGATAGTCGTTAATGCTTTTGTAGCTTTTCATCTGCAAATAATTGGTCGAACATTTAAAGTGCTTTATCATTTGTAGAGAGAGGCATAAATCAGATTTTCTTACAATGAAGTCCAAAACTTGTGATAACAATATTGATGTTTTAAACTGGGGACCTTAGTAATTTGAAGTATTGTCTTTTGGATATTAATGTGTAGACTTCAAAATGCATTGACTTTGAAGTATTCAGCATTTATTTCTTCAATAATTGTCAGCTGTTCATCAATTAGCATCTTAATTGGGCCGTTACTCTTCCAAGGCTGTAGATAACTTTTCATTTCCTTGTAAATGTTCTCTCTTAATTTCTTAATGGAATTAGAAACGACAAAGTTTAACACTGAGGGAGAAACTTGATCTGAACCATATTCCCTTTGTTGGAGGAAAATGGGGCACATGGTCTACCTTCATGTGCAACATTTTCAGGCATTCTGAGGAACTAACCATCACCTTTAATACCTGTTGTTTCAGTTCATTTGTTTAGAAATGGCATACTTTTTTAAACTTCAAGGAAATCAATGTTGTATAGCACAAATTCAATATGAGGCTCAATATTTTAAGAGAGCATTGGTAACTATTAATGCAGTGATTTAAGTTTTCAAATCTATAAAATCTTTGCTGAAACCAATAACAGCAGATATTGTGCTTGCACATTAGCTATGATGGCAACAAAAGTTAATTGTTTACCACAAGACGTTGCTGCTTTGAAAACTGAAAATGTCATTTTATGTGACTGACTGACTGATTGGTACAAGAACTTGGTTTCTACCACATTAAGACTTACAAGCTTAATCTAAGTGACAATTCAGTGCAGTAATGTGAGTGTGCTCCATCTACCCTCGCTGGTGGATCTAAAAGATCCCGTGGAAATGAATGTAAACTCCATGGCTCAACTAGTATGCTATCCAATATTTATCCCTCAAGTTATACTATCAGTTACAAATAATCTGTTTATCTATCTCCTATTTCTGGAAGTTTGTTTTATTTTGCTACAATATAACAGTGTCATTGTTAAGGTCGTTCATTAACTGTAAAGTTCTTTGGGACACCATGAGGCTATGAAACTACAATACAAATGCAAGTTATTTTCTCTTTGTCAGCATATACACACACTATACCTAGAATACTAGCACTAATGCCTGCAAAGTGATGCTTGTAAACTAGTATAGATAATTTATTCAAAATAAGTATAAAAATATATGTATATGCATAAACGTTCTAACATACACGTCATTGGAAATAGACTTTTTCAACAACTTTATAGTATACACTCGATACAATGCAGTGATTTTTTTTTTAACAAACACATTTAAATCCTTTTTTATTATTATCAAGTCTATTGACTTCAAATTTAGTGAATTTCTTAGCTGAAATATTCAGCTCTTCGTTCTTCCTAAGAAAATGACTTGCAATGGAAGTGTATGCTTCAGATAAAATTGAAACTTTTGATTTGAAGTATCCTGAGCTGTATGCTGTCACAATTTGGAAAGAGCATAGTATTTCAAAATGTTGTGTTCATGTAATTGCTAAATATAATTTCAAATACACTGAGAATCTGTATACTCTAGATACTTTGCTTTTATTCATAATAATTCAGTGATGTTTGTACTTCTTAAATTAACGCTATTTGTAATCTGAATAACTAAAGGAAATGAATAGCTGGGGGTAACCTCATTAAATAAGACTCATTAAAATCCAGAGGATAGATATACTCTAGTATGGTAGGTTAGCTGATTAATAATTCCGACATTCTAAGGCTGGGATACTTGTTAGGACAGAATATGGTTTACACTACGTTGGAATGCTTATTGCTGATACAGGTTGCTCAGTAGTCATGTCATTCTGATGTTAAGAAATTGTAAGGATTATTTTTTTAAAAAAGTTTGAAGTCAATAAGCTCAAAAATATGTTGTACTTACCATTAAATTTAACCATGAGATTGCAGTTTTAGATCTTTTCTATTTGGCCATTATTTTTATAATGCAAGTTTGACTAGTTTATGGGCTGGGGTCATTGAGGGCTCGGGAATGACTGTTGGTGGCTAATGAGTTCAGTGTAGCTGACATCCGATGATGTCTGCATTGAGCACTTGGCATTTGTTATAGTTTATGCTAAGTTTTTGAATGCAAATTCGCACTTCATTAGTCGGAAATAATTTTATATATGATGTATAATTTGGAGCACTGTTTCTGTTTGTTTGCTTTGTGGATCAGGGGAATGTTAGTTATTTATAACTTTAAATGTCACAGTGAACTGTGCCTCTTTCACTTGGGTAAACGTGAATTTATTTAAGGGGTTATCTGTATACAGGATTCATTGATTGATCTCAGGTGTGGTGATGTTTGTAAATACCCCCTTTACATTTCTTGCCAATTAAAGATAATGAAAGGTTTTTCACAGATTTAGCCATTATCTTGATTAAAACTGATGATTGCTTAGTTGGATGACCCTTAATTCTCAACCATTGTTGAAGGGGTGAGTATTTATGTGGAAGGGTCTGGTTGCTACACTTGGTATACCCTTAGATTATTATGCTTACATTTTTCACACAATTCTAGAAATACTTTTTTTTTTCTTGGCCCAATGATAAATTAAGTTTGTGTTGTTTCATCTACTAGGTAAATCTTCATTCACAATGTTCTAGAAGCTATTGTATAGCAGGTTATAAGAACTGAAAATTTAACTTGATACATCTCATGCTTTTTGCAAAAAAACGGTAAGTTCCTGTGAGGTACTTTGTATGCAATATGCACTGTGTGGGCACCTCTTTTAAAGAAATATATTTATTGCAGTCCTACAATATATGAGCATAAGTTCTAGTGATTTCTTTAAAAGTGTTACATTGATGTTTAACTGAGCACATTATTTAGTTAGTCTCTGGGATTTATCTGTAACATTGCTCGACACTTACCTAAGATTTATGCCTAACGTTATACATGGCCTATAGAGCTAATCCATAAAATACTTAACTGCATACACCATAGATTGAACATTGTTCTTTATAGGGTATTGAAAATATTAGAGTAAGAATGTTTTTGTGCTCACTTTAAAACAATATTTTTACAGATTTCTGAGCATTTTCTTTTATGCATGTGACAGATCTGAACAGTGTGCATCTATTTCCAGCATTTTGTGATTCAGCAATGTTTTGGACATGATTAAGTATTGGCAGCACATGCTAAATTCAAACTTCCAATTTTAATGATATTAATATGGAAACATTACATTGAGCAATTTGCATACTCGCATGCTAGCTTTTAATTGGGCATAACAGTGTTTTGTATAGTACATCCCCATCAGTTTTCAGCTTAAAATGACAAGTTCGACTTTATGCTACAGTAATAGTTTTTAGTTAATAAATTGCTTTTGTAATTTACATATTTAACTGGTGCTGTAAGCACATGTAGCTGGAATGTCAAGGCACAGATGACATACACATATAATTCAATTTCTAAATAAAAAAAAATTGATTCCACTGTAATTATAATTGATTCTTGTAAGAAATAGGTTTAAGATAAAAACAATCTACTATCTTTTCAAAATTCACAGCTACCAAGTAGATTTTTGTAAACACTAAATTTGTAGCTAATTTTTTTTAAGAAAATGAAGTGTGAATGAGTGAAGTTCAAAGTACTGTGCTTACATTTTTCACATGTTTTCTTTATCAAAGGTGCTTCTATTTTAAATTAAAAGATTTGAAGGTTGTAGCTTAGTAGTTAACATGCTATATCTTTGGCCCGTATTGTAATTTTGATGAGGATTGTGCATCTGTTGGAGAGAACTGTTGTGAACCCTGATCACATGAATGAACATGTGCTTCATGGTGGATTAAGCAAAAACTGACTTTAACTTAATCTGTGTGTCCAGGGCAAAGCCTTTTTAACTTGGATATGGGAGTCTAACTTTCCCAGGGTTGAGATGGTGATGGAAGAGAAAAAAAATGCATATATTTTGAAATAGCCAGCAGGTAGCATTTTTCTTTTGGAATATACTTCGTATATAGATTTACAAAAAATTACACTGTTTGACTTTTGAGTGCTAAAGAGATTTTCCATAAAAACTGTTAAACATTGACTCTACTAACTCATGAGCAAGAGGAAAAGGAGCAAAAACCTCCCATCTTCCTCTCCCTAGCCAAAATTTTTAAAATTCAGTTAATTATTTTTGCAGTAATACTTAGTTGACTATTGGATATTTAAAAATTTTTTTGTGTAAACATAGTTCAGGTTCTCAGAATTCCATAACTTGACACAGTTTTGTATGAAATACAATGTGATTTAGCCACTTTGTATGTACATAAATGTAATTGTGTTATCTTATGCTTTTTATAACTTTTCTGTTTTTGAACATCATGTTTGACAAACTGTAAACCTACAGAAATGCAGAGAAAACTTGCACCTAAGAGTTTCCCCATCATTATCAATATTAAGTCAGATGAATATATGTACATTAAATTGATTGATTAGAATTTTTTTGAATCCACCAATGTTTAGTCACCATGATCATTTTCTAGTGAAATAGTTATGAAAATAAAATACATTTATTATGTTAGTGCACCAGTACACTGTTACAGGTACAGTTCTTGTGCTGAGCTAAAAGCCCAGTGATGTTTTCTTTTTCATTGCAAATAGGTCATGGCAATCCTGGGATGTGTTCATGTATTGAAATTCCAAGTCCCATGTTAAAAAATATAATAACGGTTGAAAGATACAGATGCAAAAAGCACAGGCAAAGTTGAAGCTTCTGTCTTCCTGGAAAAAAGGCTTATAACTGAATTGCTAACAACAAAATTCCTCTGCACTCCTTGTTGGGTTTCATGGAATTATGATCGAGGCACTACTGTTGTAGTGACCCATTGAAGTGTTTATGGTTGGTTGTGAGGCAGTTTCTGGATTTCGGGCGGTAAGTTTTCCCATAGATATTGTACTTGTGATTTTATTAACCAGTTTTTTTTCCATAGCCAAGTTTGAGACAGTTGAATAATTTTTCTTGAGATTGAAAAAGGGGTATATTGTTGATCAACTTGAAAAGGTCTTCATTGCATTGCTAACTTTATAAAGTCATCTAGGAGTGGGGAAAATTGTTTTATTTTTTAAAAAAGATACTGCAACAAATAGTTCGTCCAACTCCAGGATATGCTTTCAGCTGTGTTTGGTGATAAATCTCTATCCATTTCTTCAAACTAATATGCAGTGTGGATAAGGAAAAAAACCTTGCAAAGTAAATAACTTCTGTTCACCTGAAAATTCGAAATGCTTGAGTGTCACATCTCATGCAATGCAGCAGTTGTAACTTTTATTTGCTGTTGCACTTCAGAGTTTGAAAATTTTTTGACCTTAGGTGTATGAATATGGTTGGAATGACTGCATTGAGTCAACATCTGTAGCTAAGAATGTAATCTTGCAGCCACTACATTTACTGCATGATTCCATCTATCTCCTACTTCTGCCAGATTTCTTGAATATGTACTAACATTTATCTTCACAAGAAAGGAGTATCTGACGCAAAAATAAACTAACTTCTGTATTTCTCCTCTAAAACCAACAGAACATTATTTCAAGTCAACAGGAATGACCCTAAATGAGCGCTTCACTATGTATCAAAAGACAACAGAAGACCATGGAGCTAGGCAGAAAAGTCCTGAAATCCACAGGTATACAGTTCCAGTTCATGGTACTAAAATTTATTGATATTTTTAATGGCATGTGCTAATTGTTCTGTTTTTCCAAGGAAAAATTAGTGAGCTTTTAAAATATGCAATACTGCAATTTTAAGTTGTTTGGAGAATTCACCTTGAAAAAGTGTGCTAATTTTATTATCTGGAATAAGGGAGAAAGTTGGATGGATGTGGTGATATGAAAGGATGACGTAACTTGATTTTCACTGCAACACTAAAGTCTCCAAATTTGTCATTGTTGATTTTTAGGAGAATTGATATTTCCCCTAACTCTCTACGAAAACATACTCGAATCACAGAGGAAGATGCAAGTTCTAATGAAGATAACCGAAAGGTGAACAACTTTATTATAGATTTTGAATTTAATCAGAACTACTTAAGATGCTCTGTTTTAATTTTATGTACCTTTATTTGAAAAAAATGTTTTTTAGTGTATTGTGGAAAGCATAGTTGGAACTAAAACTCAAAGATATGTTTCAAAGGTTAAGCCCAATTTCCCAACCCTATCACATCACTTATCTCTTCAACCTATATGCTTTATGGTGTACTGCTCATTTGTGTTGATTTGATTTATAATTACTGACATTTTGACAGTACCAAATAGTCTAATGGTGAGCATGTAACCATGATTGATTGATTGATTGTAAAAACCTATTTCCTTCACTATTGTCATTTTTAGGGAATGAAATCTGCAGTGCTTAGCTTGTCTGGCTGACAGAGAATTCCAGACTGATGGCAATGTGGTTGAGTCTTAACTGTTACCCAGCCTATAAAGTCTAAAGGAAAGAATAAAATTGGACAGGGCATTTAGCATCGACGTAGGCCCCAGAAACGAAAACAGAAAGCACAGACCTGTTGACCCTGCAAAGTTCTCCTTACCAGCGTCTGGTGCTTATGCCTACATTGGAAGAGCTGCTCCATAGATTGTCAAGCAATAGCTTGAGATTGTCACTCTCATACTCATGGAATCATGCCTTACAGTCAAAACATAAGACAACAGCATCAGTATATTCTTTCCCGCTGCCAGGGTGCTCCCAGAAGAACTGGTGGCAGAAAGGTATACAGTATGGAAGAAGTTGCTCAGGAAGTCCTCATCATTGATTCTGGACCTCATGAAATCAAATGGTATCAAGTCAGACAAGGGCAAGGAAACCTCCTAATTATGACCTCTGTTCTGGTCAATGGTAAACCCTAGGGTGTTGATAGTGGGGGATTCAGTAATGGTAACACCATTAAATGTCATGTTGCAGTGGTTAGGTTGTCTCTTATTTGGAGATCGTCATTGCCAGGCATTTATGTGGCATGAATATTACTTGCCACTTGTCAACTCAAGCATGAATATTGTCCAGATCTTGATGTACTTGAACATGTACTGCTTCAGTATCTAGGGAGTTCTGAATGGTGCGGGACGTTATGCAATCATTGGCGAACATTCCTGCTTCTGATCTTATGATGAAGGAAAGGTCATTGATGAATTAGCTGAAGCTGATTGAACCTAGGACATACCCCAAGGAATGCCTGCAGAGATGTTCTGGAGCTGAGATGACTGACCTTCAACAACCACAACCATCTTTTTATGTGCCTGGTAATGATTCTGACTGGACGAGAGTTTCCCCCTTCATTCCCATTAATTCCAGTTTTGCTAGGGGTCCTTGATGCTATATCCTGTCAAGCGTAGCCTTCATGTCAAAGGCTATCATTCTCATCTCTCCTCTCGAATTCAGTCTGTTTTTTCATTGTTGAACCAAGGCTGTAATGAGGTAAGGAGCTGATTGACCCTGTTGGAACCCAAACTGTGCATTGGTGATCAGGTTATTGCTGAGCAAGAGCTATTTAATAGCACTGTTGATGACACCTTCCATCACTGTAGTAGACTCGTAGAGCAGTAAGTGAGTGAGTTGGATTTGTCCTGCTTTTTGTGTGCAAGACATACCTGGGCAATTTGTACATTGTCAGATAGATGCCAGTGTTGTAATTGAACTGGGACTGCTTGCATTAGGGGTGCTGCAGGTTCTGGAGCACAAGCCTTCAGTACTATTGCCAGGATGTTTTCAGGGCCCATAGCCTTTGCAGTATCCAGTGCTCCCAACAATTTCTGTATATCATGTAGATTGAAATCCGTCTTCAACCAATTCAATTCAATGATGCTTGGGTGCACTAGCGGAGGCCAAGATAGATCATCCATTTGGCCCTTCTGGCTGAAGATTGTTGCTGTGAATGCTTCAGCTTTATCTTCTGAACTGATGTGTTGGTCTCTTCCATCATTGATTTTGGGGATACAGAGGAACTTTGATTATCTGAAGGACACAGGCGGGCAATATTTTGTTCGGTTAATCGAATACCGGATAACATAGTTTAGCCGAGCATCAGGACCTTGTGGTCTTGCCAGATAGTTCGAATGCTGGATAATTGAAGTTCCTCTGCATTTGTGCAGCTTGGTCTTCAAATAAGTTGTTTAATTGACCACCACCATTGATGATTGGATGTGGCAGGACTACAGAGCTTAGATCTGATCCACTGGTTGTGGGATCACTTAGCTCTGTCTGTCACTTGCTGTTTGAGCTGTTTGGCGTGCAAGTAGTCCTAATCTGTAGCTTCACCAAGTTGGCACCTCACTTTTAGTTATGCCTGGTGCTGTTCCTGGCAATTCCTGTTGCACACCCATTGAACCAGGTTGATTCCCCTGACTTGATAGTAATGGTTAAGTAGGGGATATGCTTAGCCATGAGGTTGCAGATTGTGCTGAAGCACAATTCTGTTGCTGTTAGCCCACAGCACTCATGGGTACCCAATCTTGAGTTGCTAGATCTATTTGCAATCTATTCTATTTGTGAAGGCAGGACTTTGTCTCCTCAAGGATTATGCAGTAGTCACTTATGCAAATATTGTCATAAACAGACAGGTTCATCTGCAGCCAGCAAGTTGGTGAGCATGTCGAGTATGTTTTCCACTCATGTTGGTTCCCTCACTGTGCTGCAGGGCTAGCCTAGCGGCAATGTCCTTTAGGATTCAACCAGCAATGCTTGCTGTTGAGCCATTCTCGGTGGTGGACATTGAACTCCTCTACCCGGAGCACATTTTGTATCCTTGTCACCCTCTGTGATTTTCTAAGTGTTGGCCAACATGGAGGAGTACTGATTTATCAGCCAAGAGAGGTTGGTCCGTGGTAATCGGAAGGTTTCCTGCCCATGTTTAACCTGAAGCTATGAGATTTCATGAAATCAATGTTGCCTCCTGGGGCAATGTCCACCTGATTGTATACCACTGTGCCACCACCACTGCTGGGTCAGCCTTGCTTGTAGGACAGGACATATCCAAGGATTGTGATGGTGGTGTCTGGGGCATTCGTGTCAGGAGTGATTCTGCCAATATGACTTCATTCACTTGATTAGTCTGTGAGACAGCTTTCCCAATTTTAGCAATAGCCCCCAGATGTAAGTAAGGTGCCCTTTGCACGGTCTTACAGGGTTGTTTCTGCCATTGTCTTTTCCAGGGCATAGGTGAAGGCAGGTAGTCGATCAGGTTGATTTCTTTGTTGAGATCTCGTACCGACTGACAACTGAATGGCTTGTTAGGCCATTTCAGAGGGCAGTTCACACTCAACTACATTGCTGTGGCTCTGGAGTCAAATGTAGACCAAACCAGGTGAGGATGGCAGATTTCCTTCTGTGAAGAACATTAATGCTCCAGATGGGTTTTTTTGACAATTGACTGTGCAATGTTTCATTTCATCAGTAGATTCTTAACTCCTGACTTTTGTTTTGTATTGCTTTTCAGATTTCACCATCTGCCATGGTGGAATTTGAATCCGGTCCCCAGAACATTAGCTGAGTTTCTAGATTAATACCATTAGGCCACCCCCACCCCTCTAAATTCAGGACAACTGGATGCATGCAGTAAAATCATGCTTTACCTATGTTATCAGAATTATCCATCACAAGATCTAGTAATTAAAGGATACTGTGTTATCTATATGCAATGTAACATTGTTCCACTTAACAGGTACTTTAATCTTTGATTTTTTGCTGCTATTTACATTTTCTTTGTTTTTAAGATGTGGCAGTGCTGGCAAGATAGCATTTATTGCCCAATCACACTTTTGTCTGAAGTACTCGTCAACTGTGTAGTATTGGGTTGGAATTGTATGTCGGCAAGATCAAGTAGAGTAGCAGGTTCCCTTCCTCCTCCTCATTATTTTAAAAATTGTTCTTTCACAGAATGTATGCATTGCTGGCTGGAGCAGCATAAATGGCCCATCCTAAGTTTCCATTGGGTGGCTGTTCAGCTGCTTTTTTGAACAGTTGTAGTCCATGTATTATGTTTAAGAAAGGAAGCTGAAAGAAAATGGGCACTGCAGACCTATTAGCCTTACACCAGTACAGGAAAAATACTAGAATCTCTTATATATTGTGATTATGGAAGGTTTAGAAACCTGATTGCACAGATTTGCCATGGAATTTGTCATGACCATGAAGAGTGTTTGACAAACCTGAGTTCTTTTGAGGATCTACCTCGCAGAGTCGCTAAGAGGAAATCGATGGCTATGGTATACATCAACTTTGCCAATTGGCAAAGGCAGCTGATCACCACCTACTTGAGGGTATTTGGGAATGGACAGCAATTGCTGCACTTAGCAGTGATGACTACATCCTGTAAATGAATAAGTTGTTTATTTTTCATCTGGTTTCTGTTTCTTTGTCATTTCTGGAAATCTGATAACTATCTTTAGTAATTGTTCCTCTTGACAGTAAAATTGAGTAGATGTGAAGTAGTCAATATCTTTTTTCTTTGTCCTAAGTTCCAGCTTTTCTGTAATATTGAAGTGATCTCAGCACCTTTTTTTTTACACTTTAATTTGCCGTTTGGAATTCTTTATTGCTTCTGATTTCCTTTGGACATCACATGCAAGTTGGAACAACTTGCTATTGATTTATGTCAGTAGCAATCATCGGCTAACATTGATACTTCTGACATTTTTAATGTCCATCATAAATCACGGTGACTTGAGTAACCACAAAAGATTCTTCAGAAGTTTTGTTGATACCACATTAAAATTAAACCTTGTGATTTGTTTGTACCATATATTTATGGAATCATTATTTCAAACAAGGCAAGTGTTAAGCATTAAACTAATTTCAGCCATGTGAAAGTTTTCCATTGTTTATTGCTTACAATCTCAGTTTTTGTCTGTAAAATAATTAGGCAGAGAAAAAAGTGAGGTGTGATTCAGTTGACTTGCGCCATGACATTGATCAGCGTAGAAAGGAGAAAAGTAAAGAACGTGAAGGTTCACGAGAATCTACTGCATCAAAGAAGGTTTCCTTGGAAAAATCAGGGAAAGAACCTAAAGAGTACAAAGATTACAAACCCTTCAAGGAAGGAAGGTGAGATTGTCTTTTAAAGTTTAGTTTTGTTAATTCACACTTTATCTGTTTAAATGCTAATGTTACTTTTAACCATAATGGGGATATTTAACTTATAGTAGTAACATGAATGTTTCTTTCTCAGTACCAACATTTCCAGGATTAAAAAAATCGTGAAATAGCATATCAATATTGAAATAAACATTAACAGGCATCATAAGAAAGGACGATTACCTTCATTTTTTTAATTACCTGTTAGTGGCTTTTGCAGTACAATGTTTCATATTTGAGGCCAGCATTTTAAATATTTCCGTGTCAGCTTGTGTTTATTTATAGAAAAATAAGGTAGGTGACTTTTTAAAAAAAAAATACACTTGTCTTTTATTTTTATTGGAATGTTCTCTGGAGGTATATTAGTGATAGCAATGAGTGGATTTCTGGTAATCCAATTTTTTTTTTACTTTGAAGTACAGTCATTTTTATTAATACATTTCTTCTAGCAAGTATAGAAATAAAGATCGGGATCATTCCAGCTGCTCTTCATCTTCTTCGCCTGAACCCCATGAGGACAGAGAAGTCAGAAAAGAAAGGGACGATGGATCTAGCGGTTTTAAGTCGTTCCAAGGTCATACAGAAAGTGCAGTTTTTCAAGGACGAGGAAGACCAAGGGGAAACTTTGTAAGTGCATCGTGATGCTAATGTTTTGTTTTTGATAAACATTTATCAACTAGAAAAGCATTTTTTTTAAAGAACTGTGTAAAATACCAGGAGTAATATTAAACTATTATTTCAAAATCAGTTGACCAGCGAGGAAGATTGCTGTTCTTGTTTTCCTAATTGGAAGGTCATGTTGCTAAATCTGCTGAACACTTTAGGTTCTGCAGCTGTACACTTACGTTTGTTGATCCTTGACTATATTATACAGGTGATGAGATAATGTTGAATCATTAATCTGGGATAAAATAACAGTC
Source organism: Chiloscyllium plagiosum (assembly GCF_037043375.1). Lineage (NCBI taxonomy): Eukaryota > Metazoa > Chordata > Chondrichthyes > Orectolobiformes > Hemiscylliidae > Chiloscyllium > Chiloscyllium plagiosum. Next base: position 100,051,013 of record NW_028270141.1, read on the forward strand.
ATTTGGACAAGTAGCACCACAAGTTTGTTAAAGACAACTAGTCTTTACTCAGTGAGCTTTTTGAGGTAAAAGCAGCTCATTGACAATGTTAATGCTGTTGATGTTATGGATGTGAAATTGTCAAAGGTATTTCTGAATGTGCAGGCAAAATTAAAGCCTATGGAATAGAAGTGACAGTGTAACACGGATACAAATTTGACTGAGTGACAGAAGTAAGGGGAGAGGTGAATAGTTGTTTTTCTGGCTGTAATGGAGTTCCCTGGGGTCAGTATTAGAATCATTGTTTTTATATTAATGGCTTCAACATACATGCACAAGGCACAATTTCAGAATTTCGAATGATTGTAATTATTGGACATTTGATCCTAGACTGTGTGGAGTTGCACATTCTCCCGGTGTCTGTGTGGATTTCCACTGGGTGCTCTGGTTTCTTCCCACAATCCAGAGATATGCTGGTCAGGTGGATTAGCCATGCTAAATTGCCGATAGTCTCCAGGGAAGTGTAGGCTAGGATTAGCCATGGTAAATGCAGCGTTATGGAGATAGGGTAGTGGTGTTTGTCTGGGTGGTATGCTGTTAGGAAGGTTGATGCAAATCTGATGGGCCAAATGACCCCTTTCAGCACTAGGGATTCTGTGATTTTATGATTGTGAACTGAGAGAGGAGGCAATGAGATGCAGAGAATATTGGTTGATGTATTAGACAGGTATAGATTACATTTTAGTGCAGAGGCATGTGAAGTGGTAGATTTTGTTAGGACAAACATGGGGAGGGGCCATAAACCTAAAGGACAGAGACATAAATGCATAAATCATTAAAGGTGCAGGTTGAGAATGTGTTTTTAAAAATGCAGAGCAGATCCTAGGACATTCTAATAAACCTCTCGAAAACAGTGGTTCGAACCCAACGGACATGTTCTGTTTAGTTTTGGGTAACTTACTTTAGGAAGGAGGTGAAGGCTATGGAGGAGATATTGAAAAGAGTTTTCAATAATATGAATAGTTTTGAGTTACTGAGGTTACACTCCTTGGAGAGGGAATATTGACAGAAGATTTAACAGAAATATTCAAACTCTGGAGGGGTCAAAACAGAATAGATATTTCAGAACCTACAGCATATATTACAAAGAGAAAATAATTCCAACGTTAGGACCCACCTTTGGGGTTGATTAAAGAATATAAAAAATATGATTGTGTAAAGATGGGTGGCAAATCAGAACATTGGGCAGAATAAAATAGCAGCAAAGAATAACTGAAAAATTAAAATGGAGGGCAAAATTACAGTAGTAGCGAAAGACAGAAATAAATGTTTCTAAGGATATTTAAAAGAAAAGAGTTAACCCAAAGTGAATAATGGTCCTACAGAAAATGAATGGGTATTTTGTATCTAACTGTTGAGAATACAAATAACACTCCAGATACTGCTACAATTTAGGAAATGGGAGGGATGAGCTGAAGAAAATTTAAAATAACCAGGGAAGTTGTACTCCGCTTTTGTTGGGAGCTACATGCTGACAAGTCTCTGGGCCCTGAATGATGTCATCCTGAGGCCTTAAAAGAAGTTGCTAGTGAGATAGCCAAAGTGTTCATTCACTTATTTTCAAAATGCCTTTGAGAGAATGTGCAATTAGATTTGAAGATAAAAATGTAACTTTTGTTTATTCAAATAGGAGGGTAACAGAAAGCAGGGAACTGTAGGCCATTTAGCCTAAAATCTGTAGTAGGGAAAATGTTGAAATTTGCAATTAAAGAAATTTATAACAGGACACTTAAAGTTCAAAGTAGTCAGGCAGAATCAACATGGCATTATGAAAGGGAATAATGTTTAACTAATTTACTGAAAGCCATGATGTGGAGGAGCTGGTGTTTGACTGGGGTGGAAAAGGTTAATAATCACACAACACCAGGTTATAGTCGAACATGTTTATATGCAAGCACTGCTTCCTTCATCAGGTGGCTGTGGAGCAGGACCATAAACACAGCATTTATAGCAAAAGATTACAGTATCGAACAACTGAAATGATATATTGAGCAAACCTAGATTGCTGTTAAGTCTCTCATCTTTTAGAATGGGTTGCAGGCAGCGCTCTGAAAGCTAGTGCTTCCAAATGAATCTGCTGGACTATAGCCTCGTGTTGTGATCTTTAATTTTAATGGACTTATTTGAAGAAGTAACATGCTGTGCATAAAGGAGAACTGGTGGATGTACTCTAATTGGATTTCCAGATAACATTTAATAAAATACTACATCAGGTAGGTATTTTGTTTTTGGTTGGTAAGGAATAATAAGTAGTGAGACACAGGGATCAGTGTAAGGTTTTCAATTTTGTACAATTTATTTGAATTGCTTGAATGATGAGACTGAAGGTACAAATGTTGAATTTGTTGCTGGAAGATGGAAAAGTAATGAAAGAAAATACATAAAAGAAGCAGCATATTGTCTCTGGTGAGAGATTGTTGAGTTCTGTGATACAAAGGAACCTGGATGATGCATAACATGAATTGCAATAGGATAGTACCAACATAGTATGCAAGGGGAGTGGAATACAAAGGTATTAAATAGTGTCATGTATAACTGATTAAACTTCAGTTATACATGATACTGGTGAAAACCCATCTGGAATACTGCATACAGTGTTAGCCTGCTTATTTAAGGAAGGATGTAAATTCATTGGAAGCAGTTCTCAAAGTGCTGAAACCTTGGACAATTTAGGCTTGAATCCATGGGATTTGCAAGTGTAAGAAGTGACTTGATTGAAATATGTCAGGTGACTGTGTGGACACTCCTTGAGTCTGCATGGGTCTCCTCTGAGTGCTCTGGTTTCCACCCACAGTCCAAACATGTGGAGGTTAGATGGATTGGCCATGCTAGATTGTCCATAGTCTCCAGGCTTGTAGAAGCCAGGTAAATTAACGATGGGAAATGCAGGATTATGGGAATAGGATAGGGGCTGGGTCTGAGTGGGATGCTGTTTGGAATGTTGATAGGCCAAATAACCAGTATCCACACTGTAGGATTTCTATGATTCAGTATGATCTTGAGGTATCTTGACAGGGCAGATGTGGAAACATTTTTTTCGTCTTGTGGGAGAATCTAGAATTAGTGGTCAACCTTTAAAAATAGGCATTGCCCATTTAAAACAGATTAGACAAAGGAAGTAAAAGGGAAACTGTTGCATCTTTCAAGCCTTCTCGACTCTATGTTGAGTTCCACAATTACATATCATGATCTCTGCTCATCTTGTTACCCTTTATATATTTTGGTCATAATATTGTTACATTTAGTCAGGTATGGATTGAGCTGCCAGAGGAAGTGGTGGAGGCTGGTATAATTGCAACATTTAGGAGGCATTTGGATGGGTATATGAATAGGAAGGGTTTGGAGGGATACGGGCTGGGCGCTGGCAGGCGGGACTAGATTGGGTTGGGATATCTGGTCGGGTTGGACTTGAAGGGTCTGTTTCCCTGCTGTACATCTCTATGACTGAGATGTCTGTTATTTTGCCATTTGCGCTTTAAAAAATTTTTATTTCTTTACTACTGTCTTTTGGCTTAGCTCCACCAGCTCTTTTTATCTGTTAATGGGTCCCATCATCTGTCCAATTGCGATCCTACAGTTTTTTGTTATTTTTTCACTCCCTCATTTGACCTACTAAACATCTAGCATTTCTAACTTTTCCCAGTTCTTATGAAAGGTCAAATTGATCTGAAACGTTAACTCTTTCTCTTGCCACAGATGTTGTCAGGCATGTTGATTATTTCCAGGTTTATTTGGAAGCAGTACTGTTCGCAACACTGCTTCTTCAGGTGGTTGAGCTTTGAAAGCTCGTACTTCCAAATAAACCTGTTGGATTATAACCTGGTATTGTGTGATTTTTAACTTTGTACATTGCAGTCCAACACCGGCTCCTCCGAATCAGCATTTCCAGCATTTTCTGTTTTTAGTATAACCATGCCCCATGTTGATCACATCAAATGTACTTTCATGAATCTAAATAAACAGTCTTTCTTAAGTGCAATTGAGCAAACATGCTATCATCATAATTTAGAATATATTTTTATTTTGGCTTTTTACAGCACAAAAATAAATGTTTGTGATTGGCTTGCAACGATGGACATTGTCTTTCCAAGTGAACATTGAAATATCTTAAAGAATGTATTTACAATTTAAAAATGCATACATATAAGCTATTAGTTCAGATCAAAAGGAAAAATGAAAACATTGAACAAATACACTAAGTTTCTGTAACCACTAAGTTTCAATTGGGAAGCAGAATTGATAAAGTTTGAAGGCGATCAGAAAACTGGAGAGATAATACTTTCTCATCTCAAACTGTTGGCATCTGTAGGAAATGGAAGCGGAAAGCAGCAGAAACTGTGATTTTAGATAAAAAACCTTTTTTTTTGTGCTTTTTATGACGTCAAGATAGCCAAAGTATTTTAGTCAATTATTTGCTTTATCTTTGAAGGTGTTTTTCTTTATTCTTTCGGAATCAAGGCATTTTAAAAAAAAATAATTGTTGTCCAACCTTAATTACCCTTTGAACCAACTGGCTAGTTTGACCATTTGAGAGGGCATTTAAGAGTCAAATACATTCCTGTGGGTCTGGAGTTGTATGTAGGCCAGATCAGCTAAACACAACAGTGAAACAATTGGGTTTTTACAACAGTTGACATTGGTTTGATGTCCAGAAAATTTGCCCTGGCCATTCCCTCTTGTAGTGTAGAACAGTAATATTTATTATAAAGTTTATATTTAGCATGATAGTGTACACTTTCCCAGTGGGTAGGTGCTGAAATAGCTGACTTTGGCAATTATTTATCATTATCATCCGAGAAGAAGTGCTAGGTAAGTAAATAGGACTAAGGCTGACAAGTCCACATAATGCCTATGTCAAAGGATCTTAAAGTGGCAGATGGACTTCAGCGTGGGAAAGTGTGAGATCATGCACTTTGGTAAGAAGAATAGAAGCATGGACTACTTTCTAAATGGGGAGAAAATTCAGAAGTCTGAAGTGTGAAGAGACTTGGGAGTTCTAGTCCAGGATTCTGTCAAGATAAACTTGCAGGTTGAGTCAGTAGTTAGGAAGGCAAATGCAATGTAGGCATTTATTTTGAGCGAACGTGAATATAAAAGCAGGATGTACGTCTGAGGCTCTGCCCAGACCACATTTGGAGTATTGTGCGCAGTTTTGGGCCTCCTATCTCGAGCAGGATGTACTGGCCCTGGAGCGGGTTCAGAGGAGGTTATCAAGAATGGTCCCAGGAATGAAAAGCTTAACATACAAGGAATGTTTGAGGACTTTGGGACTATACTCGCTGGAGTTTAGGAGGTTGAGGGGATTTTAATTGAAACTTGGAGAATACTGAATGGTCTGGACAGAGTGGATGTTAGGAAGATATTTCCTCTGATTGGAGACACTAGGACCCGAGGGTATAGCCTTAGAGTAAATGGAAGACCTTTTAGAACGGAGATAAGGAGAAGCGTCTTCAGCCAGAGAGTGGTGAATCAATGTTAGGCTGTGTAGGCCAGATCATTGACTATATTTAAGACTGATATAGGTTCTTGCTTGTCAAGGGGATCAAGGTTTACGGAGAGAAACAGGAAAACGGGGTTGAGAAACTTATCAGCTGTGATTAAATGGCAGAGCAGACGCGATGGGCTGAAGGGCCTAATTTCTGCTTCTATGTCTTACAGTCTAATAAAGGAAGTGACTGCACAGTAAGTGGATGCATTGATTATAATCTTCCAAAATTTCTGGATGCTAGAAAGATCTCAACAGATTGGAAAAGGGCAAAGGTAGCATCTGTGTTCAAGAAGGAGGGAAGGCAAAAAGGCAGAAAATCATTGGCCAGTTATTTGAATATTTGTCATTGGGAAAATGTTAGAATCTCTTAAAGTGGTAGTAGTCAGTCACTTAGAGATTCATAAGACTATCAAGCAGTGTCAACATGCTTTTGTGACAGGTAAACTGTGTTCATTAAATTTATTGAAGTTATTTTGAAGGGGGAGAGGAGCGGATGGAGGGCAGTCACTGTAGTTAAATTGATAAAGTACTGGCAAGGTAAGAGTTCATGGTGTTGGGGTGATTATATTAGCATGTATAGAGGCGCAATTAACTAACTGAAAATGAGGATGAGATAAATGGATTACTTTTGGAACGAGAAAGCGGAACTAGTTGAATGTCACAGGAATCTGGAATGAGGCTTCACCAGTTTAAGATCACATTAATGGTCTGCAAGAAAGAATTGGCTATTGTCACCAAAGTTGCTTCTGATGTAGGCAGTCATTTGAAAGAAATACAGCTGTAGTACGGAAGTCCCTTGAGTCTAACTTGCTTGATAATCAGTGTTCCATTTCAGAAAATAGTGAGGGTGATGGTCCCTCCGGGGATTTCAGCCAGAGCAGAGTCAGTTGCACCATGGGTAACTCATCTGGGCAGCAGAGGTGGAAGAAGAACGGAAGAACAATAGTTATGAGATTGCATAGTCAGATAGGCATTTCTCTGGAATTGAATTTGACTCCAGGACGCCAAGATCAAGATTGTCATTAGAGTCATAGAGATGTACAGCATGGAAGCAGATCCTTTGGCCCAAATCGTCCATGCCGACCAGATATCTCTCCAAACCCTTCCTATTCATATACCCATCCAGATGCCTTTTAAATGTTGCAATTGTACCAGCCTCCACCACATCCTCTGGCAGCTCATTGCATTCATACACTACCCTCTGCGTGAAAACGTTGCCCCTTAGGTCTCTTTTATATCTTTCCCCTCTCACCCTAAACTTATGCCATCTAGTTCTGGACTCCCCACCCCAGGGTAAAGACTTTACCTATTTATCCTATCCATGCCCCTCATAATTTTATAAACCTCTATAAGGTCACCTCTCAGCCTCCGACGCTCCAGGGAAAACCGCCCTAGCCTATTCAATCTCTCCCTGTAGCTCAAATCCTCCAACCCTGACAACAGCCTTGTAAGTCTTTTCAGAACCCTTTCAAGTTTCACAATATCTTTCTGATAGGAAGGGGATCAGAATTGCACGCAATATTCCAACAGTGGCCTAACCAATGTCCTGTACAGTTGCAACATGACCTCTCAACTCCTGTAATCAATACTCGGACCAATAAAAGAAAGCATACCAAACGCCGCCTCCACTGTCCTATCTACCTGCGACTCCACTTTCAAGGAGCTATGAGCCTGCACTCCAAGGTCTCTTTGTTCAGCAACACTCCCCAGGACCTAACCATTAAAAGGTGTATAAGTCCTGCTAAGATTTGCTTTCTCAAAATGCAGCACCTCACATTTATCTGAATTAAACTCCATCTGCCACTTCTTAGCCCATTGGCCCATCTGATCAAGATCCCATTGTAATCTGAGGTAACCTTCTTCGCTGTCCACTACACCACCAATTTGGGTGTTATCAGCAAACTTACTAACTGTACCTCTTATGCTCCCATGTCAAGGAATGGTAGTAGACCATCCTCCTGACGGAAGAGAATTGGTCAGAAGTTGTAATCCAATGTGGTACTAATGCCATAAGTAAAAAGAAGGATGAGATCCTGAAGACAGATTTCAGGAAGTTAGAAAGGAATTTAAAAAGTATGACCTTGAGCAATAATCTCTGGATTACTCCTAGTGCCATGAGCTAGTGACCAGGAGAACAAGAGTCATAGAGATGCACAGCATGAAAACCCTTCAGTACAACCCGTCCATGCCGACCAGATATCCCAACCCAATCCAGTCCCACCTGCCAGCACCTGGCCCATATCCCTCCAAACCCTTCCTATTCATATACCCATCCAAATGTCTCTTAAATGTTGCAATTGTGCCATACGTGGCTGGGGAACTAATGTAGAAGGGAGAGAATCAGAGTTCTGAGAAACTGAAACCAATTCTGGGGCAGGTGCAACCTGGACAAGCTGGATGGGTTACACCTTAATTGGAGTGGGACTGATATCCTTGCAGGGAGTCTTACTGGTGGTGTTTGGTTAAATTTAAACTCGTTTGTCAGTAGGATGGCAACCTGAGGGGCAAATTGGAAAGAAGTAAAGTTGGTAACAGGAAGTGGGAAAGATTAGAAGACAAGAAACAAAACTGATCATCGAATGTTTTAAAAGCAGAATGATGTCAAAAAGACAGTGGTTAGGGCACTCGACCAGAATGCATGCAGCTTGCACAACAAAACAGATGATCTATAGGCACAAATACAGATATGATCTAATTGTCATTACAGAAACATGGCTGTATGGTGATCAGGACTAGGAACTGAATATTCTAGAATATTTGATGTTTAGGAAGCATACACAAGAAAAAGGAGGTGGAGTTGCATTGAAAGTAAAAGATTGAATCAGTACATTGGAAAAATAATCAGATATCCTCCCTTACGAATGTACACTGTTTGGTTGGCGTTACAAAACCGCAAGGGGCAATAGACATTGATTGGATGTATTTACAAACTACCAAATAATCATGGTTGTGTGCGGCATGTAATTAATCTGGAGATGAGAGTAGCATGGGCAACACCGTTATCATCATTGACTTCAATTTACATATAGTTTGGGTAAACCAACAGAACACTCAAGCTATGGAGGAAGACTTTCTGGGCGCTTTAGGGATGGTTTTCTAGAGTACAGTGTTAAGGATCCAACTGAAGGATATTCTATTTTAAAACCAATATCATGGAACACGGAAGGACTAATTAACAACCTTGTAAAAGAACCTTTTCAGGTTCTGATTTTTAATACGTTAGAAACTTATGTTCGTTTGAAAGTGAGGAAGTTCACTTTGAAGCAAGGGTGTTAAATTTGAATAAGGGAAATTATGAAGACATGAGGCACGAGTTGGATGACATGCTGTAAGATGGCAATGGATGGTCTTTAAAGAACTATAACATAGTTTACAATTATACATTCTTTAAGATGCAAAAACTCAAAGGCCAGTCAACCTAACAGTAATAGAGGAAGGTCAAGATTGTATAATATTAAAAGTGTATGAAGTTGCCAAACATAATAAATTTGGAGGTTTTTGGAAAAGCTAACCAAGAGCAAGAAACTGATAAGGAAAAGGCGAGTGGAATATGAATGCGATCTTGCAAAAAAAAAACTCGATGGACTTTTAAAGCTTCTATAGGTATGTAAAGAGGAAATGTTTGGATAAAACAAATATGGATCCATTACATGCTGAGTCAGGTGAATTTATATTGGGGAATAGATAAATATCAGAGAAACTAAAAGGTCACTTTGCAATGATTTTCACTGAGAAAGTACAAGAAATCTCCCAGAACTGGAGCATGAGGTGCTGAAGGGAATTTGTATTAACAAAAATATTATACAGATGTAATTAATGGGGCAAAGTGTTCGCAATTAACTAAGTGTACATGATATACTACAACCCAGAGTGTTGAAGTTGGTGGTGATAAAGCTAGTCAATGCATTTGTGATTATCTTCTGAAATTCACTAGATTCTGGAAAATGCTGTTGGCCGTGCTGTCTTTTACCTGCAGTTTCTGTTTTTTATGGAACAGAAAGGAAAGTCTGTAATAGGGTGGAACTAATCAGCAACATCACCTGATCTACCACTTCTCGGTTCAACTGTTTCTGTATTTCTTGTCCTTTCCTCTGTTATCTCTACGCTTTTCCCATCCAGTCTTCCACATTCTACTTCTATGAACAGGGGATCATACAAAACTCTGCTGCTTGCGTCCTGACTTTTAGAATACTGCATTCACTTCTGACCTCCCTTCTATAGGAAGGATGTTGTGAAACTTGAAAGGGTTCAGAAAAGATTTATAAGGGTGCTGCTAAGATTGGAGGGTTTGAGCAATAGGGAGAGGCTGATGAATGAGCTGGGACTTGTTTCCTGGAGTGTCAGAGGCAGAGGGGTGACCTTGTAGAGGTTTCTAAAATCATGAGGGGCATGGATAAGGTGAATAGCCACAGTCTTTTTCTCATGGTAAGGGAGTCTAAAACTAAAGGGTTTAAAGTGAGAGGGGAAAGATTTAAATGGGACCTGAGCAACAATGTTTTCATGCACAGGATGGTACAACAATGGAACTGCCAGAGGAAGTGGTAGAGATGGGTACAATTACAGCTGTTAAAAAGCATTTTCATGAGTACATGAAAAGGAAGGTTTTAGAGGGATATGGGCCAAGTGCTGGCAAATGGGACCAGGTCAGTTTTGGACATCTGATCGGCATGGATGAGTTGGACAGAAGAGTCTGTTTCTGTGCTGTGTGACCGAGGTGTCACCAGATATGATTTCCGCCAGGGAACAAGAGACAAAACATGGAACTATAGAACTGTAAGGGTTTTTCAGGAGTAGAGAAAATGCTAGTACCTGTCCCTGCAGGGCTGTGTTCTTGGGCCTCTGCTCTTTGTAGTTTGTATAAATGACTTGGATGAGGAGGTTGAGGGGTGGGTTAGTAAATTTGCAGATAACACAAAGGTTGGAGGTGTTGTTGATAGTGTAGAGGGCTACTGTAGGCTGCAGTGCGACATAGACAGGATGCAGAGCTGGGCTGAGAAATGGCAGATGGAGTTCAACCTGGATAATTGCGAAGTGATGCATTTTAGAAGGTCAAACTCGAATGCTGAATATAGGGTTAAAGACAGGATTCTTGGCAGTGTGGAGGAACAGAGGGATCTGCAAGTGCATAGATCCCTCAAAGCTGCCACCCAAGTGGATAGGGTTGTGAAGAAAGCATATGGTGTTTTGGCTTTCATTAACAGGGGGATCGAGTTTAAGAGCCGCGAGGTTTGCTGCAGCTGAACAAGTCCCTGGTGAGACTACACTTGGAATATTGTGTCCAGTTCTGGTCGCCCTACTATAGGTCACCCCTCTGCCTCTGACACTCCAGGAAACAAGTCCCAGCTCATTCATCAGCCTCTCCCTGTAGCTCAAACCCTCTAATCTTAGCAGCACCCTTATAAATCTTTTCTGAACCCTTTCAAGTTTCACAACATCCTTCCTATAGAAGGGAGGTCAGAAGTGAATGCAGTATTCTAAAAGTCAGGACGCAAGCAGCAGAGGCTTTGGAGAGAGTGCAAAGAAGGTTTACCAGGACTGGAGGGCTTGCCTTCTGAAGAAAGGTTGAATAAGCTTGGACTTTCTCTCTGGAGAGAAGGAGGAAGAGAGGAGACCTGATCGAGGTATGCAAAGTAATGAGAGGAATAGATAGTCAATAGCCAAAGACTTTTCTCCAGGGCAGGATTGACTGGTATGAGAAGTCATAATTTGAAGATATTAGGAGGAAGGTATAAAGGAGATGACAGAGGTAGGTTCTTTACTCAAGAGTTGTGAATGCATGGAATGCGTTACCAACGGTGGTGGTGGAAGCAGAGCCATTAGGGACATTTAAGCGATTGCTGGACATGCACATTGAAAGCAGTGAGTTGAGGGTTGCGTAGGTTAAGTTACTATAATTTACATTAGGATTAAATCTCGGCACAACATTGTGGGCATAAGGGCCTGTCCTGTGCTGTACTTTTCTATGTTCTAAAAGGCATCCGGCTGGTATATGAATAAGACTGGGTTAAAGGGATATGGCCCAAATGCTTGCAAATGGGACTGGATTAATTTAGGATATCTGGTCGACATGAACAGTTTGGACCGAAGAGTCTGTTTCTGTGCTGTACATCTCTATGACTATAATTATGTGATAAATAATTTTGGATAATAATGATTTGACTGGGCATAGTTACCATGGAATTGTGAATGTGAAGTGTCTCGACTAGCTTAGAGTTTGTTTTAAGATGTTGTGAACAGTACTTGCGACCCAGCTGTTCACTATATATATTAGTGACTTTGGAGGTGGGGACCAAATTAATAGTTTCAGATTTACAGTTGATGAGCTAAGTGTTGTGTATTTTGAAGTAGATGTAAAGTAGCCTTGAGGATTTGGATATGCTTTGTAAATGGGCAAGAATGTGGAAAAATGTAAGATTATTCAATTTGGTAGGAAGAACAGATATGTAAAGTATTTCCTAAATGGGAAATGGTTGGAAAGTTTAGGTCTGCAAAGTGACTTGGGTGTCTGACAATATGTTACTGAAGGTTAATATGCAGGTGCTGCAAACTATTAGGAAGGCTAATGGGAAATCTGCCTTTATTGCAAGATGGTTTGAGTACAAGAGTCGTGCAGATGTGGAGATGCCAGTATTGGACTGAGGTTGACAAAGTTGGAAGTCACATGACACCAGGTTATAGTCCAACAGGTTTATTTAAAATCACAAGCTTTGGACCGCTGTTTTGACTATCTATTCCTCTCATTACTTTGCATACCTCGATCAGGTCTCCTCTCTAGAACCAGTGAACACAATTTTAAAAATAAGGGCGATGTCATTTAGGTGCAAGATGAGATGAAATCCTTTTACTTTGAGTTGTGAACGTTAGGAATTCTCTACCTAAGATGGCTGTGGTTGCTCAGTTTTTCAGAATGTTTGAGGTAGAGACTGACCGATTTCTGATTAGCATCATACAGGGTTTTGGGGATGGGATAGATAAAAGGCATTGAAGTTATTGATCAGTCATGATTGTGTTAAATGGCAGGGCAGGCTCAATAAACTTAGTGGTCTGCTTCTGGTCCTGTGTTTCTGTCTCATAAGAGGTTGAAAAAATTTGAGGATACAAGAAGTCTGCAGTGGATAATTTTAAAGGGCACAAATTTGGCAAATGGCAAAATATGTCATTCCACTTTGGCAAGGAGAATAATAAAAGCAGAATATTACATAAATGGGAAGAAATTAAGATGCTACAGTACACAAGGATCTGGGTGTCCTTTTTCATGAAGCACAAAGTCAAAATGCTAGTACTACGAGTATTTAAGAAGGCAGATTGAACGTTGACCTGCATTGCAAAGGTGGGGTGACTGGTAGGGGGAACACGGTATACGGGAGGTTTTCCTGTAGCTGAAAGGGGCTTTGATAAGACAGCATCTGGAATACTGTATACAGTTTTAGTTCCTTACTTTAAAGAGAGATATATCTTTAGAGGAGAATGAGTCAGCTAATTCCTGGGATTTAAAAAAAAAAGTTGACCTGTGAGGAAAGGTTTAACAGGTTGGCATATGTATGTTGGAGTTAAGATCATCTTGCATGCTTCTAATTGAAAAAAAATTATTCTGACATGGTTTGACAAGATAGATTAAAAATGTTTCTTCTATGGGAGAATCTAGAAATTTATGAATGCTGTTTCAAAATAAGGGGTCTCCCATTTAATATTGGGATGTGGAATTAATTTTCTCTGAAGAATGTTAGTGTTTGTGATTCTCTTTCCCAGCGAGTGGTGGAAGCTGGGTCATTGAAGTTAGACAGGTTTTTGATTTGACAGGGGAGTTGAAGGTTATAGAGGAGATGTAGAAAAGTGTAATTAAGGCCACATTTGGATCAGTAATGAACAGGTTTGAGGAGCCGCATGATCTACTCCTGCCTTTGAACATAGAACAATACAGCACAGTACAGGCCCTTCAGCCCTCGATATTGTGCCAACCTATGAAATCGATCTGAAGCAAACTTAACCTATATTATTCCATTATCATCCGTATATTTATTCAATGACCATTTAAATGCCCTTAAAGTTGGCGAGTCTATTACTGTTGCAGGCAGGGCATTCCACGCCTTTACTATTCCCTGAGTAAAGAACCTACCTCTGACATCTGTCCTATATCATCACCCCCAGATTAAAGCTATGTCCCCTCATGCTTGCCATCACCATCTGAGGAAAAAGGCTCGCATTGTCCACCCTATCTAATCCTCTGATCATCTTGTATGCCTTTATTAAGTCACCTCTTAACCTCTTATCTCTCATGAAAAGAGCCTCAAGTCCCTTAGCCTTTCTTCATAAGACCTTCCTCTATACCAGGCAACATCATGGTAAATCTCCTCTGCACCCTTTCCAGTGCTTCTACATTCTTCCTGTAATGTGCGACCAGAACTATAGGCAATACTCCAACTGCAGCCGCATTAGAGTTTTGTACAGCTGCAGTGTGACCTCATGGCTCCGAAAGTCCACCCCTCTACCACTAAAAGCTAATACATTGAACCCTATCAATCTGGGTGGCAACTTTCAGGGATCTATGCACATCGACACTGAGATCTCTCTGCTCATCCACACTACCAAGATTCTTCCCTTTAGCCCAGTACTCTGAATTCCCATTATTCCTTCCATAGTGAATCATCTCACACTTTTTCACATTAAACTCCATTTGCCACTTTGCAGCCCAGGTCTCAGCTTATCTATGTTCCTCTGTAACTTGCAACATCCTTCCACACTGCCCACAACTCCACCGACTTTAATGTCATCTGCACATTTACTGATCCACGCTTCTACACCCTTATCCAAGTCATTTATAAAAATGACAAACAGCATTGGCCCCAAAACAGATCCTTGCGGTATACCACTGGTAACTGAACTCAAGGATGGACATTTCCCATCAACCACCACCACCCATGTCTCCATATTTTCTCAATAACCTAGCCTACCACGGGGGACCTTACGAAATGCTTTACTGAAATCCATGTACACCACATCAACCACTTCACCCTCATCCATCTGTTTGGTCACCTTCTCAAAGAACTCAATAAGGTTTGTGAGGCACAACCTACCCTTCGCGAAACCGTGTTGACTATCCCCAATCAAATTATTCCTTTCTAAGTGATAATAGATCCTATCTCTTATAATCTTTTCCAACACTTTGCTCATAACCGAAGTAAAGCTCACACGTCTATAATTACCAGGTTTGTCTCTACTCCCTTTCTTGAACAAGAGGACAACATCTGCTATCCTCCAGTCTTCTGGCACTATTCCTGTAGACAATGACATAATAAAGATCAAAGCCAAAGGTACTGCAATCTCCTCCCTAACTTCCCAGAGAATCCTAGGATAAATCTCATCTGGTCCAGGGGACTTACCTATTGTCACACTTTCCAGAATTGCTAACACCTCTTCCTTGTGAACGTCAATTCCATCTAGTCTAATAGCCTGTATCTCAGTATTCTCCTCGACAACATTGTCAGTATTCACACAGGAAAGAGACAAAAAATATTCATTTAGCACCTCTCCTATCTCTTTGGACTCCATGCACAACTTCCCACAACTGTCCTTGACTGGCCTTAATCTTACTCTAGTCATTCTTTTATTCCTGATATACCTATTGAAAGCTTTTGGGTTTTCCTTGATTCTGTCTGCCAAGGACTTCTCAGGTCCCCTGCTGGCTCCTCTTAGCTCTCTCTTGAGGTCTTTCCTAACTAACTTGTAACACTCAAACATCCTAACTGAACTTTCATGTCTCATCTTCACACAAGCCTCTTTCTTCCTGTTGACTAGATTCAATTTCTTTAGTAAACCATGGTTCCCTCCCTTGACCACTTCCTTCCTGCCAGACTGTTACATGCTTATCAAGGACCCACAGTAGCTGTTCCTTGAACAAGCTCCACATTTCAGTTGTGCCCTGCAATTTCCTTTCCCTTCCTGTGCATTCTAAATCTTTTCTAATCACACCATAATTGCCTTTCGCACAACTATAACTTTTTTGCTTTGTCCCTTTCTATCGCTAAATTAAACCTAACCGAATTGTGGTCATTATCACCAAAGTGCTCACTTTCCTCCAAATCTAACACCTGGCCTGGTTCATTACCCAGTACCAAATCCAATGCAGCTTAGCCTCTTGGCCTGTCTACATACTGTGTCAAGAAACCCTCCTGCACGCATTGGATAAAAACTGACCCATCTAAGCATTTCCAGTCAATATTAAGAAAGTTAAAGGCCCCCATAACAACTATTCTTACTTTCAGTCCTATCCAGAATCATCTTTGCAATCCTTTCCTCTACATCTCTGGAACTTTTTGGATGCCAGTAGAAAACACCAACAGGATGACCTCCTTTCCTGTTTTTAACCTCAGCCCATACTACCTCAGTAGACGAGTCCTCTTCAAATGTTCTTGCTTTGTTTATTATTGCCTTGCAAAATGCCTTGTTTATTATTAACGCTGCAAGTATGAACTCTAATCCTTTGTGACTTTGTGCCTCAGTTAATAGATCAAATATTTTAACTGCTGTATTGGAATGTTAAATTTAACTTAAACATCTTTTATCATATCTAATTGTTTACAATCTAACTAGTCAACATATCACAAGTACTGCTGTGATCTGTACTCTTGATCTTAGAGTATTATGTTATCAGTAACAGTTGGTTGTTGAGAAAAAGAGACATGCAGTTGAAGTTTTTTTGTCTTACACTCATCAGGACAATTGTAAGAATAGCAAGTTGCATTTAAACAAAAACCTGGGGAAACACTGTTGCCTGGTGCATTCTACAGGGAATGTTTCCACCGATCACCGTGTACTTGCAAGCCAGTTAGCTCCTGTATTTCTCATGCTGTATAAATTATAGTTTCCTTTGAAATTTGTAATCCTGTAATGTGTCCGAATGAGTGCAAGGTGAAAAGTTTATACAGCCTGCTTCTCAGCAATCATCAACCATGTTGGAGAATTTAATCCATCCCACTTTGATCTATTTGAGTGGAATAATGATTGCACATTCAAGTTTCCATAGTTGTTTTTCTTACTGATGAGTTGGAAATTTGACATTGTATTAATCATGAATATGAGTGGTATTCATCGTTCTATGACACTAAAGACCATATTAACAATATACAAAGTCTTACCTGCTGAATATCATCCTTATCTATGTTGCAAGACTGAAAAGCAACGATCATTTCAGTTTATTAATATTCACATTGTTTTTAAATTTGTTTTGGGAGTTGCTGAGCTTTGTCACAGTCATACACTACAGTATTATTTATGTTCATTTTGTTTTTGAGAAAAAATATTTTTCACTACTAGGAAGATGACCAGGAACGTGAGCAAAGCCACAGTATTTTAGCAACATACGCATTTAAGATTTGTCATTAATTTGTTTGCTCCAAATGATTCATACGAATGTATGTAGAAGAAATAATTTTTTGGCGTAATAATATGTAGCAGAAATGAAAACATACTATCCATCTGTAAGTGAGTCAAATTGAAATATCTTTATAGACACTTACAGTTATAGCCTTGTATAAACTGCAATGATATTGAGCCTTTATATAACTTATAAGATAATGAAAACTGTTTATAAAGCACAAAATCAGTAAGAAGAGGTTGCCACGCTAAATACTGGTAAACAAATGTTAATAAATCATTAAGCCTTCAAAGACCATGTTCTTCAAAACAAGGATCATCTACTACATGTTTCTGCTGTGACACCTACCACTGGAAATGCAAAGAAATAAAAGTGCACCCAGCCCCCATAATTTAATTTGTAAATTCATCTTGTTTATGATTGTTATGACACTGGGTAAACCCCTTTGCTAATTTCAACCTGACACACAGAGAAGCTCACCTCATGCTGTAATCTGTTAAATTTTAAGAGGCAAAGAACTATCCTAGAGGTCGCTATTTAAAGTAAAAATGAACAGTTTTATTCTTTAAGTACAACAGAGAAAATTAAAACAACAGTTATTTACAACTCCTTTCTCTTAAACCTATCTTTTACCTCCTACTCTACAATACTGTTCCAATAAATTCCCTCTTAAATTTATGACAAATCAGTTTCAAATCCAATTGTCATCTCCGGATGTTGGATTTTCTCTGTAGATTTCTCTACGTCGACTTCAGTGTCCTGTTGCACAAATTTCTTATGGACAGGTACCTTTCAAAGAGTTACTCTGCTGGTAGTTGTTGCTTGGCAGCTCTTTGCTGTCCTCCCCCTAACTGTTCAAAATGTCTGGTTTTATACCCCAAAACATCGGATCATTTCATTGGTTTGACGTCATCCCAAACAAATTCAAATTCGATTGGATTTTGTATCTGGAGCATTAGTTAAACTGGCTGAATTTGAATTAGTTTTTGTTCCATGGCAGTGTAACCCCAGTTATTTATTTCAACCAAATGTTACATTTTTAAATTGTTCAGTGCAACCTGTGCTTTCAGTCAGTCCTTGCTAGCTTCCTCTCTCTAATGATGGTTTCTGAAATTTTAAAATGACTACCTTGCAATCTTCTTGGTATCCATTCTTATAAACCTAGGTTCAGGATTCATTCTTGCAAATTTATATTATACAAGTTCAATTTCAAATAAAACATTTTTAAATAATTCTTGCGAATGCAGGATAAGTTATAACCACGGCGCAAAGTTCTGAGGCTTTCATTGAAATGATCTGGTAATGTAATAGAAAATAAGTAGAATACAATGAAGGTCAAAGAAGAGAAAAGAGTATAAAGTTTTAAAAGCAGAAAATATTAAGTTTTGTTTCATTGAATCAGGATTGTTAATTATAGTAGTGACTGATCTGTTTTCTCATTGCCATCAAGCCTCCTTGACTAGCTTTTATCTCCCCCCCACTTTTGATTTACTTTCAGAAAAATATGTTAGAAAGTAAATGCAGCTGAAAAAGCATCTAATAGATTCTGTGTTTTGACCATTTAGCAGTTTCGAATAAGAGGCGGCAGAGGGAGAGCCAGAGGAACCTTCTCTGGTTCGAGTACTGTTTCCACCAGTACTGCAAACCCAAATTTTCAAAAGCGATCCAAGGAGGAAGAGTGGGATCCTGAATATACTCCAAAGAGCAAGAAATACTTCCTGGTGGGTATTGGCAATCTGTTCTAAGAATTTGTTGCTTTTTATTTTGCCCCCAGATTTGGCTACACTGGTTTGCTTAGGAGTAAGTGGGGATTTTGTTGTCTTTTATGCTAAATGAATATTGTAAATCTGCTGCTCCTGTTGTAATATTTCTTCAGTCCTGGGGGCTGTGCACATTGCTATCAATACTGAAATTGATTTATAAATATTAGTTTAAAATAATTGAAGCTATATTTTGAAAATATTCAGTCATTTAATGAAAACATTGTAAAAAATGGTTTCCCAACTTCACTGTTGCAGCTATTATGCATGGATTGTCAAATAAGGCATGTCTTAAGGGTGGATAGAATGTTGCCAATTGTTAACTCTAGATCTTTCTCATGAGACCATTTCTGGGCTTTGGCTACAGTTATTATGAAATATTCTAATCAAGAAATGAAGTAGTAGGTAGCTTCCACTCTAATAATTGACATCTTTGCTGATACTTCTTGAATGTTTAATATTTAGTTTATGCCAGCTCCAAGTGTGTTTAAATATTTATATTTGTTCAGATTTTATGCTCAGCTTCTTATGAGCTAAGATTGCTCACCCTGTAGCATTTTGCCCAGTATTTCTGATGGCTACTCGTGTATATTTAATGAAGTTAGCTTGGACCTAATGCATATTTAAAGTAGTAGTAGTTCAGATTGTTACAGTACTCAGTATACTTTTTAATGACAGGTTTGCATGTAGCTGTTCTTACCTGTATGAGTAAACGACAATCTGGTGGGGGAATTCCAGAACAAAAAAAAATAACCTGATTAAAATGGTGAAGTATTTCCTGTTCTTTTCTCTCTTCATGGTAGCATGATGACAGAGATGATGGGGTGGATTACTGGGCCAAAAGGGGAAGGGGGCGAGGTACTTTTCCAAGAGGACGTGGGCGATTTATTTTCAAAAAATCGAGCAGCAGTCCAAAGTGGACACATGACAAATATCAGGGAAGCGATGAAAAGGAGGAGGAAGAAAATGGAGGAATAGAAGATGAAGAGGAGAGAAAGGACAGACACAAAGAGGAAAAGGTATATTTTTTTGGTGAGAGCTGGATTAACACTTGGATTTTCTAAAAAAAATTGTATTTAAACATGTTTCAACAAGATTTCTGTTTTTGTTAACTTCCCTTCACATTTTCTTCTGCAGCTGGGAGGAGAGGTGGTCCAGGCCACAACCCTACCCAGATAGCCATATTGGTAGCTACTTTCATCAGGGGGTCTATCCTACTTAGGTGGAACAGTCTGTTTTCTGCTTCAGCTGGTAGCTAGGTCAAGAATTGAATATAGATTGCTATAGCCATTCAGACTTATGCTATATGTGGAGGTGACAGTAAACTATCCTTTTCTGATTCACTTTTTGAAATGTGCTGTGTAATTAGTAGTCACAGATCCAATTAAATGTCTGTGCAGGCAGTATTCTTTTTAAGGTATGAGCAATATTGAATTTTTTACAGGTCTTGTCTACAAAAGCATAATTTTATTTACACCCTTTTGTGCAAATGTTAAAATGAAATATTTTCCAACTCTGAAAATTAAAAGATGCCAAACTGATTGCTATGAAGAATCGTGTAACTCCAAACTATAGGTAAATTTCTTGTCTGTTAATATTTTGCTCGAGGAGTTTAAATGTTCTGTGCCTACATTGAAGTATTTGTTACAGAAAGGTCTGAAACTCGTGGAATATCAAATGCAACTTGTGCAATGTATCATGATGATCTGATGACTCTATCTTAGTTTACAGCTGATTCTAAATCCTTGGATAATTATCTGCTCCAATACAAACTGCTGGTGTCAAATATCATGATTACCATGCAAAATTATTTGAAGGACAGGGATCCTAAATATACATAGGACTAACAATTTCTGGAAAGCAATTACTAAGTGATCTACCAACATTACCAAACTAACTTGTCTATGATTAGATAATGCAGAGACTAATTATATCAATAACACTGAAAATTTCAATCAAAGATTTTATCTGTAGTCTTTTAAATTGGGCTTCTCAAACTGTGTTTATGTTTCGAGCCAAATCAGATTTCCTGCCTCTTTGCATAGGCACCATTTAGCAAAATCTGTTTGGATTCCAGTCGGGTAAAAACTGATATACATTTCACTTTTTTGAGTAAAGCGATAGGGAGCAAGAATAGGTTAGTCAGCCTTTGCGTCTTCTCTGCTCTCAAGGATGATGGTTGACATGACTATGGCTTTACTTCCACTTTCCTGTCAGTCCCACATAACCTTGGACTCTGTTGACAATCAAATATGTAACTTGGCCTTGAGTATATATAATGACTTGGTTTCCATTGCGCTCTATGGAAGAGAACTTCACTGACTAAAGACCTCTGAAGGAAATAATTCTGTTCCATCTCGAATGGGAGACCCCTAATTTTTAAACTCTGTCCCCTGGTCCCCTACAAGGGGAAACATCCTTTCAGCATCCTGCCTGCCTGTCAAGATCTCTCTGGATCCTGTTAGATCATTTCAGCCATGGAGATGTATAGCATGGAAACAGACTTTTCAGTCCAACTCATCTATGCTGACCAGATAGCATAAATTAATCTAGTCCATTTGCCAGCACTTGGCCCGTACCACTCTAAACCTTTCCTATTCATATACCCATCCAATTGCTTTTTAAATGCTGTAATTGTACCAGCCTCGCCATTTCCACTGGCAGCTCATTCCATACATCACCAGTCTTTGCGAGGAAAAAGTTGCCCCTTGGCTCCCTTTTCAAATTTTTCCCCTCGCCCTGCCCGACCTCAGAGAAAATACTTTGTCTCTTTACCCTATCCCTGTCCCTCATGATTTTATAAAACTCTATAAGGTCACTGCTCAGCCTCTGATGTTCCAGGGAAAACAGTCCCAACCTATTCAACTTCTCCCTATAGCTCAAACCCTCCAACCTTGGCAACATGCTTATAAATCTTTTCTGAATCCTTCGAAGTTTCACAACATTCTTTCGATAGGAGGGAGATCAGAATTGCACTCAATATTCCAAAAGTGGCCTAACCTATGTCCTGTGCAGCCTCAACATGACCTCCCAACACCTGTACTCAATACTCTGACCAATAAAGGAAAGCATACCAAATGCCTCCTTCACTATCCTATCTATCTGCAACTCCACTTTCAAGGAACTATGAACCTAAACTCCAAGGTTTCTTTGTTCAGCAACACTCCCCAGGACCTTACCATTAAGTGTATAAGTCCTACTCTGATTTGCCTTTCCGAAATGCAGCATCTTCCATTTATCTAAATTAAACTCCATCTGCCACTCCTTGGCCCATTTGATCAAGATCCCATTGTACTCTGAGTTAACCGTCATTGCCCACTACACCTCCAATTTTGGTGTCATCTGCAAACTTACTAACTATATCTCAATATTCACATCCAAATCATTGATATCATTCACGAAAAACAGTGGACCCAGCACTGCAACTTGTGGCACATGCCTGTTACAGGCCTCCAGTCTGCCATTATACAAATGTGCTTAACATTTCCTCAACATATGACCCATTCATTCTAGGTCAGGTGAGCCATCTCTGAAGTGCTTAACAATAATACCCTTTCTAAAGGTGAACAAAAATGATTATTACTGTACAACTATGTTCTCTAATGTCCTGGGCAACTGTATAGAGCTTTGATAGAGGTTCTGAAAAATATTCTACAAAGGACCAAATCTGCTCCTCTCCCAGCTCCATAGCATACCTGTGAAATATCTCTTTTTTTTTCTCTCTCTCTCTCTTTCTCTCCACCCCCCCCCCAACCCCAGGACCATTTGGATGCAGACCTTCATTGTTTAACCACAATTATAAACACTCGCACCACCACCAACAGCTTCTCTTCCACCATAATTCCTGCCCACTGCATTGCTGCTACTGCTCACAACTCTGCATGTAATCCTGGGTCACATGCAACTCCCATCCTAATACATTCATCACCTCAATCTCCTGCACTACCTCCTTTCCATAGCAGCAAGATGGAATGAGTTTTGGGAAGTCACTGTTTGTGTTAAATTTTCAAGGCAGTTTCCCTGACTTAAGAAAATTCTAATCCACCAGGACATACAGCAACTGGTAACACAGCACATGCTTTATCTATGCTTTGCAGTATACAATATCAATATGTGCTCCATAATTTTAAATTTACCACAGATTACTCCTTTCTGCTCGCTGAAGGACTCTGTACTTTGGACCTAAGATTTAGACTTGCAGTTGCAACTGCATTGATTGCAGCTATTTTAGCTTTTGTATTTTTGTTTATCTGTAGAAATTTGTTTACTAAAACACAATTTAAGACAGCAAATGGATTGGTGAGGCTAAAATGAAGTTCTCCCTTCTGTCCTAATTAATTACACGCAATAATACTTAGGATACATGCACTGACTGTGAAACTACTTTAAACAGCAGAGGAGCAAAAAAGCAAATAAAATTGAAATGGAATGTGAAAGAATTAAGTGTTGTTGTGGTTCTGTTTGCCAAGTTGGAAATTTTTGTTGCAAACGTTTCGTCCCCTGTCTAGGTGGCATCCTCCGTGTTTGAGAGCCTCCTGTGAAGCGCTTCTGTGGTGTTTCCTCCAGCATTTATAGTGGCCTGTCCCTGCCGCTTCCGGTTGTCAGTTTCAGCTGTCCGCTGTAGTGGCCGGTATATTGGGTCCAGGTCGATGTGTTTGTTGATGGAGTTTGTGGATGAGTGCCATGCTTCTAGGAATTCCTTGGCTGTTCTTTGTTTGGCTTGCCCTATAATGGTAGTGTTGTCCCAGTCGAATTCATGTTGCTTGTCGTCTGCGTGTGTGGCTACTAAGGATAGCTGGTCGTGGTGTTTCGTGGCTAGTTGATGTTCATGGATGCGGATCGTTAGCTGTCTTCCTGTTTGTCCTATATAGTGTTTTGTGCAGTCCTTGCATGGGATTTTGTACACTACATTAGTTTTGCTCATGCTGGGTATCGGGTCCTTCGTTCTGTGAGTAGTTGTCTGAGGGTGGCTGTTGGTTTGTGTGCTGTTATAAATCCTAGTGGTCGCAGTAGTCTGGCTGTCAGTTCTGAAATGCTCCTGATGTATGGTAGTGTGGCTAGTCCTTTCCAGCTCGGCTAACAGAACCACAACATCGAGCACCCGAGCTACAAATCTTCACCCAAACTTTGAGAATTAAGTGTATTTAAGTTTCATGTTAATTTCAAATTGAACCAGGAACAGTTCTCCGAACAGTAGTAGTTTAACATGTCTAATTTTAATTGTTTATTTTATCTGCTTGATGCATTAAGACAGCAAGTTTTTGGTTAAATAATGTTCCTGCATTGATTTACAAAAGTAGTGTTGAAGTGAACCGTCTTTTTAATTAACTGTGCCCTGTTTCATTATTGTGGAAAATGAATGGAGAAGGGACAAGTTATAATGCATTTTCCCTCAAGTCTCTCCGTTCTCCCTCTTTTTTTTTCTCTCATTTCCTTCCTCCTCTCCTAAGAGTTCACTGGGGTAAGTTTCTATGGGCACTCAGGTCCTTGCAGTACCCAGCCCTAGAGGAAGTTGTCATTTTTGCAGCAAGACAAGATTGTTTGTCCACTTAAGGAATGATACATTACAATAGAGCCTGATCATGTCCTGACATTCATACTTCAGATAACGAGAAGTATGAATCCTGGCTTAATTTCCCTCGAACCCGGTTGCTCGGACCAGGAATTTTGCTGCCCTGGCTTAGATCTACTAACTGACTACTCCTAGTTTGAATAGTTCTAATTTCTGGAAATGTTGTGTTTGTTTGTTAATAGAGTAGGATAATGATTACAGTATCATTGTACAAAATTGTCTCCTTTGTACTAAGAATCTGGTGGTTATTTAAGAACCTGTAAAAGGCTTTAATGTAAACTGTTGTAGTATTTTTGAAACCCGGTGTATGTCTTTTTTGGATTAAAAGAACCTTAATTAAATGACAGTTTTGTGGTATAAATATATTACTATATTTTAGATTTTATTCCATTGCTATGATGGTATTATGGGTCAATTACCCTTGCTAAACTCATTATCAACCTAATTTGAATTTATTTTCTATAATTTACAAGTATAGTAAAATTGCCTGGTGAAACAGGCAAATTAAGAGCTTTTATTTTGATCATTCCTAAAGTTGCTTATTTGAATTTCAAACTGCAGATTTTGTTTGCATCATTTTAAGATCATCCTTTAATTGGAAGTTTTACATTAACACAATTATTACAAAACTTGTGACAGCAAGTTTAATTTGTTTATTTACATATGTGATAACATTTGGTAACAAACTTTAATGTTTATTTTGGGAACTAACATTGCCTAAAAAAGTTTACTTTAAATAGCACTTTTTACACCATTTAAATTGTTCATTTTGTTACGTATTGATATATGTTCATTTCAATAATATATTTTACACTGTCAATATCTCATATTTACAGTGAGGAGTCTTTGACACTGCCATAATCTGGTTTGCCAGATAGTTCTAAGAACTGAGCAATATGGGTTTATTTTGAAGTAATTGGAAATAGTTTGAAAATGACAGGAATAAGAAGGGAGAGCATATGATCATTACGTTATAAAATTGAATGCTTGCTTTTAAATTAACAGCAATAGATTTTAAGAAAAATAAAATATAGTAGTCATACTAAAATGTAGAGGGAAGATTATTTAAAACATTAGGCATGATTTGTGGATTTTAAAATGAATTGTAAAAGACGACAATGACAAGACACTTTTAATGCTATTAGTGATATTGCATTGTATTAATCTGTGTGAATACCACTTTGTCCATCATGGTAATGCCTTAATCATGGATATTTATGAATGAAAAGCATTGAGTTTTTGAAAAATGAATGTAAAAAATTACAATGGGCTAGCCTCTGAAAATTTAACAGAAACTTTGAGCACCTCATGATCTACTTTTGTCAGATGACAGATTCCAATTTTTGTTTTCTGTATGTGTTGTATAGTTAATTTTTCTGTTTAATTCATAGGAACATCACATTTAAAGCTGTTTCCAACAGCAGGAATAAGATGAGCATCTCCCTCTGAATCGTAAAAGTGGATTTTCGTCAACCACTTACCTTTATTGATCGTTGATTTATTACCTAACATTAGCTTTTAATTAAATATTAATGTTAATTGGGGAAAACATCTTGGTAAATCTGAATTAAAATCTTCTAGTTTTTGAAGGTACTAAGTGTCTAATGTCTAATTTAATTGTTGGCTGTGAACTATCTGTATTGAGTATATAGGCAGTATTTTTTAGATATTGATAACTGCATGGCTTAAATGAAGTGGATGATCAATATATACTATAAAAAGCACAGTTTCAGAAAATAAACATCTTGTATTGTATTTGAAGGAGTAAAAGTTTGGGCCTTTTTATTGTAATTGTCTGTATTTTGTCATTTTGTTCTTGGCTTTCTCAAATAATACTTACTGAAACATTTGCCTTGTCTCCTCTTTTCTTTAAATAATGGGTTGTAGCCTACTGTTTCAGGTGGCATCCATTCTGTTCTTCCGTAACTTCTGACCAACTTGTTTCGTTAAGAACATATTAGTTGTAGGGTTAGGATATGTGGCTCCCTGAACCTGCTCCACCATACAGTACAACTGTAGGTGATCTGATTGTGGACTTTCCTGCTGTTTGCTGCTCCATAAGCATCACCTTCCTTGCTCGTCCAAACTCTGATGGAAACATTTTTGAATTGATAATTCATCCATTCAAATATTGTTTGGGAGTATGAAATCTATGCAGGTTATCAACTTCACCACTGAAAAAGAATGTAGAGTGAAGGGAAGAAAATTGAATTCTGTTACATTATTCTAGTTTTAGTAGGTACTCCGCTTCAACTTGGTTCATTTGAAAGCACTTCTGAAGTCTGAACATTACACATTAAAACCTCACTCCAGAGTTTAAAACATTATTTAGGCTGATAATCCAGTGCACCACTGTGACAAATACTGTGCATTCACCGACACACCTAGTTGAAGCTCAATCCATTCAAAGGAAGGAGTTTTGTATGGCCAATATTTATCAATAACGACAGTTATTCATTCATTTGTAAAATTCTGCTGTGTATAAACAGATGGCCAGATTGATTTTTTTTAAAAAGTGCCTTTGTACCTTCTGGGTAAGATATTATACGAATGTAAGTCATTGTTTGAATCAAAAAAATGCTCATCAGAAATCAACCATAAAATGTCAATAAATGCACTATCTAGTTGTATAGAAGGCTGTACTTTATTTTTGATGAGCAAATGAGTCAAGTTCATTTCTCTCCAGCTGGTTGATTTATGCTGCTCACAAAAGAAAATTTGTTTCCCATTCGTTTGCAAACCTTTATGCTTTTTCAATTATAATTTATTTAACTAAAAGTTAAGGTAAATGAATTGTTCAGCCACATTCTAATTTAAATTTGACTTTAATGGCTTAGTAAGCCATCCCATTCAAATGCAACTAGGGATGAGCAACAATGTGCACATCCCATGAAAGAATAAAGATACAAAAGGATAGCATTTAGGCCATCGAATGCAGGTTTTCTGCAAGAGCAACTCAGCTAGTCTGATCTGCCTATTTTAAAACTTGTGTTCCCTTGCAGCTCTGGAAACCTTTTCAGATAATTAGCTATTTGCTTCTGAAAGTAGTGATGGAACCTGTCTCCAGCACACATGTGGGCTGTGCTTTCCAGATCTGAACCAATTGTTGTTGCATTACCACAAGTTTCCCTATCATCTCTGGTTCTTTTACCAATTACCTTGTTGTTTTCTGGTTTTTAACTTTTCTATGATTGATTTCACCAATTACTGTGCCCAAACTCATGATCTTAAGCACCTCCTCTCCTGTGTGGTTGGCAGTCAAATTTTCAGCTACAGGTATATTGCATTTGTGTAGAGTGAATAATTCTGCAGAAGGAACTCTACAAGGGAATCCTTGTTATAGCCTTGCTTTTCAACTTTATCAATAATTTGTGTGATACCATTAGGATGTATCCTTAAAATTGTTGCTGGCACAAGTTAGTATTGCAGATAAATCACCCAACACCAACTTTGGAGGAATGGCCTGAATGTGGTACATATCCTTCAGCAAAGACAATGTATTACTCCTGCATTCTGTAAATGCATTTAAACAGCATGCAGTTATCATTGGGGTTCTTGAGGTGCATTAGTAGTGGCCCTACCTCACGACCAGAGGCATAGGTTTAACTTTTATCTGCTCTAGAGGTGTGTCATAACATGTCTACTCAGAGGTGCTGTTGGGGAGCAGTTGTAGTGTCCCTACCTCTGAGCCAAGAGGCCCAGATTTAAGTCCCAGCAATTCCCAGAGGTGTGTGATGACATGATTATACATTACCATCATACAGTTACCTATTTATAGATCTAGAACAGCAGGAGCTGGGGAATTATTGGTTTCACAACACCAGTTTTTCACTTTCAATTAGTTGTAAATTTCTAGCTAGGGCAGTTAGAAATATTATTCATGCTCTATAGAATGCCTTGTCCGAGCCACATTTAGAAAACTGTGCCTGTTATTTACTTAATTTGGTGAGAGATGTTGTGACTGTGGCCTTTTATACAACTCCCACTCTACAAAGGGTTTAAATGATAATTTCCAAAATTACACATTGTCCAATTAATACCTTGTTTGTCTTATTAAATAAAATTCACAGTTCCCTCGTTCTGCTGGCATTGTTATTTGCATTGTTGGGATGTCACTTGGGTAGCATAAGATGGTTCAGTTACTGGGAACAAGGGTCACAATGAGAGAGGGGTTCAGAATAACATATGGAGAAGGGACCTTCTTGGAGGATGGAATCTGTAAAACCTCTGAGGCAGCATACTTGAGCATCTTTAAGGTGGAGGAGGTAGATTCTTGACAAATGTTCTTGAGTGTTGAAGAGTATTAGCTGTACCTAATTATAGCCAATTCAAACATGGGCTAAAAAGCTGAATTCCAGAAGTGAGGAAACACCACCACCTGCAAGTCTCCCTCCAAGGCACTCACCATCCTGACTTGGAAATATATCACCACTCCTTCACTATCACTGGGTCAAAATCCTGGAATTCCCTCCCTAAGGGCACTAAGAGTCAACTGACGGAGGTGGATTACAACAGTTCAAGAAGGCAGCTCACAAACACTATCTCAAGAGCAACTAGAGATGGGAATAAATGCTGGCCGGCCAGCCAGCCAGCGATGCTCACATCCCATGAATGAATAAAACAAATCTCCAATAAGAGACAATTTAATAACTGCTACATGATATTCAATGGTGCTACCATCATTGAATCCCCATGATCAATATCCTTGGGGTTATCATTGACTAGAAGCTCAACTGGACTTTCCATATAAATGCAGTGGCCATAAGAGCTGGTCAGAGGCTTAAGAATACTGTAGTAAGTAACTAAACATCTGACTACAAGACAAGTCAGGAATGTGAGACAATACTTCCTATCTGCTTGGATGGGTGCAATTCCAACAATGCACAAGCTTCACATCATCCAGGATTGGTCGATTGGCACCACATCCACAAATATTCACTCCTTCCACCACTTTCACTCAATAACAACAGTAATCTTGAAAACCAATTATGATTGATGAAAGTTCCTATGATTTTTAAAGTATGATAATCATTTGAAGATACAGTCAATGAAGTCTACAAATGGTTGATCATTACTTTCGTTGGCCATTGTGAAGCATACATGTTTTAAGTATCAAAATCTTGATATTAACATCATTGAGACCGAATGTAGAGTAGTAGGATTAGGGGAAAACCATTTTTTCAATTAAGAGTTTAGACTTTTTTAAGATGCATTATAGTCAAAGAATTAATTCATACCAGAGTCAAGAACGTAAATAGGAGTAAACATTGTTCCATGAAACCTGCTCTTTCATTCAGTAAGAATGGAATGCAATATTTAAATATATATTTTAATTCCATTTTGGAATTAAAGTTTTAATTCTGAACCATACTGATTATTTTATAACAATTTGTAATCAATAGTAACAATGTAAACAATTCAACAGTACTGTTCCTATAACATTAATCAAAATAATACAAACTTTTTTAGATAACCAATACAATAGAATTGACGACAATAGAAATTCAGGAAATAAATTCAGTAGAGATGTCCAAACCCATGTTAATTCAAATGAAAAGGTACAAAGACAAGTATTGTTTAATTAAGTTACACATGAAACCTAACCAAATGTTTATGACCATGTGCCACCAGTAGTATCTATTTAACACAAATGATGAAAAACACTTGCCATCCCCAAAACTTTTATAATTTGTTTATTACCAGTAGAAAGTTTTGGTTAGAAAGTTTGCAGCTGCATTTAACCAAGTTCCATTTGTGTTTTCCTTTGCACCAGTTTGTGAAATAGCTTTATTATGCTGTATTTCTGGGCTTTCATCCTCAGGAAGATAATCAGGCAAATTCAGACTTTCTACTATTTTTGCATTACTGGTGCAAAAAGGAATGATATCCTGTAAAACAAGATACACAGTATAAATATTTATATGATCATTGAACCTGGTTATTTACATTTTTGGTTTTAGTTTTCAAATGAATTTATGTATAACAAACATGATTCGTGATGCAATTTTCATTGAGCACCATGCTGACTTGCCCTTCTTGCATGGTCTTCCATACTGTTAATTTTAGATAAAATTTAAAGAGGTTAGTAACATAAAACTCAAGTGTAGAAGTTCATATTTGGCATTGATGACTTCTTTTTCATGGTAAATAGCTTCTCCACAAGCTCAGGCAGCACTTTGTAATGTGGCTTACAAATATATGAAAGGATAGCTCAAAACAACATTATATGTAATATATATTCATTTTACCTCTTTTCCATCCTTGTTTTTCACAACTTGATAAGCTTGTAATATTTTTGTTGCTGTAATTGCTGACGCAAGAGACTGTTGTAAAATAAAAACATTACAAACGATTCAGTTTAGTTGTGAAAAATAACTTGTTTTGTATGAAATTGATTTGCTTGATATGTAACAAAAATAAGTTGTTCACAAGGCCATTTCATCAAAAACAATACTTTCATGGCAAACAGGATGCCATTATTACAATTCTATGTCAGTTCATGGGCATTAATGTTTATAAGAATCTCAGAATTATTACTGCACAGAAGGAGGCCAGTTAGCTCATCATGAATACATTGGCTCTCTTAATGAGCATTATGACTCCGTGCCATTCTCTTTTTTTCCCCCACCCTCTATAATCCTGAATATGGTGTCAATTTAAATAATCATCTAATGCACTTTTACATGCTTCCATTGAACCTGTCTCCACCACACTTGCAGCACTACTCCTTGCTATATGTTTTCCACATCACGTCTACTTCATTTGCAAATAACTTGCATCTTTTACCTTTCATTCTTGATCTTGTTATGAGGGGGGACAGTTTCTCTTTATGTATTTTATCTAGCACCTCTAACTTTTGAAAACTTTATGGTCTGGTAAGTCATAGTGACTTAACCTTTATAAATAAAACAAAGGAGCTGTATGCTTTATTAATTTCTCACTGTAATTTTTCATCTCTTGCACTGTCACCTTCAGTGACTTATGCATATCTTTACCCAGGTTTCTCAGCTCCCACATACCCTTTCAGGTAGTGCCCTTTATACTATATCTCCCATGTTATTTCTATAAAAATCCATTATCTCACCTCTCTGCACTGAACATCAGCTGTCACTTAGCCACCCATTCCAACAACTTGTCAATATCCCTTTCTAGTTTTCCACTGCTCTCCTCACAGTTTACAATGCTTCCAAGTTTTTCATCTCTTGCAAACCTGGAAACTGTCCTCTGCACACCAAGATCTAGATCATTAATATTAATCAGGGAAAGCAGGAGTCCCAGGACTGACCCCAAGGAAGTCCACTACAAACCTGAAAAACATCCATTAATATTATTCATTGTTTCCATGTAGCTACTGTCCCATTTATTCCAATAACTATAACCTGGCTCATAAATCTGATGTGTGGTACTGTATCGAACACCTTTTTGAAATCCATATACACCTATTATCAACACCATTACCCTCCCTCATCAACACTCTGTTACTTCTTGAAAAATATCTGGTAAGTTTATTAAACACAACTTTTCCTGAAGAAAGTCATTCTAGCTCTTCCTAATCAACTCATATTTTTCCAAATGGCTATTAGTTTCCCACATAATTGTTTTAAGAATAAAACCAAAATTTGCAAGAGCTGGAAATCCAAAAGAGAAATTTCTGGAGAAACTCAGCATCTGGACAGAAAGCAGAGTCAATATTTCAGGCCTAGTGACCCTTCATCAGAACTGTGGTGTGACCACCTCTAAATGTGTTATTTTAAAAAAAGTGGTTTCCTACTTCATGGATACACAACAGTGAGGTTACCTTCTTGGAACAGATACTCAGTGTATTTCATAAATGGGAAGAGATTATAAAGTTTAGATTTACAAAGGAACCTCGGTGTCCATATTAATTTGTCACTGAAGACTAACATGAAGGTGCAGAAGGCAATTAAGTGGGCTAATGGTATGAGAGCCTTTTTCATAAGAGGATTTAAATTCAGGAGTAGCAAAGTCTTGCTTCAGTTATATTGATTAGACTGACTTAGAGTCATCACTGTAGTTGGGGTCCCCTTGCATTAGAATGTTTATTGTCATTGAGATAGTTTCAACAGACCTGTTCCCAGGAAAGTGGACTAACCAAGTGATGAGAGATTGGGGAAATTCGTCATGTATTCATAAAAGTTTTGAAGATGGAGAAATAATCTCATTGAAACCTCCAAAATATTTAAATACGGGGTAGATGAAGGTTAAGATGGCGGATCTGATCAGGGATACAATTTCGAAGTAAGGGGCAAGTCATTAGTGAGGATTTGTTTTATATACAGAGCTTTGCGAATCTTTGGATTTCCCTACCAGTGGGCTTGGAAGTAGAGATTAGTATTTAGAAATATGGCGATAATGTCCAGGAATATGGCATTTATGTGGGAAAATGACATTAAGTGGATGATCATCAATAACTGTATTCATGGAGTGGAGGAACCGGTGTTGGAAGTGGGGTGTTGAATGTGTTGCATAACACTGTAATCTTTTGCTATAAATTCTGTGTCTTATGGTCCTACTCCACAAGCAGCTGATGAAGGAGCAACGCTCCAAAAGCTAGTGCTTCCAAATAACCTGGTGTTGTGTTGGACCATAACCTGGTGTTGTGTGATTTTTAACTGTATTCTTGGAGATAGTGGATGCATTGGTAGTAATCTTCCAATGCTCCTTAGATTCTGGAAAGGTCCCAGAGGATTGAATAACTGCTAATGTAACACTTTTATTTAGTGAGGAAAGAGACAAAAGAAAAGTAATTATAGGCCAGTTAGCTTAACATTTGTTATTAGGAAAATGTGACAGTCTATTGTAAAGGATGTTTATAAACAGCATTTAGAAATGTATAATACAATCAAGCAATCAGCATGGCTTCATGAAGGGGGATATCATGTCTGACAAATTTACTAAATTATTTGAGAAAGTAAAAGCAATATTGATAAATAAGATGCAGTGAATATCACATTTGGATTTTCAGAAATGTTTGGGATAAGGTACCACACGTTAGGCCACTTAAGAGAATAGCTCACGGTGTTGGAGATAGTGCATTAGCATGGACAGAGGATTGGTTAACTAATAGGAGACAGAGTTGAGATAAGAGGGGCATTTTCAAGGTGAAACCTGTAATTAGTGGTGTGCCAAAGGGATCAGTGCTGGAGTCACAATTATTTACAACATATAAATGACTTGGATAAGGAACATGAACGAACAATAAACAAGTTTGCAGATGATATGAAAATGGGTGGGAAGCCAAGTGGTGAGGATGACTACAGTGGGATATGGTCAGGTTAAGGTGAGTGAGCCAAATTTGGCAGCTGGAACATAATGTGGGGAATTATGAGGCTTTATACTTTAGCAGGAATAGAAAGCTAAATATTATTTAAAGGGAGAAAGATTTCAGAAAGCTACAGAACAGATAGACGAGGACTCTGAAATCTATGAATCAGAGAAAGCTAACATCCCACTACACTGGGTAATAGGTAAGGAATATTGACCCTTATTTCAAACAAAATGCAGAATAAAAATAGGGAGTTTTACTAAAACTGTACAAGGTGCTAGTCAGCCCTTAGGTAAAATGCTCTGAATACTTTTGGGCCCTTTATCTAAGGAAGGATAGACTGTCAATAGAGGCAGTCCAGCGAAGGTTCACCAGGTTGATACCAGAATGGAAGGACTATCTTATGTAGAGATTTGAGTAAACAGGGCTTGTACTGTTGGAAAATAGAAGAATGGGAGGCAACTTTATTTAAACATTCTTAGGAGACTTGACAGGGTAGATGCGGAAAAGTTGTTTCCTTTTATGGGAGAGTCTAGGACCAAAAGGCATATCTAGAATAAGGGGTTACACATAACGACAGAAACGAGGAGGAATTTTTCTCTCTGAGGATTGTGAATCTATAGAATTCTTTACTGTAGGGGGCTGTTGAGGCTGGATCATTGAGTATACATTCAAGGCTGAGACAAAATTTTAATCAGTAAGGGAATCAAGAGTAATGGGGAAAAGGCGGGAAAGTGGAGTTGAGGATTATCAGATCAACCATGATCTCATTGAATGGTGGAGCAGACGTGGATTGAATGGCCTCCTTCTGTGTATTTTAGTCTTATACAGTTGCAAGTCTTTTTCTTTTTAAAACAATCTGGATAATGAAATAAAAAGGGATGTTTTAAAAACATCCACATAAAAATACGTACATAATGTGGTATTGCACGATAGTGAAATAAAACACATTACAATTATACACAAAACAAAGATCCTCGTTATTCAGAAGTCTGGTATTCACTGTGGGAAGGGTAGGGAACATGATGAAATTTGACTTTGGCACATGCACAAGATGCACAGTAGCAGATCAATCATCAGTTTATAACCCTATCCTTTTTTTTATTTCCATGAGCTTCAATTATAAATTGCATCATACATTGCAACTGTCTGATCAGCTGACAGAAAAATGCTACCAGACATCCTCTGATTGATAAGTGCAGCACAACAAATTTTGTAAAAACACAAAATGATCAAAGCCTACTTGGCACAACTAGCCCACGTCATTTATGCTTCATTTCATCCATTCTTCCTCATCTAAATTATTAGCATTAATCCTCTTTTTTTCTCATGTGTTCGACTATCTTTTAATTGCACTCAAACCTAAAGTTTGTTCTTCTCACCAATGCCTGTGTAAAGGAATGTCCTTTGAAGTCATTATTTGATTTCTAATTGGCTACTTCATCAAACCTTTTTCTATTTTCTTCAGTGAGATTCCATTACCTTTCCTACAGCTGAAGGTAAACTGACTGATGCATGGTTCTCTGAGCATCTTAAATCTCTATTTAAGAAATGAGATAGACATTAGCCGACCATACTCCTCTGCCATTACAACTTTATCAAATTAATTATTAAATATGTGCAATAGCACTGCAACTATCGCTGTCCCAGATTATTTTAAATGTATGATTGCAAGCTATCTGGATCAGGGATATTATCTGAATTTGATAAATTTAATATTTCTTACTAATTTAATTATTTCTAATCTCTTCTGATTTCATGCCCACCTGATCTATCTATCTGGCAAATCTGACAACTTTGACTAATTGATTATTTAATATTTCTATCATTTCGTTATTGCTGCTGGGACTTTATCCTGTCTATCCATTAGTAGCTAGTGGTTCTATTCCTATCCTCATCTCCTCCTTTGATTTCTATAATGGTAAACCATGTTAATACTTTTCATTACATTCCATGATAATTTAACTTTGTTATTCCTCTTTACCTTCCTAATTGTTTATGATTTCTCTCCTACATCAGTACACACGCCATGTACCAATGCAACTTTTCACCCAGCACAGACACAATGGAATGATTGGCCTCTCTCTCTGTGCCACGTCTTTTCTATGATTGTATGGAACTTGAGCAATCTATCAAATTGAATTACTGCTTTAATTTCCTGTAAATACATACCAAGAACATCTTCAGGACCAAATATTCAAGGTATGTTCACATAAATAAAGAAGCCTTCCACATTACTTTCATAATAGCACATTCACAGCAGCAAAGGAACCCATTCAGCCCATCTTCTTCATGCTAAGAAAGTGCTATATGGCATAATCCCACTGTTAACTCTAAATTGCAGCACTTCCAGTGCATATGAAATTAGGTTTTAAATGTGGCAAGGGTTTCTCTACTACAGTTGCTGGGAATGAATTGCAGACCTTCACCAGCCTCTGGGTATGAATTTAGCTGTTTCTGATCAGAGAAGTATATGTGTTTACTGCTTCTGTGTGTGCATGGGACTTCAATACAGATATTAGAATCAGTAATAAACATGCCAAATCAGAGATTAAAGCCCAAAATCAGCCAGAAATTTTAAAATTCTCACCTCAACTTTAAGATCAGAATAGATTCTGATGACACAACGCTGAAGAGCTATTTGGAATGTAAAGCTAATGACACCATTAACTTTTAATAAAGCTTCTTCACAGATATTTTGGCTATCCTGCAAAATATTAGAAAAAAAGGTTTACGATCAGCATATTTTAATTTTGCTATCACAAAATACAATCGGACATGAAACACAATAAAATATTGATGAGAGGTATCACTTGTAGGAATCTCAGCCCCTGCATTTAATAACTAACAGATTCCAAATTCCACTTTTACTCAATCACCAGAGTATCTCTGTTCATGCTAACTACGTATAGTAATTTTCAATGAGTGAAATACATTTTTATAAGTTTAAGATCTGAAGTTTGGAAATAATTTGAGGCTAGGAATATTGACCCTCTATTACTGGTAGCTCATGTTAAGCATGCAATTGGGTTAACAGTTTCCAGTGATTTTATACATTGCAAGTTACCTCTCATAGGAAAACTACTCCTAAAGTATTATCTTTTACTAATTTAGAGTAATTTAGCACGGAATCAGACCCTTCGGTCCAACTTGTCCAGGCCGACCATGTTTCCTAAACTGAACTAATCACATTCCTATGCGTTTGGCCCATATTGCCCTAAACCTTTCCTATTCATGTATCAATCCAAATGTTGTAATTGTATTCGCCTCTACCACTTGTTCTGGAAGTTTGTTCCATATATGCACCATACCTCCCACCTTAAACCCATTAGTTTTTAAACTCCCCTACCTGGGGAACAGACCTTGGCTATTCACCTTATTTATCTATCGCACTCATGATTTTATAAACCTATTTAAGGTCATCCCTCAGACTTCTACGCTCCAGTGAAATAAATTCCAGCCTATCTAACCTCTTGTTATAACTCAAACCCTTCAATCTCAGTAGCATCTTTGTAAATTTTTTCTGCCCCCTTTCCAGTTTACTAACATCCTTCCTATAGCAGGGCAATCAGAATTGTATGCAGTACAAACGTGGCCACACCAATGCCTTGTACAGCCACAACATGACGTCAAGACTGCACATGTAGCCAGTATGCTGAAAACAATTATTCTTGCAAACCCTATTCACTTCACTTTAACATTGGGAGAGGGAACAATTCTAAGAATTGTTGATTGCTGCTTTAATGCAATTATAGATTTATATAGTGACATGAACCATTTACGTACATTTCTTTTTACAATAGGTAATTTTTCTCATCACTAATTTTGATGGTCAGAAAATCATGCACGCACAAATTTATGGTCTGCACTGCTGGTTGGAAAGGCTCTCTGCTTGGACCAGATAGTTGGAAAATTACATATTACATTTACTTATTTTTTAAAAATCTGATAAACTCTCATAGAAAGATTCTAAGTCAAAGCATTGCATTGATCTACAATTTCTATAAACTCTCTCAAAGAAGGTAATACTAAAACACATAATACAGTTCTTTTAAAAATAGTAATTATCAGAATATGAAAGCATGACTGCAAGATCCCAAAATAAATACTGGCTAGGTTGTCAAAAAAACTGACCTTTTGTGTAATACTATGAGATCTTCAAGTTCACCTGAAAAGGAAAACATGGTACCTCAAATAGTAAGATCCATGGTTCTGCACAGGTGTCTGTCTACATTTTTCCGAGTCTTTGGAGTGGATTTATAATCTTTTGACTTGATAGCGAGAATGCTATTACTGAGTTATAAATGATATTCTCTTCCAAAGCTCTGGAATTCCTTCACACAATTCTCTGAATAATCTACAATATCTGACTATTTTTAAAAAACTGTATTTGCACAAAGAAACAAAGTTTTACAAACCATTTGATACTGCCTTCTCATCTATTAAAATACTGCTCTTGAAGTCCCAATTATTAACTGCAAAGAATTTCAAAGCTCAAAACTCATTAGACCATATTTCACATAATAAACCTAAAAATTGAGAGAGAGAATATAACTATTTTAATAGGATTTGCACATTTTTCCCAAACTAATCATTTAAATTTCTGTGTTGTTGAAAGCAGAGATAATTCAATCAATTCTCACCATGTTATGTAGTCCATCTATTTGTAGTGTGATTGTTTTTGCTTTCTTAATTGTGCTGTTAACGAAAAACTGGGCTGGCACACGTTTTGTACTGCTAGAATTATGAATTCTTGCTTTGACAGTCTGTACAGGCTTCTTCAACAGTTCATAAATTTCTGTTGCCAAAACGTTGATGCCTTCTGATGTGTCGTCCCTATCACAAAAATGGGCAATTATACAAGCATCAACATTTCACAATTTTATAAATGAGTAACTAAAGAGTAGCTTGAACTATACTTCAGAGAACAAAGCTATGATGAATACAATGCAGGTTAAACAGACACATTGATGCCACCAACACTTCCACAGAGCTTGACCAAATGCTAAATTTTCTTTCAGAGGGAAAAATTAAAACCAGAAGCCACTGAGAAAGAAGAATAGGTGAAAATAAGTCTGACTTCTCCAACTCCTTTTAGCTAATCTTCGAGTGACAATGACAGACATTTGTTAATTTTCTCAGTTCTGGATGGAATGTGAAATGAGTGAAAAGTCAAAGTTTGTGCGAAGATTTGTAGCTCGGGTGCTCGTTGTTGTGGTTCTGTTCGCCGAGCTGGGAATTTGTGTTGCAGACGTTTCGTCCCCTGTCTAGGTGACATCCTCAGTGCTTGGGAGCCTCCTGTGAAGCACTATGATGGAACAGTTAAAGAGATGCTGATTGCATTACTGAACAATTAGCATTTCATGTTTGCAGTTACATGCAACAGTGGGTGTTCAATCTGAACTAGAACTTGAAAGAGGAAAATTTCCTATTCAGAATTTTGGTCTCGTTTTGACTTGAACTGAATTAACTGCACCAATAATTGTGAATACAGGATCTCCAGACATTAAGGGCATATTTTTTGACTTCAGTTGAAAATAAAGTAGTTGTAATTAGACTAGCTGAAAGAAAGTGTTCTCCTCAACCTAATTGTATCTCAGACAGACAGCTAGCATCATCATAATAAACACAAAAATTATTTGGTGGGTTTCCAATTCCATGTTGTCGAGCACAGCAAACAATTAATTGAGGCTGCATTTGAGCTGTTTGTGAAGTACCATATTCTCTAACAATCCAAAACATTTAGTTGAGATAGAAGGGTGCAATATGAGGAAGAGATTTTGTCTACATCATTCCAACGCCATGTAGCTTAATCTGCTCTAAGTTTTGGCATTGGCTCACTGTTATCAAAATGGGAAAGAGAATCTGTGTTCAAAGGAAGAAGAAATAAAACAAACATCAAAGCTGTTAACCTTTATGAAGATCAAGGTGAAAGTTCACAATGGTTGCTTTGTCATTTATACATTGTCCATCCAAGTTGAATATTAATGCCTGAGCAATGCGAAGGTGGAAAAGCCTCAGAATAATCCAGCACAAGTCTACATTATGCTATGTGAAGAAAAAGGCCACCATAACTATTCCTTAAAAACAGCCTAATCATAATTGTATGTAATGGCAACAACAAACACAAGGAGCAAAGACTGTCCAAAACAGTCGGCAAGCCTATATACTGCACATGAAGATGGCAGTCAAAATTTTCACTTCGCCTAAATAAACTATATAATTTCTGCCTTTACACTTGAACTAATGACTAGATTCAATGCAGCCGATAGGTAAAGAAATAGAAATTTAGTGACATTTTTAAAAGTTTAGAAGCTTTAAATATGGTAATTCCAAAAATCATACTAAAAGCATGTTAAGAATAGCTATCACTGAAAACTAGAACTTACATTGAATGTTACAATTCTCTCAAATGCACAGAATTTTCCACGACTGGTAGAAGTCACTTACCTTTTCTGTAGTCTCTCAAGATTGCTCACCAATCCTAACTCATTTTTCATTATCTCTCTATTAGAGGGACATTCTGCCAGATTATGCAGTGCCTAACAGGATTATACAACACCAGTCAAAATGATCCAAAAGAAATATAACAAATAACAGTATAATTCATATTTAATTATATAATATGAAAACAAAACTACTAGCAAGATAATTCATTATGCAGTCTGAGTGATCTTAAAATGAAAAGGCATTAATTCTCAAAGTTTTTTTGGGAGGGGGATGTTTGCAGTTCTATTTCACCCACATAAGAAAATTAAATACAACAATTATCAAAAAATTGGAGGTTTAGAAGGAGTATAAGAAATCTTCTGAATTCATCCAATATTGGAAACATACACCTATATTTCACAAGAATTCTCTATGGGTAGACTGGTAGATGCTTAGTGATGAGAATACAATTGCAATCAAAAAAGTGTGGCACTGGAAAAACATAGCTAGTCAGGCAGCATCCGAGGAGCAGGAAAGTTGACTTTTTGGGCATAAACCCTTCATTAGGAATGTGGTGAAGGGTTTACGTCAGAAATGTCAACTCTCCAGCTCCTCGGATGCTGCCTGACCGGCTGTGCTTTTCCAGCCCTACACTTTTTGACTCTGATCTCAAGCATCTGCAGTGCTCACCTTGTCCTAGAATACAGTTCCAGCTTGGTAAATACCTTATGGTGTTGTTCTGAAAACAATGGAGTAAATATGCACAATTTTCAGTCTGAGAAAGTTAATGTTGGTAAAAAGTGCTGGATGGTGTAATCGCTTCTTACACATTTGACTCACCAGAAGTAAATTCAATGGCATTACAGAAAATCAAGCAATTTTGTTTTTAATAGATATTTTTATTAGAAATTTAACATTTTTACAAGTTTACAAAAATAAACAAAACTCTCAGATATAAACATTGATATACAATTAGCTCAAATATACAATAGCCAAAATTTGACAAAAAAAAAACAAAACAACAAAAAAAAAACCAAAAAGAAAAAAAACCAAACAAACAAAACTCAACTATCTACTAATCTAACCTACAACTAACCAGGGTGTATATTTAAGTCTCTTACATGCTCGGAATGTGTTAGCATCAGATATGATAAAACCCGTATTCGTGCGGGATTCCTCCCCCGAGGGGCCCCGGACCAGCCAGGTTTGTAATCTCAATTAAATAAAAGCCCTTGTTAGGATAGCCGAAATATCTGTATTTATGTAATTCAAAAAGGGCTGCCATATTTTATAAAGTAATTCGGTCTTTCGGTGCACCATATTTGTAAGGAAGTCAAGGGGAATACATTCCATAATTAGTCTATGCCAATTTGAAAGTCCAGGGGGGCCCTCCGCCACCCAGTTCATCAAAATATTTTTCCTTGCACAGAAAGAAAGAATAGAAAATAGTCTCTTCCCGTACGTGTCCAGGGAGGGAAAGTTCGAAAAGCCCAAGAGGAGAGATACGGGATCCACTTTTATTTCCGTTCCTAAAATTTCTGTCAGGGTACTTGCTACTTTAGTCCAATATCTACGGATCTTATGACAGGTCCATAAGCAATGTACAAGAGTGCCCACCTCTATTTTGCATTTAGGACACATTGGAGATGCTCCTGCCTTAAATTTTGCCAATCGAACCGGTGCTATATGGGCCCTATGAAGTATCTTCAGCTGGATAGCCTGGGTTCTGTTACAAATAGTAATTCTTCTAGCATTTTCCCAGATATCATTCCACATTTCTGTGGAGATTTCTAGTCCCAAATCCTGATCCCATGTTTTAAGCAGATTATCCATATCTCCCGATACTTCATCATGTAGTAAATGATAAATATTACTGACGGAAGATACCCCCACTGGTCGTAGGACACTACATTCTCTATCGGATTTATAAAGACTATCTAATAACGTAGTCTTCTTCTGTATATAATCTCGAATTTGGAAGTATCGAAAGAGGTCTCCATTGGGTAATCCGAATTTCTGACGCAGCTGTCCGAAAGACATCAGGACCCCATCTTTAAATAAATCCCCGAGACATGAGATACCCCTGGATCTCCAGAGTTTAAAAGTGGCATCTGTTAACCCCGGTTGGAATCCCCATGCTCCCACTATCGGTGCATAGGGGGATGTTTTATGTGAATTACCCTCATTTTGCCGCATTATATTCCAAGCCTTGATTGTATTTAGTATAATAGGGTTTTTACAGTGATCTGTAATGATTTTCCTCTTGTCTGAGAATAAAAGGTTAATAAGTGGGTATTTTACTTGAGAAGCCTCGATGTCCAACCAGATTGATTGTGGATCAGACAAGACCCAATCAGCTATGTAACTTAATAGGGAACTTAATTGATATTTCCTAAAATCTGGGAAGTCCAATCCACCCCTTGCCTGTGGAAGCTGTAGCTTCTTCAGCTTAATGAGGGGCCGCCTATGATTCCAGATAAAGGAACTCAGCCAGCCGTATAATTTACATAAAGCCGTCCTCGGCAGCATCACCGGAAGCATTCTCATAGGATATAGGAGACAGGGTAGGATATTCATTTTGATTAATGCTATTCTACCCAACCAGGAAATTGGCAGGTCTCCCCATCGCTGGAGGTCCTGCCTTATCCTTTCCAATAAATACACAAAATTAGCCTTATACAACTGACCAAATACTGGAGTAATAAAAATGCCTAAATATAAGAAACCCTCCAGGGACCAGCGAAAGGGAAAAAGGGAACCGTCCGCTAAGCGGGGTATCACAGCAAGGCCACCCATTGGCATAGCCTCCGATTTTGAAAAATTAATTTTATAGCCTGAGAATGCACTAAATGTATTAATAACTTGGATTAAGCGAGGTATGGACATTAAAGGGTTACTGAGGAATAGAAGAACATCATCTGCATAAAGGGTAATTTTATGTTTATCTGTACCAATCCTTGGGGCCACTATATTAGGATCAGCTCGTATAGCTTCTGCTAGTGGTTCAATTATTAGCGTGAATAACAATGGCGAGAGGGGACATCCCTGACGGCAGCCCCTACCCACACTGAAGCTATCCGAGCCTAATCCATTGGTAACCACAACTGCTTTGGGATCACTATACAATGTTGAGATCCATTTGGTAAACACCTGTCCAACACCAAACCTCTCCAATGTGTAAAACAAATATGACCATTCGACCCTATCAAATGCCTTTTCCGCGTCTAATGAAACCACTACTCCTGGTATCTTTCCCTGATGACAAGCTTGAATCATATTCAGAGCCCTTCTAACATTATTGGATGATCTACGGCCCTTAATAAACCCCGTCTGATCCTCCTTTATAATATGTGGTAGTATCCTTTCTAGTCTCAGTGCTAACGTTTTAGAGAGGATTTTAAAATCTACATTTAGCAAGGATATTGGTCTGTATGATGTACAATCTTCTGGGTCCTTTCCTTTTTTAAGGATAAGAGAGATATTTGCCTCTTTCAGCGAAGGCGGGAGACAGCCCTGACTATATGCATAGTTATACATGTCCATAAGTGGACCAACCAGTATTTCTGTAAATTCTTTATAGAATTCAGCTTGAAAGCCATCTGGGCCCGGCGCCTTACCATTTTGAAGGTGCCTAATTGCATCAACTATTTCTTGGGGTGTAAGAGGAGCATTTAGGACCGATACTTGTTCCGGAGTTAGGTCTGGAAAAGTCAAATTTTTAAAAAATGACTGCATCCTCTTCGTCCTATCTTCACAATCCTGTGATTTATATAACTCAGAATAGAATTTTCTAAAGGTCGCATTAATCTTTTTATGGTCATGAGTCAAAATACCCGTACTTTCCTTGATAGACAAAATAGAAATGCTAAGTATCTACCCGGTTTGTCGCCATATTCATATAACCTTTGCTTTGCAAATAGTATTTCCCTCTTAGTCGTTTGAGTAAGTGTAGTGTTTAGAGCTGTCCTAAGAGCTGTAATCCTTTGCAATTTAATAATAGAAGGTCT
This sequence comes from Chiloscyllium plagiosum, assembly GCF_037043375.1. NCBI lineage: Eukaryota > Metazoa > Chordata > Chondrichthyes > Orectolobiformes > Hemiscylliidae > Chiloscyllium > Chiloscyllium plagiosum. Next base: position 100,094,968 of record NW_028270141.1, read on the forward strand.
ATCAGTGTATGCTGTTTCAGCCGCTTTTAAGCGGGCTTCAAGCAGACGCTGTTGTTCTCCCTTTAATTTCTTCTGGGTCGCTGAGTAGGAGATGATCAAGCCTCGCGTGTAAGCTTTGATGGTCTCCCACATCATTGACGGGTTGCTAACTGTACCTGAATTAATTTCTAAAAAAGTTTTAAATTCTTGAGAGAAGTACTTTACAAATTTACTATCTTTCATTAAGAAGGGGTCCATACGCCAATGCCGAGGGGATGTCCCACTGTTCCTCGCCTTAGTTTCAATATATACAGCAGCGTGGTCAGAAATTGCTATATTACCTATTTTACAGGATGATATGGAATTTAAAAAAATCGAGGGGGCAAAAAACATATCAATTCTGGTATGACATTTATGTGGATTAGAGTAGAAAGAAAAATCTCTACCCTGTGGATGAAGACATCTCCATACATCTACTAATCCTAATTCTTTGTTCAGATCAATCAATTGTCTAGATCTGGGAGATACTCCTGCAGTACTCTTGGGAATCCTGTCTATTCCGGATCCATAATACAATTAAAGTCTCCCCCTATAATTATATGACGGGCATCAAAAGCCATCAATTTTGAAAAGGCTTCCGTTATAAATTTAAAGGGGTGTGCCGGGGGGCAGTACAAATTTAAAATCCCATATTCCTCTCCATTTATGAGGGCTTTAATCAAGATATATCGTCCAGATTCGTCTTTTATCTGCTTTAGGATTTTGAAAGGGAAATTCTTCCGAACAAGAATAACAACTCCCCTGCTTTTTGAGCTAAAAGAAGAAAAAAAGGCCTGATCAAATCCTCCCTGTCGTAATTTCAAGTGTTCTTTATCTGACAGGTGTGTCTCCTGTAGGAGAGCTATATCAACTCTTTCCTTCTTAAGATTTGATAATATTTTCTTCCTTTTAAGTGGCGAATTACTCCCCTTGACATTCCAGGTGCACCACTTAACCGACTGATCAACCATAATCCTCTGGGCCAATCCGAGACCCCTCGGGAGGGGGAACCCTATAAGCAATTTTTAAAATTGAGATAGTAATTAGAATATAATTATTTAATCACCAGAGGGTACTAAGTCATAATCTAATTTGTACTGAAGGAAAATATTCAAAACATGAGGTGTAAGCAGTAGATTAAAATAGAAAATTGCATACCTGAAGGGCACAATGCAGTACTTGCAGATTGCAGTGTTCCAGGAACAGCACGAGGCCTGGAAGACATCCCTTGTCTTTGACAATAGCTTCTCTATTCTGCGGTTCTGAAGCCAAGTCCCTCAGTTGACTAACTACAGCCAAAGCATCCATCATCTTGCATGTCATTCACTGCAATTTTGCACAAACAATTGGATCACAATTGTTGACTGATTATAATTTATAGATTTTAGTCATTTGTAGAAAATGCATTTTAAATTATTTTTAATGTTCTGTAATACCATAAGACTTAGGAGCAAAAGTAGGCTGTTTGACCCATCAAGTTTGCTTGCCATTCAACGAGATCATGGCTGATCTGATAATCCTCAACTCCATTTTCCTACATTATCCCCATAATTCTTGATTCCTTAAATGATTAAAGATCTGTCTCAGCCTTTAAGATACTAAACAACCAAAATTCCACAGATTCACAAACCTGTCAGAAGAAATTTATCCTCATTTAAATGGCTGACCTCTTACCATGAGATTAGACTTTCTGATCCCTCTGTGTTTCAGCTTTTTGCAGTGTTTCTCCACTTAAATAATATTCAGCTTTCTCTTCTTTCTAAAAGTGCATATCTGACACTTTCCCATACTATATTCCATTTTATAAGTTTTGCGCAATCATTTGGCTTGTCCATATGCTTTTGCAGACTCTGTGGTGTCCACATGACTTGTTTTCCCATCTATTTTTGGCCATCTGCAGACTTGGTGATAGTACATTCACTTCTATCATCCAAGTCATTAATGTAAATACTTGTGGTCCCAGCACTGACCCTATGATATTTAAAAATTAAAGGTATAGAATTATATAAATGTCATACTCAAATGCTGTAACAGTTTCAAACTAAACAGTAACTAATTAAGCTGATTATGCAAGAACAAAGATATTTACATTTCATTCATCAATATATGTCAATTTAAAATTGACAATTTTTTTAAAAAACCAACAACAAAGTAGCACTTGGTTAATGAAATATTTACCTGTATGCTGATGATGGCCATTAGCTGGGAATTCAGTTATGCACCCATAAATAGGAAGACTTGGAAAACTATTTGTTAAGAGATGTAGGCTTTTAATGTGTTTTTTGTAACAGTAAGTAAAACTTGTAAAAGTTTGTAAAATTGACAGGTTAACAGAAGACGATTGTCTAATGGTGAAGGATGGAAACTAAGAAACAATGTTCAGGCAGAAAACCATAATAGAAAGTAGTGGAAACTATGTGTAAATTGTCAGATATGATTACCTTCTGCAGGTCTGAGTCTGAACAGCAGAAGAGTGAAGTGGAAGTTTAAATATGTTACATCCCTACCATAGAGAAAATAAGGTATGGCCTTTGATATTGTTGCTTCCAAAAAAAACTTACATCTATATATAGCATTTTTTTCAGTCCCATTGGACATCCTGAAGCACTTTACAGATTAAGAAACATTTCCGAAGTATGGTCACTGTTGTAATGCAAGAAACGTGGCAACCAGTTTGCATTCAACTCACATAAACAGCAATATAATAATGACTACAGAATGCTTTTTGACATGCATCAAGAAAGATAAATAATAGACAAGGCATTTTGGGATAATTTCATGGCTCTTTTTTGAATGAGGTGCAATGAAATCTTTTACAGTCCTTCAAGCAGGCAGATAGTTCTTGGATTAGTAATGCAACTGAAAGATGGCACTTCCAACAATCTCTGAGTAGTGCACTGGTAAATTAGCTATAATGGAGAGCTCGAATCCTGCAAGACCTCAGAGGCAAAAGTGCGACCAATTAAGTTATGGCTAATGTTGAGACCATTTGTTTTTTCTAAATTTTGTTTTGGAACTGAGAGTTGAAGTTAAGAATTTAAATTTGAACAGCAGCGTGTTTTTCTTTTTGAAAAAGTGAGAACAGGATCCAAGATGGCGGCGACTCAGCAAGTCTGAGTCTATAGTGCTCCTCCCAAGACTTGGGCAAAGTGGGCTACCTGCCTCTACCACACTTACCAAATCATTTAAAATAGTTTTTACTTAATGTAATTAGTTGTTCAGTACTAAATTTAGACAGTCTAGTCTCCTGTAAAAATGACTAGGGGGAAAGGAGCCCGCAGTTCTCAGCAGGCAGGAACCCCTCCCCAACCCTCCCCAGCTGCAGCAGAGGTGTCCGCAGCCGCCCCGGGGGACTTACCTACGGTGGCGAGCCTCGCAAAAATAATCTCCAAACTTGACGCGAAGTTTGACGCCTTCATTGAAGACTCCCAGAGCCAATGGAATTCACTCTCAGCCGTGCTACAAAAGCACGGCTGAGATATCAAGGAATTCGAGCGCCGAGTCGGAGAGAATCGAGGTCGTCGAAAAAATATTTGTTTGCTGGGCCTTTCCCAAACGGAAAGAAGAAGGCCAGCTTACAGTGTTCCTCAAGCAGTGGCTTCCACTGCTGTTAAATCTGGAGGCTGGATCAGGCCAGGTAAGGGTGGAATGGGCCTACCGGGTTGCAGTGCACGGGCCCGGCTCGAGCCAGCGCCCCCGCCCGGTCCTGTTCCTGCTGCAGAGCTACAAGGAGAGGCAGATGCTCTTGGAAGCTTTCAGAAATCTTGGGAAAGATCCCCAAGCCATGATTTATAAAGGATCCAAGATTATGTTATTTCAGGACTTTTCCCCAGCTTTGGTCTGAAAGAGGAAGGCGTTTGACGAAGCAAAGAAGCGTTTAAGGGACTTAAACATTCAGTACTCCTTGCGCTACCCAGCTACGCTACGCTTCAGCCATGAAGGGTCCGTGTATAACTTCGGATCACCGGAAAGGCCAAGGAATTTTTAGATTCTCTTAGATAAATTGTAAGAGTTAATTGATGTTGTTTTGCCCTCCCCCAACCCCGGTTTACCCCCTTTTTTTTCCTTTCATTACCTTACTGTTTAATATTATCTCCGGGGGATGGGGAGAGGGGTTTATTTATTTATTTTTCACTTAGCGATTTTATCCCCTTTTTAAAAATAAATATAGGCCAGGGGGTCTAGTTAATGTAGGTGGGAGGGGGGAGGTGTTTACCTTATCCTATTTTATCTCTGTCCTTAGGAGCGGGGTTGTTTTCCCCTGTTATTTTGTATTACTATATTTAATTATTATTTGCTGAGACTGTAATTTTATAGTCATATATGTTCATACATGGTATTAACATTACCAAATATATCCAGGCGTTGGTGTGGGTGGGTGGTAGGGGGCGGGGGGCGTGGGTAGGGTACTCATTGTTAATTCTAGCTCAGTAGTATATTTGAATTTTCTTTATCCTATCATGGGGTGCCTGGGTCAAGGGTGGGGCACTGGTTGGGAGAAGTTATGATGGACTTTTGGAAAGGAAGTGATGCCCCCTGGGAACAAGGAATCCTGCACGAATACGGGTTTTGTTATGATCTGATGTTAGCACATTCCGAGCATGTATCTCACTACTCAATTTCTGTGTTATCGGTCGTTTTTTTTTCTCTTGAATATTGTAAGAGATTTAATCATACACTCTGGTTAGTTGTAGGTTAGATGAGTAGTTAGTTGAGTTTTGTTTTTTTTCTCGGTATATCCTTTTTTTCTGTTTGATAGATTTTGGTTATTATTTATTTAAGATTTAATTGTATATCAATGTTTATACTTGTTTTTTTTTTTAGTTTTCTTTTGTAAACATGTAAAAACATGTTAAATTTTCAATAGAAATATCTATTAAAATAAAAATGAGAACAAAAGACTGATATTTGCTATTGGGAACTGGCCAGAGAGGATAGTGTGGCTTTAGGGGGAAATTATGGTCTTGTGGGATTACCATGAGACAATTAATCCAAAAACTCAGTTAATGTTCTGGGGACCTGGATATGAATCATACCACAGCAGATGGTGGAATCTGAATTTAATAAAAATATCTGACTATGAAACCAGTGTTGATTGTTGGAAAAACCCACCTGTCTCACTAATGTCTTTCACAGAAGGAAATCTGCCATCCTCACCTGGTCTGGCCTGTATTTGAATCCAGAGCCACAGCAATGCATTTGACTCTCAACTGCCTTCTAAAATGCCCTAGCAAGCCAGTCAGTTGCTACAAAGTCTCAACAAGAACTGAAACCAGACAGACCATGCAGCATTGATGTAGGCACCAGAAAAAGACAATGTCAGAAACCGCCCTGTTGATCCTTACTAACATCTGGGGGCTACTGCCAAGATCAGGGGAACTGCCTACTCAAGCAACAGCCTGACTTAATCATACTTACAGAATCATACCTGAGAGACAATGATCCAGTTATCACCACTGCACCCCTGGATACGTCCTGCCCCACCAGCACAACAGAGCCAGCAGAGATGGCAGCATAATGGTATACTGTTGGGAGGGAGTTGCCCTAGGAGTCCTCAACATTGACTCTAGACCCCATGAGGTCTCGTGGATTCAGGTAAAACATGGGCAAGGACACTTCTTGCTAATCACCATGTACCGTCCTCCCTCAGCTGAATCAGTACTTCTCCATGTTGAACCACACGTGGAGGAAGCATTGAGGGTGGCAACAGTACACAGTATAGTCTGGATAGGAAATTTGAATTTCACCATCAAGATTTGCTCAGCAGCAGCACTACTGATCAAGCTGGTTGGCTCCTAAAGGACATAGCTACCAGATGGGTCTGCATCAAGTGGTGAGGGCACCGATAAGAGGAGAAAAGCATACTTGACCTCATCCTTGCCAATCTGCCAGCTGCAGATGCATCATTTCATGATAGTATTGGTAAGAGTGGCCACCGCACAGTCCTTGTGGAGATGAAGTCCCGTCTTCACATTGAGAATACCCTCCATCTTGCTATGTGGAACTATCAGCTTGCTGAATGTGACAGACTTCAAACAGATCTAACAACTCAAGAATAGGCATCCATGAGGCACTGTGGGCCATCAACAGCAGCAAAATTGTATTCAAGCAAAATCTGCAACCTCATTGCCCAGCATATCCCCCACTCAACCATTACTATCAAGCTAGGGGATCAATGGAAAGTGCAGGAGAGCATGCCATGAGCAAAAACAAGTGTACCAAAATTGAAGTGTCAACCTGATGAAGCTACCTAACAGGACTACTTGCATGCCAAACAGCAAAAGCAGCAAGTCATAGGCAGGCTAAGTGATCCCCTGGATCAAATCAGCAGATCAGAACTGAGTTTTGAGTCTTGCCACATCCAGTTGTATGTGGTGGTGGTGGACAATTAAAGAACTCACTGGAGAAGGAGGCTGCACAAATATCCCCATCCATAGTAATGGAAGAGCCAACACATAACTGAAAAAGAGAAGGCTAAAGCATCCACAGCAATCTTCAGCCAGAAATACCAAATGACCTCCTCCAGTGATCCCTAACATTACAGATATCAGTCTTCAGCCAACTCAATTCACTCTACGTGAGATCAAGAAACGTTTGGACGCACTGGATATTGGAGAGGCTATGGATCCTGACAACATTCCGGAAATAGTACTGAAGACTTATGCTCCAGAACTTGTCGGTCCCCTAGCCAAACTGTTCCAGTACAATTACAACACTGGCATCTACCCCACAGTGTGGAAAATTGCCCAAATATGGAGGATGTCACCAACAATGCTATTAAGCAGCACCTGCTCAGTGACACATAGTTTGGGTTTTGCCAGAGCCATTCAGCACCTGATCTCATGGAAATAGTGAGGATTGCAGATCTCCTGACCTCATTATAGCCTTGGTTCAAACATGAACAAAAGAACTGCATTCCAGAGATGAGGTGAGAGTGATATCCCTTGACATGAAGGCTGCATTCAACCAAGTGTAGCATCAAGGAATCCTAGCAAAACTGGAATCAATGGGTTTCAGGGAACGAATTCTCTGCTGCCTAGAGTCATAACTGGCAAATAGGAAGATAGTTGTGGTCGTTGGAGGTCAGTCATCTCAGCTGCAGGACATCTCTTCACAAGTTTTTCAGGTTAGTGTTTCTTGGCCCAACCATCTTCAACTCCTTCATCAATGACCTTCCCTTCATCATCAGGTCAGAAATGGGGATGTTCACTGACAATAATATGATGTTCAGCATTATTCGTGACTCCTCAGATAATGAAGCAGTCCATGCTCAAATGCAACAAGATCTGGACAATATCCAGGTTTGAGCTAACAAGTTTCATTCATGCTACACAAATGCCAGGTAATGACCATTTCCAATAAAAGACAATCCAATCACCACCCCATGACATTCAATGGTTTTCACATCACTGAATTTCCCACTATCAACTTCCATGGGGTTACCATTGATCAGAAACTCAACTGGACTTGCCACGTAAATACAATGGCTGCAAGAGCAGGTCAGAGGCTAGGAATAGTGGGGTGAGTAACTCACCACCTGACTCCATTCCATCATGTACACAAGTCAGGACTGTGATGGAGTACTCCCCACTTTGCTGGATGGATGCAGCTCCATCAGCACTCTAGAAGCTTAACACAATCCAGGACAATGCAGCCTGTTTGATTCGCACAAGCATCCACTCGTTCCACTACCGATGCTCAGTAGCAGCAGAGTGTACTATCAAAAAATGGCACTGCAGAAATTCACACAAATCCTCAAACAGCACCTTCCCAACCCACAACCACTTCCATTCAAAAGGACAAGGGCAGCCGATACTTGGCAATGTGATCAACTGCAAGTTTCCCTCCAGGCCACTCACCATTCTTATTTGGAAATATATCATCATACCTTCATTGTTTCTGGGTAAAATCCTGGAATTCCTTTCCTAAGGGCATTGTGGGTCAATCTACAGTATGTGGACAGCAGTATTTCAAGAAAGCAGTTCACCATCAGCTTCTCAAGGGCAACCTAGGGACAGGCAATAAATGTTGGTCAGGCAGTGATGCCAGGTACTATGAATGAATTAGAGTCACAGAGATGTACATCATGAAAACAGATACCTCACAGTCCAAGTTGTCCATGCCAACCAGCTATCCTAAATTAATCTAGTCCTTTCAAAAACAACTGGAAGATCTACTACTTTTGGCATCGAGATGTGGTTATCCTCAGGGAGTACAAAAGGGTAACCAAGGAGAAAAGAGGGCCCCTGAAAGATCAGCAAGGCAGCCTTTGTGTGGAGCTGTAGAAAATGGGGGGAGATACTAAACAAGTATTTTGCATCAGTATTTACTGTGGAAAAGGATATGGAAGATATAGACTGTAGGGAAATAGATGGTGACACCTTACAAAATGTCCATAATACAGAGGAGGAAGTGCTGGATGTCTTGAAACGCATAAAGGTGGATAAATCCCCAGGACCTGATCAGGTGTACCTAGAACCCTGTGGCAAGCTAGAGAAGTGAGAGCTGGGCCTCTTGCTGAGATATTTGTATCATCGATAGTCACAGGTGAGGTGCTGAAAGACTGGAAGTTGGCTAATGTGGTGCCACTGTTTAAGAAGGGTGGTAAGGACAAGCCAGGGAACTACAGACCAGTGAGCCTGACGTCGGTGGTGGGTAAGTTTTTGGAGGGAATCCTGAGGGACAGGATGTACATGTATTTGGAAAGGCAAGGACTGATTAGGGATAGTCAACATGGCAATCATGTCTCACAAACTTGATTGAGTTGTTTGAGGAAGTAACAAAGAAAATAGATGAGGGCAGAGCAGTAGATGTGACCTATATGGACTTCAGTAAGACGTTCGACAAGGTTCCCCATGGGAGACTGATTAGCAAGGTTAGATCTAACGGAATACAGGGAGAACTAGCCAGTTGGATACAGAACTGGCTCAAAGGTAGAAGACAGAGGGTGGTGGTGGAGGGTTGGTTTTCAGCCTGGAGGCCTGTGATCAGTGGAGTGCCACAAGGATCGGTGCTGGGTCCTCTACTTTTTGTCATTTACTAAATGATGTGGATGCGAGCATAGGAGGTACAGTTAGTAAGTTTGCAGATGACACCAAAATTGGAGGTGTAGTGGACAGCGAAGATTACAACAGGATCTGGATCAGATCGACCAATGGGCTGAGAAGTGGCAGATGGAGTTTAATTCTGATAAATGCGAGGTGCTGCATTTTGGGAAAGCAAATCTTAGCAGAACTTATACACTTAATGGTAAGGTCCTAGGGAGTGTTGCTGAACAAACAGACCTTGGAATGTAGGCTCATAGCTCCTTGAAAGTGGAGGTGCAGGTAGATAGGATAGTGAAGAAGGCGTTTGGTATGCTTTTGTTTATTGATCAAAGTATTGAGTACAGGCGTTGGGAGATCATGTTGCGGCTGTACAGGACATTAGTTCAGCCACTGTTGGAATATTGCGTGCAGTTCTGGTCTCCTTCCTATCGGAAAGATGTTGTGAAACTTGAAAGGGTTCAGAAAAGATTTACAAGGATGTTCCCAGGGTTGGAGGATTTGAACTATAGGGAGAGGCTAAACAGGCTTGGGCTGTATTCCCTGGAGCGTCGAAGGCTGAGGGGTGACCTTATAGAGGTTTACAAAATTATGAGGGGCAGGGATAGGGTAAATAGGCAAAGTCTTTTCCCTGGGGTCAGGGAGTCCAGAACCTGAGGGCATAGGTTTAGGGTGAGAGGGGAAACATATAAAAGAGATCTAAGGGGTAACTTTTTCACACAGAGGGTGGTACGTGTACGGAATGAACTGCCGGGGAAGTAGTGGAGGCTGGTACAATTGCAACATTTATGAGGCATTTAGTTGAGTATATGAATAGGAAACATTTAGAGGGATATGGGCCAGGTGCTGGCAGGTGGGACTAGTTTGGGTTGGGATATCTGGTCGACATGGACAAGTTGGACCGAAGGGTCTGTTTCCATGCTGTACGTCTCTATGACTGGCAACTGATTGATCCATTTAGCATCCAATCAAAGAAAGACTGATCCTGGCCAGCCAAACACAGAGAATATTGAAAACAAAGAATGAATGGACTCTGACTGAGTTTTGGGTTGGAGAAAGTTTTTGTTTTCGAATCTGCTGGACTGGGAAACTTTTTTCAGTTTTGATCTTAAGTCATTCTTTAGTTATTGAACTGTTGAAAGTTGTTAGAAAAGAATCCCAGTCAGTAAGAAATAAGTAAAAATTCTCCACAGACTTTCTGCATTCACCTGTGACTTTGGAATTCAAGCAAGACACACAGTCCTCCATGCCTGGATACAATCCACCAAAGGATTCCATGAAGGCCAGGTATTCATCATTGAAATGGTTATCAAACTGGCAATGTATGATTCTTTAATTTTAAAATAATTATCCCTTTACTATGTCTGTCGATGTGTGAGTGAGGTTTATATTCAAAGAAGTTTGGGCTTAGATCATTGACATTAATCGGATTGCTTTGTCATTTATCTGTGTTCTGCTAAAGTTACATTTTTAAATAAAAATTAACTAATTATTATTAAGTTATAAACTTGGTCTCCAAAATCTCTTATTGTAAAGTCTGGTTATGAACATTGAGCAATTTTGAGGATCATTGAATATTTTAATTCCATTGTGTTGCAAATCCATTGATAGTAAGGTTGGTTTGTTTTGGATTGCTATCCCTGTGTCGTAACATAATTATGGCCTCAGCATCGGATTTTTGGAATGCAGACAACGTACGTCTGGAATTCGTTTTCTAGTATCCTTTAGATTGGGTAATCTGACCAGTCTTTTGTATTAATATTTAAGATGGCACTAGAAATTGTTAAAGATTTTTTGGAAGTGCCAGAAATTTCCCTGGTATTGTTGCGAGTCACACGTCAAACTAAACCAGCAGAGTTAGCCAGTAGACTGCAAATATTACTACAGTGAGCTGAGAAGGCAGACATTATAGATTTAACATTGAAACAGTTGAGTTTAATGGAAATGTCTGACAGGTTTAATAATCCAGGCAGTACAAGGAATGAATCAGTGAACCTTCAGTTGCAGGTAAAGCAACAGGAAATGAGAAAATTAGAGTGGAATTCCAAAGAGATTTTTAAAACTTAAAAAAAAACAGAGAAGGAGAAAGAATTCAAAAACAGAATTTGAACATAAAAAATGCTAGAGAAGCAAAAGAAAGAAAGGGAATTTAAATTGCAAACATTGCTGCGTATCCAGCTAAACCAGACGTTTGGGAGAGTCTGGAGGAGGAAGGGCCTAGTCATAATATGCAGTTTAGTCAGATGTTTAAGGTTGTGCAAGCTTTGTCAAAATTTGAAGAGAAGGGCATGGACATGCTTTTCATATCACTTGAGAAGGTAGCAACCCAAATGGGGTGGCCAAATGCAGATTGGACACTGCTCATACAAAGTAAATTAACTGGTAAAGCAGAAGAGATTTATACATCCCTGTCAGAGGACGGTTCTAGAGATTATGATGGAGTACGAAGGGATATTCTAAGTGCATATGAATTGGTTCCAGAAACATACAGGCAGAGTTTTCAGAACTTACTGAAACAGCTCAGGTAAACTTGCAAGGGGTTTGAGTTAAACAAAACAATTTTGATAGGTGGATAAGAGCACTAAAGACTGAAATTACTTAGTATGCTCTCACTGAAATTATTCTTAAGGAATTTAAAATGTTCTTACTTTCTGTCATAAGAATTCATATAGAAGAATAAAGGGTAGCAATGGCAAAGCATGCAGTTATAATGGTTAATGATTATGAACTGATCCATAAACTTTTATTTTGTCACCCCCAAACATTTGAGAAAAATAAGTGGCAGAGTGAAAGGAAGGCAGGTAGCCAAGACAGAAAATTGACAATAAGGAATAACCCAGGAACTCATCCTGAGAATAGAAAGGAAAGTGCTGAGGATAGAGATGAAGTTCAGAAGCTTAAATATTGCCTCTGAGAAAATGTACAGCAAATTACATCACCATTGTAAATGACATCACCAATCCAAGGAAACCTAAACACATGAATCGAAAGTGGATCACTACCACCAGTGCTTCACCAGAGGTTCACTGGTGATGTTACCTAGTATGGTGATGAAACGTCTGAAAACGAACTTTCCAGCTCAGCGAGCAAACTTACATCCAGAACTTCTCATTTGGAATTGTATTATTGTTCCTTCATTGTCACTGGGTCAAAGTCCTGGAACTCCCTCACAGAACTGAGAGTGTCCATACTCTCCTCAGGAGTGCAATTAAGAACAGTTAATAAATGCCAGCCTAACGAGCAATGACCTCATTCCATGCACAATTATTTTTTAAAATGCTGCTGAGGAAGCATTTACAAAAAAGACACAAACAAAATGTGACATGGAGCATGGTAAGACTTTCTTTTTGGAAAGTCCAATTGATCTGCAGTTTACCCAGCAAGGATATTATTGTATCGTCTGAACAAAACTTGATGTTTTGCACCAGCGTTAGACAAATACAAATGACATCAGGTACTAAGGATAACAGAAACTGAAGAAAATTGTCCTAAAGTGACATACATGATCTTTACTTGTCAACTATTGTAACTTGCTACTTGTCACATAACTGTGAACTAGCGGCATAGGTAAGGAACATGATGCATTTGAATTTTCTGAAAGTGTTTGATAAAGTCCCACATAAGAGGTTACTGTGCAACATTAAAGCACATGGGGCTTAGATTAATATACTGGAATGATCGAAAATTGGTTAGCAGAAATGAAACAGAGAGCAGCATTAAAGAGGTATTTGGAGTGGAAAGTGGTGAACCAAAGGGATCACTGCGTGGGCCTCAGGTATTCACAATATCTATCAATGATTTGAATGAAGCAATTTAATGTGTTTTACAAATCTGTAGACACAAAACTAGGACAAATTGTGAATAAAGCAGAAAAGGCTTTGAAGTGATTTAGATTAGCTAAATGACCGGTCAAATACATGACAGATGCAGGGTAACATGGACAATTGTGAATGTATCCACTTTGGCAGGAGAAACAATAGACAGTCTTAAAATGTTGACAGATTGGAAAACACGGATGTATAAAAGGACATGGGTGTTCTTGTAGCAAAAGAATCATGCAGGTGCAGCAAGCAGTTAGAAAGGCAAATGGTATGTTGGCTGTTACTATGAGGTGATTTGAATAACAGGAGTAAGGATGGGCGGCACGGTGGCTAGCACTGCTGCCTCACAGCGCCGGAGACCCGGGTTCAATTCCCGCCTCAGGCGACTGACTGTGTGGAGTTTGCACATTCTCCCCGTGTCTGCGTGGGTTTCCTCCGGGTGCTCTGGTTTCCTCCCACAGTCCAAAAGATGTGCAGGTCAGGTGAATTGGCCACGCTAAATTGCCCGTAGTGTTAGGTAAAGGGGTAAATGTAGGGGTATGGGTGGGTTGCGCTTCGTCGGGTCGGTGTGGACTTGTTGGGCCGAAGGGCCTGTTTCCATAATGTAATGTAAATGTAATGTAAAGGATGTCTTGCTGTAACTGTACAGGGTCTTGATGAATCTACATTTGAAGCTTTGTGTGCATTTTTGGTCTCCTTATCTAAGAAAATATATATTTGCCACAGAGGGAGTATAGCAGATTCACCAAGTGTTTCCTGGCATGACAGACTTGTCATATAAAGGAGAGCTTGGGCTGTTTCGGCCTATATTTAATGGAGTTTAAAACAATAAGAGTGTATAAATTTCTTACAGGACTGGACTAATTGGATACAGGGATGATACTCCCTCTGATTAAGAACTGAGATAAATTTCTTCACTCATAAAGTGTTAATCCTGTGGAATTCTCTGCCACATAAGGTGGTGGAGGCCAAGTCATTGAATATAAGTAAGAACTGAAAAGTTCATTTCCAGACGTTTCATCATCCTACTAGGTAGCATCTTCAGTGGGCTTCAGGCGAAGCACTACTGATAATTCCTGCTTTCTCATTACTTCTCTGGGTTGGTGATGTCATTTCCTGTGGTCGTCACATCCTGTTCTACTACCCCCGGAGAGAGAAAAACAGGACATGACATCACCACAGGAAATGGCATCACCAATCCAAAGATACCCAAACATATAAATAGAAAGCAGGAATTATCAGCTGTGCTTTGCCTGAGGCCCACTGAAGATGTGACCTCGTGGGGTGACAAAACATCTGGAAATGAACCTTCCAGCTCAGCGAGCAAACCTACATCCAGAACCTCAACCTGAGCTACAAATCTTCTCAAAACTTGCTAAATTTAAGTAAGAAATAGATGGATTTCTAGACAATAAATACTTCATAGGGCATGGCGAAGCAGCAGGAGTATGGTATTGTAACAGACTGATCTGCCATGATCATCTGAATGCCAGAGCATGCTCAATAGGTTGGATAGCCTCCTCTTGCTCCTATTTTCCATGTGAAAGATCAAAAATCCAGAAGATGTAAAATGTAAAATCTTGAGGCTTTGGATTCACAAGGCATCCAGGACAATGACATCTGCGTGAAGTGCCAGAGGGCAGCAGTCCTAGAAAAGCATGGTGCTGATTTGGAGCAGCAGCTCTTCTCACTGTGTGCCATACAAGGAGGAGAGGGTTTCTAGAAAAAGCATACCAGAAGATGGTCACTCCACATTGTGATAGGTTGGCAAAGATGCAGGTAATTGCTAGCCATTTACTGAAAGGAAAGATGACAATAGCTCCAGGTAAACCAGGACACCTTGAGCTGTGTAACAGATATAAAACTGTAGATTCCTATTTAGTGTATAACATGACTGAGTCAGGAATGGATGACTCAAGGGAAAACCCTGTTGCCCGAAACTGCACTGTAAAGAGAGGGAGGCTAGTAGGCAGATTAGAAAGTGATTACTAGTGGGTAACTCAATAATTCGAGGCATAAAGTTCAAGTTTGCAGCCGAGATTGAGAGTTCTGTACAGTCTGTGCCTCCAAGTGCAAGGGTTCTAGACATAACAGAGCAGCTAGATAAACTTCTGGAAAGGGACTGAACCATCAGTGCTTGTGGTTCATGTGGGAACCAACAACATAGGGAGGGATAGTGTGGAGGACTTGCATGATCAGTTACAGGAGTTAGGGAATATGTTGAATTACAGGATCTCCAGTAGTTTTGGAAATACTACCTGTGCCACGAGCTTTACAATTTAGACAAAGGCAGATCAGGGGTAAATGTTTGGCTTGGGGGATGGTGTAGAAGAGAGGGGTTTCGATTTTTGGGAAAGGAGAAAGCTATTCAGAAGAGATGGGCTATACCCAAATAGAAATGGAACTAACCTCCTGGCTGAGACAGTAAATATTCCAGTTGGGGCAGATTTAAATTTGTAAGGTAGGGAAGGGGTCTAATCAGCCTAGTTTTGGAAGTGATCATGGATGAGTGATCATGTGTGTGAACATGACACACATATGTCAAAGGTATCATATCCAATTTCCCAGATTGAATGGTCAGGATAGTTTTATTCCACAGAGGTCTAATTGATGATTTTGGGGCCTACACAAAAAGCTGCTGCCAAGTTCAAATATTAGTTGAATGGTTAAGATGATGGCTAAGAAGCAAAATGCATGGATTGGTAAATTAGGGTGAAAGAGAGCAGTGGTAGAAGTCTTTCCTGTGTCAGAAAAAGTAATGTGGTTAAACAACCTTCAAGAACTTATAATGGAGATCTCATAATAGTCATCCCAACAAAAATAAAGGTAGCAAAATCAGTTGGAGTATGCATAATTTAAAAATGCAATACTTTTCAGAGCCTTTTGTTTCAACAGAGCTAGAAGTCCTAATGTAGGTGAGGTTTTGGTGACTGCTAATAAACCTGAAAATAAATTGATGAGACGCAAAACCAAAGGGAGTTAGATAGTTGGGACGTGTACTTTATTCTAAGATACTAAGATGAATCACTGTCCCAAACTTAGATTTGTACTGAAAATGTTTGAAGATTGCATTACAAGGTTCATCTTCATTCCTGACTTGAAAGGGTTCAGAAAAGATTTACAGGATGTTGCCACATTTGGAGGATTTGAGCTAGAGGGAGAGGTTGAATAGTCTACGACTGTTTCCCTGGAGCATTGGAGGCTGAGGGGCGATCTTATAGAGGTTTATAAAATCATGAGGGGCATGGGTAGGATAAATAGACAAGGTCTTTTACCTGGAGTGGGGAGAGTCAAGAACTAGAGGGCATAGGTTTAGGGTGAGGGGGCAAGATATAAAAGGGACCTAACGGGCAATGTTTTCATACATAGGGTGGTGCATGTACGGAATGAGCTGCCAGAGGAAGTGGTGGGGCTGGTACAATTACAGCATTTAAAAAGCATCTGGACGGTAAATGAATAGGAAACATTTAGGGGGAAATGGGCCAAGTGCTGGCAAATGGGACTAGATTATGTTAGAATATCTGGTTGGCACTGAGGAGTTGGATCGAAGGGTCTGTTCCCGTGCTGTACATCTCTATGACTCTAAGAGCTTATGTTCAAAACATTGACTCTCCTATTCCTCGAATGTTGCCTGACTGGCTGTACTTTTCCAGCACCACACATTCTTTGGATAGTATTAAGTTCAGCAAAACAATTGAATAAAAGAATAGTAAAATTTTTGCAAGTACACTTTGAGAAATCAACTTCTAAAAAACACCAATTAATAAAGCACTATCACTCACCCTATATCTCTACATTTCCCCATGGATAATCCACCTAGTCTACATATCCCTGGACACTATGGACAATTTAGCATGGCCAATCCACCTAACCTGCACATCTTTGGTCTATTTGAAGAATCCAGAGCAACTGAAGGAAACCTATACTGACATAGGGAGAAGATGCAAACTCCACACAGACAGTCCCCAGATCTCTGGTCTCCACCCAGGATCCTGGCACTGTGAGACAGCTCTGCTAACCACTGAGCTGCTGTGCTGCCTCTTATCTTTTGAATGGCAAAGGCAGATTCAAAGAGCCAAAAGCCTAGTCCAGTTCTTGTTTCTTACACAAAACAAAACAAATTTCCTGGAAGAACTCAGCAGGCCTAGTCCCATCTGTGAAGAGAAAGTAGAGTTAACGTTTTGAGTCTAGTGACCCTGCATCAGAACCTTATTTCTTACATTCTAGCTAATCGAGAAACCATAGCACCTAGTGATGTGAACCCCCCTCCCCTCCGAATAGTAACTATTAGCAGAGGTTCCAGTTACAAACGCTGATATTGAATCAAAACTGTTCAAGTAGGAAATATTTTTTGCAGACAGAGCTAGGTGCAGAAATGAAACTGTTAAACATATGCCGCAATGGAGACAAGCTACATTTTGACTTGGGCAAAACTAGGTTACGCAAGCTCAGACTCATTCGTACCTCAGCCTCCAGTAATAAAAAGGGCCGAGTGTGTTCAATACCACTTCGCTGGGCGACGCAGGGACCTAACGTGAAGGCCAGTGGGTCGTTTTATTAAAGCAACAGAGAGTGGGCACGGTACAGAAGCGGAACCCTGGAGGCGAGGCGCAATAGGCCACAAACCAGCTTTATGATGGAGCGTGGTCCGGTTTCGGTAAGGGGAATGTGAATTACGGAGAGGGAATAGGAATAAGGGGTGTCCGGTCTCCCGGAGGGGCAGAGGGATGGATAAGGGAGGACATCATGTCGAGGAGACACTCTCCGCTCGCTGTCATCAAATGAACCGCCGGTTCCCCCACGCTCTCCTCTGATTGGGCAACCGCGGGGAGAACTTGTCTCCCATTGGACCACTGCATAGACTGAGTCAAAAGGACCAACCAGGCGGCACGTTACTCGGGGGTGGGTTTTTTTTTCAGTTAATCTCGAGAAATTTGAATGTTTGGTGGAAGAAGGTGCAACAGGAGGAGAGAGAGGTACAATGACAGGAAGGAAGGAAGGAAGGAAGGAAGGAGAATGGGAGAGGCAGCAGGGAAGATGATGGAAAAAGGGAGAGGTGGGGGGTAGGAGGAGGGGAAGTGGGAAAGGGAGACTGGGATCGTGGAAGGGGAAGTGTGGGACGGAACGAGGGTGTGGGAGGGATCTAACTAGGTCTTCCAGATATGATAAAGTTAACATGTTGATTATTTTAAAAAAAAACTTAAGACATCATTTTCTTCTATCGCATAGGTAGGTTTATTGGAATAAAAAAAACCTCGCACTTCCTTCCTTTGTTGATAGATACAGGGGTATACCTCCACCTGTTGAGTTACCTTCGCCATTCGAATGTCAATTCCCTGCATTATTTCCACATTCCATAATGCCATTAATCTCCACAAATCTATTTGTCTTGAAGTTGCTCAATGGATAGGATGAATAGTCAAGGTCTTTTCCCAGGGTCGGGGAGTCCAAACCTAGAGGGCGTATGTTTAAGATGAGAGGGGAAAGATTTAAAATGGACCTAAGGGGTAACTTTTTATGCAGAGGGCGATGTTTGTGTGGAATCAGCTGCTGGAGGAACTGGTGGAGGCTGGTACAATTACAAGATTTAAAAGGCACCTGAATGGGTACATGAATAAGACTGGTTTAGAGGGATTTGAGCCAAATGCTGGCAAATGGGACCAGATTAATTTAGGATATCGGGTCGGCATTGACGAGTTGGACCGAAGGGTCTGTTTCTGTGCTGTATATCTATGACTCTATGGTTAAGTATTCTGTATCCTCCTCACAACTAGAAATCTCACCCACTTCAGGTTGATCGGCAAAACTATAAATGATACAATTTCTCTTTTAAAACTGTAGTTTTTTTCTTCAGCTGTTCTTCATTTTAAAATTAATCTGTTTAGAAATGTTATTTAGCATGGTCAATCCTCCTCACCTGCACATCTTTGGACTATGGGAGGAATCCAGAGCACCTGAAGGAAACCCGCACAGACATAGGGAGAAGATGCAAACTCCACACGCTGTCACCAGGTCCCTGGTCTCCTCCCAGAACCTTGGCACTGTGAGGTAGAGGGCTAGCCACTGTGCTGCCCCTTATCTTTTGAATGGTAAAAGTAGATTCAAAGAGCCAAAAGTCTAGTCCAGCTCTTGTTTCTTGCACAAACAAAACAAATTTCTGGAAGAACTCAGCAGGTCTGGTCCTATCTGTGATGAGAAAGTAGAGTTAATGTTTCGAGTCCAGTGACTCTTCATCAGAGCCTTATTTCTTACATTCTAGCTGATTGAGACTCTACCACTTGGGAAACCACACCACCTAGTCATGTGACCCCCCACACAAAAAGCAACTATTAGCAGAGGTTCCAGTTACAAATGTTGACATTGAATTATTAACTTTTAAAGCTGTTCAAGCAGGAAATAAGATTTTTTTTTTAGATTAGATAGATTAGATTACTTACAGTGTGGAAACAGGCCCTTCGGCCCAACAAGTCCTCACCGCCCCGCCGAAGCGCAACCAACCCATACCCCTACATTTACCCCTTACCTAACACTACGGGCAATTTAGCATGGCCAATTCACCTAACCTGCACATCTTTGGACTGTGGGAGGAAACCGGAGCACCCAGAGGAAACCCACGCAGACACGGGGAGAACGTGCAAACTCCACACAGTCAGTCGCCTGAGGCGGGAATTGAACCCGGGTCTCTGGCGCTGTGAGGCAGCAGTGCTAACCACTGTGCCACCGTGCCGCCCACATTTGCAGACAGAGCTTTGGAATGGGTGAGATTTGAGCCTAGGTCTCCTGGCTCAGAGGTGGGGAAATTACCACAGCACTACGATATATGCTGTAGCTTTATAAGTCTTACCAGGTGACATTTTAGCGGTGTAGTTTCTGATTGCGTATGAACATATACAAGAAAAAAAAATGCAAAGTTCAGTATTATAATTTTACTTCTATGAAGACTAGAGTCAGGTTGTCATAATGTGATAGATATTGTTCTTATCTGGCACTCAGGTCTGTATGATTAATGAGCGGTTTAATTGTTGCTTAAATATATCATCAAAATGGTTTAGTCAGGGCTTAGTACTCTTAAAAAGGGACATTCGGGACTGAATTCTTCCAAATATTAACATGAGATTTTTATAATCATTCACTTGCTGTAATAATTTTCTTACAAGTTTTAGACATAGATTGTTGTTTTTCTTCCTTATAGTATTTTATCTGTTTGGTCCTGGTAATTAAATGTGAATAAAGAAATGTTCAGTGTTGACTACGCTACACTAGATGTCTCGCCTGCTAAATTTTATTTGTGAATTGCTGGAATACTTTGGGATATCATCTGACTTGGTAAGTTCACAAAATTCTTGAGTTTGATTGTAAGTGGGGCTTGATTGTTAAATGTGGGTAAAAGAAATAGATGTAAAATATTGAAGCAGAGGTGTCTTGATCGTTCTGTTTAAGCTGTGTATCTCTTTTTACTCATAAGACTAACTTTAGAGTATTATAACAGTCTTAAAATGGCAAATTGCAAAACTTTTTTGGCTATAGTAAAATCAATGCTTTTAAACATTGTAGCATTTTTAATGCTTTGCATTTAAAACAAAAAATTTTTATAACTGTGCCCATTTGTATTTTTTTAAAGCAGCTTTTCCAGCAATGGCAAAGCAAGCCATATGGACAGACTCGGAGTGTTGTTCGAAGGATAGGATCATTACTTCCTTTGAATCATTGGCCTAGGGTCTGTTTTCAGGTCAGATAAGCATTAAAATAATTGTACGAAAATTGCCTGTCTTTAAACATTTTTGTCTTAGATCTTAGTGATATTTTCACATTTCAACATTATTTCGAAATAGTTTTGCTTGTTTCCATAAGCTGACAGAAGTGTCAATTTCTTCATCTTCCGATGTCTTTAAATATTTTTAAATTTAAGACATGCGCCTGAGAATTTTCCAGATTTTATGATTGTAGTTTTGTGATGTATTATTTCCTACCAATCTTGTCTCCCTTTTTAATTTTGCTTTTTCATAGGCTTTCCAGCAATGCCCAAATTCTAACATTTCTTGGCCATCTTTAATTGCCCCGAGAAAGTGATGGTGCGCCACTTACTAAACCACTGCAGTTTATATGGTTCAAGTACGCCCTCAATTACTGTCAGGAAGGGAATTCTAAGATTTTAATCCAGTGACAAACAAAAATACACAGGCAGTGCTCACCATCACCTTCTCCAGGACAGTTAAGATGCACAATAAACACTGGTCTAACCAGCAACTTTGACATCCTGTGAACAAATAATTAAAAAAGAGAATCTTTGTTGTGCTGCTGAGTAACATCATTTTAAATAAAACAACTTTAGATGAATGGTGTGTTTCCATACAAATTAACGTTAAATCTTTGAGTTAGGTTCCTTGGAATATTGTCTTTTTGCAACCAAGAAAATGTATAGGTTATCCAGCTGTATTAAGCATGTGAATTCTTCACAGAAATAGTGAGCATAATAAATCACAGCATGTGACAAAAATGTACATTTATAGTTGACAGGTGAGTAAATGGCGTCACTCTCTTTTCAACATCAGGTTCGTTATCACCATTTGCTGGACATTTGTTGTTCCTTTGTCTGTCTATGTCTGTTCAGTAGTGTTATTACACTGCTGGTGCAGATGCGACTTGAACGCAGGCCTCCTGGTTCAGGGGTAGGGATACTACCACTATGCCACAAGAGTCCTGTAAAACCCTTTGTTTTTGTTTCACCTCTTTTTCTAATTACACATCTCTGGAGCAGGTGGAACTTGACCCTGGGCCTCCCAGTCCAGGCGTAGGGCTATTACTGCTGCTGCACAAGTGGGGCCAAGACTTAAGGAACTACAAAGGAGAAAAGACTGATGTAGTTATCTACAAATATTAGAGCAGAACCCAGGATGTGTGGATAGAAATAAATCAGGAGATAGAAAAGGCACGTAAGAAAGGCGCTATTACAATAATTAAAAATCAGACAACAGGTTATTATTTGGAAGTTTTTCTTGGAAGCATTAGCTTTTGGAGCGCTGCTTCTTCATCAGGTAGCTGTGAAAGTGCTCCAAAAGCTAGTGCTTCCAAATAAACCTGTTGGACTATAACCTGGTGTTGTGATTTTTAATTTTGTCCATTGGTTCAACATCAGCTCCTCCACATCATGACTATTACATTAATTAAGGGGGACTTCAATATGTGGGTGGGATTGGGAAAATCATGTTGGTAGTGGATCCCAAGAAAAAGAATTTGTGGAATTTCTTTAAGATTTATTTTTGAGCAGCTTGTGGTAGAGTCCATGAGTGAACAGACAATTCTGGATTTGATCATGAGGCAGACTTGATTAGGGAGCTTAAGGTGAATGAACCCTTAGGGGACAGTGACCAGAATATGATAGCATTCACTCAGCAGTTTGAGATCTAACGGTATTTAATTGAGTAAAGCTAACTACAAAAACATGAGCAATGAGCTGGCTAGTGTTGATTGGAAGGGGAACCTAGCAGGAAAGACTGTGGAGCTCATGGCAGGGGTGTTTGGACGTAACTCAAGAGACACAGCAGAAATTCTTTTCATAGTAGAAGAAACATAGCAAGGGGGAGACGAGGCAAACCAGCGACAGCATAGCAACAATGTGGTGAAGATTATTGGGAAGCCTTTTAAAAACCAGCAGCTAAGGGGGGGGGGATGAAGGTGAAATATGAGGGCGAACTAGCAAGTTGTACAAAAGAAGAACTGCAAGTTTTTTTTAAGATATATAAAAGGTAAGAGAGTGGCAAAAGTGGACATTGGACCACTGGGAAATGAGAGTGGAGGAGTAGTAACGGGAAACGAATGCCAAAGGAATTGAATAGGTGCTTTGCGTCAGTCTTCATGGTGGAAGACGCCAGCAGCATACCAGAACTTAAAGAAGGTCAGGGGGTAGAGGTGAGTGTTTTGGCCAATACTAAGGAGAAGGCGCAAGGGAAATTGAAGAGTCTGAAGAGGATATATTACCTGGACTGGATGAACTATACCCAAGTTTTGAAGGCGATAGTTGAGATAATTGTGGTTGTATTGGTGGTGATTTTTCAGGAGTTAGGGATGATCCCACACGACTGGTAAAAGGATAATATAACACTTCTGTTTAAGAAGGAAGATAGGCAGAAGACAGAAAACTGTAGGCCAGTTACCCTGATCTTGGGCATTGGTAAGATTTTCAAGTTCACAATGCAGTATTGGTTTGCGGATTACTTGGAAATGTATGGTAAAATGGGACTGAGCAAGCACAGCTTTGTCAAGGGTTGGCCATGCCTGACAAAACTGTTAGAATTCTTTTGAGGAGATAATGAGCAAGTTAGACAAAGGAGAGTCTGTGGATGTGATCTAATTGGATTTCCAAAAGGTGTTTGTCAAGATGTTGCAAGGAGGCTGCTAAGTAAGAGCCCATGCTGTTATGGGTAAGGTATTTGGCATGGATAGAGGATTGACTGACTGGCAGAAGGCAGAGAGTGAGCATAAAGGGGTCTTTTTCAAGATAGCAGCAGTTGACTAGTGGAGCAATGCAGGGGTCAGTGTTCATGTTATACAATACCAATCTGGATGAAGGAACTGAGTATCATTGCTAAGTTTGCAGATGACACAAAGATAGGTGAAGGGGCAGGTAGCGCTGAGGAAGTGGGCAAACTAGGATTTGAACATGCGAGGAGAGTCAGCAAAGAAGTGGCAGATAGAATACAATGTGGGAAAGTGTGATGTTATGTAATTTGGTGTGTAAGAACAGAAGTGTGCACTGTTGGAAGAACTAGCATCGATGGACATAGCTTGAGTGAAGGGACAATCCTTTAGAACTGAGATGAAGAGGAATTTGTTTAGCCTTAGGCTGGTGAATCTTTGGAACTCGTATTGATGCAGAAGACCATGGAGGCTAAGTCATTGAGATTGGCTTACTAATCAAGAACCGATCAAGGGTTACAGGAAGAAGGCAGGAGAATGGGATTGAGAAATATATTGGCCGTGATTCAATGGCAGAGCAGACTGTGTGGGCCAAATGGCCTAATTCTGCTCCTTTACATTTATAGTCTTTTATGAGTCGTAGCTCCATTATCGTCAAAGCATCCTATTATCATATAGCTATCTGCACTTGTAGCTCGTCCAATCTTGTTTATATTCACATAATTGCATAGTAAACTTATTTCATACCTTATTTAATTTCCACTCATTTTGACCCTGTATAACATCTTGCAAGTTTCTACATTTGTACTATCTGTCTGAGTTCTGTGTATAGCTTGTTTTTCCTTGATAATACTTCCTTTTCTTCCACACCCCTGCCAAGTTAACAACAAAAAGGTTAATTATTTTCAATTTATTCTCTGGTTGATAATTCACTGAGTAGTGTGAATAGTTTTCCTGATTTATCACAGCCCTTCCAAATATTGAACATCTCCATCAAATCTTCTCTTTGTTCTCATATGCTCCAGTTCCATTGGGCTGAATTTGTTTGTATTTTGTTTCAGGGAGTTCTATGGAAAGCTTCGATCTGTAAACCCTGGTGACATTTCTGGTTCAATTCTCTGCTTCTTACCTTATTAATTATGCATCCTGCCTCCATGGTACCACTTGCATAACCTTGTGCCCATCAGAGACAGAAGTGCTTGCCAGTGCAGGGACTTTATGGCAGCATGCATCCCGCTGCACACATTGTTGAAATACTGCAAGCCATGCACTACCCTTAGTATTTTGCTCTACAATTCCAAATGACATGACTGAGGGAGACAAGTTGCCACCCTGCTTTGCAAAGACGATGGCACCAGACACATCTAGCCTGATCTATATAGCCATCTGAGTCAGTGTAGTATCTAAGGTCTGGAGGATCTCGCAGCAATGCCACAAGCAGGTTAAGGATTGTCTGTGCTCCTCATGGGTAAATGCCACCATTTTCTTTCTACTACCTCACACTCAGTCAAAGTCCGCCACTGTACCCACCTCCCAAGAAACTTCATGGTCTCCCACTCTCACTATTGCTGTGAGGATAGTCCTTTTTTCCCTGTGAGGAGACCAGAGCTTAAACCCTAACTGAACACCAGTGAGCAGGTTATTGCTTTGTAGCATTGCTTCATTCCATTGTTTTGCTAATAATTGAGAGCTCGATAACCCCTTTGAGCTGTCAATGAAACTGTGAACTTGGAAACCGTGATGAGAGTTATAGATAGTGGAAAGCAACCAAGCGTTCATAAAGAGTCCTGAGGCAAATGTCAACAAGCAGCTATTGTAAATGTTAGAATAATTTTTTTCTCTCGCTCGGTAGGATTTTTTAGTTTAAATTTTAAAGGACTGTAGTTTTAACTTGCTTACTACTGATCTTATCTGCCAAATGCCTACTTCTCCACCTATTTTCTAAGTTTATATTTTGTACGTTTCAAGGATCATGTCTTCTGCTTCATAACCCATAGTGTGTGTTATGAATTTAAGGTCTCTTCTGCAGAAAACTTGGCGTCTCGTTGAATTCAGGTTCAGGTTTGCTTCATTGAATCTTTACCTACGTTTGCAAGTCAAGTTGAAGGGCCTAAAAATAAGTGAATAACAGCTAGGATTTGGGAGTCTTTGAATTAGGCTGGTTTGCAACTTTAAAAGTTCAGCACTAGTAGCTTCTGTTTTTTGTAAAACTGCTTCTAAGTAAGCAGAACCCCCCCCCCCCCACCACCCCGCCTCAAATCCACCCAACAGAACATCCTGTTGTTTGCAGTTGATGGATATAGAGTAGTAATGTAATTTATTTCTGGAAATTCACTTTTGCAGGTCACTGTTTGATTTTGGAGTATTTTGGCAAACCCCCATTAAGTTGATTTCAGTACGAGTGCTTATTACTTGTTGAAATTTATTTTTCATCACCTTTATGTATCTTGTTTGTAAATGCATATGTAATTAAATTTAATTGATATAACATTTTGCCATTTTATAGCTCTTAGAAGGACTAAATGTGGCAGACTCTTGTAACTATAGCTATAAACCTACAGTTCCATCTCTGGCTGATGTACCATGGATTGCTGATGATGAAGGTGAAACTTTCACTCGCTTTAGGTGTGTAAACATACCCTAGCTTCTTTAATGTATGTATATTTACACATTGTTTTTTTTTTTCATCTGTCCATAGTGTCCTTTGAGAGATTGGTAATCATACAAATGTGGCACTCCATAGAGCTAAGAATGTGCTGCCAGAATTTTATGGATGTGTAGAATTTACTTCTATTTATGTAAATTTACAAAATAATCAAAATAATATTGGGCCACGGTGAAATACTCTTTTAAAATAGGCTTATGCTTATCAAGAGAATCTCCCAGTCTTAGTGCTTGCCATATGTGTATTGGAAGTATCTTGGAAATTGGTTTTCAAACTGGCCACTTTATGAATATGCCTTCTGTGGCCGTCAAGTGAGACTTGAACCCAAAGCATGTGCCTCAGAGAGAGAGTGAAGAGCACGGACAAGGGAGCCTAATTTTTAAAGTGAAAGGCAGCAAGGCTCGTCTGGATTTGAGGGGGAAACAATTTCACCTAGAGAGTGTTGGAAATCAGTCTGCAAGGCAAGTTGAGGTGGGAAACCTCACAGCCTTTAAAATGTACTTGGATGAACACTTCAGATGTCATAATGTCTAAGGCAATGGGTCAAGTGATGAAAAATGAGGAGAAAGTGAGGTTTGCAGATGCTGGAGATCAGAGCTGAAAATGTGTTGCTGGAAAAGCGCAGCAGGTCAGGCAGCATCCAGGGAACAGGAGAATCAATGTTTCGGGCATAAGCTCTTCTTCAGGAATTCCTGAAGAAGGGCTTATGCCCGAAACGTCGATTCTCCTGATGAAAAATGAGGCTAGCGTAGATTTTTTGGTGCAGATTTAATAGGCTGAAGGGCCTCTTCTGTACTGTATGGTTCTACTGCTGCCTCAAAGCAATGCAATCACAAAATGGAAACATTATCAGTTACCATCTTTCATAAAATGTTTTAACAAGATCTAACTCACTACAGTGTAATATTAATAAAGGCTGTTGAGTAATTAATGGTTAGACCATTATATCCAAGACAAATTGTGGAATGAAAATGTTTAAAACTTGATGAGTACAAAAGACTTGATTGATCTGTTTGTTTATTTTTTTCAAGGAATGAAGTTCGCCCTCCCAAAGCTGAACAGGTAATCAACCTGAAGCAAGAACGATGCATACCAATGATGTCGCTAAATTATCCAAAAAATGGGAATAATACATCAAATGAAAATGCCTTGAATAAAATATCTCAACTTGAAGATGAGTTGTCTCGTCTGAGGTCTCAAATTGCTATGCTTATCACACTGCAGGATCAAAGATCGGGTACTCCCTGTAAGTTTTATGGACACAAGTTGTGTGCATTTATGTAGTATCTCTAGTTGTAAGCTTGCATTTATTTGGGACCCTTAATGATATCTAGATGTACCAAAATGCTTCACAGCCAGTGAAGCATTCAATAATAATCAATATGTTGATCACTGAAAAAAATCTTTTTGTTGACAGAAAACTAATTTGAGCATCAAAGGTAAGGAGGCTTTGCAAAACTGAATTATGCAAAGTAGGAAATACTTTTTTTCAATGCATATTAGTGAAATATGACTGACCTTTCAAGAGATTTTTGATTAGACTGTATCTCGAATATCATGTTTTAGTTCTGGTTACTGGGTCACAAGGGGTCACAGATTTTGAAAATGGTTCAGAAAGAATAACCAGATTACAGTCACAATGAGGATGGATTGAGGGCAAATTGAAAAACATGGTCAGCTTTTCAAGACTAAAAGGAGAGCTCCATAGCAGCAAAGTGTATTGTTTTTATACAAATGGTAATTCTGGAGCATAATTCCAAGTCTAAAAGTAAATTAAAGAGGGATATTAACCTTAATTCAAAAACAATTTAGGACTGATGTTGTTGAAATGTTCAATTATTCTATCTTTGATTAAGTTTTATTGGACTGTTTTTAAGCTTAGTGATTCATTAGTTACGCCTGGAGTAATGACTCAGATCTTAGCAACTTGTTTCTCATTTATTTTTCTAAGAGCTGAAGCATGGAGTAGACTGGAGTTGCAGGCTTTTGAGAAATCATTGTCAATACATTTCATTATACATGCACAGAATCTATCTGTTATTTCTGCTTTGCTTGGAGATATAAAATGTATAAGAAAATAGTGAACATAACAGGCAAATTTCTTTGCACAATGAGTAATCAATGTATGGAATGAACTTTACACAAATAAAAAGAAAAATATTGAAAACTTTTATGTAAGTGAATGTTGGGGCAATGAGGATTGTAAATTCGGAATAGATAATTGGAGTGGACTAAACACCTTATTGTATTCTATCCCTTTTGCAAAATGCTAACAATATAGGATGAAATACGCGTGTTTAGTAAAACTTCCATGATGAAAGTAGGATTTTTCAAATGTATTTTTCAAACCTTGTAATCTTAGAAAATATTTTTCTCTTTTGAGCATAAGGATAAATAGGAAATGGCTAAAATATAAAATTAATTCCCACATCAATCTCACCAAGGAACATATGGAAATTTGATCCAGTCGGTTCAGCAATCTTAATTGCACCTAGCTATTGACTGGATATTTTATATTTCATTTGCTTTTTTTTTGTTGATCATAATCTCTTATTAGGAATTTGTATTTCAATATTTCAGCATTATTCAGGATAAAATACTCCCTATGCTTAACTCAGTTGGGACTAACTGGCTTTCACATTTCAGGTACGCCTGCTATTTCCATTCCTCCTCCAAAGCTAACATCTACACCATTTGATGTTTTGTGTGATCCATTGGGGAATGCCCTACCTCCTCCACCTCCGCCTCCTCCTCCACCTCTGCCAATGTCAACTGCTAAGAACAGTGCTGCATCATCTAGTAAGCTTGGTGAAGAATCCCAAGCTATGAAAAGCAATCCTAGTCATGTAACCATCAAATCAAAGCTCACGGAAAACTTACCAAATCCCTTCAACATGATGGATGTCTTGAAGGATATGCAGAATGTCAAATTAAAAGTAGTAGCAAGGTAAATGTTTTTCTCTTTCAAACTGCTGGAATGGAAACATTTCGTGGATTTGGCGTGTTTTGACAATATTCTGATTCATAAAGGTCACCTGGTGGAACACCCATGAGGAAGAAACCACCAATAAAGACACCTGTCTCTGATCCAGCAGCGCTGATTGCAGATGCTTTAAAACGCAAGTTTTCACACCGATACATGAATGATTCTTCTGATTATGAAAACGAGCCATTTGACTTCTCTCCACTGTCCAGTCCAGAAACTTCAAAGGTATGTTAGTTCATGGGAAGCGGTGAAATGTTGAAGTTCCTTAGTGTGTTTTCCAAAGTTTTTGTGTTACATGGTAGTTGTTTAGAAAGAAAAAATGAACAGTTTAGTTCCATAACTTGACATTGTGAGATCATTCTAAATTATATGGAAATTTCTTGATGTAGGGTCACAATGTTAACCATTTCTCCACAAAAGCTGGCAAATGTGCTGAATATTTTGTTTTTATTTCATTTCCAAACTCTGCAGTAGTTTGCTTTGCTAAAGTCTTTTGGAAGTTCTTTCATAGTAATGAGTGTGGCTATGTAGATAATCCCAATTTGATTTTGGATCTCTTAATGGCTAAGTTATCTTTTATCATCCCAATACAGAGTTGATTGGATACCCCAGCTGCCCTCAGGCACATCTTGGAATGGTGGCGTTGCATTTGGCCCCCAATTTCCATATTTCTAGTGCTAACCTCCTAGGCCTGCATATTATCTGAGCTTTAAAACAAAAAGATGTTTTGAAATTTTTTCTGTAGAATTGATTACAATGTATTTTGATTTGCATTTAGTGCACAATTTTTAAACTTCAAGATTTAACTGACTAAGAAATGAAAATGTTCATCTTTTTTGGTTTTTGTTTATACCACTGATCTGCTTCTGTATGGGGATTCCTTAGTGCCAACAAAATTAGCAATTAATTATCTTACAAAGTCTTCTGCACATTTTCATAATCAGAAGAATCATTCATTCTTGAAAAATATTAGAAAACTGGTATAAATATAATTTAAAGAAGTCGACATTTGTAGGAGCATGTTTTCTTTTTTAAAAACGTTCTTTACCTATGCAAATTATTTGACTTGGTGCATGGATATGTGCTTTTAGGTTATTAGATAAAGTAAGTTAATCAGCATTATTCCAAGCTAGACAGCTAATTCAGCTAGAATAGGGATTCTCTTCAGCTAAAATATGCTTCAGGATAACTTATTAACATGTAATGCACTAGACATTGTGGCAGAGTGGCAGTGAGTATGAGAATGGAATGACAATTCCTCAATGAACAGGGTGACTAGAGAACCTGAGTCCTTTTTACAATAAATATTTGAAGAGGCAAAGAATTAAAGACTACAGGAAATAGTAAAGAGCATTTGAGCAGGGATAATGTCTATAAAGTAATAAAACATTGTAAAGAAACTAATGAGCATGTGCATTGAAGTGTACCAAAATATTTGCTTCAATATCTTAATGCCTTTTTTGCCCTCTTTCCTCTCTAGTTTGGCCAACATGACCTGAAGCCCAAGAAACAAAATATCTTAAAGACTCATCAAATATTGTAAACAGCAGAGTTTGATGACTCTTCATAGCTGTTACGTATACTGGAAAAGAGCTGGCAGCATAGTGCAATTGTAATGGACATAATAGTAGATACTTGTTTACAATAATTCCTATTTGTAAATTATCCACCCAGATAAAATACTTTTCTAGTGGAAGGTTAAGTCAAGATATTGTACATTTTAAATTAGTTTTTTTTTGTTAGTTTCTCTACTATTTGTGAAACCACTCTTAACTTTTTAAAGATTTTATATTTCTCTCAAAATAGCAAATTGTTAATATGCGAAAGTAACAGACCCGTATTTGTTTGGACGATTATTTTGGTGCACTGAATATTATGTTTAATCGATGCATTTCTTTCTGCTTGGGATTGTTTATAAATTCTGAAACTGTTGAAGATTAAATCTTCAATCCTGTTTACAATGAAACAACATTTATTTAAAATATACTGGAGAAATCAGTGAACAAAGAAGAGTCTAATCAAACTCAACGTGTCTGTGAAGAGAGAAACAAGGTTGCTGTCAGACCTTCTGGGTTTCTCTAGTACTTTTTTTTTGAATCTCGAGCATTCAGTCAGAGGTGGGTGAGGCTGTACCAGAATTATGACGGTTGAGTCAAAAAAATGATGTTAAAATGTATTTTGCAACACTGAGATTACAGATTCCATTAGTTTGCTGATGTTAAAGGTAAACAACATTAAACAGGGCAACTTTACATGAGGATTTATTGTACTGACCTTCTGTCATTTGTGACCTCCAAGTTGTCCAAGTAATAACCATTTCATTTCTCATCAAAGCTATGTGATAGTTTGAGTCACTGATAGCATCCTCTGCAAGATCGAAGACAATGACTCCACCTTGTAATGATTTTCAGATCAGTGACATTTAGTATATTAATGGAGGAATTATATTAGGGCTCAGTACATTGGAAAGCAGTATTCTTACTTTGGTTCCAATCTATCCTCAAAAACCACGTCTGCCATCATAGTGGGTTACTTGTGTTCACCAACAGGGAACAGGAATGGAATTTCCACAAAAGAAAGAACGACTGGAATGGTTGCAAAAAGCTGAAGATTTGACTCCATTTAAACTATGAGTTCTAGGGTTTGCACTATACCAGGGTGCATATTCTACTCCTTTTGGTTTTCTTGCTACCTGCACATGTAACCAACTGCAATCAAGATAAAGTATTTGCCTTTGAAGAGGGAAAGTCAAGGACTGGGAGAGACCACAAGTCAAAAGTTTGAACATGGGGAAATACCACACACCATAGAGAGGACATCACAGAGCTGTTGTAGATACCATTTGATTTTTGCCACGCAGAATTAAAGATTGTGACATGGCACCAGTAGATTTTTAAATTTACTCCTGGGTAATGAGTGTTGCTGGCTGCCTGCATTTATTGCCCATTGCTAGTTGCCCTTGAGATAGTGGTGGTGAGCTGCCTTCTTGAATTGCTGCAGTCCATGTGTTTTAGATAGACCCACAGTGCTGTTAGGGAGGGAATTATTATTGTCATATGAAAATGATGCTTTGGCATTCTATGTGGTCAGTAGTGTTTCTGCCTTTTGCTCTGTGCTGGCATCTAGTGTGACTATTGCCATTATCGAGAAACCAAGAACAACAAAGTAACTATTGGCTAATTAAGGGATTCATTCACACCTTGCAGTAAGAATTCTGTTTAAATAATAGAATACATTAACAGTTTCTGTCAAACTGCCAAATGAATTTTGCAATAGTTAAATGTGATTAGCAATTTGTGTGAAGAATTAATAACTCCAGGATTGAAAAAAAAAACAGCCTTTTGAAATGTTATTTATTCTCTTGAGGCATGGGCTTTGAAGCAGTATTAATGGAACACTAGTGTCATCTGTGTGATATGATCCTACCTGAGAATGTTACCGGACAAGTGAGATCCCAGACTGAAATCTGGCTTGACAGATCTTGTTTTAGTTTTAATTAAGTGGTCTCTCACTAAAACATTAGCACATAATGCTGCTGATTTTGCTTTAACATCTAAACAGAAATTTATAAACAAAAGAAGTGAAGATAAAATACAGTAAGCCAAACTATAGCACATTCAAAGATTTTTCAAGTCAGTAAAATTATAATGCCATTAATTTAAAACATTCCTTTATAATCAAATCACTCCAGTGGATATGAGCCTTGTCTGGTCACACTTTCCTGATAAGACAATATACCCATTCAGCTGTTAACAGTTTGAATACAATAGCCCTTGTTCAGATTCACTGGACTCAAAACATTTAATTGTTTTCTCTCTGCTGATGCTGCCCGACCTGCTGAATTTCTCCAGCAATTTCAGTTTTTATTTGTTTTAGATTTCCAGCATCTATATTCTTTGTTTTGTTCTAGGTTTTGGTCTAGTAAACCTTCTCTGACGTGCCTCCAGTGCACTTACATCCTTCCTGAAATACTGTGCACAGTACTCCTAGATGTGGTCCCACTCGTGCCCTGTGACACTAAAGTGTAACCTACGTACTTGTGTATTTAATTTCCCCTTGTGATAAACAGTAATATTCCACTAATCTTTGAAATTCATGCATGAGAACAGAGCAACCCCTCTGCAATCTCTGTTTAAATAATGTAACTTGTTTTATTCTTCCAAAATGGGCAATTGCACATTTCCCACATTATATTCATTTCCCCCTTTGTGCCTACTCATTAAACCTATCTGCATCTTTTGAGGCCCCTCTATGTCCTCCTCACAACCTACTTTTCTACCTACTCTTGTCGTTAACAATGTTCCAGCTAAATTTGTTTTCTTTTGCATAGACCTGGATGGCAGGGACTTCTAGAACCAGTTATCAAAGCTGGGAACAGCTTCAGCCACCAAGTGCTGTGTGTGAACCTTCAACAGTTGTGTACATGCAGTTTATAGGGAATGTTGTTTGTCACTGTTTTCAGCTTTTTTATGCATAGATATTGCTTCAAACTCATAAACTAAATTTCAAATACATATATGGTCAGGCTGAAAGATCAATTTTATTCTCTGATTCAATTTGCTGGATTCAATGCCAAGCATTCCATGCATAAACTTCTCTTACACTGATGTCAGCTTTACTTTAGATGCAGGCAGCACATCAAACTTCTTAAGCAAGTTTCATTGGCAAAAACATTGCGTTCTTTTATGAATTTTGCATTCAGAACCAACCAGTGAACAAAATGCGTATGATCCTTTGACTTTTTGTAAATATTTACCAAGTGTTGGGGCTCAAATTCAAGGGATTAGGTTGACTAATTTGTTGATAGATGCATTATACACATGTCACAAGTGGAAAAATGCATTATAATGCAATCACGCACTTCATACAGTCTTGGTATTGGTTGACATGAAGAACGGTCTGTAATTCTCTCATGCTCAGTGCTCACAGGCTTTTGGAGTTTTAAAACAAAATTACAGGACTGGTTTCAAAAATATTTAGAATTTTGCAAGAGAAAACTGAAGCAGCTTGTTTTCTCCCTCAAAGCATTGTGAAAGTACAAATATCTTGGCAAGGATTTAATACAAATTTATACAACCCCAGTTATTGTCTAGATTTGTAAAGTTGGAAAATACATAATTTAGTAAGTGTTAAGATTTGTAGCTCAAGTTGAGGTTCTGGATGTAGGTTTGCTTGCTGAGCTGGAAGGTTTGGTTTTAGACGTTTTCTCACTATATTAGGTAACATCATCAGTGAGTCTCCAGATGAAGCAGTGGTGGTATGGCCCACTTTTTATTTGCACTTAGGTTTCCTTGGGTTGCCAATGTCACTTCCTGTGGTGATGTCATTTCTTTTTCTCAGGGGGTGGTAAATGGGATCCAAGTCAGTGTATTTGTTGATAGAGTTCAGGATGGAATGCCATGCTTCTAGGATTTCATGTGCGTGTCTCTGTTTGGCTTGTCCTAGGATGTGTTGTCCCAGTCGAAGTGGTGTCCTTCCTCATCTGTATGTAAAGATACTAGTTTCTTTAGTATGTCCCACTCTCACTAGTATCTTTACTTACATCCATGCATAATTTAAATTGCTCTTTCTCCAGGATTTAAGCTTGATTAGGAACACAATACACTTTTGGGAAATCTACTGTGTATCAGGTCTGTTACTCAGAATTTTCAGAACTGAAATGCCAGCAAGCTTTTGATCCATCCAGGTGCCTTTTAAATGTTGTAATTGTACTAGCCTCCACCACCTCCTCTGTTAGTTCAATCCATAGATGCACCACCCTTTGCAAGAAAAATTGTTGCACCTTAGGTCCCTTTTAAATTTTTCCCCACTCACCCTAAACCTATGCCATCTAGGTTGGACTCCCCCTACCCTAGGCAAAAGACTTTGTCAACTTTCCCTGTCCATGCCTAGGAAGGGTTTAGAGACATATGGGCCACGTTCTGGCAAATGGGACTAGATTAGTTTAGGGTATCTGGTTGGCATGGATGAATTGGACCGAAGGGTTTGTTTCTGTGCTGTACATCTCTATGATACTACTTGTCTTGGATATTTGGGAGATTAATTGCAGATTCCAAATATGAACCTCATTCCCAGTTTCCTGAAGTGCATTTTCTCAGATTCCCTGAAGTATAAACAGCAGTGAGGATTGCACATGGAAATCTTCCTGATTTGCAAGACACCTCAAAACTAGGTGACATGTACCTGCTGAGCCTTTGAGAGACTGGATTTTTGTTTAATGAACAGTCACTTCAAAAGTTCTGATGAAAATTGGTCACACGTGCGAAGTATTTCTAAAGGACAAATAAACACATTTTTTCACCTTTTTTATAATTTGCTTGTTTAGCATTAACAGAATTTCTTCTGTAACAGCTTATCTTATAACCATTTTTTCAGACTGGCTCTTTTTGATGTTCCCAGACCAATTTAGGTTAGGGTTGTCTGGAAAGGTTAGATTCTGAGAAAAGTGCCAAATCATCTGTTGCTTTCAGATCTCCAAGTGGTTCCATCTCAACCTATTTTTACTTGCAGATGTGTTCCAAAGAGTTTCACTCACACTTATTGTAGGAAGGATTGTATTTTATCACAGGGAATGTGTGGATATTTTTTGCACCTACCCAATGATTGTTGCTGTAGCGTAAATATTGCTGTGGAGCTTAACAGTAACAGCAGTTATAAGAGTCACAAACCATCCCATGTGATAAGCTGCCATTTTCCATCCTCCTTGAATTGTATACAGTGTTGTGCATGGTTGACTACCCTTCTCAAAAAGTCTCAGCGAGACATGTCAACGTGTGTGAATATATTGTGAGAGGCATGATTTTAAAGTAAGGTTGAGCTGCTCGTGAGAGGGTTCTTAATTTGTGGAATATGGCAGGTGGTTTCAAAACATTTTTTATTCTGTGGACCATGATGATCAAGTGAAATGTTTCAGGAGTGGCCCTTCCCTCTGAGATCATTTTCACAAAGTGGGCAAGTGAGTGGTTCTAGAAGCTGGAAGCATGAGATAAATGTTTGATAGACAAGACACTCAGCGATTATAGGAAGTCGCTAAGAAAGCGGACTTGAAATCATAATCTGACCAGCCATGATCTTGTAGATTGGTGAAGCAGCTGAATGGTCTTCTCCTACTCCTTAGTCTTATAATCCAATATTTTATATTGTGTTGTTCTTGTCAGCCTTCCACTTTGTATTGTCTCTCAAACTAAGCTCAACCAAAACTCTGTTGTGGCAATGGTGCAGAGCAGGAAATGTAGTAAGGAGTCAAATGTGGAGCAGTATGTAGTTTTTCATTAATTATCATTTGTTAGGATCAATTAGCACCAATTAACAAGAAAGTTAATCCTGTTTAAGTCAGACATTATTTATTTGCAAGTTTTTTTAAAAAAATCTGTAATTTAGTTTGCTGCCACTAGAGTGTGATCATTGGCTGAGTTCAAAGATACCTGAGGGAGAAGCCTGCAAGAAGCTGTTTTAGATGAAGACCAATGTGCCTTGTTTCTACCTATTATTTTTACACTATATGCATTACAAATTACCAAACTACTCAACTGTAAATTGTCTACAATTTGGGAGAATAATGCATCAAAATGATTTATTATGGCATTTCTGTCCATTCAGTGTTCAGATGGACATCTTTCCATCATCCCTGACCTTTTGGAAAGTGAACCCAGGAACCTGTTTATGGCATGAAATGTTTGTTCTACCATTTTATTAATTTCATAATTAGAATTATGCTTTAGGTAGAAAGGTGTTCAGTGATTACTAACCCTTTAGAAAAGGATTCCTTCAACTCGTGAGGCATTTTAGGGCACCGTGAAATACTCTAGAGCAAGTGAGTAAAAGGCGAATAAAAGGAATAAGACCGTTTTTGCATGCAAAACTGAGTCAAAACAAAACAGCTCCAGAAAACTCTCTTGTTTACAAACCCCACAAACCATAGATACTATGCTGGTAAACATGACCCATTTGACTCTGAGACAGAATGAACAACTGATTATAAAGTTTGTTTTATAATGTATTTTCAGAGACAGTAATAAAGCTTTTCAAAAAAGCTCTGACCTTTTAGCGATTAAATGTCACTAATAAGGTTTATAAAGCACAGTCAGTCTACTATTGTTTCATGTTTGTAAAAATATAGCATCTCATTTTTTAACCAAAACTCCTAATTTTTAAAAGTTCATTCCATGTTTATGATATGTTGGGGGTTGGCATTATTGATGTGTCCAGTAGTTCCACCAGTTTTTTGAAATTGTATCAGGCAGTCTTTTATAGCACAGAAGGAAGCCATCAGGCTAAGAATCTTTGGTGTTTGTACTACTAGTGAATTTCCTCTCACCATACCATTTTGTTCTCTTGAGTACTCCGTATCATACACCACAGGAGAGACCCTTTAGCCCATCAAATCTGTACCACAAAAGCTACATTAAATCTGTACCGGACCCACATTCCTGTACTAGGCCCATAAGCCTTGAATGTTATGACATTTCCTTTATCTCATCCAATACTTTTCAGAAGGTTGTGAGGTTACCTGTCTTGACTACCTTCCCAGGAAGTGCATTCCAGACCCCTACCACCCTTTGTGGTGGTGATGGTGGCGGTGGGTGGGGGGGGTGGGCAAAGTTTTCCTCGTGCCCTTCTAAACCTCCTGCCTTTCACCTTAGATGTGTGCCCCTAAGCATAAAATATGCTTTCTATCCACCCTGCCTGTGTCCCTGACATACCTGTGACATTTCTCCACTCAGCCTCTGCTCCAAAAAAAACCTGAGCTTATCCAACCTGTCTTCATAGTTAAAGTGCTCCAACCCAGGCAACAACCTGGCCAATCTCATTTGCATCCTCTCCCTTATAATCACATCCTTCTTTACTGCGGAGAGCAGAACTGCACACAGTACTTCAGCTGTGGCCTTAACCAAAATCCTTTACAGCTCCAATATAACTTCCCTACTCTTATAATCAATACTTCAACTGATAAAGACTTGTTTAATTTACTTTTGAAAACATCAAAGATATTTGCCTCAACCACTTCCTGTGGTAGTGAGTTCCACATTCTAACCTCTCTCTGATTAAAGAAATTTCCCAAATGGATTTATTAATAATTATCCTGATTTGAAAGTCACTAGTTTTGGATTCTTCCAAAAGTGAGAACATTCTTTTCATATGTTCACCAACATATTCATAATTTTAAAACACCCTTTTAGGTCACCTTCACGTTCTCCACACATTCCACCCCCTAAGAGAAAATAATTCTTCAATCACAGATAATTAATTCCTACATTCTGATGCCATCCTTGTAAATCTTTGTTCTTTATACTTTCTTAAGTGCTTCAAGCATCTGATGAAGATGAGGAGGAATTTCCTTTGAGTCTTTAGATTTTCTTGCCACTGAGAGCTGTGGGGGCAGAAGCCTTTTTTTTATATTTAAGCTGAGATAGATTCTTGATCAGCAGCAGAATAATCAAGGGTTCCAGGGAAAGGGCAGGAAAGTAGATGTGAGGAATATTGGATCGGTCATGGTGCAGCAGGCTTGAGGGGTTGAACAGCTTACTGCTGTTCCTATTTCTTATGATCTGTGGTCTTACCCTAAAGATTAAGATGTTTTAATTGTCAAACATTACTCACTGCTCACAAGCAACCAAGACTTTGACTGCAGCTACCTTCATGTGTCAAGGATCCTTCAACCTTGGCTTTGAGGATTGCTGTCAAGTTAATGTGGGGGACACTGAGATTAAAGACAAATGTCCCAGGGAGCTGTCAAATCCGAGCTTGCACACATCATTTGACAATTCCATCCACCTTACTAGTGAGAGTACAGATTCAGTGATGATTCCATACATCTCTGTACAGGAAGGTTGTTCCTATGTATGAGTTTTTCAAAGGGGCACAGATATTATGGAAAATAAAGAACATGAAAGCATGGAAAGGGTTAAAGCATGAAGACCACTGGAAGGCAGGATGGGATAACCAGAGTGGAACATTCTTACACCAATTAGCAGAGTAAGGTTAAGGCTGAAAGGTCACTATGGCGAGATGAGGTAACACAAGTAATAAAGCAAGTTTCTCTGTTAACTGTTATTATAGAACATAGAACAGTACAGCACAGAACAGGCCCTTCAGCCCACGATGTTGTGCCAACCATTGATCCTTATGTAAGGTAAATCTAATGTACGAACCCTCAAATTTCTGTGACCATATGCATGTCCAGCAGTCTCTTAAATATCCCCAATAACCTCTCTTCCACAACTGCTGTTGGCAATGCATTCCATGCTCTCGCAACTCTCTGCGTAAAGAACCTGCCTCTGACATCCCCTCTATACTTTCTGCTAAACAGCTTAAAACTATGACCCCTCATGTTAACAATTTCTGCCCTGGGAAAAAGTCTCTGGCTATCAACTCTATCTATGCCTCTCATTATCTTGTACACCTCAATTAGGTCCCCTCTCTTTTTTTTCCAATGAAAAAAGTCCGAGCTCAGTCAACCTCTCTTCGTAAGATAAGCCCTCTGTTCCAGGCAGCATCCTGATAAACGTCCTCTGAACCCTCTCCAAAGAATCCACATGTTTCCTATAATAGGGCGACCAGAACTGGACACAGTATTCCAAGTGCGGTCTAACCAAAGTTTTATAGAGCTGCAACACGATCTCACGACTCATAAACTCAATCCCCTGTTAATGATAGCCAAAACACCATATGCTTTCTTAACAACCCTGTCCACTTGGGTGGCAATTTTAAGGGATCTATGTACCTGCACACCAAGATCCCGCTGTTCCTTCACACTACCAAGAATCCTGTCTTTAATCCTGTACTCAACTTTCAAGTTCGACCTTCCAAAACACATCACTTCGCATTTATCCAGGTTGAACTCCATCTGCCACCTCTCAGCCATCTCTGCATCCTGTCAATGTCACACTGCAGCCTACAACAGTCCTCTATACTGTCAACGATACCTCCAACCTTTGTGTTGTCTGCAAACTTGCTAACCCATCCTTTAATCTCCTCATCCAAG
Source organism: Chiloscyllium plagiosum (assembly GCF_037043375.1). NCBI lineage: Eukaryota > Metazoa > Chordata > Chondrichthyes > Orectolobiformes > Hemiscylliidae > Chiloscyllium > Chiloscyllium plagiosum. The sequence goes on from NW_028270141.1 coordinate 100,134,902, forward strand.
TCATTAATAAAAATTACTAAGAGTTGAGGCCCAAGAACAGAGCCCTGTGGAACACCACTCACCACTGACTTCCAGGCAGAATACTTTCCTTCCACTATCACTCGCTGTCTTCTGTCAACCAGCTAATTCTATATCCAGACAGCTAAATTTCCCTGTATCCCATTCCTCCTGACCTTCTGAATGAGCCTACCATGGGGAACCTTATCAAATGCCTTGCTGAAGTCCAGAAACACCACATCCACTGCCCGACCCTCATCAACTTGTCTGGTAACATCCTCAAAAAAACTCAATAAGATTTGTGAGGCATGACCTGCCCCTCTATGACAGGATTGGGACATGATGTTAAAATATCTAATTAATAGTTAGTAGAATCAGCTTGAGACAGGAGACTAATAGATGGAATAGCTAAATATCTATCGTGATAGGTTAGTCTGCAATGAAAGATCACTGTAGCAGAGTTAGCAATAAATATCTAACCGTGACATTAGAATAACATCAAGTAGAATGTATAACTAAAGAGATAATGGGAACTAACATCACTGGTTTATTGTGTAGCTAGAGTGAGGTACTTTGATTAATATAGTTGGACATGCTGATAAGCTAACAGAAACATGATAAAAAAAAATATAAAAATCCACAGACCCTGAGGTTCGGGGGCATTCGAGAATCTGCTTTCTCCGTTTCATGGTATTTTGTTTGCAAATAAAAGACCTACTTCTTGAAGAACTCTCTGTGTCCCCTGGTGATTCTCTATATTTTCTCCACAACAATAGTCAAGGCTGGCAAATATTCAATAAGAAACCCAGATGAGCATCATGGTGCAGTGGCCTGCAGAGGAAAAACAACACAAAGCACTTTTTTTTGCAGATTAACTCTTGTCATAGTGGAGGTCCAAGCTTGTCAAGGCAGCGTTGTATTTCTGTGCACGCTGAAGCATGAATGGATAGAGATGAAGTGAATATCTTTCTCAAGATTCCTGCTCCTTGGTGGTGTAATGTGGTCCAAGACTAGTCTGCAGAAGCCTCGAATTTCTACTGGTAGCCTCACATAATGAAGACACGATTACTCCAATTGCCCCTTGCAGGGCCTCAAAAAGAATATCGTAAACACAGAAAACAGCAGTAACTTACCCCTCCCACTTTGCATGTAGTCTCAGCCAGTTTGTCATTTCATAGTTGACCTTTGATCAAATATGGTGAGGTTCTAACTTTGTTTCATTGCAGGTTTGTCCCCATTCTTCTCTTTTTGGTGTTCCTATCTCCGTGACCATGGTGATCCTTCACCCTTTCCCTTTCCTATTTGATTTAGCCACTTTATATTACGACCAGTGTGTTTACCTTCAGAGCCTATGTCTCTAGAGGTTCCTATGCCCTTGCAAACCCTATATCGTCTTCATACAGAGGTCAGAGTAATCCTGACCTATTTGAACCATCACACCCAACCCTTGACAGCTCCCAGTCCCTTCCTCACTCACTATGAAGTCCACCGTACTAACTCAAATTGCCACTATCTCTGTCACCATTCCCTCAGAGATCCAGTAAAATGAGGTCCATTCCCAGACTTGAGCTGCCTGCTTTGCCCAGGATCCCATGGACTGCCCCCTGCTGACCTCCTCGAGTATTAGCAACCCAACCCCTCTGATTGACTGTTGTGTTCCCTCCTCTGGACTGACTTGCCACGACAGTCTCAGGCAGACCATGGCCACTCCCCAGACTGATCTCTCAGTACGTAATCTTCGCATCACTTGCAGTTGACCTTGACAACTGACCATAGCTCATTCCCTCAACTTCAAGGTCATAAACCCCTCACCTGTGTGGGATGAAACCCCTATGATTGAATGTGGCCTATCTTCTGGATTGACTTGGTAGGACAGCACTGTCCAAAGTTCATTTCCTGGACTGTTTTCTCAATAGCACTCTGATTAACCTACATGTAATTCCCGGACTGCTTGCTCTTGACCTTGAAGACTGTCTGTATAGATTCATAAGAATTTTGGCTGTCCCAAAGTGCAAAATTACCTACATGAAACACATTAGTCTTGGCTGTCTCTCACCTCCAAACTAATTGCTTAAAGTCTTTAGTGGCTGATTTTGGATGAGACCCAGCATGATGACATTGTGAGGTTTGTGCTTTGCCAATGCTGGGCTAAGTGGGTGAAGGGTCCAAATGGAGCCTGACCATTGAGCCGAAATGTACCATGTCTGGATGAAATCGTTCCATGTGAACAGAAGCTAGATGATTGGCATAGCCTTTCCACAGGCTGTAATAGGCACTGATCAAAGACGTCACTAGGTACCTGCTTTGTTCTACCAGTCAGGTTTTTATACTGCTGCAGAGGGGTGTCTGAACAGGTTGATTAAAGATATCCTAATTAATTCTCCCTATTTGTCATTCCTTCAGATGTCAGACTACCCAAAATGTTGAGACCTACCAGTTCTTGAAAGGAACTCTTCTCAGAGCAAATTTTAATGGTGAACGTAAAATTCTCTTAATGTTAATATTCTCACCACTGAAACCTTCAAAGAAATCTTAAGTTGAAATAAGACTGAGCACATAAGTTGACAGAAGTGGAATGCTAAATGTTTAGCCTATACAGTAGCGCTTCTACATATGAATGACCACGTTCACGAACAAATCGGTTTACGAACAGGATTGATTATACGTAAAATTTTGCTTCAATGTACAAAATTCAAGGTACGAACAAAGGTACGAACGCAAAAAGCCCGTGTGCGACCACGTGGTTTCATTGTTCTGCTTTGCTACGCGCTTGTTGAACGCAAAAGCTCTCGGGCCCCGCATGATCTCATTCAGTTCGTCTTTGGCGCGTGCGCTGTGAACAGCGTTCGTTGCTACGTCCAAGCATTTTTACGCTATCCGAACAATGGGAAAAATTGATTCAGTTCGCGAACTTTTCGGTTCGTGAACTGGGTCCCGGAACGGATTAAGTTCGTAAGTCGAGGCGCTACTGTATTTACTTTGAAATGTTAAGTCAAAACAGATTTGTTAAATGGTCTTCAGTTTGTAGCAACTAATTCTTTGCAATGCAGATTAAATCTTCCACTAGCAACAGAATATTTGGGACTTTCAATTTTCTAATGGTTTTTCTTCTGCTCAATTTTAAGTTGCCTTTAATTCCTGCAATAAAAAAAGCTATTTCTCACAAACAAAACCAGCAATCTCTGAACCAATGTCATTGCTCACGCATGACCTGTAACATCCAGAAAGGCTGACCACAGAATCGAGCACTTGAATTTTTTTCAGGTATAAGAACATAACTAGGAGAAGGAGTAGGCTATCTGGCCCTTCAAGCCATCTCCGCCTTTCAGTATGATCGTGGCTGATCTTTTTGTGGCCTCAGCTCCATTACCATCCCACCATAACCCTTAATTCCTTTACTGTTCAAAAAAGTATCTATCTTAGCTTTAAAAACATTCAATGACGAAGCCTCAACTGCTTCACTGGGTGGGGAATTCTATAGATTCACAACTCTCTGGGTGAAGCAATTACTAAATCTGCTCGCCTTAATTTTGAGGCCATACCGTATTGGCCTAGTTTCACCTGTCAGTGGAAACATGCTCTCTATTTCTACCTTATCGATTCCCTTCATATTTTTATATGTTTCTATAAGATCCCCCCTCATTCTTCTAAATCCAATGAATATAATCTCAGTCGCTACAGTCTCTCCTCATAAGCTGACCCCTTTAACTCTGGAGGAGAAAGTGAGGACTGCAAATGCTGGAGTTCAGAGCTGAAAATGTGTTGCTGGAAAAGCTCAGCAGGTCAGGCAGCATCCAAGGAGCAGGAGAATAGAAGTTTCGGGCATAAAACGTTCTTCTAGAATGGGCCTTCTTCAGGAAAGAATTCCTGAAGAAGGGCTCATGCCCGAAACGTCGATTCTCATGCTCCTTGGATGCTGCCTGACCTGCTGCGCTTTTCCAGCAACACATTTTCATCCCTTTAACTCTGGAATCAACCTAGTGAACGTTCTCTGCACCCTCTCTATTGCTAGTATATCCTTTCTCAAGTAAGGAGACCAAAAATGCATGCAGTATTCCAGGTGTAGCCTCACCAGCACCCTATACAGCTGCAAAATAACCTCCCCGTTTTTAAACTTAATCCCTTTAGCAATGAAGGACAAAATTCTATTTGCCTTTTTAATTACCTGTTGTATCTGCAACCAATCTTCTGTGACTCATGCACAAGGACACCCAGGTCCCTCGGCACAGCAGCATGCTGCAATTTTTTACCATTCAATAATAATCCTTTTTACTGTTATTCCTACCAAAGTGGATGATTTCACAATTATTAACATTGTACTCCATTTGCCACATCTTTGCCCACTCACTTAAATTATCTATGTCCCTCTGCAAAGTTTCACAGTCCTCTGCACACTTTGCCCTACTGCTCATCTTAGTGTCATCTGCAAACTTTGACACACTATACATGGTCCCCAATTCAAAATCATCTCTATAAATTGTGAATAATTGTGGTCCCAATTAGTATTTCTAGCTTTGCAATGGATGTGGGCACTTTCAAACAATGAAAATTTTGACTGACTCAAACTCATCTAAAAGTTGCCACTCTACCAGCTAAACATGGATGCACCAATACAGAGCTTTATGTGTGGTGCTCCTCTGAAATTTGTAAGTTGAAATCAGTCAGTCCAGTTGGATTGATATATCATTTTGTTTGCATATTTATCTTTTTCATAAATGGAAAACACAAGTGACATTTACAAAAATCTTCTAATTATGATTAGTTGCAGTCCAAAATATTGAGAACTGAAAGTACAGCACTCTATTCTTGATTAAAATTTAGTTTTTAGAAATAACAATAATTCTTGGCAACACTGCATAGCAGTCACAGCAAATTTCACAACATATTCATCACATTTTCAGCATTAGACAAAGTTTACATTAAAATGGTGCTATCATACAGCTGTAAGGCTTGTTTACATAGGTTACAGGAATGTAAGAACCTAACCTCTAAATCAAAATATTGTCTTTTGTATGTTGATTAAAGTTTAGGTGTACATAAATCTGTAATAGTAATCATTTTAGTTACTTACACATAATGTAAGGTACATTCTTGCTGTGTAAATTAAATCCATGGCTTTACATAAACAGGGATGGGCTGTTTACTCCTCAAACCTGTTTCACCATTTAAGTAGATCTTTGCTGATCTATACCTCAACTACATTTGCCCACATTTGAACAGAAAGGCAAACAAAGACGTATAACAAGCCTTTTTTTGCTTTCATTAATAAAACAACAGCCTGTATTACAAAGCATTTCAAAAAGTGTTTTGGGTAAGATTTTCTTTTGCTGTCAATGGAATAACAAGTACATTTTCAACCTCTGGAGCATGACAACATGATGTTCAGGCTTGATCTGTTCATTTACGATTTTTCAGCAGAAAAGTACATTTTTGAAAAAAAATACATTTACTTTCTTAGACCTTAAATTGATGATCTGGGCCTTCAGTAAAATGATAACCTGTACAAAGTTGTCAAATGTTTTTAAATTTGATAACATTGTTATGCAACAGTGGGATTTAAAAGAGAAATAATCCCTATAGTTGCCTCAGTAAACAATTAAAAATAAATGAAAACATGGAATGTTTGTGAAGTTTTGATGCTTTTGTTAAGGATTGTAACTAGAACAACAGAAATGAACAGCTTGCTGTAATTACTAACAACAAATTGGAGTTTAGTACAAAGGATATTTGTGCTTACTTATCAAAACAGTATAAGTGTAGCAATGGGTGCAATGTTAAGGCTTTTTGGAACATACCAGTGTATTACAACTAAAACAGCTATTTACATTTGTTCTATGATTCTAATTTTTGGCTTCTTTAAATACCAATGGTATTTATTTTTCACAGTGTAATTTTTTTTGAACACAGAATTCTAAAGGTACCGATCTTTTGTTGTTTATCATCTCTAGTAAGTGTTGAGAAAAAAAGAGGGACAGAGACAGAATGAAAAATGGAATTGTGTATATCTTCTAACTGATCATATTTACATCTCTACATCTCAATTTTATTTATAATTATACATGAAAAATTCTATATGTGAACTCAGTAGGTATGCAATCCAGTTGTGAATGCCACAAATGCTTTCTGATGCAAAAGGTACAAAAATGAAAAAGTTTGGTTGTCATTCCAAAAAGAAAGTCTTATTCTCAGTGCACACTCAAAATCTGATGGATTCTGAGTTCAGTCAAAGCTGGTTTTAGCAATGGTTTATCATGGTGCAGCCCAGCTGCAGAGCAGTTGAATATCATGTTCTTCAGCAATTGTCAGTTGTAGCAAAAGCCACCTTGCTGAATGAGTCTTCTAACTGCACCACAATTAAATAAAGCTGACTTTCTTTCAGTAACTCTTCTGCCTTCATTCAGTATCATTTTCAATCCACATTATCCTCTACCCAGCAATATAAGCTTAGGTAAATGCCATTGAACCTGATGCTCGATAATGTGGATTTTGAATCCTGCTTCTGGTGTAATTCAAATATCAAGTATTTTGCTTTTAGTAATCAAAAGTTATTGGAGGGTTGCTGAGGTAATATGCAGCACACATTTTCAAAACTGAAGACAGACCAAGAACTCGGAACAGACAATCACTTTTAATTGGATCAAATTGGTCTCTTCTTCCTCTTTTCTCTGGAGAGTATTTTCTCAGTTGTTTGAAGATGTTCTCATGTTATTAAAAGTAAATTTTGAAAACAAAAAGGTGTGTGAAGAATACATGGCATATTTGGCTGGACCATCTAACTGGATTAGATTATTGGTGTTCAACTTCTTGAGAAATTCTGCTTTTGTCTTCATTCACTTGGGCTGAATTGTCCTCACTGTTGTGTTGTTTGAGGAGCAGTCCCCGCCATCTTGCTTTGTTTTTGCACAGATGACTCATCATTGTTATGGTCAATGGAGTGTTTTCAGTAAAACGGGACCATTCCACAAACAGAGGCTCAACAATGTAACTCATAAAGCCTAAAATAAAGAATAAAAAGGCAATTATATTATACTATAACAGAAGAGTTACTCAAAATATTAAAAAAGTGCTTGCAGTTTCTCCTATATATGCAATATAATGAAATCATTAACATATCATGATAATTAGTAACAACATTACTAGTAAAATAAGCAAAAATGAAAACTACTGGCAAAACATAGCAGGTCTGGCAGTATCTATGGGGAGAAAACAAAGGCTATGTTTCATTTAGATTAGAATCCCTACAGCATGGAAAATGGCCCTTCAGCCCAACAAGTCCACACCAACCCTCCGAACAGTAATCCACCCAGACCCATCTCCCTCGACTAACGCACCTAACTATGGGTAATTTAACGTGGCCAATTCACTTGACCTGCACATCTTTGGAATGTGGGAAGAAACTCACGCAGACACGGGGAGAATGTGCAAACTCCACACAGATAGTCGCCCAAGGCTGGAATCGAACCCAGGTCCTGGTGCTATGAGGCAGCAGTGCTAACCGCTGAGCCACCATGCCGCTCCAAATCTGATGGCACTTCATCAATGTTACAATCAAAATTTAAAACCAGATCAGCTCTTCAGCTGTCATTCACTGACAAAACACCAACTCATAAAATGTCCTGCAATTAGATATCTTACTGGTGCTCTTCAAATCACAATGTAGAAATGATGTGGATAAGAATACAGGAAGCATGGTTAGTAAGTTTGCAGATGACACCAAAATTGGTGGCATAGTAGACAGTGAAGAGGAATATCTAAGAGGTCAAAAGGATCTTGATCAACTGTACCAATGGGCTGAAGTGTGGCAGATGGAGTTTAATTTAGATTAATGCAAAGTGTAGCATTCTGGTAAGATGAATAAGGCCAGGACTTATACAGTTAATGGTAAGGCCATGGGGAGTATTGTCAAACAGAGAGACCTAGGGGTTTAGTAATGTAGCTCCTTGAAAGTTGCATCACAGGTAGACAGGATTGTTAAGAAGGCATTTGGCATGCTTCCCTTCATTGCTCAGATCACGGAGTGTTGGAATTGGGACATTGTGTTGTGGTTGTACAGAGTGTTGGTGAGGCCTCTTTTAGCATATAGTGTACAGTTCTGGTTGCTCTGCTATAGGAAGTATTTTATTAAATTACAAAGAGTGCAGAGGAGATTTATAGGGATGTTGCCAGAACTGGAGGATTTGATTTATAAGGAGAGGCTGGATGGTTGGGACTTCTTTCACTGGAGCATATGGGGTCGAGGGGTGACCTTTTGGAGGTAAAATCATGAGGAACAGAGATAAGGTGAATAGATAAGGTGTCTTTTCCCTAAGATGGAGGAGTTCAAAACTTAAGGTATGTTGTGGAATGAACTGCCTGAGGAAGTGGTAGATGCAGGTTCAGTTACAACATTTAAAAGAATTTGGCGAGTTACGTGAATAGGAAAGGTTGAGAGGGATATGGCCAATTGCAGGTGAATAGAACTAGTTTAATCTGGGAAACCTGGTTGGCCTGGACCAAAGGGTCTGTTTCTGTGCGGTAAGGCTCTATGACTCTGAGATTGTAAATAATTTTAACAAACTTATTCAGACATGTTATGTCACACCTCTGCAGCAGGTAAGACTTGAACTCAGGCAGTCTGGCTCAGAGGTCAGGGCACTACCACTGTGTTGTAAGAGTCATTTAAATATATACACTATGCCATATCACCAAAGCTGGCTATCTGTAACTAGGTAGAGGCATGTAAAATGACTAAACTGCTTACAAATCCTTTATGCAGTGCACATATTATTCTAGTTTCGTAATTTCTCGATAATACATTTCAAAATTGTATCAATGGATAAAAGACTCAGACCTTTTCCTTTCAAAAGAAGAATGAGGCAACATTGTGCAGTCACCCATAATATTTGATGTTTCTTTAAAATTGTGCGCGGGACGGCATTGTAATAGATGTCTGATCTGAAAATTTCAGAAAAGATGATGCTTCGTTTTGCAGATGGTATTAAGTTTTTGATAGACTTACTCTGGAATCACATGCATCCTATTTACCATTTTGAATAAAGAGCTTTGCAGTGTAATTGAAGGGATACCTCCAGTGAGGAGTTCTGGAATTGCATGACAAGAATTTTTAAAAATTCTGATTGAAAAAAAACAGGAGGCATCAATTCCAATGATTAATTCATACCCGTACCCAGGTTTCCTGATGAATAGCAAATGTAGCCTTGAACTGAGACTTAAGATTATTACGAGAATAAGACAAATACGATTCTCAATATAAATTACAGCTGTAGCATAAAAATTGCAGTCCCAAACAATACTCTTTCATGGTTTAGAAATTCAAAGCAAGCAAAACAAGGGACTTTTTTTTGGCTTCCTTTCAACCTCAATACTTGAAACCATCTCTAGCCTGTCCATTCTCTTCAAGGTCAAATACAAATAGAAGTTTGTCCATAGGATCGTTGCATTTTTTTTTACCTATTTGTATGCTGGGAACGGTGTCTTTCTGTTGATTGCACAGTGGACTAACTTCAAAGTGAAACCGTTGCTCTAGGTCACCTGCAAAACAAATAAATAATAGATTTGAAAAAAGACGGTGAATTCTAACCATTAAGAACAAAGAACAAAGAAAATTACAGCATAGGAACAGGCCCTTCGGCCCTCCAAGCCTGCACTGATCCTGATCTAAACCTGCCACCTATTTTGTAAAGATCTGTATCCCTTTGTTCCCTGCCTGTTCATGTATTCATACATCTTAAATGACACTGTTATTCCTGCCTCTGCCACTTCTGCTGGCAACGTGTTCCAGGTTCCCACCACCCTCTATGTAAAACACTTTCCACGCATATCTCCCCTAAACCTTTCCCCTCTCACTTTGAACTCATGACCCCTAGTAATTGAGTTCTGCTCTCTGGGAAAAAAAAACTTCTTGTTAACACCCTGTCCATACCTCTCTTGATTTTTTTAGACCTCAATCAGGTTCCCTCCATTTTTCTAATGATAATAATCCTAATCTATTCAACCTCTCTTCATAGCTGGCACCCTCCATGCCAGGCAACATCCTGGTGAACCTCCTTTGCACCCTCTCCAAAGCATCCACATCCTTTTGGTAATGTGGCGACCAGAACTGTACACAGTATTCCAAATGCGGCTGAACAAATCCCTATACAATTGAACATGACCTGCCAACTCTTGTAAGTGAAAGTGAGGACTGCAGATACTGGAGGTTAGAGTTGAGAGTCTGGTGCTGGAAAAGTACAGCAACTCAGGCAGCATCCAAGAAGCAGGAGAATTGATGTTTCAGGTAAAAGCCCTTCATCAGGAATGAGGCTAGGAGATTGGGGGTGAAAAGATAAATGGGAGGGGGGGTGGGGCTGGGGGGAAGGTAGCTGAGAGTACGATAGGTGGATGGAGGAGAGGGTAATGGTGATAGGTTGGGGGGTGGAGAGGATGGCTGAGAAGGAAGATGGACAGATGGGACAAGTCATGAGGGCTGTGCTGAGCTAGAAGGTTAGAACTGGGGTAAGGTGGGGAAAGGGGAAATGAGGAAACTGGTGAAATCCACCCCTCAAACTGCAACAAGGACAGAACGTACCTGGTCTTCACCTTCCACCCCACCAACCTCCATACATATCGCATCATCCTCCACTATTTCTGCCACTTACAAACAGACCCTACCACTAGAGATATATTTCCCTCCTCACCCCTATCCACTTTCCATAACGGCTGACAGGATCATGCCCCCAAAAGGGTAAAAACAATGACTGCAGATGCTGGAAACCAGATTCTGGATTAGTGGTGCTGGAAGAGCACAGCAATTCAGGCAGCATCCGAGGACAGGCAAAATCGACGTTTCGGGCAAAAGCCCTTCATCAGGAATAAAGGCAGAGAGCCTGAAGCATGGAGAGATAAGCTAGAGGAGGGTGGGGGTGGGGAGAGAGTAGCATAGAGTACAATAGGTAGGTGGGGAAAGAGATGAAGGTGATAGGTCAGGGAAGAGAGGGTGGAGTGGATAGGTGGAAAAGGAGCTGGGCAGGTCGGACAAGTCCGGACAGGTCGAGTTACTGGAGGTTAGAAACTAGGATGAGGTGGGGGAAGGGGAAATGAGGAAACTGTTGAAATCCACATTGATGCCCTGGGGTTGAAGTGTTCCGAGGCGGAAGATGAGGCGTTCTTCCTCCAGGCGTCTGGTGGTGAGGGAGCGGCGGTGGAGGAGGCCCAGCACCTCCATATCCTCGGCAGAGTGGGAGGGGGAGTTGAAATGTTGAGCCACTGGGCGATTTGGTTGATTGATGCGGGTGTCTCTGAGATGTTCCCTAAAGCGCTCTGCTAGGAGGCGTCCAGTCTCCCCAATGTAGAGGAGACCGCATCGGGAGCAACGGATACAATAGATGATATTAGTGGATGTGCAGGTAAAACTTTGATGGATGTGGAAGGCTCCTTTAGGGCCTTGGGATGGAGGTGAGGGAGGAGGTGTGGGCACAGGTTTTACAGTTCCTGCGGTGGCAGGGGAAAGTGCCAGGATGGGAGGGTGGGTCGTAGGGGGGCGTGGACCTGACCAGGTAGTCACGGAGGGAACGGTCTTTGCGGAAGGCGGAGAGGGGTGGGGAGGGAAATATATCCCTGGTGGTGGGGTCTGTTTGGAGGTGGCGGAAATGTCGGCGGATGATTTGGTTTATGCGAAGGTTGGTAGGGTGGAAGGTGAGCACCAGGGGCGTTCTGTCCTTGTTGCGGTTGGAGGGGTTGGGTCTGAGGGCGGAGGTGGGGGATATGGATGAGATGCGTTGGAGGGCATCTTTAACCACGTGGGAAGGGAAATTGCGGTCTCTAAAGAAGGAGGCCATCTGGTGTGTTCTATGGTGGAACCGCTCCTCCTGGGAGCAGATACGGCAGAGGCGGAGGAATTGGGAATACGGGATGGCATTTTTGCAAGAGGTAGGGTGGGAAGAGGTGTAATCCAGGTAGCTGGGCCCCAGCTATGCCTGTCTCTTTGTTGGCTACGTAGAGCAGTTGATCTTCCGTAATTACACCGGCACCACTCCCCACCTCTTCCTCCGCTACATTGATGACTTCATTGGCGCCACCTCGTGCTCCCGCGAGGAGGTTGAGCAATTCATCAACTTCACCAACACATTCCACCCTGACCTTAAATTTACCTGGACCATCTCTGACACCTCCCTCCACTTCCTGGACCTCTCCATCTCCATCAGTGACAACCGACTTGAAACTGACATTTTCTACAAACCCACCGATTCCCACAGCTACCTGGATTACACCTCTTCCCACCCTACCTCTTGCAAAAATGCCATCTATGTGGATTTCACTAGGTTCCTCATTTCCCCTCCCCTACCTTATCCCAGCTCCAAACGTCCAGCTCAGCACCACCCTCATGACCTGTCCTCTTGTCCATCTTCCTTCCCACTTATCCCAGCTCCAGATTTCCAGCTCAGCACCACCCTCATGACCTGTCCTACCCGTCCATCTTCCTTCCCACTTATCCGCTCCACCCACCCCTCTGACCTATCACCATTACCTCCATCTCCAGCCACCTATCACACACCCGGCTACCTTGCCACAAGCCCCACCACCCTTCCATTTATCTCTCCATCCCTGAGACTCCCAGCCTCATTCCTGATGAAGGGTTTTGCCTGAAACGTTAATTTTCCTGCTCTTCGAATGCTGCCCAACCTGCTCTACTTTTCCAGCACCACATTCTCAACTGCAAACTCTTGTACTCAATACCCTGTCCAATGAAGGAAAGCATGCTGTATGTCTTCTTGACCTCTTTACTGACCTGCGTTACCACTTTCAGAGAACAATGGACCTGAACACCCAGATCTCTCAGTATGTCAATTTTCCCCAGGACTTTTCCATTTACTGTATAGTTCATTCTTGAATTGTGTCTTCAAAAATACATTTGCCTAGATTGAACTCCATCTGCCATTTCCCTTCTCATCTCTCAAATATCTATATTTTGCTGTATTCTCTGACAGTCCCCTTCACTATCTGCTACTCCACCAATTGTGGTGTCATCTGCAAACTTGCTAATCAGGCAACTAATACCTTCCTCCAAATAATTTATATATATTACAAACAACAGTGGACCCAGAAAGGATCCCTGTGGTCACAGGTCTCCATTTTGAGAAACTCCCTTCCATTACTATTCTGTCTCCTGTTGCCCAGCCAGTTCTCTATCCATCTAGCTGGAATACCCTGCACCCCGTGTGTGTTTGCCCTCTCCATCAACCTACCATGGAGAACCTTATCAAATGCCTTACTAAAGTCCACGTATATGATGTCTACTGCCCTTCCCCATCATTCAATTTTGTCACCTCCTTAATGAATTCTATTAGGTTTGTAAGACATGGCCTTCTCCATACAAAACCACGCTTCCATGACTGATAAGCCCATTTTCTTCCAAATGGGAATAGATTCTATCCCTCAGTATCTTCTCCAGCAGCTTTTCTACCATCAACGTCAGACTCACCAGTCTACAATTACCTGGAGTATTCCTGTACACTTCTTAAACAAGGAATTAACATTAGCAATTCTCCAGTCCTCTGGGACGTCACCCGTGCTCAAGGATGCTGCAAAGATATCTGTTAAAGCCTCAGCTATTTTCTGTCTCACTTCCCTCAGTAACCTGGGGTAGATTGCATCTGGTCCTGGGGACTTGTCTAACTTAATGAATTTTAGAATACTCAAAACTTCCTCCCTCCTTATGCCAACTTGACCGAGAGTACTCAAAGATCTATCCCTAACCTCAACATCCGTCATGTCCCTCTCCTGGGTGAATACCGATGAGAAGTACTCGTTAAAATCTCACCCATTTTCTCTGACTCCATGCATAACTTTCCTCCTTTGTCCTTGAGTGGGCCAACCCTTTCTCTAGTTACCCTCTTGCTCCTTATACATGAAAAAAAAAGGCTTTGAGATTTTCCTTAACCCTGTTTGTTAAAGATATTTCATGACCACTTTTAGCCCTCATAATTCCTCATTTCAGATTGGTCCTACATTCCTGATATTCTCCCAAAGCTTCGTCTGCCTTCAGTAGCCTAGACCTTATGTACGAATCCTTTTTCGTTTTAGCTCGTCTCACAATTTCACCTGTCATCCATGGTTCCTTGCTATTTCAATCCCTCATTTTCACAGGAACATACCTCTCCTGAACCCTAATCAGCCTGTCTTTAAAAGTATCCCACCTATTGAATGTGGATTTCCCTTTAAACAGCTGCTCCCAATCTACATTCCCCAGCTGGGCGGCACAGCTTTGGGCGGCACGGTGGCACAGTGGTTAGCACTGCTGCCTCATAGCACCAGAGACCCGGGTTCAATTCCTGCCTCAGGCGACTGACTGTGTGGAGTTTGCACATTCTCCCTGTGTCTGCGTGGGTTTCCTTCGGGTGCTCCGGTTTCTTCCCACAGTCCAAAGATGTGCAGGTCAGGTGAATTGGCCATGCTAAATTGCTCGTAGTGTTAGGTGAAGGGGTAAATGTAGGGGTATGGGTGGATTGCGCTTTGGCGGGGCGGTGTGGACTTGTTGGGCCGAAGGGCCTGTTTCCACACTGTAATGTAATCTAATCTAAGCTCCTGCCGAAGTTTGGTATAGTCGGCCTTCCCCCAGTTTAGCACTCTTCCTTTAGGGCCACTCCCATCTTTGTCCATGAGTATTCTAAAACTTATGGAATTTTGATAACTATTCCCAAAGTAATCCCCTACTAAAACATCAACCACCTGGCCGGCCTCATTCCCCAACACCAAGTCCAGTATGGCCCTTTCCCGAGTTGGACTATTTACATGCTGCTCTAGAAAACCCCATTAGAAACATTTAAGGGTGGTCATGCAGAGGTGTGGAATAGAATCTTGCAGTGATCACTGATTTTAAATCATCTTAGTTTTTATGCTTGGTTACTGAGCTAAGAATCAGTGGGAAAGAAAAAGATAAATTAATTTTAGACATCTATTTCTGACAGCATCGACAATCCTTGCTGATCCACAAATTGAAAGATTCTCGACTTTCTGAGTGAAGAGATTTTTCCTCATGTCACTACTTAATGATTGACCTATTGTGAGGCAGTGTCACATTCACCATTCCATTCCTCCCCTGTTCTGGAATCTTCAACTAGGGAAAACTTCTCAATGTCTTCCACGTCAACCCTAATCAGTCTTTTATGTTGCCGTAAGATCATCCTTCACTCTTCTATTTATACATACTAAAATTGTTCAAATTAGGTTAGTTTGTCCACAAAGTCTCTGGCCTTCTCCAACGTGTTAAAGAAATGTATGGATCCATCTAAGGTGAACCGAAGCACTGCTGGATTTCTCAGGGAGCACCGAATCCCAAGATCCCTCAGTCTTCTCTTAACACACGTTTGTAAGCTTTTCATTTCTGGATCACCACTGCTGAGAAGTTCTGAAAGAACATGATCTTAGAGCCCTCATAAAATAGGGCCTTCGGATTCTTCCCCTAGACTCTGGAAACCTCCATAACTCTCTCCTTATCCCGGTAATGATGGAACCCCACCAGGAGAGGATGAGGACGTTGACCCAGACCCGATCTCCGCGTTGCGACCTGGTGAGCCCTCGGTATCTTCAATCCTCTCATGCCAGCCTCCAAGTCAAGGAATTTCGGCAGCCAGTCCTCAACAAATTCCGCATGCCGCTCACCTTCCTTAACCTCGGGCAGACCGATGATCGAATGTTTTTTCTCCTGCCTCTGTTCTCAAGATCATCCACTTGGTCATGAAACTTACAGACCTGCATCTTCAGGGCTTGGATCCTATCCTTGGATGAACTGGTATCAGCTTCCACCACTGTGACCCTGTGCTCCACCTCATCCGTCCTCTTCTCCAGGTCTCTCAGCTGCTGCTCATGTTTCTGCAGCATGAGCGAGACTGGAGCCAGCTTCTCTTCAATCTGTTTCCACAGCATCACCAAGATTGAGAGCTCGTTCACCAGGGCCTGGGAAGTAATCAGCTCCAAGGTTGCTGCAGGCTGAATTGCAGACCCCTGGCCTCGGATGCTCCTTCTCCCTTTTTCGGCATCTCTGGACGGTTGGAAACAGAGGTAATTTTTAGAAGTTTCTTGGGATTCCACGATCTTTCCGGAGTCCTGAGATATCGCAATGGCCTGGGTTGGGCGGGTTAAAGATTTGTCCTGCTTGTGTTGCGATGCGGAGCTCTGCACTGCGATCTTCTCAGATCGCCGTCATCTTGGATCCCCCCACCCTTCACTCTTCTAAACTTGAATATTGCCTCAAATAGATGCTGCCTCTCATCCTCAAACCTCGGATTCCAGAAACCAATCTAGTGAACAACTGTTGTACCATTTCCAAGGCAAATATATTCCTTCTCAGATACGGAGACGAAAACTACACACACTGCACCGGGATGGTCTCACTAAAGTCCTATACATTTAAAATAAATTAAATCACATAATGTGGGCCATGCTGGCTAGGCCACAATTATTGCCCATCCTTACTTGGCCTTGAGAAGGTGGAGCTGAAAATGTGTTGCTGGAAAAGCGCAGCAGGTCAGGCAGCATCCAAGGAACAGGAGAATCGACATTTCGGGCATAAGCCCTTCTTCAGGTCCTGAAGAAGGGCTTATGCCTGAAACGTCGATTCTCCTGTTCCTTGGATGCTGCCTGACCTGCTGCGCTTTTCCAGCAACACATTTTCAGCTCTGATCTCCAGTATCTGCAGCCCTCACTTTCTCTCTTGAGAAGGTGGAGGGGTGGTGAGCTGATTTCTTGAACCTCTGCAGTCCATGCAATTTAGCTACATCCACAGTGCTGTTTTTCAGCGGCAGCAGCAACTCTAAGGGCAGGAGCTTGCACCAGGGGCCTGCCGGGAGCGGTGAGTCACTGATTCGTGCTTTTAAATTTGAAGTCAGAGAGCAGAGGTTTCTGGGAGAGGAGGGATTTCTTATTTTTATTTCTATCCTGCTATATAAGTCAGTGGCCTCTTAACCGGAGACCCTACCTTTGTAGGGCCTCCTGACACAGTATGTCGAAGGGCCGACAAGAGGGAGGCCACACTGGACCTGGTGCTTGGTAATGAACCAGACCAGGTGTTTGATTTAGTTGTAGGTGAGTACTTTGGAGAGAGTGACCATAATTCAGTTACGTTTAGTTTAATGATGGAAAGGGATAGGTACACGCCACAAATCAAGAGTTAACGATGGGGCAAGGGCAATTATAATGCGATTAGCCAAGAATTAGGATGCATAGAATGAGGTAGCAAAATGCAGGGGTTGCAGATAATTAAAATCCTTGGGGGGAGGTTTGCTAGTGCTCTTGGGGGGGGTTTAAACTAACTCTGCAGGGGTATGGGAACCCAGATTGTAGCTTCAGGGTGCAGGGCCTGGAGTGTAGGGAGGTTAGGAACATGGCATCAATTTCAAAGGAGGGTGCCTGTAAACAGGAAAGTGGCTTGAAGTGTGTATACTTCAATGCAAGAAGTATACGAAATAAGGTAGGTGAACTTGCAGCGTGGGTTGGTACCTGGGACTTTGATGTTGTGGCTATTACGGAGACATGGCTAGAACAGGGACAGGATTGGCTGTTGCAGGTTCCAGGATTTAAATGTTTTAGTAGGGTCAGAGGTGGGGGTAAAAGAGGGGGAGGTGTGGCATTGCTTGTCAAAGATAGTATTACAGTGGTGGAAAGGACGATGGATGAGGACTTGCCATCTGAGGTAGTTTGGGCTGAGGTTAGGAATAGGAAAGGTGAGGTCACCCTGTTAGGAGTCTTTTACAGGCCTCCTAATAGTCCTAGAATCATTGAAGAAAGGATAGGGAAGGTGATTCAGGAGATGAGTGACAGTAATAGGGTGGTTATTATGGGGGACTTTAACTTTCCTGATATTGATTGGGAAAGCTATAGCTCAAGTTCGTTAGATGGGTCAGTGTTTGTTCAATGTGTGCAGGAGAGTTTCCTGACACAATATGTAGACAGGCCAACAAGAGGTGAGGCCATACTGGATTTGGTTCTGGGTAACGAACCAGGCCAGGTGTTAGAATTAGAGGTAGGTGAGCACTTTGGGGATAGTGACCATAATTCGGTGATTTTTACACTCGTGATGGAGAGGGATAAGTGTGTACTACAGGGCAAGAGTTATAGCTGGGGTCAGGGAAATTATGATGCGGTGAGGCATGACTTAGGATGTGTGGCTTGGAAAAGTAGACTCCAAGGCAAGAGTGTAAATGATATGTGGAGCTTGTTCAAGGAGCAACTATTGAGTGTCCTTGATAATTATGTACCTGTCAGGCAGGGAGGAAAGGGTCGTGCGAGGGAGCCGTGGTTTAATAAGGAATTGGAATCCCTTGTTAAATGGAAGAGGGCGGCCTATCTCAAGATGAGACGTGAAGGTTCAATTGGGGTGATTGAGAGTTATAGGGTAGCCAGGAAGGACCTGAAGAGAGAGCTAAGAGCAGCAAGGAGGGGACATGAAAGGTCCTTAGTCGGTAGGATTAGGGAAAACCCTAAGGCTTTCTATAGGTATGTTAGGAATAAAAGAATGACTAGGGTAGGAATAGGTCCAGTCAAGGATAGTAGTGGGAAGTTGCGTGTGGAGGCGGAAGAGATTGGGGAGACACTGAATGAATACTTTTCTTCAGTATTTACTCAGGAACAGGGCATTGTCGTCGATGTGAATACTGAGTCACAAATAAGTAGAATGGATGGCTTTGAGTATGTAGAGAAGAGGTGTTGGAAATCCTGGAAAAGGTGAAAATAGATAAGTCCCCTGGGCCTGATGGCATTTATCCTAGGATTCTCTGGGAAGCAAGGGAGGAGATTGCAGAGCCATTGGCCTTGATTTTTATGTCCTCTTTGTCTACAGGAGTAGTGCCAGAAGACTGGAGGATAGCAAATGTGGTTCCCTTGTTCAAAAAGGGGAGTAGGGATAACCCTAGTAACTATAGGCCGGTGAGTCTCACTTCTGTTGTGGGCAAAGTCTTAGAGAGAATTGTAAGGGATAGGATTTATGCACATCAGGATAGGAATAATGTGATCAAGGACAGTCAGCATGGTTTTGTGAAGGGCAGGTCGTGCCTCACAAACTTTATTGAATTCTTTGAAAAGGTGACGAAGGAGGTTGATGAGGGGAAAGCGGTAGATGTGGTATATATGGATTTTAGTAAGGCGTTTGATAAGGTTCCCCATGGTAGGCTACTGCAGAAAATACGGAGATATGGCATTGAGGGTGAGTTGGAGGTTTGGATTAGGAATTGGCTGGATGGAAGAAGACAGAGGGTAGTAGTTGATGGCAAAGTTTCTTCATGGAGTGCCGTCACTAGCGGTGTTCCGCAAGGATCTGTTTTGGGACCATTGCTGTTTGTCATTTTTATAAATGACCTGGAAGAGGGGTTAGAAGGTTGGGTGAGCAAGTTTGCGGATGATACGAAAGTCGGAGGAGTTGTTGACAGTGAGGAAGGATGTGGCAGGTTACAGCAGGATATAGAGAAGCTGCAGAGCTGGGCAGAAAGGTGGCAAATGGAATTCAATGTAGCTAAGTGTGAGGTGATTCACTTTGGGAAGAATAACAAAAAGATGGGGTACTGGGCTAATGGTCGGATACTTGGCAGTGTGGATGAGCAGAGGGATCTTGGTGTCCATGTACACAGATCTCTGAAAGTTGCCACCCAGGTAAATAGTGCGGTGAGGAAGGCATATGGCGTACTGGCTTTTATTGGTAGAGGAATTGAGTTCCGGAGTCCTGAGGTCATGATGCAGTTGTATAAGACTCTGGTGCGGCCGCATCTGGAATACTGTGTGCAGTTTTGGTCGCCATACTATAGGAAGGATGTGGAGGCACTGGAACGGGTGCAGAGGAGGTTTACCAGGATGTTGCCTGGTATGGAAGGAAGATCGTATGAGGAAAGACTGAGACACTTGGGGCTGTTTTCATTAGAGAAAAGAAGGTTTAGGGGTGACTTGATTGAGGTGTACAAGATGATTAGGGGGTTAGATAGGGTTGACAGTGTGAACCTTTTCCCGCGTATGGAGTCGGGTATTACAAGGGGGCATAGCTTTAAATTAAGGGGGGGGGGGTAGATATAGGACTGAAGTTAGGGGTAGGTTCTTCACTCAGCGAGTCGTAAGTTCATGGAATGCCCTGCCACTAGCAGTGGTGGACTCTCCCTCTATATGGGCATTTAAGCGGGCATTGGATAGGTATATGGAGGATAGTGGGTTAGTATAGGTTAGGTGGGCTTGGATCGGCGCAACATCGAGGGCCAAAGGGCCTGTACTGCGCTGTATTCTTCTATGTTCTAAAATGTGGAGCTGGTTGAAGGAACCGATATTGCGTGTCCTTGATAGGTATGTCCCTGTCAGTCAGGGAGGAAGTGATAAGGTGAGGGAACCATGGTTTACAGCAGAAATTGCATCTCTTGTTAAGAAGAAGAAAGAGGCTTATGTGTTGATGAGGCAAGATGGTACAGATGAGGCGATGAAGAGTTACAGATCAGCTAGGAAGGATTTAAAGAGAGAGTTAAGAAGAGCAAAGAGAGGACACGAGCAGCCTTTAGCAAATACCATAAAGGAGAACCCTAAAGCATGAGGAATAAAAGGATGATTAGGGTAGGAATAGGGCCAGTCAAAGATGTGGTAGACATGGACTTCAATAAAGCCTTTGATAAGGTTCCACATGGTAGGCTGATGGAGAAAATGCAGAGGCATGGAATTGAGGGTGATTTAGCAGTTTGGATTAGAAACTGGCTTTCTGAAAGAAGGCAGCGAGTGGTGGTTGATGGAAAGTATTCAGTCTGGAGTCCAGTTACTAGTGGTGTGCCACAAGGATCTGTTTTGGGACCACTGCTGTTTGTCATTTTTATAAATGACTTAGACCCAGGCATAGGTGGATGGACTAGTAAATTTGCAGACGACACTAAAGTCGGTGGAGTAGTGGACAGTTTGGAAGAATGTTACAGGTTGCAGGGGGACTTGGATAAACTGCAGAATTGGGCTGAGAGGTGGCAAATGGAGTTCAATGCAGCTAAATGTGAGGTAATGCACTTTGGGAAGAATAACAGGAAGGCAGAGTACTGGGTCAATGGAAAGATTCTTGGTAGTGTGGATGTGCAGAGGGATCTTGGAGTCCATGTGCATAGATCCCTGAAAGTTGCCACCCAGGTGGATAGTGCTGTTAAGAAGGCATACGGTGTGTTAGGTTTCATTGGTAGAGAGATTGAGTTCCAGAACCGCAATATCATGCAGCAACTATACAAAACGCTGATGCGGCCACACTTGGAATATTGTGTACAGTTCTGGTCGCCCCATTACAGGAAGGATGTGGAAGCATTAGAAAAGGTGCAGAGGAGATTTACCAGGACGTTGCCTAGTCTGGAGGGAAGGTCGTATGAGGAAAGGCTGAGAGACTTGGGTCTGTTATCATTGGAAAGAAGGCTAAGGGGCGATTTGATAGAGACATACAAAATGATCAGAGTATCAGATAGGGTAAACAGTAAAGACGTTTTCCTAGGATGATGATGTCAGCTTGTATGAGAGGGCATAACTACAAATTGAGGGGTGATAGATTTAAGACAGATGTCAGACGCAGGTTCTTTACACAGAGAGTGGTAAGGGTGTGGAATGCACTACCTGCTAATGTAGTCAACTCAGCCACATTAGGGAGATTTAAACAATCCTTAGATAAGCAATGGATGATTTTGGGATAGTGTAGGGGGACGAGCTGAGAATAGTTCACAAGTCAGCGCAACAAGAAGGGCTGAAGGGCCTGTTCTGCGCTGTATTGTTCTATGTTCTATGTTAGAAAGACAGTTTCAGGATTTGGACCCAGCAACAATGATATGGCTCCAAGTCAGAGGATGGGTGAGAGAGACTTGCAGGAAGTGGCGTTCCCATGCATCTGCTGCTTTTGTCCTTCCAGGCAGGACAGGTTGTAGGTTTGGAAGGTAAAGTCATAGGTACCCTGTTGAGATGCGGCAGGGCATCTTGTAAATGGTATACTCAAAGGTCACTGTGAGTCAGTGTGAAAGGAGTGAATGTTGACAGTGGTGGCAGTCAAGTGGCCTACTTTGTCCTAGATTGTTTTATTAGGGCTCCTTAATGCAACTCTGGCTCAAATGCTGCCTTTACCTCATTCTCACTTCCCTTCTGGAGCCCAGCTGTTTTGTTCTTGTTTGAAGCAAGGCTGTTATGAGGTCAGGAGGTGAGGGGCCCTGGCACAACCTGAACTGAGCATCAGTGAGCAGAGTATTTCTGAGTAAGTGCCACTTGATAGCGTCTCCTTGTAGATGAATCCAATTATGCTGCTGCTAATGGGCCACAGCACCTCAAGGTTGTCTTGGTTTTGAGTGGCTTAATCTGTTTGAAATGTATGCTATTTAGCATGCTGATTGTGCCATGTAAGATGATGGAGTCTTGGTCTCCACAAGGACTGTGCAATGCTCATTCCTACCAGTACTGCCACAGACAACTGCATCTGCATCAGGAGACTGTAAGGTGAGGTCAAGTTATTTGTTCTCCATCATCTGTTGCTCTTCCAATTTAGCACTATGTCCTTTGCGACTTAGCCAGCTCGGTCAGTGGTGGTATTATCGAGCCACTCTTGGTGATGGCCACTGAATCCTTTGCCAACAGTACATTCTGTGGCCTTGCTACTCTCAGTGCTTCCTCCAAGTGGCATTCATAATGGAAGAGGACTGATTCACAAATCAAGTAGGAATGGTAGTTGGTAATTAGAAAGAAATTTCCTTGCCCATGTTTGACCTGATGCCATGAGATTGCATGTGCAAAGCCATCTGATTAAGAAAATAACCATTTCTTATGCAATTCCAGCATTTGCACAATGACTGATGTCAGACTAACTGACCTGTAGTTCCTTGCATATTCTTCATTCAATTTTGAATAGCCATTAGTGCAATTGCTGTTCTAGAATCAAGGAAATTTTGGAAAATCAGAAACAGAGCAACAACTGGTAAGATAGAGGTAAAGTCAACATTGAGATGGGGCTGGAGGAAGATAGCAGAGTGCTAGGCCTTCTCCATCGCTGGTCCCTCACCAACCGACACCTGGAGGAAGAACGCCTCATCTTCTGCCTTGGGATGCTCCAACCCCATGGCATCAATGTGGATTTCACCAGTTTTTTCATTTCACCTCTCCCCACCTTATCCCAGTTCAAATCTTTCAGCTCAGCACCGCCCTCATGACCTTCCCACCTGTCCATCGTCCTTCCCACCTACCCACTCCACCCTCCCCTCCGACCTATTACCTTTACCCCCACATCCATTCACCTATTGTACTCAGCTACCTTCGCCCCAGCCCCACCTCTCTCCCATTTATCTCTCCACTCCTGAAGCTCCCAGCCTCATTCCTGATGAAGGGCCTTTGCCCAAAACGTCAAATTTCCTGCTCCTCAGATGCTGCCTGACCTGCTGTGCTTTTCCAGAACCACACTCTCGACTGTAAAGCAGACCATGAAACTGCTCTTTCATCAGATGACTGATGACCCATGCCATTGGCTTGACTCTGCATTATAGAGCCATCCAGCCAACTGAGCCAACCAACCCCATTGTGACCACTATCTCTGAAGCAATTTATTTAGAAACCTGGAATATAGGCCATGATGTCTTGTGAAATTGTTCAGTTTTAGGATGGGAATTTTCTCTGATACTTCTACTCTGCTAATAGATTAGATTAGATTAGATTAGATTAGATTACAGTGTGGAAACAGGCCCTTCGGCCCAACAAGTCCACACCGACCCGCCGAAGCGAAATCCACCCATACCCCTACATTTACCCCTTACCTAACACTACGGGCAATTTAGTATGGCCAATTCACCTAACCCTGCACATCTTTGGACTGTGGGAGGAAACCGGAGCACCCGGAGGAAACCCACGCAGACACGGGGAGAACGTGCAAACTCCACACAGTCAGTCGCCTGAGGCGGGAATTGAACCCGGGTCTCTGGCGCTGTGAGGCAGCAGTGCTAACCACTGTGCCACCGTGCCGCCCACTAATGATTGACTCTTTCAGTTCTTTGGTTACTTTCTATTTCTACTGTGTAATTTGTGACCACTACTCTGAAAACACAAGATATTTGTTCAGCACTTCTGCTATTTTCTTATTCCACAGATAATTTCTTGTCAATGCTTACTTTAATCATTCTCCTTCTTAAAACTCAAACTTTTTGAAACCTGGTTTTAAGTTCCTTGCTCATTTAATCGGAATATTCTATTTATTTTATTATGATGCCTATTTTCTTTCTTATTCTATATTTTTCCCCTTTAAATCAACTTTTTGGCTGCTCTTTGCTGTTTCTAAACATTCCTAATCTCAAGATTATTTACAGTCCTTTGCAACATTGTAATTCTCTTCTTTTAGAACCATAACAAAGTTACAGCACAGGAAGAGGCCATTTGATCCATCATATCAGCACAACTGAAGAGAATTAGCTGCCCGTTCTTTCCAGTACCTGATCTGCAGCCTTGCGGGTTACAGCACTTTACATGCAGATCCCAGGTTGCTTTTGAATGAATTGAGGGTTTCCACTGCAATCACAAACTGGGCAGTGAATTTCAGACATTCACCACTCTCTGGATGAAAATATCTTTCACTATGTCCCCTTTAATCCTTCTCCCAGTCACATTAGATAGGGAATCTCCTGGTAATGACCTCTCTGTTCAGGGAAACAGGTCTTCCCTGTTTACCCTTCCAAGCCCTTCATTATTGTGTACACCACTGAGTAACCCCTGAGCCTCTGCTGTTCGAAGGACAAAAACCATAATCTATACAATCTTTGCAACAATTATGCCCTTCCTATAAATGTGGTGACCAGAATTATGCACAATATTCTGGTTGCAGTCTAATCAGTGTCTTATATAAGTCTGCATACCTGCTCTTTTATTCAAGATCTTGCCTAATGAAGAAAAGCATCTCACATGGTTTCTATACAACTTTACCGTACCATCTTCAAGGGCCTATGGATAAAGTCTTCTAATCCATATGCAGATTTTTCTTGTTGAGTTTTTATTTTTAATGGAATGCTTTTACTGAACATTTTGAACTGTTTCCTTAAATGTTTCCCATGGTTTACTGCCATAAGTTTTAGTCTATTTATCCAAGCAACCTTAGCAAGTCCTCATACTCCAATAATTGGCTTTAAGTTTAAGATTCTTGGTAATGACCATAAAGCCTTAAGATGTAAGAGCAGAAGTGGGCCATTCAGCCCATTGAGTCTGCTCTGCCATTCAATATGATCAGGGTTGATATTCCTCAACTCCTTTGCTCAGAGAGTAGTAGGGACATGGAATGCCCTGTCTGCAAGAATAGTAGACTCGCCAACTTTAAGGGCATTTAAATGGTCATTGGATAAACATATGGATGAAAATAGAATAGTGTAGGATAGATGGGCTTCAGATTGGTTATACATGTTGGCGCAACATTGAAGGCCGTATTGCGCTGTAATGTTCTATATTCTGTGTTCCACTTTTCTGTCTTTTCTCTATAATTCTTGATTCCCTTATGGATTAAAAATATGTCTCGCTCAGTCTTTAATATATTTAATGGCCCAGTGTTGGCATCCCTCTACAGTGGCTCAGTGGTTAGTACTGCTGCCTCACAGCACCAGGGACGTGGGTTCAATTCCAGCCTTGGGTGACTGTGTGGGTTTCTTCCAAGTGCTCCAGTTTCCTCCCACAATCCAAAGATGTACAGGTCAGGTGAATTGACTATGCTAAATTGTCCATATTGTTCAGGGATGTGTAGATTAAGTGCATTAGTTAGGGATAAGTACAGAGTAAGGGAATGGGTCTGGGTGGGTTACTCTTCAGAGGGTTGTTGTGGGTGCCTGTTTTCACACTATATGGATTCTATGATTCTAAAGAATTCCACATTTTCAGTACCTTCTGAAAGAAAAAATCTTTTCTGTCTTAAATGAGAAGAAACCTTTACTTTGAGATAATGCCCTCTGGTCCTAGACTTCCTCACAAGGTGAAACGATCTTTCCAAATTTACCCTGCCAAACCCCTTAAGAATTTTGTACGTTTCAATAATGATCTTTCAAAACGATCAAGACTTGTGCGGGAAGACTGGAGTATGTAAGTTTAAAACTAAACATGGAATTCAATTATATTATGATCACTTTATGCCAGATGATCTTTTATAATGAAACTATTAATTAAATCTACCTTACTGCATGGAACAAGATGTAAAGTGACTTTTTCTCCACTTTGTTTCACAAAATATTGTGCCAGGAAACTGCTGTGGAAGTTTTCAACAGATACACTTTCAGACTATCTTTGATTTGCCTAGTCTACATGAAGCCTGTGAACTCTATGAATATTGTATTGCCTTGGTTACAAACTCCAATAATTTCCTGACCAATGGTACAACTATTGTTAGGAGGCCTATAAACTACTCCAACTATTGTTTTCTAATGCTGATTTCCATCCATACTGATTCTACTTCATCATCTCCTCAGTCAAATCATTTCTCATTGCAGTCCTTATGTTACCTTTTGCTATCAAGGCTATTTGTTTTCCATTTACAACCTTCTGTCTTTTGACAATGTGTGTATCCTGGAATATTTATTTCCTATCTGGCCAGGGATGGGAATGAAGGCAGGCAGACACAGAATTTTACATCACC
Organism: Chiloscyllium plagiosum; assembly: GCF_037043375.1. Taxonomy (NCBI): domain Eukaryota; kingdom Metazoa; phylum Chordata; class Chondrichthyes; order Orectolobiformes; family Hemiscylliidae; genus Chiloscyllium; species Chiloscyllium plagiosum. The sequence goes on from NW_028270141.1 coordinate 100,161,486, forward strand.
AGCTTGCATGTTAGTTCCCTGGTCCCATTCACCTTTGGGCCATTTTTCCAGAGGGGCGTTTGGGCAGAGTTACATATGCAGCCATTCAAGTTTATTAAAGGCTATCTAAGCAAGATCTACCTGCAGTTGATCTCTAGGGAACAGTCAGTGCTGTTGCCTGGAGGTGATCTCTTGGTGGTGGAATGGGAGAGGGTGGGAACAAGCACTTCAGGAAGTACTTACACCATCCACCCCAAATCCTGCCTGGATTCAGCACAGGCATGCAGGCTGCCATGTATGTTTCTACCTGCATGCACATAGATGCACTCCACTACTATTGCCACAATCAATCCCGGGGGGAATTTTCTTACAAAGGCCAAATTTATTTTAAGAAGTTGTAGAGAGGGCACTTCATTTATCTGAATGGGCATCCTGCTGCAGGAGCTTTCAAACTGAAAGGTCTTAAAGAACCCTTCTGCTGTTCTTAATTTGACAATCAAGCTATCTTAATTGGCTATCATTGGCCAGTTCAGGGAAATATCACAGATGAGTGACTGGCTTCCACAAAGTGCATACTTCTGATCCCCACTTCAGCCTGAAGGTGGGGTGCTGAGAGCTGCTGGAAATCCTACACCAACTCTCTGTAATAGCAATTGGATCTAAACAATTTCCCTTTAAAATTCTACAAGTTCATTTATCTCGTGACAAATGCTTTGTGTTTTTTTAAACTGCTATTCTCAGTTCATATATCAAACGATGAGTGATTGTATGATCAAATAGGCTAGAAATATAATTCATATCTGTTTCCCAGAAACTCAGCGCCAGTATGTAGGTGAAACACAAGTGACATTATCAGTAATGCTTTGAGTTTCACCCAGCTGGACAAAAGTCAATTATGATTCTTTTTGAGTAATGCTCTAATATGAGGACAATTTGTTTCAATTAGGATATAATAGGAACATAAATTTAATTTCCCAAGGCAATTAATCAGGCCCAGAACTCATTACTCACCACCAGTTCTTCCAGTTCTGAAGATTTTAATACTTGTTATCCCAGTTCATTGTAGCATTATGCCCAACTATTTTGAGAAGATAAAATTAATCTTTCCTCCAGTCTGAGCAGATGTACATTTGGTTAGCATCTCTACCAATACTATTCTAAATCAAAGCTAAGAAGGTGTATGACAAGACTTGGGAATGATTCAGTCTACCCTTCCCTTAGTCTTTACTCAGGTTCTTCCATATGACAAGGCTGTGGTCTGCAAGTCCTTGCATAGGCAAAAAGAAACTTGAAACTATGTCCTATGACACATTCTAGGGGGCCAATGTGCTAAGGTTTTTATAAGTGTAAATAAGATCTGGACTTGTCTGTTCAATTTTGGGGATGCAATGGCCTCATGTTATTATCACTAGACTAGTAACCCAGAAACCCAACCAGCGTTCTTGATTTGTTGATTGTAACCAGGTCAGCCAGGTTGATCTCAAAATATGAGCTCCCTGGTAGGAGCTGTTAACCTGGTCCAATCAGGGAGCCCTGGCTGACAGGTATAAACAAGAGTGTCAGACATCCTGCTCACTGACGGCTAGTTCTGAGGGAGCAGGATCAGTGTCAAAGGCTCACCATATATAAATAAAGAGAGACTTGGTGATGGGATATTGGCCTCTGTGGAGTTACTTCGCTGGAGACCCAGGTTCAAATTCCACCATAGCTGGGGAGGTGACGGCCTAGTGATATTATCACTGGGCTGTTAAGTCAGAGACGCAGGTAATGATCTAGGGTCCTGAGTTCAAATCCCAGCAGGTAGATGGTGGAACTTGAATCCAATTAAAGATCAGGAATTAACAGTCTAATGATGACAATTCCTTGTCGATGGTTGGAAAAATCCATCTGTTTCACTCATGTCCTTTATGGAAGGAAATCTGCTATCTTTACTGGTCTGGCCTATGTGTGACTCCAGATCCACAGCAATGTGGTTCACTCTTAAATACCCACTGGGAATTAGGGATGGGCAATAAATGCTGGTCCAGCCATTGACACCGTCATCCATGAATGAATAAAAGAAACCATTGTGCAAACAATATGTTTTACAGAGGGCACAGAGGAAGGAAAGCAAGCAAACTAATCAATGGTTAATGAGACGGTTTGCAAGATAACAGAGCAGAAGGTCTGTGAAGAAAAACTAGTAATCATTGACTAATATGAGGCATTTTCACTTTATACATAAATGATCTGGATGAAGGAACTGAGGGCATTCTGGCTAAGTTTACAGATGATACAAAGATAGGTAGAGGGACAGGTAGTATTGAGGAGGCGGGGAGGCTGCAGAAAGATTTAGACAGGTTAGGAGAGTGGGCGAAGAAGTGGCAGATGAAATACATGGGAAAGTGTAAGGTCATGCACTTTGGTAGGAAGAATAGAGGCATAGATTATTTTCTAATTGGGGAGAAAATTTAGAAATTTGAAGTGCAAAGGGACTTGACAGTCCTGGTCCAAGATTCTCTTAAGGAATGAGTTGTAGGGAGAGGCTGAGCAGGCTGGGGCTGTTTTCCCTGGTGCGTCAGAAGCTGAGGGGTGACCTTATACAGGTTTATAAAATCATGAGGGGCATGGATAGGATAAATAGACAATGTGTTTTCCCTGGGGTGGAGGAGTCCAGAACTAGAGGGCATAGGTTTAGGGAGAAAGGGGAAAGATATAAAATAGACTTATGGGGCAACGTTTTCATGTAGAGGATGATATGTGTATGGAATGAGCTGCCAGAGGAAGAATTGGAGGCTAGTACAATTGCAACATTTAAAAGGCATCTGGATGGGTATATGAATAGGAAGGGTTTGGAGGGATATGGGCTGGGTGCTGGCAGGTCGGACTAGATTCGGGTGGGCTACCTGGTTGGCATAGATGAGTTGGACTGAAGGGTCTGTTTCCATGCTGTACATCTCTTTGACTCTATGACTCTAAAACTTAGAGTCGGTAGTTAGGAAGGCAAATACAATGCTGACATTTATTTTGAAAGGATTAGAATATAAAAGTAGGGATGTACTTCCGAGATTTTATAAAGCTCTGGTTAGACCCACATTTAGAGCATAGTGAGCAATTTTGGGCCCGCCCTCAGGAAGGACGTACTGGTCCTGAGCAAGTCCAGAGGAGGTTCACAGAAATGGTCCAGGAATGAAAAGCTTAACATAAGAGGAAAGTTTGAGAACTCTGGGACTATACTTGATGGAGTTTAGAAGGATGAAGGGTGAATCTGATTGAAACTTATAGAATACTGAATGGCCTGAACAGAGTGGATGTTGGGAAGATGTTTCTATTGGCAGGAGAGACGAGGACTAGAGGGCACAGCCTGAGAGTAAAGGGAAGACCGGCTGAAACAGAGATAAGGGGAAACTCCTTTAGCCAGACAGTGGTGAATCTGTGGAATTCATTGTCACAGAAGGCTGTGAAGGCCAGGTCATTGAGTATATTTAAAACAGAGATAGATAGGTTCTTAATTGCCAAGGTTACAGTGAGAAAACAGGAAAATAGAGTTGAAAAACCTAACAGCCATGATTGATTGGCACCACAGACTCAATGGGTCAAATGACCTAATTTCTGCTCCTATATCTTCTTGTCTTTTGGTTTTAGATTGAGTGGAAAAATGTTAGACCTAAAATTTAATTTCAGTGTAGGATGGATCTAGTAAGACAGAGGACACGTAGTTCAATAATGACTCATCCAGATGGCAAATTAATAGAACAATGGAGAGACAAATGATATATTTTTTTGAGCCTGCATGGATGGGAACTGCAGACCCAGACCCATGCCCCACCTATCTACATAACCCCACAGTAACCATGGCTAACCCACCTAGGCTGCACAACCTTGGACACTATGGACAATTTAGCATGGCTAAGCCACCCAACCTGCACATCTTTGGACATGGGAGGAAACCTGAGTGCCCAAAGGAAATCCACGCAGACACAGGGAGAATGTGCAAACTCCACACAGACTGTCACCCTGGTTGGAATGGAACCCTGACATTGTGGGACAGCAGTGCTAACCATTGAGCCACCCTTAAGGTCACTTTTAAGTCTTACATTCGAGATTTTGAAATGGCTGGACAGGTTACAGTGCTTTCAGAAACTGATTGACTGGAGGCTGACGGGAACAATGGAAGCTTATCTAAGAATTTCCAGCATTCAACCCTCAAGCTTGCCATCCCATTCAATGAGATAATTGCTGATCTATTTGTGGCCTTAATCTACTTGCCTGTCTGCACCCCCATAATCTTTGATTCTATTGTCAATCTAAGATCTACCTAATTCAACCTTGAATATATTCATTGACCCAAACTGTATTGATTGAGGATGGATATAATTCTAAAAACTACAGTCACAGGATCATCCAGCATGGAAACAAACCTTTCAGTCCAACTCGTTCATGCTGACCAAATTTCCTAAACTCATTTGCCTATGTTGGCCCATATTCCTCTAAACCTTTCCTATTCATGTCCAAAAGTCTTTTGAATGTTGTAATTGTACCTGCATCTAGCATTTCTTCTGGCAGTTCATACCACATAGGAACTAACACACTTTCTCCTCTCACCTTATACCTATGCCCTTTAGTTTTGAACTCACCTACACTAGAGAAAAGACCTTGGTTATTCAGCTTATCCATGCCCTTCATGATTTTATAAATCTCCATAAGGTCACTCCTCAGCCTCTTATGCTCCGGTGAAAGAGATCCAAGCCTATCCAGCCTCTCCTTATAACTCAAATTCTCCAGTCCTGGCAGCATCCTTGTTAATCTTTTCTGCACCATTGCTAATTTAATAATATTCTTCCTATAGCAGGGTGACCAGAACTGTACACAATATACCAAAAGTGACCTCACTAACACTCTGTACAACCACAACATGACGTCCCAGCTCCTATACTCAATGATCTGAGCAATGAAGGCAATTGTGCCAAACACCACCTTAACTATCCAAAATCTTTCCTCTCTCACCTCAAACCTATGCTCTCTAATTTTGGACTCCCGCACCCTGGGGAAAAACACCTTGATTATTCACTCTTTCATGCCCCTCATGATTTTATAGACCTCTATGAGATCACCCTTCAACTTCCAAAGCTATGGGGAAAGAAGTCCGAGCCTAGCCAATCATGCCTTACAACTCAAACCTTCCAGTGCTGGTAACATCCTTGTAAATCCTTTCTGTACCCTTTCCAACTTAATAATATCCTTCCAATAACAGGGTGACCAAAACTGTACACAGTACCCCAAAAGTGGCCTCACCAACGTAACTAATGACCCATATAATCCAAATCCTCAACCCATACCAATATTTCACGCCCCCCCCCCAACCTTTATGCTGCACACAAGAAATTTGGCCTGTTCATGAATGTTGCCAAATCAAAATTCAAATCAACCCATACCTGGTTATCTGACTACTTCAATTTCAGTATGTACTGAATTAGAGATTCTGGAATATGCTGAGTATTTCCCATACAGTGTCTTCTCCAAATTGATGAGGAGATCCAACACTAACAGCGGCACCAGTGCAGCTTTCTCCAAACCAAAGGGTCTTACTGTAAACACTAATTGTTATCATCACCCCAGTATCAGCATAAAGAACCAAGAGAATGTCCATCAGCAATACCTCTGCCATGCCCTCCACTTTCAATGGAATGACCATTGAATGAACTTCTTGAAGCAGCTGCAGAAGCGTTGCTCAACTCTGGCAAAAATCAATTTTGATGGATTGAACACCGTGTCCAAATGGTGAAAAATGGTCTTCCCAGACAGACAATTCTGCTTTGCAACTGTCAAATGGCCGATTTTGCTTGTTTCAAAGGCACGCTGAAAATCTTATGAAGTATGGCTGCGTCGACATGAATAGCTGGGATGAGCTTGCTACCACAATTCTGCAGAACGGTGACAATTTGTCCATCAACCTGCTTCATGTTTTGAACCTTAATGTCTTAACGAGACTGAGCAGTGGCACATATGAAAAGAATAGGAAGCAAATCCTGCACTCCAAATCCTTATACCATGTGTGTAACCTAGGAAGGTAATCTCTCCCCTTTCCCTCTCATATCTTCCAGCATTAGATTCGGATCAGTGTCAAAGCTGTTCTACCTTGAGTGCCAGCTCGTCTTCACTTCTTACTTTTGTCTTAGTAGAAGGCTTTCATGCAAATTATAGACCTCTCCTTTAGGCCAACCAGCAATGGTTGCCATGAGTGTCTAAATAGGTCTCACCAGATCCCATCTGACCCATTCCTACTGCTGCCTCACCTGTGTCTAATTAAACAGAAAACTTGTCCCCCAAATCAATTAGGGGATTCACCAGAGGCAGGTTTCTGGTAACAGTAAGGCATGGTAATAACAAACTCTGTTTCTAGCACCATGGATAAAGCTTTCAGCAATGATATCAAAAATGCATTTGGATGCTTGGCTGACTTAATTACCAGAGCAAAGTCAGGTCTGATGAGCCAAATGGCATTTTCCTGTTCTGATGCTGCAAATGGCAAAAAAAAACCCTAGTTCAGTACACCGAAATTTTAGGCTAGGTCTACTAGTTGTATTAATCTCATTGTTGAAATAATTTGGCCAGCAAGTGCACAATTGTACCAAGTCTGAGACCAGTTTTTTTCAATGTTGCATTCACCTTAAAAATAGAATGGAAACAGACCTCAGAAAGAAGTCTCAAAAAGTGATCTTGATCTATCTGACAGGCTAGACTATGAGTGGGGGGGGGGGGGGGGGGGTATAAAGAAAATAACATACACTTTTAAAACATCAGTTCCTAATTATCTGATTATTGTTGTTTATTTCTAAGGGATCTTAAAGACACTTTTAGACATGATAGCGATACACATATATTCCTATATTCAATAAGTTCAAAGATAAATATATCCAGGAGTTATTGTCATTCAAGTAAGGGTCTTATTACTTTTCCACATGAATTTCTAAAGCAAGAATTTGTTTTCTTCCTCTAGAAATATTGAAGTTACATTATTTGTAATTTCATTGATCACAGTGGCAGTGTATATTTTCTCTCTGCTAGTTTTCTTCCTATTTTTAAGTTTTTTTACACCTCATTATTGTTGATTTAATTGGCATTTTAAAATGCAATACAGCCTCTTGTGCCATTTAGAATGTTATGTGGTGTTTATACTCGAGGCAAGGGTCATTTTACTTAGAATTGGGCGAAATCAAACAGAATTCAGGGTGGACCCACAAACCTTGTCTGTAGAACTCTTCACAAACTTTCTCACTCCATTGCTTGCTCATATTCCAGACTCGACAAGGATTACAGATGTCTGCACACTTCAGTGCTATCTGAAACAAAAATCAGAAATTATGTAAGGCAGTAGAAATGAAGAGTTGTGTGCTTTTTTATAAACAAAGCAATGTTACACATGTAATATTCTTCTAAATCGCAGCATGTCTGGCTCCACAGTTATAGACTGTAAATGACAAACCTACATGAGCCCAGGAAATAAATTAGTATTTTAAGGAAAGGTCTCAAATCACTTGTTTCATTCATATCAGATTATGTACACCTGTAGTAAGAAACTTACATGGCTGATCATTCTTGACTGTTGCATATTTGCAATAACTTGCAGTAGCTCTGCAAACCATGTAAAACATCCATTTCAGGCAGCATAGAATGGAGAGGACATGATGGGTGCGATTCTTACTATTTCAGTTCATCTGTTTTCACAAAAAAGGAATTCGTATCTTCTCTGGCCTCTTAGAGATCAGTCATAGATATGATCTATTATTTTTAAAATCTCCAAGTAGTAGCTATTACTCTGTGGAGACTGTAGAAAGGAACAAGGAAAACCGAATTGCAATCTGCCTTAGAGATTTGCAAAAACAATCCCCTTTAATGAGGTGGGAAACACTACTGGGTGATTTCTGGAAATGATCGTAACCAAGCAGAGGCACTTTTGTTTGTGTGCCTGAGATGGATGCTTGCAGAGCTACATTGAGAAGCCTTTAGCTTTTTTTTTGAATTATGCTTTATTAATGTAGTAAAGACAACATTGAAGAATTACTTGGCAAGCACCTCATCAACATATATAGTTACCCCTAGGAACGTAGGCAGCAAGCATTCTGAAAAGTTAGATGTTAAAAGGGTTAATCACCACATGCTGGAAAACTCTTACCACAAAAACGCAATCACACACTCTACTCTTGAGAAAGAGCTTATCGAAAATACAAATTCACAGACTAATTAATATGTTGTGTCATGGTGTAAGTAGGGCTAACATTTTGAACAGCCTTTGCCATGGCTGATGAGCTCACTCCGTTAGAACAAGGGAGCTCCTCAGCCTCATGTTTTAGCATTTGCTGCTACTCAGCTATTTCTACACCTTAAAGAAAGGAGGCCATGTAACTTAGGCTTAATGAGCAAGGCCGGTGTCTCCAATATTGTATTTTCAGCAGCCATTGATTTATTGAAGATGCTAAATGTAATGATAACTTTATTGCTGGCCAGATTGTACTGCCACTGTGGCCAAACCAAAGCCAGCCCACCTGCATGTGTGATTTCAATGTCAACAAAAATTTTCAGTTCAAACATATCTGCCATGATCAAATGGTGGAGCAGACCCGATGGGCTAAATGGCCCAATTCTGTGCCTATATCTTATGGTTTAATGATCTTTCTCCTGCAGTTCAATGGCAATTGAAATAAGGTTAGTTTGTGTATTCCCAAGTCTGGTCTCATTGTCTCTCCAAACTGGATACTCCGCAGGCAACCTTTCATGTCCAATATCTACCCATTAATGATGTATGTTCAAGAAATCAGTTCTTTGATGCCTGACCCAGTTAACAGGTTTCAATGTCATTGGATAAAAACGTAATTTCAGTTCAGACAGTTTTGTTTATTCCAATGAATACATTAACTTCCATTAATTTGTGGTCAGGTGATCACTGCAGCCATTTTAAGTCACGGGTTTGTCCTCTAGAAATCATTTCAGTCCATGAAAGGTCTCAGTTATTAAAATCAGAAAATGAAAGTTGAAAATTGATAGTCAATATTTTACCATCATCATGACAAAGGGCAAAACCACTCAACAACACATCAATCGGCTTGGATCAGGGCAGGAGTGGTGATCTGCTGGCACTTAGCCTAGCAATCATTTTTGCAAGCCCTTATTTTGATATATCTTAAAGTAGGTCATTCTGAAGTAGAGTCATATCGGACTTGAAACACTAACTCTGTTTCTCTGTCGACAGATGCTGTCAGACCTTTGATTTCTCCTGAATTTACTGTTATTATTTCAGTTTTACAACATCTGCTGGATTTTGCTTTTGTTTGATATAACCTTCATGTCTGGCCAAATAATCAAAACTATTTTCTTCTCCCTAACGGCATCGATTGTCCCAATAACATGGTGTCTTGCTGAAGGATAATAAAAGAAAGGTAGCGCAGTGGTAATGATATTGGTGTAGTGATCCAAAGCACTACTAATGCACTGGAGATGGGTTCAAATTTCACCACAGCAGCAGGAGAAATTCAAATTCAATTAATTCAATAAACCTGAAATTAATTTGATAATAAAACTACCAGATTGTTGTTAAAAAATTCTGCTTCAAAATAATGTTCAGCAAAAGGAAATCTTTTATCCTTACCCAATTTGGTCTTCATGAGACTGGTTGAATCTGAACAGCTACAGAAAAGAAAGTAGAATGGAAATAAAGCAGACAGACCACCCGCCATCAACGCGGGCACTGGATGTAACAAATGTACATCCTGCCCAGTTGACCCCATAAAGACCTCTCCATTAGCATCTGCGGGTTTCTGTCAAAAGCGAGAAAACCATCCTACACAATAGTTAAGCAACATAATCATACTCACAGAATCATGCCATACAACCAACATCCCAGATTTTTCCATCACTACCACTGGGCCTGTCCTGTCAGTGGGACCAGAAGTGATTGCACTGTAGTAAACACTTGGGAAGGGAGTCCTCAATAACGACTCTGGACCTCATTAAGTCCCATGGTATCAAGACAAATATTCTGAAGGAAACCTTCTGATTACCATATACCCAACCACAGCCCCGCTCCCTGCCACCTCAGCCATCATTCCCTCAATGCATCAGTGCTTCTCTACATTGAACACCACTGGAAACACTGAGGATAACAACAGGTCAGAACATTTAATGGATGGGTTGTTTAATGTTTATCACCAAGGGAGGCATGGTAGCACTGCTACTGACTGAGTTGGGTTCAATCTGTAAGTTATACTTGTTGGAGATGGCTTGCAGTACATAGTGAGATAAACAACTCACCCTCATCAATTTATTTGTCACAGATACATGGGCACATAACAATATTGTTAGTAGGGACCACAGTGAAATAGTCTTGTCATCTGACTAAGGACAACCTCACTGATGACATTACCATCATGTTAAATGGAATAGATCCAGAAAACATCAAGCAGCTCATATTTATGAGGAATTTAGGATGTGCTGTGTCAGCCTTCAATACCAGCAGGATTGTTTTCAGTCATCATATGTTACCTCATGATCCAACATATTCCCCACTCTACCATTATCAACAAGACAGAGGGCCAACCCTAATCCAATGAAAAGTGCAGGAGGATGTGGCAGAAACAGGGCTATGCATGTCTAAAAATGAGATGTCAGTCTGGTGAAGTTACAACACAGGACTACTTGTATGCCAGACAGCAAAAGCAACGTGCTACAGGTAGGGCTAGATGGTCCAATAACCCAGTGATCAAGGTCAAAGCTTTGCAGTCCTGCCACATTCAGCCATGAAGGGTGGTATGCAGTTAAACAACTAACAGGAGGAGGAGGCTCCACAAAAATCCAAATCTTCAATGATGAGAGAGCACAACACATCAGTGCAAAAGACAAGGGACAAATCAGAGGCATGACTGAATCATCCCCACTAGTGTAGATGGGTGCAGCTCCAACAACAGTCAAAGTTATAGGAAGAATAGTATTATGTTGGACAGGGTTTCAGTAAGGCATTTGATAAGGTTCCCCATGGTAGGCTCTTTCAGAAAGTTAGGAGATATGGGATACAAGGTAATTTTGTTATCTGGATGCAGAAAGAAAACAGCAATTGGTAGTGGATGGAAATTATTCTGACTGGAGGTCGGTGACTAGTGGTGCCCCCAGGGATCTGTTCTTGGGCCTCTGCTCTTTGTAGCTTTTATAAATGACTAGGATGAAGAAGTGGAAGGGTGGGTTAGTAAGTCTGCCAATGACACAAAGGTCGGTGGTGTTGTAGATACTGTCGAGGACGTTTGCAGGCTACAAGACATTGACAGGACGTGACAGATGGAGTTTAACCTGGATAATTGTGAAGTGATTCATTTTGGAAGGTCAAATTTGAATACTGAATGCAGGGTTAAAGACAGGATTCTTGGCAGTGTGGAGGAACAGAGGGATCTTGGGGTCCACGTACATAGATCACTCAAAGTTGCCACCCAAGTTGATAGCGTTGTTAAGAAGGCGCACAGTGTTTTGGCTTTCATTAACAGGGGGATTGAGTTTAAGAGCCGTGAGGTTTTGCTGCAGCTCTATAAAGGCTGAAGAAGTGCTCATGCCCGAAATGTCGATTCTCCTGCTCCTTGGATGCTGCCTGACCTGCTGCGCTTTTCCAGCAACACATTTTCAGCTGCAGCTCTATAAAACCCTGGTTAGACCACACTTGGAATATTGTGTCCAATTCTGGTCACCCCATTATAGAAAGGATGTAAATGCTTTAGGGAAGGTACAGTGGAGTTTGACAAGGATGCTGCCTGGATTGAAGGTCTTGTCTTAAGAAGAGATGTTGAGTGAGCTAGGGCTTTTCACACTGCAGAGAAGAAAGAAGAGAGGTTACTTGCTAGAGGTGTACAAAGTAATTAGAGGCATTACCCAGGGCAGAAATGACTGTCATGAGGGATCATCATTTTAAGAGAATTGGAGGAAAGTGTAGAGGAGATGTCAGAGGTAGGTTCTTTATGCAGAGAGTGGTGGGTGTGTGGAATGCACCACCAGCGGTGGTAATAGAGTCGGAGACATTTAAGCGACTGCTAGACAAGCACATGGACGGCAGTAAATTGAGGGATGTGTAGATTAGGTTGATCTTCGATTAAGATAAATGCTCGACACAACTTCGTGGGCAGAAGGGCCTGTACTGTGCTGTACTGTTCTATGTTCTAAGAGATTTACGAGGATATTGCAGGGTATGGAGAGTTTGAGTTACAAAGAAAGGCTGGATAGGCTGGGACTTTTCTCAATGGAGGAGGTTGAGAAATGACCTTATAAGCAGTTTATAAAATAATGAAGGGTATAGAAAGAGTTAATGGTAGCTTTTCTTTTCTCTGGGATGGGGATTTTAAGGAGGCACACTTATAAGGTAAGAGGAGAGAGATTTAAAAAAGACATGAGGGGCAAATCTTTTACACAGAGGGTGGTTCATATGTGGAATGAACGTCTGATGAAGTGGTGGATGTAGGTAAAATTACAACGTTTAAAAGAAATTTGGATAAGTACATGAATAGGAAAGGTTTGGAGGGATATGGACCAGGAGCAGACGGGTGGGACTAGTTTAGTTTGGGATTATATTCACCATGGACTGGTTGGACCGAAGCGTCTGTTTCTGTGCTATATGACTCTGTGACTCTAAGAAGCTTAACACCAGCCAAGACTAAGCAGCCCACTTAATTGGCACCCTGTTCACTGTCTTAAAATTCAGTCCCATCACCACCAATGCACATTGGCAGCAATATTTACCATCTTCAAGGCGTACTGTAGGAACTCACCTGGGCTCCTTCAATAGCACCTTCCAAATCCACAACCTTTAACATCTAGGTGGACAAAGGCAACAGATGCATGGAAACAGCACCATCTGTAAATTTCCCTCGAAGCCATTCACCATCCTGAATTGTAACTGTATCTATGTTCCTTTACAGTGGCCAGTTCAAAGCCCTGGAACTCTCTGTCTAACAGCACTGTGGGTGTCCCTGCACCTCAAGGATTGCAGTGATTTAAGAACCTTTACAAAAGTAATTAGGAATGGGCAATAGATGCTGACCTGAGCAATGACACTCGCAGCCTATGAATGACTGACTAAATTTTTAAAAAATGGAGATGACAACAAAAGCAATTTATTGCTCCTGACACCATCAGGCTATGACTTCTTTAGCTGTTAATGTTGCGAAAAGAAAACAAATTGCTTTGCAGACTTGCCATATTGAACCAGTGATTTTGGAAAATCAGTCTACTTATTTTATTCCATTAACCTACCTGAAGAATGAAGTGTTTATGATCTGCATCCTCCAATGATAAATCTCTGTTGTCCAAATGAGTTTTCATTCTTGTAAGAAACTCATTTTGTCGGCTAATATCCGTGGCCAGAATGAGAGATCCTAACTGTTGCTCAATATCTTGTCTGCAATAGGAGCAAATTGCATTATTCTCTCAATGTTGTTAGTTTTACTGAATATTGCAAATCTAAAGAAATATGGGAGTCACCCTGTGTGTCACAATGTAGGGATGAAAACGAGATTATTGATCTGTAAGCATTCAGCAATGAAGAGATGCTTTACAGAAGACAGTGCTTCTCTACATAGAGTAGAATTAGAGGAAAAACTTCTGTGATTCACCTCCCACCAATCAACTTCATTTGTCGTGGATATATGAGCGCTCTTGCTTATTTTCTGTAGCCTTATTCATGTTTGATTATGCTCATTTATGGAGTGAAATGAAGCCAAAAGAAATGGCATGTATTCCAATACTTTTGCAAGGAGAATTGAGAAATACTAATATTCAATGTTGTTTCCATGCCACCTTTTGCTGTCACATATTCAACAATTAATTCAAAATTGGTTCACTTCCCATCTCATACTCATTTCACAACTGAGTGCTGCTTTAAATCATTAGCCTTCATTAAATATCAAGGGAACACTATTTTTTGACTACAGTGCATTGAATATCTATAAATAAATATTACTCACATCATTTCCACAGGCAGATGAGCCAGCAGACCTGATTCTCGAAGCATCCCAACTGTTGATCTCCAGTGGTGATTCTCCAGTACAGAGATATTCTTAAAAAGAGAGGAAATTAAATAAATAAAAGATACTTTTATTTCCGTAATGGCCTGGTGAGTAAATGAATAACCTAGCTACTCAAAACAGAAGACCTTTGGTCTGTGCTGAGTTATTGGGTCTCAATGGGACAACACTGTGGGATGGCTGCATTTAAGCACTGCTAAGAAGAGGGTAGGAAAAATAAATCGTGCTGGCTCCGACATTAATTGCTTCTCTAATTTGGGAATAGCTTAATCCCTGATTGACACCTCCTCAATTGAGATTGGGAACTTGCATCACAAACAGCTGCGAAAGGTGTACTAAATTGCTCCTAAAGATCTTCAGTTAGGCTAACAGTGTTTATACATCTAAAGACTCACCATAAAAACATGTGACAAGTCCAATCTTATCAATTACTGCACCATCAGTACACTTGGAATCATCAGCAAAGTAATGGAATATGTGATTGATAATCCTATCACTTGGCACTGTCCCAATGATGCTCAGTTTGACCTCTGCTGGGGCTACTTAGTACCAGATCTCATTACAGCCTTGATCCAAGCAAGGAGAAAATAGCTGAATTCAAGAGGTGAAGCGAGATTGAACTCCCTTGACATTGAGGCAGCACCTGACCCACAATAGCATCACAGTGCTTGCGAACAATTAAAGTTAATGGAAATCAGAGGAAACCTATATACTGGTTTAAAGTTATACCAAGTCCAAAGAAAGATTCCATTGGCTGTCTCAGGCCAGTCACCTCAGCCTTCAGATAACATCCAAAGTTCCTCAGGGTAGTATCCTTGACATAAATGTCTTCACCTGCATCTTTAATGACCTTCCATTCACTGTATGATCAGAAGTGGATATGTTCACTCATGACTTATAGTGTTCAGCACTATTTATGACTATCATTCACTGAAACAGTCTGTACCTCATGCAACAACACATAAATAACATATACATTTAGATTGTGAAATGGCAAGAATGACTGGTCTCAGTTCAGGACTTATACTCCTGGTCTAGATCTTTTTTTATAATTATGCTAAACTTAATTAAATCACTTCAGTGGAATCACTTCTATTAAAAATGCTCTTCCACTGATACCCCTTTCACCTGCCCAGTACAGCATATGTACATTTGTGAAAGAACAATTAGTTACCATGTTTACCTGGTATAAGCTGGCTAGATGGTGTTTGGTTTTGATGAGAAAGGGTTGGTTGACTCCTGGATGATCAACATCATGCGCTGCAGCTGCCGTCAAACCAAGCATGATATCAAGTGGTGTCAAAAACTCGGCGAGCTTTCATAAATGGAAAAGTAAAATGGAAAAATTATTATAATATACTTATAAGGTATTTAAACCATTACTAAATATTATGCCATTGCAGCTAGTAATATTCTAATGATTTAAAAATCTTGAATATAATCATATGTGCAAATATAATCATACTGACAACAACTCAGGTTTCCTACAAAGTTGGATGAATTACATACAATGAATAACTCAAGTGAAGTATATTTTCCAACCTGTTTAGCATCTGCGAGTTTTAAGAAGCTTTAAAGCTCATGTTGAGGTTCTGAATGTAGGTTTGCTCACTGAGCTGGAAGGTTAGTTTTCAGGCATTTTGTCACCATACTAGGTAACATCAGTGAGCCTCCGGATGAAGCACTGGTGGTATGGCCCGCTTTGTAT
The DNA here is from genome assembly GCF_037043375.1 of Chiloscyllium plagiosum. Taxonomy (NCBI): domain Eukaryota; kingdom Metazoa; phylum Chordata; class Chondrichthyes; order Orectolobiformes; family Hemiscylliidae; genus Chiloscyllium; species Chiloscyllium plagiosum. The sequence goes on from NW_028270141.1 coordinate 100,177,203, forward strand.
TTATGTGTTTTGGTTTCCTTGAGTTGGTGATGTCATTTCTTGTGAAGTTGTCATTTCCTGTTCTTTTTCTCAGGGGGTGGTAAATGGAATCCAAATCAATGCGTTTGTTGATAGAATTCCGGTTGGAATGCCATGCTTCTAGGAATTCTTGTGCGTGTCTCCTAGAAGCATAGCATTCCAACCGGAACTCTATCATCAAACACATTGACTTGGGTCTCATTTACCACCCCCTGAGAAAATGAACTGGAAACAACATCACCACAGGAAACAACGTCACCACAGGAAATCACATCACCAACCCAAGGAAACCGAAACACATAAATATAAAGCAGGCCATACCTACAGTGCTTCATCCTGTGGCTCACTGATGATGTTACTTAGTATAGTGACGAAACACATATTTAGTGTTCATATAACACCTCCTTGATTCTGCATATTTGCATTCTTGCTTCATTATGCATTCTTATCTAATTACAGACTACAACCCAGTTGCGGAGTAATCTTTCATCTTATTCACATAAACAAGGGAAAGCTACTGAAAATTATAAATAATGATTACATTTATCAATACCCTGAGATGTTTCATACACAGCAGAAAACATCTGACCTATTCTAGTTCAGTGGACACCTATGGATTCTGTGGTGTAACATTATATAGAAAGAGAGAAACTGCTCCCACTGGCGAAATGATCAAGTAGTAGAGGGCACAGATTTAAAGTCTTTTGCAAAAGAAGCAAATCTGAAGCAAAAAGAGAACTTTTCACAAAGTGAGTGGTTAGGGTCTGAAGTGCATTGCTTGAAAGTGTGGTACAAAGGTCCAACTGAGGCATTTCAGAGGGAATTGGATGATTAGTTAAAAAGAAACCAATGATTAGGATTATGGAGATAAGGCAGTAGATTCACACTCAGTTCAAATGCTCAGAGAGCCAGTGCAGACTGAATGGCCTCCCTTTGTACTATAATAGTTTTGTGATTCTGTGGAAGAAAGTATTTAGAAGGCATATTAAGTTGGGGCTCAATAGAGTTGGTCATTTAAAACCAATCCTATGTTTACAAACCAATATATGGCTTTGTAAAAGAGTGAAAGTATAGACTTGGAACTTAAGAGTTATAGTAGAAATCTTTAGTCAGTGTTTGTAAATCTCTTGGGTCTATAAATTGAAAATGAATGGCAAACCTGGAGAGGACCAAATTAATTGACTGACCATTATGATTTGCAATACAAATTTTGAACTCACCATTATATACTAGACAAGAACCTGGTGTGACTAAAACAGAAGCAAAATTGGTAGCTGTAAAAAAAGAATATTTTTCCAAATAAACTGTTCACTCCACAATACCCTGATCCACTCGTTTATCACTACCAATGCCTCATCCTCTCCCATAGCACATTCCTGTACAATTGCAGGAGATTTAGCACTTGCTTTTTTAACTCCTCCCTTTCACTGTCCAAGGCCCCAATCACTCTTTGTGGGCAAAGCAATGATTTACTGCATTTCTTCAAATATAGTCTCTTGTATTTGCTACTCACAGTATGGGCTCCTTAACATTGGGAAGACTAAATGCAGTCTGGTGCCTGCTTTGTGGAGCACCTCCATTCAGTCTGCAAATGTGATCCTGACCTTCCATTTGCTTTCCATTTTAATGTTGAAACTTTATTGCTGGAACAGCACAGCAGGTCAGGCAGCATCCAGGGAACAGGGAATCTCCTGTTCCCTGGATGCTGCCTGACCTGCTGTGCTGTTCCAGCAATAAAGTTTCAACTTTGATCTCCAACATCTGCAGACCTCACTCTTTCCATTTTAATGCCAAGTGATCTCATACTTGCAGATCTGATCTAGGCCTGCTACAGTGTTCCACTGAAACACAATACAAGCTAGAGGAACAGTACTTAATTTTCTATTTAGGCACATTATAGCCTTCTGGATTCAATATTGAGTTCAGCAACTCCAGACCACAAATTCTGGTCTCCATTTTGTTGCAACTTCCTCCCCCCACTCCACCCAGTGTCTGGTTTTCTTGGTTTTGCTTTCAAGCAGAGTGGACCTATAATCTGATATTAACACCTACAGGTAGTTCTTCTGCAACCCGATAGTTGCATTCTTGTGTAACTCCGCATTATAGAAAGATTTTGCTTTGGAAGCAGTACTTAAAGTGATGGCGATGTAATCACATTACAGCCAACACGGTTTTAAAAGTTTGTGCTTTAGAAACAGTGTTCCCAATTTGTCAATCACAGTATAGTGAATTATAATGCACACATTTTGTATTATTAACATCTGCGATATACCTATCACTTCTCTGCAACCATTACTATTCATTTAAAAAAAACCTGTAGATACTGGAAATCAGAAACAAACACAGAAATTGCCAGAAAAACTTAGAGGTTCGGCAGCATCTGTGGAATGACAGCAGAGTTGACGTTTCAAGTCCAATGACCCTTCTTCGGAATATTCAGAGCAATTCTGAAGAAAGGTCATTGGACCTGAAAGGTTAACTCTGCTTTCTCTCCACAGATGCTGCCAGACCTGCTGAGTTCTTCCAGCAATTAGTGTTTTCATCACTCCTTTTATCTTTTGCTTTGTGACACTTTTGATCTCTAATCTCTCCCACTCTCAAATTGTATCTGACCTTTCCTTCTGCTCCACTTGCTTCACCCTACCATTTTTCTACCATAACTTTACCTCTTCTCTGCAGCTCTGAAAAGGAGTCAATTTGGACTTAGAACATTATTTCTCTCACCACAGATGCTGCCAGACCTGCTGAATTTCTTCATCTTCTTCCGAGTTTTATATCTGATGTGACCACCAAGCCTCACCCCTGCTAGCTCTCTGAATCCACAAAGGTCATGAGTTGGGAGAGACCTTTAGTTTATGTGCACAAAACAGGCATTCATGCCATTTGGATGCATTTTGCAAACATATGTGCATGCATACCTTACATGTGATATTAGTACCCTCTTTTGACATTATGCAACAGGACAGAAATTAATACTTTTGGTGTAAAATATTTGTCACAACAGCTAATATTAGTCTGTTCTTGTTAGATGTTAATGCATTGTTGCATTTATTCCTAACTTCTTTTATTTGTTATTTATCAATACAATCTTTAGATATGAACATTAGTCCACACCTGTAACTTACAAACCTGACTCATATTTGCTTTTGATTCCTGCACATGTTCTTTGAAATAATTCTCCACAGTCTGATTACCCTGCCCTTTCCTCATTCCCTTTAAAAGTGCTTTGCAAAATAATGCTTTTAGCAACTATGAACAACAAAGCTTTAGCATGAAGATGTAGGTCATTGAACGTTATATAACCCTCTACGGTTTTATACTTTATACAGTGAAAACTCCTAGATGAATAGATTTAAAAAGTTCTCAAAACAACTTCAGTCTTTTTGATATAAATTCACTTGTGTGAATGAATTATCAACAACTTATAAATAAGTCAGCCTGGTTTATTTTCAATCCCTTTGGTGGTTACTTGTCTATTTCCAAACAACAGGGGAGTTGTTGATCAGTGAGAACTGTGATTTCATTCAACATCAATTTAGATTGAACACTAATGAACATGAAAGAGAGAACATTAAAAAACATTGCACCAGAACTAGAAGTAAATTTTGATAATTTTAAATCAAACCACAAGAATGTTTGTGAAAAATGAAATTCAGATTCCAGTCATTGTAACAACCATTACTTTGTTTACATTTGTGTTTGGAGTAACAACTGAAAATCACTCTGGGCTTTAGTCTCTGGTTTGCAGTAAATAATATGATGGAACCATTTAAACTTCTGTACAAATGAGATTTATACACAAATGGGCAAGTGATATCAAGTTGCCACACAATTCATATGCCTCTTGGTTTAACGACATTGTAAAATGTTTAATTCCCTATACATTTGGGTGATTATTTAAAATCAAAATTATTTGTGACTCTTGAAAGTTTATCTGTCCACCAGAAAACATCAAAATAACGTCAGGAATTTATTTTGGCTTTCAAGTTTCTGGTATTCTTCCATCGCTGCACCAGGAGCATGAGATTGTCATCTGCAGCTCAATACTTCTTGTAAGCCATGAACCTACATTTACTTTTCACTTTGGCTTCTGGCAGAGTGAATGGCACAATTGTGCACAAGGAGACATGTCTTTCTGTCTTCAGTTCTCCATTTTTCTCCAAACAGAGATTGTCAAGCACGATAAAAAGATAAACATAAACATTTTCCACTCAGACAAAATCCTGACTGCAGATATAGAAGGGCCATTTGTGATCAATTGCCTGTTGTCTATCACCATTGCAATTTCCAGGGTCAGCCAATATGGGAAATATTTCCTGTAGTGCCAAAAGCAAGACAAATCAATCCAACCAACAACTACTTCATCAATCTATTCTCGATTATCAGCAAAGTGATGGAAGGGAGCTGTCAACATACTATCAAGCAGTACTTATTCAGCTGGTAACTGATTCTCAGTTTGGATTTCCACAGCCATTTGGCTTGGGACCTCATTACAATTTTGGTCCAAATGCGAACAAGAGGGCTGAACTCAAGAGGTGGGCTAAGAATGTCAGCCCTTGACATCAACAGTCAAGTAGTTCGACAGTAGCCAGGGCAAAGTAACTCCAAGTAGTTGACAACTTACCCTCCAAACTATATACGCACACCCTCTAACATTGAGGCACGGCAGTAGCTACAAGATCCACTGCAACAACTCACCATGGCTCTTTTGGCAGCACATTTCAAACTCATGATCTCTATCGTTTAGAAGGACAAGGGCAGCATGGGACACCACCATTTGCTAGTTCCCATCCACCTGCTCACCATCCTGACATGGAGCTCCATCACTCTCCCTTGGGTGTTGCTGGGTAAATATCGTGGAACTTCCTCCCTAAGAGCATCGTATGTAAGCCTACACCACAAGAATTGCAGCAGTTCATAAAAGTAGTTCACCAGCACCTTCCCAAAGATAATTTGGGACCGGCAATAAAAGCTGCCTAGCCAGTAACTCCCACTGAAAAAAAAAGCAAATCAGAAATCGAAAGAGTTGTTAAGGAAATTGCTTTCAGGCCTATATTTCTCTTCAAGTTGCTTTTTTAAAGAAATGCTTTCAAAAGATATTCTAAAATTATTTTTATTTCATTAAATATAAAGAAGGTTCATCTGTACCTTTGGTTCTTTTAGATAGCAGTGCATTGCCTGAGTCACATCAGCAGCATGAACAGCATTATGATATGGGTTTTGGCTGTGATAATCCTCTTGAATCATAACTGGTAGGAATGAAAATGTAAGTTAAATACAAATTTACCACCATAACTATCTGAAGCAGTAGTTGTACAACCAGAAGAATTTAGTGTGTGTTTTTAAACAGTTAGCTAGTAGAATCAAGATTAGTAAAATGCATGATGTTATCTAACAGAATAAACCAGATTTTTTTTAGCATGAGACATTAACCTGCCTCACTTCCTTCCCCTCAAGGTAGCAGCAAATCCAGGAATACATATTTATAAATTTCCACCATCGCCATTTTGTATAACTGTATGGGCTCTATGAGGTGTACTCTGTACCTAAGATGGTGCTTTGTGTTATTGACATCGTTACACTGTAACTAATCTTGTAACTGAAGAAGCTGTACCTAGGTACCTTTGTATCTGGATGGCACTGTTAGTGGCAAATTATAAACTTTTCAATGTACTCATTTGAGTAACGTTACAATAAAGCTAATTCAATTCAACTTAATTCAATTCAATTTTGAATCAGCTAAGCTTTACATGGATGTTGCCAGGACTGGAGGATTTGAGTTACAGGGAGAGGTTGGATAGGCTGGGACTTCTTTCCCTTGGAGATTTAGAAGCTGAGGGGTGATCTTATACAGGTTTATAAAATCATGAGGGGCATGGATAGACGGATAGCTAAGATCCTTTTCACTGTGTAGGGGAGTGCAAGCCTAGGGGGCACAGGTTTAAGGTGAGAGGGGTAAGCTTTAAAAAGGACCTGAGGGGTAATTTTTTCACGCAGAGGGTAGTGCATGTATGGAATGAGCTGCCAGAGGAAGTGCTGGAGGCAGGTACAGTTACAACATTTAAAAAGCATCAGAATGTGTACATGAATAGAAAGGGTTTAGTGGGTCAAATACTGGCAAATGGCACTAGGTCAGATTAGGACGTCTGGTTGGTGTGAACGAATTGCACTGAAGGGGCTGTTTCTGTGCTGTATGACTTTAAAAGGTGCCACCAGAGATGAGTCCTCCATTTTACCTTCCTGACTGCCTATTTTAAATGTTACAGCTATCTGTGGTAACATGACTAAGAATAAGAATCCATCCTTTCAGAGGATAAACTGGCTCTTCTCATCAAGTATTTTGTCTTTTTTAAAGATCTACTTTGTCACAGGGAAGATAATTAAAAGCAAAACCAATTTGAGTCACTTCTGTGCAATTCTGAGCCACTTATAGAGCTGCTGGTATGCCAAATTACAGGGCGATGGATTCTAAGTCCCTGATGTGTACTGTGCATTTTAATGCACTATGAGTCCTAATACCTTCAATGGAGTTGAAGTAACACCAAATGAAACTTACCTGCTCTAGCCCTTAACATATCTTTCTTGTTTTTCTCTTATCTGTTGACACTATTATCACTAAACTGTTGATTGCCAAATACCTCTTCCAAGCATCCTAGCTAGCCAGCTTTATACCTCCTCAGTACTGTTTCATTCAAAATCACTGTCAATGCCTTTTCAATTTAAAATCTTGGACATTGTAAACTATTTTTCCATCTCCATTCTCCCTTTTCTCTACAAACTCCTCCACTATATTGTTGCCTATTAAATCTGTGCTTATTTTGTCTGCAACTCTATGTCTAAACCTCTCCAATTCCACTTCAACGATAGTAGTGAAATGACTAAAAGTCAAAGTAACAAATAATCATTACTGGACTAATAATGCAGTGGCATAGACTAATAATCCGGAGAACAAGAATTCAAATCCATCATAGAATTTGAGTTCAGATTAAAAATCTGGAAATAGAAAACAGGCATGGCATTTCTAACAATATCCATAAAGATATTGAGATTGTCATGAGAACCCAATTAGTGTCCTGACTAATGTCCTTAAAGGGAAGAAAAGCTATGGTCCTTACCTGGAACTAACTCCTGAGTCTCTCTACATTACTGCAATTCACTATCAATTGCAAATTCTGCCATAATCTACAGCCAGTTCTCTTTTAAGGACAACCAGGAGTAGTTGAAAAGACACATGGGACAGAAATTTATCTCAGGCAGTGGTGCAAGATATTCATGTTGGATTGACTTCCCGTTACACGGAGGGCCTGATATTGAATTCCATTGAGTGCAAAGAGTTGTGTGTAACTCTTGGTTGATCCAATATCATCAGTTTTATGCCAATGGCTGAAATAAATTTCAACCCCAGAAGTTTTGACTCCAACCCCCTGTACATCATGAACTAATGTGTACAAACGGGATGACCTCACTTTACAGCAAAGATAACATTAAGCTCTGCAAGTGTTCTCAATGCCAGCACTGTTTCTTTATTGTTGCAATATTTATTTTTAGTAAAGAAGTACACCAATAATTTTCAGCAGTAATATTAGATTCACTACATGTACAGTAGTTAACACTTTGATATGTTTATTTGACCTACCTAAAAATCTGTGCAATTTTACCATATCCAACTGGAAGTGATGAATGAGACCATGGAGATTAAACAGGTGACATAATAGGGTGACAAGGCTATTCCCTGAAATAAAGGAAGAGCTCATTGGTAACTAATTAACATTGGTGAAATCTTAGCACTGGTATTTACAAAAGCAATCAATGATATAATCATTCTATATTATAAGGATCAGATTGATGCATAATATTACTCCTGGATTGAGGCGTGGGTTTGTGTTTCTATTTGTTTTTGGTGGCAAGAGGAGTTCAAGGTAGAACAGCCTTGATCAAAAGTGAATTCTTCTCAGTTAGTATCCTCTATACAATGAGATTATTTGAATTAATTGTCCATGAAAAAAGTTCACAATTATGACTTTTTCGCAGCTCCTCATTATTTCTGGATGAATCACATCTAACTGAAGTAGACTTGGATGAAGGGACTGAAGGTACAGTTGCTAAATATGCTGATGATGCATAAGTAGGAAAGTAAGTTAAATAAAAGGAGAAAGATCTGGAAATGGAGTACAATGTGGAAAGATGTAAAATTGCCCACTTCAGCAAGAAGAATAAAAAAGCATATTATCTAAATATAATGAGCTTGCAGAGTTCTGAAGTACAGAGGGATCACAAAAGGTTAGTATGCAAGCACAATAAGTAATTAGAAAAGCTAACAGAATATTGTGAGGATAACTTCGAATAAAAGTGGAGAGATTATGCTTCAGTTATACAGGGTATTGCTAAGCCCACATCTCTTCCGTGTACAATATTTATTTCAGGAAGGATGCAAATATGTTGGAAGCATCTTCAGGAAGAAGGGCTTATGCCCAAAATGTCGATTCTCCTGCTCTTTGGATGCTGCCTGACCTGCTGCGCTTTTCCAGCAACACATTTTTCAGCTCTGATCTCCAGCATCTGCAGTCCTCACTTTCTCCTAGCAATTCAAAGAAAGTCTAGTTGACAAATACCTGGAGTGGGCCGATTGGCTAATGAAGAAATATGGGACAGGCTAGGCCTTATCCACTAGAGTTTAGAATTGAAATATGTAAGATCTAAAGGCATCTAGACAGGATGGATGTGGAAAGGAGGTTCCCTCTTGTGGGAGAATCGAGAACTAGGTGCTACTATTTCAAGATAAAGGGTCGTCCATTTAAGATCAAGATGAGGAAAACATCTTCTCACACAGGGTTATGAATCTTTGTAAATCCCTTTTTCAAAAGGCAGTGGAAGCAGAGTCTTTAAATTATTTTTAAGCTGGAGGTAGCTGGATTCTTGATAAGCAAGAGGGTGAAAGACCATTGGGGATAAGTGGCAAGGTGGAGAAATCAGATCAGCCATGACTTTATTGAATGGCACAGCCATTTGGGGGCAAATGGCCTCCTCCTATTCCTAATCATAGAATCCCTACAGTGTGGAAGCAGGCCATTTGGCCTATTGACTCCACACCAACCCTTCGAAGAGCACTCCACCACTCCCATCCTCCACCTAATCCTTGTAACCCTGCATTTATCATAGCCAATTCACCTAATTAGCACATCGTTGGATTGTGGGAGGAAACTGGAACACAAACGTGGGAAGAATATCCATATATATAATTTCACCTACTTCGATAAAATACTTTTTTTCTTTTAATTATAGATTCTTTTTGGCGCATAATCAAGTTTTGTTAAATCCCAGTTTTAAATTTTACCACAAGTAAAAGTAATATTCATAAACATTGTTATATAGAGTACCTTAGATGTTTATCACAAAACATGGAAACTAGAGAAATTTGCTTTGCATTTTCATTACATTTTATATCATAAAATATATCCTCTCATTCTTCTTATTGTTATAGTAAATCTATATTGTAACACACAGTTTCAAAATTCTTTTCAGGCGCTCAAAATTGTTTATAATATTTTAATTTTAAATTCTTTTGGCTAAGTCTGAGTTGGGTCATGTTTTTGAGGGTTTATCCTCATGATAAACCTCAACTTTATCCTCAACTTCTCTCACTATATCTAACCAAACTCACCATATTAACTATCTACCCTGTCCTCCAGCCACATCTTACCACGTGCCATTCCCAGAGCAATGCACCACTCAGCACATATCCACTGGATGATTGGCATCCCGTGTGTCTGTGCCAGCTTTAAAAGGCTGCTATGCCAGACCCACACTAGCGTTCTGAAGCTGCTCAACCCGTTGATGGTCAGAACCTGAACATGTCGGATAAGGGGCACCGCAATTCTAACTTCATGGCCACACTCAACATAATGTGGCCACACTCAAATTAAAATGGATCAATCACTCCGGTGAGAGACTGCTGCAACATCAGGAAGCAAGATGAACAACTTGTTATACAGAACACTGATTCCCACTAGGAGAAAGTGAGGACTGCAGATGCAGGAGATCAGAGCTGAAAAATGTGTTGCTGGAAAAGCGCAACAGGTCAGGCAGCATCCAAGGAACAGGAGAATTGACGTTTCGGGCATAAGCCCTTCTTCCTGAAGAAGGGCTTATGCCTGAAACTGATTCCCACTGTCAAGGTGTCTTCTGACAACATTCTTTCCCTGGCCTCTGTGTCTAAAAGTACTGCCGCAAATGAGGTGGTAAGCGATGTCAGAGGCAAGAAGCTAATGAATTAGGGTGGTCATATATTAGGGATCCCTCAGATCTATGTCCTGTACAGTGCATGGATCTGAAAATGTGTTGCTGGAAAAGTGCAGCAGGGCAGGCAGCATCCAAGGAGCAGGAGAATCGATGTTTCGGGCATAAGCCCTTCTTCAGGATTCCTGAAGAAGGGCTTATGCCCGAAACATCGATTCTCCTGCTCCTTGGATGCTGCCTGACCTGCTGCGCTTTTCCAGCAACACATTTTTCAGCTCCTATCTCCAGCATCTGCAGTCCTGACTTTCTCCCAGTGCATGGATCTGTGTGGATTGTTGTCTTCCTCTTAAGAACCTTATGCCGATGGGTGCTGCAGCCCAGGCAGATCGAGACACTTACCCTGCCCACTTCCAGTGTGGTCTCAGCCACGTTATTCCCCATTGCTCACTTTCAATTTTCAGCACGATGGAAGGTGACAGTGAGAGTTCCTTGGCCAGTAGCTCTTGCCTCTGCCTCTGCCCCCGCCCCCAAACAGCCAGATACCCTTCTCTGTATCTCCATAAACTTCACACCTCCCCAGGTACATACATGACCTTTCTATATGAGCCTGCAACTGCCCACCTTTTTACCACCAGCTCCTGGCAAATGAGGCGGCCCTTCTTGCCCTTTTGCAGATATTGTTGCTTCCCCTTTCCGCTCCCTGGCCTGCTGCCCCCAATCCATGTCTCCTTCACACAGCAAGGGCCCCATTATCCCCCCCACCCCAACACTCCCATTTCCCCTTAGTTTCAATAGACAGCCCTGATGGCCTGATTATGGCCCATCCCCTTGAGTGACTAATGGAAAGTCCTGCACTAAAAGTGTCCAGACTCGAGACTGATAGCTCGACATCTCCTGACCACATTAGCACTCTCCTCCAGACTGGCTACTATGGAGCCACATGACTAAATGTCATCCATTCCCTGGACCTCCAGACCATCGCAATCCTCTGAACTGGTAAGGGAGGCAGCCCTTGAGTAGTTGTGCTGGGATCCCCTGACTAAGAGGTGCCTCCACAGACTTCAGTGAGGACTATCCCCTAAGAGTTGGATACATGCCAGTTTTTTAATATGTATGGCTGCCTGCTTGATCCACAAGCATTCATGAAAACTGCTGGCACATGGAGCGGGTGTGAGATTGACACAGCACACTGCTGCATAACAAAATGTCTGCTCCCTTTGACATAGTACTGCTGACCAACAAGATAAGCTGCCTGGTCTGTCACAGCAAGGCAATGTATAGCAAGGCAGGGGTAGTGCGAGCAGGCAGGTAGGTGCAAAGTGATTGAGTCCTAAGAGAGCAAGCCAACAGCTCTGAGATGCAGCCCAATCCAAACCTTGAGCTGGGTTCCTGCCCCTTATGTGCAAAATGTCCACACTGTTGCCTTTCAATACTAGTTTTTTAGATTAGATTAGATTAGATTTAGATTAGATTACAGTGTGGAAACAGGCCCTTCGGCCTAACAAGTCCACACCGACCCACCGAAGCGAAACCCACCCATACCCCTACATTTACCCCTTACCTAACACTACAGGCAATTTAGTATGGCCAATTCACCTGACCCTGCACATCTTTGGATGGTGGGAGGAAACCGGAGCACCCGGAGGAAACCCACGCAGACACGGGGAGAACGTGCAAACTCCACACAGTCAGTCGCCTGAGGCGGGATTGAACCCGGGTCTCTGGCACTGTGAGGCAGCAGTGCTAACCACTGTGCCACTGTGCCGCCCACTAGATTCCCTACAGTGTGGAAACAGGCCCTTCGGCCCAACCAGTCCACACCAACCCTCCAAAGAATAACACACCCCGACCCATTTCTCTCTGACTAATGCACCATGGGCAATTCACCTGACCTGTACATCTTTGGAATGTGGGAGGAAACCGGAGTGCCTGGAGGAAACCCACACAGACACAGGGAGAATGTGCAAACTCCACACAGTCGCCCAAGGCTGGAATTGAACCTGGGACCCCGGTGCTGTGAGGTAGCAGTGCTAGCCACTGAGCCACCGTGCCGCCCTTAGCACAGTGCATTGGCAGCTACCGAGGCTAATTTTCCTTTCAGTAAGTTATCTGGAAAAATAAACTGCCAGGAGCACTCCAATCAACCTGTACACAGAACTGGGATTGTTAATATATAAGTAACAGTTAACTAGCTCATGATTTAATGAAGGCCCTGGACCTGACAGTTAATACAAATCAGTTTGTTGAAGAATATTGATTGCCAGATTTTCTGATTTAAATAGACTGCAACATTCAGGAATAATGCATAACACTTCAGGGGCAAGCCCTGGGATTTGGATGTGGGGGGGGGGGGGGGGGGGGGTTGCTGTTCATTTCCACCTGTACAAAACAGTTTATAAGCGTGTGGTGAGTGGACACCTGTCAGTGCGACTGTGTCTCTTGTTGTGTCTGGAGCTGCCTCTCCTCCTGAGTTTGTTCTTGCTGCTCCTCCTGCATCCCTTCCAGCAGGTCCTGCAGCTTCATGTCCAACACTGGGTTCCGTGTCTTGGAGCCTTGGGGATCATCACTCGTAAAGCCTTGCTGATGTGCTCTGCATTACCAGTCTGTTGCTTTCTCAGTGGCCTGGCAGTTCATTACCAAAAAGGTGCCATGATGGTAAGGGGCTGGCAAATATCGATGCCAATGTCCATGACCAACGAGTGTGTGCAGTTGCTGCTCTTGGATGTGCCAGACATATTGTTTGATCTTTAGCAACATGAAGGTCCTTTGAAACAAGTGGTGAGCCAAAGTCACTGGGTATACGATCGGATTTCCATTTCGAGTTTCTCAATGTAATGCTTGTTGAGCGCATTTATTAAGATAGGAAGCTAAGTGTTGACGGGATGAGTTGGGACATTTACAGAGCATTTAAGAAGTAAAAACCCTCCTTATCTGGCAACTTTGCATGCCTAGAATCTCGTTTTGCTGCTCAGTAAAAGCATTAAAAATCAAATGAGATGTTCCCAACTTTGAGATAGTCTTTGTTGGATTTCTCATCCAATATTGTCACAGGATTATAGACCCCTATAAGATTCTGCCCATTACCTTTCAATTCCACTTGTGAAAATTGTCCACATGTTTCCCGCTTCTCTCATGTGCTGCTTGAATGGCAGACATGATTGTCCAGTTTGAACCTCGATCAGAAGAAGGAGATAATGCATCAATGGTAAGCAGCTTGAAGCAGAAGTAAATCATAAGGTCCTTTGTCATTGAACACTGTTGTCATTGATGGTTCACTGTTTCTTCTTTGGCAAATACCCTTTTGTTGATTTATCGAGAATCATCTTTGATTATCATCTCTAGGCTCGTTGAACTGCTGAAGTTGCTCTGGCCCAAGTTTTGTCGGACATGATAATTACATTTGGACCAAGTGGAGGGGTCAACATCGCACAAACTGGTCACACTGAGGATGGTAAGTCCATAGCCTTTCAAATCTGGATCCTCCTGCTGGCAGAAATCATCATTTGGTGCATCATCCTCTACATTAAGACATTTGTCAAACTCTACTGCAACCTGTGAGACTGTGGGCAAAACTGTCATCTCAGTGGTTCGCGTATTTGAGCCACAGTTCCTTTCATTTTCTTGATATTGTGGACAAAGACTCCTCAGAAAGGAACTATCTCGCTTAGCTAGTTCTTCTTCCTTTTTAGCCTTCTGTTTCAGATGTTGTGAAGACAGTCCTTTTTCCTATTGTTCTCTGACACAATACCATACCTACATCAAACATAGCTGGTGTTCTTCCTGCTTTTGGTTTGAATACTAAAGGAAGCTGAATCTGAAGCTCATGATTATGTTTACACCCTCTCAGTGTCCAGCCATTTCCTTAGCCCTGACACTGGCAGCCTTGGTAACCCATTCCTCTGCCTACACTTTTCTTAAATAATTCTCACATTGATCAGATCTCCAACTTAAAAGCTGCTACTGCCTGGCTGCATTGAGTTTGAGCCCAATGTCTGCAGTCAGGTGTTCCATTTTCCCACTGCAAGTGCCCTGGTTCCTGATGTTCTGTTCATTAGAGCAACTGAGAATGAGCTGGGTGATTGGGTTAGCTAGGATGCGGACCCAGTGAGGCTCAAGCAGCTGAGTCTAAGTGGCCCATGACAATGGTTGTTAGCAGCAGGCATGACATGGGGCAGAAACCAGCTCACATGTGAACATTACTCATATACTGCAACAGTGTGTAAGTGAAGAAAACAGCTGAAGGCAGAGAAAGGGTTGCTGCTGAGAGGTGAGCAGCTACATCAAAGACATCACAAGTCAGGTCTCAAAATGAATAGGTCATGGGAAAGGCATGAGCGCAGAAAGTGGGGAGGACAGATAGGATTGGATTCAGCGTATACTTGAATATGCATCATGATGTGAGAGAAGTAATCAGGGGCTGCAAGTATGCAATGAGGAGTGCAGGGGGAGTGTGGGGCAGTGCTAGGACAGCCTTTCTGCTCCATTTGCTATTTTTGCCTGCTATTCAAGAAAGTTGAGGGGAGGGATGAACTATCAGTCAGCACTTTGATGGGGTGGGGAGAGGCTGGAGAGAGGAGGAGGATAGAAACTGCACAGAATAAGTAAAAGGGGGACTCAGAGGCAATGAGCATCAGTTAGAAGAATGAGAGAAGGTAAGCTGCACATCAATATAGATACATCAAGTGTGTCGGCAAGAGTTGAGCAGATGGAGTGTATGGATGCCCTGGCTCTCACTGTTCTGCCATCTCCACACTTGTGCCACATTAATAACTCCTCAGTCTAATTAGTTGAGGTGATACACAATTGCTTACCCCATTCAAACAAATCCTAGAAGAAGGCAACTTGCCAAATAGATTTTGAAGAATCACAGAATTCCCACATTGTGGAAGCAGGTCATTCAGCCTATCGTGTCCACACAGACCCTTCGAAGAGCATCCCACCCAAACCTCTACCCGTAACCCTGCATTTCCCATGGCTAGTTCACCTAGTCTACACATCCTTGGGCACAATGGACAATCTGGCATGGCCAATCCACCTACCCTGCAAATCTCTGGGAGGAAACCAGAGCACCCAGAGGAAACCCATACAGACAAGGAGAGACAAAGTGCAAACTCACATATACAGTCGCTGAGGATGGAATTGAACTCAGGTCCCTACTGTTTTGAGGAAGTAATGCTAACCTCTGAGCCATCAGACTGTCCCAAGAACTCCAGGTTCTAATGCAAATGCACTCAGAAACTCTCTAATGAATTGCTGGCACAGTTCTGGGTCATTATGTCATTCACATCAAAGGTATTTGATTATGTGCCATAACATGTTATTATAGATGTATACAGATTATGGGTAAGGTCATGTTTGGAATACGATGTGCAACTTTAGACAACTTAACCTTCAAAAAGTACACAGATGTGTTGTAAATTCTTCTGAGAAATGTGTGAAGGATGATTCCAGAGTTTGTGTTTATGAAGAAGGAATTGCGTCCTTGACTCAGTGGGAGAAAGATGCGGGATCAACTACCATCACAGAAACTTAACAATATCCTTACTTTGTTAGTCACAACATCTTGAAATTATATATTGTGATATCATTCTTAAATCTGTTGATAAAATAGAATAAGGAAAAGCACATTCTGTTAGACACAGTACAATCTCCCTGATCAGTAGCATACACAAATTTGTTAAGTGTTCAGTGTTTAACTTACCATTCGTTAGACGGTCAAACAAGAAAATGTCAAAGTTCCACCTCCCAACTTTTGATAGCATGTGCTGAAATGAAGCAAATAGGGAAAAGGAAATCAAATTTTATGCAGGTAAACACATGAAATTAACCTGTGTTATTTTCTTCTTAATTACTGCTACACCACAAAATTACTTCACCTGAATAACTTTCTTTGGCATTGTTAAAACTTATCACAATTGGCAGCAGTCAGTACTTTGAGGGAAGGAGTGTAGAGTCTTTCACACAACAATCTCACTAAAACGTTTCCTTAGCAGATGCATTCAATTTACTGCTAAAAACTTAAGTTGATCGTGACTATTGAATTACTTACTGAAGACATAATAAATAAAACACAAGATAAGGAATCACTGAAGGCATTTTATATTGAGTACCAAATTGAAACAACCAAGCAATCTAAATCAAGTGAATTGCAAGAAATGAAAAGGAATCTGATTGGAAGGAAAAACAACAAGTGACTTAACCAGATTTTGTTCTATTTTCACCATTTGAACAAAAACATATTAAATCCAGTAAATGTGTCCTTTGGCTTATTTTTTTTAAAAACGTGGCTAAAAGGAAACAACAGATTGAAACTTGTTGTCTTGCACCATTGGTGTCCCTTTGTTCAAGTCTGTTTCTTGTGTCTTAGCTCTGATGAGTACAAGATAAAAAGTTTCAACCTTTGGTCTCCTTTTAGCACGTTCTGTTGTACCAAGCAGCTTTTTTATATTTTGTTTTCCTCATACTTCCTGTACTTTATCATCTTTCTCAGAAGACCACTGCAAAGTAATTATTTAGCTTATCTGTCATTTTCTTGTTTTCAATTGAATAAATTTTGTGTTTCTTTTGGGGTGTAATTAAACATATCCATCCTCTTTTTCTCAATATAGTGAAAACATTTCATGTTATTTCTCATAGGTTTTTTTCTTAAATCTTATACTCTATTTTGAAACGCTTAGTGTTTTCAGTGTGTCACTGCTGTTCTTCATATCTCTCCCAGCTCAAGGAATCTCCACAAATCTTTGTATTTACGTCAGCCTTTTCTTTTAATTTTATACTAGCTTTCGACTCTTTTGTTACCAAGGTTATTTCACTGCATGTGTGAGATCCTTCTCTTTATGTTGAGGTGTTGCACAAATACTTCTTTGAACATTTCCTATTTATTACCCATAACAGATCCCACCGGTTTACAGTGGTCAGTTTCTGTTTTATCATTTCAAAGCCAGCTGTAAGAAAATTCAAAGGTTGGTTAGTGACTTAGACTTCTCGCAAACCTAATATTAAATGTAATAATGCATGGCCACGATTAGCTAGGTGTTCCTTTATTGTTTGATTGTTCATTAACTCTGCCTCATTACTCAACACTAAACTTAAAATGTCCTGTCTGGTTGGTTCAAGGATTCCATTCTTGAAAAATGAGGCAAATATACTCAAGATGCCATCTTCTATCTACAGAATTTGCTATTTGCTTATCTTCATACTCTGCTTAGAGAGCAGTTACTTCGAGAAAGTTGGAGACTTTCATGGTTCACATAACTCATAAGATTGGGGGCATACACCCACCCATTAATATGAGGGCCGTGCTGGACGTTAATCAAAAAATTAAAGCCAGAGTCTCTGCACCCACCAACTGGGGTAGACTGGAGTAACTCTTGAAAGCGACACTTTTTGAAGTAGAAATGGGAATGCTACCACCAAGCCAACCACTTCCTTTAAAATGTAGAACTGAACAGCCTATATAAAAACCATAGCATAATTTCCACAGCTCATTAGAAATTGACTTTGAAAGCCTGGTTCGCAATTTGGAATTCCCTAAATACTTTGAATTTGATAGAAATAATCTGTTATAACCTCTGACTACTTTGTGAAGAAGTGATTTAGTTATAGTTTAAACAGCTCTTTACTATTTATGTATGTTGTTCAAAAAGTTTTACGTAACTGCAAATGGTATCAAGTTGCAATTAATTTTTGTCAACATTATATTTTTTAATTTTGCAAATTTTTCATTTAAAACAGATACAATTCTAAAATTCCACCAGGGCTGACTAGGATAGATGCAGGGAGGACAGAGGGGAGTCTGGAACCAGGGGTCACAGTCTCAGGATATAGGGTGGGCCATTTAGGACTGACATGAGGAAACATTTCTTTACTCAAAGGATAGTGAACCTGTGGAAGTCTCTACTACAGAAGGCTGTTCAGGCCAAGTCACTGAATATATTCAAGCAAGAGACAGATACATTTTAAGATTTTAAAGGTAACAAGGTCTTAGGGGAGAAAGTAGGCCGATGACATTGAGATAGAGAATCATATTTAATGGCAGAGCGGGCCAAATGGCCTACTCCTACTCTAAGTTTCTCTGTTTCAAAGAAAGTTCATGACATTATTGACTTTATCACTGACAGCACCCAAAAGAAAAATCTCAAATGAAAATTTTGTGACCTGAGCTGAAAGAGCTGGAAACAGATTCCAAAAGCAAAATCACAAAATCAATTTTGGGTTTAGGTACTCCTCCAGTCTATTATGTTGGAAAACAAATGGTATATCCATTTTCTTGTTATTCTTGCATTGGATTTGAGTAACACTGGCAAGTCCAGCATTTGTTGACCATCCCTAACTGCCCTTGAGTGGAATGGTTTGCGAGGCTATTTCAGGGGGCAGTTAAGAGTCAACCACATTCCTGTGGGTCTAGAGTCACAAGTAGGCCAGACCAGGTAAGGATGACAGATAAAGACATTCATGAACCAGACAGATTTTGACAACAATTGACAATGGTCACACAATCGCCATTCGATGAGCTTTAAATTTCAGATTTTTTTAGAATTTAAATTTCTCTTTCTGCAATGATGGGAATTGGACGTGTGTCCCAAGAACATTAACCCAGTCCTCTGTAATACTAATCCAGTAATGTTACCACTATGCCACTGCCTTCATGGACTGTCATATTGATGTACAGCACAGAAACAGACCTGTCGGTCCAACTTGTCTATGCCGACCAGATATCCCAACCCAATCTAGTCCCACCCACCAGCATCTGGCCTATATCCCTCCAAATCCTTCTTATTCATATATCCATCCAGATGCCTTTTAAATGTTGCTATTGTACCAGCTTCCACCACATCCTCTGGCAGCTCATTCCATACACATACCACCTTCTGCATGAAAAGGTTGCCCCTTAGGTCTCTTTTATACCTTTCCTCTCTCACCCTAAACCTGTGCTCTCTACTTGTGAACTCCCCCAACCCATAGAAGAGACTTTATCTTTTTATCCTATCCATATCCTTCTTGATTTTATAAACCTCTATAAGGTCACCCCTCAGCCTCCGATGTTCCAGGGAAAACAGCCCCAGCCTATTCAACTTCTCCATATAGCTCAAATCCCCCAACCCTGGCAACATCCTTGTAAATCTTTTCTGTACCCTTTCAGGTTTCACAACATCTTTCCAATAAGATGGAGACCAGAATTGCACGCAATATTCCAAAAGTGGTCTAACCAATGTCCTGTACGGCTGCAACATGACCTCCCAACTCCTGTAACTCAATATTCTGACCAATAAAGGAAAGCATACCAAACACCTTCTTCACTATCCTATCTACCTGCAACTCCACTTTCAAGGAACTATGAACCTGCACTCTCTCGGACCTTACCATTAAGTGTGTAAGTCCTGCAATGATTTGCATTCCCAAAATGCAGCACCTCGCATTTATCTAAATTAAACTCCATCTGCCACTTCTCAGCCCATTGACCCATCTGATCAATCTAAGGTAATCTTCTTCGCTGTACACTACACCTCCAATTTTAGTGTCATCTGCAAACTTGCTAACTATACCTCTTATGTTCACATCCAAATCATTTATATAAATGATGAAAAGTAGTGAACATAGCACCGATCCTTATGGCACTCCACTGGTCACAGGCCTCCAGTCTGAAAAACAACCCTGCACCACCACCCTCTGTCTTCTACCTTTGAGCCAGTTCTGTATCCAAATGGCTAGTTCTCCTTATATTCCATGAGTTCTAACCTTGCTAACCAGTCTACCATGGGGAACTTTGTCGAACGCCTTACTGAAGTCCATATAGATCACGTCTACCACTCTGCCCACATCAATCCACTTTGTTACTTCTTCAAAAAACTCAATTAAGTTCGTGAAACATGATTTCCCACGCACAAAGCCATGTTGACTATCCCTAATCAGTCCTCGCCTTTCCAAATACATGTACATCCTGTCCCTCAGGATTCCCTCCAACAACTTGCCCACCACCGATGTCAGGCTCACTGGTCTATAGTTCCCTGGCTTGTCCTTATCACCTTTCTTAAACAGTGGCACCACGTTAGCCAACCTCCAGTCTTCCGGCACCTCACCTGTGACTATCCATGATACAAATATCTCAGTAAGAGGCCCAGCAATCACTTCCCTAGCTTCCCACAGAGTTCTAGGGTACACCTGATCAGGTCCTGGGGATTTATCCACTTTTATGCATTCAAAGACATCTAGCACTTCCTCCTCTGTAATGTAGACATTTTTCAAGATGTCACCATCGAATTCCCTACATTCTATATCTTCCATGTACTTTTCCACAGTAAATACTGATGCAAAATACTCATTTAGTACATCCCTCGTCTCCTGCAGTTCCACATTGATCTTTGAGGGGCCCTATTCTCTCCCTAGTTACCCTTTTGTCCTTAATGTATTTGTAAAAACCCTTTGGACTTTCCTTAACTCTATTAACCAAAGCTATCTCAGATCCCCTTTTTGGCCTCCTGACTTCCTTCTTAAGTATGCTCCTACTGCCTTTTTACTCTTCTGAGGATTCACTCGATCTATCCTGTCCATACCTGACATATGCTTCCTTCTCCTTCTTAATCAAACCCTCAATTTCTTTAGTCATCCAGCATTCCCTATACCTAACAGCCTTTCCTTTCACCCTGACAGGAATATACTGTCTCATGACTCTCATTACCTCATTTTTGAAGGCTTCCCATTTTCCCGCTGTCCCTTTACCGGCGAACATCTGCCCCCAATCAGCTTCGAACGTTATTACCTAATACCGTCAAAATTGGCCTTCCTCCAATTTAGAACTTCAACTTTTAGATCTGGTCTATCCTTTTCCATAATTATTTTAAAACTAATAAAATTATGGTCACTATCCCAAAGTGCTCCCCCACCGACACCTCAGTCATCTGCCCTGCCTTATTTCCCAAGAGTAAGTAAAAACAAGGACTGCAGATGCTGAAAACCAGATTCTAGATTGGAGTGTTGCTGGAAAAGCACAGCAGGTCATGCAGCATCAAAGGAGCAGGAAAATCGACATTTCAGGCAAAAGCCCTTCATCAGGAATAGAAGCAGGGTGTCTGCAGAGTTGAGAGATAAATTAGAGGGGGGTGGGGAGAAAGTAGCATAGAGTACAATAGGTGAATGGGAGTGGATGGAGGTGATAGGTCAGAGGGGAGGGTGGGGGAAGGTAGCAAAGAGTACAATGGGTGAATGGGGGTGGGGATGAAGGTGGTAGGTCGGAGAGGAGGGTGGAGTGGATAGATGGAAATGAAGATAGGCAAGTAGGACAGGCCATGAGGGCAGTGCTGAGCTGGAAGGTTGGAGCTGGGGTGAGGTGGGAGAAGGGGAAATGAGGAAACTGGTGAAATCCACATTGATGCCCTGGGGTTGAAGTGTTCCGAGGCGGAAGATGAGGCGTTCTTCCTCCAGGCGTCGGGTGGTGAGAGATCGGCGATGGAGGAGGCCCAGGACCTGCATGTCCTTGGCAGAGGGAGGGGGAGTTGAAATGTTGGGCCACAGGGCTGTGGGGTTGATTGGTGCGGGTGTCCTGGAGATGTTCCCTAAAGCGCTTGTGAGGAGGCGTCCAGTCTCCCCAATGTAGAGGAGACCGCATCGGGAGCAATAGATACAATAAATGATATTAGTGGATGTGCAGGTAAAACGTTGATGGATGTGGAAGGATCCTTTGGGGCCTTGGATGGAGCTGAGGGAGGAGGTGTGGGTGCAGGTTTTGCAATTCCTGCGGTAGCAGGGGAGGGTGCCAGGAAGGGAGGGTGGGTTGTTGGGGCGCATGGACCTGACCAGATAGTCATGGAGGGAACGGTCTTTACGGAAAGTGGAAAGGGGTGGGGAGGGAAATATATCCCTAATGGTGGGGTCCGTTTGGAAGTGAGGGAAATATCTTCGGATGATGTGGTTTTTGCGAAGGTTGGTAGGGTGGAAGGTGAGCACCAGGGTGGTTCTGTCCTTGTTACGGTTGGAGGGGTGGGGTCTGAGGGCGGAGGTGCGGGATGTGGATGAGATGCGTTGGAGGGCATCTTTTAACACATGGGAAGAGAAATTGCGGTCTCTAAGGAAGAAGGCCATCTGATGTGTTCTGTGCTGGAACTGGTCCTCCTGGGAGCAGATACGGTGGAGGCGGAGGAATTGGGAATACGGGATGGCATTTTTGCAGGAGGTAGGGTGGGAAGAGTTGTAATCCAGGTAGCTGTGGGAGTCGGTGGGTTTGTAAAAAATGTCAGTGTCAAGTCGGTCATCATTAATGGAGACGGAGAGGTCCAGGAAGGGGAGGGAGGTGTCAGAGATGGTCCAGGTGAATTTAAGGTCAGGGTGGAATGTATTGATTTTCCTGCTCTTATTTCTCTAGTAGGTACATCCACATACTGAATCAGAAATTTTTCTTGTACACGCTTAAATTCCTCTCCATCTAAACCCTTAACACTATGGCAGTCCTAGTCTGTTTGGAAAGTTAAAATCCTCTACCATTACCACCCTATTATTCTTAGAGATAACTGAAACCTCTTTACAAATTAGTTTCTCAATTTCCTGCTGACTATTGGAGGTCTTTAATACAATCCCAGTAACTTCCCTGGATGTATTTCTGGGAATGTCCTCCCTCAGTACAACTGTAATGCTATCCATTATCAAAAACACCACTCGCCCTCATCAAAAGAAAAATTGGTTCTTGACTCAATACCCTTCTTGTAAAGAATTGTAGTTCAGCAGTTTTGGGAGGTTGGCCCCAGGTTTCGGTATTTCGAAGGCTTTGCCTGTGCAACAGTATCTAGGCGTTGTGGCCCTGACCTCCATTTCTCTCTGGATCAGTGGTGCTGGAAGAGCACAGCAATTCAGGCAGCATCTGACGAGCAGCAAAATCGACGTTTCGGGCAAAAGCCCTTCATCAGGAATAAAGGCAGAGAGCCTGAAGCGTGGAGAGATAAGCTAGGGGAGGGTGGGAGTGGGGAGAAAGTAGAGTTGCAGTGGGAGAGGGACTCCCTGAGATTCTTGTAGAGAGAGGAGGAAAACTTCTTCAAGGCAGGCATCCTTGCAAGAGGATTCTACAAGAATCACAGGGAGTCCCTCTCCCACTGCAACTCTACTCAACCCACCCTCCTCTAGCTTAT
This sequence comes from Chiloscyllium plagiosum, assembly GCF_037043375.1. Classification (NCBI taxonomy): domain Eukaryota; kingdom Metazoa; phylum Chordata; class Chondrichthyes; order Orectolobiformes; family Hemiscylliidae; genus Chiloscyllium; species Chiloscyllium plagiosum. Next base: position 100,200,572 of record NW_028270141.1, read on the forward strand.
CTCTCCACACTTCAGGCTCTCTGCCTTTATTCCCGATGAAGGGCTTTTGCCCGAAACGTCGATTTTGCTGCTCGTCGGATGCTGCCTGAATTGCTGTGCTCTTCCAGCACCACTGATCCAGAATCTGGTTTCCAGCATCTGCAGTCATTGTTTTTACCTCCATTTCTCTCTCTCCACTGAGACCATCCCTTTCCCATACATGGCATGGAAATGGCAGTTGGGATGGAAATGCATTTGACCCTGGTAGGTATTTCTGGAGTCTGTGCATCTATCAGGTCGATCATGTGGTTTGCACCAGTGGTCCCAAAGTAAGATTTTGTATTTTGTTGATAGCAACAAGAATTAGGGAAAAAAGGCCTTATCTTATAAGAGATTATATAACTCTGAATTGCAGAGGGCGCTGGGTGGCCTCATGTGTGAATTACAAAAAGTTAATATGCAGATATATGAAATAACTAGGAAATCTAATAGAATATTGTCATTGAGGTTATGCTTCAGTTACACAGGGAACTGGTCGGTCCACATTTGGAGTGTTATGTAGAATTTTGCTTTCATCGTATAAAGAAGGGTAGAAATGCATTAGAGCCTGTTCAGAGAAGGTTTACCAAACCAATATCTGAAATGAGAGGGTTGAATTCTGACAAAATATTGAACATGTTATACTTGTGTTTACTGGAGTTCAGAACAGTAAGGCGTGACTTTTTTGAAAGATATAAATTCTGAGGGGAATTGCCATAATAGGTGTGGAGAATATTTTTTGTTTTATGAGAAAATCTAGAACCAGGGATTGATGAATGGGCACGTGAGTATTTGGAACTCTTCCTGAAAGGGTGGTGGAAGCACAGTCCTTGAAAGTTCTTAAGACAGAGCTAGGTAGATTGTCATTAAGGATTGAAAGATTATCAGGGTAGGTGGGCATGCATATTTGAGGTTACAATTAGATCAGAAAAATACAGAGGAGGTCAGGTGAAGGAAAAGGTTGAAATCCAATAAGGAAAATAAAAGCAATAGAACAGTTGTGATTTGGATAATGATAAACTGAGTGGGATAGGAAGGAACAGTGAATTTAATAGTAATAGCATATCAGGAAATAAGATGCATGCAAAGATTGATGTATTAAAAAGTAGATTCTTTATTTGAATTTATGAAGCATTCTTAACAAGAGAGATGAACTAGTAGCGCAATTAGATAATTGGGTTCAAAGATGTGGTTGCAGGATGACCAAAGTTAAGAGGTATAAATTCCATGATATACAATATTTCAAAAAGACAGATAAAATGGAAAAGGAGGATGTGAAGTCTGCTAGTAAAGGAAGAGGTGTAAACAGTTGGAAGAAAGAAAATTGTACAGAAGATTTCAATTTATTATTAGCATGGAACAATTGCCTGAGAACGCTGGTGAAGATAGTTTATAGGTTTCTCTACCATTAGATAGAGCTTGAAGGAGGAAATAATTGGAGACTGTAAAAAAAAGGCAAAATAATAACCATAAAGAGCTTTAATTTTCAAACAAACTAGGCAGATCTTACTGGAAATAGTAATTTGGAAGGTGACCTTGTAGGATGCTGTTCTGGCAAATTCTGAGATAAATACATTGTGCAACAAGGGAAATGAGGATTATTTTGTAAATTTTGTATCTGTCTTTACAGAAGAAGTCACACATTACAGAAATTCAGAAATAGAAGATAATTCATATTAAAAAGCATAGTGAAACTTGACAATCTCTAAATTAACCAAATCTCAGGATCTGAGCATTATATCCCAGGATGCTACAAGAGAGAGCTATGGAGGTAGTGGATGCACTGGTTTATCCAAAATTATGTGGATTCTTGAATGGTTTCAGTGAATTAGAAGTTAATAAATGTAACACATCTAGTCAAGAAAACAGGGAGAGAAGAAATATGTACACTGATTAGTCATTGGGAAAATACTGCAGTCTATTAATATGGAAGTCTTCATAATGCACTTAGAAAACCATAGCATGAACAGGCAACATCATTATTATTTTATAAAAGAGACACTGTAATGAACAAATCTATTAGGATGTTTTAGGATATAATTAATAGGATAAGTAAAGGAGAACCAATAGATGCAGTGTACTTAGATTTCCAAAAGGCTTTCGATAAGGTCCTACACAATAGCTTAATTAACAATGTAATGGCTCATAGAATTTTATGTAGCAGATTAGCATGGATAGGGGCTTGGTTAATGGACAGAAAGCAGAGACAAGGGATAGATGGGCTTTTTCAAGTTGGCAAGCTGTGACTAGTGGATTGCCACGAGGATCGATTAGTACTGGGACCTCAAACTATCATAATCCACGAAAATAACTTTGACAAAGCAAATAATGTAGATTTGCTAACAGTAAAAAATAGATAGGAACATAAGCTTTGAGAAAGACACAATGAAACTTTAAAAAAAAGTTTGACAGAATCTAACCCTCTCTGCCCCAGAAAGAGGTTGGATGGTGGCGGGTCAAGTATAATTGGCTGGGAAAACACAAGGTGCACAGATTGTCACTTTTCTTTTTCTCCTTGAACCAGGACAGGGAAGATGGAGTCCATTAAGTGGCCACTTAGGGGCCTCATACCACTGTGGTATATCCAGGTGATCTACAGCAGGCTCAGTTGATGGGGAATATCTTTTACCCGACAGAGATCCTTCACATCACCCAGCAGCTAGGGGTGCCTTTGGTGAAATAAATCTCTCAGCCCTCCACAATGACTCCCCCTCACCCTTCCAATCTCACAGCAGAGCCTGCATCGTCAGCCACAGTGAACTTACCCTACTGCTCCACACTGGTTGCTTTGGTTGTTGCTATAGACCCAGCAGTGACCACTGCTCCCAGTAATACTGCTGGCATCAAACAGTTGCCAGGCCTCTGATTGGTGGGCAACTTGTTTGGCCATGCTCCTCCTCTTTAAAGGTACAGGACAACGGACCCGACCACCAGGGATATATTTCCCTCCCCACCCCTATCCGCTTTCTGCAAAGACCGTTCCCTCTGTGACTACCTGGTCAGGTCCACAACCCAGAACAACCCACCCTCCCCTCCTGGCACCTTCCTCTGCCACCGCAGGAATTGCAAAACCTGTGCCCACACCTACTCCCTCACCTCCATTCAAGGCCCCAAAGGAGCATTCCATATCCATCAAAGTTTCACCTTCACATCCACAAATGTCATTTATTGTATCCGTTGCTCCTGATGCAATCTCCTCTAAATTGGGGAGACTGGACACCTTCTCACAGTGCACTTCAGGGAACATCTCCGGGACATCCGCACCAATCAACCCCACCCCATTGCCGAACATTTCAACTCCCCCTCCCACTCTGCTGAGGACATGCAGGTCCTGGGCCTCCTCCACCGCTGCTCCCTCACCAGCCGACGCCTGGAGGAAGAAAGCCCCATCTTCCATCTCGGAACACTTCAACCCCAGGGCATCAATGTAGACTTCACCAGTTTCCTAATTTCCCCTCTCCCCACCTTACCCCAGTTCCAACCTGCCACCTCAGCAACATCCTCTTGACCTGTCCTACCTGCCAATCTTCCTTCTCACCTATCCGCTCCATCCTCCTCTCCGACCTATCACCTTCATCCCCACCTCCATCCACTTATTGGACTCTTAGCTACCTTCTCCCTAGCCCCACCCCCCTCCCATTTATCTCTCCTCTCTGCAGGCTCCCAGCCTCATTCCTGATGAAGGGCTTTTGCCCGAAATGTCGATTTTCCTGCTCCTCTGATGCTCCCTGACCTGCTGTGCTTTTCTAGCACCACTCTAATCTTGACAGGAATCCTAATATCAATTGGTTAACTGCTTGACTGACATTATATCCAATCAACACTCCCAAAAAGGGTGCTGCAGGCTTGGTACTGCTTGTATAAATTTAGCTGGCTAAGTAAATGAGCCGCAAGATGAAAGATGATGTATAACATGAGGAGGTAGGCGATTACTCACTGTAGCGATGTAAAAACACATTATTTTTGAAAGGCATGAACTTTTAAATATCAATGTTCAAAGAGATTTGGGCATTATAAGGAACACAGACACTTAGAATATAAATACAACAACCATTAGGATGACAAATTGCATCTTAATCTTTATTGCAAGAGAACGGGAATCTAAGAACAAGGAAGTCTAGCTACAACTGTACAGGGCTTTCTTAAAATCACGAGGGAGTTGTACATAGTTTTGGTCTCTACTTCAACGCAGGACACAGGTGCCTTGGAATAGGGATAGCAAAGTCTCTCTAGATTGGTTCCAGGAATGGGAAGACTGCCCCATGATGACAGACTAATAAGTTAGCTCTGCATTCTTTGGATTTTAGGTAAGTGAGATAAGACCTCATTAAAACATACAAGATTCTTAAGAGGCTTTTTAGGTTAGACTCTGAGACATTGTTTCCCCTGGCTCAGGCATCTAGAATGTTGAGGCACAGTACCTGCATCTTCCTAAACTATAACCATTATCTTTCAGAAAGACAAGGGAACATTACCATCTACAGGTTCTACTCCAAGCTGCTCACCAAGCTGACTTGGAAATAAGTTGTTGTTTCTTCTTTGTTGCTGAGTCAAAATCCTATAACCCGTCCCTAACAGCATAGTGGATACACACTACACTAAATGGTCTGCAGCAGTTCAAAAATGCAGTTGATCACCACCTTCTCAAGGGTAACTAGGAATGGGCAATGAATGCTGGTCCAGCCAATGATACCCACATCTCCTGAATGAACAAAAAGAAAAGTCACAGGATAATATGCCACGCATTTAGGACCAAGATGAGTACAAACCTCTTTATTGAGGATGGCTGAGAATCTTTGGAATTCTGTTCACGAGGGTAGGGTAGATGTCCACAGTTGTGTATAATCAATGTTACTATATCACACAGAAGATGGTACGTGTATGGAATGAGCTGCCAGAAGAGGTGGTAGAGGCTGGTACAATTACAACATTTAAAAGACATTTGGATGGGTTAATGAATGGGAAGGGTTCAGAGGGATATGGGCTAAATGCTGGCAAATGGGACTAGATTCATTTAGGAATCTGGTCAGCATGGACAAATTGGACTGAAGGGTCCGTTTCCATGCTCTGTGACTCTATGACATTCACTTAAATATCAGTATACTTCATTCATCGCTTTCACCAGTATAAGAACTCAGCTGCCTGCATCCTGTCGCACACTAAGACCTGTTTTCCCGACTTTGTTGATTTTCACTAATGCCTTGGGTTGGATTTTCAATGTGGCATTGGAAACCTGATCCCTGGATGAATTCTAGTTCCCATCCCCAACGCACAAACTGCATTGCTACTGTAATGTGATTTTTAGATATAAATGGTTTAAATGGCCAGGAGACAAGCTTGGCACCTCTAAGTGTCTCCAGGAGGTGGGAGCTGCCTGCCAAGGCAGTGGCAATCCTGTTGGGAAATACCAATGCTTTGCTGACTAGAACAGGTAGCTCCTCAGAAGTCAATAGAGACAGACGGAGTCAGATGACCACTGCTCTCAGTGACACTCTGTGGAGGTTCTGGTGTTGGACTGAGGTTAATCACACAACAGGATAGATAGAATTTTGGTCTCTTAGAGACAGAGGTCAACCAGGATTCTAATGAATGGCAGAACAAATTCAAGAGACCATATGTTTTTTTCCTGCTAATATTTCTTATGTTTTTATTGTAAATATTCATTGAAAGCCAAGGCGAGCTGGTTAAATTCTCAATTGTTGGAGGTGGTCGCTGTGTGAGATGACATGAATATTATTTCTCACTTAATTAGACCAAGCTTGAATGTTCCCCAGGTCTTGCTGCACATGACCAAATGAACTGATCACTGTGCAATCATTGTAATTAGCCAATTCTGATCTTGCAATGCAGAGAAGGGCTTGGTCATCTGAAGATATTCAGGCCCACTGGCTTAAGGAATTCCTGAACTAACATTTGAGATTGTGATGGTTGGTCTCCAACACTCATCACCAATTTCCTATGTGCTGGATATAACTCCAGTGGAACATTTGTTTCCATTCTTGAGCAACTTCAATTTTGCCAGGGCTCCTTCACATCATATTCAGTCAAATGCTGCCTTGATGTCAAGATCAATCATCCTCATGTCACACCTAGAATTCATGTTGTTTGCCTGTTGGTTTCAACCAACACTGTAATGAGATATGAAACCCAAACTGGTCATTAGTAAGAGGAGGTTAATAGTGAGTAAATGTCATTTGACAGTCCTGTCAATGACACGTTCATCAGTTGAAAGTAGGGGAATAATTGGATTTGTCCTGATATTTATGGACAGAGACATAAGGATAATGTTCCACTTTGTTAGGTAGATGCCAGAGTTGTAGCTGTAGTGGAACAGATTGGTTAGGGGTGAGGCTAGTTCTGGTGCACAAAGCTTCAGCACTGCAGCAGGCATTTTGCCAGCATTCACAGCCTTTGCTGTATCCACTGTGTTCTACCTGCCTCCTGATATCATTAGAATGGAAGGAAATGCCTGCAGGCTGGCATCTGTGAAGGTGAGGGATTTGAATGATACAGGTCATCAATATTGAAACTTCATTGCCAGGCTGTACAAGCAGAATCAGTGTAGTGTTCTTCTCTCGACCCAGAACATATCCAGTCCAATACCATGGGGACGTGTGTGAAAATCATACCACAGCAGCTGATTGAATTTCAATTCAATTGCAAAAAAATCTGGAAGTAAAAACTACTCCACCACAGTAACTATGAAACTATCATTAAAATCTGGATCCTTAATGCCCTTTAGGAGAAGAAATCTGCCATTATGTGGTCTAGCTTACATGTGACTTGAGATGCACAGCAGTCTGGTTGATTATTATCTGCTCTTAAGGGCAATTACAGACGGGTAATAAATGCTGACCTAGCCAGTGATGCCTATATCCCACAAAGAAATACAAAAGACCTAATATAGTATACAGCATGTAACAGTTTCAAAGATCTCCTAGCCAGCATTTAAAATAGAATATCTGTCATTTCATTATTAATATTTGTGGGATATTGCTGTGTGCAGATTAGCTGCTGCATTTCTCTACCCTACAACTGTGACTACACTTCAAAAATACTGTATTGTCTATGAGGTCAATAGAAACGAAAATTAGAGAAGATTAACTAAGAGCATCTGAATCAGTATCAACTCATTTTGCATTATCATTCAACATTAAATATACCCAGTGTGCTTAATGATAACTGACGAACATGATACAAACCCGTAAATGCAATAGCATTTTGATTTGGAATCACAGAATGATGTAGCACAGAAAGACACCATTTGACCCATTGTGCTTGTTCCAGCTCTTTGAGAGAGCTATCAAATTAGCCCCAGTGTCTTGACCTTTAGGCTTAACCCTACAATTCAAGTACTTATCCAATTTCCTTTGAAGAGTTGTTACTGAATCTGCTTCTTACTTTCCTCAGATAGTATGCTCTATATCATTACAGCTCTGTGTATTAAAAAAGACTCATCTAGCCTTGTTCTTCTGCAATTTACTTAAATTGGAGACTTCTGATCATCAACCCTCCCACCAGTGGAAATAGTTTTTCATTTAATCCATCAAAACCATTCTTGACTTTCAATACGTCAAATAATTGTCACCTTAAAATCTTCTAGAAAATGAATTTATAATTTATCCATCTCTACAGGACCTTTAAATTATGCTAGACTTTAGACAACTTTTCACTCCTTTTCACTACAGTCAATTCTTTCAACTTATATAAAGATTGGTTAACAGTTTTATGGCACAAGAAAATACAGTGGAACCTTATTTGTATGAACTTCATATTTTTGACCAGTGTTTATTGCTATCCCTAGTTACACTTAAGAAGGTGGTGGTGAGCTACTTTCTTGAACGGCTGCAGTCGATATGGTTTAGATAGATCCACGAAGACATTTAGGAAGGGAGTTTCAAGAATTAGGCCCAACAATATTAAAGGAACAGCATTATATTTCCAAATCAGGATGGCGAGGGGCTTGGAGGGGATCTTGCAAGTCTTAGTGTTCCCATGTACTTGTTACCCCTGTTGTTTTAGATGGCAGTGGTTGTAGGTTTTGAAGGTGCTGTCTAAGAAGCCTTGGTGAATTTTAGCAGTGGGTCTTACGGATGGTACACAGTGCTGATACCGTGCATCAGAGGAGAAAGACTGAATGTTTGTGGTTGGAGTGCCAGTCAAGCAGGTTGATTTGACAATGTCAAGTGTTATTAGAGCTGCACATGGGAAATATTTCATCATAATGCTGACTTGTGCCTTGTGGATGGTAGACAGGCTTTGTGGAATCTGGTAGTGAGTTACTCACTGCAAACTTCCTGGCCTCTGACCAGCTCTTGAAGTCACTGCATTGATATGGCTAGTCCAGTTCGGTTTCTGGTCGATCCACAGAATTTTGATTGTTTGTATTCAGTGATGTTGATGCCATTGAATGTCAAGAAATTATGGTTAGGTTCTCTATTATAGAGTCATAGAGATGTACAGCATGGAAACAGACCCTCCGGTCCAACCTGTCCATGCTGATCAGATATCCCAACCCAATCCAGTCCCACCTTCCAGCACCTGGCCCATATCCCTCCAAACCCTTCCTATTCATATACCCATCCAAATGCCTCTTAAATGTTGCAATTGTACTAGCCTCCACCACATCCTCTGGCAGCTCATTCCATACACGTACCACCCTCTGCATGAAAAAGTTGCCTATAAGTCTATTTTATATCTTTCCCCTCTCTCCCTAAACCTATGCCCTCTAGTTCAGGACTCCCTGACCCCAGGAAAAAGTCTTTGTCTATTTATACTATCCATGCCCCTCATAATTTTGTAAACCTCTATAAGGTCACCCCTCAGCCTCCAACGCTCCAGGGAAAACAGCCCCAACCTGTTCAACCTTTCCCTATAGCTCAAATCCTCCAACCCTGGCAACTTCCTTGTAAATCTTTTCTGAACCCTTTCAAGTTTCACAACATCTTTCTGATAGGAAGGAGACCAGAACTGCACGCAATATTGCACCGGTGGTCTAACCAATGTCCTGTACAGCCACAACATGACCTCCCAACTCCTGTACTCAATACTCTGACCAATAAAGGAAAGCATACCAAACGCCTTCTTCACTATCCTATCTATCTGCGACTCCACTTTCAAGGAGCTATGAACCTGCACTCCAAGGTCTCTTTATTCAGCAACACTCCCTAGGACCTTACCATTAAGTGTATAAGTCCTGCTAAGATTTGCTTTCCCAAAATGCAGCACCTCGCATTTATCTGAATTAAACTCCATCTGCCACTTCTCAGCCCATTGGCCCATCTGGTCCAGATCCTGTTGTAATCTGAGGTAACCCTCTTCGCTGTCCACTACACCTCCAATTTTGATGTCATCTGAAAACTTACTAACTGTACCTCTTATGCTCGCATCCAAATCATTTATGTAAATGACAAAAAGTAGAGGACCCAGCACCGATCCTTGTGGCACTCCACTGGTCACAGGCCTCCAGTCTGAAAAACAACCCTCCACCACCACCCTCTGTCTTCTACCTTTGAGCCAGTTCTGTATCCAAATGGCTAGTTCTCCCTGTATTCCATGAGATCTAACCTTGCTAATCAGTCTCCCATGGGGAACCTTGTCGAACACCTTACTGAAGTCCACACAGATCACATCTACGACTCTGCCCTCGTCAATCTTCTTTGTTACTTCTTCAAAAAACTCAATCAAGTATGTAAGACATGATTTCCCACGCACAAAGCCATGTTGACTATCCTCAATCAGTCCTTGCCTTTCCAAATACATGTACATCCTGTCCCTCCAGGATTCCCTCCAACAACTTGCCCAGCACTGAGGTCAGGCTCACTGGTCTATAGTTCCCTGGATTGTCCTTACCACCCTTCTTAAACAGTGGCACCACGTTTGCCAACCTCCAGTCTGCCGGCACCTCACTTGTGACTATCGATGATACAAATATCTCAGCAAGAGGCCCAGCAATCACTTCTCTAGCTTCCCACTGAGTTCTCGGGTACACCTGATCAGGTCTGGGGATTTATCCACCTTTGACTGTTTCAAGACATCCAGCACTTCCTCCTCTGTAATCTGGACATTTTGCAAGATATCACCATCTATTTCCCTACAGTCTATATCTTCCATGCTCTTTTCCACAGTAAATGCTGATGCAAAATATTCATTTAGTATTTCCCCCATTTTCTGTGGCTCCACACAAAGGCCTTGCTGATCTTGGAGGGGCCCTATTCTCTCCCTAGTTACCCTTTTGTCCTTAATGTATTTGTAAAAACCCTTTGGATTCTCCTTAATTCTATTTGCCAAAGTTATCTCATGTCCCCTAATTGCCCTCCTGATTTCCTTCTTAAGTATACTCCTACTTTCTTTATACTCTTCTAAGGATTCACTCGATCTATCCTGACTATACCTGACATATGCTTCCTTCTTTTTCTTAACCAAACCCTCAATTTCTTTAGTCATCCAGCATTCCCTATACCTACTAGCCTATCCTTTCACCCTGACAGGAATATACTTTCTCTGGATTCTTGTTATCTCATTTCTGAAGGCTTCCCATTTTTCAGCCATCCCTTTACCTGCGAACATCTGCCTTCAATCAGCTTTTGAAAGTTCTTGCCTAATACCGTCAAAATTGGCCTTTTCCAATTTAGAACTTCAACTTTTAGATCTGGTCTATCCTTTTCCATCACTATTTTAAATCTAATGGAATTATGGTCGCTGGCCCCAAAGTGCTCTCCCACTGACACCTCAGTCACCTGCCCTGCCTTATTTCCCAAGAGTAGGTCAAGTATTGCACTTTCTCTAGTAGGTACATCCACATACTGAATCAGAAAATTGTCTTGTACGCACTTAAGAAATTCCTCTCCATCTAAACCTTTAACACAATGGCAGTCCCAGTCGATGTTTGGGAAGTTAAAATCTCCTACCATATCTACCCTATTACTCTTACAGATAGCTGAGATCTCCTTACAAGTTTGTTTCTCAATTTCCTGCTGACTGTTAGGGGATCTATAATACAATACAATCCCAAAAGGGTGATCATTCCTTTCTTATTTCTCAGTTCCACCCAAATAACTTCCAAGGATGTATTTCCAGGAATATCCTCCCTCAGCACTTTAATGTTATCCCTTATCAAAAATGCCACTCCCCCTCCTCTCTTGCCTCCCTTTCTATCGTTCCTGTTGCATTTGTATCCTGGAACATTAAGCTGCCAGTCCTGCCCATCCCTTGAGCCATGTTTCTGTAATTGCTATGATGTCCCAGTCCCATGTTCCTAACCATGCCTTGAGTTCATCTGCCTTCCCTGTTTGGCCCCTTGCATTGAAATAAATGCAGTTTAATTTATTAGTCCTACCTTGTCCTTGCCTGCCCTGACTGTTTGACTCACTTCTGTTCTCAACTGTACCAGTCTCAGATTGATCTCTTTCCTCACTATCTCCCTGGGTCCCACCCCCCTCACCTTACTAGTTTAAATCCTCCCAAGCAGTTCTAGCTTGTTGGACATGGTCATTGTCTTGCATTTGTGTGGCATGAATATTACTTGCCACTTGTCAGCCCAAACCTGGATATTGTCCAGCACTTGTTATTTTTAAACATGGACTTCTTCAGTATTGGAGGAGTCACGACTAGCGCTGTTAGTGTACAATTATCGGTGAACATCCCCACTTCTGATTTTATGATGAAGGGAAGGTCACTGATGAAGCTGCTGAAGATGGTTGGGACAATGTCCGTGCCCTGAGGAATGGCTTCAGAAATGTCATGGACTGAGATAACTGACTTCCAACAACCACACAATCATCTTCCTTTTTTGTCAGGCATGGTTTCAGAGCGTTTTCCCCTGATTTCCATGGACTGCAGTTTTGCTGGAGCTCCTGGGGACTACATTTAGTCAAATCTGGCTTTGATGTCAAGGGCAGTCACTCTCACCTCACCTCTGGAATTCAACTCTTTTATCCTTGTATGAACAAAGCTGTAAAGAGACCAGGAGGTGAGTAGCCCTGGTGGAACCCAAATTGAGTGTCTGGGAGCAAGTTATTACTAAACAAATGCTGCTTGGTTGCACTGTTGATGACACCTTCAGTCATTTCACTGATGATAGAGTGTAAACTAATCAGGCAATAATTGGCCAGGCTGGATTTGTCCTGCTTTTTGTGCACAGAACAAATCTGACCAATTTAACACAATTTTGGGTGGATGTCAGTGTTGTACCTATGCTGGAACAACTTGGCTAAGTACACAGCAAGTTCTGGAGCATAATGTTGTCAAGGCCCATAGCCTTTGCATTATCCAGTGCCTCCATCTGTTTCTTGATATCATGTGGACTGAATTGAGTTGGCTGAACACTGGCATCTGTGATCCTGGGGACGACATGTCCCAGAATACTAAGTGGGTCTCTGGATTATGAGTCTAGCATCAACACTACTGCACCATTATCTCCCTGTATTTTGATCCCAATAAAAGCTCCACTGCAGGCAAAGGAACACTGAAAACTAAGCCTCCTTTTTGGAGTGGAAGTACTACAATGTTGCTAATATCAGGTTTGATTTCACTATTTCTGACAACCATGCTGTGAATCTGACCACAGTGAGAAAAGACAAAATGGCACAGAAGTCACACATGGGTTGCGCGTACAGTTTCAAAGCCACAAAATGCAAAAGGGGGTGGGGGCGGCGGGTTTGGAGCTAAAACTCACAACTTTCTCACTCAAAGAAGAGATCCATTAATAAACCAAGAAATGCTCTCAGATTAAAGTGGCAGCCCTTTACCTATCTCAAACCAAATTCTAAAATTGGTTTCAGAAATTCCTAAGTTCTAGTTCCAGTTTCAACAAACGATGATTAAAATCATAATAATTCAAATCTCACTTACTCTGGCTTGTCCGAGGTAGTCCTCATCCAACAAATGCAGACATGTCTGTGGTCCAATACCACGTAGCAGTCGAGAAGCGTGGAAATACCTCTGAAAGCTCAAAAGTCTTTTCACCCTTTTCTTTGTGCCAATTTCACCTGAATGAGAAGTTGCTAAACAAAGTTGGAGAAAACAAAATAAAGTATAGAAATAATTGGAACAGTTTGAATCAAAATGTACCCTGTATGTTTGGTAGATTATCAAATCTAAAGCGGTCATTGAATAGGTTATTTTCCCACTCGCAAACAATTATAAAATCACTATTAAAAACAGCGCTATTCTAGTTAAGTTATAGTAGATATATCTGTTTATATTTTTCATGGTGTTGCTTACAATAAGTTTTAGAATTAAATGAGGAGCATGGCACCATGCAATACATATTATAATGTACAGTAAAGTTTGCTTAACATGTTCAATGCCTTTAGATCTACACAGTGCAATTATTGTGAATGGAAACATGTTAAAAAGAGTTAATTAGGGCTAATTCCCTGTTTATTTAAAGGTTGGAGGTGCTAGCTTGTCTTAGGTGATTGTGCAAAATGGACAGTAGTGTATCTGTAGCACTTTTGATACATAACTTTCCTTATCATTGGTTTGACTCCAGACTGACAGCGCTTGCAAATCCTCATTGGCAGAGAGACCAAGTCACAGCAAGAAGAAACCAGCAGCAAATGATTCACTTTACCTTCTTTAAAAAAATGTAACTAGTTCATTCAAGCATTCTGTGCCTGTTCAGTCGTGATTTGTTCAGATGTTATTGATAATTTATCAGAATGCTGTTTGACTCAATGAGGTACATTCACATGCAACAATGAGATGCAGCAGATGTACACATAGACTTCAGTTGGTTCTCAAAGCTGACCAACAGCACGCCACATGTTGAACTGATATGATTTTCAGTCTCTTCCATTTAAGTGTCCAATAAAAATTGAGCGTTCCATTCCTTTTTTTCTGTTTTTTCCTCTTTGTCAACTATGAATTACAATCTAGGCTTTTCAATTTTTAAATAATAGTCAATAACAAATGCTACTTTCTAACAAGTAAGTGGAACGAAATGAAGGGAATGAAGGAAAAAAAGCATTGGGCAGAATCTGATAAGATACTGAATGACATGGGCTATAGCAGGAAATGTGGCAGAATCATGTGAGAGGCCCAGTGAGGCCTACCTTGACATTGGGAACAACTTGCTGCGTCTTTTAACTAGGTTCTGCGTGGTGGGATGAGATCCTCACTAGAAAGCAGTCAGTTGCCTTTTAAGACTTGGGTGGCAACCTTGGACCAGGTTTGCATGGTCTGTTGTCCAGGGTTCCATTGCCAGTCCTGATGGAAGTGGATGCCCCACCGCAGCACCAACCAACCAGTAGGAGCTCTGGGTCCCAGTCTGCAAAGTGGGGCACCAAATTTCCTTTGTTTGCCATGTTCGGCGCAAATGTCAGGAATTGTAAAGGGTAGCTCCAGACTAATCGTGCTTTGTTGGGTCCACCATGGACCTTGCTGACACCGGCAGCAAGGATGCTGGTCAGTTTCGGGCAGTGGTGAATTAGTTTGGTAGCAATGATTGGGTAGAACCGGGCTAGAATTGGATGAAAGGGTGCTATATGAGTCGGATAGGTCTCTACTAAGGCATGTTTGGTAAAATGCAGCGAGAAACTAGATCTGACAGAGAGAAACCCTCCATGAAACTTGACACAACTGGCCCTGAGCAAAAATAAATAAGATTCAGCTCATTAGTTCTGAAAGTGAAAAGATCAAACAAACAGAATCCCTGGCATCACATCCCATCACAAACATGCATTGTTTATGAACTGAAGTGAAAGACAAACATAGCTCCTAGGAATCTTATAAATGGGAATATTTGGAGACGTTTTTCAAGCTATTAAAAAAATGTACAGCACTTTGGACCAAAACATCTTTTCAGCACAGTTATACTTAGATTCTCCTGTAATAGACAGGGTTAGAGTACATTTTGTAGGGAACTTATCCATTTTAAGAAATCACCTCTTTCCTCTCAACTGTTTCCTCACCCCCAAATTTGACGCTTTTGTCCCAAATAATACTCTCTCCCACCTTGGCTGTTCTCCCTGGTAGAGTCCTCATGTCTGTACTCTTCAGTCCAAAGTATAAGGACCTATTGGTTTCATCAGTCTTAGAAACACATCTGTTGGACCACAGAAACGCTATCAGGTCCTGCTCTTATGTTCAATAGCCATTCAGTCTTTCACATCCTATGGTGGAATTTGAATATATGTTTCTACACCATGAGTCCTAGTCTCTAGATTACTAGCTATATGCTGCTCTACAAGCAATACACCTGCCTGTCTCTAGTGTTCTTTCATACTGCTATACCTGAGAAGGCTTAAAATGACTCATTGTTCTTCTACCTCCTCTTCCCAAATCCTAAAGCCCTATTGGAGTTTAGAAGACTAACTGATGATCTTATTTGAATTTTTAAGATTCTAAGATACTGAGATGAATTAAGAGGGTAGAGACTGGGAAGCTGATTTCCCTTCATGAGGGAACCTAGAACTAAGGTCATGGTTTAAATTAAGGTTCATTCCATTTAACATGGAGATGGGGAAGAATTTCTTCTCTCAGAGCATAGTCAGTGTCTAACATTCTGCTGCTCAGAGAGTAGCAGAGGCTGGATTCTTGAATAAATTCAAGGCTGAGTTAGACAGATTTCTGACAGGAAAGAAGTTAAGGGTTATGGAGGACAAGAAGTGGATTGCAGGCCATGATCAGATCTTGCTGAATGGCACAGCAAGCCCATGGAGCTGAATGGCATTCTCCTGTTATTTCTTATGATTTTATGATCATGGAGGTTTCTTCTTTCTACAGTCTACCATCCCCTAAAGCCTCTGTCTTTTTACGGTTGCACCCTCATCTCCAATGTCAAAGAGAGGTGCTCAAGAATAGAGTTTGAGAGTAATAGAAGTTTTACAGCATGCGGATAATACATTTGGTCCATTGTGTGTGGTGGTCGTCAATTCTAATCCCATTTTCCAGCATCTGGTGATAGCCTTTTGTGCTTTGGCATTTCAAATACTTATTTACATATTTTTAAAAATGCCTTGAGGGCTCCTGCCTCTACCACCCCCATAGGAAGTGGATTCCAGATACCCATAAATCTCTGGGTAAAAATAATACTCCTTAAATCCCCTCTCAAACTTTACTTAAAACTGTGCCCCCTGGTTACTGACCCCTCTATTCAGGCAGAAGTTTCTCTCAATCTATCCTTGTCTATCCCCTAAAACTTTGTACACCTTAATCACATATCCCCACCCCCACCCCATTGCCTTCTTTATTCTAAGGAAAACAACTTCAGCCTATTTAGTCTCTCTTCTTAACTGAATTGGTTCCGTCCAGGCAACATCCTGGTGAATCTCCTCTGCGTCGTCTCTAGGTCAGTCACATCCTCCCTATAGTGTGGCAATCAGAACCTGCACACAATATTTCAGCTGCTGTCCAACTAACGGTATACACAGCTCCATCATAACCTCCTTGTTCTTGTATTCTATGTCTTGCCTAATGAAGGGCAGTATCTCACACGCCTTCTTAACGACTTTATCTGCCTGCCTTCCTTCTATTCCCTTATCCAATCCTGTATTTTCTGAACATTTTAATTAAGATTGAAACCGAGCAATCAGCTACCTCTGTTGTGTCTCTCTTCCACAAGCCTACTGTTTAAACTTCCAAACTGTCCCTATAGCACACAGAATGTAGTGTTTCAAGGAGGGAGCTCACCACCTCCTTTTCCAGGCCAATTAGGGATGGACAATAAATCCTGGCCCAGCCAGTAATGCCCACATCCCATGAATGAATTAAAAAAAAGTTCTAATTGGTTGCATTGTGAGGAAACTTCAAACATCACAACATGTGGAGAAGCATTGGATCATTCTAATATTCCATAGTTAACTGCACATGTGGTGTGCTCCAGAGGTTACTGTCAGATTCACAGGAATAATGATAATGAAGACTGACGGTATTACTGTCATTACCACCATAACGTTTACACTCACATGAGTATGCAATTTTTCTTTTTTTCTCACATATGTCTTTATACTCAGTTACTGGAACTAGCTGAATTCAAGAACATATTAAATAAAAATAGTCATCATTTTGAACCTGCTTACTTTAGAAGTTTATTCTTGTTTTCAACAATCTACTATGATATAATCTCCCTGACATTACTTTTTAATGAAAGGATAAATGGCAAACTTTTCAGATTTTGACAAATGTCTTCCATGTGGTACAGTAAAAGTTTAAATACATATTATTATTTTAAGATTTCACAATCTGTGATGTGCAAAAGGAATTCCTCATCTTGTGGCTTTTTGATAGATAGCTAACATTTTATGGAGGAATGAAAATTAATTATTAAATATAACAACATTACATGCAAAGAGATAAAAATGGCTAATTACAAAGCAAAGAACTCCTTGTTATTAAAAATGCTTGCTCAGCGCTGTCTAAATAGGATATTGCAAACTTGCATTTAAGCAATCTAAAATAAAGTCTTTCATATGTCAAGTGTTCCAGCAATTTAATAAAGTCAATGTGTGTGTTTCATTCTCTTTGAAGGTTTCCTATTTGAAGCTTATACTACATAAAGCCGGAAGCAGGTGCTGCAACGCTGTGTGCATATGAATGCTACAAAGTCAGTATAGGAAATGGACTTTAATCATTTGAGTGTTTTAATTTTGTACTTTTGCCAATAGCAGAGATTATTTAACATGTACGTTTTCCAAGAGATTTGCTAAGATCCAGAATTATGCTTCAAAGCATGCAAGCCAAGATTTGCATATGGTTGAAAAGGATTAGAGTATGCTAGTTGTCACTGATTACTATTACTGAGTTTATTTGTAGGATGTCATTGCCAGAGCCTACATTACTACATACGTCACTTTGCTGGAAAGTAGACCAATAATAATCTTGCAGTTTTTGTTAATTATTCACAATGTCAGAGTGTGTTTCTTTTTAAAACAGGATGTGTTCAATACACTATTGATTTAATCAAGTATCGTACAATAGCATTGAAGTAGCTTAAGTAACTATTATTAGCTGTAAAGTGTAGGGCAGCATTAACATGGATCAGGGATGGACCTTTAGATGGTGAAACTTATCAGAAGTTCCCCATTAGTTTTCCACAGATGGACTTGACGATTGACATCAGCCTGCTCTTGCTTAGACAATCCAAGTTTTAATTAACTAACCTGCTCCTTTCTCCCTCTCCCTCCCCCAAATTTTTTTTAAAAGTGACTGGATTGTCTGTTAGCTTTGCTTTTGGAAGTTTATTAGATGAACTACAAGATGGCTAATCCAAATTTTAGTTAGCACTGGCATCCCGTGTGACAAAGTGCAGTCAATATTTTAACTAACATACTTCTCTTCAAGAGAAAATCCCCAGCTGCTGAGGTAATAAACGTTAACCTATGAGTAATTTGGAAGATGTGAGACATATCATAACTACAGTATTAGCTCACAAGCCAGAGGCTTTCTTTCAGAACAGTTGCCATTTATATTTCATATATGGAAGTCAGTCACTTATTTAAGCTTATATTTGAAATGCCCATGACAGAATTGAACGCATGTGGTCAATTACTGCAGCCAGTTTCTGATGCCGATTCAGTTTGGCTTCAAAAGGGAAATCTATGTTGAATTTCACTTTTATTTTACTGCAAATTCACAAGACAGCATCCACTTCCAGGAATTCAGTAAAAGCAGCAGTCTCTGCAATGTGAATAAAAAGCTCCAGGCTCTGTAAGGTTTTTGTCTCATTTATTTTGTTGGTACTTACTATTCAGAAGGCGAAAATCAATGACTGGGTATGATCCTCGGCGCTCAGAGAGAAGCCCTGCTTGCCCTCTCACTCGTGCATTTCCTGTGAAAACAGATTCAAAAGAGCTATTAGAAGTAGTTTTATTACTGTTCAGTGTTAGTATTCTATGGCGCTATCACAGTCCCTTTAAGTTTCACATCACATCTTTAAAATCTTCACCTGTTGTCGACATAATTGGGTAAATATTACATGTTTTGATGGTAATGGAATTTTTGAACATGATATCTACAAAACAAAAGTAGGTTTGAGTGTAATTCAATAAATAAAATGATAGTATGCATTATCAATACTGTCAGACATCATTTAAGGTTTTCTTAAAGATCCAGGCTTCAGTTTTCTTTAGACTAACAAATCAATAGAAACACAATGGGTCGATATTTCTGCCCACTGCCTGCATTTGCTTTCAAGCTTCAGCTAACGTGTGTGCACAAGTGCAGACACCCAACAGAAGATCCATTGTGACTGGTTGCTGATGCGCTGAGGAAGGTGGAAGTGACAGAGGTGAAGCAGGATTCAATAACCGAGGAGACTAGAAATGTTGGGCTGGGGTCCATTTTAGTGTGTTGGGTCCAGTAGATAGAAGGGGTTGTCAGATCTGGGAGGAGTGGGGAGAAGGCATCTGGCTACTGGGGTGGGAGTACGGGTGTGGATTTGGAGATTGCTGGTTTCAGATGGTGGGGAATAGAATATGAGTTCAGAACAGGGTCTGGACAGGTTGTCATGGCTCTGGGAGTGTAGGAGCTGGGGTGGTTGAAGGGGGTGAGTCAGTTTAATTATTACTCAGGAGTCATAGTGAGTTTTCAATCTCCTAAGATTTCCTGGGTAACTATTGAGCTTAACTGATTTAGAACCCTCTGAAGTTTCCAACATTATTGGAGGGCTCCAAACGCAGAGGAATTTTCCACGGGAAGTTTTAATTACTCGGGTTATTTCCATCGCACCAGTTTGTGTCGGGGATGGTCCTGATGTTCAACTCCATTCTGCACTGTTTCAACAATTTAACAACTGGAATACCTGGCCAACTAATTCAGCTACTTGGGTAGACAAGAGCTTTGCTTGATGCCTAACCTTTTGAGCATTTTCAATATTTTCACGATTTAATCTGATTTATCTTTACTGGCCCTATGACCAACTGTAGAATTCACTTGAAAATAAGAAACTGTAGTAGGAGGACCCGTGTTTTGAAGGGAGGTTCTTGATTTTCAATAAGGAAACACTGTCCCAGATTCCAGCTGACGTTTCCAGCTGTAACTGCTGTCATGTCTTCCCTTTCCTAGGTCTTGGCTGATTGGTCTTTTTTCCTTTCATCTGATATTCACCAACCTGCTACAGCTGGATCCCTCTGGCAAAGTCAAGTTTCTGACATATACCACGAACATTTGAGAGATGCATGAGGCAGCATATTGTAAAATGGCCCCAGGATCTGTTGTTAAGTACCAGAATTGGAACGTTGATATGTTGAAGGTATACTGAACAATAGCTTAGATTGTTGAATGCACCCGATTATATAGTACCATTTTGCCTAGGCTTCCTGCAAATTGCAATATGTTATTAGCTATACCTGGAAAGTATCCATCATCTCCAAGTCAATCATTCAGTAAGTCCATCCTGGAACATGACAGCCAAGCTTGACTGCCTCAGCACGTACCTGATCCAGTTGCTTCTCATGTATCTAGCATGTGGTGAAATATAATTCCGCTACTACAAATAGCATTCAGCACCTCACAAATGCCCAGTTTTGAGTTGTGGATCTGTACTTAATCTATTCTACTTAGCACAGAGGAAGCACAAAATGAACTGATGTGTATCTTCATCACAATCTACTCAAGACTGTGCAATGGTCACTCTGCCAATGTTGACCTGTACGTCCACAACAGGTAGATTAGCAGGAACAAGGTCAAGTCTGTTCTTCCCTTTTGTGCTGTCACCACCAAGTGCAGTCAGGTAGCTTTGCCCTTCAGATATCCGCTTGGGTGGTTGTACGAATCGACTCTTGGTGATGGATTCAATTCTCTCTCACCAAATGTATTCTAATATCTTGAAGGTATCAGTTAAGTGAATTGTGCATATTGTGAAGATGTGGATGGCTTTATCATTTGTTATATTGGCTAGATTACCTAATACTATGATGAAAACTAGGATATAGGTGTACAGAACCTAGTCGTGAATAATGGACAGTAAAATCACACTCATTTTACAGGAAATAGATTGGATTTCTCACAAACACTGAGGTTTCGACTGGAATACAATTGTAAATTACATAGTTACGGCATAAATGGGCATAACAATTTTTTTCACTGGTGCACTGGCTTAGCTATTCTTCTACTCTGACAAATTCATGGTTAAATGTACTGAGGTACACTTCTTTCAACCTTTAACACTTAAAAAAAGTGCTCCTGGTTTATTAAGGATTCAGCCAAATGAATTCTACCAGTGGAAATGGACATGTAGTGCCAGAGGAAAGTTAAAAAAAAGACGTAAATAAAAGAAGGCGCACAATTAGTCAGAAAAGCCACTCTGGGGCCAGAGATGAGCCTGTCTCTGATTATCAGTGCAGCAATGATGACCATATGTTGGCATCAACGAAAAGACAGAAGGAATTTAGATTAAGGGCAGCTTAAGTATTGAGTGAAAGAAAGGATTTTCAACTGACATGATTACTGCTTCTCAAAATAATATTAATTTCAACTATTTTATAGTTTTAGCTGTTGTAATTTGTGCAATTAAGTCCAGATTCCAAAAGTTTTGCAAGTTTACAAGATGTTGTCACTTAGCTCTTGAAATACTAAGAAAGGAATTTCATTGGATTAATTTTGTTCAGATATTGTTGTATTGTACAAGTTTATGCATCATATAGTGCAATTCATTGCTTGCATGAAACAACTTTGTAATATGTGCATGCAGATGTGAAGAAACCACAAGGGGGTATAAGTTGGTATGTACTGTGCCTATTTTTCGGGTGCACATTTGTACAGGTGATTCACTATTAAATTCAGTGGGTCTATTTCCTTAATGTTCTGGGCAGCTGTTTTACAAAGGCATTAAAACCCTCATTAGCATGCAGGAGGCCTTACAGTGGCCTGGTGAAGGTCGCTTTTGTTGATTTGTGTTGTCAGGGCATCACTGGATCCAGGCCAGCTATACTCACATTTCCCAGGTGTCCATTTCTCTAAAGTGGTCAATGCCCAAAAAGTAAAACACCAAATTTTAATTTGGAATCGAGGAACAGCAGTACAACTGAAGCTAATGGTGTTCCATTTGCTTTTGCCACTGTTGTAATATAGGAGACATAACAGTCAAACATCCTGAAATGCTGCAACGAAACGAGCAATGGAAATGTTCGCATTGACTTTTTTAGCTGCTGGCTGATGGATTGGATAAATGTCAGCCAGAACATCCTTACTCATGTTTGACTATTGCCATGCATTGTTTAAATGTTACCGGCGAGGTCCTTAGTATAACTTCTCATCTGAGAAGCAAGTTCCCTGACAGTGCACTGAAAATGTCAGCCAAGATTCTACATTCAAGACTGTAGAGTGGGGCTTGGATCCACAACCTGCTGATTCAGAAGTGAGAGCACCAGCACTGAGCTAAGGGTGACACCTATTCCGCTACAAACTCTTAGACAACATGTCTATTCACTCTAGACACAAAAACTGTACAATAACATTCTTGTAAACAAGCATTGCTGCTTCTGCCACAGCCCAGGTCTGCAGACATCAACAGAGCCTCCCAAAAGGAACATTTCCTGAGCGGATGTTTGGCTACTTGGCATATCCCAGTGGTGTCTGTATATAAACATAGTTCCTGTTTGATGACAAAGTTCACCCTGAATCACATCTAACTGTCATTAAGGGTGGAGTACAAATGGTAGACAACTTTAAGATATTGAAACATCACACATTATAGGCCCCAGTCAAATGGAAATTAATGTCAAGGTCAGTTTGTGTGTCTGTAACATAGGAATGCTTTCTTTAAACAGTAGCTGTATTTAGAAAGAAGAAACAGTCAAAACATATTTTTGCAAACTGGGCCGTTAATTTATTTTCAACATACATTTTACATCGCAAAACAAGTTTATATCTGCTTGTTTGATATATGGTTATAACTGAGGACAAAGTGTTTGTACAGTTTTGTTTGTAAATTACAAAATTCTGAAATCATAAGCTCGTGAGGTCGAGGACCATAGTCACAACCAAAATGTTCATTTATGCAATCATTCCCTTATCCACAATAAAATTAACCCCCCGATCCTGGGAAATATCAATACTGAATATTTCAGCTTCTGCCAACATGTTGTTATTGACACTCCGTTGTAAAAGATTCTGCTAACCAACATGAAAAAAGTTAATTCATTACCTAAAGCAATTTGCTGTCTGCTGATTATTTTATGTGAACACGATGCACTCAGTGGATAACAGAAAAGAAATCAATGGTTCTTCTATGGAGACTACCAGCTCAAAACAATCGAAGGCTTTGACCATCTGAAATGGCCATTTCAAATAACACTCATGTATTTTCACAAATCGGTGGGCAAGATTTAGCAAAATGTTTGAAGTTTTCAAAAACGACACAGAAAGCAAATCCATTTTAAAATTGTAATTTCTAAATGAACAGTGAAGTGGGATTGTAATATGAATCCTTAACAGAAGAGATCATAGAGTGAATATCCTGCCTACTGTGCTGTGATTAATACAGGCTGTTTTTCTTTCATTTTTAACAGCTTGCATTAGTGAATTGGTCACCCCTTTTATACCCAATTCAATTTTCATTTTTACTGAAACAGCTAAATTGCTTCTGCCCGTTTGCCACCTCGTGCAAAAGTGAAAATTTGATCCATCCAAGACTGTACAAAGCTAAACAAAATGTGGCTACACTATTGCAGCCTTTCTGGCTCTCTACTGACTACATTAGTTATTTTTCAACCGAACAACCAAAGCAATTTAGCTGTACTATCTGAAAATATCATCTTATTTCAAAATAAATTTCCCCACCTTTTATGCCTTAACACAAATCATTTATTTAACTGTTTGAGAAGAGCTTTCCTTTGCTATTCTCGTCAGCATATTTTTTATAGGGTTAGTCACATGACATTGGATCATATACTATCCAGTGACATACCATGCAATTGTTCATGTCCACTTTTTTGTAAATATTATTCAGCTTAAATTAGTTGAATGCCATGGTTGAGGGGAATTACAATATCATTTTGTGAATCAAAGGAGTGGCGCTCTGAAAGCTAGTGTGCTTCCAACTAAACCTGTTGGACTATAACCTGGTGTTGCGTGATTTTTAACTTCATTTCCTGAACATATCTTAAGTTACTTATAGTACATTCTTTTACTTCTGTTAGGACAATTTAAATCTGTAGTAGTTTATCTTCCCTTCATGTTTTCTGGTTCATCCCTCACAGTTTTTTCCGTTATTATTCACTGCTTCCAACCAAACCCTTTCTTTGTTATTCAATTTTGCTGGTCTCTCTTTCAAAACCAACAGCCCACATGTGACCAATGTGGCTCACAGATAGTTTAAGTTGAGGTGAGTGTAACAAGTTTTGTCGGACCAAGGGGTAACTTCTAACAATTCATTCAAGGTTTTCGCATCCTCACAATTATCAACTGAGTTTTGTGGTCTTTATCTCACCCTCGTTTGTCGGAGGGCAACAAGCATGAAGTTCATTTCTCTCGAGTTGCTACCAAAGTGTTAATCAATCTCAATTCTTAATGAACAGGCAATCCTAACAAACCTGCAGTATGACTTGGAGATGCCGGTGTTGAACTGAGTTGAACAAAGTTAAAAATCACACAACACCAGGTTATAGTCTAACAGGTTTATTTGGAAGCACTAGCTTTTGGAACGCTGCTCCTTCATCAAGTGATCGAAGGAGCAGCGCTCCAAAAGCTAGTGCTTCCAAATAAACCTGTTGGACAATAACCTAATCCTGCAGCAGCCAGTGCACCAACCGACTTAATCTTTGTTTTAGCTAAAATAAAAATAGTACCTTGCCTGTGACTAACTAATTTTGGGTGCATCAAATAAAAAGCATTCTGTGCACCAAGATCTCCTGTTCCAAAAACAAAGACTAATAAAATGAGTTCCAATTTATAAAACATCAAACAGTACAACATAGGAACTGGCCCTTTGGCCCACTATGTCTGTGTTAACCATGATGCCATTCCAAACTAATCACATGGTCTGTATTCCTCTACTTCCTACCTGTTCATGTGTCTGTCTAAATGCCTCTTAAACATTACTATTGTATCTGTTCTTCTACCTCCTTTGGCAGTGCATTCCAGGCACCTTCCACCCTCTCCATAAAAGCTTTCCTTATGCATTTTCTTTAAACTTATCCCATCTCACCTTAAACCTATGCCCCTAGTAATTAACATTGCCATCTTGGGAAAAAGACTCTGACTATCCACCCTATCCATGCCATTCATAATTTGATACACACCTAGCAGGTCACCCCTCAGCCTCCAGTGCTCGAGTGAAAATACTCCTAGTTTATCCGACCTGATCTTAAAGCTAATATACCCCAATCCAGGCAACACTCTAGTAAACTTCTTTTCCAACCTCTAAGCCTTCCGTATTCTTCCTATAGTGTAGCGACCAGAGCAACGGTCTAATTAAAGTCTTATATAGCTGCTACATGACTTGTCAACTTTTATACCTGGCTGGTGAAGGCAAACATGCTGTACACTTTCTTTACCACTTTAGCCATTTGGGTTGCCATTTTCAGGGAGCTATGGACTTGCATCTCAAGATTCCTCTGTATATCAATGCTCCTAAGGGTCCTACCATTTCCTGTATATGTTCCTCTTGCATTTGATCTCCCAGAATGCATCACCTCACACTTGTCCAGATTAAACTTTGTCATGTCTCTGCCCACTTTCCATTTAGTCTATATTGTGATGTACCCTTTGACAACCTTCCTCACTATGCACAATTCAACCAATTTTCTTTTCATCTGTAAACTTATTCACCAGACCACCTTCATCCAAGTCATTTACCATATTACAAACCACAGTGGTCCCATCACTGATCCTTACAGAGTATCACTGGTCATAGACTTCCAGTCAGAAAAACACCCCTCCACAAATGTCTTTTGTCTTCTATCACCAAGCCAATTTTGTGTCTAACTTACCAACTCAGCATGAATCCCATGCAACTCAATCTTCTGGACCAGCCTACCATGACAGGACGTTGTCAAATGTTTTAGTAAAGACCATGTAGGCAACTCACCGCTCCACCCTCATCAATCAGCTTCATCACTTCCTCAAGAAATGCAATCGTGTTGACAATCACTAATAAGTCCATTCTTTTCCAAATGCAAGTAGAACTTTACCCCAAGAATCTTCTCCAATGAATTGCTGACCATTGATATAAGGCTCTGTGGCCTTAGTTTCCTGGATAATCCCTGTTGCCCTTCTTAAACAAAGGAACAACATTAGCTATTCTCCAGTCTTCTGGGACCTTGCCTGTGAGTAAAGAGGATACAAAGATCCCTGTCAATGGCCCAACAAACTCCTCCCTTGTCTCCTTCAGTATCCTGGGATAGATCCCATCAGCGCCTGGGAAGTTACCTACCTTAATGTTTTTCAAGACACCTAACACTGCCTTCTTCTTAATATTGACATGTCCTAGGATATGAACATACACCTCCCTAATTTTACTACCATCCATGTACTTCTCCTTGGTGAATACCATTGTGAAGTATTCATTAAGGACCTCACTCACTTCTCTGTCTCCGCACATAAATTCCTTTAGTGGACCTACCCTTTCCTTCACTGCCCTCTTGTTCCTAGTATATGTATAAAATGCCTTGGCATTCTCCTTAATCCTACTTCCATGAATATTTCATGACCCATTTTGGCCCCCCTAGTTCCTTTAAATTATTTTTTGCTCCCTTTATATTCATCAAGGGCCTTGTCTGATTTCCTGAACCTTATATAGGCTTCTTTTTCCTTTTTACATAAAATTTCAATATATCTTGTCATCCGGGTTTTCCGAATCCTTATCTTTCACCCTCATAGGAACATGCTGGTGTTGAACTCTGATCAACTGGCCTTTCAATGATTCCCACATGTCCAATGTAGATACTGATCCCCACCCCCCCTCACCCCCATTTAGTTTCTCCAGTTCCTGTTGAATAATGTTGTAATTAGCCTTCCTCCAATTTAGCACTTTCACCTGTGGAGCAGTCTTATCATTATCCATAACTATTTTAAAACTTATAGAATTATGATCACTGTTCCCCACTAAAACTTCTTTCATCTGGCAAGGTTCATTCCCCAATACAAGATTTAGTACGACTCCTTCCCAAGTTGGACCATCCACATATAGTTTCAAGAAACGATCCTGATGCACCTTACAAATTCTGCCCCATTCAAGCTTGTGGCACCAAGGGAATCCCAGTCAATATACTGATAATAAACCTGTTGCTGGCTGGAAAATCTCTATAAACAATCCTTTCATCAATCAATTATGATCACCATCTCCCCTCTCAGATGGACAGAAGTTGTTGGTTTTGTGGCCAACATTTATCCAACAATAATAACACCATGTTAATAATTTATTGCTCATTATGGTTCCTGGAAATTAGCTGTGTGTAAATGGACTGGTACATTTCTGTGCAAGTGGTTATGTTCAAAAGTACTTTGCTGCAAAGTATTTTGGGTCATGCTGAGGTCATGGAAGATGTCACATAAACGCAGGTTCTATTTGTTGATACCTGAAACATCAATGACATCCCAATATATTATAATACTCCAGAATTTTAATCTTAGATTGATCAGCATATCATCCCTTCAAGATGGTAATTGAGAAGGCTACCTTGAATGGTGGTATGAATCCTATACAATGACACATTATTGCCCTTACCTTCACAATCTAGAATTACTTCCTAACATGTGAAAAGAGGAAAGGAGCAAAACAAGACTTTCAGTTTCAAAATAACTTGCACAGCACCAAATACTGAGAAGCAGTTACACTGAAAATGAGAAGAATACAGACTTGCAGCTAAGCTCAGCTAAATGACCCTTCGTACATGGGAAATATGAAAGCATAAAGGAGGAAGCAACTGTTAACAGCACCAATTAATTTCTTTTGGAAGTCTGGGAGTACGCTTCACCAATAAATCTTGATTTTTGATAATTATTTTCAACCTTTGTAATCTGTCAATTGCATTTTTTAGATCTGAAAAGGAAAGTCTATTGGACTTAGGGAAATTTGAAGTCTTTCAATTTTACAGCAGCTTCTTTTCAATAGCAACAGATAACAGCTGGCCCTGAACATTGCCTAGGTCTTGCTACATGTGGGCATGGAATGCTTCATTATCTGAAGAGTTGCGAATTCAACACTTTGAAATTATCAGTGAACATCCCCCATTCTGACCTTATTTTGGAGGGAAGGTCATTGATAAAGCACCTGAAGATAGTTAGTCTTGAGGAATCCCTGGAGTAATGTTCTGGAGCTGAGGTGATCGGCCTTCAACAATGATTCTTTGCATAGGGATAACTTCTATCAATGGGAACTTTTCCCTAAACCTCACCGGCTTCCATTTTGTCTGAATTCTTTGATGCTGCATTCTGGGAAATGTTGTTCTAATATCAGGGCAACTAATTCACCTCTGTTTGTTTTTGACCACAACTGGACCAGGGTTCTAATGAGGTCTTCAGCAAAGTGTTCCTGGCAAAATCTGACCATAGTGTCAATGAATATGTTAGTGCCATTCAACGCACTGTCAACAAGACACTCCATCACTTTGCTGATGATAGCAAATAGACTGATGGACAACAATAAGCCTGATTGAATGTTGTCAGTTTTATGAATGTGACACAACATTCCGCTTTTTCAGATAGATGCTGCATGTTGTCTCTCATGTTGTAGCATGGCTTAAGGACATAGTCATAGAATCATAGAGCTGTACAGGACGGAAACAGACACTTCAGTCCAACTTGTCCATGCCAACCAGACATCCCAACATAATTTAGTTCCATTTGCCAGCATTTGACCCATATCCCTCCCTATTCATATACCCATCCAGTATCAGCCTCCACCACTTCCTCTGGCAACTCATTCCATATACGCATCACCCTCTGTGCAAAAAAGGTGCCCCTTAGGTCTCTTTTATATCTTTCCTCTCTCACCCTAAACATATGCCCTCTAGTTCTGGACTCCCCGACCCCAGGGAAAAGACCTTGTCTAGTTATCCTATCCATGCCACTCATGATTTTATAAACCTCTAATAAGGTCACCCCTCAGCTTCCGACACTCCAGGGAAAACAGCCCCAGCCTGTTCAGTCTCTCCCGATAGCTTGAATCCTCCACCCCTGGAAACATCCTTGTAAATCTTTTCTGAACCCTTTCACGTTTCACAACACCCTTCCAATAGGAGGGAGAACAGAACTGCACGCAATATTCCAAAAGTGGCCTAACCAATGTCCTGTACAGCTGCAACATGACCTCCCAACTCCTATACTCAATACTCTAATCAATGCAGGAAAGCATACCAATCGCCTTCTTCACTATCCTATCTACCTGTGACTCTACTTTTAAGGAACTATGAACCTGCACTCCAAGGTCTCTTTGTTCAGCAACACTCCCTCGGACTTTACCATTAAGTTTAATGAATCCTGTTCGGATTTGCTTTTCTAAAATGCAGCACCTGGCATTTATCTAAATTAAACTCCATCTGGCACTCCTCAGCCCATTGGCCCATCTGATCAAGATCCCATTCTACTCTGAGGTAACCTTCTTCGCTGTCCACTACACCTCCAATTTTGGAGTCACCTGCAAACTTACTAATGATACCTCCTGTGTTCACATCCAAATCATTTATATAAATGAGGAAAAAATAGTGGACCCAGCACCGATCCTTGTGGCACTCCACTGGTCACAGGCCTCCAGTCTGAAAAAACAATCCTCCACCACCATCCTCTTCCTTCTACCTTCAAGCCAGTTCTGTATCCAAATGGCTATTTCTCCCTGTATTCCATGAGATATAACATTGCTAACCAGTCACCCACAAGGAACCTTGTCAAAAGATTTATTGAAGTCCATATAGATCATGTTTACCACAGGCAGCACGGTGGCTCAGTGGTTAGCACTGCAGTCTCACAGCACTAGGGACCCGAGTTTGATTCCAGCCTTAGGCAATTGTCTGTGTGGAGTTTGCACATAATCCCGGTGTCTCCGAGTGCTCTGGCTTCCTCCCACAATCTAAAGATGTGCAGTTCAGGTGGATTGGCCATGCTAAATTGCCCAACGTGTTAGGTGCATTAGTCAAAGGGAAATAGGTCTGGGTGGGGTATTCTTTGGAGGGTCAGTGTGCACTTGTTGGGCCAAATGGCCTGTTTCCACACTGTAGGTAATCTAGTCTAATCTACTACTCTGCCCTCATCAATCCTCTTTGTTACTTCTTCAAAAACTCAATTAAGTTCGTGAGACATGATTTCCCATGCACAAAGCCATTCTGACTATTCCCAATCAGTCCTTGCTTTTCCATATACATGTAAATCCTGTCCCTCAGGATTCCCTTCAACAACTTGACCATCACTGATGTCAGGCTCACTGGTCTATAGTTCCCTGTCTTTTCCTTACCACCTTTCTTAAATAGTGGTAACCTATTAGCCAATCTCCAGTCTTTCGATGCCTCACCTATGATTATTGATGATACAAATATCTCAGCAAGGAGTCCAGCAATAACTTCCCTAGTCTCCCACTAGTTCACCCTCCACCTTCATCTACCTACCGCATTCTCAGCAACCTTCCCCGCAGGCCCACCCCCCTCCCATTTATCTCAGTCCCCTTGGCCCCCCACTCCACATTCCTGATGAAGAGCTTATGCTTATATTCATTGGAAGCTGCCTGACCGGCAGGGCTTTTCCAGTGCCACACTTTTTGATTCTGATCTCCATCATCTGCGGTCTCACTTTCACCTAGGCTACATCTGATCAGGTCCTGGGGCTTTATCCACTTTTATGCATTTCAAGACATCCAGCACCACCTCCTCTGTAATATGGACAATTTTCAAGATGTCACCATCCATCTCCCGATATTCTGTTATCGTCCATGTCCTTCTCCACAGTAAACACTGATGCAAAATATTCATTTAACATCTCCCTCACCTCTTGTGGCTCCATGCATAGGCTGCTTTGCTGATCTTTGAGGGGCCCTACTGTCTCCCTAGTTACCCTTTTGTCCTTAATGTATTTATAAAATCCCTTTGGATTCTTCCTAACCCTATTTGCCAAAGTTATCTCACATCCCCTTTTTGCCCTCCTGATTTCTTTCTTAAGTATACTCTTGCTGCCTTTATACTCTTCTAAGGATTCATTCAATCCCTCCTGTCTGTACTTGACATATGCTTCCTTCTTTTTCTTAACCAAACCTCAATTTCTTTAGTCATCCAGCATTCCCTACACCTACCAGCCTTTCCTTTCACCCTAACAGAAATATAATTTCTCTGGATTCTCGTTATCTCATTTTTGAAGGCTTCCCATTTTCCTTTACCTGCGAACATCTACTCCCAATCAGCTTTTGAAAGTTCTTGTCTATTACCACCAAAATTGGCCTTTCTCCAATTTAGAACTTCAACCTTTAGATACAGTCTATCCTTTTCCATCACTATTTTAAACTAATAGAATTATGGTCAATGGCCTGAAAGTGCTCCCCCACTGACACCTCAGTCACCTGCCCTGCCTTCTTTCCCAAGAGTAGGTCAAGTTTTGTACCTTCTCTAGGAGGTACATCCACATACTGAATCAGAAAATTGTCTTGTATGTGCTTAACAAATTCCTCTTCATTTAAATCCTTAACACCACAGCAGATTCAGTCTACATTTGGAAAGTTAAAATCCCCTACCATCACCACCCTACTAGCTTTGGAGTGCAATTCCCTATGACTTTCCTACAGACAGTTAGGTCAGTTGGTTCTTGATTTGAATTGAGTGAACAGAGTTGATTAAAGTCTGGCTGCAGTGACAAAGGTTATAAGATCATAAGGTGGCTGAATGTAATTCGGCTTGTGATGATTTGTCGTGCCTGATCGATACCCAGTTTTGAGCTGCTTGATCTGTTCTTACCTAATCTTGATAGTTTGTGTCAAGCAACACAATGGATGGTCTCAGAACGTCATTGCCACGATTTGCCCATTTATCACTCCTATCAATATGGGCATGGACAGATACATGTGTAGCATGTAGACTGGTGAAGATGAGATTGAGTGGGTTTGTCCTCATGTTTGTGTTCTCACCAACTGACACATGCACAATCTGTCAGTCCTTGAAGACTCAGTCTGTTGTGATGTCATTGAGGCACACTGAGTGATGGACGGAAGTGGCCCATCCTGCAAACATTTCTGGACGTTTGCAAAAAATCAGTGCTTTTTCCAAGTGAGGAATAAAGGAGTACTGACTCACCAGCTGAGAAAGGGCAGTAATTGGTAACTAGTCAGTTTTCTTACCCATAATTGACCTAATGGCATGAAATATCTTGGGGTCTGGATTCAATGTTGAGGACTCCCAGAATCACTTCATCCTCAAGTGTATGTAACTATTCCACCTCCTCTCGTGGATGCAGTATTAGACAAACATAATCGGTAATCTCTTGCTGTGTCTTTTCAAATTGCTGTACATGGTAGTACAATTTACTGACAGTTTTCTTATCTAAGCTTATCCAAATTTTACAATGTTGGTACTGGCAAATTTTGAAAAGAACAACCTGGTCGAACACTAACCCTTCTCAATTTATTATTCCAGATTACTCTCACTATCACCACCAGCAGGAATGGTCCTTGTATTGATGAGATTCATGTTCTAGTCTGCAATATCAAGACATAGAAAGTAACCTCTTAGTTCAAGATACAGTTCAGAGTTTATGTCCCTATATCACTTTGATCTTTTTTCATGTTGTGACTGTGACTAGATTGAAACAGATACAATGCAATATCAATTCAACTATAAGCATGGGGACATAAGAGCATTGCAAACCATTTTGCATGAATATAACACATGGTTGACACATTATATCATGTATCTAGGGCATGCATCTGATGAAGAGTCATGTTGGACCTTAACGTTAACTGTTTCTCTCTCCACAGATGCTGCCAGACTTGCTGAGTTTCTCCAGTAATTTCTGATTTTATGAGAGATTCTGTCATCTTCTTTCTTACCCAACTAGAAGAAAGATCTCGTTAAAGCTTCTGAAGTAAGCTAAAGCCAACGTGAAAATAACTTTAGGGTGGCATACAATCAAATTGTTCCTGGTGTTGCATTCCACTGAGAGTAGCACTATGGAGGGTTCTGTCAGAGCCTCTGAAATCTCCTCAAGCCCAGATCCCGAAGTCATTAAATAAGCACGTACCTGTCTTTTGAAATGTCATTTCCCAAACATTAAATTTTGTACCAATTCATATTGCAGCACTTCAAAATGGATAAGGTATTGTTATAGAAATTTTTGAAGTGTAGCTAATGTAGCTAATTCAATTTCATTTAAATATTGCTAAAAGACAAGCAGTCAAAACTTTTTGCCTTGCATTTTAAGAAACAAAATACTTCAAGAATTTCACAATAAGATTTTGTAAAAGTAAATTGCTTGGATTAAAAAGCTTTTAAATCATTTCTTTAGCCAATGTCACTCTTGGCTGTGACTGTTTTCCATTTGGTTTATCACCTAGTTACGAGCCTAACTTGGCCATACAGCCTGAATTGTGGTTGGAGAAAGCTTCTGGAAACAACTATTGCACACGGCTCTAATATGGGTTATTATTTTAATTGCATGATAATGCATTATGTGGTTTGGGAGCATACCATATCACAAATATAAATAAATTACTTGCCAAGTATGTCTTCTTTTGCACGGGTTGAAAAAGATGCAAATCTTCAATTTTTAAATCTGACTTGAATTTTGCATGTGGCATAAAATAAAACTTCATTGTGTTAAATGTTTACACTCAATTTGGAAGTGGCTAAATTAAATTCCTGAAGAAGGGCTTATGCCCGAAACGTCGATTCTCCTGTTCCTTGGATGCTGCCTGACCTGCTGCGCTTTTCCAGCAACACATTTTCAGCTAAATTAACAATTTGAATAACAATAGTGCAGGTGATTGAGCTTGGTGAGTGAACAGAAAACTCAAGAGCACAAATCAGTTGATTTGTAAACTGCTCTTTATTAGTTAGCACAAACATCAACCACAGCTAAATTTGGCTGAAGTTTTTCAATAACCACATTCTGCAATAAACATCTACTTTTACTACATTAAATATTTCAGCAATAGCTCTGTGTAAACTGCATTAAAGCAGAGCACTTACAAAAAGGGCACTCAAGTGCTATTATAATTTAGTAGATTGTACTTGTATGTCACAACAAAATATGCTGTGCAACTATTAATAGCATTGTACAATCCTTTTTCACATATTCAATTAAAATTATAAATGCAACTGTCTAACAACAGAATGTGTTTGGTATAGCACGACCAACAGTTCTCAGCTGCAATTATAACCTTTTAGTCAATGCTCATTCTAGTGTACTGTTGCAGCCTAATAAATAACAGTGCCTGCTGTGCTATCTCACTATCCAAAGATATCCTGTTGCCATGTTTCAGTAACCAATGATTCCCTTTCCTGCCCCTCCTCTTTCCTCCTGACGTCAGCAACATATTATCTCCAGTAAATAGGACTACTACCTTCAACTGTCTGACTGCTTCCACTTCCCTTTGGTAAAATCCTGCAAAGAATAGTAAATGCATCTTGGAAGCCTGCACGTCTATTCTTTTTTCAAAATAGAAAACTATTTTACACCAGTCGCTTACTTAAACACCCATATACAAATACCAGGACAGGTTTTGTCCCAGTGGATAGCCAACTGTCACTTCAGTACACTACAGAGAAACTCAGTCATTCTAAAATCATAAACTTCACTTAACGTCTGGTCAATGTGTATGGGGCTCTGATAAGATTGTAAGACAACAGGGTGATAGAGCAGCCAGTACGATATAAACAATTAACCAATTTCGTGGTCTACTGAAGAACTAAAAGTGACCATTTTCATTTCTTTACAAAAGACAAAGAAACAATATGAAAATATAGGTGCTCGATGTTGATTAGTTAGTTTTCACATGTACAATAATGACAGTCCACAGCACCGTGCCATCACCACTACACTACTCCCCCATTGTTGCTCAATTGTCAGACTGCTCTCCTGACATTCAGTACTGGATGAACAGAAATTTCCTCCAGTTAAAAAATATAGGGAGACTGAAGTCATTGTTTTTGATCCCTCATCCAAACTCCATTCCCTAGATACTGACTCCACCCATCTTCCTGACAACAGTCAGAGATTAGGTTGCGTCTGTTTGCAAGCTAGATTTCACATTTGATCGATTTCAACCTCATAACTGCACAAGGAGAATCTATTTCCATCCTTATGACATCGCTTGCCTCTGCCCCCGAGTTGGGTCATCTGCTGCTAATATCCCCTCGAAGGGCTGGTGGTGCTATAGCGGTAATCTCACTGCACTAGCAGTTCAGAACCTCAAGCAATGTTGCGGGAAGGAGGTTTGAATCCCACCAGGGCAGATAAAAAGCTGGCCTAATGGTAAACATATGACAAAAAACCTCACTGTTTTTTGTCCATCTGCTTCAGCAATTTCTTTTAGGGAGGGAAGTCTGCTGTTCTTACATGGTCTGGCCTACATACGACTCCAGACCCACAGCAATGTGGTTGACTTTTAACTGCCCTTTAGGCAATTAGGAGTGAGCAATAAAAATATTGGCCCAGCCAGCAATGCTGTCTGCCGTCATCCCATAACTTTTTAAAAAAACATTTCATTCCATCAAGGTACAATTATTTGAATGTACCTCTGCCTAGTCTTCTCTAATTTACTCTCCATAAATTTGAGACCATCCAAAATTCTGCTATCCATGTGTAGACTTGCAGCAAGTCCTACTGGCCCTGTGCTCACTGAACTACATTAGCTCCTGGTTGAGCTACATGTCATTTGAAAATTCTCATCTTTATCTTCTAATGGCTTCTCCCTATCTCTATAATCTGCCCATGACCATAACCCTCTGGGTTATCGTAAAACTTCCAAATCTGGCATCTTTCACATTCCCAATTATGGTTGTTTCACCAGTGACTGTCATATAGTGAGTTGTTTCAGCTGCAAGCTATGACGTTCATTTGCTAAACCTCTCTGCATCTTTGCTTCATTCCTTCAAAACACAGATTAGATTAGATTAGATTTCCTACAGTGTGGAAACAGGCTCTTCGGCCCAATAAGTCCACACTGACCCTCTGAAGAGCAACCCACCCAGACCCATTCGTCTACATTTACCCCTGACTAAAGCACCTAACACTATGGGCAATTTAGCATGGCCAATTCACCTAACCTGCATATTTTTGGACTGTGGGAGGAAACTGGAGCAGCCGGAGGAAACCCACACAGACACGGGGAGAATGTGCAAACTCCACACAATCAGTTGCATGAGACGGGAATTGAACCCGGATCCCTGGCGCTATAAGGCAGCAGTGCCAACCACAAACATTTCACTTTGACCAACCAATGGCCATTTGATCTAATGGCCGGAATCTTCCCAGCCCCTGAACAACGTGGATATTCATGAGGCAGTGAGGAAGATAGCATGACATTAGCAGAAATGACATTCTTAAAGCCTGTCCAGTTCTACAACTACGTTTTGAACAGGCTCTTAATAATTTGGTCTTGCTTTGCTTTTTAGCACAGACTCAAAAGTGTGTCAGAGTCATGCAGGCATACAGCATAGAAACAGTCCCTTTGGTCCAACCAGTCCATACCATCATATTCCTAAACTAAACTAGTCCCACCTGCCTGCACTTGCCCCATATCCCTCCAAAAATTTATTATTCATGTACTTACAACCAAAATTAATCAACATAAAAATCTTACAGCACTGAAATTACCAGCAGTGATTGGTCAAGAGAGTAAGCAGACTTCTGTATGGCAGTTTGTTACATCAATCTCAACATGCATCATGTGACAGCAGCTCACGTGACAGACACAACCAAACAACCATCTTGCACTTCAACCAAATGGTCTTACCTTAAAGTCTAAGGGAAGTATTCCTCAGTTAGACCAAAGGAGGGAGCCTTCAGTTAGGAGTCCAATGGTAAGTCATTTGTCAATGTCTGATATTGGTCCACGGCTTAGATATAGTCAATTGAACACATGGTTACGAGTCCACGTCACTACATTATATGGATTGGGCCATGTCCGTCCTGCAGGTCCAATGAGGCAACCAATCCAGGGGGTAGTGATACATTAGTCTGGCAATCAGGGGGTCTGCTGACACATCAGCTGAGGCTTTCCATCCAAACTGGTCATGGGAGTTGGCCACTTTCAATGATGGAAGTGAGTAATGTTCCATCAGTCATGATGAATGGATGATTTTGAATGAATGAATGATTTTATTGTCACATGTATTTTACAGTAAGCAAAACAGATACAAATGAAAAGCTCTTCCATTGTCACTGTGATCTGGTGCCACTTTGAAAAGTTTAAGAATAAGTTTTTAAAAAGAAATGTATAGCTTAAAGAGAATCTATCGGTCCTGGGCCAGCTTATCATCATCAATGACACCTGCATGCCATCCCTCCTCCACTGCCTCACCACCGTCTACGCTGGACCCAACCTACATCAAAGTCACCATCTTTAGGCGCTCTCAGCTGGGCCGATTCCCCTCAGCCACTGCCTCGCCGCCTCCTGCACTGGACCCTCCAATGTCAGAGTCCCATCTCTTGCCGCTGGGCCCACTTCAATCAATGTCACTGTGATGCTCTTTCACTGCCACCAGCCCTAAATCCAACCACTGACGATGTTGCCGATCCTCGGGCATCACCTTTCACCGTTGGGTCTACCTCACTGACATCATGCCCACCGATGTGTCAGCCACCAATTCCGATGCCAGATCCTGTGCTCACCTCGGTAAAGCAAGTGAGGGCTCACTCAAGTCTGCTCTGGGCTCACTTGCTACTGCCAAGTGTCCGTGTTGGCTTCCCTCACCACTGCTGATGCTGTCCAAGCTCATAATACAAGGTAAGCAAAGAAATCAAAAAGGATAAAAAAAAGGAGAGAGAAAAAATAATAGAAAGAAAAGAAAAGCAGTGGAAGTGGACGAGCGCCAGTTCAGGATGCCTATCCCTCCGCCAACTTGATGCACACGGTCCTCTGAATGGTGAAACACACTCAAGGGCTGAATGACCTCCTCCTTTTCCTACTTCCTGCTGGTCTTATGGCTCAGCCCAATGAATTAAAGGGCTTTTTCAGGGGCCACTGCTGGGTGGCTGGGAAGCTGGGGAAATCAAATCTGAGCTCTGCAGGCAGTGTACTGAGTTGCAGAGGAGACAATCAATCATTGTGTCAGATGTTTCTCAATATATAAGAGGAGAGAGAGAGAGACGATGGCGCGTCAAGGCATCTCATCAGAAAGTCAGTACTTTTGACAGTGTAGTAGTGCTTCTATACTGCAGAGAAATAGGTCAGATTTCTCTAAGTCACAATGTTTTGCTATTACCCATTCACAGTATGCAATGGTCACCACCAAGGTCAGTATGAAGAGTTGGTGATCTGCTTTATTGTCCTCAGCAATATGTTAGACAGGTAAGAGACTGCCACATTGCTTCTGTTGTGACATCATTACGCCTCTTCCTACACAGGAACCAGGTCAGAGGAATAACATCTTACACCGGCCCAGCCAGCCCTGTCAGTCATCTCAATCCAAGCCCCTCTGACAAATAGAAACATAGAATATAGGACAGGAGTAATCTATTCAGCCCTTTGAGCCTGCTCTGCTGTTCAGTAGGATCATGGCTGATCATCCAACTCAGTACCCTGGTCCCACTTTCTCCTCATAACTTGTTACCCTGTTAGTTCTAAGAACTATATCTAACCCTTCGTGGAAGTATTCAATATTTTGGCCTCAACCAGTTTCGGTGGTTTTTAAAAGCCTCTAAGTGATCAGATTTGCTCTCTGACGGAATTGGAACAATTTACCTGTATTAGAGCACAGAAACAAATAAATAACCTGAGGGTCTATTGCCTCATTTCTACTTTAACATGGAGATAAGGGCAATGTTTGCATTGCTTTAGTTGGCAATGTTACTGACCATTTCAACACAAATGAATGGAATAACAAAACAAATAAAATGCATAAATGAAAATGGCATTGCTAAAACAGTTAAGCATTCTCATCTAAAAGCTGAAGGAAGAGTATACTCAGGTTTTCAGACGTAACATGAACTTTCAAAATATCCTTAACCTGCAGTTACTGAATTACCACCTTTCTTTGTTAATAAGTGTCATGTGCTTTGAAGGTTAAATCTTGAGCAGCTTGGTTACCTCTTAAGATTGATTGCTAACATCAGCAGGGCAGCTCCAGTAACTTTATGTTCCTATACTCTTTTCACTGCTTCAATGACAAGTAGTAGAACCACGATAACCTTAAAAGCATGTGTTTCTTTATCTTTAATGGAACCTAAATTGCTGATCTCAAAAACTGTTTCATTATTTTAGTTATTTAAGGTGAAAAGGTTGTAATATGCAAATCAAAACAGACTCAAGCTGGCGAACTTGAACAGGATCTCACATATCACTTGAAACACTTTGTTCAGCAGACCTCATTCTCAACGCAGGCATCTGTCAACGTCCTGCCTCTCTCAGTCATCTGAAGCTTTTGTCTTTCTCCTAAGTCTTTTCCACAGTAAGGACTTCCCGAAAGAGACGCCTTGGAGGAGTATGATTTCTCGGAGGATTCTCTGTGCGAGATTCCATCCATCCCCGAGATCAGACATCTGTATGGTGTTGGAAAAAGAGCAAATGAACTGCAACAGTGGCCTGGTCCAGCCCCACTTTCACCAGCAAAAGCAAAATGCTGCAGATACTGGAAATAAGAAATAAAAACAAAAGAAAATGCTGGAAATGCTCAGTAGGTCTGGCAAGCAGCTTTCAGACCCTCCTGGGGGCCCTGTGGAGAGGTGTTCCCTCAATGCTAGTCTTGGTTCCAATTTTCTTCTGCTTTATACTAATGGTTCAAAAATCTGCAGCAACCATGATGGAAGATGCTCGGTTTCTCTCTTACCTGACAGAGAAGGAAGCTCCTCCTTCCAAGTTAGGGGGTGGTTGCTTCAATTATTTCAACATTTTCAGCAAATCACTTCTGGGTGACTGATCTCCATACAGTGCAGGGTTTTGACTCCCATTGGACCCTGTCATCAGATCCTAACCACCCCCCCCAACCCAAAATCGTCACCCTGGAGCCCAGCTTTACTGGGAGATTAGGTGCTGGAGAGGGTTTCCATGATTTTACAACAAAATGACACAGGGGTCCTCACTGGACTTGACTCAGGTATTCATGAGGTCTTTATTTACCTTCAGTAGGCATGACAACAGGTTACAAATTGTGTGGTTAAAACGGTAGCTGCTGTGAACACAGCAGGACTGAAGCACTCTGTAGCAATGGTAATACCTGTCTGCCCCATTCCTGCCAGACAAGTAGAGTTAAAATAAGACTAATGTGCCAATTTATGTTTAAATATAATCCTTTAACTTCCACAAGAAAATCATAGCTTCAAAGAAAGAATGTATACCTCATTAATTATACCTGGCTAAAATTAGTTGTTGAATTTTACTAAGTTCAGGAAAACATCTTTAAAACACTGTATTCCATAGCCTGTATAAAAAAAAACATCATATATCGTGCGCTGTGCTGTAAATTTCAGAATGCTGAAACATGCTGCAGTTTCTGTAATCAATAAACGTACAAAAACACACAAGATAAGGAGCAAGAGAGGGTCATCTGGTCCCTCAAACC
Organism: Chiloscyllium plagiosum; assembly: GCF_037043375.1. NCBI lineage: Eukaryota > Metazoa > Chordata > Chondrichthyes > Orectolobiformes > Hemiscylliidae > Chiloscyllium > Chiloscyllium plagiosum. Next base: position 100,241,164 of record NW_028270141.1, read on the forward strand.
TGCTCGGCCACTTGATAAAATCATGGCTGATCTGTTTGTGGCCTCTCCTGTCAAATCTCAACAACTGTTACCCCTCCTTGTCAGTCAAGCATGTATCTCAGTCAATCATTAAATTATTCAATGATTCTGCCCCCACTTCTGGAGAAGAGGCTTCCACAGACTAATGACCTTCAGAGAATAAAATAATCCTTATCATCTTAGTCTTACTCCTTATTTTTAAATGTTAAGCCCTAGTTCAGGTCTTTCCTTTCAGCCTCTACCCGGTCAAGTCCCATCAGGACCTTATACGTTTCAACAAGATCATCTTGCATTCTTCCAAATTCCAACAGTTATAGGCCCAACATAATAACATGAAATGAGACATATAGGAGCATTGCCTCAGTGAAGCATGTCAGGGCCATTGGAGTGGCATTTTGAACAGCCCAATATTACCAGGGGACCTACAGACAAGCAATCAGATGGCAAGCTCCAGAGGTGATAAACAAACACTAATCTAAACTGAAGATGGATGGTGTGGCATTAACATGGGCCCCTTCACTTTTGCCAACAATATAAACAGGGTGATGGCAAATCAAAATGAAGGATGTGAGAGATGTAAAAAGGATGAACAATCTGACACTACCATCTTATACTGTCATCAAAGACCAACGTTAACCCAAATAAAGTCACTCCTGCAGTGCCTGGAAAGTTACCCAGTGCACGTTAAGTATCAGAATACAGAAGGGCAGGGTTCAGTGGTGAGACAGAGGGCAGAGCTTTACCAGAAATCAGTCAAGTGTCAATTTTGGTGAGTTTCATGTCACGTTTCTCTCCACCAGGCCTAGTGGGTTTCCTCACACTATCCTCCTGTACTTACCTGAGTACTCTCGCCACCATGTCCCTCCAGCACTCCGCTCACTATATACTTCACTCGCTGCAGCCAGAAGTATTCACCGCTGCTGGGACCTCCAGGGAGCTCGGCTGCCAGTGTCACCTTTCAAGCCCAGTCAGGTGCTATCAGTCTGGAGCTGCCTCGTACGGTTTACGTGAATTGTCACAGACATGACGGACAGGCAGAAATTGCCAACAGCTTTGCCGACAGGTCCCTGAAGCTCTTTGTTGACAGGCTGGAACAGTGGGAAGGAAGTCCTCTTCTCTCAGGACTGACAGAGAAGACCACACCACCAGATGCCAGCCTGGTAAATGGCCAGTAATGCTGCAAAACAGGCAATGACCTTCCAGGAGGGTAAGTGCCACCATTTTCTCTCTGACAGTCACACTGACTCTCTCTCTTTCATTGTACTCACCTTCCCACCAAGGATCACGCTCTACCACTCTCATTAAAGTCTGCAATATCTTCGTTCGCTCGCTGGGAACCACCCAAATCACAAGTCTACAAACTCTGCATGCTCATGTGCTGTCTACATTCTCAGCCAGGATACCTCACAAGATTTCCTTCACTGTTTCAGCACTGAGTCAGTCATTTACATCTCACTTAATCCCTTTCTTTCTCTTATTCTAGGAGTAAAAGGCCCGCAGTTGGCCAGAAAGAGCGAAGATGGGTAATGGGGTACCAACATTCAGCTCCTTGCCCCCAAAGGCGAGGAATTCTTGACCATGGCAGTGACTGCCACAAGTGACTGGCTGACTGTTCCCAAGTCCCGAGACTGAAATCAGATTTACAGCGTTGGAACCCTCTGACTGATAGATGTCTCCCATTGCCTTTGAAACATGCACATTTGGTTGATGTGCTTTCTGTGTACATGGTTGGCACCTAGTGTAGGTGCAAGTTTGGCATACTACAGTGACATACAACAAGATGTTCACTGACCACTGCTGGCAAACTTTGTGGCTGTGACAAAAGGCCAGTCAATGAAAAGTACTGTGAATCTGTAAGACCTGGCTGAGGGGACACAGTATAAAGATGCAGGGCAAGGTGGAGAGGTATGGCAGGGCAAGACAGAAATGCTCCTGCACTAAAATAGGCACAAAGGCTCCAAGCAATAAAATAGCAAGTAAGGAGCCATGCAAAGCAGCCTGATCGAATCCATGCACAGCATGCCTGTCGCAACACAGCAAGAGTTCAGGTAGCAGAATTACAAGGAGAGGTGCTAGTGCTCTCCAAAGTGCAGCACTGAAGTGCAGAACCTTATCGTATCCAGGTTGCAGAGTTCTGTGAAAGGGCAATGAGTCTGGTTTGTGTCTGATACCTATAGCTGTGGCTGGGGGAGTACATGTGCTCACTACCACGGAGTGTGCCCTGAGATGTTGATGACTGTTTTTCATGATGGAGGGCCAAAGGAGCAAACAACAACCAGGAAACTGCTCTGACTTTCATGTCGGCAATTGTCACTATCTAGTTTCTAATTGGCACTTGGCATATCAATGAGACGCAATTACATAAGGAGATGTTAATACATGCTAATTCAGGCAAATAGACCATGCACCACTCACTAGTCAGAATCACACCTCACTGTTCAACATTTAGTTTAGATTAGATTCCCTACAGTATGGAAACAGGTTCTTCGGCCCGACAGGTCCACACCAATCCTCCGAAGAGTAACCCACCCAGACCCATTCCTCTACCCTATACTGGCCCCTGATTAATGCAATTTAGAATGGCCAATCCACCTGACCTGCACATTTTTGGATTGTGGAAGGAAATTGGAGCACCCAGAGGAAACCCACGCAGACACGGTGGGAATTGAACCCGGATCCCTGGCACTGTGAGTTAACCGTTGAAACTTTATTGCTGGAACAGCACAGCAGGTCAGGCAGCATCCAGGGAACAGGAGATTCGACGTTTCGGGCACAGGCCTGAAGAAGGGCCTGTGCCCGAAACGTCGAATCTCCTGTTCCCTGGATGCTGCCTGACCTGCTGTGCTGTTCCAGCAATAAAGTTTCAACTTTGATCTCCAGCATCTGCAGACCTCACTTTCTCCACTGTGAGTTAACCACTGAGTCACTGTGCCGCCCCCTAGTTTAGAACATGGGACTCTTTTCTCCCGATATTGAGAGGCTCCTCACTGCCAACTTTCTTGCCAATGCCCACATCATTCAACACTTGGGAAAAAACTGCCCAGAGCTTTCTAGTGCAGTAGAGCAGAATGAGTTCTTCCCCCAGTATGGAACCGTGCTGTCAAAGCTATTTGTCTTTCATTCATTTGGACAATGGCTGCCTCCAAGACTTAATCCTGAGCTCAGTAACAAAGACTGAGGAAGGTACAGCTAATTCGGAGCTTAAGCTTCCTGTGCATTTATTGTGCACATGTGTCTTGACACATTTATTCAAATTTACATTCAGATTTACTTCATAATTTTTAAGAAATCAATAAACATGGCCATGGTTATCTTCTATGTATCCTCGTGAGCAATCGGTGCTTTCAATTAGATTTGCCCAGACAGGACAAGAAACATCTTTGGCAAGCAATGATGTCAGACCACCAAAGAAGTTGCCATTACCCTCCAAAACAAACTTAAATGTGCTTCAGGTAAATATTTCAAACAACGACAGAGAGGTAGGATAGTGTCATGATGATATAATGCTACGTAACAGCATAATGGCAATGGCATAATGGCAGGGCAAGACAGATATGCTGGAACATTGAAACACCATTATGTTAGGATGACACAGTGGCTCAATGGTTAGCACTGCTGCCTCACAGCAGCGGGGATCCAGGCTCGATTCCATCCTCGGCAACAGTTTGTGTGGAGTTTGCATATTGTCCCTGTGTCTATGTTAGTTTTTTCCCACAGTCCAAAGATGTGTGGCTTCGGTGGATTGGCCAGGCTGAAATTGCCCATAGTGTCCAGGGATATGCAAGCTAGATGGATTAGCTATGAGAGTTACAGGGATTGGGTGGGAGAGTCAGTGTGAACTCAATGGCCTGCTCCACACTGTAGGGATTCTATGATACCCACAACCAGGAGGTAAAGTGGTAATAAGGACAGGAGTGTATGCAATTTGCAACATTTTTAATATCCATCAGAGAACCCCCGGGCATTGCTCAGAATTAGTTGCTGATTATATATTTTTAAGAGCCAGCAGGGTCTCTTTTGGTAATAATACGACTTCAAATTGATCTAAACTTCCTGAAATAAAGCGGTTCCGCTATTCTAGGAAACAGTTCGATTTGTCAACCTAACTGGCTCACCTTTCACAACATGAAGCTGTGGGGCTCTTATTTGTCCCACTTGGCTTCAGGCAATCCGGTAAGTTGTAGGAAATAACCTTTATAAGCTCCAAAGTTATGGCTGAGTGAAATTCAGCAATGACTCTGTGCCCATTTGGAGGATCTAACAAAACCTATGTTCTCTCACCTTGGTTAAATGGGGTATGCCTTACAGGGAGACCATGTGCAATCCTTGTTGGGAAAACAGATACCTGCGGGTGGATGTTGGTTCTTCAGTAAATTTAATTTGAAGATTCCTGTGTGCAATTTGATGTTGGCAATGGCGGTCTTGTCGGCTGGCTGGAGAACTAGCAGAAGTCCCCTGTCTGCTCTGTTGGGGAAGGCCAGCTGAAATTAGATATGCATCAGATAATTAACTGGCTTCTCTGGATCCCCATGGGTGGAAATCTTATCTCCCCTTGCTGCAGGCAAGGATGCCCTGAGGCATGGTACATTGGTGAGACCAAGTAGAGGCTACGGCCATGGATGAATGGACACCGCACAACAATCAATAGACAGGAGTGTTCCCTCCCACTTGGAGAACACTTCAGCAGTCCAGGACATTCGACCCTGGACCTTCAGGTGACTGTCCTCCTCGGTGGACTGTGGGGCAGACAACAACGAAAAGTGGCCGAGCAGAGGCTGATAGCCAAGTTTGGTACCCATGAGGATGGCCTCAACTGGGATCTTGGGTTCATGTCACACTGCAGATGACCCCATTGCACTATACACACACACACAGACACACATAAACACGCACTCCTACAGAGACACACGTACACATACACTCTTACAGACCCATACACTCACACAGACCCTCCCTCATACGCTCACACTCACATCCTCTCACAGGCTTAAACGCCTGTACACACACACATACACACACTCTCTCACAGACACTCATAACCATTCGCCTTCCATCGCGCACACACCCACATGCGCACATACATACATAAGTTTGTGCGGTGAATTTGTACTTGCAGAATTACATTTTATTTTGCTCAAAAACGGCATGAATCCATGTAAGCTTCTGTAAATCCTTTTTTGTAGATTAGAATCAGTCTGAACATTGTGGCACAGAGAGCACACACAGGGCAGCTCACACCTTAAATGCATTATCTGGGCCGACATGACACCAATTGTTAAAGCTCACTTGAGAATGTAACTTTTAAAAAGGTTCTGCAAATTACATATGAAAGAACTGAAACCAACATGATCATTCTAAAAGATGAGAGCCTTAAACAATCCAGGTTTGTTTCAATATATAATTTCAGTTACATCACACTGTAAACTTTTGCTATAAATTCTGTGTTTTACGATCTTATACTCCACAACCACCTGATTGAAGGAGCAGTGCTCTGAAAGCTAGTGCTTCCAAATAAACCTGTTGGACTATAACCTGGTGTAGTGATTTTTAACTTTGTATCTCCCCAAGAGCTACCAGCTACATGATGCCTCACTATTTTCTACTGCCCACCAATGCCACAGAAATGATGGCTACTGTCCCCATCAGATGCTAGGACTGACCAGGGATTGGCCAAACTAGAGGTGAATGAGGGTGTAATGGGGTAAGGGATAGGGACTGGCTGTGGAGAGAGGAAAGGGCAAGAGATGGGAGCAGGGTGGCTTTCATCAGTGCCATTGCCTTCCAAATGCAAAGTTGTTTTAAATGCTGTGCAGCCTCCTGCCAATTAATTGCCACTCCCCACTTCCCTTAACTCTGACCTAGCGCTGTAGCTCAGGGTCAGCAAACAAAGTGAACTTCACTGGAGCCTCTAGGAGTGTGAGCTTTGCTATTACTAACAGCAGATTTTCAGGAGTAGACCAAGTTTCTCACAAGTTGGCTGTTCTTTCATGGTTCAGCATTGACAATTTCAAACCAGATATTGACATCAAACCATTCACCAACATCAAACCATTCACCAACATCAAACCATTCACCAATACTGAACCCTAGACCAGCATCAATCTATTCACCAACATGGAACCACTGACCAATATCAAACGATTTACCAACATCAAACCATTCATCAATATTGAACCACTGAGCAATGTCAAACCATTCACCTCACCTACGATGGGTTTAGTTCAGTCCACAATTAGCAAAAGAAGGCTACTACTGCTACCTGAGTTTGAGTGGGAAACTTAAGAAAATGGAAGATACAATGGGTGAGTTACTACTTTAAAAAAATGTCAAAAGAAATCGGAAAGCTTCTTTATTAGAAAAATACAGAATCTCCCTGAGGTACATCCTCTTTACTATGAGTTTTCGGAATTTGGCCTATTTAAATCATAATTCTGCTTCATTAAAATTGTTTCTTTTTAATTTCAGTAAATTAAAGAAACTTTATTAAATTATCACAGTAATGACCCAAATAGGTTGCTCTTCATACTTTATCAGGAAAGTTTCTCAAATATTCCTCATTGGGAAAATGCTTGACTTTGTTGTTTGAAATCTGCTTTTCTATCTTTCAATTTCTTTCACCTTTTTATAAACATCTGAAGATTTCAAAGACTGGGGATAGAATTTTCTTATGATCTTCCAAAGTGTGGTGGTTGGAATGTGCTAAGTGGTAACTAAGAACTGACAAGCAAGTGGGGGAAAATATTTCACCCTTTCACAGGTCGCAGCACAAAAGACCCAGCGGCCAACCAGACAGAGAGCCAGTCTTTGGATTACTCAGAAAGTCAGCCAGACAAGGTTTAGTCCTTGGCAGATTTAACAATGAGAATCTAAGACCTTTCCTTCTTCACCCCCTTGCCTGCCATTTATGCCTCTGAAAACCCCCAACGTTGGACCAATTTGAGACCCCATCCCAATCCAACTGGCAGGCAGCTTGCTATAGCTGCCCAGTCAGGAAATTAGCTATGTTTCTTGCCTTCTGGAAAGGCAGGTAATTGGGAAGGTTATGGATAGAATTCCTTAAGACCATTAATTGACTGCTAATTGGCTTTAGTTGCTGGCAAAGTAAGAAGCTTGCCCATGGTCTTTCCCACCCAGCATTTAGCTGCTGAGGTGACAAAGAGGGGACAAGTTTCTGAATTATTTCCTCTTCTCATTACCTCTTTTGCCATCTCCAGGATGGGGAAAGTTGTACCCTTTATGTCTCATAAACAGACAGTCATACACTTCTAGCTAGGTACAAGCTTTTAGCTTGATTTCCAGATTTTACACAGCGCTGAATTCTAAAAATTTATTCTAGATTGATATTCTGCAGATTACCTTTGCTATTAATAAAGCATTACAGCAGAAACTTTCCGATTGAAGGTATAATTACCTCTAACTCTTTTACAACCTTCTTGAATAACGCCTCCATCCAGATTCCAAGGACAGTGAATGAATACCAATCAAAGTAATGCACTCTCCCCCATTTACTACTTACAGACAAAACACCAGCAAGGATAAAGTTGCAAACAGTAATTCAAAACAAAACAATAATGTCAAAAACATCCAACCAAGAAAGAATTTGCAAATATTATTATGAAGCCATTAATTATCCTCTAAAATTGCTTCTAATATTAACCTAGAACAAAAACAGATCACATTTGCATTGAATACACAGGGTAAAACATCCATCGACCCAGCTAGATTGAGCCAATGCTTATGCTCAACACGAGCTTCCACTGATTCACTGAATAAATCAGCACCCAACAGTCTAACAGATCCAGCTCACTGCTGCCTTACATTCAGAGATTTGGCACTTTGTCCCAAATTGCTGTAAGAATTGAATTATCATGCAAACTTTAAGAATCCTGTTTGAATTTACTAACTGTAAAGCAATTAAATAAGCTTTTGGCTTTCCTTTCTGTTTTCACCAAATTTGAACAGTTTGTCCCAGTTAGTTATAATGTTCTGTAACCTCTAATGTCCGTATGTTGCAGAGGAGGAGTGTTGGGGAATCAATCTCCATTTCACATTCCAAAAAAGAAACTGCAAACTGAATGAAAGATAAAACACAGTGTGCTTGAGGAAAACAAACACTTCTGTGCAATAATGCACTGGGATGCGGTAATTTCTCTTTCCAGCCTTCTCTTCCACAACTATTGTTCCACTGTAGGGAACAGATTGTTGTATTAACCTGGTAATGATTAAATGTTAAATATTAACATTAATGTGCCACTCTCCTAGGTTCCAGCTTTTGAAATATGGCACTTTGAATGATAAGGTCTTTACCTCCTCTTTAATTCTAAGCACTGAAACAAATATTTTTAATTAACCATCACACAAATTCCACTTTAAAAACATACAAAATTAGAAAAAAAAACCCTGCAGTAAAAGTCTTCTCTCTGGCCTTGGCACATTCATTATAGGGAGCTATATCTTAGACGAGAACAGAGATAGCCACCATTAATATCTAAATCTGATACATATGGAAGAATTGAATTAGCAAAAATATTCAACTCAAAGTCTGTTTCTTCCACAGCAATGATTTTGGACACTGTCCATTTAATTTCCTGAGGGAAAGACTTCCATGACAGCACCAGGCAAAGGTAGTCCCATACATCTGAACATTGCAATAGAACCGGTGGAGGAAGATGCTAAGATTGACTATGAAAGGCAACACTGTTTGACAAAGTAGGCTGCACCGCAGCCATGGTCAAGTGATGCTGCTTTTGGTAGTTAGATGCTGTAACAGGGGAAGAAATGTGATTAGAGAAATTCAAAGTTGTAGGTTTCTTTTGTCCATTAGTGTGAAAAACATGGATGCAAGTTTAGAATGTGACAACAAGGATGCTGGGAGAGGTTTCTGTAGTGCAGTGGTAGCGTCCCTACCTCTGAGGCAGGCTACCTGGGTCCAGGTCCCACCTGTTCCACAAATATAAGAAAATTAAAATTGGAAAATCTAATAGTGCTGGGAAAATAGGTTAGTAGTTCAAAACGACAGAAGCGTAAAGGGAGGATTTTGTTTTCAGAAGTTTTGAAAGAGAAACGAGTGTATAAGTTGGGGATGTCACTTGCAAACTGGTGAACAACATATCTTGAAGAAAATATCTACTGGAGCTTTGCGAATTTAAATATTTCCGCAAATTTCAAAAGAAGCCACCAAACAAATATATAGTTAAAGAGATCCTGTGGAATGTTTACAGCAGAGTAATTATTTTAAAAAGAGAAACTAGCCCAGTGGCTTAGATTTCCCTGCTATAGCAAGATGATTGACAGAAATTGTCATTTTTTGCCACTGCGTGTGCCAATGTTTGATGACCCTAATGAGTAGGACTTTGGGCAAAAACCTCGACAATGGGATCAAATAGCCGTCAAGACCCTGAACTGTGTGAGGAAGACCTATTATATCTAATCTTCCCCAGATTAGCTAATCGAGCACAGCAGGTGAGGGTCTTAGAGCTGATGGGTCCATGGGATGCTCTCAGCTTGAAACAGAACCAGCAGCCTGCAATTCAAAGGAGAGAAAGAGAGAGAGGTCTCCTCCATCTTGAGAGGCATTCTGCAATTTTCAAAAGAAACTACAGGCTCAGTAGCAAGGGGCCCCCTCCATAGCACAGCCTATAGGGCAGGCAGGCGGAGGGGGGCCACACGGCTGCTTGGAAGGCTGACCTTTTGGTTTGCTACTGAGAGGCCATCTCCAGCAAGTTAGTCTGCTCCCCACTCAGTTGGAGAGCCTGCTGACTGGCAAGAACTTTTCAACACCCCTCTGTAAATAGTCATATAACACAGCTCACATGGCTACCTGCCAATAGGAGGGTAACTCTCCCCACACCAGCTCCTCCTGTTGACGCAAGGCCTGGAATGGGATGGTGCTGGCCTCTAACTAGCCCCTTGCTTTGTTTTTTCTCTAATTGGAATTTGGACATAGCAATGAATTAAAAGTTGCACACGCACAGTATTTTTTAATCGCTCCACTGATCAGCCTCATTTTCCAAATCCTGACAGACTGAAACAAATGCTTGGAATAAAAGTCCTGAATTAGAGCGGTTTACTTTTTTTTCAAAATACTCCAATACTTCATAAGTAAAATAATTTGGATAACTATAGCTATCATTAAGAGATTGCTCTCTATGCTAATATAGTTTTTTTATTAGATTCCCTACAATGTGGAAACAGGCCCTTTGGCCCAACAAGTCCACACTGACCCTCCAAAGAGTAACCCACCCAGTCTCATTTCCCTCTGACTATTGCACCTAACACTATGGGCAATTTAGCGTGGCTAATTCACCTGACCAGCACATCTTTGAACTGTGGGTGGAAACCGGAGCACCCAGAGGGAACCCACACAGACACAGGACAACGTGCAAACTCCACACAGTCACCCGAGGCTGGAATCAAACCTGGGACCTTGGTGCTGTAAGGCAGCAGTGCTAACCACTGAGCCACTGTGTCAGTTTCCTCCCACAATCCAAAGTTATGCAGGTCAGGCGAATTGGCCATACTAACTTGCCCATTTGTGTTAGTGTTAGGAGGGAAATGGGTCTGGGTGGGTTACTCTTTGGAGGGTCAGTGTGGACTGGTTGGGCTGAAGGACCTGTTTCCACACTGTAAGGAATCTAATAACAAATCTAATATAGTTGTATGGTTTTCAGGAGTCATTGGTGGTGCCTTATTATAATCAGCTAATTCATTTAAGAACCTAAGGAATGGGAACAGATTATTTAGTACTTAAGCTTGCTCTTCCATTCAATCATATCATTGCTGATCTGACTGTGGTATTAATTCCACTCTCCTGCCTGCTTTCAAATGCTTGACACCTTTTCAATTAAAAAAAAATTTGTCTAACTCAGCCAGGAATGGATTCAGTGACCTAGCCTCCACTGAATTACAAACCATCAAAAATCTCTGAGAGAAGAAATTCCTCACCTCCATCTGAAATGGGAATGACCTATTTCTAAACTGTGCCCCTAATTTTAGATTCTCCCATGAGGAGAATCATGGTTTCAGCCAGTAAAGCCATCCCAGCCCCCCTCTCCAAGATTCACAAAACTGTGACAGCGTGGAAGGGAATCTTAAACTTTTCAGTAAGATAAAGCCTCGCACTTCTCAATTCTAATGAGAACAGCCTAAAGCTGCTCACATTTTCCCCTTAAGCCAAGCCCTTCACACCAGGAATTGGCCTAGTAAAAATTTCCTCCGGGCTGCTATTTATGTTCCTCATTAAGTATAAAACCACACACAGTAGTATGTTCCCACCAATACCCTGGAAAATTGTAGCAAATTTCCCTTACTTTTATGCCCCTTCTGTTTTGGAATAAAGACCAACATTCCAACTGCCTTCTTGATTACTTGCTAACATGATAATTTTTTTTACAATTCATGCACAAGGATTCATGCACAGCGTCCCGCAGTCTCCATTCACATGTTCTGTTTTTCTATTCTCTCCAGCAAAGTGGGCAATCTCCCTTTTCCCATATTGTAATCCTGGCAATATCTGCTTTTGTTGCTGACATACTCACGCTATCACTTTCTCACCTTTGAACATTAAGACAAGTGGGCGATTATGGAAAAATAAATCTTTATCAGATGCTGCAAACTATTGCCCACTGTAACAGTGATTCAAAGATTCTTTCAGATGGGTCCCTAGTGTATTTCTGTGCTTGTACTCTTTTTTCAGGGCTTCATTCTATATAGCTTGTTTTTCTAAAGCTGCACACAAACAGGTCAAACGTGTCCAATCTTGCCCAATTTTAGAAAAAGGGCAATGAACTTCATATAAAAATTCCTCTTACCTTATAGGTTTCAGTAATCCATACCACAAGCCAGTATCTGACCACTATGGGCTGGATCAGTTGAAAATGTTCCAGATTGCTTTATTATGTAGTTTAAATGTAAGTCTTAATATTAAAACCAAGCTTATGATGATACCTCTCTTCATTTCAATTGTTCCTTCCTGGCTGTTGACTGTCAAATTCAATTTGAGACCATTCTTACAGAGGGCAATAGTTACTGGGAAGGAAAGTTAAAGTGCAGTTCCAATTTTAAAGTGCAGTTTGATTCTTAAAGTAACAAATTAAATAGCAATTCAATGTGCTCAGAATTAATCAAATATTCATTACTTTGAGTGACCAGATTACTGCAATGAGATCAGCAAATCGTAAAATGTATTAAAGAAAATTTATGAAAAGGTACGTGTGTGGGTTGGGGGGAATGCTACAGAGGAGGCTGAACAAACAGCTGAACAACCGTGCATGGCTGGGGAAGCAGAGTTTGTGTTAAAGTTAATGGCTGCATTCGTTCTTATTTTTGATTTGTTCCATTTCTCCCCCTGGGCAGCCAGTCAAATGGGCACTTGGCCAACACTTCAGTAAAAGGGAACACCAGTGGCATAAGGCTGCAGGCTTGGGAGTCAGATCCTGGAAATCGAGAGCAAGCGAGCCTATGGCAGTGACATCTTGGTTGTGAGGGGAAGCTTACTGTTCAGTGGCTGCTGGGGATGGTTGAGGTGCGGCAAATAGAAGAGGGAGCTGAGTTAAGTCGAGTGTTTTGTGAAGAGGCCAAAGGTAGCATTTATGCCTGTGATGGGTGATGTAAGGGCAAGTGCCTTGGGGACCCAGAAGTGAGTTTTAAGCTGAATTTCCATTTATGCTGCAGGAGACCAAACCTACATTTGTTTCTGAATATCCTACCAACCTGCAATAGGATGCTTAGGTGTCATGTCTTCCACATTTCTGAAAACTGATAGCATGAATGCACATGACAGATAAGGTTTACATTTCATACAATCAACAGATGAACACCATCCCCTCCCTCTTGTATTGGTGAGGCTTTGTAGAGGTGGTTAATGTTGAGCCTTAGTGAGAGTGAAACAATCACAAGGCCTTTGAACAGATGGTACAAAAATGTGCGATATATTTATAATTTTTACCTTCCAGAATCCCAGGAATAGGACTATTCAGTTTCACAAAAAGCATTTAGATTAGACTTTTCTAACTATTTTGATAACTTGCACACACAGAACTGTCGGTGTGTGATAGCACTGAAGGAGGCCATTTAGACAACTGAGTCCCTGCTGTTTCTCTTCGAGAGAAACGTACATCATTCCACTCACTTGCCTCTACCCCATATCCCTGCAATTCTTTTCTTAACAGAGAATTGCCCAAATCTCTTTTGAAAGCCAAGATTGAATCTAACCAGAGACTAAAGAAACAATCACCGTGACTCTGAGTTACCTTGTTCTCGCCCACTCCATCTCTCCTTACCTACACTACCTAGTTCCTCGTGAGTTTCAACAGCTTCATCAGATGTCCTCTTAGTTTTCGCTTTTTCAAGAAGAACTGTCTCAGGTTCTTTAATCTATCCATGTGACTGAAGCTTCTGTTCCCTGCAGTCATTCAGTTTTCCTTCTTCTTTCTGAAAGTGTGCTGCCCAAAACCGAACACAGTACTCCAGGTGAAGACAAAACATTGCTTTGTATAGGTTTATCACAACGTCCTCACTCTATGCCTCTATTTATAAAGCCCAGGATGCTATGTGCTTTACTAACTGCTTTCTCAATCTGCCCTGCTATATTCAATATTTCATGCACATCCAGTCCAAGGTCTTCTGCACTTCACCCACTTTGGAATTGGATAGTTTGGTTTATATTCTGTCTGTATACATCCCACCAGAATGAATCACTTCACGTTTCTTGGCATTAAGTTTCATCTGCCACTTGTCCACCCATTGTACCAGTCTACCAATGGCCCCTTGAAAGATTAATACAAACCTCTGCACAGTTCACAATGCTTTCAAGTTTTGCATCACCCACAAATTTTGCCATTTTGCCCAGTGTGCTCATATGTCTGAGTCATTATCAGGAAAAGCAGGGACCTTTTACACATCGCTGGGGAAGCCCGCAGATTTTTTGTTTGTTTTTTTTAATTTGTTGTCAAGTGTATTTATTACAAATACAGTGAAAAATGTTGTTCACTGCTGCCATTCTCCAGCTCCATTTTAAAACAGAGAAAATAAACCAAAACACAGAGGGGTATGAAGCCAGAAAATTAAACCAATAAAGTTATCTTAAGGTCATATCAGGAGGTCCATGCAACAGCTCCTGCTTCTAGCTCAACTCCTCCCACCCCGATCGAGTCCCGGCTCCTGAACTGATGACACTTCACCATGCCACCACCGCTGGAACAGAGACGCTGCTCTCTGGTGCCATCTCGCCTCCACCAATGTCTCCACCAAAGCCTCCAGAGTTGACGCTGGGTTGACCTGGCCGATGCAACTGCCGCTGGGTCCTGTACTGGGACTAAACTCATCGCCGTTGCCACCTCCACTATATTAGGTGCCTGGGCCTATCTGTGGGTCTGCAGCCTTGGCTCAGCCTGCGAGTCTGGACCCGGGGATTAAGCCTGGGACCTGCTCCTTGCTCGCTTGGGGAGACATCGGGCTGGATGGAGCCCGCATTCACCTCGTCCTGTCACTGCCGCCGTTGCAACTGGACGTCTTCTCCCCCAACGTTTACTTGGCCTCGCCGCTGCCCAGGCCTGCGCTGCCATCTTCAGTTCTGTCACAGACAAGGGGAGCTTCTCCTCCCACGTTGTTCTTGTCCTCCTCCACCTCCTCTTCCTCGGACACTGCTCCTGTTCCTCAGCTCCTCAGCGTCCAGCACATCTTGCTCTGATCGTGCAGAGCAGGATGTTGCAGTACACTCTGTCCAGACTATACTCCCCCTACTCCAGACTGGTCCAAACAGTGGAACCACATTTTCAGCAGCCCTCTACCCTGCTCCACAATATGGACTGCTATGGCTATCAGGACCCCAGGCACAATATGGGTAGCACTATCTATGTCCTCTACATCAGTCAGGGGCTGCCATGATCCATGATCACAGCCCCACAGTCCCAGCAACCAGCCATGTAAAACCCCTGGATCCGCATTTGCTCCCAATGCACAAGTGGTCTAGGAAGTGGGAGTCATGGCAGCTACCAGGGTGGTTGGTACACACCTCCAAGGATGTGAACAGTGATCACAAACCGCCTGAACATGAATGGAGTGGAATCCCTTCCTGTTGATAAATTCTGCAGTATTGTGATCTCCGGATATCACTCTGCTCCCAGGGAACGCCAGAGTTCTGTTTCAGAATCCGACTGCCCAGGGCTGCAGCACTAACATCTTCCTGGGGAAATGGAAGAAACTGGTGCCACCTTGCACAGATGGCACCGGTCACTGTTCTGATGCATTTGTGGGAACATGACTGAGAGATCCCTCACAGATCAACCGCTGCTCCCTGGAAGGGAGTCACATCAAAGCTGAAAGCAGTTGTGAACTTCACAGCCTCTGGGAAAGGATGACCTCCCACTCCTGCAGCCCTCAGGTCCCACTCCAGCATCCGGTGAAATTCTCTCACGGTGTCCCAGGACGTACAGGAGTCTGCGTTGGCACTGCATCTCACTCAGCCCCAGGAAATGGAGTCATGACCAAAACACTCTGGGCCTTAACAATGCATCATCCTGCCACTACTCCCAGTCTTACCTTTGACCCTGGGCCTGTTCGGGTGGCAATCACAGTGACCGCTGGGGACTGAGTGCACAACCCTTGCAGGAAATGACCTGTGCTGGAAACATGAGGAGAGAAACAGGTTCATAGATCTCAGAACAGTTAGAGGTGGCATACCCTGCAGCTGGGACACGTGATGGGTATACAGTGAGACATGCTACACCCTCAAAACATAGACTATGTCTCCATCATTCAACCAAACACTCTTACAAAGAAGACCAATGTATTGCAACAGGACCTCCAAATGTATCAGAGACCCCTCCCACCCCAGTTATACTCTCTTCCACCCTCTCCAGTCAGAACATAGAACATAGAACATAGAAAAATACAGCCCTTTGGCCCTCGATGTTGCGCCGATCCAAGCCCACCTAACCTACACTAGCCCACTATCCTCCATATGCCTATCCAATGCCCGTTTAAATGCCCATAAAGAGGGAGAGTCCACCACTGCTACTGGCAGGGCATTCCATGAACTCACGACTCGCTGAGTAAATAATCTACCCCTAACATCTGTCCTATACCTACCACCCCTTAATTTAAAGCTATGCCCCCTTGTAATAGCTGACTCCATACGTGGAAAAAGGTTCTCATGGTCAACCCTATCTAAACCCCTAATCATCTTGTACACCTCTATCAAGTCACCCCTAAACCTTCTTTTCTCCAATGAAAACAGCCCGAAGTGCCTCAGCCTTTCCTCATACGATCTTCCTACCATACCAGGCAACATCCTGGTAAATTCTTTGCACCCGTTCCAGTGCCTCCACATCCTTCCTATAGTATGGCGACAAAACTGCACACAATATTCCAGATGCGGCCGCACCAGAGTCCTATACAACTGCAACATGACCTCAGGGCTCCGGAACTCAATTCCTCTACCAATAAAAGCCAGTACGCCATATGCCTTCTTCACCGCACTATTTACCTGGGTGGCAACTTTCAGAGATCTGTGTACATGGACACCAAGATCCCTCTGCTCATCCACACTACCAAGTATCAGACCATTAGCCCAGTACCCCATCTTTTTGTTACTCCTACCAAAGTGAATCACCTCACACTTACCTACATTGAACTCCATTTGCCACCTTTCTGCCCAGCTCTGCAACTTATCTATATCCCGCTGTAACCTTATACATCCTTCCTCACTGTCAACAACTCCACCGACTTTCGTATCATCCGCAAACTTGCTCACCCAACCTTCTAGCCCCTCCTCCAGGTCATTTATAAAAATGACAAACAGCAATGGTCCCAAAACAGATCCTTGCGGAACACCGCTAGTAACTGAACTCCAAAATGAACCTTTACCATCAACTACTACCCTCTGTCTTCTTCCAGCCAGCCAATTCCTAATCCAAACCTCCAACACACCCTCAATGCCATACCTCCGTATTTTTTGCAGTAGCCTACCATGGGGAACCTTATCAAACGCCTTACTAAAATCCATACACACCACATCTACCGCTTTACCCTCGTCTACCTCCTTAGTCACCTTCTCAAAGAATTCAATAAAGTTTGTGAAGCACGACCTGCCCTTCACAAAACCATGCTGACTATCCTTGATCATATTATTCCTATCCAGATGTTCATTAATCCCATCCCTTACAATTCTCTCTGAGACTTTGCCCACACCAGAAGTGAGACTCACCGGCCTATAGTTACTAGGGTTATCCCTACTCCCCTTCTTGAACAAGGGAACCACATTTGCTATCCTCCAGTCTTCTGGCACTACTCCTGTAGACAACGAGGACATAAAAATCAAGGCCAATGGCTCTGCAATCTCCTCTCTTGCTTCCCAGAGAATCTAGGATAAATGCCATCAGGCCCAGGGGACTTATCTATTTTCACCCTTTCCAGAAATTCCAACACCTCTTCCCTACATACCTCAAAGCCATCTATTCTAATTAATTGTGACTCAATATTCACATCGGCAACAATGTAAACAGGCAGAAGATATAAAAAATTTGATTACACGTACTAATAGATTTAAAAACAGCTTCTTCCCCCCCCCACCCCATCGCATTTTTGAACCATCCTCTCAAACGTTAATGTTGATCTTTCTCTCTCTGCACCTTTACTGTGGCTGTAACACTATATTCTACACTCTGTTCTGCTATCCTGATGCACTTTGTACAGCAGGATCTGTCTGTTTAGCAAGCAAAACAACACTTTTCATTGTATCTCGGTACATGTGACAATGATGAATCAATCAAGGAGTTGGTGGTGATGGACGGCAACTAAAGCAGTCAAATGGACTCTTGTTGGAAAGGGAGGATATCTTTGGAAGACTACTGATTGGGTCGGGAGGCAGACAGACAAAGTAATTCCTCAGCCCAGTGTAATCCACAGTGATGTCATTCCATGTAGATACTGCGAACAGATCCTTGTTTATCTTAAATTTCCCTTCTTGTTTGTAATGACCTAATGCCAGTGGAATAGCAATAACACTCAACACTGGAGCCCACCCAGGGGTGTGTACTCAGCCTCCTACTGTACTCACGGTATACCCATGACAGCGTCGCCAAATATCAGACTAATGCCATTTACAGGTTCACCGATGACACCATAGTGAATCGAATCTCAGATGGCAATGAAACAGATTATAGACAGGAGGTGGAAGACCTGGAAAAATGGTGCACTGAGAACAACCTAGCTCTCAATGCCAGCAAAACCAAGGAACTAATTATTGACTTTTGGCGGGTTGTTACTTATGCCCCCCTATACATTAACAGCACAGAGGTGAAATGAGTGGAGAGTGTCAAGCTCCTGGGAGTAGTCATCAACAACAAGCTTTCTTGGACTCTTCATGTGGATGCACTGGTTACAAGGGCCCAACAACATCTCTTCTTCTTCAGGCAGCTGAGGAAATTTGGCACAATGCCGAATACCCTTGCCAAATCTCACTGGTACGTCATCGAGAGCATTCTGTCTGGATTTATCACTACCTGTATGGCAACTGTACCATTCAAGATCAGAGATAGTTACAGAGAGTAGTGAACTCAGCCTGGACAATCACAAAGGCCAACCTCCCATCTACATAATCCATCTACTAGGCCCGCTGTCAAGGAGAGGCCGCCAGCTTTCTCAAAGATCCATCCCACCCTGGCAATGTTTTTCTACAACCTCCACCATTGGGGAGAAGGTACAGAAGCCTGAACACACGCACCAGCCGGTTTCAAAACAGCTTCCACCCTACTGTTGTTAGAATACTGAATGGACTCTCAAACTCTTAACATTTGGCTGTACCAGTGTTTTTGTTTTTGCCGCTGTTTAACTTTTATTTACTTATCCAAGCTACTTACCTCTGTGATCTGCCTGTATTGCTCGCAAGTCAAAGCGTTTCACTGTGCCTTGGTACACGTGACAATAAGTTCAATTCAACTCTAAAGACTGCCAGCTTCATGATCTTTAGTCCATCCGTCTGTTCAAATCTCAAGTGACATTTCTGGTGTGGTTGGCAGGATTCCACAGCACACGCTCCATTTCATGATGGATTTAGTTTAAAGATACCAGGTTAACAGGCTGGAAATCAAGCTTTGCTATTCCAGGAATTGTCACAAAATCATAGGTTTTAAAATATACACAGAAATCCTCAATCACAGAGTTTTTGGCAGGCAGCAAACTTTTCTCATCAATAACTAGTCATTAGTCCACAGACCAATCAGTTACTAGCTCCAGTTGTACACAATCCCTCCAGTTCATCTGCACTCAAACTTTACCACTGCTGACCAAACAGCCGTACAAATTGTACTTACACTCAGTTTGGGTTATTTTATTGAATCACAGATTTGTTATGATTCAGAATGGGATCATTCAGCCCGTTGTGCTTGCACCAATTTCCTAACTCCTGCCTTCCCACCCCCCATATCCCTCCACACTGAATAAGCATCCAAAACCATCTTGAATGCCTCAATCTGACCTGCCTCCACATTTCCAGGCAGTGCAATGTATACCCTAACTACTCATGCTGTGAAATGGTTTTTCTCTCATATCACCCTTGCTTCTTTTGCAGATTACTTTAAATCTACACCATCTTATTCTTGTTTCTTTTACAACTGGGAATTGCTACTCTCAATCTATTCTATCCAGCCTGCTCATGGAAACCACTATTGAATGTCTTCTCAGTACTTTTCTCTTCAGGGATAAGAGGCTCAATTTCTTCAATCTATTCTCATAATTGATGTTTCTTTGCCCCAGAACCATTCAGGTAAATCGCTACTGTTCTCTCTCCAACCCATTCCCATCTTACCTGTAACGTGATGCTCACAACCGTATGTAATGTTCCAGCTGAGATCTAACAAGTGCCTTGCTTTCAAAACATGCAACAATCAGGGTGGCACAGTGGTTAGCACTTCTACCTAACAGCACCAGGGACTGGGTTTGATTCCAGCTTTGGGTGACTGTCTGTGTGGAGTTTGCATATTCTCTCTGTGTGGGTTCCCTCCAGGTACTCCGCTTTCCCTCCACAATCCAAAGATGTCCGGGCCAGGTAAATTGGCCATGCTAAATTGCCCACAGTGTTAGGTGCGTTAGTCAGAGGGAAATGGGTCTGGGTGGGTTACTGTTCAGAGGGTTGGTGTGGACTTGTTGGGCCAAATGGCCTGTTTCCATAGTGTAGGGAATCTAATCCCATAGCAACTATTGACTTGAATGCAGCTCTTTTCTTGCTTCAGTCCACAATAAAAAATACAGCAAAGGACACAGTGTTTACAAGAAAACCAGCTGAGATGGAGTGGGTGGATAATGGAGGAATTGAAACTGGCAATGTCTGTGAGGGAGTCTGAAGCGACTCAGTATCAGCACGGGGAACTTGGACCTTTAGGCCAAACCCAGGCACAGGCTCTCTCTGTGCATGTCCTTGAGGCTATGGAGGAATTAAGCTGTGCTCCTGATCAGATATTCTAGTGGCCAATGAGTAGGGAGCTGGACCGATTTGGGAGCAGACCAGAAACATCCCATCATCTGGTGATGGAAGATGGGATTTTGAGGATGCACAGACATTTATGGTATCCAGGAGCCTCAAAGTGAATGAGCAGCTGGTGTTTGTGATAAAATATGTGCAGGAGAGGCCATTGGAAATAGTGGGAAGAGGTACAGACATTCAATTCAGTCCATATCGTATCTTTGAGCTAGTGACAAAGGCTAATGGGGACAGTAGTATCTTGACACAGTTACAGCAAAGGCTTTCTGAGTGTAGGGAATTTGAAGGCAACAAGCTGGTTTCCATGACTCCAGCGTTGGTGAAGTTATTTGATTGCATAATGCATAAATCCCCCCTTCCAACTGACCAGGGACAGGATACTGAAGGACCACCTCACAAATACAGTGAAGGATGGGGCATTCAGATAATGCTGATGAAGCTTGACTATGACAAACCTCAATTCTCTTTCTGTGAAATGCAGAATCGCATCATCCAGATCAGGGTAATAGATAGACTCCTCAGACCAGGGAACAGCCAAACACCAGGGGGAAGTGACTGTGGGCATAGGCAGGGATGTAAACCTGGAGGCAGGTCAGAACAAACTGTTGCACAGCAGGCACAGATTCAATCCTAGCTATCCTTTCCCAAAGAGAAGCTGGCATTGTGACAGGGTTGGCAATTCAAATGAGATTGCCACTGATGACCACGACCACCACTGTTTCCACGCACTAAAACCCAATCAACACAACAGCTTTCTCTTCCCACCAGACATGAAACTAACTGGACCTCCCACCAAGAGCCAGGATGGTGCCTTCAGGAAAAGGTTCAGTTTTATCTCGACTGATAGGGACTTCCCCTACAATGAGACTGAAAGTTAACAAGGTAAAGGCATGTACTTAATTGACACAGGAGTGGAGTTGTCAACCCTTACTTTGCAGTTTTTCTGTGGGCATCTTGTCGAGGTCTTTTCCCTCATCTGGGTCTCTGCTTTGCACGAGTTGGACATTGCCATCACCCTACACTGCATTCTCTCTATTTATCCTTAGTCATACTTTTCATAGCGCGGTGTTTCTGAGAGTTCATGACATGATCAATAATCTAGTGGAAGTAAGGAAACAGAAAATGTGTGGTGCTGGGGTCAATCATGATAAGAGGTACCTAGCTGTTAGGTATGAGCAGCTCACCATGAGGTCAACAGACAGGGTGCAGGAGTCTTTAACCTTGCTTCCTGCACTCAAGGTTGTATGGAACTCTAGAACTGTTTAAGTGTAAGGAAATTGTACTGTTCTTTTACCTGATAAAGGGCTTATGCCCAAAACGTCGATTCTCCTGCTACGCGGATGCTGTCTAACCTGCTGTGTTTTTCCAGCGCTACACTTTTCGACTCTGTTCTCTAGCATCTGCAGTCCTCACACTCTCCTGTTCTTTTACCTGCCCAAATCATCACTATTCCTGAAAGCTCAAGTCAGTCAGACCTTGCTAGAGCATACAACACACCATAATTGAGACTGAAGGAAAAATGCATACTGCCACGTGAAGAAAAAGAACCTTTGAATATTTGCTATTCTATTATTTTGTGAAAATAAACCACATAGATGAGACATACTATGTTAAAACCTCCTGAGACTGTCATTCAATTTGAAACAAATGGAACCCTCCTCTGCCCTGAAACGTATCAACATTTGAAACTCAGCTAAACATTTATAATGGCTTCAGCAATCCAAATGAGTACTCCCTGAGAAAGAACAGAAGATACTTATTTCAATTTTGAAGCAGAGGGCTTTTCAATTAATGGATAGGAGTTGGATTTACTTTTTCATGTGTAAATTTTGTTTCAATGTAGTCATTTCTTTCCAAACTTAAAAAAAACCCAGCTTTTTAAATAAAAAATCAGCTAGGGCCATTTAAGTCATAGTAAATCACAGTGACGTGACATTTTGTACAATATTCCATTAAATTATGCCATTTTCTTCCATTAGAAAGTACTGCAAAACATGAAGCATTTTACATTTACCATTCAGGATGCTGCAGTTGCCACAATAAGCTTTCTGCATTCTTCACAAACTTTGAAACATGTGTGCTTTTGATAGGCTTCAAGAGTATTGCACCACCAGATGAACGTGCTGAACAAGATGGAATCCAAGTTTGGTCCCCCATGTAAAATGATGAACCCAACATCAGAACAGGATAGTGTGTACACTGTCACTTTCTTGATCCAAAATGGTCAAACGGAAATGGCACAGGGTCAGGAATTTGATTGACAATTCCAAGTCCTTGTAGACACTTTGAATGTAGATCATGAATTCCAATACTTAGTTTTTTACATGGAATTATGTACTTGAATGGAATGTTTGTTGTTATAAGAAATTATGTAGTTAAAGGAATTAAAATGTAATGAATGGATTTTTACAAATGAGAGTATTTGAATTCAAATAAATATAGCCCAGAATAAACACTTAGAAATCTATTTCATCTCAGCAGGGTCATGAGGTCTGGCAATGGTCAATACTGGATGAGTTTCCTGTGAGGATAAAGGCTAGTGGATGAAGTAGGGGAAATGCATTGGCATGTTTCCACACCAAGTTGGCAGAGCTGCTATAAAGTGCCATTGAGGTTGTACAGAGGGATATATGTTGGCATGGAGGGCATCTGTGGTATGGAGATGTGGATGGGTGTGAGCCATGATTCAGCATTGATTTGGCATAAACAGGCCACAGGAAGTGCCGAAGTGTTGGGGGTGGGGGGGAAGGTCTGGAGAGCAGTTTTATGTTTTGTTGTCTCTTTTTAAGAACTTTGACTCTGCTGGGACACCACGACCTGACAGCCTCCTCATTCATTCTAGGATCTGACTCCAGAGACAAGTCGGCTATCTCACATTGAAAATCTCAATTTCGAGATCTTCCAGGCTAGAAATGTCCTGACTCTGCGCTCCTAACAAAGGAGCAGTAGTCAAACCTATTTATGGCCATTTTGTTGGCCTGTATGGCCAACAAAAGATTCAGTCCATAGGACAGGAGATATATTCTAAATGAAGATTCAAAGGATTTAGAGGAACAGACAAACATCGGGACATAGCTAGTTTAATCTTAAAAAAAATTGAAGAGGTTGTTTAACTGATTAGGTCTATCATTATATGAAAATAGCAGATTTGAAAGGCAGAGAAATTGCACAACTGTACATGTTATTGGTTAAGTTTTGGAAATAATGTCAAGACTATGGACAGGGTTCAGAAGAGATTCACTGAGATGATATCTGGGATGGGAAGCTTAAGTTATGGCAACAGACTAGAGAAACTCTGCTCTTTTGAAAACAGAAGGATAAATGAAGATCTGGCAGAAGTACTGACAATTGTGAAGGGCTTTGATCAGGTCAAAAATAATTAGTGCATATAAATTTAAGATCAACAACAAAAGAATGAATTGAGGGGTTATGAGAGATCTGTTTATGAAGAGATTTATTTATGGCAGGGAATGTCCTTCCAGTAACAGTGATGACCTCCCATGTTGTACTCTGTGTAAACTTGAGCTTATTTGAGACTCTGTCATCAGTATCCTAACTCATCCTGTTCACCAAACATTTTGATGCTTGCTGACCTATTCCATCACTGCCTTGATTTTAAAATTCTCATCTTTCTTTTCAAATTCTTCAATTACCTTGTCACCTACACCTCAGCTTTGTAATATCTTCCATCCATACTGGATTTGGAATTCCTTTTTCTGGCCACCTACGATTCTTTGATTTTTGCTACTCCATTCTGGGAGGCTGTCCCTGAATTGTTTGGACCAAAATGCCTTCCTAAACTTCTCTGCCTCTGTATTATCCTTGCCACAAGAGGATACATTAAAAGCTGTATGTAAATGCAAGTTATTATTGTTAAAGGCAGAATCTGTTGTATCTGCAGTTAAATGGTGTCCCCGTTTCAGTAGATGGCCATTTTCCCATCACCATTCTCTTTAAATGTTGGAGCTGCAGGTCCTGCTTGGCGTAACATGATAGAGGAAAACCACTTCCTGATCTAACTAGAAGACGCTTTTGTACCGAACAAGAAGTAGACTATTCCCAATTAGCAACTCGTTCCATATTTTATTGATAGAAGGGAAATTGGTATGGAGATTATGCAGAGGATCTGTCTGGCAGGTTTTGTTCCTTCAAAATCCTAAACTCTTCTGCCACCAAGTCCATATAACATTATTATAATGGATGGTGTTTAAGACACTCCTCCGCATTAACTCTTTCAGACTCTTAATGAGCTTACAGAGCAGAATGCATTTTTGAAAGGGATGTAAAAGTTAATTTCTCAGGCTATACAATTTGTTCAGTTCTAGTGGTACAGAAAATTACTTGCAGTAGCTATAATAACTTTTTAATAATGAATTTTGCATACATGTTTCAAAACTCCATAGTTAAATTGCCTGTGTAAAACACTGAGCCTTACATAAGAAATTTAATTTAAAATTTGTGGCAAGCCATTTACACAAAGATAATTGGATACATTTATCCCAAGTTGATAATTGTTCAGATAAAATTTACTCAACTCACATATTCATAATGAACTGCAGAAAATGTTATTAAAAAAGCAAAACACTGCAGACTCTGGAGGTCTAAAATTAAAAAAAACACACTGGAAAAAGAGAATACAACATTTTTAAAATGTAATCCACTGAGCAATGTTGCAGTGAAATGCAGTTCACATGTCAACAACCAAAGGATAGGACAAAGATTCTAACCTTTCAATTTAACTAAGTGAGTAATAAATCTCAATGGTCTTTAAGCTTTAGAAGTAAAGACATCTCTGACATTCCAATGTATTTCCTCAGTTCCACTTACAATGGAATTCCATTACCTGCTTTATCATGCAGGCAGATTTTGACAACACATTGACTTCTGTAAAAACGTCAGCTTCTTTGCTATTCGTGATTTATGCTCTTTCCTTTAGTGCATACAATTACAGAGTGTTTCACTTACTGTATTCCACTACACTTTATTCTTCTGCCTAAGTTGGGTTGTACCTTGTTTTTAAGACAAATATTTGAGGATTTTTGATTACCGACCAATTTCTCTTATCCAGCACAACTGCCCTCCATTAGGCCACATATCTTTTTCTCAGTTGGTTGGGTGGCTGGTTGACATTGCAGAGTGATGCCCACAGCATGGATTCAATTCTTGCATAGACTGAGCCCATGAAGGACTCTTTTTCAAGCTCTGCCGTTACCTGCTGTGTGGTGACCCTCAGGTTAAAACACCACCAGTCATCTCTCTCTACTCAGAGAAGAGGTCTATGGTCTTGTAAGACTACTGTGGCTTTATTGCCTTAAAATCTAGGGATAAAAGCCTATAAAATTGCCCAGGGCAGTGGCACAAACTGGGTAATAGTGAATCTGCAGTCTATTTTCTACTTATTTTTAATCTTGATAAATTTCCTAACACCTATTTTACACTATTAAATTTATACACATTGCAATTCTTATAAAAGCAAAGTAAATCTGACAACCGAAATAAGCAGTCACTTCTGCAATCAAATCCCTGCAGCTTGGATTATAGCAGTCTTTTGAATACATCACTCATTTCCTTTGCTCAGAGTTAAACTACAGGTTAAAAAAAACACATTATCTGCCTACAGTCTGCTGTGATAACTTCATCATTGAGGCAGACTTTAAGTATTGTTTAATCAACCTATAACCTACCCACGCTGTCCTGTTGCTCATGATCTCAGTTTCCATTCTGTCTTCCAAAGTGGAATGAGGATGAATTAACATGAAGTCTACTGGCAATCTGCCTCACAACAGGTAGCAGCTGCTGATCATTCACAGCTCAGCTTTCCTCACCTACACACTTACTTACTGATATTCAATTTTATTCAATGTGCAACACAAGAATATGCAACACAAGAATATGCAACACTCTCCAAAAATATAATATATTTATATGTTTACAAAAAAATGTCTTTTTTACCTTGGAGGCAGATGTATTTTTAATATTTTGCAATTTTTCCATATGCAGCCAAACAATATACTACTAAATCTGTGCACTTATATTGCATTAAAGTAAATGCTTTTTTCAATGATTCTGCCACAGAGGCTTTCTTCCCACCATTTTACTGAAGCAGCCATGTTCCATTTACAATGGTACTTCAGGAAGAGGAGTGTAAAACATGCATTTCAATTTATTTTGAGTAATAATTGCAATTTGCAAAACCTGCACTAAATCTTCAGTAAAGGAAGAATTGTTTAAAAAAAGGCCCAGATGATTTCTGTGTTGGGCTCCTACTCCTCCTGGTCGCACAAACGTCCCTTCTTCAGCTCCATCACTAACTGGTTAGAAGTCAGAGTGTTGACTGGGGTCCAAGGTAGCTCTCAGGAACCTGATTTGTATACCTGAAGGAGCATGGAGTTTGTGCAGCTGAAACTTTGTCACGCAGGGGAGTTACCTTTGAAAGCACACCCATATAGAGTTCTCTAGAAATGTACCCAAACAAGAAATGGAATGAACCTCCTTGCAAACCATCCAAGAATGAGTAATCCATGTATATGACCCAGCACATTCACAATTAGTTCAATATCAGGCAGGAGTAGGGTGACTGCTTTACATTCAGGAAACAATGAGGAACAAGTTGCCCACAGGCCCTGTTGATTTTGATTGCACAATCCAATTAACATTTGTAATCTGTGTCTTCTCTGGCTGCTTGTAGATAGCCAGCTTGTAAGACCCGCTGGCTTTCGGATAGGCAAACTGTTAACACCCATGGAATAAGAAGAAGGAAGGGACAGATTGGTGATCTCAACAAGGTTGGTAGTGGAGAACTTGGGAGGTCTGTAGGTTTGGAGGAGGATGAGAGATCCCAAGAGTGGTGAGGGGAGATCAGAAGAGTCAGTTGTGGAAAAGGACAAAGGTTCCTCGGGGACAGACTGGAGGGCTAATGGTGGAGGAGGTCAGGGACCCTAGGGGAGGTGTGGAGTTTGAAAGGCAAAGAGTGTGAGTAGAGGGAAAAGAACTGGGAGCTAGAGAGGAATGCAGCAGTGGGTGGAGAAGGGAAACTGGATCCAGCAGGCATGTGGAAAAGGTGGTTGGTTCCTGGAATGCATAAGTCTTCATGTTCCTTTATGTGATGTATTTCCTGAGGTCTGGGAAACCCAACCAAACAGAGTTAAATTTAAAATCATACTTAATTCTGAGACACACATTATTGCATGTAACCTAAGAAAGAGTCACCTGTTTGTGGGGTTAATGTTTCACCATCATCAACATGCCCATACCAACTTAGTTTTTTTAAAGTTCACTTGTGGACCATGGTTGTCGCTGGCTGGGTCAGCATTTAGTGCCCATCCCTAGTTGTTTTTAAGAAGGTGGTGGTGAACTGTCTTCCTGAACTGCTGCAGTCCATGTACTGTAGGTAGACCCACATTGCCGTTAGGGAGGGAATTCAGTTTTGTCCAAGATGAATTGATTTATCCAAAGACATGCATCTGGTACATTTCATCACAAATAGATAGATAAAAATCTTATAGCTCCTTAAAGTGGGAGTGGTACTCGAAGCACCATAACTAGAAAACAGTGCTAGTAAATAGGATTAGAGTAAACAGATAAGTGTGTGATGACCAGCACAGACACAATGGGTCAAAGGGCTTCTTTTTGTGCTGTACAACTTTATGAATCTACAGCTCTACTGGTTGCTCAGGAAGCAATCATTAGAAAAAGAGAAATTTTGCTCTAGCATCAGTTCACGTGTCTGTGCAGTTTTACTCTGAGAAAAGGGTAATTATGCTTACCAACTCCACATATTCCTCTTTAATATAAACAGTACAAATACCTGTCTTTCAAGTTACAAAACTGAGGTTCATTTTGTTCTGCCTTTAAAAAGAAACTAATTTTAAATTCAATATTTAGTTTGGCTTACAAACATTTTGATTTAACATATATAATACATAAATGACACACACCACTGTTCATATGTGATCCTTTGAACATGAATGAAGATCACAGACTAGATGAATTATATATAATCATATTAATAGATGAAGAAATGTAGAAATAAAACTGACAACTACTCATGGCATCACATACTACATTGTTATATTATTATTGGCAAAGTCAGATCTCAGACTGAAATCAGCTTGATGGATCATTTTGTTTTTAATGGGATGGTTGCCCACTGAGCACGTAATATTGCAGATTTGGATTTAATAAAAAAATGTTTATTACGTGAAATAAATTAAGACAAAATAAAATAAACCAGACTATTTTATATCACATAAATTTAAAGAGTTAGAAACACAACATAAAATACAATTCCATTAATCCCAAAAGAAACAAGCTATTACAGATCCCAAAATCACTTCAATACCGAAATCAAAACATTCCTTTCCAGATCCCAAAAGGATCCTGTTACAGTACTCATAACAGAGACAGAGACAGACACAACCTCCTCCCCTTTCACCTCTCAATTTGATTGTAACATCAACTCCGGGTCTTGGAGAACCAGGTAGTTTCCTCCTGGAGCCTTTATGTACCTGTTAAACTTTTTCAGCTTCAAACAGTCCCATTAGCATCTTATCCAAACACTTCTTGCCTGGAACTATGACTGTAAGATAATCTATTTTTCTAAACTACCTTCTCCCTTTATCAGGAGCAATGGGGCGGCACGGTGGCTCAGTGGTTAGCACTGCTGCCTCACAGCACCAGGATCCCAGGTTCAATTCCAGCCTCAGGCGACTGTCTGTGTGGAATTTGCACATTCTCTCAGTGTCTGTGTGGGTTTCCTCTGGGTGCTCCAGTTTCCTCTCACAGTCCAAAGATATGTAGGTCAGGTGAATTTGCCATGCTAAATTGCCAATAGCAATAGGTGCATGAGCTGGAGGGTGTTAGGTTACTCTTCGGAGAGTCGGTGTGGACTGGTTGGGCCGAAGGGCCTGTTTCCACACTGTAGAGAATCTAATCTAAAACTACTTTGCACATCCATCTTTCGCCAAAGCTTCTGCAGAAATTTCCAAAACTGAAACCAGAAAAAAAAGATATGTCTCCGAGCTATGGATGTTTCTCTCTTAACTTAGAAAAAAGCAAGTCCAGAATTTTCCATCAGAAACCTAATGTACTATACTTGGTACATAACTCACTTGTAAACTCTTTGAATGTAAACCAAAGCCCATTACTTCTTGGAGGTTCTCTCTCCCAAACTGGCTGCACAAATAATTATAAACTAATCATTAAACCCCATCAGACATACAGAAAACCCCAAAGGCAACGAGTTCAAAATTCAAACCAAAAACTCGAAGGTAAATGATATTAAAATATATAAATCACACACCCAACATCACAATGTACAAATCAAGCACACCGTCAAATTTTATCAAAGCAATAGATGCCTCCAAGGAATTCTGTGAAATATTGCACAGTGTTTCGTACTGATAGGAGTTTTAAGAGTAATTCCAAACTCATTTTTTTCCCTTAGTTTGAAATCACTTACTTAAGGATGGTGACCAATAAGATTGGCCACTTTCCTACATATCACACCAGGTTGCAGAATTCCTGAAGCCAATTTATTTAACAATGGCATGGATAAGGTTCTAATATATTTCAGTATAATCTTACCTGTTCTTTAACGGTAATTTACTAGCCATTTAATGTTATGATAAGGACCATTAGTGGATAAATCATTCATCAAATAGCTTTTTTTAAAATAGAAGCTTTGTGCTTTGTGAAAATGACAAAGGAATCATAGGATCCTATTCATAGGATCAGAGACTGCAATTCTTCACTGCAGTGATTTAGAACCACATGTTTCATCACAATCATTTTAGAATAAGATGAGAAGAAATTACTTCATTCAAAGGGTTGTGAATCTTTGGAGTTCTCTCCTTGAGAGAATTGTGGATGCTGTATCACTGACAATATAGGAGTCTGAGATGGATATATTTTTAGACTCTCAGTGAATCAAGGGTTATAGGAAACCATAAGAAAGTACAGTTGAAGCAGAATCTGGCATTATCATACGGAATGGTGTTGCAGGCTTGAGAGGGTGTGTAATGTGCTCCTGCTCCAAGATCATCTGTTAGAGTACAGGCTAAAATAATGCAAAAAAAATGTTAAAAAACAAGAATAATGTAAGTTTACTTTTAAGGCCAAGCATTCTAAGCAGTCAATAGCTAAGCCTTGTAGACTAAAAGATCCAATGTTGGATTCCTGGTCTGGAGTTAGCCAGATACAGCAGGACACAGGAGTAAGGGTGTTATGATTTGCCTCAGCATCCTTGATGATCAAAATCCTATTAGATCGAATTGATCGGTTGCAAGAGCAAGGGGCAGTTATAGGAAGGCAGAAAAGTCTCAGATATAGTCACATATAGATGGGTTAACTCCAGGAAAGGTAAGAGAGATAGGCAGGAAGTGCAGGAGTCTTCTATGGGTATCCCCCTTTCAAACAAATATGCTGAGTTGGAAAATGTAGGGGGTGATGGATTCTCAGGGGAATGTAGCATGAACAGCCAAGTTTCTGGTAATGAGGCTGGCTCTAATGCAATGAGGGATACGTTGGGTTCCAAGAGATCGATTGTGTTAGGGAACTCTCTAGTCCGAGGCACTGACAGACGTTTCTGTGGCCAGCAGCGAAAAATCAGAATGGTGTTTAGTCTCCCTGGTGCCAGAATCAAGGATGTCTCAGAGGGTGCAGAATGTTCTCAAGGGGGAGAGGTGCCAGGCTGGAGGTCATTGTACACATTGGAACCAATGACATAGGAAGGGAAAAGGTTGAGATTCTGAAGGGAGAATTTAGAGAGTTAGGCAGGAATGTAAAAGGGAAGTCCTCGAGAGTAGTAATATCTGGATTACTCCAGTGCTATGAGCTAGTGAGGGTAGGAATAGGAGGATAGAGCAGATGAATGCATGGCTAAGGAGCTGGTGTATGGGAGAAGGATTCACATTTTTGAATCATTGGAATCTCTGCTGGGGTAAAAGAAGGGCAGATTGCACCTGAATTGGAAGGGGACTAATATTGTGGCAGGGAGATTTGCGAGAGCTGCTCGGGTTAATTTAAAGTAGTAAGGTGGGACCCTAGGAGATAGTGAGGAAAGAGATCAATCTGAGATGGGTACAGTTGAGAAAAGAAGTGAGTCAAACAGGCAGAGACAAAGCAGAAAACAAGGTAGGACTGATAAATTAAACTGCATTTATTTCGATGCAAGAGGCCTAACAGGGAAGGCAGATGAACTCAGGCATGGTTAGGAACATGGAGCTGGGATATCATAGCAATTATAGAAACATGGCTCAGAGATGGATAGGACTGGCAGTTTAATGTTCCAGGATACAAGTGCTACAGGAAGGATAGAAAGGGAGGCAAGAGTGGGGGGGGGGGGGAGTGGTGTTTTTGATAATGGATAGAATTACAGCTGTACTGAGGGAAGTTATTCCCGGAAATACATCCAGGGAGGTTATTTGTGTGGAACTGAGAAATAAGAAAGGGATGATCACCTTTTTGGGATTGTATGATAGATCCCCTAACAGTCAGCAGGAAATTGAGAAACAAATTTGTAAGGAGATCTCAGTTACCTGAAAGAAGAATAGGGTGTTTATGGTAGGAGACTTCAACTTTCCAAACATAGACTGGGAGTGCCATAGTTTTAAGAACTTAGATGGAGAGGAATTTGTTAAGCGTGTAGAAGAAAATTTTCTGATTCAGTATGTGGATGTACCTACTAGAGAAGGTACAAAACTTGATCTACTCTTGGGAAATAAGGCAGAGCAGGTGACTGAGGCGTCAGTGGGGGAGCACTTTGGGACCAGTTACCATAATTCTATTAGATTTAAAATAGTGATGGAGAAGGATAGACCAGATCTAAAAGTTGAAGTTCTAAATTGGAGGAAATCTAATTTTGACAGTATTGGACAAGAACTTTCAAAAGCTGATTGGGGACAGATGTTTGTAGGTAAAGGGACGGCTGGAAAATGGGAAGCCTTCAGAGATGAGATAACGAGAGTCCAGAGACAGTATATTCCTTTTAGGGTGAAAGGAAAGGCTGATAGGTGTAAGGAGTGCTGGATGAGGGCATAGATTTAGGTGAGGGGGAAAGATATGAAAGAGACTTAAGGGGCTACTTTTTCTCACAGTGGGTGGTACATGTATGGAATAAGCTGCCAGAGGAAGTGTGGAGGCTAGTGCAAATGCAACATACAAAAGGTATTTGGATGGATATATGAATAGGAAGGTTTAGAGGAATATCAGCCAGGAGCTGACAAGTGGGACTAGATTAGGTTGGGATATCTGGTCGGCATGGACGAGTTGGACCAAAGGGTCTGTTTCTGTGCTGTATGTCTCTATGACTCTATTTCTAGTCTGTCCACAAGCCAAATCTCAAAACAAACTTAGTCTGGTCAACGCAATGTCTAACCAAGCTAGTGCTGAGCTCCCCAGCAGGGTGCCTCTTAAAGTAATCCACAATCAGCTTCTTTACTTTTGACTCAGTTGTATCCATGTACCTTGCACAGTTACCCAAACCAGTCTTCTGCCAAACCTAAGTTAGTCTGTGCATCCCAGACCACAGCTGGCTGCAAACTTCACTTGTGAGTCACTCTGATTAGTGACAAGCCAAGTCTAATCCTGTCAACATTTCCCCAGGGTCTGAGTATCGTACTCTTGTTTCAAGTGACTGCTTCCAATTACTGTATTCCCAGAAGAGATGACATTATGGCCTGGGTTATTTCATACACAGAACTCTTATTCACTTCAGTTTTAAAAAGAATTGTACTACTCTTGGGGGTAATGAGTACATGCACACAAAAAGAGTGGACAGCAAACCATTGAGTAGAAAGGC
The DNA here is from genome assembly GCF_037043375.1 of Chiloscyllium plagiosum. Taxonomy (NCBI): domain Eukaryota; kingdom Metazoa; phylum Chordata; class Chondrichthyes; order Orectolobiformes; family Hemiscylliidae; genus Chiloscyllium; species Chiloscyllium plagiosum. The sequence continues at coordinate 100,274,460 of NW_028270141.1, forward strand.
CTCAAAGGTGAATGATGGCTGCAAGTAGTGTCTTAGCCGATTTTTCAAAGCTGGAGAGAGATGACAACGTGGAGATTTTGAGGAAGATAGCAAAGATGGTTGTTAGACCAATCAAGTAGGTTAATTTAATTGTTATAAATTGAAATGCTAGAGCTAAATTGAACTGTTGCGTTTATTATTGACTAAGTACAGACGCGTCTATATACTTACATGTTGGATATCCATCAAGGAAGCCATGGTATAGCAGTTATGTCACTATATTAGCAATGGTCCCAGACTAATGTCATGAGTTCATGGGGTTGAATCCCACGTGGCAGGTAGTGAAATATGAATTAAAAATTAAGTTAGTCTCGTGACAATCATGTAGTCATTGGTGATTATTTTAAAAACTTATCTTACTAATGGCCTTTAGGAAAGGAAATCTGCCATCCTTACCTGGTCTAGCCTATGTGTGATTCCGGATTTACTGCAATGTAACTGACTCTTAACTAATCTCTGAAATGGTCTCTGAAGTGGCCTAGCAAGTCATTTAATTCAAAGACAGTTAGTGATGGGCAATAAATGCTGGTCCAGCCAATGGTGTCCACATTGCATGAATGAGTAAAAACATAGACATATTCTTATCAAATGACTATGTAAGCCAATATTGACAAACATTTGATGATTTAGCCTGAACTTATCAATTCAGGGAATATTATCATGTTCTTTAAACTAATGGTATACTGGTTCTTCTTAGACAGTGCATTGGGATCAAAGAGGTGTTGTTTCCATGCCTGTTCAAGGGGTTCTGAGAAAGAAAGATAATAAGCTCAATGAGCAATCTGCAGAGTCTGCCATATGCAGGGCAGGTATATAGCTGGTGCTTGGAGAGTTGGCTTGATGAATCTTTGGAGAGTCCGTATGCTGTCTCCAATGTCTTGATTTTACACCTGCATGTTCCAACAAAGTCTCTCAATTTGTTTGGTACTTTTCCAAATGAACAATTTGTTTTGGTCTGTCACAGGCTGGGACATCCATGAACCAGGGAGATTTGAACTCTTCAGTGATGCTTTGAGGGCATTCACAAATGAATTCTGTTGTTCTTTCTCCACAGCAAAGCCTTGACAAAACAGAGGACACTCTCCAACCAATTAGCATCCTATTTCCAATGCAACATAAATTGCTGTTCTCTTTGAAATGTGGTGTTCTTGCATCTGTCCTGAAGAGTACAAATATAAACTTTGATAGTAGGTCTTTTCTTTTCAGTAATATTCATGTGCTATGCTACAAAAAAAACTAAACATATATTTCCCTAAGGAATAAAATATCCATGAGAAAAATGTTCTAGCTACAGCTAACAAGAGATGCTAAAGGTAGAAATAGATTAAAGGAGAGGGCTCATGATGTAGTTTGGAAATTGAGACGATTTTAGAATTCAAGGGATGGCAACAAAACTGAAGTAAAAAAGGAAGTAATTTAGGAAAGTAAATGTGGGTCCTTTCCCCACAGAGATAGACAAAACTATAATGGGAAAGAGGAAATGGCAAAGATATTAAACAAGTAATTTGCTGTTGTCTTCAAGATACAAAACCCATTCTACAAATAGTGGGAAATCATAGGTCTAATTTAAAAGAAACATTGATTTGTAAGAAAACAGTACTAGAGAAATTATGAAAGAGAAGGTGAGTTTGAAAAAGCCACTACACTAAGAACTTTAAAAAATCCCTAACTAGCAAGATCGATAGGTAGGAATCAATGTATGTAATACTATTAGAAATTCAAAAAGCATTCAGTGAAGTGATATACTGTACAAAACATTATTAAACTAAACTGGAGGTCAGAAATTGGGATTACCATATTAGCATGGATTATGGATTAACAGACGGAATCAGAAAATAGGAACCGTGGCTGGGATTTTCCTGTGCCCAGTCATTATTCCAGTGTAGGTAGGAGTTACTTGTGGAGACCCAGCAGATTCCCGTCATAGCAGATGCCAAAGGAATTGACCATGAAATTGAAGATTCTGCTGGTCAATTCATCTACACCTATAACTGTCTAAAAGTCTCAGTTTAATCAGAGCCCTCCTATTTAAATGAAATAAATAGCTATTCAGAAAAAGTGAGGTCATTAAATACATAATCTAACTCCTGATTAACTGTCAAACTGGCCCCTTACCTACTTCACATCTCTGCTAGGCCACATACATCACTCAGACCCTGACTTGACACTGCCAGGAATGTGCCCTTTCCCCACTTTGCATTTGATCCCCATTCCACCCAATGTGTTATATATGCTGCACCTTTCTCCCAATCTGCACCGGACCCCCATTTGCCTCATTGCTTCCTCCACTCCACACTTTCTCTGCTTTCCCAGACCCAACACTCCCTGCCTCTGCCAAACATAAGCTCAATACAACAAGTCAGGAACTATACTGATTGTGGGGTATTCAGTGATGGTAATACCATTGAGAATCAAGGGATAATGGCTAAATTGTCTTTTACTGGTGACGGACTTGCTTGGCATTTGTGAACCTGAATATTACTTGCCACTCGTCAGCCTAAGCCGAGATATTGTCCAGAACTTGCTGCATTTGGACATGAACTGCTTCAGTATCTGAGGAAATGTGAATGGTGTTGAATGCTGTGAAATCATTGGTGATCATCTCCACTTCTGACCTTACGATGGAGGGAAGGTCAATGATGAAGCAGCTCTAACAACATTCAAGAGGCTTGACACCATTCAGGTAAAAGCAACCCACTTGATTGAAATATTTACTCCCTCCATCACTGATGCTGAGTAGCAGCAGTATGTACCATCTATAAAATGCATTTCAGAAATTCACCAAGATACCTCAGACAACACTTTCTAAACCCACGACTACTAACATCTGGAAGGATGAAGGCAGCAGATACATGGGAACACCAAAACTTGCAAGTTCCCCTCCAATCCATTCACCACTCCAATTTGGATATATAATCAACATTCCTTCAGAATCACTGGGTAAATGTTCTGGAACTCTTCCCCAATGGCATTTTTGAGCATGATGTGAAATGAGAGTCATGAAGGCACACAACTGGTAATATTGTGCAAATTGTGAAGTTACATTAGCTAGTGTTGCTTTATTTCGCTTTGTTATTTTATTCTGTAATGTATGAGTGCAAGATGCAGCAAATGTGCGTCAAGTGATAATGGCTCCATTGCTCTCAAAAGGCTGAGGAATACTATTACTTCAGAATAGAAATTACAAGCGCTGCCAGGTGATGATATAGGTGAGAAGACTGTAGTCAAAGCAAGTTTATTTGGGCTTCTGCTAAATGCTGTGTCCACCATGAAGAAGAAAAAAACTAAGATACAGTCCAGTGGTCAAAGTGCTAATCCTTTAAATGCTAGAAAGATTACCTGTACTAAGTAAAGTAAAAGTAAAAACACCACAATCCTAACACACCACAGGACTGCTCTGTCATTACAGACAATGGAGGCTTAACCCAAGGGTCTCCACGCCTCAGGCAAGGGGAGAGGTTGAGAAGGACAGTCCTTCAAGGTAATCTGTACAATGTGCAGCATGTTAGAAAGTGTTATTGAGTGTATGGATTAAGAACCAAACCAAAGGAACCTCACAGAATCTCACCACCCATCTTCAAATGAGCATCATTACCAGGCATCAATCCCCTGCTTTTTCTCCATACTCTTCCTGTAAACATGCTGTGCATTTAAGGAAAAGCTGAGAATTATATATATAAAACCTGAAACAGCATTTTTTCTTCACTCTGAGCAATGAAGGTATTAACTGAGTGCACAAATAAGGTGTATCTTATATATTAGGGCTGAAAACTTTGGATTGGGAATGCTTATCCCTATTGCACAAATGGAGAAATGCACCTCAAAAATAATAACTTTGATTTAAGACGTGATTTCCAGAAGTGACTATTTAAAATGAGGGTTTCCTAAATAGGTTGACCAAGTACATAATATAAAACCAGATAAATTCTCTCTGAAGCTGGAATTTCTGAGTTGTTATGTTTCAAGCATTTTCTGTGTAAATGCCTGGATGAAACTCTGAAGCAAACCGATTATATCAAACACAGGTTTTGCTTCACTGAAGGTTTTTTTTATAATCCTGGATGAACAATTAAACCATATCACGAAATGAATTATTTAAAGATGGTATCTAAGTAAACAGAATCTCAATAGTCAAACACTTTAGTAAACAAAATTACAATGACTCAGATTGTTATAGCTTATTTCTTGATATTTTGTACTAAAGGTACTTCATTATTAATTTTTTTTGAAGATTGGCTATTTGCCACAACAACAAGATATATGAACCTTCTTTTTTTCAAACAGATCATGTAAATGGTGACAATTTGTTTCTCAAAACCATTTAGAAATCATATGGCTTAAGCGACCTAAACAGCCGAGCCTGTGAAACTGCTGGATTTACTGAAAGTCACTTGTCTTCAGTTTAATGCTAGATTTACAGGAAATCATCTGCCTGGGTTTATGGCTGACAAACACTTCATGGTATTGTTGGGAATGCAGTGAGGATATAGCTTGCTGAAATCAGAAGGTACACAAAACATTCTTTGTCTTTCTGAAGAAACCTTTTTTTTAAGAGTACAGTGTGATATCTAAAAAGCTCATGCAGCTGTTCTCCTGAAAAGCCTCTGAATTTGTGACAATTCCAGTTTGGACTGCATCTGCGAAGGTGCCAGTGACAATTGCCCAGGTTCAGTGACACCCCTCTACTTTTATCAGGAAACTGACTGAAAGCCATCTTGATCATTTCATACTTTATCCTTATTGCCTCCAAGAAGGAAAAATTACTGGCCAAAGTAGTATTAAAAAAATTAATCTTCTCTTCTTATAATTGGTGCATGTAGACAGTAGTATTCAAAAACTTAATCTCCTTTTCTTATAATTGGTGCATGTGGACATATGTGGGGTTTATATATAAGAATCAAAAAAAGTTATACTTCTTCATTTCAAGCAATATGAATCAACTCTCATAACAGGGAGTTTAGAAACTGCATATTAGTTTGCATCATTACACTTAGTCGTAGACCAGGGCAGCTTGGTAGGAGGCCACTCAATCCAACAAACCAGGATCGGTTCTTTAGAAGAACAATCTAGTAAGTAATCATTTTCCAAATCCTTACAATTGCCCCCCTTTAAGGATGTATCCTATTCCCATGTGGACGTTATTTGAAAGTTACATTGAATCTGTGTCCCTATTAGGCAATGCAATGCATATCCTAAACTCTGAATGTATAATAACTCTCAGTCCTTCCAGTTCCTAAACAGCTTAAATCTGTGTATTCTAGATATTCCCCCCCACCCCCCCCAATCATTATCGACATTTACTCTTCATTTACATCATTGAAATACTTCAGACTTTACCTCTATCACATCCTTTCTTATCATTCTCTGCTTTAAGCAGAAATTCATTCTGCAGAGATCCGAGTCAACATGCAAAATATATATTTCTAAATCAATCAAAGAATTTAAGAAATAGGAACAGGAGTAGGTTACTTAGATGCTCAAGCCTGCTCCAATAGTCAACAAGATCACGGTTTCAACTCTTCTTACGTGTCAGCTCATCATATCGGTCAACTCCCCGGTATTTCTATCAACCTCCCCTTTCGATGCTTTCAATGATCTAGCCTCCCCAACTCTCTGGAATAGAGACATTTACTAGCCACTGGCTGAAGAAATTCCCCAATATCTCCGTTTAAAATGAGCATCACCTTATCCTGGAACTATGTCCAGCATTCCCTCTTAATTTTCATTCTGGGTCTGCACGACTCTGTGGTTCACTTCCAGAACTAGAAGTTAATGCTGTGATTGGGGTGCCATTGCTGATCACCATGTGCAGGACCTCACAGTGGCTGTGCATGCACATTGCCTTACAGCTTGGTGGAAAATAGACTATGTCCTCTTGTTTGAGATTCTCCTACTGAAGGAAACACCGTCACAACATCCAACCTGTCAAGGTCCATCAGAATCCTATATGTTTCAGTAAGGTCATTCCTCATTCCTCAAAACTCTAATGAATAAAGGAATAACCTGTTTAGCTGCTTCTTGATAAGTAACAACGTCATCCCAGGAAACAGCCTATTGAATCTCTTTTGAACAGTTTCCTATGCCAGTATATCTTTTTTTAAATACAGGAACCAAATTGTCACCAGACACCAGGCGCAGCCTCAATAACATCCAAGACAGTTTTAACAAGACTTGCCTTTTTTGAACTCCAACCTCTTGGCAATAAGAACTAAAATTCTATTTGCCTTCTTAATTATTTGCTGTGTCTATTTGCTAACATTTTGTGTTTCACGCACAGCAACACATAGGTACCTCCGTGCTGCACTTTTATTTTGGTGTTTCTCTGTAGTTAAACATTACTCTGCCTTTTGAAACTTCCTACCAAAGTGCATGACCTTACAGTTTTCTACATTAAATTCCACCTGCCAGTTTTTGCTCCACCTCCATATATTCTCTGTATGATTCCTTATGTCCTAATCACAACATATCCTCCCATCTATTTTTGTACTATCAGTAAATTTGGTTATAATAGATTCTGACCGCGCCCCCACCCCAACATGTATAGTAAATCATAGAGGCCCTGTGGCTGATCCTTTTGTTACGTCACTCATTATTTTTTTTTCAACCTGAGAAAGACCTATTAATCCCAACTGTTTGCCTTGTGTGTGTTAACCAATCCTCCATCTGTGCTAATACATATCAGCAATACTGTAGCTCCTATTTTGTGCAATAATCCTTTAATGTGTCAGCTTCTCGAATGGCTTCTGTAAATCCAAATACACAATATCTAATGGTTCACCTTTATCAAATCTTCTTGTTGTACTCAAAGAGCTGTAACCAAATTACCAAACATGATTTCCCTTTCACAAAACTATGTTGGATCTATTTGAGTGCACTAACCTTTTCTAAACATCCTGCTATTTCTTGTTTAATAATGAACTTTAGCCTTTTTCCAATGTCAGACATTTGGTTAACCAACTTATAGTTGCCTGCTTTCTGACTCCATCCTTTCTTGAAAAAAGGGTCACATTAGCTATTTTCCAATCTGCGCGAACTATCCCAGGACCCAGTGAGCTCTAGAATATTTTAAACAAAGCCTTCAGCATTTCTGCAGCTTTCTTGGATGCAAACCACCAGGTCCTGATGACTTGTCTGTCTCTAATCCCATTAGTTTGTTAAATACTTCATTTCTTGTGATAGAGATTGTTACAAAATCTTTTCTCCTATTTGCACTCTACTTATCTTTTCTCTTTGGGATCTTTACAGTGTTCTCCACTGTTCCCTGTTATCAATTTCTCAGTTGCATCCTCCAAGGGTCCCACCCTTACTTTAGTTATTTTCTTTTGTTTTATATACCTGTAGAAGCTTTCACTGGTTGTTTTCGTATTTCTTGCTGATTTACTTTCATAGTCAATTTTCTCCCTCTCTATTATCTTTTTGTTGTTTGCAACTGGTTCCTAAAACATACCCTGTCCTCTGGCCTTAGTTTTAGATTGGATACTTTCCTTGACCACCTTTGTTAATCACATGTAGTTCATCCTCCTCATAGAATCCTTCCCTTTGAAAGAAATAAACTTTTGTTAAGCATTATAGAATATCTGGCTTGAGATTTGAGTTGCTCGCTCTCAAACTGAATTTGAAATTCTACTATATTGTAATTGCTATCCCCTAGATGATCCCTAACAATGAGACCTCTGATGAATCCTACCTCATTACACATTGCTAGATATAAAGTAGTCTGTTCCCCAATAGGTCTGTAACATACTGCTTTAAGAAGCAATCCTTGATACACTCCAGAAATTCATCTTCCATGTTGCCCTTGTCCAGCTAATCCGTCCAGTCAATATGCAGATTGAAATCACTCGTGACAATCATAGTGCCATTTTTACCTGCTTCCATTATTTCCTGATTTATACCTTGTCCTACAGTGAGGTAACTCTTCAGGGTCTATAGACGACTTCCACCCTTGACTTCCTTCCTTCGCCATTCTTTCACCTCTCTTCTTATAAATATTGTGTGTATTCACATAAAGAGCCTTAAGCTTTGACTTTTCATCATTATTACTCTCCCTGCTTCAAATTTCTGTGGCACTGTTCTGCGTATTTTCTACTCCTTTCTGTCACACTTTGATAATTGTTTACCTCTTCGCTACGCTGCACCTCTGCTCTCTTGCTTCTTTTTGACTTGCTAAACTTCCCTTCAATTGAACCCTTCTCTCCCACCACAAATTAATTTAAAGCCCCATCTACACCCTGGTTATGTAATTTGCTCGGCCACTGGTATCAGTATGGTTCAAGTGAAGCACATCTCACTAGAAAAGCTCCATCTTTCCCTTCACTGGTGTCAGCGTTACATGAATTGAAAGCCCTTTCTCCTGCATTAAACTTTCAGCCATGCATTTGCCTTTTTAATCTTATTTACCCTATGCCAATTTGCACATGTGTCAGGTAGTAATCATTATTATTACCTTTGTGGTTCTGCTTTTTAACTTAAGCCCCAAGCTGGTCATAATCCCTCATCAGAAATTCTCTCCTATGTCCACATATGTCACTGGTACCTACAGTGACCATGACAAATGGATCCTTCTTTCCCACTCCAAATTCCATTCCAGGCCAGAAGAAATGTCATGGACCATTGGACCAGGTAGACAATACAGCCTTCGAAACTCTCTGTCTTTGCTGTATCTATTCCACTATTCCATCCACTATTACTCCTATTTTTCTCTTTTCTTCCCCTACTTGAACAGCACTCTGGACCATGCTGCTAATATCAGTTTGCTCAACCTCACTGCAGTCCGTGCGCTTAGCCGTACCAGCAGCAAGAATCTTGTCCCAATTTAATTAAGGCACTAAGTTAAAAATCACACAACACCAGGTTATAGTCCAACAGGTTTAATTGGAAGCACACTAGCTTTCGGAGTGCTGTGGGGGGTGTTGTGTGACTTTTAACTTTGTACACCCCAGTCCATCACTGGCATCTCCAAATCATAATTAAGGCACTGGCTGAGCCTCCTCCAAAGCTAAGTTCTAGATCCCCATACTCACAGTCATACCCTCCTGTACCTGGCCAAGAATCAAAGTTGATGTTATTGATCTAAGAGTTGTAACTGACTCCTGAAATACACTCTCCAGGTACCTCTCCCCCTCCCCAATGAGTACCAGTGTCCACAGCACAGACTCCAGCTCACCAATTCTAAGCTGATGTTCCTTGAGCAGCCAACAATTTTGACCAAAGCCATCATCATGGATTACAATGGCATTCACCAATTCCTATATACTACAGCTGCAACCTATTGCCATTCCCCAGCTATGTCTATTCTGGTCAATTAACTAATTTGGATGTCAAATACTTTACAGGTGAATTTCTGAATATTATTTAAATGAAAAAATTTACACCACAGAGGAATTTGAGAGTCTTCATTTATAACAAGTTAGCATCCAGGTTCAGTGGGTAATAAGATAATCAAATGGCATATTGGTCTTCATTGCAAAAGGAATACGGTTTAAAACTAGGGAAAGCCTGCTAAAACTATGCAAGTCAACCCATAGCGGATTACTGTGAAAAGATGTACTAGTATTAGAGTCTATACAGAGAAGGTTCACTGGATTTAGATTAGATTCCCTACAGTGTGGAAACAGGCCCTTCGGCCCAACAAGTCCACATTGACCCTCCGAAGAGTAGCCCACCCAGTCCTATTTCACTCTGACTAATGCACTTAAAACTATGGGCAATTTAGCACGGCCAATTCACCTGACCTGCACATCTTTGGACTGTGGGAGGAAACTAGAGCACCTGGAGGAAACCCACACAGACACTGGGAGAATGTGCAAACTCTACACAGATAGTCGCCTGAGGCTGGAATCAAACCTGGGACCCTGGTGCTGTGAGGCAGCAGTGCTAACCACTGAGCCACCGTGCCGCCCACAACAAAAGCAGCTCAGGCTCCTTCGAGCCAGAATTGAACCCACAACCTAAGGATGACAGATTTGTGATACACTACAGTCCTCCACTCTACCAGCTGAGCTATCGAAGGAGGGTTGATCAAAGGTATGGAGGGTTTTTTTATGAGTGAATGTTGAGAAGCTTTTCCATATTGGAACTCAGAAGTATGAAAGGTGACCTTATTGAAACATATAAGATTTTTAGCGGGCTTGACAGGATAGATGTGGAGAAGCAGTTTTATCTTCTGGAATAGTCCACGATCAGCTGACATAATCTCAGAATGAAGTGTTACCAATTTAAGACAGAGATAAGAAGGAATGAATCTGTGGAATTCTTTACCACAGAGGGCTATCAAGGCTCAGTTGTTAAGTTCTCAAGGCTGAAATAGACAGATTTCTAATCCTTAGAGGAATCAATGGTTATAGGGAAAGGACAGGAATACAGAGTTGAAGATGGTCAGATCAGCTATGATCACATTTGAATGAGGGCGCAGACTTGATGCAAAAACAGAAATTGCTGGAAAAGCTCAGCAGGTCAGGCAGCATCTGTGCACAGAAATCAAAGTCAACATTTTAGGTCTGGTGACGCTTCCTCAGTTCTAAACTTTTCCAGCAATTTCTGTTTTTGTCAGATTTACAGCAGCTGCAGTTCTTTCGGTTTTTATTTAGCAGACTTGATGGGCTGTTCTGCCTACTCCTGTTCTTTTGTCTTATGGTCTTACAGGCAAAAACCACACAAAGCTCCCAGGACCACGTCCCTGAAAGATATTAGTCAAATACTTCGGATTTTATTATCAATTAGAAATTCATGATAAAGTTCCTGGAGCTAGTTTAAGCAATCTGGTTAATTGGATTCCCAGCAAATCATGGTGAGCCCTGAATTTCTAAACTTATAGTCAAGACAAGTGTATCCTTATCAGACACAGACAAACTCTTTCCAAGAAAGATTATCAGATAGCAATCAAGAGCAGGTATGTTGGCTACTTTGCCTTTTCTACATGCCGGGCTGTAATATTCTATAATCAGCCACAGCCCTGGAATAAAAAGTAGGACTGATTACAATCCAGATTTAAATTTTAAACTCTGCATACTGAGCTTGTAAATAAAAATCTTACCTAGCATGCGAACACATGGAGCATTCTGATCAGGATTGTCAAATGAGATAGCTCCACGCCTCTGAAAAGAAAATAAAAGTCCTTTATTCTTCTGCGAGGTATATATCAGTAACCTAAGGATGCAGTTTTTTTTTACAGAACACAATGTTACTTTTCTCAACATGATACAAAAAGAGGTCTAGTTATTAAAGATTTTTTTTTAAATGAAAGGCTCTGTCGGTAGAGGTGGCACCTAGTCATTTGCTAAAAACTGAACTGAACTCAAGGTTTAGATTTCATTGCGGTTTCACGGTCCCAATATCAGCACCGAATGAGGTTTCGTTGCCCAGATTTACCATCAGCAGATCTAAAAGTACAAATCTGAGTATCAAATCTAACAGTGCACCACAGGATAGTCAGACTTAACAAAAATGGTGTGAAGTCAGAATTAGAGGCTCCATATCTGAATGCACAGTGCATTTTGTATCAAGAGAGCTGAACTGATAGCACTCGTTGATATGAATGAGTATTGTATGTTTTATTTGTTCATGGGATGTGGGCCTTGCCAGCATGGCCAGCATATGTTGTCTATCTCAGCTGTCCTTGAACTGAATGCCCTGCTTCACCTATCTAGAGGGCAGGTAGAAGTCAACCACATTATTGTAAGTCTGCTGTCACACATGGGTCAAGCCAAGTGAGGATGACAGATTTTCCTTGTGCAAAGGACATTAGTGGAGCAGGTTGCTTTTTACAACAATTGATAACTGTTGTGTGATTATCATTAGGCCAGCTTCTCAAAAATTCCATATTTACCATATGAATTAAAAAGTTACTACCAGCCATAGTTGATTTAAGTCTATGTCATCAGAGCATTAGCCTGGGCGTGTGGTTTAGAAGCCCAGTGACAATACTAGTGTGTCACTGCCTTTTATTAATTAACATGAGAGCTACTACACAGACAAGGCAGGACGTTACCGAAGCAGAGACCTGAATATTCAATGCTATTTGACACTTCACATGGTGGCTCTGTTAATGAAGAGTGAGATCAGTACAATGGTGAGAAATTATTTTGGTTTGATGGATTAAAGTGTAGAATCAGTTTGGCTAGAGTTAAGAAATACTAAAGGAAAGAGGTCACTGGTTAGACCTTGAGCAGCCAGCAGTATTACACCGTAGGATACAGTTTAAATCAAGAATTAGTAGTGAATTGTAAGAAAGATACTGTAATAATCATGAGCAAACTTTATTCTCATATAGATTGCACTGATCAAATGGGCAATAAGTCCAAATCAAAGGTTGGGAATTCTAAATCAATGACTTTGATGAAGGGACAGACTGCACTTTAGCCAAATTTGCTAATATGTAACTGGTATGAGAACAAGCTGTGAGAAGGATACAAATGGTCTGCAGAGGAATATACACAGACTAAGTGAGTTGGGCAAAAATGATCAGTTAGAGAATAATGTGGGAAAATGTGAGATTTTCAATTTGGTAGGATGAACAGAAACAGTATGCTATTCAAATAGAAAGATTCTGTAGAGTACCAGGTATCTTTATGCAGATAATAGCTCAGAAGATAAACAGAATGTTCATCTTTCTTGCAAGGATAATATAGATTAAAAATAAAGCAGTGTTGTTTCAACTGTACCAGGTATCAGTAAGACTACACATGGAATACTGTGTATGGTTTTGGCCACCTTATTTAATAAGGATATAATTGCAATAGCAGCAGTTCAGAGAACACTCGTTCCGCTGATTTCTGGGACAGTGAAGTTGACTTATGAGGATTGGCTCAGCAGGTTGCAAGTATACTTAATGAAGTTCGGAAGAATGACAGGTGACCTTCTGGAAAATTAAGGGAGGACTTGGTAGGTAAGATGCTGAGTGGATGCTTCCTTTCATTTTGGGAACTCCAGAACTGAGACACAATTCCAAAATAAGAGAACTTCCATTTAATACAGAAACGAGGAATTTCTTCTCTCAGACTGTTGTTAGTCTTGAGAATTCTCAGGAAGCAGTGGAGGCCAGGTCATTGACTACAGGATTGACAAAAAATTGACAGGTCATTGACAGAAAGGAAGTTAAGGGCTGTTAGTTACCGTTAGGAAAGTGGAGCAAACACCACAATTTGATCAGCCATGATCCTACTGGATAACAGAAGAGGCCTGATGGACTGAATAGCCTATTCCCGCTCTTATTTCTTATGAAGCTGAAACAGATTGATCATATTGTGAGAAGTACTGGTAACAGGACCATGAAAGCACATTGTATCACCAGTGGCTCAGTTAATTGCACTTTTCTTGCACTTTATAGGTTCAAGCCTATCCCAGGACTTCAGCAAGATAAACATGGGTGATGCTCCAGTACTGTACTGAGAGACTGCGGCACTATTAGAGGAGCGGGCTTTCAGGTTAAGCACAAAATCCAGGCCCTGTGCACTATTGTAAACAAGAGCAGGGGAGTGAGTTATTCCCAGAGTTGTACCCATCGCTTTTCTCAATCAACATCACACAAAAAAATTTGATCATGATCACACATCTGTTCGTGGGAGTTTGCTATGTGCATATTAACTGTCACAATCCCTATATTACAACAGCAACCACAAGTTAAAAGTAATTCACTGGTTGTAAATTGACACTTTGAGGCATCTGGTGTTCATGGAAGTCGTTAAGTAAATGAAAATCTTTACAAGCGGGTTCAAGTACCAGATTAGCAAAGCCTTGCTTGAATTGTACAGAACCTTGGTATGACTGCATTCCGAGTCTATGTGCGGTATTATTCCCCTTAGGAAGGATATTATTGCCACAGAGTGTGTGCAATGCATGTTCCATCAGAAGTTTTCCCAGGATGACAAGATTATCTGAGGAAGATTGGGAAAACTGGCCTGCATTTGCTAGAGTTTAGAAGAATTAGAGGTGATCTGCTATACACCCACAAAACAGTTAAAGGGACAGATAGGATAGATCCAGGTAATATGTATCCCTTAGCTGGGGAGTCTAGAATCAGGGGGCAACAACGTCAAAATAAGGGAGAATTCACACGAATGAAAATTTTTCTTTTACTCAGAAGATTGTGAATCGTTGGAATAGACTGCCCCTTAAGGCCATGGAAGCTCAGTTATTTAGTAGATTTAAAGTGGAGATGAACAGATTTATAAATACAAATGTTTAAAGGAACACGACAGGTATGGGAATTGGCACTTTGCAATTATGATATCGAATGGTGAAGCAGACCCGCTAGGCGAAAAATACTTGCTCCCATTCCTGTCATTGTACAATACAAAGGTGAGTTTGGATACTAATTTCATGCTTTTGCATGCAAAGTAAAGTGAACAGTAACGGAGCCTCAGACCCTGGACCAGAGAATAATCTAAAGGTATGGCAGTAAAGGAGACAGGAGAGAAGCAGGCAATAGATAGAATTGAATATAGCTAATTGAAGGATGAATCCCAGGAAGTGGCTACATCTCTACCCAGGGTAATACTATTTTGCTTATTCCTATATGTGATTGTTGAAATAATTGCATTTACATTACTGATTCCATATTATGAAAACAATGATAAGGCCAATATGGAGTCTTTCACAGTGTCGTATGTGCCAAATATACATCAAACAGTATTTTTAAACAAATGTTCACAGTTCAGATTCTAGTATTTGTTGCTGACATTTCTGTCATTTTTAGGCGAGGAAGAAATAATTCAAACTTAAACAACACTGTGCAATTGACTTGGTTTGCATATGACCTTTTCAAAATTTGAATGGGCAGACATTCGACATCCAGGAAATTTTAGTCATTCATTTCCAGGATATCGTCTCAATTAAATCAAGAGACAGCTTAGAGTTTAATTAAAGGGAAGACCTTTACATCCTGAAAATCCTTAAAAAGGCAAAAAGCAAATCTGCCTGAACTGTTGAAGAAGCCAGATGAAGTCTTTCCACAGTAACAACAAATGTTGAATTTCTCTCAGGTTTTGCACATCTGAATACAGCAGGATGCTGTGGCAGAAAGGGAGCACCAGCACCTGCAGGTTCCCCTCCAAGCTCCACATCATCCTGGTTTTGAAATATTTTACCCTTCACCGTCATTGGGTCAAATTCTGGGACTGCCTTCCGAACAGCCTTGTGGTGTGACTTCTCCCATCCAAGGACTATAGCAGTTCAAGAAGGTAGCTCTCCACTACCTTGCTGGCAATTTGAATTGGACAATAAATGCTGGCTTAGTCAGCACATCAATAACCCATGAGAAGAACGCACTGTGGAGCATGCATAGCTGTTTTGATTTACTTCACCTTCCCTTCTTTTAATAAACTGACATTGTCATTCACCAACCACTATACATTCAATAATGATTGTAACAAGCTCAGCCAAGGGGACCTCAAAGAACGTGAGTTCCCTGATTGATTTGATTTAATTTGATTTTATTTATTTTGTCATATGTACTGAGGTACAGTGAAAAGTGTTGTCCTACATCCTTTACAGGCAGACTGTAGTATAGGAGTGCATCAGAGGAACTGAACGGAGTGCAGGAGACAGCTGCCAAGAAGGTGCAGAGAGAGATCAACATTAACACTAAAAAGATCCACTCAAAAGTCTGATAGATTGGGGCTGTTTATCTGTACCAGTCAGGGAGCTCTGGCTGACAGATAAAAGTCAGACATCCTGTTCATTCTGAGGGAGCTGGATCAATGTCAAGGACTCTCCACGTGTAATTAAAGGGATTCTTGGTGACAGGACACCGGCCTCTGTGGAGTTACTTCAGTGGCAATGAGCGAAAAGCATACTCCTGAAGAAATTCACTTGCAACAGTCATCTTTAAGTTGGAGTAAGCATTTCTGGCATCATTCCCTAATTTGGGAAGTTTGACATGTTCGATCCTGCCGTTGAAGTCAGGGCCCAGGATATGGAAAGAATGCAATATTTCTTTCCCGGCAAACAACATTAGGGCAGATGGAAAGTAATGCGTAATTCTCCTGACAGCTGGTGGATGCAGCTTTTTCAGTTATTAGGAGCCTCACTTTCCCTGAGTCACCAGATACTAAAATCTTTCAAGAGTTGATGGATTTATTTAAGGAATTTATGACCCCAAGTCTCCTCTAATTCTGAAACACTATTGGTTTCATTAGACAATTCGAGAACAAGGGGAATCCATATCGGGATTTTTGATGGGGTTAAGATGACTAGCAGAGGCATGTGACTTTGAGTTAACCCTTAATGAGATGTTGAGAGACAGTTTGGAATATGGGATTAATGATGTTACCATGCAAAATCACTGACTAGCTGAAGCCCAACTTGACTTCAAACTGGCTTTGTCATTTGCAAGTGCAGCATATGCTTTGCAGGGTATTCTATGGATGTGGACACCCTTGCCAATCCAACTGAGCCCAGACTTCAAGAACCAGCCTGCAGTTTCACTAGACACCAAGTGGCCCTGGTTCCTATTTGATTATAGGACCACACCTCATGCAACTACAGGGACAGCTTCAGCAGAGTTGCTAATGGGGAGAAGACTCTGCACCATGTTAAATCTGATCTTCCCAGACTTGGGACAGAGGAGGGCAGAACTGTATCAGGAACACCAATGCCAGATGCAAGACTCCACTAAACGAGAGAGGCAGTTTAATTCAGGGGATGAAGTTTAGTGTAGGAACCATAGAATGGCCCTGCATGGGTAAGAGAAAGGTCTGGTGACTTATAACATTCAGGTAGGTGCAATGGTCCTGTACAAGCACTTGGACCATATGAAAGCTGCAAACTCGCAAGCAATGTGGGAGAAAAACATGCCCGGCTCCTCGGCAGCCTTTCTGATTGTCCTAGAACTCCTGGCTCTTCCCTTTCCGTCAAGCGTTGAAGATACCTCAGGATCTGAGATAGACACAGTGGATGTTGCTGCCTCAACACCTTTGCTGCCTGAAGAAGAGAATGAATTTCTTCTGAGACACTCTGAGCATAAGAGATGAATTACTGAGTGTTACATGCTGCCCATATCAGAGGCAGAGTTGGAGGAACCTGACCCAGTGCTAAAACGCCCAGGAGCTACAAATAAAACAACCGGCCTATGTCTTCAGACTCAGAAGGGGAAGGATGTGGTTATTGTAAAGAGGTCAGCCAGGTGGACCTCATAGAATATGAGCTCCCTGCTTGGGGCTGTTAATCTGTCCAATCAGGAACCCCTGGTTAACACATGAGAACAGTAGTCTCCCTTTTTGATTTTCTTAAAAACCTCCTCCTCTGCTTTTGGTTGCACTTCAGTCCCACGCTCCTGATCTTCAGGCACCCGGTACGGAGGAGGGAGGGCAGGTCTGAAGACCTCCTCGTGGGTCTGCGCCTGGACCTGGCCAAACTGGCCATCAACAGGTCGAGGCAGCGGGCCGTGGAGGGGGTCGTTAGGGCTGACTGCCTGCCCCTCTTCCGCGGTTACGTTAGAGCCCGGCTGTCCTTGGAGAAGGAGCACGCGGTGTCCACCAACACCCTGGAGATGTTCAGGGAGAGGTGGGCGCCGCAGGAAGTGGAGTGCATTATTTCCCCCTCCAACTCTATTTTGATTTAGTCCCTCCCCTCCCCTTCACTGTTTTGATGTGAAGGGCACTGCTTGTCACTGGCCACCCGGGTGTTTTCCTATCTTCCTGGTGGTGGAAATTGAATAAAGATTCGTGCACTTTGTGTCTTTCACTGTGTCTCACACCTGCACACACACACACCATAGGTGCTGGGGAAAAAATAAGCACTACCGCAGTTAGGCGGGAGTGTGGATAGAAAAAAAACAAAAAAAAACAGGAGTGTCCGTCATCCTGAACAAAAAAAAACAAAAAAAAGAACAGGTGTAACAGAAATCCTGTTCATTCTGAGAATTGGCTCTGAGGGAGCTAGAACAGTGTCGATGACTTTCCATAGGCTATTTGGTCAGGGAATTGCCTTTTGGAGAGCAAATGCATAGGAAGGAAGGGGATTTTTCCCAATGCATGAAGGATACCCCCACTAAAGTACTTACCCATCCCTTCCTTCTCACCCACCCCTCCGTAAACACATCGTTTTTTAAAAAACAGCCTGCCCATTCAGAGGGTGAACAGCATTTTATCCAGGTTAACTGAATAGGTAACAAACTCAATTGACTCTTAATGTTGTATTTCAATATGGCAGATGGCTTTTTTTCAAATTCATTTGTGGGACATGGACATCGCTCACTGGGTCAGCATTTATTGCCCATCCCTAGTTGCCCTAGAGAAGGTAGTGGTGAACCGCTGTAGTCCACCTGCTGTAGATTGATTTACAATGCCATCAGGGAGGAAATTCCAGGAGTTTGACCCAGCGACAGTGAAAGAACTGCAATATATTTCCAAATCAGGATGGTGAGTGGCTTGGAAGGGAACATGAAACTGCCTTTATCCTTTTGGTGGAAAGGTTCATGGGTTTGGAAGATGCTGCCTAAGGATCTTTGATGAATTCCTGCAGTGCTCTTATAGATAATACACACTACTGTCACTGAGTGCCAGTGGTGGAGGGAGTGGATGTGATGCCAGTCAGCGTGCTGCTTTGTCCCAGATGGTGTCAAACTTCTTGAGTGTTGTTGGAGCTGCATTCATCCAGACAGGTGGGAAATATTCCATCACTTTCCTGACTTGTGCCTTGTAGATGGTGGACAGGCTTTAAGGAGTCAGGTGCTGATAGACTGGATACCTGCCCTATTTTTTTTGTGTGGCAATGTAGGAATGCAGATAGAGACAATGTGCAACAAGGTGGAAGAACTTGTAGGTGGTACTTCAACACATCTGCTATCTTTGTCCTTCTAGGTGGTAAAGGTCATGAGTTTGGTGCTATCAAAAAAACCTTGACAAGTTTCAATGGTGTCTCCCAGTAAATTCCAAAACAACCCAGCCTGGATAATACAGCCCAATAGAAATAGCTTCCAAGGTTAAGGCAGAATTACAAGAGGAACCCATGCAATTCAGGCTACAGTTTCCAGTCTAGAATATCTAACAAGCATTATTTTCCATTCAGCATTATTATAACACTGATAATAAACTTTATTTGTTTTAAATAGTTTATGCCAGAATTGAAATTTCAAACAGAAAATCCAGACTATTAAATCAAACAAATATATTTGTTATCATTGTTGTAAATTTAATGAGAGAGTACCACAACATCAAAGCAAACAGCTGTCATTGATTACCAATGGTCATTATGTAACCAGCACAAAAGCAGGAAGAAAGCTCAACCCATACAATGACTCCTTTTTCCAAAGCTAATGAGGATAGTTCATGGCCTGAATCTGAAAAAAATTATAATTAAAAACCTTTCAACAGTTGCACAATTGCTTATCAGTTGCAATTGCTAATGTAGCATATCCGCCCTACTTCACGAATGAGGCCGGTACCATAACACAGGGGAGCAGGACAATAATAAACCAATTTCACACAGAAGTTATTTTGTACAGCGTCAATGTGACAACGCTGGAGTTCAACACTGCGTGCCAGCCTCATCAATTTACATTGTACAGAACACCAGCATCAAAGAATGATGGGGCACAACTTTAATTCACTGAACTCACTTTTAGATTTCAGCTGCTGAAGGACTTGAAATAATGACAGGACAATAAAAGCATACAATGTCAAAAGAATCTTCTGGTAGCTTCCTGGTAAGAGTGAAAGCTGAAGCAGTAGCAATTTTACCCTAACCCTTCCTGCGATTAAGATTAGATTAGATTTATATCTTGAATGGTTTTGTGCTCTAATACCCTCACTAATGTGAATAAACATCAGCCAAAAATTCTATTATTGCCCAAAACAGGCATAAAGTGGGAGCAGTAAGTAGCATGGATGTCCGCTAACATGGACAAAAGGCCCCAAAAATTTTACGTTTGTGTCTCATATCTGTATGGGGGAAAAGTTGTCAGCTACGCATACTGGTTAGTGGCAGCTCACCCACTGCATAGTGGGAATTTAGGAAGTACTAATATTGATTAAATGGAGCCTACAACTTTTGACAATAGATACACATAGCCTGTACCGCATATCTTAATTTCAAACTTGGAACAGAGCAGATCCATAATGAATCCTGCAGGGCTCCTTGTTTCTCCTCATTCACTTTTCCTCCTGGGTCCATTGCACCACAACCCAAGGAGGCACTGAAAGGAGCGGATAACATTTATGAAGATAAATTGTTTCTGATCCTTGCTCTTGCAATCATCAGCTGCTCCCACCTTATGCCCGCTTTAGTTAGGGAGATCTCTGTTTAATGAACCTTAGGTGACTACATGTCATTATGATGAATGCAAAGAACATTTCATTATCAAAGATTTGTTTATTTAAAATTCAACTTCTGCTGCTTCCAAGGATGAAATGGAGGTAGGTTTTACAAATAATAATTCCAAGTAAATACAAAATACAAAAAATAATGAAAAAAATACATAATAATACACTAATCATTAGATTTAGGCTTTTACATTATTAAATTTCAAAGTTTAATAATTACTAGAGTTTGCTTATTGTGCATCTGAAGGCCTGTGCTTCTTGTGTTCAGCAGCCACATATACAGGGAATTTCATCAACTGGAGGTACCAGTTCAGAGACTGAGTTGCAGCCAGCATCACTATAGTGCAACTATGAGGTTGAGAGTTTCATGGATGGTATGTTTATTGATGTCGTCATGTCTGCAGCCTGAGAGTGAAAGCAATAGTTCAAATGAGGAGAGCAGTGACAGCTAAGTTTACTTTAATTTTTCTTATGTTTTAAACATCTTGAAGTCTCTAACATTTTTTTGCTGACCTGTGCTTGGCTTATTATAGACAGCACCTGGTAAAACACAATTCATTAAATACTTATAGGGATTTTATTATTTTCCAATTTTACAGATGTCAGGAATATAATTTCCATCTTTAAACAAGTATTGTGTGTTTCCTTTACCACTACTTGCTAAACAATTGAAAATACCACAAAAATATAATGGAGACCTCAAATATGCAGTTGGGGACAAATTTAAATTACTGGGCTTGGGGTAATATAGCTACAATTTTAATTATTGGCAACTTCCCTATTTCAGGTGTCTAGGTTTTTCTCCTTTTGGCGTGATAACTTTACAACAAGAAAATTTTATTTCACATGTTGCATATCCTCATGGTATCCCAAGAGATTTCAGAGCTAACTGATTACATTTGAATTCACTTGAATTTCATATTCACCATAATTTTATATTCAAATAAGCATGCAGCATTTTTTTGCATTCCCAATACTTTCAATTCATTTTTTTAGAGGAAAAAGCATACCAAAGAATAGATGAAAGAACATTGCTCAGTGAAAACACTGGTATTAAACATCAATAAAGACAAGCAGTGCTCACTATTATCAACAGTGCTCTGCCCAAACTTCGGAGACTAACTAGCTATGAAAATCATGCCTTCAATTCCAGTTGCAAACCTCTTTTGCAATTTTCAATGTCAATGGAGACAGCACATACACTTTGTTCTATCTCTGGATGAAACCCTTTAAAAGACATTCAGTCAAATAACATGCTGTGGGATTCTTCCTACATGTAATTATTTGTAGGATTCACACTTTACAGTGGTGACAACATCTATTGACATTGCTTCACATTCAGCTAGGCTACAACAGAATACAGAACAGATAAGGCTTTCAAGGTGACACTATATTTGTCCAATCCAGTCAGTCAGTCTACTTCATGGCTCAAGAAGTGGTCAAGGAAGAAGGTCAGAGGAGCAAATCAGGCAGCCAATTACATGTAATGAACAGTTGTAAAGTTACCTAGTGACCAACCACCAGGAATTACCTGCCTTATGCAACCTAACCAGAGTCTTCCACCAAACTTCGCACTCAGGGAACAGCCTCATTTCAAAAATCACAATGGATTATATATACATGATAGGACACAAACCACACATCATCAACAAATATTTGTTGCATTTATACAATTCGCAGAGAAATGAAATGGTGGCACTTCAGTGGTATGTTGTCCTGAGGATTGAATTGAGAATTGCATATTGAAGAACTGGCATGCATGGTAGTTGAAACAGACTGTAAAATATAGGTCATGACATTCACCCACTGCTTTCTGCACAGTAGGAGTGAACTATTTATGTGGGAGGCAAGTTAGTAAGTAAGGTAAATGTCAACTAGCAGCACGTGCACAAGTCTTTCAAGCGGCAAATCTCCTTTATCTCTTCCATTCTCCACTTCCAATGCTCCTAACTAGACCACTGAGCATTATGCCTGCTCACTAGGCAACCAGACCTTGAGGTTCCTGGCAGGTTAAAGGTGAAGTGCCAACCCTAGCCCATGTAGTCCCACACACGCTGCAGTCTAAGCATGTCGAGGATATGTTCAACAGAATGCAGAAGCCACCTTTTCTAAGGAAGAGAAAACACAGCTTAAAGACATATTGTCAGGGGCCTGTTCATTAAAACAGACCTGTTTTAGAAATAAGGGAATCGTGCTCTAGAAGTTCTGGAAAATTTTGCAAAATTCAATTAAATTATGCAATATTTTACATAATATTGTGAAGTAAAATTATATTCTTCCAACACTTTCGGCGAAATCTCATAAAGTATCTAAAATATTTCGACTCTTAGAAATACATCAAAGTAGGTAGATGACATATTCACCTGACTTTTTAAAGTTACACTTCAGTCTCTTTCATTGATTTTCAAAACCAAAATGTAAACAAAAGTCACAGTCAGGAAAAAATAATTCCCCTGCCATCATAAATCTCTCATACCACTATATGCACATTCAAATAACATCTATTTACAACCATGCATAGGGAACTACTGTTAAGGCATTCTTGTTTCAGGACAAACTGTGCAGAATTTATAGTTACATTACAATGTAAGTCTTGATATTAAAAAAATACATAACTGCCTTTAAGAATGTGTTTCAGAATGGCACAGAATTTTCTTACAACATATGCCAAAAAGCATATGTGTGGTACAAGGCTCCTTTGAGGATACTTTTAATGCTATGCTAGATTTTCCCAACATGCTGACTGCAACACAACTTACATTTGATTCGACTTATAGCCCTCATTCTTTCAATATTGACCAGGACAACATCAACTGTAGTTAGGTAGAAACTTAAAGACAATAAAATTCCCAGGACAGTTTACTGGAATATTATAAAACATAATATGACACTGAACCACATTGAGAGAATTAGGGCAGATGACCAAAACCTTAATCAAAGAAGTAGACTAATGGAAGACAAATGATGAAGAAAGAATTAGAATTCCTGAGTCTAAGGCCTGGCGGGTGAAAACAAGGCCACAAATGATAGATCAATTAAAATTGGAGATGTGTCCAGGATAATGTTAGAGATGAAGCTGTTCACAAATGGTTGCACAATGTTAAATACCATCCACAACTCCTCAATTACAGAAGCAGTTTATGTCCTCATGCTGTAAGAAATGAATAACATTCAGAGTTCGATTGATAAGTGGCAACTAACATTTACCCCACACAAATGCCAAGTAATGGCCATTTCCAACTGGGGAGAACCTAACTATTTCTCTTACATTCAACAGCATTACTATCACTGAATCCTGTGCCACCAATGTCCTGAGATCACCATCATCCAGAAACTGAATTGGGCCAGGCAAAATCTGGGGCTATAACTGTAGGTGAAGCTGGGAATTCTGCAGATAATATTTCACTACCTGTCTCCCCAAAGTCAGGAGTCCGATGGAATACTCTTCACTTGTTTCGATGACAGCAACTTCAACATTCAATAAGCTTGACCCAGCATAATTTCACTGCACCACATCCACAATCTTGAAGGTGCAATTTTTCCATCAGTATGCACAAGCTACTATGTGCAGTGAAAGAACCTGGGAATCTTGTTTTGACAGCACCTTCAAAGTCCACAATCTCTATCATCTAGAAAAACAAGGGCAGCAGACACAAATGAACACCACCCATTTGCTACCTCCCCTCTTAGCAAACACTATCCTGACTGGGAATTATATTGCAGCTCATTCACTGCAACTGGGTCAAAGTCCTGGAATTCCTTCCTTAAGCAGAGTGTATGTCAACAACAGATGCACCACAGTATTTCAAAGCTGCAGCTGGCAGCCCACCACCACCTTCTCAAGGGCAATTAGGGACGGACAGGAAATGTTCTTCTTGCCATATATCATGAAAGAGTTCTTTTTTAATTACTCAAGCAGACAAATTTAGAGGAATGCAAAACCTTATCTCATGAAGGTGTGGAACTCCAGGAGTTTGCAGCAATTGGGAGAGGCGACACCATGGAAGAATTTGTAAACAGACTGTTTTTGGACAAAGGCAGCAGAGAACTTGATTATGTCAAGTTTGTAGTGTCATCCACACATGTCAGAGTGCAGTACACAAAACTGGACAATAGTTCAAAGAAAAAGTGGCACTGATCTACACTAGCAGAATTACTTTGCTGACTTAGAACAGCAACATTTTACTTCCAGTATAGCAGTCCTTGTTATATCCAATTCAATTTTAACAACATACCATGGGTGGATTTGAAATCATATTCTTATGAATGCTTAGCTAGAGCCATGACAACTTCACTACTACAAGCACAACTGTTCATTGAAACCCTACAGTATGGAATCAGGCCATTTGGCCCATTGAGTCCACACCAACCCTCCAAACAGCATTCAATCCAGACCCATTCCATCCATGTAACCCTGCATGTTCCATGGCCAATCCACCTAGTCTATACATCCTTGGACACTATGGGCAATTTAGCACAGCTAATCCACCTAACCTGCACATCTTTGGACTGTGGGAGGAGACCCACAGGACACAGAGAGAATGTACAAACTCCACACAGACAGTCACTCAAGGATGGAATTGAATCTGGGTCCGTGCGCTGTGGGGCAGCAGTGCTAACCACTGAGCCATCATGCCACCTCTGCTCATTACATCCATCTGAATTGAAATGTATTTCAGCTGAACATCAAAAACACCAAAATTATAACATTTCATAACAATTGCAAACTCTGTGGATACTTGCCACAAATGCCATCTGTCTTCTTATCTACTTTCTTGGTTTAACATGATAGATCCTGAGCTGATCTTCATACCTTTCATGTTGAATGGTAGGACCTTAAGGAGTGTGGTGGAACAAAGGGACCTTGGAATTCAGGTGCATGGTTCTCTGAAAGGTAGAGAGGACAGTAAAGAAGGCTTTGGCACACTGGTCTTCATCAGTCAGAGCACTGAGTACCAAAGTTGGGAAGTTACGTTACAGTTGCACAGGATATTGGTGAGGCTGCATTTGGATTATTGTGTTCAGTTTTGGTCATCTTGCTAGAGGAAGGATGTCATTAAAGTGGAAAGACTGCAGAAGAAATTTACAAGAACGTTGCCAGGACCCAAGAGTCTGAGTTACAGGGAGAGGTTGGACAAGCTAGGAGTTTTTTCTTTAGAGCATAAGAAACTGAGCGGGGATCTTATAGAAGTGTCTAAGATCATAAGAGGCATGGATAGGGTGAATGCACTCCGTCTTTTTCCCAGGGTTGGGAAATTGAGGACTAGATGGCATCAATTTAAGGTAAGAGGAGAAATAATAAAAGGGATTCTGAGGGGCAACTTTTTTTTACACAGAGGGTGGTACACATATGGAATAAGCTGCCAGCAGAAGTGGTAGAGGCAGGTACACAAACAACATTTAAAAGGCATTTGGACAAGTACATGCATATGAAAGAAGATAATGGGCCAAGTGGAGGGAAATGGGATTAGTGTGGATGGACATTTTGGTTGGCATGGACCAGTTTGGGCCAAAGAGCCTGCATCTGTGCTGTATAACTATATGACCTTACACTTTCTGCATTATCATGTCTTTATTTTTACTTCCATAGCACTGTTCCCAGAATTTCAGTCTGTGGTGAATGAGGATAGCTATTAGTTTGGGGACATCATAGAGTTACAGTTGGTTTTCTAGATCAGTTGGAGAATATTTGCACTGGTAAATGCAATATCAAGCTTGGTTATAATGCATTCCATAGTTGAGCAGTCTGATACAATAACATTAACCACCCAAGTTCTTGCAAAAAAAACTTAGTGAACAAGTTAAAAGGGAGCTGTGCATGCCTGTGGAACCATAAGCCAGCAGCTTCAGAAAGGTGGACAAGGGGAAAAGAAAAGCCCTGTGGTAATGGGTAACTTATTACATAAGCAACTGTGCACTGCCCTCATAACAATATAAGTTCTTTATAATGGTGAAATTTTGTATAACCTTAAAGAATACACATACATGTCTGAAGGAACATCTTATCAGGAAAGTCATTCTGTTTTGATCATGGGAAACTGATCTAATACTAAAGAGATTAAAGATATCATGATGCGTGCCTCTCAGAAATTTTCTGACAACATAGCAATAATCCCTATTCATGGACTATTTAAAAATAGATGCACCTTCACCTCAGTAACCTGTGTTTTTGGCCTAAGCATTTCCATCAGATAAAAGTCATCTATTTTACAAAGCTATAAAGTCCCTGAGTAAAGTCAATTTGAGTACCATTAACTTAATTTCTAATAAATTTAATCCTCCCACTCATGAATCAGAAGTGTTGTTGCTATTGGAATAAAAATTATGATCACCAGAGCAGTACGGAAGATGTAAATATGAGCACAATATGAGATGTAAATATTACCTGTGCCCATACTCCATCAGATTCTGTTCATGCATGAATCCTATGCTCACTGACCTGTTTTGGTTCCTGGTTTGGCAATTCCTTTATTTTCTTTAAGTCCTTATCTGCGTTTTCAGATTTCTCAATGGTTTTACTGCTTCCTATGTCTTCCTATGGTCCTACACTAGTAACATTTTTCCAATTTTAACCTTCCAAGGCATGAGCAAAATTGTGCAGAGTTTCATCTGAATAAACCTGGTGAGCACGAGTGTCTGAGGCAGCTAACAGCTTTGGCCTGGCAGTGCTGCTTACAGCAATTCTTGGGTGTCTACAAAGCCAGCAGAGGTTCACAACAGTACTCCACTTTAAGCTAGGGTGAAAAGAAGTTTAACCTTTTATTTTGTGACTCCCATCAAGAAGTGGAATAAATCAGAAAAACATGGACCTCTTATATGTTGCACCCAACAACCTGCCAAAGTTCATTTGTTATTTCTCCTATCAGGCTTCCAATCTTATAATCA
This sequence comes from Chiloscyllium plagiosum, assembly GCF_037043375.1. Lineage (NCBI taxonomy): Eukaryota > Metazoa > Chordata > Chondrichthyes > Orectolobiformes > Hemiscylliidae > Chiloscyllium > Chiloscyllium plagiosum. Next base: position 100,301,645 of record NW_028270141.1, read on the forward strand.
GACAGCTTTTAAGCATTTTAGGATATTTATGTCACGTTCTAAATAAATAGTAAAGAAACCATTAGCTTAGAATGATTCTGTAAACTTAAAACGCCAACTGAGTTCTCAACATAACTCAAATAATTTTCTGCAAATGATTAAGTTCAGTGTTACGTAATGGTTTGAAATTCAGAACTCTTATGTCTAAGCCCATTCCAATATTGTTCTCCTTAACTGACACAAATTGGATAAGTCATTGGCTGCGCCAATTCTGTGGTCCCTGAATCTCTATTATGCTTGCTGCAATGTTTTTAAATAACATTTCCAAGAATTTTTGCAGGGGGTTCATTTCAACAAGATAAGGGCCCCCAACAACAAAGTAATGACAGATAAAGCTGTTCCAGGAAACTGTGGCTACTTTGTACATAAAGTATAAATTGTGAAGATAAAGTATTTATTTCTAATTCAGTGAATATTTTAATGAAATTTACACTCAAAGCCAGGAACACTGGTGCGAAAGATTGCATTTTCTGGCACTTTGGGCCAGCCACAACTAGCACTCTCTTTTCTGATGCGGCGTATGTGAAATGCATGGTAGAGCCCTTTCTACTCTGCTTCAACAAATGTATTTTAACTCTGAACTCAAAGGGACAACCTACAGTAATAATTGGGAAAAACTTACATTGTTACAAAGTCTGGAATTCGAGAGGAAAATCATATTTTATTTCCATTACTGTTGTTAGAGTCAATTTTATGCAATTAAGATTCAGGCTACACCAATCCAATGTAAGATTGTGATAGCTAACAGAGAAAGGAAATACAATTGCATTAAATTGCATTGTATTTGTAACCAGCTGAAGGAATAGCCAAGTTATTATGCTAATGAGACCCTTCTTTACAGTTAAAAATTCTGCTTTATACATAAGGATAATATTCTTTGTTTCAATTCTGCAGTCCAATAACTATATTCAAAGTCTAAACAATGATCTTGATTTCTATTTGTTAAAGATCCTATATTAATATAAAATTAAAGCAAATATTTCACAATTCTGAAGTAGTTTAATGGCATATATTATGGCATATTCAGCATTTTGAATTGTCAATTTTGCCAATAAAATGCTGATTTTTTTTCCATATGAAAAGATTAAATCAGAATCTCAGATGCATAAAAAACAATATTGAAATTAATCTCACTTATATCTGAAACAAATCTATTTCTCCAATCATTGAGACAATCTCAGGTAAACATGCTTTTAGAAAGGTGATGATTTGGAGATGCCGGTGTTGGACAGGGGTGTACAAAGTTAAAAATCACACAACACCAGGTTATAGTCCAACAGGTTTAATTGGAAGCACATTAGCTTTCGGATAGTGTCACCTGATGAAGGAGCGTCGCTCCGAAAGCTAGTGTGCTTCCAATTAAACCTGTTGGACTATAACCTGGTGTTGTGTGATTTTTAACTTTAGAAGTGTGTACAGATTAAGCAGCAAACAATTCTCACAGTTCTCACAAGACTGAACAACAAGTCACGGTAGCAATTTGTATGTTTAATATAACTTTAAAAAATTGTCAAAATACTCCAATATATTAAAAATGTGTGAACCAATTATATGTATTTTATTTATATAAATATATATATATATATATATAATATAAAGCTGAACATGAGGAAATGTGCCCTTTGCACGTGAAAGAAAAACAACAGTTTTTGTATCGGACAATGGAAGGCAGTTAAATATTAAGGAAATCCACATGTATTACAGCAGACTTTGTGGTTAGGTCAGAATCTGCGAAAAGGATTAATTAACATGTGCATCACAGCTCTTAAAAGGCACCATTCCAAGAGATTTTTTTCCTTTATCTTGTTATTTTAAAAACAAGCAATATTTCACCCAATGATCTAATGTTTTGCGTCCAATGTGATTGCACACTGGAGAATTCTTACATTTCCTTTCTCTACATCACAACAACTTTTCATCAGCCTTTGAGATCTGTCACATTTTAGGGTCATTTTCACTTATTCTCCTTGTTATTGTTTGATAGATGGTTTTCAAGGAATTAATTGACCAATCAATAAGCTGAGATTGCTTTCAGCAGACTATGGTTCTACTTATCTCTCAATAATGTGAACAGTAAATGGGAACATGAGAAGACAAGAACATAAGAAGTTGGAGCAGGATTAGGTAATTCAGCCCTTTCAGCCTGCTCCACTACTTGATATGACCATGGCTGATCTTGTCTTGGCCTCAAACCAATTTTACTGCCCACTGTCCATAACCCTTCAATCCATCACTAATTAAAAATCTATGTCCTCCTTAGACTTATTCAATATCTCAAAATCCATTGAAATTTGGATAGTGAATTTCACAGATTCGTGATCCTAATAAGGAAATAGGAAAGACCGACAGCAAAGAGCATCTCAAACTCTTTTGATGACATTTTCATGCAGAATTGTTAGTTATATAATATTAAATAAGTTTTATAAAAAAGATAACTAGGTACAACAACTCCAGAAGTAAAACTTAGGTTATTTATCCAGTACATAGCACATGAAATAGGATCTATGGATGGGGGGAGGGTAATAAACTGGGCAGACTCCCCAACCCATAAACTCCCGTCACCCATCTCCAACACTCACCGTCCTAGTCCCCTCCCTCTGGTTTCTTACTTGCAGTCAACCTGTTCATTGAGAATTGTTGATGTGACATCAGTTGTCTTATTCCCTCTGCACTTACTGATCTCGCTGCTCTCAGGTTCAACTCTGACTTTGTAATCAAACCTGCTGACAAGGTTGGTGCTGTTGTTGTATGGAATATTGGAAGATTGATCTTTACCTTAACAAGGCTGAGCGCCAACTCTCAAACACCTCCTGCTATCTCCCCTGGTCCATCACCCACCATAAAACATCAGATTTTTCTGCCCACCACTGTAAACATCATCATCATCATCATTTGGGGACCTCCCCATAACAGTCTACCTTACATACACAGCCCACTCTTACCTTCTTCCCAAAATCCCCACTCAGGACTGCCTGTGTAGAGCCATTGTTTCTGCCTGTTCTTGCCCCACGTAACTATCTTTTCCTACCCTGACTCAATTTTTTTCTCCCCTTGTCCAGTTCCTCTCCGTTTTCATCTGAGATTCTTCTGATGTTTTGCATCGGTTTCAAAACTTCCAGTTTGCAGGCACCAGCCATCTCCTCTTCACCACAATTGTTCCATCCCTGTACACGCTCAACCCCATCAGGATGGGCCACATTCTGTCCACAAAAATGACCCTGGGCTTCCAGTTTCTTCCACTTTAACACACCACCGTGTTCCCATGGCAACAATCCTGTCTTGGGCTTGCTGCAGTGCTCCAGTAATGCTCAACACAAGCTGGAGAAAGAATCCCTCAATCTTCCGTCTTGATACATTACCTTAGGACTAACAAGGATTTTTAAAATAATTCCAGAACATGAACAGTCCTCCATGTTTGTTACCTGGCCCCTCCCCAGCCAGAGGTCCTGATTTGTCAGGGTTTCTCCCAGCACATCCGGCCCATTTCCCAACATTTATTTCTCTCTCAGCTTATCATCAGCAATCTCTTTGCTTAGCTATCCCTGTTTTCTCTCTCTCTGGATACCGTTCATGTACTCTACTCACACCCACACACCTGCCATTATCAGTGTAAACATCACCCCATCCCAGCTATTTTCAATTCTGACAAAGGATCACTGGTCTCACAGCATTAACTTGGCTTTTCCCTCTACAAATCTGTCAGACCTGTCGAGTTTCTCCAGTAATTTCAGACATCCAGCTTCCGCAATATTTTCTTTGTATTTTCCCATAGGTCTGTTTCTTAATGCCAGTTCACTGATCAGTTCTTCATCATGGTACAAGCTCCATTTAATGCTGCCCAGCACTGACACATTGCTACAATCACTTATTAGTAATCTTCTTTTGATCTGCCTTCATGTGTTATAGCAAGATCTTAAGGTGGTCATATTGATTTACGTCAGATACTTTTTATACACAGCAGTACTAAGTGCTTCTTTTATGCACATAGATATTAAGTCAAGCAGGTCCTTACACTATCCTAGTTGGGGAAAAAGAATCATGTGCACACGTACACTCTTGTTATTATGCCAATAGTTACCTGGATTGTCTCTGTACTGTCTAATCCCATAAAGTTTATCACTCTGAATACCTTTATTCCAGCTCTTATTTATTATTGGCCCAGATCAACTTTCTTGAAATCAGTTACGTGGGACCAAAAAGAAATCTGATGATTCAAAACGTTTCATGCATGCTGAGTTATTCAATTAATTAGATTACTCAATAGACGTAAATATTATTTTGATGTGAATTTTCGCAAAGCGACAAAGTGGACATATATGACCAAAAAAAATCTTGTTTGACAACATACAGATTAAAAGAAAAACACTAATTTGTCAAAATAATGTGTTTTGTGAGTGTCCTGATATGTTTTGGACTGCAAGGAAGTTGCCAAAACTGTACGTCATGATGTCAGGAAGTACGCATGTGAAGGGGGGAGGTAAGGGAACTAGCTGTAGCTTCCTTTTATGTATAAACAAGCTTTCTAGTTTCTTTAACTTGTAACCTGAAAATATATTGCAGGAGTTTGATTTTCAAAAAATGTAAACTGAATGTCAGAACTAATGGCAAATTATTTACACCATCCAACAGTCGTGACTGTTCAATTTAATAGTCACAAGATTTGTATGTAAAAGTGTGTGACATTTAAAAAATGGTTATTCACACATTCAGGAAAATTTAAAATAAACAACACTTCAAACTGGAAATGATAGGAAAGAACTCTCTTGCATCTCTGGCTTTTGTTTTGCAGAATTTAAAAACAAATCACACCAATACTGAATCTATAAAGGAACTTGTGGCAAAGTGGTTACTTTATTCAAGAAGGTAGATTCAAATCTCACCCAGACTATTCAGAATAAGATTCTGTCAGGAGTATTAAAGGGCCAATAGAAAATGAGTTTGTTCAGTCTTGATCCAACTCCCTGTGGGTTCAGATGAATAGCCAGAACTGCACATAATTTAACACAAATTGGCACTTTCATTCAGTGGGTCACAGAGATGGCCAGTGTGGGAAATTATAAAATAAATCACACTGGTGCAATAGAAGGTGATCTGAATTTGGAATTGTAGCATACAGTTGAAGAATGTTTTCGGGAATGTTATTGTACCCTTTTTTATGATATTACTGGGGATAGGCTGAAATGAGGATTTTTGAAATGTCACTAACAAAACTAGTATTTACTGGTCATCCTTAGTTGAGTGTCTCAGTAGGCCTCCTCCAACTCAATTTAAGAGCCAACCACACATAGAATGGGTAAAGATTGCACATTTCATTCCTGAAAGGTTATTAGTGAACCAGTTGAGCTTTTAAAACAAGCTAGAGTTATTTCTATTAAGCCTGAGTTTTCAGATTTTTAAATTGCTTTCAAATTCTCAAACTGCTGTGTTGAAAATAAACTCAAATATTTATCATTAGTCTAAGACTTTAGATTACTCATTTAGTAACTGTTATATTACCATTCCTTCAGCAGTTTTCCATAATCCACGGTGAATAGTTGGAGAATTACTGGTTTATTATTAACAGGACTGGTTTCTATGCAGAGTTCAGAATTTTCTGTCTTCATCAGGCCCAAAAATGTATGACAGTTCAATGTCTTTTACATTATATCAGAAGATAGAATTCTGACAGACCTTTGCAGTGGTCTTCATTTCCTAAGTTTGTAGTTAAGTCTCAATTTTTAGAGGTGTTTCTTAACACCTTTAACTGCAATATTTAAACATTTATTTAAATATTTAATTATGAATTCTCTTCATGAAGTGTGAAACACAACTATCTCACCCTTCCTTTTTTGCTAAAATGCTTGGAGCAACCATGAGATAAAGAAAATAGAGATTATTTAAATAAACTCTTATCTGATTAAGATTGTAATTTTGAAGTGTTGCTACAGTAGGCAAAGAGTTACAAGATACCAAAAATAGTTGTAAACATATTAACTTGAAAGGGAACACAACCCATGAGTGCTGTGGGAACAAGTTAAAAAATACTTTCTCAAAACCAACAAGATCAATAAATTGCTCCATTAAATTATGCAATATTGCATGGACATTAATAGACTGGAATTTAAGTTCAATCTAACAGAAATCACATGATGTCGGGGAGATTTTTGAGGTTTTGACATTTTTTGTCTTCCTCCAAACTCTATGTCATTTACTATCCTGGTGAATGACTAGTCAGATTATCTTTATTCAGCTGCTCTCTTTCTATTGAGATGGCCCTGGGGAGTGAGAAGACTAGCCCCAGGCCATCATCTCATCTATTGTCGGTCTTTCCAGGAGTTGAGCCTGGTTTACAATTGGCACCTCCTCACAGCAGAGTAACTAATATTGGTAGCAATAACATAGAAGCATCCCATTACTGTATGATGTCATGTGATTTTGTGTTAAAGACGCAAAGCTAGAGGACTTTTAAAGTATGCATGTTTAGTTTCCCTTCACATATAATGCAATACCTCTACCAATGCTCACTTAGTTTGTTCAGACATTTAAAAAATCTATATTTTTATACAAAGAGAAGTGTAAACCACCAGAGCACTTTTTAGTGGCACTCCAGGGTTTGACTTCCAGTCTCACTCTAGACAGCCCTGATGTGAGCCCAGAAAGGTCCGGCTCACACCACCTGAGTTTGAGACTGCCACAGATTATACCTAATGTAGAGTGCAAACAATTAGGAGTGAGATTTCCTTACAGAGTTGCGAGTTTGCATGCCAGCTGAAGGACCACCAAGGGACTGACAGTGTCCATCTAGGTAAGGTGTGCTGAACTACACACAAATCAGGCCTTATGCTGGACCTGATTGTCCAGAGGCTGGGGCAGAATGTCCTAAGCAATGACTGCTACTGGTCAGTCAGTAGCATCAGGGAGGAGACCGGGGTTATGAAGGAAGGGCACCCCCAATCCCAGGACTGTGTAGGAACCAAAGATAAGGGGGAGGGGAGGTGGGGGTGAAGTGCAGACAGGAAAAGTGTTTAATGGGTGAGGGCAGTGGGGAGAGGGAGTGAAATGTGGAGAGCAAGGGAGTGGAGGGCTGAAGCAGGAACCTTGTGCCCAATGTCCAGTCCCTTGCTCAGGCAATAATTAGCTTTGAGTGAAGGATTTCCCCTTACAGATCCCCCCACCCCAAAACTTAATGCAGATGACTTACAAAGTTGACCTGTCATTCACAGCTCACTTGCACTTTGGTTAATCTCGCTGGTGCCACACTGAGCCCTTTAAAGTGGCCCTTAACCCGTCACTTAAGATCTTCAATTGGCTCTTGGGTGGGAAGGTCAACCAGGGGCCTTCACACCCAGAACTTAATTCTGGGGAGGTGGAGAATAGTCCATGAATCTCTGACTAAAACACCTGCCTCACCTCCAAGCTCTCCAGCTTCAGGAGCAGATTATCCCCTGGGTTTAAGAGGTGCTCATTGCGTAAATGATCAATCATTTAATAAGACCTTATTAAATGTCTAGGAAGTGATGCCACAGTATATATGGCAATTACAAGTTGGAACTCTCTGTGGGGGAGGATCAGAATTGGTGCTAAGTGCTGTAGCACAGTACAAACACTGTAATCACCATGCCTCCGCCCGCACCCCCTCCGGACAGTCTGGTCCAGCAGCAACCCATACAGTACTCTCATATCAGTAGCTACAGTGTAAACACACCCTTAGCTCTGCATCATCTGACGACCTATTGATAATGGCCATCCCCTGACAACAAAAAGTTGAAGGGTTTTCAATTCTCGATTTTTTTCTGAACGGTTAAGTTTATAAATTCACCCTATCGCAGAGACACGGCGCCTCACGCTATTCACACACACAGTTCTATAAAATAAACTCCGCTCGTTGTATTATATTCAACCATGTATTCCGCAAGTTAGCAAAAGAAAAAGTTTATGTATGAATCACCATTCTGTACTGGGGGGGGGGGGGGGTGGGGGGTTAGGAATTCTAGTGTACCCAGCGTGTGCGCCTAAAGAGGGCAAATCGACAGCGAACCACAGTGCTCTGAGTAAACCCCCACTTCACTACCTAGCGCACTACAGAACAAACTAAACACGAGAAAAATTTCGCACAGTCGTGCGGAGGAGAACAATCGTGGAACAGGGAGACAGTTCTTGCTTGAAGGGTGGCCTCAGACTGCTCCTGACTCAGCGGAGGCACAGACCCACAGCAGGACCTTCTGACTTTAAAACTACGAATAGCGCCGAGCCAGAGCCATCGCCGCCGCTGGCCCAGGTCCCTCAGATACAGCTTTTACAGTCATCTGTTGATCTTGTCATCCGGGCAGATGCATTCCCCTGGAAGCCTGACAAATCCACAAATTCAACTGCAAACCTGTTCAGACGTCACTTCAAAAAGCAATCGGCAGCAATAACACAGACCCCCCCCCCCCCCCCCCCAACATACACAAGAAAAGCACAACAACAAATGCATATTTACTTGCCTCTCCTTCACCTTGAAGCTTTTCCACAATACGTACCTCAACCATTAAACAAGACATTTAACCATAGTGGCAGTCTGGTGACCCGGGAATGCTTTGCAATCTCTAAGTGGTGCGGATCGTTCATGAAGACTCGCTCTGCAGGATCCAGCAACTGCATCCAGGATGGAAAAGCTCACACGGACAGACAGACACACTCACACCTCCCCAAATACAGTAATTCACAGGAAAAAAATAACAAATCAGCGGACACCGACTGACTCCAGGAAAACACAAGCTCCGCCAGTGTCTCTTGTTGCTTCTATTTTCTCTCTCTCTCTCTCTGTGTCTCACTTGTTTGAATCTTCTCCCCACCCCCCTCCCCCTTTATTGCTGTCAGGAGAAGGAGCGAGCAGGGACGCTGTGCAAGCGAAGCCCTGTCTGGGTGGACAGGACACACACATACACACCATGTGAGGTAGGTGTGCAGGAACAGGGAAACAGGCACAGACAGAGAGAGAGGGGGCAGCTCCAGCTCTTGCTCACTGCGGGGTGGAGCGAGTGACGCTGGGCGAGTGGCGGGCCCTGCCCACATCAGCCGCATGTCCCCTTCTCCCTGCAGTGAGTTTCCAGCCTCCAGCACCGCCCGCTCTGCTTACATTAACCAACTCCGCTCACAGGAATCAGTGATAGCTTTTCTAAAAACAACAGTCCTTGTGCCCTTTACACCTTTTTCTCTTGAATTGCTCGGCTGCCTCCTGATCATTTTTTTAAAGAAACAATCATCACTTGGGTTTGTAGAGCTGTACAGACAGCAGACTTTGCTTTCGGTGTGGTTAACACACTGGCCAAAGATTTTTCATTCAGCAATCCAAGTAAAGCTTGGGGTTGGGACACAAGGTAACATTTCAGGTCTGTGATCTTTCATGAGAACACACATCTGAAAGGTTCATTTTCTCCCCACAAATTCTTCCAGGTCTGCCGAGTATTTCCAACATCTTCGGATTTTATTTCATATCTTCAGTACATAGAATGTTTTGCTTTTTCACCCTGTTACATCTTCTGATTGTCTTTTGGTTCTGAGCTGTTTGAAATTGTCACACTTCAGACTTGGCATCATGAAAGCTCTTCTTATCTAGATCTAGATTAACATATGAGGAACGGCTGAGGATCCTGGGATTGTATTCATTGGAGTTTAGAAGATTAAGGGGAGATCTAATAGAAATTTACAAGATAATACATGGCTTGGAAAGGATGGACGCTACAAAATTGTTTCCGTTAGGTGAGGAGACTACGACCCATGGACACAGCCTTAGAATTAGAGGGGGTAAATTCAGAACAGAAATGCGGAGACATTTCTTCAGCCAGAGAGTGGTGGGCCTGTGGAATTCATTACCGCGGAGTGCAGTGGAGGCCGGGACGCTAAATGTCTTCAAGGCAGATTGATAAATTCTTGATGTCACAAGGAATTAAGGACTATGGGGAGAATGCGGGTAAGTGTTGAAATGCCCATCAGCCATGATTAAATGGCGGAGTGGACTCGATGGGCCGAATGGCCTTACTTCCACTCCTATGTCTTATGGTCTTATCTACCTTTGGATGCTGCCTGGCTCAGAGACCTCCTTAGGATGTGTTGGATTAGCAATGAAGTTGAACAGTCCACTGCAGCCATGAATATGGCCAGGCTGGAAAACTTGCACAGAAAATTGGATCCTGGCTATTGCATTACCAACTTGTATTGACACTAAAGTACTATATTACATACACAAAGAAAGTTTTTTTGTGGGCAAAGGAAAGAGATAGCTATCTTCTGCAACAGATTTTTAGCATTTCAAAAATTATTAGTTTAAGCACTAAATTTTTTTTTTCTCAAAAATGTATCATTCCATGAAGATTTTTATTCCAGCTTTGAGTGTGTTGCCTGTTAAATTCAGCACATACATCCTTTATGTTTCCACACCATGAACCTTCTGTGATTCACAAAGTAGAAAAAATATCCTTCAACCTTGTTTGATTAGATTCCCTACAGTGTGGAAACAGGTCCTTCAGCCCAACCAGTCCATACCCACCCTCTGAAGAGTAACCCATTTCCCTCTGACTAATGCACCTAACACCATGGGCAATTTACCTGACCTGCACATCTTTGGACTGTGGGAGGAAACCCATGCTCACACAGGGAGAATGTGCAAACTCCACACAGACGGTCACCTGAGGCTGGAATTGAACCTGGGACCCGAGTGCTGTGAGGCAGCAGTGCTAATCACTGAGTCACCATGCCACCGTAGAATATGGGACGCTTCATGAATTTGTGTGTCACCCTTGTGCAGTAGCCATGTTAATCTTCTCCGTATCGTTCCAATTTTATTATCTGTGCTACCGAAGCGATCACATAAACAAATGGGAATAGCCACTTAGCTGAAAACACCACAATGTATTTTCAGATCCTGTCTCAGAGATACTAGCCTCTTAACAACACACCTATAGAATGCGACTCATGTAAATCAATAGAGTGGAGTTAGACAATAAACAATAGGTGCGGGAGTAGGCCATTCAGCCCTTCGAGCCTGCACCGCCATTCAATATGATCATGGCTGATCATTCCTAATCAGTATCCTCTTCCTGCCTTATCTCCATAACCCTTGATTCCACTATCTTTGAGAGCTCTATCCAACTCTTTCTTAAATGAATCCAGAGACTGGGCCTCCACTGCCCTCTGGGGTAGAGCATTCCACACAGCCACCACTCTCTGGGTGAAGAAGTTTCTTCTCATCTCTGTCCTAAATGGTCTACCCCATACTTTAAAGCTGTGTCCTCTGATTCAGCACTCACTCATCAGCGGAAACATGTTTCCTGCTGCCAGAGTGTCCAATCCTTTCATAATCTTATATGTCTCAATCAGATCCCCTCTCAGTCTTCTAAACTCAAGGGTATACAAGCCCAGTCACTTCAGTCTTTCAGTGTAAGGTAATCCTGCCATTCCAGGAATTGACCTCGTGAACCTACACTGTACACCCTCAATAGCCAGAATGTCTTTCCTCAAATTTGGAGACCAGAACTGCACACAGTACTCCAGGTGTGGTCTCACCAGGGCCCTGTACAGCTGCAGAGGCACCTCTTTGCTTCTATACTCAATCCCTCTTGTTATGAAGGCCAGCATGCTATTAGCCTTCTTCCCTACCAGCTGTACCTGCATACTTACCTTCATTGACTGGTGTACAAGAACACCCAGATCTCTCTGTACTGCCCCTTTACCTAAATTGATTCCATTGAGGTAGTAATCTGCCTTCCTGTTCTTGCCACCAAAGTGGATAACCATACATTTATCGACATTAAACTGCATCTGCCATGCATCTGCCCACTCACCTAACTTGTCCAGGTCACCCTGTAATCTCCTAACATCCTCCTCACATTTTAACCTGCCACCCAGCTTTGTATCATCAGCAAATTTGCTAATGTTATTACTGATACCATCTTCTATATCATTAACATATATTGTAAAAAGCTGCGGTCCCAGCACGGATCCCTGCGGTATCCCACTGGTCACTGCCTGCCATTCCGAAATGGAGCTGTTTATCACTACCCATTGTTTCCTATCAGCCAACCAATTTTCAATCCAATCTAGTACTTTGCTCCCAATACCATGCACCCTAATTTTACTCACTAACCTCCTGTGTGTGTCTTTATTAAAAGCTTTCTGAAAGTCCAGGTACACTACATCTACTGGATCTCCCTCGTCTATCTTCAGAGTTACATCCTCAAAAAATTCAAGAAGATTAGTCAAGCATGATTTCCCCTTCATAAATCCATGCTGACTCTGTCCTAACCTGTTACTACTATCCAGATGTGCCGTAATTTCATCCTTTATAATAGACTCCAGCATCTTTCCCACCACTGAGGTCAGACTAACTGGTCTATAATTTCCTGCTTTCTCTCTCCCACCTTTCTTAAAAAGTGGTATAACATTAGCCACCCTCCAATCCTCAGGAACCGACCCCGAATCTATCGAACTCTGGCAAATAATCACCAACGCATCCACGATTTCCCGAGCCACCTCCTTCAGTACCCTGGGATGTAGACCATCAGGCCCCAGAGACTTTTTAACCTTCAGACCTAACAGTCTCTCCAACACCAAATCCTGGCAAATATAAATTCCCTTAAGTTCAGGTCCTTCAGCCACTGTTACCTCAGGGAGATTGCTTGTGTCTTCCCCAGTGAACACAGATCTGAAGTACCCATTTAATTCTTCTGCCATTTCTTTGTTCCCCGTAATATATTCCCCTGCTTCTGTCTTCAAGGGCCCAATTTTAGTCCTAACCATTTTTTTTGCCTTGCATATACCTAAAAAAGCTTTTACTATCCTCCTTTATATTATTGGCCAGTTTACCTTTGTACCTCATTTTTCCTCTGCGTATTTCCTTCTTAGTAATCCTCTGTTGCTCTTTAAAACTAATGTCCTAAAAAATGTATTCCATTCAATGAATGTTGTTCTTTACAAAATAAAAACTGAAAGAACTGTTGATGCTGTAAATCAGAAACAAAAGCAGAAATTATTGGAAATGCTCAGCAGGTCTGGCAGCATCTGTGAAGATAAATCAGTGTTAATGTTTCATGTTCAGTGACCCAAAACATTAGTTCTGATTTTTCTTCACACCTTTCAGTATCTCTAGAACATAGACATCTTCTCAGTTTCTTCCTAAATAAAATTCAAGGATTCAATTTCTTCAATGTTGCTTGACTCTAGGAAATAGACACTTGTTCCCAGATCATAAAAACATCTTCTGACATCTCCCATAACATGAACCCAGCTTCCATTGCAGCCATTTCCTAGTTCACCGCTCCTTTGATCCAATATTTATGATCCACTCCACTTCTCCCACAGGCCAAACACACTGCTCAAAGATAGAAGAGATTCCTATCCCCCACAAGTGCCCTATTATTCCAAGTCATAGGAACAGAACCTCTTATTTTCCCTACATGCCATAAATTCCAAACTGGACTTTTATATTTTTGATGCATTCCATATTCTAATATAGCGAATTAAAGTCACAGATTCTACTTGAAAATGAACTACTCAATTAACTGTGAAGTGCTTTGAGAATGTTCTGATGTCTACAAAAGGTACAATAGAAACACAAAATCTTGCTTTATCAGTCATTCTATACCTGTCTTAGTAACTGAAATTTTGATAATTAATAAGCTTATAAATTAAATTTTAAAATTAAAACATCACAAACTATAGATTTTACAACGACACGATTACATTTCCATTGAATTCTCTTTTTATTCTTTTCGATCAATGTTCTTATCTAAAAGTCTGAGGCTCTCCTGAGTGCCTTGAATCTAACCGAATGTTTTTATCAAATGCAATATAAATTTAAAAACACAAAAATGTCACTGACTGAATTATGGCTGCCTATTCTATTTTTTTTCTGTCAAACAGATTTTCCAAGGGTTAATTGAAACCCAATTCTTTTTTCCCCCAGTTATGATTGAGACAATAAACAGTGAATGCTCATTGGTTTACTTATTTCAGAACCATCTTGTAAAGAACAATAACAGAAGTTGCTGGAAAAGCTCAGCAATCTGGCAGCATGTTTGCCAGCAGGGGCTTTCATCACTTCTTAAAATCAAATAGAATTTGACATATTAGGACAGTTCCACACCAACCTTCATCTAATGGCCTGGCAGAAAGAGTGGTCCAAAGTTTGAAGATTGGACTGAAGAGGCAACATATTGCCTCACTACATGCCAAACTGTCATGGTTTGATTATAGGACAACCTATAAATAGCACTAGCAGAGTTGCTAATGGCTAGAAGACTCTACATCAGGTTAAGCCTGATCTTCCCGGACCTGAAGGGGGGAGGGTGAAATGGCATCAGGAATACCAGTGTAAAATCCAAAATTCTACCAGGCAAGAGAGGTAATTTGATACAGGGGACAAAGTTTGGTACAAGAATCATGGAAATAGCCCTGCATGGGTAAGAGGCATGAACGACATGAGATCAGGATAAGCGACTTATAAAGTTTGGTGCAATAGCCCTGAATAAGCACATGGACCATTTGCAAGCTGCAGATTCACAGGGAGTAAAACTTGCCCTGATTCTTGGAGCCGTCAAAAAAACTTCAGGGGCCCATTGATTCACTCTCTGCATTAAACATTGTCGAATTCTCTGAATCAGAAATAGACAACTTGGAAGATTTTGGAGATGTGTAGCTCAGATTGTGGATCAGGTTGTAGGTTTGCTCACTGAGCTGGTGGGTTTGTTGCTCAGATGTTTCGTCACTGTGCTAGGTTACATTGTCATTGAGCCTCCAGTGAAGCAATGATGGAAGTAGCCACCTTGAAGCTTCTGCCTCTGGGAGAAGGAAGTGAAAGTCTATCGAGGTGCTTCAGGCACAAGAAGTGAGCTACCATTCATTACACGCCTCCCATATCGGCTTGCAAGTTGGAAGAACCTGACCCGAGGCTCTTAAAGGAATCAGACAAGCCCATGACCTTGGACTCAGAGAGGGAGGGATGTGGTGATTATAATGATGTCAGCCAGGTCGACCTCATAGAATATGAGTTCCCCGATTGGGGCTGTTAATCTTGTCCAAATGGGAGCCCTGGATCAAAAGGATGAATGTCAGGAGTATTGGGCCCCTGAATGCCTGACTCAGTGAGAGACAGTACCATTGTCAAAGCTAGTTATTTGTAAATAACGGGTGACTAGTGAAAGGATGCTGGCCTAAGGAGTTATTTCAGAACTAATAATATACTGGGGGATTTGTCATGGCGATTGAGAAGTATCAGGTCTCTCAAGACCTGATAAAATTGACAAGAACCTGGCCATTGAATTCAAATTTGCTTCCTTTTAAAAATGAAAACCTGCTTTTGCAAACTGTTTAGTGCCAATATGCTTGCTTGCACCATCCAATTCTCTCACAGAATCCAAACTTTTTTAAGTCTTTATTTTACACCTTTCTCCTTTGATACCAGTGTGGGAAGGGAAACACGTATGTCCTCAGTCAATGCTCATAAGCTCCCTGATGGGCTATGAACAAACTTCAGGGGAGCAGTTTTGAATTTTTCAACTGGCAGCCATGAGGAACACACTGGGACATGCTAGGGCCAATATAGGGTACTGTCAGGACCGGTGCTTGGTTGCCAGCTACTTGGAATATATAATCAATGATCTACCTGAGGGAATTAACTGTAATAACTCTAAGTTTGCACATGACACAAAGCTGTGTGGGAGGAACAACTTTGAGGCAGATGTGCAGATGTTGCAGTGTGATTTGGACAAGTTGATTGAGAGAGCAAATACACGACAGATGAAAAAGTATAATGTGAATGAGTGTGAGGTTATCAACTTCGGTAACGAAAACAGGAAGGCAGATTATTAACTGAACAGCAATAGCTTGGGAAGGTGAGAGGTGTTCCGAGACCTGGATGTCCTTGTACACCAGCTTACTGAAAGTAAACAGATAGGTGCAGCGATCATGAGAAAGGCAAATGGTAAGTTGGTTTTCATTGCAGGGGATTTAAGTACAGGAACAGTGATGTCTTGCTACAGTTGTACAGGTCTTCAGTGAGCTCACACCTGTAATATTATGTAGGGTTTTGGTCGCCTTTTCTGAAGAAAAATGTTCTGGTTATAGAGAGAGCGCAACAAAGGTTTACCAGATTGATTCCTGCACTGACAGGATTGATGTTTGAAGAGACACTGGATCGGTTAAGACTATATTTACTGGCATTCAGAAGAATGAGAGGGAATCTCACATGTTAATCTGGTCCAATCAAGGAGCCCTGGATCAAAAGGATGTATGTCAGAAATATTGGACCCCTAAATGCCTGACTCATTGAGAGTCACAGAAACCTATAAAATTCTAAGAGGGCTAGGTGGGGTAAATGCAGTAAGGATGTTCCCGATGGCCAGGAAGTCCAAAACCACGGATCACAGTTTAAGGGTTTGGGGTCGGAACTGAGAAGAGTAGAAATGTCTTCACCCAGAGAGTGTGAGCCTATGGAATTCTCTGTTACAGAAGGCAGTTGAGGCCAAAACATTGACTGAATAGTTAGATATAGTTCTTAGAATTAAAGGGAATAAATGGTGTGGGAGAGAATGTGGGAAGGTCATTGAGTTGAATGATCAACCATGATCATATTGAATGGTGGAGGAGGCTTGAAGGGCTGGATGGCCTACTCCCTGCTCCTATTTTCTATGTTTTCTTACAGTTTTCCCTAATTGTTAATTAACTGTATAGTTCTCTACTAAGACAATAAAGAATTGCAAGATAAAGAAATGTATGGCATCAGATTCTAATTATTAATATTGTCTCAAATGACTCATTGATAAATCTAAATGTCCCTAAGAGTTCCAGAATCTATCAATGTATTTTTGTTAAACGAGCTAACTGTTAAAGTCCTTCCCTTTCATTTAGGTTTACTTGTTAAATTCTCCGTCACCATGTCCTCTCCCCCCTCCCCTCACTCTAATGAGACTGTCTGTCCTTCCAGTCTGGCAGTTAGACACACCATTTTTCTGCCATTCTCACACTCCAAGCACTTAATCTGCGCTCAACTACCTCCCCCCCGTCTCCACTGTAGCATAAATGCTGTCCCCTCCACACTTCACGTCAGCTCTGATGGAGAGTCATCTAAACTCAAAATGTTAGCTTACTGTCTTTCTATTGATGCAGCTGGACCCACTGTGATCTCCAGAATTTTTTGTTTTCAGTACAGATTCCCTCATCTGCAGTCATTTGTTCCTACTTGATAAAATGTGATCTCTGTGATTGCTGTTGTAGAGTATAAGCTAACTAAAAGTCACTTGGAAAGACAGTATTGCCTTCTTTTATTCTCCAGAGAGATAGGAGCTGCACTACCAAAAAAAAACGTTACCACTGCCCTAAATCTACACACAGTAGGTTTCTTCACAAATTATTACATAAAGCTAGTGATACAACTTAATTCCAATGTAATGTATGCACATAGCCAGTCTACATACTTTAGAAAGACATAACCAAAACACGTGTCTTCAAACTAAAGCTGTTCCACTTCAAAGTGACTGTACAGTTTATATGGAGTCATAAATAAAAAATATCTCTTTTACCACTGAGTTATGGTAGCCTGGGGCCAGATGGTTAATCTCACTCAACAGCAGCAACACAGAACAGACAGAGGCTAACATGATGCCAGAGTCTTATATTCACCACAATAGAATATAATGGATTATTAATATCTTGTTTGCTTGGTAATTACACAAGTTGAAAAATAAAATTCAATCCTACGGAGTGAGCAGGATAAATGGGACCTGACTGTAAATTGAATAAAGGTTGCAACAGGGGGAGCTTTCTGGTCAGCAGCAGACCAGAGAAGCACAGACAGGGATTGCAAGGGGCCAAAGGTATTACCCAAGATATTGCATTCACTGAACAAGAGTTAGGTAACTGCAAATGACAGAGCACCAATGGCGGTGCCAATCGGATAGTTTTGGATATTTGCACTCTGGTCCAATGGACTGATGCTTTGTAGCCCTATTTGGTAGATAACTATCATCCTTAGTTTCTGCACATTCAGGTCATTTCAGGGATCAGATGTGGACCAGCTTGGTATCTCACACTCAGCAGCTTATCACATCATTGGGTAAACTGACGTCTGCGGCCTTCTTCCACAGGGTGGGAGAATAAGTCAATTTTGAGCCAGATGCACCATTGCAGAGGTTTTATCCATTGATAGTTTCCCAACAGCTCATTGATTGCACCCTCGTAGCCTTCAAGGCATTGACGAACAAGCCATCCAGGAAAGGACTACACTCACTGAATATGCTGCTGGTCTGTGACCACAGGAAGTATATCTTGCATGTCTGCAAATGATTCCCATTGTGAGAGTCATCTTCACGTTAACTTCAGACTCTGGGAGTTGCTAGGCAACTGGAGATATCTCCTGAGGAAGTGACTTTTGACAGCTGCATAGTGCCCAGACACAGATACAGAGATGCTAGAATCATCAAAAGTCATTTCCTAAAGCATATCTGCAACTTGTAGACCTTTGGCATTTGCCATTGCCTTGTGTGGTACTCTCCAATCTAAGCCAGCCTGGGTAACTCATATTGAGCTTGCTTGCTGCGTGCTGCACAGCATGACTATACAAAGAGGCCTGGACCTGGAGCTGGATCAAGAGGAGTTCCTGGAACATCATTCTTCCTACGGTGAGACTGGAGAGGAAAAAGCAAAGAAGAACGAAGAAGATTTTGCAGAAAAACCTGTGCCCATGCTTTGGCAGAGGACAGCTGAGGCCATCCTAGGGATGACAGCAATTGACAGGAGACCTGACTGCCAGAGCCCTGTTGGTTCAGCAACGGTTTACTTGACCTTACTGGTCTATGACAGATCAGTTCTCTACTCACCCTCCATCAGAGCGAGAAGAATCGCATTGCTACTCAGTGACATGGGACCACCATGAAACTGAACTGATCTGCTCCCATGATCTGAAGACAACAAATGCTGGAGATCACAGCGAGTCAGGCAGCATTCATGGAGAGACAGCAAGCTACTGTTTTGATTCTAGATGATTCTTCATCAGCGCTGAAGTAAAGCGTAGAGGGGACAGAATTTATGCGATAGTTCTGAGAGGGAGGGGGGTGTTTGGTACTGGGGGTACTGGGTGTAGGGTGCCAGTGAAGATCCTCCCATGTTCTCTGTGTCATTTTCCTCAAGAAGCCTTACAAGCATACAAGTCTGATTTAAATATAGAGAACAAGACTAGTATTTATATCACACCTTTAATAATCAGAGGAAGTCACAATGTATTTAGCAGCCAATGAAATATATTTTGAAGCATAGTTGCTGGTTAATTCACACTCAGCAAACTCTCATGAACAGTTATGTGATAATGATCAGATAAATGTTTTAGGTCGTGATTGAGGGATAAACATTGGCCAAGGCACTGGGTAATAATCCCTTTGCTTTTCTTCGAAATAGTACTGTGGGATCTTTTTGTGGCAAATTAAATGGCAGAGGAGGCTTGAGGAGTTGAATGAATTGAACTCCTGCTTCTAATTTATGTGTTTGTATATTTGTATGTTCTGCAGATGGGAACTGAAAGTTGTCAGATTGGTTTCAAAATGTTTTCATGCAAATCAGTTGTTCTTTCTGAACACTTTGTACATTCATTCAAAATATAGTTTAATGTATTGGCAGGGCAGACCATGCTCCCTGCATCGTAAAAATATTTAAAATTTAATGATAGGGAATGGAGCCATGCTTTTGTGTAATAGAATGCTCTTTTCTGGCCAGGAAATTTTGAATTGCAAAATCCAAAACCAAGCTATGCGAATCATGCATTGCCTAGCTGGAACCTATACAGTACTGGAGCTACTGGTCTCCACCCTAACCTACAAGTTGAAACAAATTGCTGTCTGGAAGATGTTAGCGCAAACAAACCTGACCACAATGAACGAACTGCTTTAATAAAATAGCACAGACTTATCCTCACCAATCTATCTGTTGCAGATGCATCTGTCCATGGCAGTATTGATTTGAATGACCAGTCATTGTGGAGAGAAAATGCTATATTTACATTGAGGGTATCCTCCATCACATTGTGTGGCACTACCACCATATAAAATGGAACAGATATTGAACAGATCTAATAGCTCAAATCTGGGCATCCACGAGGCACTGTGAGCCATCAGCAGATGCAGAATTGTCTTCAACCACAATCTTCAACCTCATGTGCTAGCATTTCCCTCACATATTCAAGTAGTGGATAATGGCTTCATGAAAGTGCAGGAGTGCATTTCAGGCACAGTACAAGCCATTCCTAAAAAAAGAGATGTCAACCTGGTGAAGCTGAGTGATCTCACAGTCAATGGACCAGATCTACACTCTTCAGTTCTACCAGGTTGAGTCATGAGTAATGGTGGATAATTAAATTCCTCACTGGCAGATTAGACTCTGCAATGATGGGGGAACCCGAACATCAACACAAAAGATAAAGCTAAAACATTTGCATAAATCTTTAATCAGAAGTGCCAAGTGGATAATCTTTCTTGATCTGACCCAGAGGCCCCTAGCTTCGGTTTGCAAACTGACTTGAATCACTCTACACAATATCAAGAAACTGCTGGATATTGAGAACATCTGGAGCTGACAACATTCTGGAAATATTCTAGACCAGCTATGTCCCTAGTCAAGCTGTTCCATGACAGCAACAATATGCCATCTAGCCAATAATGTGGAAAATTGTCCAGGTATGTCATTTATACAAAAAAAGCAGAGCAAATACGTCCTGGCCAAATACTGTCCCATTGGTCGACTGATGATCATCAACTAATCAGCTCATCACAGGCTGTTGGGGTTCTAGGGGGCCGTTCAGCTCCTAAACGCATTACAACCTTGGCCAAGCAAGTGCAAAAGAACTGAATTGGGAAGAGGAGGTGACTGTCCATGGTACGAAGGCTGCATTTGATAGCATGTGGCATCAAAGAGCCCTAACAAAACTGCAGCCAATGGAAACTGGGGGAAAATTCTCCTCTTGTTACAGTCAAACCTAGCGAAAAGAAAGGTATGGTTGTTAGTGGTCTATCATCAGGGCATCCCTGGGTCCTAGGTCCAACTATCTTAAGCTGCTTCATTAGTTACCTTTTCTCCATGACAAGGTCAGAACAAAGAAGAAAGAAAATTACAGCACAGAAACAGACCCTTCAGCCCTCCAAGCCTGTCGCCTATTTTCTAAGGATCTGTATCCCTCTGCTTCTTGCCCATTCATGTATCTATTGAGATACATCTTAAATGATGCTATTGTGCCCACCTCTACCACCTCCACTGGCAACACATCCCAGGTACCCTTTGTGTAAAGAACTTTCCACACATATCTCCCATAATCTTTTCAACTCTCAGCTTGAACTCATGACCCCAATTAATTGAATCCCCGACTCTGGGAAAAAGCTTCTTGCTATCCACCCTGATCAAAGCTCGCATGATTTTGTCGACCTCAATCAGGTCCCCCTTCAACCTCCATCTTTCTCATGAAAATAATCCTAACCCTTGTCAACCTCTCCTCATAGCTAGTGCCCTTCATACCAGGCACCATCCTGGTGAACCTCCTCTCCACCTTCTCCAAAGCATCCATATCCTTTTGGTAATGTGGCAATCAGCACTTACACAATATTCCAAATGTGGCTGAAACAAAATCTTATATAACTATGACATGACCTACCAACTCTTGTACTCAATACCCTGAATGAAGAAGGAAAGCATGCTGCATGCCTTCTTGACCACTCCATCGACTTGCGTTGTCACCTTCAGGGTACAATGGACCTAAACACCCAGATTGAATTGAATTGAATTGAATTTATTGTCACATGTACCGAGGAACAGTGAAAATCTTTGTCTTTGTCAGGCAGATCATATAGTTAAGTAGCATAGATAAGTAAATAATAGGTAAACAGCGGCAAAAATAAACAAAAAGTACAGGCAAATCTTAAGCGTTTGTGAGTCCATTCAGTATACTAACAACAGTAGGGTGGAAACTGTTTTGAAACTGGCTGGTGCGTGTGTTCAGGCTTCTGTACCTTCTCCCCAATGGTAGAGGATGGATCTTTGAGAATGCTGGCAGCCTTTCCTTGACAGCGAGCCTGGTAGATGGATTCTATAGTTGGGAGGTTGGCCTTTGTGATTGTTCAGGCCGAGTTCACCACTCTCTGTAACCATCTCCAATCTTGAAGTTATCATACCAGGTGGTGAAACAGCCAGAAGAATGCTCTCAATGGTACACCTATCAAAGTTGACAAGGGTATTCGCCATTGTGCCAAATTTCCTCAGCTGCCTGAGGAAGAAGAGACATTGTTGGGCCTTTGTAACCAGTACATCCACATGAAGAGTCCAAGAAAATTTGTTGTAGATGACCACTCCCAGGAGCTTGACACTCATTCCACCTCTGTACTGTTAACATGTAGGGGAGCATGAGTAACATCCCGCCGAAAGTCAATAATGAGTTCCTTGGTTTTGCTGCCGTTGAGAGCTCCAGTGTTGAGTGTTGGTGAGGATGAAATATTGTCCCCAATCTTCACTGATTATGGTCTGTAGGTCAGGAAACTGACGATCCAGTTGTAGAGAGTGGGGCTTAGTCTGAGATCACTAAGTTTAGTAATCAGTCTCGAGGGGATAATAGTATTGAAGGCTGAACTGTAGTCAATGAGTAGGATTCTTTCGTAACTGTTCTTGGTGTCAAGATGTTCTAGGGAGGAGTGAAGGGCAAGCGATATGGCATCTGACGTGGATCTGTTGGTCTGATAAGCAAATTGGAGTGTGTCAACAGTAGTGGGAAGGCTGGAGATGATTAATGTCATGACCAGCTTTCAAAGCACTTCATGACCACCGAAGTTAGACACACTGGGTGATAGTCATTAAGACATGCTGCATAAGCCTTCTTAGGCATAAGGATGATGTTGGCCCTCTTGTAACAGGCAGGGACAGTGGCCTGCTGCAGGGAGAGGTTGAAGATGTCTGAGAAGGCCTCTGCTAGTTGATCTGCACATGCTCTGAGTGCATGGCCTGGTACTCCGTCTGGTCCCATCACTTTCCTTGGATTCACACGAAGGAAAACTGACCTGCCCTCTGATGCAGTGACTGTTGGGATAGGTTCGTCAAGACTTGTCAGAATAGATGTTACCTCTCTGCTGAAATTCTGCTCAAAGCAAGAATAGAAGACTTTGAGACGATCAGGTAGGGATGTATCATCATCTGCTATCTTGCACTGTCTCTTTTTAGAACCTGTGATGTCATTCAGTACTTGCCATAGTCACCGGGTCTCTGTCTGGGTCTCTAGTTTGGATTGGTATTGGTCCTTGGCTGTCTTAATGGCTCTGCAAAGGTCATACTTGGATTCCTTATATTTGAGTGGGTCTCCTGATCTCAAGGCCTCACGCCTAGTTTTTAGCAGGATCTGTATGTCCTGATTCATCCAGGGTTTCCTGTTGGGGAACACTCGGATTGACTTCCTGCACGCACTTGCTAATAATGTCTGTGACGGTGATAGTGTACTCATGTAAGGTACCTGCGGATTATTTGAACATGGCTCAATCAGCCGATTCCAGACAGCACCGGAGTTGATCCTATGCCTCCTCCAACCAGCACTGGACCTGTATCTATGGGGAGGGGGGGCAGTCTCTTGCTTGACCTTTTGCCTGTAAGCCAGGAGAAGAAACCCAGCATTGTGGTTGGAGTTCTTGAAATGAGGGTGGGGGATGGAGCGGTAGGCACCTTTCACAGTGGTGTAGCAGTGTTCGGGCCTCTGATGGGGGGGCTGGTAGTGTTCTGATTATACTTGGGCAATACTTTCCTTGGATTGGCTTGGTTGAAGTCGCCAGTTACAATAAACAGGGCCTCAGGGTGTTCCGTCTCTAGGGTGTTCGTGGTGGAATACAGCACATCCAGAGCTTCCTAAACCTTTGCTTGTGGCGGTATGTACACAGCAGTTAGTATAGCAATGGTAAATTCCAGTGGTAGATAGAAGTGGCGGCATTTGATGGTGAGCAATTCAAGGTTTGGGGAGCAATGGCTGCTGAGGGTTGCAATGTCCGTGCGCCACAAGTTATTGATTGAAAAGCAAACCCCTCCACCCTTTGTCTTACCTGAGGATGTCATACGGTCCATACGATGGATAGAAAATCATCAGCCTGAAGTACACAGTCGGGAATGGACGGGTTGAGCCAGGTTTCTGTGAAGCAGAGTGCGCAGCAGTCCCGCAGTTCACGCTGGAAGCTGAGCCATGATTTGAGTTTGTCCATCTTGTTCTCCAGACATTGTCCATTTGCTAGGAGTAAGCTAGGAAGGGAGTGTCTTGGAACCGCGTAGTCTCAGTCTTACCGTATAGTTCATTCTTGAATCGGATCTTCCAAAATGCATCACCTCGCTTTTGCTTGGATTGAACTCCATCAGCCATTTCTCCACCCAACTCTCCAATCTATCTATATTCGGCTGCATTCTCTGACAGTCCTCTTCACTATTTGCTAATCCACCAATCTTAGTGTCATCTGCAAACTTGCTAATCAGACTGGTATACCTTCCTCCAGATTATTTATGTATATCACAAACAACAGTGGTCCGAATACAGATCCCTGTGGAAATACCACTGGTCACAGTTCTCCATTTTGAGAAACTCCCTTCCACTACTATTCTCTGTCTCCTGTTGCCCAGACAGTTCTTTATCCATCTAGCTAGTACACCCTGGACCCCATGCGACTTTACCTTCTCCATCAGCCTCCCATGGGCAACCTTGTCAAGCGCCTTAGTGAAGTCCATGTATATGACATCTACAGCCCTTTCCTCATCAATCAACTTTGTTATTTCCTCAAAGAATTCTATTAAGTTTGTAAGACATGACCTTCCCTGCACAAAGTCATGTTGCCTACCATTGATAAGCCCATTTTCTTCCACATAGAAATAGATCTTATCTCTCAGTATCTTTTCCAGCAGCTTCCCTACCACTGACATCAGGCTTACCGGTCTATAATTACCTGGAGTATCTCTGCTACCCTTCTTAAACAAGGGGACAACATTAGCAATTCTCCAGTCCTCCGGGACCTCACCCATGTTCAAGGATGCGGCAAAGATATCTGTCAGAAGTAGGAAAGCTTGCTGGTGATTGCACAATATTCACATACTATTTGTGATACCTCAGTAATGGATACAGTTGGCGTGTATATGCAGCAAGCCAGGACAACACCCAGGCTTGGGCTGATAAATGGCACGTAACATTCGTGCCACGCAACTGCCAGACAGTGACCACCTCCAAGATGAGAGAATCTAACCTCTTCGCTTTGATGAGTCAAGGTCATATGTGACTTGGAGGAGAGCTTACAATTGGTGATGTTCCCATTCATTTGTGGTTCTTGCTTTTCTACATGTTAGGTGCTACAGTTGCTGTTAAAATTGTATAAGACATTGGCTTGGCCACATTTAGAACACTGTGTACAGTTCTGGTTGCCACATTACCAAAAGGATGTGGATGCTTTGGAGACGGTGCAGAGAAGGTTTATGAAGATGTTGCCTGGTGTGGAAGGTGCTAGCTATGAAGAGAGGTTGAGTAGGTTCGGTTTGTTTGCATTAGAAAAAAGGAGATTGAGGGGGGACCTGATTGAGGTTTACAAAATCATGAAGGGATGGATAGAGACAAGCTTTTTCCCAGGGCGAAGGTTTCAATAATGAGAGGTCATGCATTCAAGGTGAGAGGTGAAAAGTTTAAGGGGGATACACATGGCAAGTACTTTACACAGAGGGTGGTGGGCGTTTGGAACACGTTGCCAGCAGAGGTAGTTGAGGCAGGCACGGTAGATTCATTTAAGATGAGTCTGGACAGATGCATGAACAGGTGAGGAGCAGAGGGATACAGATGCTTAGGAATTGGGTGACAGGTTTAGACAGTGGATTTGGATCGGCTCAGGCTTGGAGGGCCAAAGGGCCTGTTCCTGAGCTGTAAATGTTCTTTGTTCTTTGTTCTTTGACCCTTGGTAAATTGCTGCAGAGCAAATTGTGTATGGCACACACTGCTGTGTGTATTGATGGTGGACAAAGTGAATGGTGAAGCTGGTGGTGCAATATTAATCAAAAACGTCCACCCACTCCTAGATTGTGTTGAGCCTCTTGACTGTCTTTGGAGCTTCACTCATTCAGGCAAGTGGAGAATATTCCATCACACTCCTAATTGGTGCCTTGAAGATGGTGAATAGGTTTTAGGTAGTCAGGAGATGAGTTACACTGCAGAATTCATAGTTACTTGTTGATTGATAACAGGAGGTTCTTTATCCAAATACAGGACAGTAAATTGCTTCTGGGTATAATTGTGAAGTCGAAAGCCTGGAAGCATTTAATTAAAAATAAGTGCTTTAGTAGCTGGTTGTATAGGGTCTTTCTGCTTGAATGAATGAATTAAGAGAGCTGAATGGTATTCTAATGAATTCTGGTGATCCTGTGAAATAAATTGGTTTATGCAGAGCAGTGGTTTATGCTACTTTGCTGTTGTATATCACAACAACACTGCATTCAAATTCATACAAAATAGAAATACATAAAAAGGTAATTGTTCTGGGTCTATACCCTTCATACAAGGAAAATTCACCCAGTTTCTTTCTTGTAGGTGTGATTTCCAATATTCACTGTACTCAGACTATGCTGTGGAATGGCGTGCAGTTCAGAAAAATGTCTGCATGTGTTTTGATGTGTAAGTTACTTGCTTTCTTTGTTGAAAGAAAATATTTGATTAAACTAAGCATGGCCACGTAGAGCAATGTGAGAGAAATAATCAGTGAAAATAGTATTGAGCTTTGGCTTTACTTTCTTCAAACAGAGGGAGATAAGATGGTACTACAAGAAGAAAAAAATGAAAAGAAACGAGTCAGGATAGAGAAGTGACTGGAGTTAGAAATACCTAGTTCAAGTAACATTTGCACCACCCAAGTGCCAGACAATGACCATTTTCAATAATTGAGAATGTAACCATCATCCTTGACATTCAGTAGCTTACCATTGCTGAATCCCCAGGGAACGGGGGGGGAGGAGGGTTGGGATTTGGTTACCATTCACCGGAAACTGATAAACCATATAAAGATAGTGGCAACAAGAGCAGGTCACATGCTGAGAATCCTACAGTGAATAACTTACCTCTGACTTCTCAAAACCTGTCCACCATCTACGAAGCACAAGTCATGAATATGCTGGAATACTCCCTGCTTACCTGGACAAATGCAGCTCCAATAACAGTTATGTTAAGAGTTTGTGGGCTTGAGAGGCAATCTGACTGAAAGGCATAAGATTTTCACAGGATTTGACAAGGGAAATGCAGCAAGGTCTTTTCCCCTTGTGGGCCAGTGTAGGAGCAGACGACAACATAATAAACAGTCATACATTTGAGACAGAGATGAGGAGGAAGTTCTTCTTTCAGAGGGTAATGAATCGGTGGAATTCTTGAGAGGAGTGTTGAGACTGGGTCATTAAGTATATTCAAGGTTTAGATAGACACATTTTTAAATCAATAAATACACTCTGTAAAACCTACTTTTGAGTGCTTCACCCTGTCTTATTATTTGCTGGGTCCATGCAACAGCACCATGTAAGTGTTTTGGTGTTGTAGCTTCACCAATATTACCTACATTGATCATTTGTTTGCGTTAGCATTTTGTGATCTTTTGTATTTTAGTTTCATACAGTTTTGATGTTCTAAGCAGCTTTTCCATTTTGTTTTGTTTTAAACGTGCAACAACTTGTTACAGGAACCAGTGAGGATTGCAGGTGCTGGAGATCAGAGTCGAGAATGTGGTGCTGGAAAAGCACAGTAGGCCAGGCAGCATCTTAGGAACAGGAGAATCGACATTTTGGGCATACGCCCTTGATCAGGAATGAGGGTTATGGGCCAGGGCTGAGAGATAAATGGAAGGGGTTGTTCGGTCGGGGGTAGGTAGCTGGGAAAGCGATAGGTAGATGAAGGTGAGGGAGGTGATGGGATGGTCCGGAGGGCGGTGCCGAGTTGGAAGCTTGGGAGTGGGATAATGTTGGGGGAGGGGAAATGAGGAAGCCGTTGAAATCCACATTTATCCTGTGTGGTTGCAGGGTCCGAAGGCAGAATATGTGGTGTTCCTCCTCCAGGTGTCGGGTTGTAACGGTTTGGCGGTGGAGGAGGCCCAGGACCTGCATGTCCTTGACGGAGTGGGGGGGGGGTTGAACTGTTCAACCACGGGTTGGTGGGTAAGACCATTCCCTCCACAACTCCGTCGTCAGGCCCACACCCCCCACCAGCTCACATTCCACTCCTGGCACCTTTCCCTGCCACTGCAGGAAGTGCAAAACCTGTGCCCATACCACTCCCCTCACTTGGGTCCAAGGGATCCTTCCATATCCATCAGAAATTCACCTTCACCTCTACCAATGTCATTTACTGCATCCGTTGCATCCGGTGTGGTCTCCTCTACATCGGGGAGAAAGGATGCCTTCTTGCGGATTGTTTCAGAGACCATCTCTGGGACACCCCGCACCCACCAACCCCACCGGCCCATGGCTGAATACTTCAACTCCCCCTCCCATTCTGTCAAGGACATGCAGGTCCTGGGCCTCCTCCACCGCCAAACCGTTACCACCCGACATCTGGAGGAGGAACGCCTCATATTCCGCCTTGGGACCCTGCAACCACAAGGGATATATGTGGATTTCAACAGCTCCCTCATATCCCCTCCCCCAACATTATCCCAGTCCCAAGCCCCCAACTCAGCACCGCCCTCGGGACCCAACCATCACTGCCCCCTCTGACCTATCAACTTCTCCCTCACCTTCATCCACCTATCACTTTCTCAGCTACCTTCCCCCCAACCCCACTCCCCTCCCATTTATATCTCAGCCCTTGTCCCACAAGCCTCATTCCTCATGAAGGGCTTATGCCCGAAATGTCGATTCTCCTGCTTCTCGGTTGCTGCCTGACCTGCTGTGCTTTTCCAGCACCACTCTCTCAATTTGTTACAGGACTCCACAACCACAGAGATAAATACATCATCTAACAAGTAGCTTCCAAAAAGCAAAAGCTCAGTGATAGACTTTAATGAAAAACTTGCACCAATTAGCAAAAATTGAGGCAGCGAGCTCAGAATATCAGTCATGGTGGCCTGACAGCAAATATTTCTCTATTCTAAATAAATGATCAAAGAAGGTATTAGCAAATATGCACTTATCTCAACAAGGTATCATAAAAGTAGTAACAGACCATAATGAAGAGGATGCATTCCAAGGAAGATTGACACTTTATGGAACCACGCAGGAGATAATGTGAGGTGACATCAGTCAGCATCCATCACCTTTATCAGCAAATTAAAGATTGATCATGCAACCCAAGTAGAAATGAAAATGTAATCAAAAAGGCCAATCAAAATGTAATGTTCTAATTGATCACGCTGTGTGTTGTGGTTTGGAAAGGGTTGATAAGACCAACTTTCCATTTGTTCGGTGTAGAGAAAGATGAAAGTAGAAAAAAATGGCACCCATCCAACTAAGGATCAGTATTCCAATGTCGAGCAGCTGAGTCCACTGTCAGATTAGATATAATTTCTGGTGCATTCATTTTGATACCTTCATAAAATGGTGGGTCTTATTTAAACAGCCTCATATCTGGAATGGTGTTAGAACCCGAATGGTATTAGAACCCGAATCTCATGATTAAAGTTAAATTAGATTTCAGAATCCAACATTAATACTGAAGACTTGTGTTTCATTATTGGTTATGCCCCTTGTCTGCTGGTCTAGTATGGTTACAACACTGGCATCTACCCAAAAATATGGAAAATTTCCCAGATACATCCTGTTCACAAAAAGCAGAACAAATCCAATACATCCAATCCCAACGCTATCAGTATGCTCCTGATCATGAGCAAGATGATGGCAGGTCTTATCAACACTCACTAGCACTTGCAAAGTAATATCCTACTTACTAAAGCTCAGTGTGGGTTTTGCCAAGCTCCTGACCTCACTACCCCTTGGTCCAAACAAGGACAAAAAACCTTGGGTGAGTAACTGTCCTCAATATCAAGACAGCATTTTACTGTCAAGCTTCTTGCAATAGCATTATTACAATGTTAGGGGTGAAGACTGATTAACCCTCTAGCCTGCCCAATTGAAGCAGATACACTGTCTCAATAAAACAAACAAATGTGCCGTAACTCAAAAGGAGAATGAACTTAAATGGAGCATTAACCTAAATGGGGGAGCACCAATGGCAGGGGTAGATGTTAATGAACATTCAGCCGTGCAGAAGCAAGATCCCTGCAATGAAACCTAGGTGCCCTCATACACCAGTTACTGAGAGTAAGCATGACGGTGCAGCAGGTGTTGAAGAAGGCAAATGGCAGGATGGCCTTTATAGCAGGAGAACTCAAGTACAGGAACAGCAATACTCTGCTGCAATTATACGTGGCCATGGTGAGGCCACATCTGGAGCATTGTGTGCAGGTTTGGTCTCCTTATTGGAGGAAGAATGTTCTGGCTATTGAGGCAGTGCAACAACGGTTTACTACACTGATTCTTGGGATGACAGGACTGACATATAACGACAGACTGGATCATTTAGACCATATCTGCTGATTGGAGTCACATCTGCCACATAGAAATATGGTTGCAGTTGTTGGATCTCAGTCATTTCAGCTCCAGGACATCTCTGCAGGAGTCCATTAGGATAGTGTCCTATACCCAACCACCTTCAGTACTTCATCGATGACCTTCCCTCCATGAAAAGGTCAAATGTTGGGATCTTCGTGGATGAGTATACAATGGTCACAATTCACAACAACACAGATATTGAAGCAGTCCATGTCCAAATGTAGCATGACCCGCTAAATATCCTTTGGGTGAAAAATAGCAAGCAACATTTGTGCCACACAAATGCCAGGTAACAACCATCTCCAATAAAAGGAAATATAGCAATTGCCTCTCGACATTCAATGGTGTTACTATCAATTAATCCCCTACTATCAACATCCTGGGTTTACCACTGACCATAATCTGGACTGACCATATAAATACGGTGGCTATGAGAAGAAATAAGAAGCCAAGAATACTGCAACAAGTAACTTACCTGTAGGTGTTCAAAGTTTGGGAGAAGATTTGTAGCTCGGGTGCTCGTTGTTGTGGAAATTCAGGACTTGGTCTTAGAACACCTAACGGAGAATTCACCACAAAGGTATACAGGAAAACCACACACACAGACCAAGTCCTGAACTACGAAAGCAATCACCCCAACACACACAAAAGAAGTTGCATCAAGACACTGTTCAAAAGGGCCACAACACACTGCAGTACACCAGAACTGCAAAAAGAGGAAGAAGAACACCTGTACAATGTATTTGCCAAAAATGGATACCCCTGCAATTTCATCAACAGATGCCTAAGGGAAAGACAACGGAACGAGGACATGCCACCACCCAAAGGACTAGCCACACTACCATACATCAAGAGCATTTCTGAACTGACAGCCAGACTACTGCGACCACTAGGACTCATAACAGCACACAAACCAACAGGCACTCTCAGACAACAACTTACCAGGATGTAGGACCCGATACCCAGCATGAGCAAAACCAATGTAGTGTACAAAATCCCATGCAAGGACTGCACAAAACACTACATAGGACAAACAGGAAGACAGCTAACGATCCGCATCCATGAACACCAACTATTCACGAAATGACATGACCAGCTATCCTTAGTAGCCACACACTCAGATGACAAGCAACATGAATTCGATTGGGATAACACTTCTATTATAGGACAAGCCAAAAAGAGAACAGCCAGAGAATTCCTAGAGGCATGGCACTCATCCACAGATTCAATCAATAAGCACATCGACCTGGACCCAATATACCGACCACTGCAACGGACAGCTGGAACTGACAACCGGAAGCGGCAGATTCAAACCACTACAAATGCTGGAGGAAACATCACAGAAGCGCTTCACAGGAGGCTCCGAAGCACTGAGGATGTCACCTAGACAGGGGACGAAACACCTGCAACACAAATTTCCAGCTCAGCGAACAGAACCACAATAGTAACTTACCTCTTGACTCCCCAAAGCCTGTCCAACATCTACAAGGAACAAGTGAGGGGTGTGATGAAATACTCTCCACCTGCCTGGATGGGTGCAGCTCCAAGAAGCTTGACACCATCCAGGACAAAGCAGCCTGTTTGATTGGCACTACATCCCCAAACATCTACGCCCTCTGCTATCAATACTTAGTATCATCCACTACCACTACCATCTAGTGGCCTAGTATGGCATCAGCCAGCGGTCAGATCTGCGCTGGTCTGCTGCAGAGAGTCCTTGGAGAGAGACTGTGATGTTTACCTTTTTAACTTTGCTTCTTGTTTTTCTGATCTATGGTTACACTGTGTAAAGCTGTAATGTAACTTGTTTTATTTTCATTTCTCTACTCTGTAACAAAGGATTGTACTTAGGTACTCTGTACCTAAGATGGTGCTGTAAGTGATGACTTATAAACTTTTCTCTGTACTTATGTGACAATAAAGCTAATTCAATTCAAGGCCATTATCTGCAAGTTCCCCTCCAAGCCACTCATTAATTATGACAAGATACCTAAATACAAACCCTATTTGTGCTATTCATTCTCAGATCGGTAATTCCATGATTGACGTTGGAAGCACTGACCTATTTGTTGTGTGAGCATCAATATGGAGGAGAAGATGAAGGAGGAGAAAAAAGAAAGATTAAGGACACCAGAAGCAGAGATATGACACGCAGGGGCTCACAGCACATGCAGAGAGAAACCAGGATCGTCAGCATCATCAAGATGTCTATAGAGAAATGGCATACAGAACGATGTCAAGCTACCTTCAGGTGAGTGAATAACAGAGTTAGAAGCATCTACACATGACTAGGGACCATTACCTACATCTGTCACCTCCTGCAGGCACATCTGCAGTTTTTTCATATTCATTTGTGGGATTTAGGTGTTGCTGGGTGGGCCAGCATTTATTGTCGCCCCTAGTTGCTTTTGAGAATGTGGTGGTGAGCTGCCTTCCTGAACCACTGCAGTCCACCTGCAATGAGTTGACCCACAATGCCTTAGGGAGGGAATTCCATGATTCCCAACCAGCGATAATGAAGAAATCATGATACATTTCCAAGTCAGGATGGTGAGTAGCTTGAAGGGGAACTTGCAGGTAATGCTGTTTCCTTGTATCTGCTGCCCCCGTCCTTCTAATGAAAGAAGTCATGAGTTTGGAAGGTGTTGTCTGAGGAGTTTCAGTTAATTACTGCAAAGCATGTTGAAGGTAGTACATACTGCTGCTACTGAGTGTCAGTGGTGTTGGAGAGAATGGATCTTTGTGGATGCAGTGCCAATCAAGAGGCTACTTTATCCTGGATGGTGCCAAGTTTCTTGAATGTTGTTGGATCCAGGCAAGTTGGGAGTATCCCATCACACTCCTGACATCTGCCTTGTATTTGGTGGACAAGGTTTGGGGAGCCAGGAGGTGAGTTACTCACTGCAGTATTCCTGTCTCTGACCTGCTTTTGCAGCCACAATGTTTATGTAGTTGAGTTTCTGGTCAATAGCATCCTCAGGATGTTGATAGTGGCACATTCAGTAATGGTAATACCATTGAATGTCAAGCAGCAGTGGTTCGATTGTCTCTTATTAGAGATGGTCATTGCCTGGCATTTGTGCGGTGTGAATGCTACTTGCCATTTGTCAGCCCAAGCCTGTTTATTGTTCAGATCACATTGCATTTGAACATGGACAGCTTCAGTATCTGGGAAACGGTGCGGAACATTATGTAATCACTGGCAAACATTCCCCACTTTTGACCTTATGATGGAGGGGAGGTCATTGATAAAGCAACTGAGGATCATTGGGCCTAGGACACTACCCTGAGGAACTCCTGCAGAAATGTTCTGGAGCTGAGATTTCTGACCTCCAACATGCGACCATCTTCCTATGTTGTTTGACTTGGGAGGATGCACTATGCTTCTGCAGCTGAAGGTCACAACAGCATTGAACTTCCTCTCTGTTGGCTCCTTTCAGACCTTAGCTGAGGACCTGAGTAGCCAATTGGCAGACCACAAGTGCATTTATGAGGTTATCAGTGCCCTTTAAAGGAATGCAATTGGTGTATTGAGTTCACCACAATCCTGGACAGACAGAGTGTCTAAATGCTTGGGAAAGCATGTCTCACGCAAGACCCTTACACTGATCCTGAAGAATGCTACATTGCATCACTTGCATGCATTAGGGCAATTATTGAACAGACTATTGGTCATGTGAAGATCCACCTCTCTTACCTGGACCTCTGAGGAGAAGTCATCTATTAACCGGGGCAGGGTCTCTAGCGTAGTGATTGTCTGCACACACTGCATAAACTAGCTCAACATCCGGGTGAGAACTTAGATGGGAGGAAATGGAGCAGCTGCCTGCCTCCTCAGATGAGAAAGAAGAAGGTAAAAACAAAAAGTACTGGAGAAACTCAGAGTCAGAACGAAGGGCCACTGGACTCGAAATAGTAACTCAGTTTCTTTCCCCTCAGATACTGAGTTTCTCCAAGAATTTCTGGTTTTGTTTTAGACCTTCAGCATCTGCAGTTCTGTATTTTTATTTGAGAATAAAAAGGGAGTCTGAGAAAGGGATGCTGAAGGAGCCAACAGTGATGCTGAGAAAGTAATGAGTTGAGGTAGAGATGCCCATTATAAGCTGATAGCAGTTGGATTTGAGAGTGATTTACTTTGTGTGAACATTTACAGACATTCAAAAGTAATCAGCAATTGTGACAGTGAGGCTTCACTGCCCTCAAGGGAACGTTAGTTTGATGATGTTGTGAAATGTTATAGACTCAGTTTATCATACATTTGACGTCATATACCTTCCCACTTTCCAGAGGTTAGGATTCTCCCAGTTAGCAACTCTGAATGAGAGCTTCAGAGCTCTCCACTTTACTGCACATGATGTGGATATTGGCATATAGGGTCATCACAGCTTTTTAAGATAGTTTACAATGAGCTATTAATTGGTCAGAGCATTAAGTATAGGAGTTGGGAGGTCTTGTTGTGGCTGTACAGGACATTGGTTAGGCTACTTTTGGAATATTGTGTGCAATTCTGGTCTCCTTTCTATAGGAATGATGTTGTGAAATTTGAAAGGGTTCAGAAAGGATTTACAAGGATGTTGCTAGGGTTGAAGGGTTTGAGTGACGGGGGGGATGAACAGGCTGGGGTTGTTTTCCCTGGAGTGTCGGAGGCTGAGGGGTGACTTTATCGAGGTTTATAAAATCATGAGGGGGATGGACAGGACAAACAGACAAGGTCTTTTCCCTGGGGTGGGGTAGTCCAGAACTAGAGGTCATGAGTTTAGGGTGAGAGGGGAAAGATATAAAAGACACCTAAGGGGCAACTTTTTCAAGCAGAGGGTGGTGCTTGTATGGAATGAGCTGCCACAGGAAGTAGTGGAGGCTGATACAATTACAACATTAAAAAGGCATCTGGATGGGTATATGAATAGGAAGGGTTTAGAGGAATATGGTTCAAGTGCTGGCAAATGGGACTAGATTAGTTTAAGATATCTGGCTGCCATGGACAAGTTGGACTGAAGGGTCTGTTTCCATGCAGTACATCTCTATGAATGCATGATTCAATAGTAAACAGTTAAAAGTTTTAACAGATTCATATAGATCAAAAGAGTGTAGATTTAAGTGTTTTATTTGTTTTGAATGCAATACCGTACAGAAGGTTGACACATGTGCATCCAAAGTTATATCAATGTTCTTTAAACTTTCTTTTCCTTACATTGTGACATTATGCCACCTCAGTGGCTGCAGCTGAGCTTGTGGAAGCTTTCTCTGCCTTACCTTAGATAACTATGCCAGTTGTCCTCAGCTGGGTTAGAACCTAGGATTTTCTGGCATGCTGGGGGTCTCCTGCAGAGATGAAGTACAACCTCCTTAGTCTGAGCTGATAGAGTCCTGGCATAGGGGAAGTGGTATAGCAGGGAAGGTCTCCAGAGAGGACAATTCTTCTTCTTTATCAATGCACAAGGGCATCTGCCTCATCCCGAAATGGTGGTTGAGATCCCTCACGCCCCTTTTGCTGAGATGATGAAATGATGAATCAATTACTTGAGCATATCTGGCAGATACTGACTGTTCCATTGGACCTAGCGCTCCATGATCGCTTACACACAGTCCATGGAGACAATCATTCTGCAGGGCTGAAAGAGGTGGACCTCAGGGCTGGGGCTGTTTCTCTCTGACCCTTGCGTGTTCTTGTGTTTTGGAAGTTGTAGAGATAAATATAGACATATTTTAGTGTCACAATGCACCATCCTAACACAAGGGCTGATCATATTAGCTTCTTGGAGACATTTGCACCAGGTGGCTACACAAGTGGCTCCACTTGGCCAGTTGTCAGTTGAATGGCCTATTTCATCAAAGGGGTGAGGAACCTTATGTCAGACCCTGTACACTGGGAGCTATTAAATTTCACTTGTTATATTACAAGATATATAAAAATATCCTTAACTCAAATATGTGTGCATGTGTTTTAATATTCTGAAGGGTTTTTTGATTATTTCCTTTACAACCACAACAAATTCAACAAGAACGATCTAAACCTGAGGTAGCTCATGTAAACATCAATAGAATCAACAATACTGTGTTAATCACCAAGTCTGGGGAAACTGCAACCTCCTATGACTTGCACACTATATCGTACGGTGAGATGTGTTCAGGCATGTGATACCTAGGTGATGAACTGGAATCTAGATCAACAGGAATTCAATGCATCATGCAGGCTCGAGCTACCAACAAGAAGGCTACATACATATATGCCCTGATGTTGACCAAAATAGGATCTGCATTTTACAAAGTATGTTCTTTAGTTGGATTTATTATTTAGTTTGTGTTTGGAGATGACTCATAATCCTTATCGTGTACATGAAGGTCATTAAAAAGGTAACAAGACTGGCATCGCCCAACTAAATAACAGCCTGGAGATTCAGTCAAATCATAAAATTGGAACCCTTTCTGACAATAGAAAAGCTTTTTAGTCAATTTGGTGTTTGTTGTAATGTGAACTCAAAGCATTATATCATTGGTTTCAATTATAAAGTAGCCAGTATGCCACAGAAGTGTTCTTGTCCCTTAAATCGAGGCAACAGTAATTAGGGACCCAGTGGAGGTTTTTGAGAAGTCCTTGCAATTGCCCAACAGCTACGAGATTCTTGCAAACTGTGTAAATGAGAGTTAGGACTGCAGGGAATATGACTGAACTGACCATAGCATCTTGGTACAGGGATTCAAGTGGGGGAGGAAATATGAATGTAGCAGTGGTAGGGGACAATACAATTGGGGGCCACTGAAGCTGACTGTGAGTGCTGAAGGCTGTGCTGCCTGCCCAGTGCCAGGATTAAAGACATCTCCTCAGGCTGAAGAAGAGCTTAGAGAGAGAAGGGAGTGATCCAGTTGTCACTATCTGCATTAGTACCAATGACATTGATAAGACTTAAAAGGATGTTCTGCTGAAAGAATTTGAACAGAAAGGAGCTAAATTAAATGCGGACCCTACAAAGTAATAATCTCAGGCTTACTAACCAAGCCGTGGGCAACTGGCAAAGGGTAAATAAAGTCAACAAGTTAAATGCGTGAAGATTGGTGTGTGTACAATGGTTTCAGTTCATGGGGCATTGGCACCTGCACTGGCATACAAGGGAGCTGTTCTGGTGAGATGGGCTTCACTTGAACCCTGCGGAAACCAGTGTACTAACAAATCAAATAAGTAAGACTGTACAGTAAACCAATGAAGCGAAGAGGAGGGTCCTGGACAGGCGATATGTAGTCTTACAGTGGGCGGCACGGTGGCATAGTGGTTAGCACTGCTGCCTCACAGCGCCAGAGACCCGGGTTCAATTCCCGCCTCAGGCGACTGCCTGTGTGGAGTTTGCACATTCTCCCCGTGTCTGCATGGGTTTGCTCCCGTATCCTCCCACCAAAATGTGAATTGGCCATGCTAAATTGCCCGTAGTGTTAGGGGAATGGGTCTGGGTGGGTTGTACTTCAGCGGGTCGGTGTGGACTTGTTGGGCCGAAGGGCCTGTTTCCCCACTGTAGGTAATCTTAAAAAAAAAAATTTGGCAGATTTGTTGGGCAGTTATTAAAGGGATGATACCCAGAGTTGGATAGAAAGGGATAACGGCAAATGTGGGGGGAAAGGGAAAAGAAAGAAGGCAACATTGATAGTCTTAAATACATGTAACATTTAGAACAAAACAGTGTAAATAAATTAAGGTCACAAATAGAGGTTAACAGGGATAAACTGATTGACATCATGGAGACATGGTTATAAGGGGATCAAAGCTGAGAACTAAATGTTCAGTGATATATGATTTTACAAAAGGACAGGCAGAATGCAAAGGGTCGTGGCTTTGGTAGTACAAGATGGAATTAGCACTGGAGTCAAAGATGGAATAAGTACTGGAGTAGGAGTGAGCTGTTCTGGTGTGACAAACTTCACTTGAATCTTGCTGGGACCAGTGACTGAAAAATCAAATATGTAGGAACTGATGGATACATCCCAGGATGTTAAAACAAGTAGCTATGGAGATTATGGATACACTAATAGTAATCTCCCAAGAATTCTTAGATTCTGGAAACATCCTTGGAGATTAGAAAACTGCCAATGTAAATGCACCTATTCAAAAAAGGAGGGAGTGAAAAAAAGAGGCAGCTGTGTACCAATTAACTTAACATGTTATTAAGAAAATGTCAACAATAAAGGATGCAATAGCAGAGCATTTAGAAATACATAGTATAATCAATCAGAGTTGGCATGTGATTAGATACCATGCATAGGTTGCTTAATAAGATAAGAGCCCATGGTGTTACATTAGCATTGATAGAAGATTGACTATTAAAAAGCAGAGAGTTGGGATAAAGGGGACATTTTCAGGATGACAATGTGTGACCAGTGGAATGCCAAAGGGGTCAGTTCTGTGTCCATAAATTTTAATAATAAATATGTATATATTAGGGGTGATGATAGCCAAATGGCATTATCACTAGACTGTTAATCCTGAGACCCAAGTAATGTCCTGGAGACCCCAGTTCGAATTCTGCCATGGCAGTTCGTAAAATTTGAATTCAATAAAAAATATCTGGAATTAAGAGTCTAATGATAACCATGAAACCATTGTTGATTGTTGGATAAACCCATCTGGTTCATTAACATCCCTTAGGGAAGGAAACTGCCATCCTTACCTGGTCTGCCTACATGTGACTCCAGACCCACATCAACGTGGTTGACTCTTAACTGCCCTATAGGCAATTAGGGATGGGCAATAAATGCTGGTGTAGCCAGTGACAGCCTCATCCTGTGCATGAATTTAACAATAATCATTATTTAGATGAAGAAAGTGAATGTGCTATAGCCAAGTTTGAAGATGACACAAAAATAAGTGGAAAGACAAGGTTAGAGGTAGATAAAGTAGATGTGCGAAATGTTGGCAGATGGAGTATAGTGTGGGGAAATATAGAGTTATGCTCCTTGGTAGGAAGAATAGAGGAGCTGAATATTGTTTAAATTGAGAAATCTGTAAAAAGTTGCAGCACACAGGTATTTGGGAGTCCTCATGTATGAATTGCAAAAAAGTTAGCATACAAGTTCAGCAGGTATTCGAGAAAGCAATTGGAATGTTGACCTTTACTTCAAAAGCTGTGAACAGTGTTGATCCCTTATTTAAATAAAGAAATACTGGCATTTAATACAAAAATTTCTTCTCCTAGAGGGTAGTGAATCGTTGGAATTCTTTACCGCAGAGGGCTGTAGAAATTGGGTCATTAAGTACATTCACGACATAGATTGACAAATTTTAATGAATAAGGTGGTTCTGGTTGATGGGGAAAAGGCAAGAGCCTGGAGTTGATGATTACCAGATCAGCCATGCTCGCATTGAATGGCAGAGCAGACTCGATGGATAGCTCTATTCCTGATGAAAGGCTTTTGCCCGAAATATTGATTTTCCTGCTCCTCGGATGCTGCCTGACCTGCTGTGTTTTTCCAGCACCACTCTGATCTAAACTCTGGTTTCCAGTATCTGCAGTCCTCACTTTTTCCTCGATGGACCAAATGGCCTATTTCTACTTTGACATCTTCTGGTCGTATGATGCCACAGGTGTTCAGCGAGTGACAACCCATGACCCATAATCCCACCCATCCTCATCTTCCTGTCAGACCTATTAAATTGAGGGTAATCAGAAAGCCTCATGCAATCATGTTATGGGCAATAAACTGCAGACAGTAAGCAGGCTATGTACTCAATAATAGAACACCTATTCCATACTTGAATGTACAGTTGAATTATGTACATAATTAAATGCTTATCCTACAAACAATAAATCACAGGGGAGAAACAATCATTCATTAACTTCCTCCAATGCTATGGGATAGTTCTTGGGGCCTACCACTGGTTGCAACATTTCTAAGACCTCTGATTTATTATTCACCCAACCAATGGAAACAAAACAAATTAAAATATATATTATGTATCTATTGAAATCATTTCATGTTTTACGTTTCTCATATTAGGACCAGGAATTAAACTGGACACTAACACTGTTAACTAAAAGGGTTAGTGGACTGCTGCATAAGGAAGAAGATAGTTTATGTTGAGATTTTCATGAAGACGGCCAGGTGGACCTCAGAGAATATGAGTTCTCTGATTGACTGTTAAACTGGTCCAGTCAGGGAGCCCTAGCTGACAGAAAAGCATAGGAGTGTCAGATATCCTGTTCACACTGGGAGCTGGCTCTAAGGGAGCTGGATCAGTGTCAAGGATTCTCCACGTGTAAATAAAGGGTGACTTGGTGACAGGATACTGGCCTCTGTGGAGTTATTTCAGTGGCGATAAGAGAAAATCACGTTCCTGAAGAAATTTTCTTGTAACAATTC
Organism: Chiloscyllium plagiosum; assembly: GCF_037043375.1. Classification (NCBI taxonomy): domain Eukaryota; kingdom Metazoa; phylum Chordata; class Chondrichthyes; order Orectolobiformes; family Hemiscylliidae; genus Chiloscyllium; species Chiloscyllium plagiosum. The sequence goes on from NW_028270141.1 coordinate 100,342,589, forward strand.
TCTTTAACTCAGGGTAAGCATTTCTGGCATTGTGCTGCTATTTGGAAAGCTTGACTCATTCAAACCTGCTGTCAAAGACTGGGCTCAGTATGTGGAAAGAATGTGCTATTTTTTCTGGGCAACTAACATTTGGGCAGATGAAAAGCAATGAGTAATTCTTCTGACAGCTTGTGGGCCCACAGCAATTTTGGTTATTAGGAGTTTAACTTCCTCTGTGGGACCAGGTATTGAAACCCTTCAAGAGGTGACGGATTTAGTTAAAGAATATTATGATTCTAAGCCTCATCTATTTCTGAGATGCTATCGGTTTTACTCGACATTTCAAGAACCTGGGGAATCCATATTGGGGCTTTTGATGAAGATAGGACAATTGGCAGATGCTTGTGATTTTGGTTCAACCAAAAGTGAGATGCAAGGAAAGCATTTGGTATGGGGGAATCAATGATGTTATCATGCAAAACTGCTTATTAGCTGAAGCCCAACTAGTCTTCAAACGGGCACCATAACTGGCTTTATCATTGGAAAATGCGGCAAGTGTAGCCTTTTAGTTACAGCGTATTCTGATGGATGTGGACACCCTCTCCAGTCTGACTGAGCTTAGGAAAAACCACTTGAGTGAAGGCAATTGCATAGCCTCACTCTGGACATATCTTGAACAGAGGGACCCCAGGTCAGCCCACAGCAAAACCCCTAGCCTCAGCCAAATGGTTAAACTTTTCTTCAGGATTCGGGCCTGCAAGCCATTTTAGTTGCTGTCAAGTGTGTGGACCTGAGATGGCAAAAGAAGTCTGCTAGATCTAAATTGGTTAAGAAAACTCATATGGTAGTATCCAGGAGAGTGTACACTCTGGAAAGTCCACCTACATCTACCTTAGAACAGTTAAATTGCTCAGCAACATCCAAATTAGAATCAAGCAAAATAAAAAACTGGTTAAATGGTCAGCTGGTTCTAATGGAGGTCGATACAAGTGCAGCTGTTTCAGTGATCACAGATCCAGTCTTTAACAAAATTCACTCTCGACTCCAGCCTTTAAGTTTGCCCAAGACCTTCTCTAGACTGAACCTATACTGGGAAATCTTTACAGATTAAAGGTACAACTTTGGTTCCGGTCTCATGAAAGGCAACTGGTTCAGTTCCCACTGATTGTAGGAAACGGCACATGCCCAAACTTGAGGGGTGAAATTGGTTGAGAACAATTCACCTAGATTAGCTCATTACTTTTCAATTAGAAATTGACAGCCTGAGTGAAGGTCTAGGGATTATAAGAGGAGCCAAGGCCATCTTGCTTTTTGACCAAGAAACAACTCTACGATTCTGCAAGGCCTGCCCAGTGCCATTTGCCTTACAGGCAGAAGTAGAGACAGAACTCAGAAGGCTGGAAAGTGAAGGATTCATCAAACCAGTTTGCAGAAAGGACAGCATCAGCTGCACTGATTGCGAAGCCTGATGGGTCAGTTTGACTTTGTGGGGATTTTAAACAAACAGTAAACTGCTTTTTGCAGCTGGATAAATATCCAATCACTAGCAAGATGCTGTCCTTCATGAAGCTGGGCATGAGCCATGTGTCCTTGCAATTGCACTTAGATGAGGATTCCCAGAAGTATGCTCAATTAATAACGATAAAGGTTTGTACCTTCCCCCAACTGGCATTTACCTAGATCATGTGTTAATAAAAGGGAAGAGAAATAAGAAATACTTAGTGAGCTTTGATGTATTCCTTAGATATTTCTCCCCGATGGGCATACGCCTTAGAGGGGAAAAATGTTTATTCCAGGCACCCCAAGTGACGTACTTGAGCTACAGAGTTGACAAGACTGGATTAAGGCTGTTGGAAGATAAAATAAGGGAGATCAAAGGTGTCCTGGCTCCCACATCTGTTCTGGAGCTTAGGTCTATCCTTGGACTGGTGAATTATTACGGAACGTTCATTCATAACCTGGCCTCCATCCTGGCAGATTTGTATCAACTCTTAAAAAAAAGGTCGGCCTTGGAAATGATCACATAGCCAAGTCTTGGCTTTTAGGGAAATGAAGAAACAGCCATCATTGTCTATGGTGTTGGTACACAATGATCCTGAATGAGATCTAATATTGATATGCGATACCTCCCCAAATGGCATCAGGTAGTATTTGCTCAGAGGAGGCCAAATGGAGAGGAACTCCCATTAGCATATCCTTACAGGACTTTGGATCTGAGTTATGCAGAGCGTAAATACGCCTAGATAGAGAAGGAAGGTTTGGCAATCATATTTGGAGTCAGGAAGTTTCACCAATATGTTTATGGGTGTAAATTTGTAATAATAACGGACCATAATCCCCTGCTGGTCATTGTGAAGAGGACAAGACAATGCCACCCATAGCTTCAGGCTGAAATCAGCAGTGGCCTCTCATACTAAGTGTATGCATTTACAAGTTGGAAGTCTGTCCACGAGGCCAAGCAGCAAATGTGGTTGCATTGAGCCACCTTGTGTTACAGATACACCATCGGTGGTACCACCACTGGAAGAGACCACATGGTTTTAAGTTTTCTTGACACAGCTCCAGTCACAGCTGTCAATATTCAACTTCGGTTGCAGAAAGATCTGTTCCTGGCGAAACTGAAACAGCTGGTGGTGATGAGGAAAACCAAAGGGCGTCACAACCAGAATTGAAACCTTTTGGACTCGGAGAGACTATAAGGAATCTAATCTAATCTAATCACTTTAGGGGATGGCAAATTATAATGGGGAGCAAGAGACATTGTATCAAGCAAAGGTCACCTCCAGATTCTGGCTGAACTCCACCAGAGTCATCCAGGGGTTTCCAAAATGAAGATGTTGGCAAGAAGTTATGTCAGGGGACCAGGATTGAATGCACATGTAGCTGCATTAGATGGACAGTGCACATAATGCCAACAAGGCCAAACATTATGGCCAGCAGCTCTCCCACATTTGTGAGAATGTCGGGTAAACCCTGGACTTGGTTACACGTCCTTCAATGTCCTTTGTCATCGTGGACATTGACTCAAAGTGGCTGGACGTAAGTAGAGTTCATTTGTTAAACACGGGAACAAGGATAGAAAAACTATGCATATGTTTTGCAATAAAAGGAATCTAGTCACAGGTAATGGATCTTTGTCTATCAGCAGGGAGCTTGAGTATTTCCTAAAGTTGAATGGTATTTGAAGATAAGTACAGCTTCACACCATCCATTGTCCGGTGGTCTGGCAGAATGACAAGTCCAAACTTTGAAAGCAGGCTTAAAGAACCAACCTAAAGCTTCACTAGATACCTAACTGTCCTAGTTCCTATTTAATTAGGGACCACCCCTAATGCAACTACAGGGATAGCTCCAGCAGACTTGCTAATGGGGAGAAGACTCCACACTGAGTTAAATCTGATCTTAGAACATATAGAACATATAGAACATCACAGTGCAGTACAGGCCCTTCAGCCCTCGATGTTGCGTGGATCTATCATACCAATCTGAAGCCCATCTAGCCTACACTATTCTATGTATGTCCATATGCTTGTCCAATGACGACTTCAATGTACTTAAAGTTGGCGAATCTACTACCCATACCCTTACTACTCTCTGAGTAAAGAAATTTGTCCTATATCTATCACCCCTCAATTTAAAGCTATGCCCCCTCGTGCTCACCATCACCATACTTGGAAAAAGGCTCTCCCTGTCCACCCTCTGATTATCTTATATGTTTCTATTAAGTCACCTCTCAACCACCTTCTCTCTAATGAAATCAGCCTCAAGTCCCTCAGCCTTTCCTCGTAAGACCTTCCTTCCATTCCAGGCAACATCCTAGTAAATCTCCTCTGCACCCTTTCCAAAGCTTCCACATCCTTCTTATAATGCGGTGACCAGAACTGTACACAACACTCCAAATGCAGCCGCACCAGAGTTTTGTACATCTGTAGCATAACCTCATGGTTCAGGAACTTGATCCCTCAATTAATAAAAGCTAAAACACTGTATGCCTTCCTAACAACCCTGTCAACCTGGGTGGCAACTTTCAAGGATCTGTGTACCTGGACACCGAGATCTCTCTGCTCATCTACACTACCAAGAATCTTACCATTAGCCCAGTACTTTGCATTCCGGTTACTCTGACCAAAGTGAATCACCTCACACTTGTCCACATTAAACTTCATTTGCCACCTCTCAGCCCAGCTCTGCAGCTTATCTATGTCTCTCTGTAATCTACAACATCCTTCGTCACTATCCACAACTCCACCGACCTTAGTGTCGTCTGCAAATTTACTAACCCACCCTTCTACGCCCTCATCCAGGTCGTTTATAAAAATGACGAACAGCAGTGGACCCAACACTGTCCCTTGCAGTACACCACTGGTAACTTGACTCCAGGATGAACATTTCCCATCAACTACCACCTTCTGTCTTCTTTCAGCAAGCCAATTACTGATCCAAACTGCTATATCTCCCACAATCCATTCCTCCGCATTTTGTACAATAGTCTACTGTAGGAAACCTTGTCGAAAGCCTTGCTGAAATCCATATACACCACATCAACCAGTTTACTCTCATCTACCTGTTTGGTCACCTTCTCAAAGAACTTTATAAGGTTTGTGAGGCACGACCTACCCTTCACAAAACCATGCTGACTATCCCTAATCAAATTATTCTTTTCTAAATGATTATAAATCCTATCTCTTATAACCTTTTCCAACACGTTACCAACAACTGAAGTAAGGCTCACTGGTCTATAATTGCCAGGATTGTCTCTACTCCCCTTCTTGAACAGGGGAACCACATTTGCTATCCTCCAGTCTACTGGCACTATTCCTGGAGACAATGACGATTTAAAGATCAATGCCAAAGGCTCGGAAATCTCCTCCCTGGCTTCCCAGAGGATCCTAGGATAAATCCCATCCGGCCCAGGGGACTTATCTATTTTCACACTCTGCAGGATTTCTAATACCTCTTCCTTGTGAGCCTCAATCCCACCTAGTCTAGTAGCCTGTATCTCAGTATTCTCCTCGACAACATTGTCGTTTTCTAGAGTGAATACTGTCGAAAAATATTCATTAAGTGCTTCCCCTATCTCCTCTGACTCCACACACAACTTCCCACTACTATCCTTGATTGGCCCTAATCTTACTCTCGTCATTCTTTTATTCCTCAAATACCTATAGAAAGCCTTATGGTTTACCCTGATCCTATCCACCAACAACTTCTCATGTCTCCTCCTGGCTCTTCTGAGCTCTCTCTTTAGGTCTTCCCTGGCTACCTTGTAACCCTCAAGCGCCTTAACTGAGTCTTCACATCTCATTCTAATATAAGTCTTCTTCTTCCTCTTGACCAGAGATTCCACTTCCTTTGTAAACCACGGCTCCCGCGCTCTACAGCTTCCTCCCTGCCTGACAGGTACATACTTATCTAGGACACACAGGAGCTTTTCCTTGAATAAGCTCCACATTTGGGGCGGCACGGTGGCACGGTGGTTAGCACTGCTGCCTCACAGCGCCAGAGACCCGGGTTCAATTCCCGCCTTAGGCGACTCTCTGTGTGGAGTTTGCACGTTCTCCCCGTGTCTGCGTGGGTTTCCTCCGGGTGCTCCGGTTTCCTCCCACAGTCACAAAGATGTGCAGGTTAGGTGAATTGACCATGCTAAATTGCCCGTAGTGTTAGGTTAGGGGTAAATGTCGGGGTATGGGTATGGATGGGTTGCGCTTCGGCGGGTCGGTGTGGACTTGTTGGGCCGAAGGGCCTGTTTCCACACTGTAATGTAATGTAATCTAGTAATCTAGAATTTCTAATGTGCCCATCCCCTGCAGTTTCCTTCCCCATCCTATGCTTCCTAAATCTTGCCTAATCACATCGTAGTTGCCTTTCCCCCAGCTGTAACTCTTGCCCAGTGGTATACACCTATCCCTTTCTATCACTAAAGTAAACATAACAGAATTGTGATTGCTATCACCAAAGTGCTCACCTACTTCCAAGTCTAACACCTGGCCGGGCTCATTACCCAGTACCAAATCTAATGTGGTTTCGCCCCTTGTTGGCCTGTCTACATACTGTGTCAGGAAGCCCTCCTGCACACACTGGACAAAAACTGACCCATCCATAGTACTCGTACTATAGTGTTCCCAGTCAATATTTGGAAAGTTGAAATCCCCCATGACAACTACCCTGTTTCTCTCACTCCTATCGAGAATCATCTTTGCTATCCTTTCCTCTACATCTCTGGAACTATTTGGAGGCCTATAGAAAACTCTCAACTGGGTGACCTCTCCTTTCCTGTTTCTAACCTCAGCCCATACTACCTCAGTTGACGAGTCCCCAAACATCCTTTCTGCAACTGTAATACTGTCCTTGACCAACAATGCCACCCCCCACCCACCTTTTACAATCTTCTCTGTTCTTACTGAAACATCTAAATCCTGGAACCTGCAACAACCAATCCTGTCCCTGGTCTATCCATGTCTCCTGGACCTGAGTGGGGGTGGGGGGTGGGAGGGGGGAGGTGTCAGGTTGAAACAGCATCAACAATGCTAATGCTCAACACAATGATTCTGCCAAGCGAGAGACACAGTTTACCTCAGGGGATGATATTTGTTGTCAGAATCATGGGAATGGCCCTGCACGGCTAAGAGGCAAAGTCAACACGAGGTCAGGTCCAATGATGTATAAAGTTCAGGTAGGTGCAAAGCCCTGAACAAGCACGTGGACTATCTGAAAGCTGCAAACTCGCTCATGGTGCAGGAGCAACATGTGCCCAACTCCTCAGCAGTCTTTCCAGAACCCATAGGTTCTTCCCTTCTGTCAAGCTTTGGAGAAACTTCAGAATCTAAGATGGACACGGTGGATGTCACTGCCTTGATGCCTGTGCCACCTGAAGAAGAGAATGAATCCCTTCTGAGACAATCTAGGCACAAGAGGTGAGTTACTGTGCATTGCACACCACCTGTATCTGAGGCAGAGTTGGAGGAGCTAAAACACCCAAGAGGATCTGAAAAATAAAAAGCTGGCCGATGTCCTGGGACTCAGAAAGGGGGTGGATGTAATGATTGTAACGAGGTCAGCCAGGTGGACCTCAGAGGGTAAAGGTTCCCTGATTGGAGTTGTTAATCTGGTCTGATCAGGGAGTCTTGGCTGACAGATATAAACAGGAATGGCAGACATTTTGCTGACTCTGAGGGCTGGCTCTGAGGTAGCTGGACCAGTGTCAAGGACTCTCCATGTGTAAATAAAGTGTGACTTGGTGACAGGATACTGGCCTCTGTGGAGTTATTTCAGTTTATGTCTGTCCCTCCCTTTCTGTAAACAGTGTCAAGTCAATTGTTATTTGTGCATCCTGTTTATAATGCATAATAACCACTCACTTTGGTAGAAAGAAAACAAAACTGGTAATGTTGAACTTTTGAAATATAATCTGAAGGTCCTGGAAAAACAGTGTCTGTAAAAAGATAACTTAGCAAATTTGGAACAGGAATAGGCCATTCAGCTCATTCAGACTGTCCCACCTTTTAATTAGGTTATGGTTGACGTGCATCAGAAATTAATTTACCTGCTCTGATCCAATTTCTTTAATACTGGTGTGTAACAAAAGCCTAATGACTTTAGTTTATGCAGTCAGAGGTTTGTGATCTCCACACCTACTCTCTCTCTTCCCAAGTATGCGCATTGATGATACATAGCAGTGCAAAAAGCTCATATTGTGGATTTCAGGGTTTAAATAAAGATATTAGTAGCTTAATTTGCATTGTAATCACACAATGATACAAAGAACGGATGAATGAAAGACCATTCACATTAAAAATATACAGTACACCTCGCCGTCAAATTGCAAACCTTCAAACCTCACTTTCTTGAATTTTGTGCCTCACTGAAATTGAAATGCCTGCACCATGAATTTCCCCCGCATTTCACTCAGCTCCAGTAGTGCAGTCATTCTTCATCAGCATCCTCCATCACCTCCTGTGGAAAATAACGTGGGATGACAAAAATAAAAGCAGTAGAAATCTGTCAGAATGGCTGTAAATGTGACTGCATCCCGGCTATGCTGGGTCATGACTGCAGATTTCAGTTTCTGACTCAGCCTGTGAGAATTGAAATCTTACTCTGCTTCTTGGAAAGCCATTAATGAGGAATGAGCAGGATCCATGCAGAATGTCAGTACTCCAGACATAGGATTTACTGTTGGGTCAGTAATTTATGGTGCCAACCAAGGAAACCACCTGGGACCCAAACTCAGATCAGAGCTTGGAGTCTGGAAGAGAATGGGGATGAACATATCTTAATTGTTCACATATGATCATTCTCATCATATTTGTTGTGAGTTGTTCCTCACATTTCCAATTGATTCCACTTCAGTGTTTGGCAAATTAATATCTCATCTAAAGAACAGTCAGCAAGGCTTTGCAGAATAATTTTACAATAAACTGCCCTTTTAAAAAGTTGTAGAATGTAGATTCCTTACCTTAAGGCCAAGAGACCCATAATAATCTGGATGCAACTTTAAACAAAACCAAATAATTGTAGATTCTTCACTAAATATCCATTCCTGCATTTTCTATACACAATTGTAACATAGGACAGTGTTTTTAATATACATTTTGTTAAGTTTGATAGGGGAAACTGAAATTTTGTCTTTTCTCCTTTCTTTGCAGTTAAGTTGTTTATTTTGTTTCCCTGTGTAGACTGCTTGTACCAGTGTGAAATTTAATCATACAGTGTTGCAAGCAATTAATTCCTAGCACAATACAGTTCTGTGGAAAATTGCTATCACATTTGTCAAGGCATCACAGCTGTTGTATGAATAAAATTGTCAAGGAATGATTTTGCAAGCCTGGCTAATCAACAGCACAGGTTGTAAAATTAGGCATGGAAACCTGTGCCTGATTCACAGCATGCCAAATTCTCTGAAGAAAATATTTTACTTTCCTTTTCAAGACCTTTCTACCCTGAAGCATGTGCCTCATTACACCTTCAACTATGACATGTTAGTATTTGCTTCTGTATCAAATCCTCTTATCTGACAGAGCCTCCATTCCCGCTTTATCCATCCGTAGGGAGCAGTCAACTGATGACTTAAATGATCTTGTCACGTTGGAGTTACCTTTAAAAGACTTATTACACTTTTCAGTTTAACTTTTTGTCTTACTACCTCATTTCATCTGTTTCTTTTTGTTAACTTTTATTACTTTTACTGTTGTATAAACTTGATCTTTCATTGCATTGCATGTCTTATTTTTATAATTTATTATTCTATTTCACTTCACTCCTGGTGACTCACTTCCAACTGGTTTCCTACACACGGCAAACAAATTTAACGGGATTGGAACATCTTTGATGATTCCAATTTTGCATCTGTATTTGATGAAAGAGCACTGATTATTAAGGTATTATTTAAGCACACATTCTTACTCCATCCCTTGATTTCGAGATGAATAATGATCTACCTTGATATTTTGAAGACGGTTCCTTTCCATCGCCACCTCAGAAGGGAGAACATCATGAAGTTAATTCATGCCCTTTAAATCTATCCACTGCAAACAATATGGCATTTTCTATCGCTGCAGTGATCAATATGGCATTACATTTTAAAATGTGCAAGTGAAAAGCCAAGAACATCTCTATATAACGTCACTGGATTTGTTGTCTGTGGAAGATAAGCATTAGAAGCAAGAGTAAGTCATGGAGCCTGCTCCACTGTTATTGAGCTTTTGTTGAATTTTGACATTATTCCATTTTTTTGATGGATTCCTTTTACCTAGATTTCTTGCATACTTGAACATTCACTGTTTTTCTTTAAAAATACACATCCCATCTTCAAAACTTTCATGAATACGGTCCCATTCTACTCAATTTTTATTCTCAAAACAGACCTTTCATCCTAGTATTCAATCGAATGAATTATCATCATACTCCACTAAGGCATGTACATGCTTTCTTCACAGCATGTAATGGGGGAGTTAAGATCCACAGAAGTTGTGCTGGGGCCTCAACTTTTACAATTTAAATCAAAGACTTTGATGAGGGGAGTGAAGGGATGTTAACTAAATTTGCAGGTGTCATGAAGAAAAGTAAGGAAGTATGTTATGCAGAAGATGTAAGGAAGTTGCAGGTGAATAAAAATTGGTTAACTGAGTGGGCCACAATCTTGCTGATGGAGTATAATGTGGGAAAATTTGAAGTTGTTCACCTTGATAAGAAGAAGAAAACACAAAACATTACTTAAAAAGAGAACAGCTGCAGAATCCAGAGGTGGAGAAGCATTAAGATGTCCAAGTCCAGGAGTCTCAAGGTGTTAATATGCAGCTGCAGGAAGGCTAATGAGACACTGTCATTTAATAAGAGAGGAATTGAACATAAAAGCAAGTGTGTTGCATTTAGGAGCTTTGGAACTTAATGACCAGGATCCCAAATGTTCAGACCTGTGGTCAGTTCAAGACTGGAAGCCTTCTACAGGCCATGTGACCTGGAGTGGTAGCTGCTGCAGGTGCTACAGTCACACCTTCATTAGCGACGACAGTGAGATCCCTGGGCAGACGTGAACAAGGTGGGCTGGGAACTGCTACGATGAGATCACCAGCAAGAGGATTATAAGGTGGTGCACTCATTTTCTTTGATTTAAATGCTTTTTGGCCCTTCCTGTCACACTCTGGTTATTATTACCCATATTGTTATTCTTCCTTATTGCCTTTTCCTTCCTCTTTAACTTTTCAAATCTCACCCCACGTGAACCCTCTCCCCAATATTAGATGTGCTACCTCTCAGGTGACATATTAAGCTGTGGTTCATTCAGCATGTTATGGTTAACATAAATCTCCCATGGGTTTGAAAATTACCAGGGCTTGTTTCTAGGCAGAGACAACAAACAGGGAGAATTGAAATTGTGTCAATATTATGGCCTTAAGAGGTTATTTTATCCTTTTCTTTTCAAATAAAGATTTTAAGGCAGAGGTGTGAAGCAGTCTACTAGAACCACTAGAGTAAACAGCTTGTGAGGCCTTGGTTTTTTTAAATAAAGGTTGGAACAATAGAAACAGCCTGAATGGGTGTGGTCAAACTCCCACAAAACCGGGATCTTTAGCTTTCAACAGTTGCTGTTGGGGTTTTGAAAAGGTGGAAGATTTTTTCCCTCTCTTGGTTACAGCCACAACCTGGGAATTTTCCGCCTGCTACAGGTGTTACATGTTTTCTGAATTTGCCTTTTGCCAAAGGTTTATTTGTGGGATGTTACTGTATTGGAACAGTTCATTAGTTATAGTTGCTATACCTATTATTCTGTTTAGTTTTCCAGTAGAGTTAAGTTATTCAAATTCCTTCTTTCTTTAATTGTGTTTTAAGTATAGGTAATGAATAAGTTGTGTTTTGCTTTAAATCTGGTAGTTTGACCAATCAAATTGCATCTGGAATGCAACACCTTACATTTACCTTTAAAATAAGAAAATGTTAGGGCCTGGACTATCTTCTGAATATTTTGAGGATGTTTGGTCTGGGCCATAACAAAATGAAGATGAAATGATGCATTGGGACTCTTCCAATATCTTAATAATTCATATTAACATATACACTAGATGATGACAAATTTCTATACAAGTTTCATTAATTGAATAACATTTAGTGTCCTCATCAATAGTTACTCCTCAACCTCAGGCAAGCTTCCATACACTTAATGGTAAGGTCCTAGGGAGTGCTACTGAACAAAGAGACCTTGGAGTGCAGGTTCATAGCTCTTTGAAAGTGGAGTCTCAGGTAGATGGGATAGTGAAGAAGGCATTTGGTATGCTTTCCTTTATTGGTCAGAGTATTGAGTACAGGAGTTGGGAGGTCATATTGCGGATGTACAGTGGTTAGGCCACTGCATGCAATTTGGTCTCCTTTCTATCGGAAAGATGTTGTGAAACTTGAAAGGGTTCAGTAAAGATTTACAAGGATGTTGCCAGGGTTGGAGGATTTGAGCTATAGGGAGAGGCTGAACAGGCTGGGGCTGTTTTCCCTGGAGCGTCGGAGGCTGAGGAGTGACCTTATAGAGGTTTACAAAATTATGAGGGGCATGGATAGGGTAAATAGACTAAGTCTTTTCCCTGGGGTGATGGAGTGTAGAACTAGAGGGCATAGGTTTAGAGTGAGAGTGGAAAGATGTAAAAGAGACTTAAGGGGCAACTTTTTCACGCAGAGGGTTGAACGTGTATGGAATGAGCTGACAGATGAAGTGTTGGAGGCTGGTACGATTGCAACATTTAAAAGGCATTTGGATGGGTATATAAATAGGAAGTGTTTGGAGGAATATGGGCCGAGTGCTGGCAGGTGGGACTAGATTGGATTGGGATATCTGGTCGGCATTGACAGGTTGGACCGAAAGGTCTGTTTCCATGTTGTAAATCTCTATGACTCTATGACTCTATAAGGTCAGAGGTTTGCTGATGATTGTATAATGTTCAGCACCAATTACAACTCCTCAAATTCTGAAGCAGTCCATGTCCATTTGCAACAAGGTCTGACAGTACCCTGACTTGGACTGATAAGTGGTGAGCAACATTTGTACCATGTAGCTATGTGATGATGTCCAGTTCTAATATGAGAGACCCTCATCATTGCCCTTTGACATTCGATGGCATTATTATGTCTGAGTCTCACATTAACTAGAAACTGAAATGCACCAGACACGTAACACTACAAAAGAAAGTCTGAGGTTGAGACTCCCCAAAGCCTGTCCACCATCTACGGTGCATAAGTCACAAATATTGTGGAATTCTCTCCACTTGCCAGAATGAATTCAGCTCTAATTACATTCTAGAAGGATGACACCATCCAAGACAATTTGATTAGCATTCCATCCACTACCTTGTACATTCACTCTATCCAACACCAATGCCCAGTGGTAGCAATGTGTCCACGTGGCATCTCACTTGGCCTTTCCTTTTTTAAGACCAGGTACATACTTTGCTCAGTTTAATATTAAATTTGGAAACATATGTATAATGGATTTTAATGAGATTCCGACTTATATAAACATTGACAGTTTGAGAAAAAGTAGTTTATCCACTCCATGTCAATTGTCATCCTGCCTGGTGGAGAGTTAAAATGTATGTTTAAGCTGTCACTGCAGGTCACCAACTCTGTCTCTTCTGTGTTTTCATGCCCAGAACTGGTTACAATATTTATAATGAGGTCTGACTAGTTTAATATCAATTTCTTCTGATATGTTTTGTGCTGTTCTGCTGACATCAGTAAAAAAATCTATTTTCATTGTTGATTGCTGCTCTGAGAACATGTTGCATACCCTCTTGAATTAAACCCTTATATGTCTTTCAATTTTACCCATTTCTATTTCAACACAATTCAAGGAATACATCTGTTATTCATATTTCTCTCTATGTATTTTTGCCCTTATAAACTTTTATTTGTAACATTTTTTCAGAAAATTATATACATTGTCATAGGGGTACATAGTTTAATATCAATCATTTATGTGCAATGATAGATAACTATTATTAAAGCCATTAACATCTTTGCGTTACTACCCTGTAGTTAGTGATTTGAGTAACAGTGATCATTACTTGAGCTTGTCAGCATGTGATGAGCTTTGCCAGTTGTCTGCTAGGCCAACAGGCTGAAAGCTAGCATTGGAATTTGCTTTAGGTCTCCATTTATTTCAATCAGTCAACAAGATGAAGGAAAGTATATGCAGGTGATTATATGCAGGCTGAGGAAGGAAATGGCATCGACATGATGAAGAAGAGAAAGCATTTAGTTTTTTTTAATATCGATTCAAAACTATTCTATCACTCTATCTTTTGATATCTGATTAGAATTTAAAGTAATCCATCCTTGACTGAATAGTTTATGAGTGGGAGACTTTTATTAATTGACAATAATTGTGTTTACTCAACAAGAAGCTGTTTGGGTAATACCTGTAGTTACATTAGTACTAGTACTGGTGCTGCAATAGACTTCTTATATTTGGGCTCATGTCCAGTGACTGAATAGAGATTCTCTTTCACTGTGACCCTCAACATAATCCAATATATCAGTACTGTACAGCTTATATCGTAACATGCCTATTCTCACTGCTCTGTTTCAACTTTAACATCAGACATCAAAGGTTAAAAAAAACCTGTTTGTTGGAGGCTGCTTTTAGAATTTCCCTAGAGGCTGTGAACTGGACAGGATGAGCTAAACTGGCTATGTAAAGCTAATGCTAATATAAATTTCAATGTTAGCAGTTCATTTTTAATGTTAAACCTCAGTACAATTACTTTCAGAGTCAGGATAATATTTATTGTACAAAAAGGAATGTCAATAAGGCACAAATTGATTTATTACATAGTGAAAATTAGAACAGACTGTTTTGCTGTAATTTATTCAAAAGGAATTTTTATGTTGTTAATGTATTGATAATTTTCAAATTTCATTATTCAGTTGCGTATTATAGTCCAATTGCTGCCTCTTGCCAAGTAGTTATCATTTGACAACATTTGCTGAAAAATCTTTAAATAGAAACAAATAAAATGCTGAGACTAAGCCAATTTACATAGGTAAAACTATTATATTGACATTCTAGGTTTGCGATGAATCAATAGAGAGAGAGAGAGAGAGTAACAGACCTTTAGGGGGATGTTTCAGAATACTCAGAATAAGCATATCCCTAATATAAAAACCATTTCTAGAGGGAATCCTACAATTAGTGATTAGTTTAAAAAGTTAAGGAAACCATGAATTGTCAGTATAAAACATAGAGTTGCTTAATTATAAGTGGTGCGTCAGCTCATTGTTTAGAATATAAAGAACGGCAGAAAGTGACAATAAGATTAATTATGAGGGGGACGTTTGAGCCTGAGGGTAAGCTAACTAGAAGGCAAAAATGGATATCAAGAGTTTCTAAAGGTATTTAACTAGGAAAGGAGCAAATAAAGTGAGCGTTGATCCTTTAGAGAATGTGTTTGGGAGTTAATAGTTGATAATAAAGAAATGGTAGATGAAATGAACAAATATTTTGCTACTGTCTTAACAATAGAGGACATAAAACAATCTCTAGTAATAGCTAGAGATTCTCATTGGAGAATTTATAATCATCAGGAAAATGGTACCAATCCAAATGTTGGAGCTGACAAGTGTCTGGATCTAGATTACCTTCATCCTAGGGTTTTAAGAGAGGTTTAAAAAAGTGTTAATTTTCAAATTATATTCAAGAAAAGGTTCACTGTACTAGAAAGTAACAAATGTAACACCTCAATTCAAGAAAGGAGGAAGATCAAACCAGGAAACTAGGTCAGTTAGCTTGATAACTATTGTAGGGAAGATATGAGAATTGAGTATAGCTGTGCATTCAGAAAAACTCCAGGTAATCAGGAAGATCAGCATTGTTTCACCAAAGTGAAATCTTGTTTAACCAACTTATTGGTTAAAGATTGGGATGAAAGAGCTGAGGAACATTGCTGCTAAATTTGCAGATGACACAAAAATAGATGGAGAGACAGATAGTGTTGAGGAAACAGGGAGGCTACAGAAGGATTTGGACCGAAAGTTGGCAAAGAAGTGGCAGATGGAATACAATTTGGGAAAGTATGAGTAGAATTGGTAGGAAGAATAGAGGGATGGAATATTTTCTAAGTGGGGAAAGACTACAGAAATCTGAAGCACAAAGGGACTTGGGAGTCCTAGTTCAACATTCTCTTAATGTTAACATGCAGGTTCAGTTGGCAGTTAGGAAGGCAAATGTAATGTTGGCCTTCATTTCCAGAGGGCTTGAATACAAAAACAGAGATGTATTGCTGAGGCTGTACAATTCACTGTTAAGAATGCATTTAGAATATTGTGAGCAGTTTTGAACACAATAACTAAGGAAGGATTTGGAGGGGTCCAGAGGAGGTTTCGAAAAATGATCCTGGGAAAGTAGAACTTATCATATGAGGAGCATTGAGAACTCTGGGTCTATACTAGATGGAATTTAGAAGGATCTCACTGAAACTTACAGAAGACTGAGAGGCCTGGATAGTGTGGAGTAGAGAAGATGTAGGAGAAAGAGAACCCAATGACACAGCCTTAGAGTGAAGGGACAAGTCTTTACAACTGAGCTGAGGAGGAATTTCTTCAGCCAGAGGGTGGTTAAGTTGTGGAAAATATTGCCACAGCGGGCTGTTGAGGCCAAGTCAATGAGTATAGTTAAAAAAGAAATAGATAGGTTCTTGATTGGTGAGGGATTGAGGGCTGTGGGGAAAAGGAAAGACAATAGGTTTGAGAAATATATCAGCTCTGATGGAATGGCAGAGCAGACTCAATGGATTGAAAGGCCTAATTCTGCTCCTATATCTATGGTTCTATGGTCATTTGAAGGAGTAGCACATGCTGTGGATAAAGGAGAGCAGGTGGATGTATCATATTTGGATTTGCAGAAACCATTTAATAAGGTGCCACATTGAAGGTTAATGTAGAAAGTAAAAGCTCGTGTGTGGGGGGAACGTATTGGAATGGATAGAAGAATAAAACAGAAATTGCTAGCAAAGCTCAGCAGGTCAGACAGCATCTGTGGGGAGAACGCAGAGTTAAAACTTCCAGTCAAGTCCTTCATCAGAAGTGTTTTTTTTCCCCAGAAATGCTGCCCGATCTGTTGAGTTTCACCAACAATTTCAGTTTATGTTTCAGATTTCCAGCATCCAAAGTTCTTGGTTTTATTTTACCATGGATAGATGATTGGCCATTTGGCACAAAACATATTTTAAGTGTAAGTGGGTCTTTGTCTGATTGGCAGGATGCGATGAGTGGAATTCTGTAGGGCCCTGTGTTGGGGCCGTAACATCTTACAATTAATATTAATGGCTTAGGTATCGGAGACAAAAATATTGGAAGCTAAATTCAAAGAAGACATGAAGATCAGTCAGGAACATGCTGTGAAGAAGACATACGGTGATTGCAGATGGACATAGACATATTAAGTGAGTGGGCAAAAATTTGGCAGATGGAGTATAATGTGAGAAACTGTGAAGTTGTTCATTTTGCCAGGAAGAATGAGAAAAAAGCAGAGAGAGACACTGTTGTTGTTGTTGTGGAATGGATATAGGTATTTTGACATTTTAATGACAAAAAGGATGAGCAGTTTTGGACTCCTTATTTAAATAATGTTATGCATGTATTAGAGGTGGTGCAGAGATGGTTTACGAGATTGACACCTGGAATGAATGGGCTGCTTTGTGAGGTTAGACTGGATAGAGTAGGATTGTTTCCACTGGAATTTAGAGGAATGACTGTTATTTTGCATCATTTCTGGGATGTAGATATTGCTGGCTGGGCCAGCATTTACTCTGCATCCCCAGTTGCTCTTGAAAAGGTGGTGGTGAGCTGTCTTCTTGAATATCTACAATTGTAGGTATACCCAGAATGCCATTAGGGAGAGGGTTTCAGGATTTTTACTGAGTGACACTGAATGGACGGCAATATATTTCCAAGTCGAGATGATGAGTGGCTTGGAGGGGAATTTGAAGGTGGTGGTGTTCCTCTGTATCTGCTGCTGTTGTACTTGTAGATGGTAATGGTTTTACAAGGTGGTGTCTACAGGGCTTTGGCAAATTTATTGTAAACGGTACGCACTGCTGCCACTGAGCATCAGTATTGGAGCAAGTGAATGTTTGTCAAAATTGTGCCAGTCAAACAGGCTGTTTTATCCTGGATGGTGTCAAGCTCTTTGAGTCGAGAGTGTGGTGCTGGAAAAGCACAGGAAGCAGGCAGCATCCGAGGAGCAGGAGAATCGACATTTCGGTCATAAGCCCTTCATCAGGATGCTGCCTGACCTGCTGTGCTTTTCCAGCACCACACTCTTGACTCTGATGTCCAGCAGCTGCAGTCTTCACTATCTCCAAGCTCCTTGAGTTTTGTTAGAGATGTAGTCATCCAGGCAAATGGGGAACATTCCATCACGTGCTTGAACAGGTTTTAGGGAGACAGGGAGTAAGTTTCTCACTGCAAAATTCTTAGTTTCTGACCTGCTGTTGTAGCCAAAATATGTATTTAATTACTCCAGACTGAAGTATCCTGCAAGGTGTTGGCAAGGTTCTTATGGATCAGTCCAGAACTAAGAAGCACTGTTTTAAAATTGGGGTCATCAGAGATGAGGAGAATATGTTTCTCCTGGAGGGCTGTGCAACTTTGGAGCTCACTGCCTCAGAAGATAGTGTAGACTGGGTCATTAAATATTTTTAAGGCAGAGGTAAATAGACAGGGGAGTGAAGGCTTATCCAGGTGGTTGGGAATCTAACAGATCTGCTATGATCTTATAAAGTAGCAGAGCAGCCTTGAGATGATGAATGGTCTACTTCAGGCCCTATTTAATATATTCATGTATATTCGTAACAGATTATTGCCATTATCTATTCATTAAACAAAAGGAATCTCTCAAATTAACATGCGCATACAAACTCACTTGTGCACATTTTAATGTAAAACATTCTTGTCTTTCAGGATGTTATTTGTGGACAAAATGTGAATGAAAGTAACTCAGTCTCCTATCCCTCCTGTCCTATCTCTCACTCTGTTGCTCTATTTAACTCCTTTTCTCTCTGTTTATTTCATTCCTTAATTCTCCCAAATTTGTTTCTCATCTCTATATCTTCCCATTTCCCTCATCTTGCTTTCCTTCCCTCGCTACAATTGACTTGAACCACTACAGCAATGATTTAACATACTGTCATAACTTATGCACATTAATGCACAACTGTTACCATACCTGACTTAACTCCTGGATATTTTCCTGGCAATCGCACTAGTAGGTGTTGTGCCAATTGAATCACCAAGTGGAATTTCTCTTGTTGTTGTATGTTTGACTTCTGTAAAAGAGAAAAAAATATCCTGAGGGTTGGGGTGAAGGCCCATGTTTAACCACTGCCAATTTCCTCATTTTTGTTTTCTACTTGTCATGTTATATAAAAATATTCAAACTATCTCAAGTGATATTTACGATTAAATACAAACTCATCAAACTCCCTCTCCACTGACATATCTAGGAGTGGGAGAAGGGAATTGTAGTTGCACACTATGGTGCCTAGTGGGGTTATTCCTGATCCTCGTCTGTTGTAGCATCAGGCTGCATTGCCTGTCTGCTCCACCCAGTAGGCAGTTAAAATAACATCAGACCTGTGCCACATTTACAGGACTGAGATCTACATGAATTCGTGAGATTTTCAGACTCGTTCAAGGATGCACCAATATCTCAGAACTGAATGATAATTCAAAACTCCGGGTGTCATTATAGTTGTAGCATTAATCATTTCCAAACCAATTTGCGGAAGGTATAGTTAAATATGGTTTGAAGTTCACAGGAAAGATAAATAATGAAGATAGGTTGGGGTATTGATTAATTCATATCAGAAATTACATTTAGGAGCTGTAGGATGTCTCCGTTCAATTGTACTTGTGAGGTTGTGTATCTCTTTGTCCTCTAAAGGAAATCAGTTTATTGGAGAAAATATTAAAGTCTGTTCCTATGTGGTGATTTTTCTGAATTGTGAAACCATACTTAGTAAATAATGGCTATTTATACACAATGAATGAAATGAATCACAAATGACAGCTAGGTCCCAATTCCAGGATTCCCATCTCCATTCCTGGGGTTTCTGATTTTCAGATGTGCCTTTTAAAGGTTTGGGTTGTTTCAGGGCACACATCCACATTCTACACACCTGACCTGGCCAGATACATTACGGATGTAGGCATGGCCTACTACTCTGCTATTTTCATTGAGTTTGGCTAACTTTTCAAAATAAATAGCTCATGGAACCATAGTCTGCCTGAAGGAACATTTGAAAAGTAAGTTTGAATGGGATATATGCCTCTGCCCACTCTCTCATCCCTCATTTCCTTTCCGCCCATGCTAGAATATAACACTGAAATATCCATTCATGCACTGTGTGCTATTTTAATGCAGTGAATACTACATTGAAAACTGAATGCGAGAAAAGTGCTTTAACGAAATCATTAATTGATAACTTTCCACTGGGTTAATGCTCCTATCTATCAGGTGCTTCACCAGAAGAATTGATATTATGGCTCTCAGCCAACCCTCATTATATATTATTGATAATTACAATTGCCCTGAATGACAATTACCCTGAATTATTTCTTAACTTTTAGTGTTGAAATGCAGCATTTCAACTCACTAATTGTTTTAACTTAAATTAATAATGTTACAACACTTTCATATTGACAAAATAATGACATTATGTTCAGAGATTCTGTACAATCTCAAAAAGGATTAATGTTTAAAACGCTTTAGAAACAAGCCTCCTTCACCATTCAATAATACAATGGCTGATCTGTTGGCTTTGGATTTCGCATTCCCAAGTCCCTCTATATGTTTTGGTTCTCAAGCCTAACAAGAGTCTGTATACCTTTGCCTTAAAAATATTCAACAACCTCATTTTCATTGCCTAATGAGACAGAGAGTTTCAAAGTTTTACAAGCCCCTAACAGAAAATATTTCTTGTTATCTCTGTCCTGAAAAGACAAACTCCAAATTTCAAAGTAGAACCCTTTAATCTTTCATCACATTTCCACTATGTCAGGATTATTCAGAATTTTATACACTTTAAATAAGTCACCACCAACTCATGAACACCTCAGTGGAAACATGGTCAGCCTGTTTAACTTATTCTCAGAAGACAACCCGATCAATCCAGGTCAAATCTAGTAAATGTCCTCTGAACCACCTCCCACACATTGACATACTTCCTTTGGTAATGAGTCCTAGCACCTACAGCACCTGCACCAAACACCCCACTTACTAATCTCAAGGCTTTGCACCATTTTCCACTGCTGTACTCATTTGTCTTTGGTTTTACCAAAGAGCTCTGCTTTTGTAGCCAATTGAATTAGGGCTGGAGAAGCTACACTCACCCAATTAACTAACTAACTCCCGAACTCTGTACATTGGTCTGTGTTAACACTGTCTATGCTGCAAGAAAGAAAGAAACTCACTTTATTTATGCAGCACTTTCCAATTATTGCCAGATTCAGATCAGATTGGAATTTCTTGCTCCTTTCTCTGATCTCAGTCATCACCTGTTGTTGAACATCACTCCCCAAAAGCAACTTGTTTTCCTTCAGTCCAACTTGAACACACACACTACCTCCCTTGCTCCACGTTATATGCAGTCATGAATCTGAAGGCAGAGATTGCCTGACCACGGAGAACTTAATTTAGAAGGGGAATTCTAGTGAGATTGCCTTTTAATGAATATGCATGATATTCAAATGCATCCAAAAAGGCTTCCGATCATATTCCATAGAGAAGGGAAGCTCAACACACTGTCAAACTTCGGAGAATTTAATGCCGTATTTTCATCTCACCATTGTGAGGCTAATTTTTGGCCTCCCATTCAATTAGGTTACCCCACTCTCCTTGCTTCTGAATCCAGCTTAAGATTCTATTTTTGCTTTCAGCAGACGGAGGAGGGAAGCAAAATGAAGAGCATATAAATGGACCTAGACTTCTGATAAAAGAAGAAATAACAACAGCAGTTTTGATGCAATTTAGCAAGGCAAATAGAAGGCTGAATGGGACATACAAGGTGAAACAGAGGAAACTTTTTATGGATACAATTTGCATTGACTCTCTGCTCATTCCTGAAGAAGGGCCTGTGCCCGAAACGTCGAATCTCCTGTTCCCTGGATGCTGCCTGACCTGCTGTGCTGTTCCAGCAATAAAGTTTCAACATTGGAGGAATTAGCATTGGTAGAATTAAGAACTGTTAAAAGGGGAGAAGATTATCTTGCAATAGAGAAGGAAGATGCAAAGTTTCAGAAAGGGATGCAGAATCAGCCATGTATGCTTTGCAAGTCATAAGCCTACAGTAGCTCACAAAGTCTATTCTGTTGATCAGTGAAGATGTTAGAGTTAATGGCCTCATTATGAACTTTCCATTTTCCATAGGTGAAGATCAGCACTCAAAATGGGAGATGTGTTTTTAAAGAATTGACCACAGGAATGGGTCTCCAGCACAATGCACATGCCCTGCTGCCTTTTATGAATACCCGTGAGTATTCATATGTGAGTGCCCTGCCATGGAAGCCTTTGGATGGCCACCATTCACTTCACATGTGAGCACTGATGTCCTCTCAAGTCCTGATACCTGCCTCTCCCAGCTCCATATTGTCAAGGACATAATACCACGAGGGGCCTGAATCTGGCCCCCTGCCTTTGGTGTCCCCTCAATCTTGCTTGCCAACAAGGTTGTCAATTTGGCCAGTTGCTATTCAGGAACTTAAATAAAAATGTGTTCATCAGGTCTTACTGCTAGGTCCAACAGGAACTCCTTGTCCCCATTCTTGTAAACCACTTAAGAATCCTAATGTTGCAATTAGATCACCTCTCATTCTTCTAAACTCCAGCGAGCAAAGTCACAAACTTTAGTCTTTGCTCATTAGACAATCCCTCCATACCAGGGATCATCCTAGTGAACCTTTTCTGAATTATTTCCCATGAAATCATACATTTCCTTAAATTGGAAAACTGCTCACAGTGATCACAAGTGTTCTAACCAGCACCTTATACAATCAGTAAGGCTTCCTTACTTGCATAAGTGAAGATGATGGCCTGGTTATTATCACTAGACTATTAATCAGAAACCCGGGGAGTGTTCTAGAAACCTGGGCTCAAATCCCACCATGGCAGATGGTGGACTTTGAATTCAGTTGAAAAAACTGGAGTTAAGAGTATAATGGTGGCCATGAAATCATTCTCAGGAAAGGACCATTTGGTTCATTAATGCCCTATATGGAAGGACCATTGTTACCTTGTCTGATCTCCATGTGACTCCAGACTCACAGCAATGTGATCGATTCTAACTGTACCCTGGACAACAAGGGGTGGGCAATAAATGCTGTGAAGCCCGCATCCCACAATTTAAAAAGAAACTCCAATTCCCTTGAAATAAGGGCCAATATTCCATATGCCTTCGTGATTGCCTCCTACATCTGTGCTAGCTTTAATTGTGTTGCAGCTTACTGAAGTTTTTCTCTATTTAAATAATACTGTTCTTTTTCTCTCTTGTCGAAACTGAACAACTTCACATTTTCTCATAGTACACTCTCTTAGTATACAGTACACAGAAAATAATTATGTGTTTTCTTAAGCTCTTACTATGAACAAGGACATTTTGAAGATGTTCTTCTCTCTTGCTCTCTATAGCAAGATATTATAGAGTAACAGATCAGTAACCAGAAATGTACCATTTAACCTTTGCCAATCGGTATAACTTAAGTTTCCAAGGTGTCAGCCTTGGCTCAGTTCTTGTCTGAGTCATAAGTTTGTGGGTTCAATTTTCACTCTCGGGATTTAAGCACATAATCCAGACTTCCTTCAGTACAGTGTACTTGGTGGTCCTGTTGTTTAATGTGCTGTCAATCCAAAATTACACTTTCTCTCTGAGGTGGATGTAAAAGACCTCAGGTTATAGAACAATGAAATCAGTCAATACCTGTTTTGAAAGGGTCACTCACCTTCTGCAGAAATTTTGTTTATGTTTAAAAATTGTATAAATATGTTTTCCATAAGTTTGGCAAGCTTTTGTCTTTCCCATTGAAAAAAAAATGAGAACAGCTGAATGTGCATAAATATTATTATAAGTATCTAAAAGACTACATCAGTCATGAAACTATGTTTAATGTGGACTGAGCAGGAAACGTAACTAAGTGAAAATAACAATAAGCTTTTTAAAATTTTTGTGTGGGATGTGGGTTTCACTGACTGGACCAGCATTTATTGTCCTTCCCTAATGGTTGAGAATCATCCATGTTGGAGTCACATGTAGGCTAGACCAGATGAGGATGGCAGATCTCCTTCCCCAAAGGGCGTTAATGAACCAGATAGGTGTTTACAACAATTGACAGACATTACATGGTCACCATTAGGTTTGGCTTTTTATTCCAGACTTTTATTGAATTCAAACATTCACCATTTGCCATAGTGGCATTTGACCCCATGTCCCCAGGCCATTAAATCAGGCTTCTGGATTACTTGTTCAGTCGCATTCCCAATATGCCATCATCTCCCCACATTGAAGTGAAGGATTGCTTTGATATGCAGAGGATTCAAATTAAAGCAGCAAGACACAAAACGATCCCTTGACACAGTGATGTCATAAAGACTGTTGAAGATTCGCAGGACTTTCTGACAGATGCAGCTGCAGGAAGCACCTTTATTCACTGACACACACAATGGGATGCAGGATTAATATTCAAGTATCACTTAAAACCAGCAATATCTGAGGACTGGGTCTGTGCTTGGAGCTAGAATGACTCCATGGCAGGAGGGCATGATAGCATTGACGTCTTGAACCTATTTGAGCCATTGAGTACAACTGGTGTTGTACACATGGGACGACTGAAGAAGGGTGAAGCTGGGAACCTGAAAAGCAGTGGTTAGTTCTGTATTTCTTCTGTTATGTCTTCTTTGCTTATTCATAGATTATTGGACACTGGTATGTACTCATGTACAACTCCACTATATGCTATGTCAATATTATTGGAAGGGAATTCTTGTGACTAGCATTGAAAGATATTTAATTATCCTATTTTTGTAAGCCAAGAAATGAACCAGCACCTCAGAGCACCCTGAGTCATTTCCATCATCTGTTGCAAGCACCGGTGGAATGACAACTATACTCACCTCAGGGAATTTCAATGTCAAACCTGAGGAAATAACATTAGATAAAATATAATAACTCTTAAACTGCGCTGTACAGATTTCCTGGAGATGTAGAGGATGGCATCATTCCAAGGGGCGTGGATGGCCACATGGGCACCATCAATGACGCCAAACTTTGGAAAATCTAGCAATGTAGTGAAATCGCCATGATGTTGTTGTGTCCAGTGGGAGAAAAAACATAGGTCTTAGTACTCTCGGGCAATGTGTCTGTAATCTGTTTGATATATCTGTGCACAGTAAATTGGTTAATATTGTAATAAAAACAGAAAATGCTGGAGCAAAGCAGTGAGGTTGGCAAATCTGTGGAGAGAGAAATTGGGATAACATTATGTGTCTTGATGTGACTCTTAATCAGAACTGCTGAGTTTCTTTTGCATTTTCTCTTTTTATTTCAGATTTCCAGCATCCACTGCATTTTATTTGAACAATTAATACTGTGGACATTTTCAACAGTGGTCTGAATGAATTGCAGCACTAAAGGAGAGCAGTGCTCAAAATATGTGGAGGTAAGACACAATCACCACCAATTGTTGTCAAATGTTCAATAAAATTCAATTATGGGGTGACTAATCAGAGACAGGTTGTCCCTGTGAGTAGAATGGATAAATCTGGAGAGATGAATCACAGGTTAATTTTCTCATGTGCAGTTCAGGTAGTTCTTCTATAATGTAATGGTTGTGTTCTTGAGCAACCCTGTGTTTAGAAATAGCGCTTAAAGTGTTGGCGACATAATAATTGCATTGCAGCCAATACATGTTTTAAAAGTTCGTGCTTTCGAAACAGTGTCCCCAGTTCATCAATTGTGTTACAGTGAATTCACATTAATGAAACAATCATTATAGCAGAACGACCTCTACACCAGGAAAGAGCCTGTGATAGGAGGAACAGGGAGCATGTTAAGTAAGAGATAGAAATGAAAGGGTGTGAGCCAGCGGAATGGAGGTTGAAAGTTGCGGTGGGTTGAGGAAATTGTTTAAAGAAGCCTTTTGCAGTTTATGAAGAGTTGCCAGGAATGAGGTACATGGAGCAGAAAGAGCCTGAGAAGGGGTATGAGCATGAGGAGGACTGCAGATAAAGAGAGGTGGGGGAGACTGCAGGCGTTTGGATAGGGATAGGCTACTAGAGAATTAAAGGATCTGCAAAAAAACTGGATGGGGAGGCTAGGAGAACATGAAGAGGGGAAACTGCAAGAGCACTGTGGGATAAAGGGGGGAAGCTTCAATAGACAGGGAGGTTGGTAACCTATAGGGTGTATGGGAGAGGGAAGACAAGGGGAGAGAGAGAGGCTACAAACGAGAAAGAATAATTTTAAATCTGTCGACAAAGATATATTCAGTTGATTAGAAGCCAGGAAAAAATGAATTATTTGCAAATTAATGCGAGATCTCAAGCTTAAAGCTGCATATGTTCAGAATCTATTTTATGGAGAAAAATGTATTTGCTGTTACAATAAAATCTATGTCAATGGTTAAGTTTAAAGTGGAGACTGAGATGTGAGATGCACTGAAGATGGTAGTACCTGCCTAGTTAAATCTTCCCATTTGAGCATTAGCAATGCAAACATACTTACTATGACTCACCACTCTGCAGAAGGAATATTTAAGGTGATGGGTATTTGTGTAGGAGTCGTTATTGTGAAAAGTAATCTTTGTAGCTAACTTATGCCTGTTGTCATGTGCCAGTTTAAATACAGTGGTGTCAAAGAAAATTGTGAGTGATTCATATGTGGAATGAACTGCCAGAGGAAGTGGTAAATACACCATTTAAATGACATTTGGACAGATACATCAATAGGAAAGGTTTAGAAGAATATAGACCAAGCACAGGCAAATAGGACTAGTTTAGTTTGGGAAGCTTGGTTGGTATGGATGAGTTGTGCTGTATAACTCTATGACTGTATAATGCTTTCCTTGTGTGTTGGAGCTTTAAGTTGATAATTATTAAGGAATTTGAGAAATTCTTCTAATTCTGCACATGTATGAGCCCAAATATCCTACACATCAACATAAATACAGAAAGTGTTGTTACTACATGACTGTGGAAGAGGTGAATCAGTGAGAATTACAAAGGGGTCTTGGGAAACCAAGAAGGCACCTCTGAAAATCAAAACATAGGTCTTAAGAATATCTCAAGAAAAAAATAAAATTGTCTCCTTAACGAGAAGACTATGATGACCCTAACTGATCACAATGCTTCCTTCTGTGCAGGGAAGATAGTGAGGTTGCATGTAAGTCTTGCTGAAGTAAATGGGACAGCTGTGAAAGGGTGCCCTGTTAAACTGGAGAAGGAAGATAATGAACTCAAGATTTTGATAATATTTGTTTAGCCCTTTGTAAAGGAAAGAGAACTCCACAGTGGATAACCAGGCCTGGAATCTTACATTCAAAAAGATAAGAGGGAAGCCAGCTAAGCTGAGAAGTATCCATTCTAAGTCAAAATGCTCAGAGAGTTACTGCAGATACAACCAGACAAATGGCCCCCTCTGCACCATAATAATTCTGTAATTCTGTGATATGGCTTGCTTGCACTGTCAAAACCATTGTACTGTTAGAAGTTTCTATTTCAGGGATTAGCTTTAAACCACAAGACAATGGGTCTATGTTTTGGAAGTTGTGCAGACTGACTTTTACTATCTGCATTATGACATGTATATTTCTTGGAGATGGATGGACTTTGTGTCTTAAACTAAACTGATGACCAGAAATAAATAATTTTTGTTTTAAACAAAAACTTACCAGGATGGCTGCATAATTTCACAGCAAGGAATTCAATACCTATTTTGGTTTTTATTTGGAGCTATCGGTTCCTGCAAAGTGCAGAGGTCAGGTGTTGTTTACATGTGGAGCTGATCAATTCTCAATAACTGAGCAGATTGGAACCAGAATACAAGTTACAGAAACACAGACTAACAAAAAGAAAGAAAGACACAGAGGGTGTGCCATTGTCCTCTGCTTGTTCTCTGCAGCTAAAAAAAAAGCTTCATTTAAACTTGGACAACATCAGTTACCTTTCATGCAGCAGTTACTGTAAGCTGTGACTTTGAATCAATAAATCAGAGACATTTTCCAAGTAAACCAATTGCTCTGTCCTTCTTACAAACCAGTGGGTGATTCCAAAGAAAGGCAATAAAACACCAATGGCCTGACTAGGGGATGGAGGTGATAGGTCAGAGAGGAGGGTGGGGGAAGGTAGCAAAAAGTACAATGGGTGAAAGGGGGTGGGGATGAAGGTGATAGGTCAGAGAGGAGGGTGGAGTGGATAGATGGAAAGGAAGATAGGCAGGTAGGACAGGTCATGAGGGCGGTGCTGCAGGGCAGAGGAGATGACCTGGGGGTCGCAGTGAGAGAGAGACTCATTGAGATTCTTGTAGAGATAGGAGGAAAACTTCATCAAGGCAGGCATCCTTGCAAGAGGATTCGCAGTAGGGTTACAATCAACTAGGTAAAAACAAGGTCTGCAGATACTGGAAACCAGAGTCTAGATTAGAGTGGTGCTGGAAAAGCACAGCAGGTCAGGCAGCATCCGAGGGGCAGGAAAGTCGACGTTTCGGGCAAAAGCCCTTCATCAGGAATAGAGACAGGGTGCCCGTAGAGTGGAGAGATAAATGAGAGGGGAGTGGGGGTGGGGAGAAAGTAGCATTAGAGTACAGTAGGTGAATGGGGTTGGGGATGGAGGCACCCTTGTTTTTACCTAGCTAAAAAAAAAACTCAACATTGAAAATGGGAAACATAGACTACTGAATTGACTTTCCTGTTTCACCTACCTCCACAAAGAATCTACTCTCCCTAGTTGTGTGTGTGTGTAATGGAAAGTGTATAGGGGATTAGAGTTTTGGTTAATTGTGTTACATTCCAATTGTTTATATCTAAATACTTGGTAGCTATAGTTTAATTATTTATATTAAGTAATCATTTTTGTTTCGAACAAAAACCTAGTCTGTGTTGTCAATCTTGGTCTGAAAGTCGGGTAAATTGGATACTTCGCAGACCTTAAAAAACTTTAATATTTGGTGTGACTCTGGGAGTAGCAGCTCTCGCTTTATGGCGCAATGCCCCAGTGAATCATAACAGTTCTAAGGCGGTCACTTTATTAACTTATTGGACCACAATGGAGGTGTGTGCCGCTTCACGATTCAAAGGTCATCCTTAGCCAGGGGCTTTATAGTCCACATATAATCAGCTCGGGTGGGCTTTTTCTAATGGAGTCGGTTTGAGAAAAATATCAGCACTTTTCTAATTCTGGTCTGCAAAACATCACCAATGTCAAACATTCCAACATTAGTTAATATGGCTTCAGTTATGATAGATCTGGAAATCCCTCTCTAAATCTCCCCATTTCATCATCTCTCCTTTAAAATGTTATTAAAACTCACACCTTTGACTGAGCCTTTAGTCTTTCATTTAGAATTCCAAGATGGTGGTGGAGTAGAATGCTTCAGCTGGAGCTTGTCTGCTGTACCTGTTTCTTTTGTTTCCTCATTTTATATTTTTCTTTTCTTTCTTCTCATTGATGTCCTGAACTCCCGGCCTCAGCGCAGACTCAGACTCAATGCTGATCCGGTGAGGAGTCCTCTCAGCCTGGAATGGCATCACCTTGGCCTGGTGTGGTAGTCACCCAGCATGGCATGGCATCCCTTTCGCCTGGTATGGTAGTCTCCCGACCTGATGTGGCAGTGTCATTACCTGGCGTGGCAGTCTCCCAGCCTGGTGTGAAGGTCTCACAGCCCAGTGTGATGGTTTCCTGGCCCGGCATGATGGTCTCTCAGCCCGGTGTGACAGTCTCTCGGCCCGGTGTGATGGTCTCTGGCCCGACGTTGTGATCTCCTGGCCTGATGTGATTGTCGTTCGTCTTAGTGTGAAGGTCTCCTGGCCTGGAGTGATGGTCTTTCGGCCCATTATGGCGGTTTCTTGGCCCATTATGGCGGTCTCTCAGCCCAGCATGATGGCCTCTTGGCCCAGCGTGGCGGTCTCCCAGCCCAGTGTGATGGTCTCTTGGCTTGGTGTGAAGGTTTCCTGGCTTGGCATGGTGGTCACCCTGCCTAGCCTGGTGGTCTCCCGGTCTGGTGTGACGGTCTCCCAGCCTGGTGTGCTAGTCTCTCGGCTCAGGGTGATGGTCTGTTGGTCCATCGTGGCAGTCGCTCGGCCCGTCATGATGGTCTATTGGCCGGATGTGCGGTATCCTGGCCCGGTATGACAGTCTTCTGGCCTAGCGTGGTGGTCTTACGGCCTGGTATAATGGCCTCTCGGCCCAGCGTGACGGTCTCTCCGCCCAACGTGATGATTCCCCAGCCTGGTGTGGCAGTATACAGCTCAGTATGACAGCCTCTTGGCCTGGCGTGATGGTCTCTTGGCCCAGCATGACGGTCTCCCTGTCTGGCGTGGCATTCTCTTGGCCCGGTATGACAGTCTTCTGGCCGGACATGACGGTTTCTAGGCCCGGCTTGATGGTGTCTTGGCCTGGTGTGGCAGTCCCTCATCCAGTGTGACAGTCTCTCAGCCCAGCGTTGCAGTCTGCTGGCCTGATGTGGTGATCTCTTGGCTTGGCGTGAAGGTCTCCTGGCCTGTGTGGCAGTCTCCTGGCCCGGTTGGCGGTCTCTCGGCTGGGAGATAGCCATTCTGGCTTGATGTAGCTGTGTCTCGGTAGCAGGACATGGTGGTCTCTCAGTAACCCATGATGGTCTTTGGGCCCACCATGAGCTCAGCATAGACTTCCGGCTTTGTGGTAATTCAAGATCTGGCTTGGACAGGAGACAGGGTGCCGGCATGGACTGGGTTGGAAGAACTATTATTCTGAATATTTTCTTTCTCTGCTTTTCTAATTTTTTCCTATGATCTGTAATGCTGGACTATTTATTTCTTTATTTTTCTAATGTTTTTTCTTAAGAACTTGGGCTGAAGACAGTATCGTAAGTGATAATAGTAAACTTTTCGCTGTACTTATTTGAGTACGTGACAATAAAGCTAATTCAATTCAATTTACCCTACTTGTTCCTTACATAGGAAGGCCTTATGCCCGAAACGTCGATTCTCCTGTTCCCTGGATGCTGCCTGACCTGCTGCGCCTTTTCAGCAACACATTTTCAGCTCTTGTTCCTTACATAGCTCAGTTTAAAATTTTGTTAAATAATGTTGCTGCAAAGTGCCATGTGAGGCATGAAAGGCATCATGTAAACATAATGTTGTTGTTATTCATGAACTACACTTTTTTGACACCAAACCCTACAGAACATTCTTTTTGCTAGAATTGTGCACAAATTAATTTTAAGGCTTTGTTAAGAGAACATTATTAATAAATTCCATTATAATTGGATATTTTGAAAATCATTGATTGGATAGAGTTAACATGGATTTATGAAAAGGAAATCAAGTTTGACAAAACTCAGATTTTTCAAGAAGTTATTAGCAAAGTCAATATGGGAGAACCAGTGAGTATGGAGATTTTCAGAAGGCTTTTGATAATGTCTTGCATAGGAGGTTAGTAAACAAAATTAAAGCACATGCGATTGGGGTAATAAGATAGCATGGATGGAGCATTGGTTAACAGGTAGACAGCAGCCAGTAAGAATAAATGGATGATTCTCAGGTTGGCAAGCTGTGACCAGAGCAGATATTGCAAGAATCCATGCATGCGTCCAGCTTTTCAGCATGTACATCAATGGTTTAGATCTGGAGGCTATATGTGATATTTCCAAGTTTACAGATGATGCAACTATACAACTGGGA
Source organism: Chiloscyllium plagiosum (assembly GCF_037043375.1). Taxonomy (NCBI): domain Eukaryota; kingdom Metazoa; phylum Chordata; class Chondrichthyes; order Orectolobiformes; family Hemiscylliidae; genus Chiloscyllium; species Chiloscyllium plagiosum. The sequence continues at coordinate 100,373,969 of NW_028270141.1, forward strand.
ATGTGTGTTGGGAAAAGGATACAAAGAGGCTTCAAGGGGATTTAGACAGGCTGAATGAGTGGGCAAGAGCTTGGCAGACAGGATACAATGTTGATTAGTGTGAGATTGTCCACTTTTGTAAGCAACAAAAGTGCGTGGTGTTTCTTAAATGCTGAGATATTGGACAGGAGGAAAACATTGTTGCTAATTCACCAATTCTGTGTGACTATACTGCTCATTTCCAGTCCATTTTTGTAGCTAATTTATTGCAGGAAGTACAGCACCATTTTAAGTTGGGTTTAAATTCTAGATGTACAATTACATGATCAGTGTATAGCAATGTTGAAACTGCGCTTCAAATTTACTGGCAATACATTTTTTGACTAGGATTGTGGGTTCCAGATATATTCAATTTTACTTCCAGTAATTTCTCTTCACAGAGGTTTTTGCCATAAGACATCGATACATTATTTTATAACATGCGACTAGACTTTAATTTGATATTTGTCTAGGCTGCTGCTGGAAGAAATATGTGAACAGTTCTTTTTAACATAATATTTTATATAATAAGTGTTTGTAATTTGACCCTAGCACTGAATTTCTAGGTCAGACAGCCAACCGACAAAGAGAACGCCCCCAATAGAAAAAGGAAGGAAACTCTAAAGGGAATAATTTTGATATTACAAAATACCCGCCTATTTTAGAGAAGGAAATAGTGATCTGCATTCAGCTGAAATTGTCTGAGGCTAGGGTGGGGTGTCACTTTTATTTATTTGACTTAAAAGTGGGGAAAGACTGGCTGTCTAGTAGAGCTTGTCTGCTTTATTTCAATGTCAGTGATCAATCTATGCACACCATTATAACCCTGAGCCTGACCATAGATAGAATAGACTTGGTCCAGGTATGTGCTTTTCATTTTTTATTAAAGGCTCTGGATGGTGCTCTAAAAGTTGGAACTATCCTCAGATCAAAAGGATACTTTGGGCACCTGTTATCACAGCTACTCCCTCTTCTTAATTGTGGATTTACTGACCTCCACCTTAATGAGCTGAGCTTCTGCTGTGATGTAATCACCAAAAAAATGACAAATTGCGCCCAAAATTACAACCGTTTTGGAAAGTGATTTTCCCTAAAGTTTCCACTCAAATTTGTTTGCATTTTATCAACCATGACATTGGGCAGTCTTACAAGACAGATGTTTTTCAAACACGTTGCTTTTAAAAACGTCTTCAATACCAAATAACTATTCTTAAATGTAAATTTGATTAATATGACTTTCTCACAAACAATATTTTTAATCACATAATAAATGCAGATAACCTAATTCTAAGTTAGAGACATTAAAGAACTATTTTCCAACTAGATTGAGTCAGTTTTTTTTATTCACTCAACATCATTCAAATTGTACCTAACAGCATTTTTGTACCCAATTATCTAACTTCACTTTTGGAACTTCGACAGCTTACAAATGAGATAAGTTAGTGGATATTGTTGATGGTGATTAGTTGGGATATTGGCCTACTACCAGCATAACCTTTTTTGAAAACTGTGACAAATATTTACAAAAACTTAAGTTGCACAAAAAATGACTTGCACTTATATTTCTGCAGATCTTATGTACTGATGTGCTGACTGTGTCAATATCAGAAGAATCTTTGCTTTTATTTTCTAACAGGAAGTAGATGTACAGCAATCATTAACTATTCCTAGTTAATGATAGAGGTCACAGGTTTGGAAGATGCTGTTAAGAGAGCTTTGATGATTTACTGTAGTGTATCTTCCATACAGATAAGACAATTACTACTGACAGGGTGTGAAATAAGTTAATATTTTGTTCTGGATTGTGTTGAGTCTCTTCAGTGTTGTTGGGGTTGCACCTGCATAATCAAGTGGAGAGCAATCCATCACACTCCTGAGCTGTACCTTGTAAATGGTGGTACTGGAGAGGCAGGAGGTGATTTAAACAGTGCAGAATTCTGCGAAAGAAGCAGTACAGTCAAGAAGAATCTTCAGCCCATTATCTTTATAACCACATTGTCTTTCTGATATTCAAATTCCTTTCTCCCTACAAGGAACTTATACCAGAAAACTTGCTAGTTATTACTCAGCAACGGGATAATTCTGCATTTTCAACAGATAACACATTTCAATTATTAATAAGCCAACGGGAAAGAACACTTCACTTGCAACCAAAGTGAATCCTTTTAACATCAATGCCTTGTTTTTTGTTGTCTTTTTTGTTGTTATCTTTACTGTATGTACAGTACAAACAAGTTATATTATCATAGACTTATGACCATCTTCATGCATAGTTGCCATTGTCAAATTTATAGCCACCTTCACGCATAGCTATCATCATGTAATCATCATTACTCCATCAAGATATCTCTTCATCCTGCAGCCACTTTAGCAATGGAGGATGTTGACAGATTTAGATTCTTGCTCTAAGAAAGCAACATTCCCGAGTCCCAACTTTTGATAATGAAGAATTTTAATGAGACAGGCTGTGGCATAGTAGCTATGGCCCAGAATAGAGGAAACAACTGAATATTAGCACCCTTATTGTGAACTGATGAAAACACCAAGGTAATATTTCAAGATATGAAGTTTGTCTTTTTCAAAACATCTTACGTAAAATCTGTCCTCTTAACAGTAAGTTAAAATCGAGAGCTGCCAAAAACAGTGTGGGCGGAAGAAAAATAAATGATTGGAAAACAAGTCTGAGCAGATGGTGACACAGCAACACAATTATTCAATTTTCATCCACCCATGCAAGAAAGATAAGAAGATTAAGGAGGGCCCTTGTGGTGCAACAGTTTGACCCATTAACACTGTGGACCTCCAAGTTGAGATCTGGTCTTTAAATTTGAATGATAGTTGATCTGGCTAAAGTAAGTGATGAGTGCAGGGAGTAATGTCCCAGCCTTTAATTAGAAAATTAGACCGACATCTGAATGACCCTGGTTTGCTTTTAAAGGAGATGTTGCTGCAGGCCATCTAAATGTAGCAAGAAAATAACTGAATCAAAATTACAGGTAAGAGTGTATTTCATACCTTTTGCCGAATGTCCTTTGGAAGAACATGTTCTTGATAATAGCAGTGAAGCACCTCAAAATCATTATTCTCCTTTGTACTGAGAGCTGATTTTATGAAATTGCATCTCTCAGGATGGATTTTGCTAGCCCTTTAGGGATGGTTTGGAAGTCTGGAGAGGCCCACAAAGTGTCAGGGGGATGGCCTGACGTGTGTTGAATCACAGAATCCTGATAGTGCAGAAAGAAGTCATTCAGCCCTTCGAGTCTGCAGCAACCTTCTAAAGAGCATTCACCCAGATCCACCCCAACCCTACGCCCGTAACCCTGAATTGACCATGGCTTACACACCTAGCCTACACATCCCTGGACACTACAGGGCAATTTAGCATGGCCAATCCCAGTCCTCACCAACCACTCTCTGTCCCATCTCACCTTCTCACCCATTCCTTTATACGTTTGTACGTTTGATTTTTCTATATTGTGTACATCAAGAAGGGGAGGCATGATTTAATTTCATTTTAGATTTGCTCTATGGGAGTTGAGTGAATATCCGAAATTTGTAGATACATGGATTTTTAATGTAGATTTACAGCTTTGGAGCAGAGCTTGAGGTGAACAGTTTGGTGCATGAGAAAATAAAGGTAGAAGAAAAATAAAGCTGCTGTTGCCTAGCAACAGAAGTCAAGTTTCACAGAAAGACTGAACCATCCAAAGTGTCCAACAATGTGTGCAGCTAGCTTAGCATCTCCAAACATTTCACAGCATGGAAAAAAAGTCCAGAGTGGCTTTGAAGAAAATTTGAGAAACAAAACATTGTTGAAGTTGAGGGGATGGAAAACTCAGTTAGTTGCTCAGGAAATGTTTAGACATCAGTCAGAATAAAGCTCCAGATACTTTGAAGTTCTTTTGTAAAAGGTACACTGGCAGCCTCTTGTGAATATGCTCAGTGACTGATCATCATTGTAGCCAAACTACAAAAATAAAAATTATGGTCTATTAAAACAGGATTTGCTCTGGGAATTTAAAAAGAGCATATGGAAATGCAATTTTATTATTAAACATAACGACAAAGTAATTTATATTTTCAAATTCTTCTTTGGATAGATGGTCAAAACAGCACTGTAATATAGCAGTTATTTACATAATACATTCTGTATAAAAGAACGATTTGTGACAATTATAAGACACATTGTTTAATCAAGCAGTGCACACATTTAACTAATCCAATGTCTGGACAACAGTTCTGTAAACTTGGACTTTAGTTTGGGGTTTTCTGAATCTTAAGCTTCAGTAATGTAAAAGTGTCCAAGATATATCAAATTACAGGTGGATCATTAAATCTTTGCATTATTAGCAAATTTCAGATATCCCTGCTAACCAGCTAACTGGTGTAATTCATTGTACTCAGCACTGAACACATCATCAAACTCCTCATCAGAATATCAGGCTCACTCCATTTCATCCCTTTCTGTCAGGGCTTCCCCTCTCTGGAGTGGCAGCTTGTGCAAGGCACATCATACCATGACCAATAGTGAGACTTGAGCAGGAGAATGGCATTTGTTTTACCACCTCCTTGGCTCAGTGGATGAACTCTGGATAGTGGCCTTTAGTTTCATGTGTGCGCAGCCTATTATCACTTGTACTTTTGAAAGTCCCGCAATGTTAGCCAACCCTCTGGCTCTGTCTACCTGATTGATGTCATTATCATTAAATGTGTATTCATGGTATGTATGAACATATGATCAGTAAAAAAAAACTTGATACAATGACAAACATCAAGTTGCAATATGCCATAAAGGTCCTTAGAGTATTTGCCAAGTCCTTAGAGTATTTGCCAATATATTTAGGACAGTGTCTTCACCTATCTTTGACTATCTGCTGCTGCGGTCTCCTCCTTGTGGGCCCAAGTTTATGAACAGGTCCTGCAACCTTTTGGATCTGTACCTGCCCTTGGTTCCCTGCTCCTTCTCACTCCTTCTCACTGGAGAACAATGCCCACAAGGACATATTCTTAGGGTCTGTTATTGGAGTGCTAGAAATTCCATGTATGCATAACTCTAGGCATTTCTCTGTTCTGTAAGGACTTTGGGATCCTGAAGCAATCTTATGATGATGTCTCAGAGCTGCTTCTCACTGGGTTTATACAGCACAGTGTGGACAGAGTTTAAGGTAAAGCAGAGTTCCCCAGAAACTCAAAGTGGTCAAAGACTTCCCAACTCCAAAGTCAATGCAGGATCAGCAACAGATTCAGGGTATAGTAAATGAACTGACAAAGTTTTTAACCAAATTTCGTCTCTGTTACAGAACCCTTGAGAAATCTCTTTAGGAAATCTCGGACATGATATTGGTTTTCACAGCATCAGATGGACTTTCAAAAGACTGAAGACACCTTGACTTCCACCAATGTATTAGCTCATTACAATCCATTGTATTCTACACTTATTGTGGCAGATGCTTAATTACAGGCATTGGGGCAGTTCTTCAGGAACACCAGAAGGATATCATATTATGTTTCAAGGATGTTATTACGTATGGAGGTCTGGTACACTCTAATTTAGAAAGCAGCTTTAATGTAATCTAGGCTTGTGAAAAAAATTTGATTGATTTCTTGGGGCTTAAAGTCATGATTGAGACTGATCATAAACCTTTGGTCACCCCACTGGTGAAAAATAGTTAGTGAAAAAGTCCCCTCACAAACAAAGATTTCGCCTTATATTTACGAGGTTCACATATGAGACTGTGTATGTCCAAGGCGAGTATTAGATAGCTGCAGATTATCTTTCCTAAGTCGATGAGGGATGGTTTAACCTGAGGGGTCACCACACCTCAGGTGAGGGGAGAGATTGTAAAGGCAGGACCTTCATGGTGACCTCAGCTGAAGTGGGAATTGAACCCATGCCAGGGTTTTCACTCTGCATCGCAAACTAGCTGACTGAGCTAAGTGACCCACATGGTTGATGTACTCACATCTGATGATGTTGATTTTGGGGCTGAATACTCTCTTACACACAAACTACAGCACCAACTTAGTCAGCCTGGAACTTCATGGATGAATTAAAGAAGGATCCTGAGTGTTGTATTGTGCACAGGTAGTACACCTAGGAATGGCCTGGAACTCAGTTGACAGACCATGCTACCATGACATGTTTCAAACAAAGTCAGCACTTCTCTATAATTGAGCCCTTACTGTTTCAGTGAATGACTGTTAACTCTCTGTATATTGCAGAGTGCACCTGTGAAACTGCTTAGTGGCCATGGATCTCTGTAATACATGTGCCACAAATAGTAATGAATGACTGGAATCTCTGATGTTTAAACAAGTCATTGCTGAACTCTGGAGTAGTTTCAGCATGGGCATATTCATGTATGACGTTAAAAAACTGACATTAACAGCTACTAAAGTAGTTGTGAGAGCCTTCCCAGAGGTGCCTGCCATTGTCGTATTCTTAGTGGTGTCATTTCTAACAACGACCCAGAGTTGCTAACAAGATGTTCAAAGCATTTGCAAAGACACAGGGTTTTCAGCAATTTGCAAGTTCTCCTAGATATCATCAGTCGAGGATGGGCACCAACACCTCCTCCATGATAATCCTCAACATTGGTGCCCCACAAGGCTGGGTACTCAGCCTCTTACTGTCCTCTTTATATATTCATGACTGTGTGGTCAAATTCTGTTCTAACTCCATTTACAATATCGCTGATGACACCACCATAGTAGGCTGGATCTTAAACAGTGACAAAAAAGTGTATAGGAAAGAGATAGAGAGTTTAGTGACATGGTGTAAAGACAACAATCTCCATCGAGGTCAGCAAAACAAAAGAGCTGGTCATCAAATTCAGTAAGTGGAGTGGGGGACACACCCCTGTCAGTATCAATGGCACTGAGGTGGAGATGGTTGAGAGCTCCAAGTTTCTAGGAGTAAATATCACCAACAATCCATCCTGGTCCATCCAAATTGATGCTACAGTCAAGAAAGCACACTGATGCCTCTACTTCCTCAGAAGGTGAAGGAAATTTGGCATGTCCACAATGACTCTAACTAATTTTTAAAGATGCACCATCGAAAGCATCCTATCTGGATGCACCAAAGCTTAGTTATGGCAACCGCTTTGCCCAAGACTGCTAGAAATTACAGAGCCCAGACCACCACACAAACCAACCTTTGTTCCATTGACTCCCTCTGTACTTTGTGATGTCATGGGAAAGCAGCCAACAAAATCAAAATCAAAGACACATCTCACCCTGGTTATACCCTCACCCTCTTCCATCTGGCAAAAGGTACAAAAGTTTGAAAACATGTACCAACAGATTCAAGAAATTCTTCGCTGCTGATATCAGACTTTGAAATGGACCTCTTATATATTAAAGTTGATCATCCTCTGCATCTTCATTGTAGCTGTAACACTATATTCTGCATTCTGTTCTCTATGTACTTACATATGGTATGATTTTCCTGAATAGCACACAAAACAGTACTCTTTACTATCTAGGTACGTGACAATAATAAATCAAAATCAAAAATCAACCCAATGGGGAGCAGTCAGTGGTTCAGACAGCAAAATAATCTGAAGAAAAATCCAAGTTTTTTTCCTGCTCTTCTCTTTTGTTGTTCTACCTTAGTCTCCTCACGGCTGCCACCATCAGAACTGCTGATGGGACATGGAGTAGAAACTCAACTTCCTGCATTAGTTCAAAGGGACAATAATAGGGCAATTCAGATTGCTCCCTTGTTGAAGAAACATCAACTAGGGATTAGGCAAGTGCAGAACTATAATTATAACAACTGAAACATTGTCTACATGGGCATCTGATCTTCATCAGGAACCTTCATAGAAAGCATAGTGTCAGAGAGGACTGTCTGGGTGATACCAATCATAACATTTAGATACAACTGAAGGTTGTATCCATCACATCCATTGACTTTACTTAGCACAGGGACCACCCACTCAACTGCAACAAAATCTGGATCACAGGGAATGTGCCACAAAATGATCCCTTGGTTCGTACCATGTGCTTAGGATGTGTGGCTCAAGTTTCTATACTTTTTTATAGACTTTGTTGATCCACCTGCTGACAGATGAATCACATTAAGGGTTTGATTTGAATTCCCTCTGAATGTTATTCCTCTGTCCCCATCTAAAATGGTGCAGGGCAACATCAGATCTGAGCCTAATGGTCTGTCAACCAGCTCAGCAGCTTGTTCATTTCTTTTTGGAAAATGGCAGCACCCACATCAACTTCCATGTTATTGGAGACTGTTGTGATGATATTAAGTTAGCAACTCAAATCTTTAAGTCAGGTTTTGCATAATTACTGGGGCATGGGAATGGTGGTCTAATGGGCTGTCCCAATTTTTAAATGCAACCTCCGTTTGAGAAAACAAAACTCTTTCCTTATCTCAATTCTGCATTGCTAATCCTTTTTTCTGGAATTGTGACCTTCTGCTCTTGACTCCCCAGATAGGGGAAGCACTTTCCCAGCAGATGCCAATCTCATTGGGAGTTTTATCTGCTTCAATGTGTTGACCAATCCTTCTTCCAACCCCTAGGGAATATAGGGAGGATGCAGTTTAATCAATGTTTCTCAATTTGACAATACTCTCGATTCAAAGATCCGTTGTTACAGTCCCTCTAGAGCAAGTATATCCTTCACTAAGCAAGGAGACCAAAAATGCAGAGTACTCCAGATATCATCTCATCAAGGCCTGAACTAATTGCAGTAAGATTTCTTCACTCTAATTCTCCAATCCTTTACGTAGCAAAAATGACTAAACAGAATTAAAATAGATCTGAAAATCATGATATTCAATTTATTTAACAGACACACTAATTATGATGTTTACCTCAGCCTACGCTTGCCAAAGCCAGAGACTGTATTTAGTCCATCACTACAAACTGTTTTTAACGTGTACTTCACAAGGTCAAGCAAATACACTGAGCGAATCTGAGCAAAACAGCTGTGTTTCAGAGTCTGGCCACCAGCATGGAGTGAATTTAACACACTTGGTAATTCTAGTTGTTTTTCCCCCCAAGAAAACATCCTAATTGGATGGTGTTAAACATATTGTAAAATACCCCACTGTGACTGAAATATGACCTTTGTGATTTAATGCATTTTGCTGGGAACACCGCGTTTCTGGCTGGAAAAAAGCAAACTCCACTCTGCTGAATATGTTGGAGGAAAATAAAGGGCTCGATTCTTCCTCATCAAACTGGATTTGCTCAGATTTTTGGCTGCAGTTAAGTTGTTCATAAACAATGAATCACTAAGGAAATTTTGCTTGTAGAAAACTACAGACTCGCAAATAACATTCACTCTTTTATGTTTATCTCTTTGATATTATCTCATGAGTTCATTACACAGCTATAGTGCACTGTTAAGAACACTTTTATTTTGCACGCAGAGCATTGAAAGTCCAATAGGAACAGAAATAAAAAAATGGATGCACTCCAGGCCAGCTGCTTTAAATCATGTGAAATCAGTGTGTGAAAAGTAAGAGGTGTAAAAATAACACGATGCTTTTAATGTGGCTGTGAACTTGAAAAAGTAAATTTGGTGTGTGCAAATTAGATTGGTACTTCACAACATTGCATAGTGGCATTGCTTCAAAAGAACTTTATTGACTGTAAAAATATAGAAAATGAGTAAGTGTAGGCCATTCAGCCCTTCGAGTCTGTTTAGCCATTCAATGAGATAATGGCTGATCTGTTTTTAAATCACAACGCTACATTCCTGCATATTGCTGATAATCTGTCATATCTTTGGTAATTATTTAAAGTTTCTGCACCCACTGGAATTCCAGAGGCTTCCAACCCTCAGAGAAAAAAACGTTTCTTCAACTGGTGACCCTTTTTTTTGTACTATGACCCCCAGTTCTAGATGCCTCCACAAGAGGAAACATCCTTTCAACACTCACCCAGTCAAGTCCCCTCAGGATCTTATATGTTTCAATAAAGTCACCTCTGACTTTTCTAAACGACACACAATATAGGCCTAGCCTATTAGCCTTTCCTCATAAGGCAATCCACTCTTTCCAGGTAATAATCTAGTAAACCTTCTCTGAACTGCATTCAATGCATTAACACCCTTCTCTAAGTATAATGACCAGTACTGTATACAGTACTCCAGGTGCAATATCCTGTATAACTGAAACATAACCTCCCTCTTCTTGCATGAAGTTCCCCTCACAATAAACTATAACATTCTATTAGCTTTCCTGATTACTTTTATAACAACCTTCTGTGATTAATTCACTGGGACATTTAGATCTCTCTGCATCTGAGCACTGTCACCTCTCACCATTTAGATAACATGCTTCTTGTTAATTCTGCTAAAATGGACCCTTTTGTAATGTCCCTTAGGATGTCATGAGCTTGTAAAGGCACTATATAAATGCAAGTTCTTTTCTTAAAACTTATCAAACAATCAGCGTTTATTGATCAAAATGAATAATTTCATTTCACATTATATAGGAATTCTATAATATTATAAACCTGAATAAGTTTTTTTGCTATGTCGGTTTAAAGGAGTTTTATTACCAATGTAAAGAAATTCTTTGTTCTTGCATAACACTGAAATATGCTTAAAGTAACAGTGAGAGTTGTCATAAAAGCAAAATACTGCAGAAGCTGGAAATCCAAAATAAAAAGTGAAAACGCTGGAGAAACTCAGCAGGTCTGGCAGCATCTGGATAAACAGTAAAACAGAGTTAATGTTTTGATATTGATATAACCCTTTTCTAGAACTGTGAAAATTCTTTCTCAGATACACTTCTATGACAGAGACAGAAATCTTTGTTGAATGCTTTAAGTAAACATAAAGTAGGATTCCAAATTGAGATTTCAGGAATAATGGGACTCGTGTCAAAGAGCATCAGTTTGTTCAATGCTCCCAGTTCTGTTCAGATGTGTGCAACAACAACTGATTTTAAATATTAATGACCTTAGATCCCTTGCCCTGGGGGGGGGGGGGGGGGGGGTGTGTAGCCCTCTCTAAGTTTGAGTTTCCTGACTGAACTGACAACAATTTAAATGGGGAATTAATCTCAAATTACTGCTTGAGAAAATAAAAGACTGGTATCAACTTCATGCTCAAACTTATTGGTTATTGAGGTAATAGCTCAATCTATCTTTGCATTTGTTGTTTAAGAATTTTGGGTTTTGGAATCATCACATTCTGCACTGCAGAAAGAAAAGCCACTGATTCCAAAAACTGCTGCATATTGTGGCATAGCCTCAGGCCTCTATGCTTATGATGCCTAATTGAATAATTCTCTCTATAACTATTGCTTTGTTATCTTAATGATTTGTTTATTCCATGAGATTGCCATGGTGTGAAAACTATAAGTTTTCACACTATAAGTATGGAGTCAGCTATTACGAGGGGGCATAGCTTTAAATTAAGGGGTGGTAGGTATAGGACAAATGTTCGGGGTAGATTCTTTACTCAGCGAGTCGTGAGTTCATGAAATGCCCTGCCAGTAGCAGTGGTGGACTCTCCCTCTTTATGGGCATTTAAACGGGCATTGGATAGGCATATGGAGGATAGTGTGCTAGTGTAGGTTAGGTGGGCTTGGATCGGCACAACATCGAGGGCCAAAGGGCCTGTACTGCGCTGTATTTTTCTATGTTCTATGTTCTATAACTCAGTGCAGGAGTTTCTCTCCAACAGAATGAAAATACATTTTGCTGTTGATGTCATTTAAAAAAAATATTTCAACAGCAAGGGTTACAACAAATAGTTTCTGCTCGATTTTGGATTTGATTGAAAGTATTTGTCTATTATTTGATCTTTGTCTGTAGATTTCTTACACTACTGTCACCATTCTAATCCAGCATTGTATTTGGAGTTGGGCGGACCCTCATGGAATTAAAACTTTAGGGGCATTCAAAATATTAGGGATTAAATTCGATAGCTCCCCCAAAACGGCATATATCATAAGACATAACTAACTCACATCTGTTCAGTGCAATGCAGTCACCACACCAACCTGGTGGTATCTGTTCATTTAAATAATTTCGGGATGCAGACAGCATTAACCTTGCTGTTCATTGGCTGCAATGCCAGCGAAGTCGTAACTTGTGGCAGCTCTTAAGGTCAACATGAGCTGCTTAAAAACTGGCTTGTCCTTCTCAAATGGGAGAGGCATTGTGGCTGAGAATCAGGCAGGTAATAAATTCTGTGAGATAAATGGCAAAGAAATGGGGCAAGGTGGGAGTGACCAGGTACCAAGAATTTCAGACATTGCACTGGAGGTCATGTTGGAGAAAGTGGAAAGGCGGAATAGTGTCCCATTTCCATAAACGACCAGAAGACCCTCCAGACACAGGCTCAAATAACAGTGGGACCAGATAGCTGTGTAGGTCAATGTCAGGAAGCAAAGTCACAGGATCCCATGCAGTGCTGAAACATTTAATAACCTCATACAAGGCTAGTGAATGCATCTTCAAATACCATATTACATCAATGACACTACTCATCTCAGCCATTGTTCAATTCACCACACCCTCATTACTCACCTACTGTCAACCAAAAATGAGGCCTCATACCTAAGTCATACACTCCCCATGGCCCTTTAATACTGTTTCAAGTCTCAAATGTACACAATATTTACCCATCACCCAAATATGTTGTGTGATACTCACCAACACTCTCTCTCTCTGTCTCTCTTGCAGGACACACAATCTCACAACTGAAATCAGGAGGAGCTAAACTGAAGAGGATAGGTGAACCTGCAACTTCTAATCCTTGTTGACCAATATTGAGGTGACTGACTCAAACCATTGAAACCAGCCAATGAATGGTTTATGGAAATCACAGTATCTAATCCCTCTTCTTACATCCCACATCCCCTGCACTCTCTTTTTCATTACAAACGGCAGACAGTGTGAGCATGCAATACTTATCTCGCAACTTCTTGCACCAGAATCTTACCCTTGCACCTGTTTTTATTCAGACACACAAGTGATTCAACTCTGCCAGACAGTGAAGGATCATCATGAAGTGAGTCATTTAGAAGCACTACTCACACTCACAACTATCAGCAGTGTTATTGACATCACATATACTTTAGAGGATAGATTTGTGGCAGGGTTTGCCTATGGCAAGACAGCAGATTTAGTAGCTTCTGGTCAGAACAAGTGGAAGGATGGTACAGGTGTGAGTTCAGTCAAGGGCAGTATTACAGGGAGAAGGAGAGGAAGTGGCATGAGCTGAGTTACTCATTTGAAGAGCGGACATAAAGACTGTGTGCCAAATGGCCTCTTTCTGCCCCATTGAAACCCTGTGATTCTGTAAGGAATGCCTGCAGAAGAAAGCTGATGGATACGCTGATGTTTGATGCATTGGAAAGCCTGCCAGCAGCTGGCCGATGTTAAGGAGCATGGAGGAGTTCAGCACCAATTTAGTGCAGGGCTTTGTGCAAGGTTTGGAACCTGCCCTTCCAACATGAGGGTGGTGGCCAAACTCCATTGGCACTGTGTGTAGCCAACTAGGATGCGATGACATCTGGTGTTGCACCTTCCATTGAAGCACAAACAATAGTCACCCACCTTTGAAGAATTGGAGTGGAATTTCAGGGTGTAAAATACCTGCTTGTCATCATGCAGATTTGGAGTGCATTCGTCATGCATGTAGATTAAAGACTTTATCAGCCTGCTTGAGGTGGGATGTGAAGAGGTTGAAGTGTGTTGCTCTTGAATAGAAGATAGATTGTTCCTTGCCTTCCCATTGTCACAGCATTTTACCACCAGTGGGTGGGTCATCTGCTATGCAGGAAGTCCACCAATGGCAGCCTAGTGGCCATCCCAGGAAAGAGTCCCTCCTCATCAAGCCGACAGGGAGATGCCCCTCTTGTAGTGAGTATAATGAAGTCAGCCAGGTGGACATCATAGAACATGAGCTCCCTGATTGTGGCTGTCTGATCCAAACAGGGAGTCCTGGCTGACAGATTTGTTTTTTTTTCAAAAATATACTTTATTCATAAATAATTTGATGGTCTGTACAATTGGTCATGCCATACGTATGTAAACATTTACATACAGAGATCAAAACTTATCATTTTTATACAGGTCTGTACATTTTATGATCATATGCCCATATAATTAGCTGAGGCGTCAGCAGAGCCCAAATGACTGCATGGGCCCCTGTTCTTCGTTAGGCAGGCAGACTTTACACAGTGGTCTTTCCCCACCGTGCCTTGGCGGCAGCTGCCCCAAGCTTCAGCGCGTCCCTCAACACGTAGTCCTGGACCATGGAATGTGCCAGTCTGCAACACTCAGTCGGGGTCAACTCCTTCAGCTGGAAGATCAGCAGGTTTCGGACCACCCAGAGAGCGTCCTTCACCGAGTTGATGATCCTCCAGGCACAGTTGATGTCCGTCTCGGTGTGCGTCCCGGGGAACAGACCGTAGAGCACGGAGTCCCGCGTCACGGCGCTGCTCGGGACAAACCTCGACAAACACCACTGCATTCTTCTCCAGACTTCCTCTGCATAGGCACATTCCAGAAGGAAGTGTGTGACAGTCTCGTCCCTCCCTGCAGCCGCTTTGAGGGCAGCGTGCGATGCGGCTGAGAGTCCGGGCGTGCATAAAGGATCTCACAGGCAGAGTCCTTCTCACCACCAGCCAAGCCATGTCTTTGTGCTTGTTGGAAAGAGTGTCAAGGGCTCCCCACGTGTAAATAAAGGATGACTTGGTGACTGCAGGCCACTCTTCCCAGACTGTTTCATTGTGATGCTGTCTGCAGCACACTTTTCCCAGACTGCTTCACTGTGATGCTGACTGCAGCACACTCTTCCCAGACTGCTTCACTGTGATGCCAAAAGCATGATACTCTTCCAAGATGCTTCAAAATAATGCTAACTGTAGGCCACTCTTCCTGGATGATGATGTTATAAGACTGGTGATTTGCTGATGCCAATTTGAGTGGATGAAGGGTCAAGGTGGATGGTGAACATTGAGCATATAGGGACCTTGTTCTGAAGAAGCAGGTGCATAAGGGCCAGAACAGGCATGTGGCAAGTTGCACTGCCAGGTATCCACTACTTATACACTGGGACTTTGTATTGTCTAGTTTCTCAGTTGAGGAGAGGACAGTTGGAATTGGCTTATGAATAAGGCAAGTTGGGGCTTAAGTGAGATGCAAATACATAGAAATATAATCATCACTGCTTAATGAAAAGACTTTGAAGGCACCATTTAAGACTTGAGGGTAAAATTGTGATTTTCTTTCTCCACACTGAGAACCTGATTTATTCATTTTCACTGTACTTTCCCACTTTTCTCGCACCACGTGTCTTTTAAGCACCCCATCTCCACAATCCTGTAAATCACTGGCAATAATAAATCTATCATTTTCTATCTTAAACATTCGCAAAGATTGAGCTTCCACAGCCTCCCCATGGTAGAGAATTCCAAAGGTTCGTAATTTTCTCAGACCTTAGTGGCATTCCTGTATTTGTAAAGTTTTCCTCCTGCTTCTAGACTTCCCAACAAGAGGAAACATCTCACCTACAGCTACCCTGTCTATCCCTTTAAGTATTTTGTAAGTTTCAATGAGATTGCCTCTCATTCTTTAAATCTCTAAATAATTCAGGCTCAGTTTGTCTATTCTGTCTTCAGTTGACAGTCTTACTACTCTGTAACATGTCTGGTGAGCCTCTGTTGCACTCCTTCTATGGCATTAATATTTTTCTTCAATTTAGGAAACCACTTAAGGAGATATTGTTTTGCTGAGAAAGTTGAGAGTCCTTGGAATTTTCTTCTCCAGAGTGCAATGAATGCAGAATCATTACATGGTTTTAACACAGATGTGGATAGAATCGTGACTGATAAGGGAATCAAAAGCTATCTGGTGGCAGGCAGGGAAGAGATTTGAGGTCACTCAGATCAGCTATAAGCTCATTGAATGGTACAATAGACTCAAAGGGCCAATTGGCCTACACCTGCTCCTAATTTGTATGTTTATTTGTATGTTGGGAAGATCAAGGCATCAATACTCAAAAAGGTAATTAAAAGCACCTAGAGACCAAACTCATAACAGCATACAGCACTGGACAAACTGGTTGTGTTCTGAAGAAGGGTCACTGGACTTGAAACATTAACTCTTTTTTTTCTCCAAAGATGCTCCAGACCTGCTGAGTTTCTCCAGCTTTTTATTTGCAAAGTATGTCATTAAGCTTGGGGACACTGTAGTTTCTTAACATTCTATGCCATAATATTCCTGTTAGTGTGTAATGTCAGATCTGTTTAAATGTTAAGCTGAGTAGGTGGTATGAAGTTCTTCGGAACTCATCATCCCAAAAAAAAATTCCATGCAATACTAAATCACAGGCCAATATTTGGTGCACCACATCCAAGTTTCTGACATAATTAGAACTACTTTGAGATGTATTCAAAGTGGCTACTAATAACGCTATAATAATGGAACTGACCATCACTATATGTATTAGGAGAAAGTGAGGACTGCAGATGCTGGAGATTAGAGCTGAAAAATGTGTTGCTGGAAAAGCGCAGCAGGTCAGGCAGCATCCAAGAAGCAGGAGAATCGACGTTTCAGGCATAAGGATTTCTGAAGAAGGGCTTATGCCCGAAATGTCGATTTTCCTGCTCCTTGGATGCTGCCTGACCTGCTGCGCTTTTCCAGCAACACATCACTGTATGTATGTCAGATGTGAAAAAAGGAAATAGAAAAGAATTTGATTTCTGATTGAAGCTTCCAGCTCTAAACTTAATCACAGAATTTAGACTGTCACACAAAATTCAGTTTCAAAGAGCAGAATTTTCAGGCCATATGGTGAACAGGCATGTTGTTTTATGCTGGTAGTCAGCAAGCCAGTTTGTTAACACCATTTGCCAAACGTGTTTTACTGGAGGCAGGAACTATACCAATCAGGGCCACGGCTCAGAAACCAACTCCATTTTTACACAGCAGCTGCACAAGGTAGGCTGCCAATGGCAGACTCAGAAAGCAGTTCAAGCCAGACCTTCGGGCCCTACCTACCAGCCTGGTCACAGGATAAACCCCCTGAGAAAGCAGCGACTTGGCAGCTGTGGTCATTCTTTGTGTGACTGTATTAAAAGATTTGAGAAGGCACCTCAAAAGTGGATATACCACCTCTCCTCCTTATCTACAACAGCAGGTTTCAGCTCCATCACTTCTAGATAGACTCCGAACATCATATCCTGTTCTGCCAGCTCTAACTGGAAGTGACTGCACATTGTCCAATCAAAGTAAAAATAATAGTCAGCTGACTGTTCTCAGTGCGAGGCTGGAAGCACCATTTGACCTACCTTTGGGGTTGCAACACAAAATGCAATACCTGTCCATAGTTTTGATTCTTTTCTATGAGCCGCTTACTTATATTTGCCCCTTATCCTGTATTCCCATTTATCACAGAAGTGTTTCTATGGAATTGAAGACCTACAAATCATCCTTACTGTTCAATTAAGCAAACAATTTTAAATATATCTAGAAATTAAATCTGCCAATCTGATCAAGATTGACCCCATAAGGGAATGAAATGTAGATATAGATACCAAAATGACCAGCGAGCATATCTGCCTCAATAATATTTAGTTATCAATAAATATGAGCCAGGTCCTACTTTTGAATAAATATTGCATCCTGTGAGTCTAGTGTCAATACTTCTTGTGGGTAGGATAAGTCACATATTAAACTAGATGAATGAGTTCTCTGTATTTTTACGTCATGCAGTAAGATGTTCCCGAGGAGATAATGTTTACTTACAAGATCAATAAGATTGTTGATTTTAACTTTGTTGTCATGACCCGTGACCATAGAGAGTGTTCTCGTTAGAGAGCAGTGAGATTGCTTGGGAAACAGTCTCTCACTTTTACAGTATTTTCATCCAAGCCTAAATAAAGAGCAGACAATTGGTAAGAATTTATACAGTGAGCATGTGTTAATTGGATACATGGAAAGAGAATGTGGAATTTGTAAAATTTATAACCAGTGAATATCATGGTATTGGTTAAGCAATGTTGCTCATGATGTCAACTACATTCTATAATTCTAAGCAATTCTCTCAAATTCCATCTATACAAATTCACACAAACTAAACTTGCACAGGCCACAGAACAAAATTACTCAAAGAATAAATCTACAGAGGGAATCCCAACAGATGCATCTGGAGATAATTTAGTAGCTACAAAAAGCATCACCCCCCCACCATTCTATCAAGAAATAAGCTAGCACTACATTCACAGCGCTGATCCATAATTTAAAATATTTTAAAGGAAGCTGAATTTTCAGCTTCAGATTGCTCCCTTGTTGATATGTGTGAGTTTGACTCTCAGCAAGTTTTACAGCAACTACGTCACTGATTTGAGTGCTTAGCAGTTGGTATCTCTTGTGAGTATAAAACTAGGTGGTCCTATGCTCGAAATGATGTGAGGTTTACAGCTCAGAATCAGCACGACAACACCCTTCAAATGGAAGACTAACTTGGCGAAGATGAGGGGCCAGGTTTCATCAGAATGCAAACAACTTTAGAGTCAGATAAACGATTACACTGTGAAAGCAATAGATCATTGAGAAACTTCAACAAAACATATTAATAACAATTACTAAAAATTTATGGCAAATTAATGCACAGGGCACTTGTCATTTTGACAATGCACAATTAAGGTCCATTTGATGTGTGGGTAGGAACACAGAATTTCACAATCTCAGCAGAGTATTTTCCTCCTACATTTGTAACTTTCAAAGCTTATTGTACAGTATATTATGGACCAACAAAATGTTTTTCTTCCAAGTAAAATACCATTGTTTTATATTGTATATTAGAGTAAAATTTTTTAAAAATCAACTTTGTTTGGAATAGACATGCCCTTCATGTATTGAGCACATGAGCAGAAGTCATGGGTTGAATTTTCAGTAGCCTGTGGAAGCGACAGTATTGAAAATTTCTACCTCCATAGAGAGTCACAGGAGTTGGGGCAAGCTTAGGAACTGCCTGCACTACATAACCAAGAACATCAAAAGAGCAGGCAGGAAGTTTTAAAACAGCTTGGAGAGCAGGCAGTGGCTTCATTCTGAACACAGCACTGAGAGAGGCTGAGTATGAAAAATAAACACAGCATTCTCAACAAGATAGATGTAGGTTTAAGATGAGAGGGGAAAGTGCTAACCACTGTGCGGCACGGTGGCCCAGTGGTTAGCACTGCTGCCTCACAGCGCCAGAGACCCAGGTTCAATTCCCGCCTCAGGCGACTGACTGTGTGGAGTTTGCACGTTCTCCCCGTGTCTGCGTGGGTTTCCTCCGGGTGCTCCGGTTTCCTCCCACAGTCCAAAGATGTGCAGGTCAGGTGAATTGGACATACTAAATTTTCCATAGTGTTAGGTAAGGGGTAAATGTAGGTGTATGGGTGGGTTGCGTTTCGGCGGGTCGGTGTGGACTTGTTGGGCTGAAGGGCCTGTTTCCACACTGTAATAAAATCTAATCTAATTTAAAAGGAAACTGAAGGGTAACTTTCACACAGAGGGTGGTGCATATATGGAATGAACTTCCAGAGGAAGTGGTCGTGGTGGGTACAGTTACAACATTTGAAAGACATTTGGACAGGTATATGGATTGAAAATGTTTAGAGAGGTATGGGCCAAATGCAGGCAAATGGGACTAGTTCACTTTCGGAAACCTGGTTGGCATGGACGTGTTGGGCCGAATGGCCTGTTTCCATGCTGTATGACTCTAGGACTCTAAGATCAAAAAGATACAATTAGTGTTAAGTGATTGACATAATTGCCATTACACAAATATGGCTGCATGGTGAACAGGACTGATAATTTGAATATTCAAGGGTTTTCAAAGTTCAGAAAGGACAGACAAGAAACAAAAGGAGGTGAGGTTGCACTGACAATAAAGGATGGATCAATACATTGGTAAGGAAGGATCTCAAACAGGAACAACATTTGTGGAATCTGTATGGGCAGAATAAGAAACAGCAAGGGGCAGAAGGTATTGGTTGGAGTTATTTATGCACCGCCAATTAGTAGTAATAGTTTGGGGCATCATATTCATCAGACTGGAGAAGGTTGTAATATGGGCAACACAATAATCATGGGGAATTTCAATCTGAACATAGAGTGCCTGAACAAATTGAGGATTAAAGCTGTGGACAATGGATTTCTGAGATATCTTTGAGATGGTTTTATAGAGTGTCATGTTGAAGAACTGACTAGGTAATAGATAGTCATTAAAAAAAAACCATTACATGGCATACACATTCCTTGCTAACAAAAGAGGCAAAGGATTGTAAGAGAGTAAAAGAAAAGGCTTATAACGTGTCCAGAAATAATCACAAATCTGAGAATGGGGAAGTTTTTAGAGTACAGCAAGGGAGGATGAAGAAACTGATAAGGAAAGAAAGAATAGAATACCAATACAATCTAGCAGAAACGTAGAAGGAGACTGTAAAAACTACAGGTACACAAAAAGGAAATGTTTGGCTAAGACAGATGTGGATCCATGAAAAGCAGCAGAGTCAGAAGAGATTGTAATGGGGAAATAGAGACATGGCAGATATGTTAAATGATTACTTTGTGCCTGCTTTCACTGGGGAAGATAAGAAAGCTTCCAGCATTAGAGATCCAAATGAAAAGAAGGAATGAGGAGTTGAAGGAAATTAGTATTTGCAAGATGATTATGCTGAAGATATCATTGGGACTGAAAGTTGATAAATCCCCAGACTTCATAACCTGTATTACAGAGGGCTCATGAAGTGGCTATAGAGATAGTTGATGCATTCATAATCATTTTCCAAAATTCCATACAGTTTTGAATGATTTCTGCAGATCAGAATCTTGCAAATATCACTCCACTATTTCAGACAGGAGCAAGGGAAAAGATAGGGAACTACAGATCTTTACATCAGTAGTAGTGAAAATGTAGAATCTATCATAAAGTACATAATGACAGACACTTAGATAAAAGAAATGATCTGATTGAGCACAGTCAACATGGATTTGTGAATGAAAAATTTTGTATAACAACTTTTCTTAATTTTTTTTGATGATTCTGTTAACAAATTGAGAAAAGAACGTCGATGGATGTAGCATGTTTGAATTTTCAAAACATTTCTGATGAATTCACCCACAAGAGGCAGGTTAGAAAACTGAAGTACATGGTATAGAAAGTAACATACTAGCATGGATTAAGAATTGACTAACAGACAGTAGGAATAAATTGGTCATTCTTGTGTTGGCAGGCTGTGGCTAGTGGGATATGATAAGGATCAGTACTTGGACCCCAGCTATTTATAATAGATATGAATGATTTAGATGTGTGGACTAAATATAATATTTCCATTTTGCAGATAGTACAAAGCTAATCAGAAGTGTGTATTATGTAAAAATATTAGAAAAGTTTTAAGAGAACTTGGACAGGCTAGGTAAGTGGGAACATGACAGATGTAAGATGGAAAAATGTAAGGTTATCCACTTTAGTAGGGAGAACAGATGTGCAGAGTATTTATTAAATGGCGAGATGTCGGAGAGTGTAGATGAGTAAAGGGACTTGGGTGTATTTGTCAATACTTCACTGAAGGTTAACATGAAGGTGTGGCAAGTTATCAGGAAGGCTCAGGAATGTCAACCTTTAATTACAAAGGGATTTGACTCTTGGATTTTTGAAGTCTTGCTTCAATTATATAGAAGGTTGGTTCGACTGCACCTGGAGTACAGTGTGCACTTTCCACCTATGTATCTCAGGAAAGACATCACACCATGGAGAAAGTGCACTGAAGGCTCACCAGACTTGTTCCTCGGTGAGTGAGACTGTCCTATGAAGGGAGATTGGGCAACCTGGACCTGTATTCTTCAGAGTTTTGAAGAATGAGAGATGACTTTGTTGAAACCTACAAAATATATATGTGGATGTACAGTGTAGATGCAGGTAATATTTTCCCCCGTTGGTGAGTCTAGAACTGGAGGATATATTTAAAAATAAAGGGAATGCCATTCAGGACCATCGTGAGGAGAATTGTTTTTACTCAGCGGATGGTGAATCTTTGGAATTATTTTCCTCAGACAACTGTGAAGGCTCAGTCTTTGAGTATATTTAAAGTCAAGATTGTTAGATTTTTGACTGTCAATTGCCTTATGGGAATAGTGTGGGCAAAATTCTTTGAAGTGTTCAGTCAGCCAAGATTGTATTGAATCAAGAAGGCAGCTCAATGGGCTGAATGGTCCACTCCTGTACCTAAGCCGATATTTTCCTAATGATAAGTGGATTTTCCAAGCCATTTTACCTGTCAAGTCAGGAGGCCATCCATTGTAGGTGTTGAAGTTGAAGTCTCCAATCAATGAGAAAGAAGCTACTCAAAGTTTTGGCTACAGTAGTCCCTGTTTGGGAGCTTAACCCTCTCATCAGTGATGACTATATACCTTTTGGCACTCTTCATTAACTCATCTGAAGCCAGGCACCAGGAATGGAGATCTTCCAGCAATGCTAACCCCTGAGGTTTGAGAAGCTTTGTACCTCAGGTTGAGGTTCTGGATGTAAGTTTGCTCACTGAGCCCTGAGGGCAGGCCTTCAGATCTATAACTGTTGCATGGCCTCGTTTTGGCCATTCAGGCTCAGGAGCTCACCCACAACCTTAATTGCCTAAGGTGGCCACTTAATTGGTTGGCTGCTCCAAAATAGCCTTCTGGGACACGCTACTGAGATTCTATGGCTTTCAGATCGGCATTTCATCCTGACTGCGGAATTGTGACCCATGCTGAAAAATCTACTCATGTTTTAAATCTTACAGCGATGGTTGCATGCAGCCGTTATTATTTCCATCTTTACCTCATGGTGAATTATTGCACACACCTTCCCTGTATCTTAAGCTCAGGTTCTATATGTGAAATGAGATAATTGGATAGAGTAAGCAGTTCAAATCAATAGCTAGTGAATGTATTGTTGACATTGGATGGAACAGAAATTAAAGTGGTCGTCTAGGAAGCATCAGACAAAAGAACCAAGAATGTGAGAGGTGAAATAAGGGGAAGATGAGAGAAAGCAAGTTAACAACTCTGAGAATTCAGGTCAAGAATGTTGTTATCCAAAGTTTAGCAGCATTCTCACTCAAGGTGCAATAAAGAGACCTAACTGGGCAGCTGAAGAAGCGATAAAATATAAGAAAATAATGTGAAAGATTTGAAGTGATCTGCAACCTTCGAAAAGTTGTGATGATCTTTGAAAGAACTATGTAAGCTATCACATATTAAGTATCTGTACAATTTCATAACTGAAAGATTGCACAGCATAAACTTTTGTTGTCTATGGAAGAATAACAAATTTGTATTTAACTATAGATTTTTGAAGTGTCATGACCTTATGCAGTCAAAAGTAATCATTACACTGAAAGAGTATAAATTGTGAAATATCTTAAGAATCAATTAAATTCCAAGTTAAATACAATTCAGCATAAAGTGCTCTGATACTACTTTGATAAAATAATGATATGCTTTCTATGCCAATTATGTGTTTATACAGTTTACATGATAATGTTACCTGAGATAACAATCTGAGAACTATTCTTTTTAAGCTGCTGCAATTTCTTTATAGTATATTGGAAACAATTCAAATAATTCAGGGAACTACTATGTGATGTGCTGAGGAACAATATAATGAAGTTAAACATATAAACTACTGTTACGAATGAGCTTTTAATCATTTGATTACATGCAATACCCAGCAGACTGCTGCAGTAATTGTCTTTTAATGCAACTGACAATTAGGGCATGCAATAAGTCTGGTGCACCTCAGAAAGCCAAACATGAATCGAGAAGTTCATGATCTTTATCATGACATTGCTATCCCATGTCACATACCATAGCATTTTGTTACAGATGTGAAAAAGAAAGTTTTTCTTTAAATGAACATGGTCAAATATTTGTAGTTTGAAAAGCAAGAATTGCTATATTGGTTTAATAAGTTAACTGTTCATAAAGCTTAATGTTAAAGGCTGTGCCAACCTTCCCCAGTCTAATGATGTCATGTTGACTCAGGTAAAGGTAAAACTCAACAGCTTAGGATCTTGTGATATGATGACCTAGCATCTAGATATTATTGTACTCTAAGTAATAATGTTTATCTTTTTAATGCAACTAGTTCATGAATACAAAAAGCTTTAAAGCCAGAAGAACTTATTACATATTCCCAAGTGTTATTGAGAAAGTGGTAGTTCTGGATTTAGACCCAGTAACAAGGAAGAAATGGTGAAATAGTTCAAAGCCAGGATTTTGTGTAGTTTGGAGTGGAACTTGCAAGTGGTGTGTCTCCTGTTCTTGTCTTTTGAGTGGTTTGGAAAGTACTATTCCAAGAGCCTTGGAAATTTGGTGTAGGTGGTTCACACTGCTGCTGTTGTTTACCTGTGACAGCAGACGTGAATATTTAAGATGGTGGAGTGTTGATAAGCTGGTTACTTTGTCCTGTTGGTGAACTTCCTGAGTTTTCTTGATTTTACACACTTCCAAATGTAATTTATTCTATCATACCTCTGGCTTGTTGTAGATAATGAATGTGTTTTGGAGACTCTGGAGATGAGTTACTCACTGCACTCTACCCAACCTGGATCAATTCTTGCAGTCACAGTATTTACATGGCCAGTTCAGTTAGGTTTCTGGTTCAGTGGTGAGACCTGAGAATGTTGATGGTGGGGAAATTCAGTGATGATATAGGTGTTGAACGTCAATTGAAACAGGTTGAGTTTCTCTTTTGTTGAAAATGTTAATTGCCTGGCATATGTATGGTGCAAATTTTATTTGGCATTTTGCAGGATGCAGTCATAGACTTGCTATCTGAGGAGTTGTGAATGGAATCACATTCTGCTGTTTAAATAAGATGAATTAGGTTGGGGTGGAGCTTGTGAGCAATCACCAGGTAATGCTATAGGACAAGGGAAGATGGATTTAAAAGCTTAACTTGGATGGGAAGAAGCAAATTAAAAAAAAGATTTTATTTCAAGGTTTCAAAAAGAATGCTGTTATGAAGAGCGCTTCAAACCTTTATCTCTTGAAGCGTTGAAAGAATGTTATTTAGATTGAGAATAGAATCGTTTAACATAGAAGATAGAGTACAACATCAGGTAATGAACAAGTTTTCATCAAAGGAATATTAGGATGTGCTGAGGTTGGAGGCTGAAGAAGACCCAAGACATTTAGGGTATGAAGAGAAAAATTGAAAAGGGAATTGTTTGGGGGGGGTCAAGGGAAGTTGTTAGGAATATGGGAAGTCTTTTTTCAGAGGGAGGAAGCTGGTGATGTCTGCTTAGAATTGTTTAGCCTGCTAAAGGATAATCAGAGAGCAATGGAACAGGTCTAAGAGAAAGATAGAATGTGCTGTTTCCTTTGATTTTTTCAGAAATAAATTATAGAAGCATCTGAAACCCCCTGACAGGCAAATAATAAGATCACTTTTTTGAGCAAGTCAGAAATGAGTTATAAATGGAAGAAATACTTCAAAGTTGGAGTTGTACCTGAAGAAGGATGTAAATGTTATAAGGACGTAAGCTCATGGGACTCATGATAAATTAGTTAGCAAGATTGAAAACTGGATTGGCAATAGAAAGCTGAAGGTGATGATAAATTAAAAATGCTGTCATTACATTGCCTGTGTCCCAGGTCCCCTGCTGTCTGCACAACTTAGAAATTAAATGGAGGAGGGCACTCCTTATATTTAGCTATTTAAATGTGTAAAAACATTGGGCCTAAAGTTCCATTGGTGTGTAAGAGATGAGGAACGATTGTCTGAGGGAACCAAAATTTGGGGTGAAACCTAGACTGGCCTGGTTCTGCTCAAAGTAACAACTGGCCAGAATTCTCGCTAAGTGGGAGCAGGCGGGTTTCCTGGCTATGGTCCAACATCACAGCACAGCTTTGAGAGAATAGCTGACGATTTGAGCCAGAATTTCCTCTTTAGACCACGCAGAAGCTGGGAATTATTTCTACAATAGGCCATCCAAATTTTTGCCAGTTGATCCCAGAGAGACTTATTAACCTCGAATGAAGGCTGCTATTTCCCTCCAGGGAATAAAGTGCAGATCATTAGCTTACATCTTGACACTATAAGGTCTCCAGTCCCCACTACTGGAGAAGCAGGACAATGGTGCATTTTTTTCAACTAACAGTTGGTTGTGGGGGCTTCCTCTGTTGTATCTACATCACCCTCCACCAACCAATTCATGGTCATTGATTATTTAATATGCACAAGCCCTATACTGTACTTATTTGGCTTGAGGTCTACATTGCCTAATGATAGGTGGCTGGAAGTGAAGCTGGTGGTAGCACAGGAACTTCAGAATATCAGAGTCAATGTGTCTAGCCTGTATTTCCTGTATGACACATCTGAAAAAGTCATTAGAAATACCTTAATTCACACAGGAGCCAGAATGGTCACAACCCTTGGCTGACCTTACCAATCACCTTTCAAAATGGGAAAGCCGAGATTTTGACTTGTAACCTCAAGAGTAATTAATCTTTAACTTCACCTAATACAGTGTATTTAGTTATAAGCAATTCAAGAAATTTGCTTTAAATTAATTGTGCTTAACATGAAAACAGAATAATATATTGTATAAATATGAAATGTTATAAAACTAATACTTTTGTCAAACAGGTCTCTGTAGAGGAAAGCCATGGAAGATTTTAAAATATGGGAAATGTTGCCTACCAGTTTTACCTTGTATACATCACCCTATATATATGTGTACAGCAAGTTCTAAAAAAAACACTCATAAAACTGGAGTTTACAAAAAGTTTTAACTTCCCAATAATTTGGTAAAATTTCAAATATAAAACTAATGGCTACAATTGCTTCAATTTTAACAGCTACTATGACAACTTGTGGAATTTAAATTCAATTAAATAAAAAAAAAGAACAGTTAGCTAAACTCAGTAATGGTGATTATGGAACAGTCATCAATTGGAATAAAAATGCATCTGTGTTTACTTATGAATCTAGATCAACAGAATACCTTTGACTCTTAAGTGTCCTCTGAAATTGCCTAACAAGCCACTTAATTACAGGGCAATAAAGAATGGGCAAGATATGTTGGTCTTGTCAGGCACACCCAAATTCCATGACAGGATATGAAAATGTTGTCTGTTTAGATCTGTGGGCTTAAAGACTGAAGCTACATTAGTTGAATTGGAGAACCGTGCGCCAGACCAAAAATCTTCTTATAGTAAATACAATGGCAATTCAAAGATTATACATTGTCAGATAGTACCTAGCTGTATCATTGCATGATTAGCATAAAATAAAGAAATAACATTCAAAAGCATATGAATAAATAAAGATGGGTTTCTTCAGAAAAAGATATTAAATAATGTCCATTATTTCAAGAATTAGACATTCTATTTTTAAAGTGAGATGCACTATCTTGGGAATAATGCATTGATATAATACTTATGTCCTTTTAGTATCAGGATCACACAATTCACTAGAGAACTGCAGTATTTTAATGTGGGTAAACATAAGATAGTATATATTAAATATTGACATTTATAATAAGTGTGCAGGACCTATCTACCATCCAATCAAAACACAAATACTTTAGATGTAGAGGTGTATGGTTCATGTGAAGCTGTTATTCAAAAGGCATGACAAATGTGGATTGCATTTGATTAACAGCTAAAATATACTACTTTTATTTCTTATATTTTAATGGTAAGGCTACTCAGCATTTTGTATTCAATTCTTGTCGGTGGTGCACCAAAGACAGTTCAAAAGAAAGTGACAAAGATGGCTATGGAATTAATTGAATCAAAATTACGATGATTGAATCTCCAATGTAGGAAATAGATTAGGAGGTGATATGGTCCAGATTTTTAAACTACTGAGAGGCATGGATCATTTCATACAAGAAATTCTTTAATTTAACTTATAATTGTTGATCATAAGATACAGAACAGGTGATTTCCATGCTGATTCTGCCGATCTGACTCCATAATTGTGATAAATCAACAAAACTCCGACAGAGAAACTATGTAAACTCCATGTCTGATCTTTCACTGAAGTGTAGGTATTAGGAAAATCTCAGAAGATCATGAGCATCAAAACAGCGCTGCTAAGTGAATTGACAGGTTGCTATGTGAACTGGAAATAACAAAGTACCTCAAGTATTGATGAACTCCCAAAATATTGCTTGTGGTATTCTTTGACAGGTTTTTGGATGCCTTGGACTGTATCAAGTAGCCACATTGCTGGAAAAAAGAGACAGAGGTATTAAGAGAAAGTATTCTGATGTTTGTGAAAATGTAGGAATTGATGCCAATGGAAAAGAACTGTAAATGTAAATCCTGTTTTAGAGTCAGAGTGTTAAGGAGTCAGTGTTTTTACAGTATGGGAAGAGGTCCTTTGTCCATGATGTCTGCACTGGTCATCAAGAATCCCATTTTCCAGCTCTTAGTTTATAACCTCGTCTGCTATGGTGATTCAAGTGTTCATCTAAACATATCTAAAGTGTCTTGAGGGTTTTTTCCTTCACCAGCCTTTTAGGCAGTGAGTTCCAGATCCTGAAAAACCTCTGGGTGATTTTTTTTCATCAAATCACCTCTAACCTCCCTGCTCCTTACCTTAAAACTGTGTCCTCTGATTATTGACCTTTCTACTAATGTGAAAGTTTGTGTCTATCTAACCTTCATGTTTATGCCCCTCAAAACCTTGTACATTCATGCAGATGCTCCCCTCAACCTACCCTGCTCCAGGAAAACAATCAAAGACTGTTGAGTCAGACTGCTGAATCGCTCTTACCTGGGCAAAATCCTAGTGTGTCCTAACTAATGTTATGAACAGCTCCACATCAACTTCCATCAATACCTTGACTAATAATGGCTAGAATCTCACAAGTCTTCTCAATCATCTTATCTACCTGCTCTTCTGCCTTCAAAGGATCTATGGACATGTACACTAAGGTCCCTTTGATCCTCTGTACTTCCTAAGTTCCAACCATTCAATGTGTCCTCTCTTGTCTTGTTCATCCTCCCAAAATACATCACTTCAAATTTTTCAGGTTTAAATTTGGCTGTTCGACCCATCTGAGTCCATCTGTATTGTATTGACTTTCCACCTCAGGTTTCTCACACATATTTTCATGACTGTTAAAGATTAACGTTACAACACAATATTTGAAAGGGATAACAGAGAATAGCTAGGAAAGACCTAAGAAAAACGGAAATTTTATGGTGTTGGTGAGCTCGAGTCAGTTGGCTCAAAGAGCAGTTGGAACACACAAGGGAAATCTGCAATGTCATTTCAGCGGAAGAACCAAACAATATAAAGCAAATTGCTAAGAGCATAGCAAGGTGTAAGTGAGAAGAACTCAAAACAGGATGCAGCTATGCCCACAGAATTCAAAAACAATGAATCACAGTAATGTATGGCAGAATAACTTAGATGAGTGAATTACCTCCCTCATCTGTACTTATCTTGGCATCTTTGTTAGCTATATACTACAGGTACAAGATAAGGTCTCAGAAATACATGCTCATTATGAAACAAACAAAAACAGCCAAGCTGCTGCTGGGTGTGCCGTGCAAAATTAATAACAATTCAGCAATAGTTGTGTCCAGCTAGTCCAAGCTGTGAAACAGAAGTTTTTGCAGATGTCAGGGACTGGCATAGCCCAACAAATTCCATGTTCTAACATTATTTTCAGGATTATCAACACTGCAATGCTTCAATGTCATCTAGATAACTAAATGAAAATGAATTAACAAAGAAGCAGAAAAGAGACTTTTCACTCATTTTGCAAGAATTTTAGAGTTTTTTAAATTATTCATTATTTTTACTGTTGCAGATCTGACATACTTGGTATATAAGGCACATATCACTGGAATATCCCTGACAAAGGGAAACATAAAATTGGAGGGTGGTTTATATTCAGATGTGCATTGTACATCAGCACTTTTATTAAATCAACTTCTCTTCAACATATTGCGTTCTTTAATATTAATGCAATCAGTGATGTTTAACAGCAACTTAATTCACAGAACCCTTTAAACATTTAGTTAGTAAAGCACATGCTGAAAATAGTCACTCTAAAGTGAGAAGTTAGAACTATCTAACTGTGGGCGGCATGGTGGCACAGTGGTTAGCACTACTACCTCACAGTACCAGAGACCTGGGTTCCATTTCCACCTCAGGCAACTGATTGTGTGGAGTTTGCATGTTTTCCCCGTGTCTGCATGGGTTTCCTTTGGGTGCTCTGATTTCCTCCCACAGTCCAAAGGTGTGCAGGTCAGGTGAATTGGCCATGCTAAATTGCCTGTGGTGAAAGGGGTAAATGTAGGGGTGTGGGTGTGCTTCAGCAGGTTGGTGTGGACTTGTTGGGCTGAAGGGCCTGTTTCCACACTGTGAGTAATCTAATCTAAAGAAGGATCCTTCTGGAATTTTGAAGATACTGACTGCATTGACCAATTACATACATTTTCATGAACAAGCAATGTGATAACTTTATTGCACTACATTTTATGTAATTGTGTTACATGTTTACAAACATTCTTCTGACTACTTTGCATGGGTGATATCACCTTTTATTATGTAGGTAGCTCATCATAGTATCGTAACTGTGTATGGCAATACTCTTTACAGTCTGTCCTGCAAATCAGCTCTGTTCATTCTAACTCGTGGTACATTAACAGAGCTGCTTTGCTTTATTAAAGTGCCTGGCTGCATAATCCTCAAAATTAGAGACTAGAGCTGGCACAGGTGATCTATGATCCTTCTGAAAGGTTTTAATTTATTTTTGTGCATGCTATGTATTGATCAGGAAGATGTGGTTACTAGAATCAAAAGAAGAACATGTGACCACAAGCACTAGAAAGGCTCATATTTCCCTCTTTAGAAATATTCCACAATCAATGCTATTGATGTTGTTAGGTAGTTAACTTCCTGCAGTCAGTTTTGCATATATTGGGTGCCCTCAAGTATCAGTGAAATGAACGACTGAAGTTTTTGGAACAGAGACAATGATAAATTTACCCAAAAACTTTTAGAATGAGAGCTACCATGAGCTGTTAAACATGAATCCTTCTTAATATGTTTTCCTGGCAGACTCAGTTGATTGGTACATGTGTGTATAGTAGTCTGAATTTGGAAAATGTACAGTGAAATTTATGTACATCATAATGACCAATAAATCTGCTTTATTGTGTTAGCAGATGTCAGGCTTTGCACAGACAATCCATGCATGAGTCATCCACACATATTGTTTTATTGGACAAAATATTTACTTAGAAGTGTGACAATTATGATTACAAGCAGTTTTTAAACTAAAGATTTTATGGTAAGATGTCCTCAGAATCTATGGTATTTGGCTAATTTGAATCTAACACTTTATTTAGGAAACTAAATGTGTCAATCTCAAAATAAATATTAATTGTTAAGTCGTGATTTATTGATAAGTAGAATTGATTAACAGTTGCACAGGCATTAGCCAATGTACAGTACAGAGGATTTTAATCCAAAGTCCTACATGCCTATTTTAATTTTTGTTAAAATAATTACTTCTTACAGAGCTTTGCAGCATTGTGTCTGTGTCTTGAAAGTAATTAAGAATTGAACCAAAATTAAAAAGTAATTCTCAGCCATTAATAGGTAAAGGCAATCATGCTAAATGTTGTATAATTTTGACAGACTCTACATGGTTGGAGTTGTCTAGCAAAAGGAATATGTGATTATAAGAGTGTCTGGTCCCCATTCTAAATAATGAAATTTAAGAGGATGAGCAGTTTTAGATAAATCAGGTGCACTCCCACCCACAACATTTAACAATCAGACAGAAAAGCACTTCATACAAGAAATGAACATTCAAGATGTTTTTTTTCTCTAACTTTTGTTACTACAGACTTACCATCAATCATTACAATAATAACATTATTCGGAGATGCCGGTGTTGGACTGGGGTGTACAAAGTTAAAAATCACACAACACCAGGTTATAGTCCAACAGGTTTAATTGGAAGCACACTAGCTTTCGGAGCGACGCTCCTTCATCAGGTGATGAAGGAGCGTCACTCCGAAAGCTAGTGTGCTTCCAATTAAACCTGTTGGACTATAACCTGGTGTTGTGTGAATAATAACATTGACATTGTTTGGTCTCTTTGCTGGTAGCTTAAGGATCTCTCAGGTAAGTCTACATGATCATGCCATGTTTCCAATATTGTAATGCTAATAAAAATGTTTTAATGTTGAGTCATAAAGCCACAGCTGCAATATCCTGGCCATTGCAGTGCCAAGCAGCATTCTAAACTGGGCACCTGTTCTCTGTTATTGCCCCAGATCAGCAGTCTATTTGGAATCTTACACTAGGGGGGTTTAAAAAATATCCACATGTAATAATTATGATAACAAGCAAAAGAGTGGCCAAATTGTACATCTGTAAAACATTTCTAGTGTAAGTCATGTATATTATCATGTTCTGTTCCACTTCTAACATTAAACTGTATCCATTGCTTTTAGCATTGAAATAGAAAAAATGTTCAGTGATTATATTTAATTCGGACTTGATTCCACTATAAATTGCAAACCAACCAGGTATAGATTTACAATAATTCGTCACTTGCTGATTCTAGAAGTTTTTCAAAACTGTTCACAAACAGAGAGTTTCAATAATGGGCATGGTTGATATTGTGCATGTGGAATTTCCAAAGATGTTTCACAAAGCACCACATAGTAGATATGATGGGAAAAATAAAAACCAAGGAATTAGAGGGGTCATTGCAGCAGGATATAAAATCAGCTAAAGTCCTTTTCTGACTGGGGACAGATAAGTGATATTCTCCAATAATCAATATTCAGATTATGGCTCTTTTTGTTATATATTAATGACCTGGTCTTGAGTAAATAGAACATAATTTTAAAGTCAGTATATGATGCTAAACATGTAACATAGTATCAAAGAAACATTTGTGTTCCTTTTTATTGTCTATGATCAATGTGTTTGTTTGTAAGCCAAGTGATTTCTTAGCCTCAGCATGACATTTTCCATTGCTTTAAGTATGTGGACAGACACTGTTCTGCATGTTGAAGGACTCCTGCCCGAAACATTGATTTTCCTGTTCCTTGGATGCTGCCTGACCTACTATGCATTTCCAGCACCACTCTAATCTTGACTGTTCTGAATGGGACAGTCCCCATAATGACAACTGGGAAAGACCACTGGATTAAGTGATCAGGCACCAAATGATTACCCGGTGGGGTGAGATTTAGGTACATCACTCCATAGGACAATGATGACCCACCTTGGAAGCCAAGGCTGCTAGGCCATAGCAACTAAGCACCAGGAGGAGCGGGCAAGGGGGGTGACAGGAAATTGTGGACTAGGGGTCATGGAGTAGAGGGGTTGGGGGTCTGAATGTAAATGCAGGATGGTGGCTTTCAGCAGCCAGTCCTAGCATCTCCTCTGTGCCCCTAGTCATTTCTAGTAGAGACACGGCAGGCAGGTCACTTGAGTTCACCAGACAGTGAGGCTGCTACTGTTCTTGCCTGCTGGGAACAGAGTTAATCACAATTATTGGCCTTCATTGGTCCCTGACACTACTGTCCATATTGCATTTACAAAGTCAACTACTGCTGTGGGTCTGGAATCCCATGTTGGCCAGACCAGATAGGAGTTATCTTCCCTGAAAAACAACATTGAACCATATGAGTGCTTCAGACAATAATTTAAATGTTATCATGAGACTCTTAATTCCAGATTTTGATTGTGGAATTTGAATTCAATTTGGCATGTCAAGATTTGAACCCATGCTCCCAGAGCATTACTTGAGTTTCTAGATTAATAGTCTAGTGATAATACCGTGAGACGATTATCTCTCCAACTCTGTCCTCACTTAATGGAACGTGAAGAAGTTGTTCTGCTGTGACATTGATGGGCCAATGTAGTTGCAACAAGGTACAGAAGAGAATCTGCTTGATAATTATTGTGAAGGAAAGTGCCTGTATCATGGGTGTGAGCTGCACAAAAGTATAAAATAGCCCTTGTGTTAATTATATAGAGCTTTGCCACCATTTGGAATGTCAAACAGAATGGGCAGTGATGACATTCCAAAGAAAGCCGGCAGGATCATTTTTTTTACAAGTGAATGGGTGGTTGTGAAATCCTCACAAGGATTTGACTGCAAACTTTAACTTGAGTTGCTCAGGAAAACCAATGTGCCAGGTCACCTTGGAACAGAAGAGGAGCACCACACAAAGGAATCTTTTGTGACAGCTAGAGGTGCAGGAGCAGACAAGGTCAGAATTGAAAAGCTAATTGTATCCATTACTATCTCCACTCAGTAAGTTGTAATTATACAATACATTTAAATAAACGAAAGAGATGTCGATGCTGTAAATCAGAGACAAAACATAGAAATCGCTGGAAATGTTCAGCAGGTCTGGCAGCATCTGTGGAGAGAAATCAGAGTTAATGTTTCAGGTCGAATGATCCTTCTTCAGAACCCAGTTAACCCAAAATATTAACTCTGATTCTCTCCAACAAATGCTGCCAGACCTGCTGAACGTTTTCAGCAATTTCTATTTTTGTCTCTGTATTTGTACATTACCCTTAGTATTAACTAAGCTTCCCAAAGCTTTACATAGGAATGTAATCAAATATGAATGCACCCCAAACCAAAGAAAAGCTAAGAGGCAGGGTGATTAAAAAGAAGCCTTGAGGAGGTCATAAAAATGAAAAGAAGGTGAAAAGGTGTTTAGACAGAAATTGCCTGAGAGTTTGCCCAAATGGTTAAAAGGCTGAGTTGAAAAAAGGTAGCACACACAAGCTCATGGTGAAATAAATAGATTGTTCCTAGAAGAGACAAGGCCATGCACATTTTAAACACAAAGATGAAAATTCTAAATTTGAGATTTTGTGAGACCAAGAGCCAATGTAAGTTAATGACTGGAATGACATTGAAGTTGAAGGAAAGACGATGTAGTTGAGAGTTAACAAAAGACATTGGAGTGGAATGAAAGTTGGACACGGAATTGTAGTTTGTATGATTAGCGTGTTGAAGCTGGTTATTTGAAGAAGAGGTGATGGCTTTGAAAATGGAATGAACATTACCCTAGAGTAGGGAGTCATTTACAATCTTAGCTCAAATGAGAGCAAATAAGGAACCATAGGCGGTCAGTAGATCTGTTGCTGTTTGAATAGCTCAGTTGGCTGCACGGCTGGTTTGCGATGCAAAGTAATGCCAGCGGCATGTGTTCAATTCCTGCACCAGCTGAGGTTATCATGAAGGTGCACCTACTCAATCTCTCCCTTTGGGAGGTGACCCTCAGGTTAAACCAATGCCAGTCATTTCTCTTTAAAAAGGGAGCAGCCCTATGGTCTTCTAGGACTATGGTGACTTTACAAGTAAGACTGCTATAGGAATATCAGAAACAGGAATTAGTCACTTAGCCCATCAAGCCTGCTGTGCCATTCATTTAGATCATGGCCGACCACTTAATTCAATGCCACAGTTCCTGAATTCTTTCCATATCCATGGATAATAAGAGTTTCCAGAAATATGTCAGTTTCTATCTTGACCAATATTGAATTTCCACAGCTGTCTGCAGTAGACAATTCCAAAGATTTACAACCTTCTTCTGAGTGAAGAAAGTCTTCCTTTTCCATGTCTTAAATGGCTATCACTAATTCCACGGATAGATGCCCTGGTCTACAGTCATGAACCAAGAAAAACAACTTAATTATATCCACTCTGTCACACCCTGTAAGAATGTTGTCAGTTTCAATGAGATTACAGTTAATTTTTCAAAACTCTAGAGTCCTCACCATAGGCACTGCGGACTGTTACCTAAAAGAGAAGCCCACTGGACTGAGGAAAAATTACTGACATGGATAGGAAATTGGTTGAGTGGCAAGAAACAAAGATTTGGGGTAACGGATAAGTACTCAAATTGGCAGGATGTGATTAGTGGTGTTCTATAGACTTCTGCGTTGTGTTCTCAATTATTCACAGTATTCATCAACAACTTGGATAATGGCATAAAAAAGATCCAAATTTGCAGATGACAAAAAAATTGGGCAGTATTATGTTGACAACAGCAAAGGCTTACAACAGGATAATGATTGTTTAGGTGAATGGGCAAAGCAGTGGCAGATGGATTTTAATATAACCAAGGGTGTGGTTATCTACTTCAGACTGGAAAAGGATAGACCAGAGTATTTTTTTAGATGGCACAAGTTAAAGGCAGCGGATGTCCAATGAGATTTGCGGGTTCAGGTGCATTGCTCTTTAAAATGCCACAAACAAGTACAGAATCTAGTCAAGAAGGCCAATGGAATGATCACTTTCATATCTAAAGAGCTGGAGTACAAGGATGCAGACATCATGCTGCCGTTATATAAAGCACTGGTTAGACTCCACTTAGAATACTGAGAGCAGACCTGGGCACTTCACCTGAGGAAGGATGATTTTCACCTTGGAGGGAGTTCAGGGGATAAGTTATGAGGTGTGATTAGACAAGTTAGATCCCTTATTCTCTCGAATTTAGAAGGTGAAGTGGAGGTCATCAGGATACTAACAGGGAAAGACAGAGTAGATGAAGATAAACAGTATCTACTGGATTGAAGATTCTACAGCCTGGGGACATGGTCTAGCAGTTAGTGTCAATTAGGGCTAGGCCCATTCAGGAGAGATGTTGGTGCTTCTAGATGCAAAGAGTACAGGAGATTTGGAACTCTCTTCCTCAAATGGTGATCAATGCCAATTCAAGTGCTAAATTGAAATCTGAGATTGAGAGGTTTTTAATTAAGCAATATTATCAAGGAAGATAGGTCCATGGCAGGCATATAGAATTAGGCCTCAGATCAGCCATGACCTTATTAAAAAGCGGAGAAACTCAAGGAATTGAATGAGCTACTCCTGTTCCTATCCATTCTCTTTAATACTGACACTTTGTAGCTGCAGTGCGTGCAATCTAGAAGGTGCACTGCAGAAAGTCAGCAGTGTGATGGAATACCCCCCACCTGCCTGGATGATGCAGCTCCAACATCACTCAAACGCTTGACACCATCCAGAACAAAGGAGTCTACTTAATTGGCGCCACATCCACAAGCATTCAGTTATTAAACCATCAATTATCAGTAGCAGCAGTGTTTAATATCTACAAGATGCACTGCAGAAATTCACCAAAGATCCTTAGACAGCACCTTCCAAACCCACAACCACTTCTATCTAGAAGGACAAGGACAGCAGATACATGGGAACACCACCACTTGTAAGATCCCCTCCAAGCCACTCACCATCCTGATGTGGAAATATATTGCCGTTCCTTCACTGTTGCTGGGTCAAAATCCTGGAATTTTCTCCCCAACAATATGGTGATACTATCTCTAGCATATGGATTGCAGTAGTTAAATAAGGCAGGTCATCACCAAATTCTCAAGGGTAACTAGCGATGCACAATAGATGCTTTCCTTGCCAATGATTCCCACATCCCATAGTGAATTTTTAAAAAATGTATGAGAGTGCCTATCCTTAGTTGCCCTTGAAAATATGGTGGGAAGCTGCCATCTTGAACTTCTTTGCAGCCCATGTGTACGCACACCTATTATGTTCGGAAGTTCCAGGAATTGACCTGGCAATAAAGAAATGGCAATGCAG
The DNA here is from genome assembly GCF_037043375.1 of Chiloscyllium plagiosum. NCBI lineage: Eukaryota > Metazoa > Chordata > Chondrichthyes > Orectolobiformes > Hemiscylliidae > Chiloscyllium > Chiloscyllium plagiosum. The sequence continues at coordinate 100,411,590 of NW_028270141.1, forward strand.
TTCTATGGTAAAATACTTTGGAGAAGAACTTGCAAGTGGTGGTGCTTCCCTGATGTTATGTCCTTGTTCTGTCAGGTGGTATAGGCCAAGGGTTTGAAGGCATTGTTACAGGGTCCTTGGTGAGTTGCAGCTATGCGTTTTGTAGATGGTACACATCAGAAATCAACATGGTTCTTTTGAGAGCCACATTTTCATTATTGGCAGCTGCCTTTTGGTTTGCTTGAACTCTGTTTTGTATCCTTATTAACTTTTTCATTAGGAGATGCAGTCACATTGTAACAATAACTTCTGCCTGTGTGTTGATATGGAGGTATAAAAGCAGATTTAGAAGAATTCATCAATATCCTCAATAATTATCACAGCTGCATTAAACTTAAAGCAGTAACACACAAGAAAAGCAGTAAATTCCAAGTCAATGTTTAAAGTGGTATAAGACAACAACATAAATTAGTAATTAAAGAAAAATTACTGACATACATTTCTATATACAAAAGGTCATTAATTTTAATAGGCATTCCATAGACTAATATGTTCACAGCTAAACAATTGTATGTTTTTCTCTTACACAGTCACTGCACCTCATATATTTCATAACATGAGATGTCTTGAGATGTAATAATACATAAATGCAAATCTTTAGAAAACTGGTTCAATACTAAATTATCCAATTGATATTGTACATTACAAAAACATCCACTACTTTTCCTCCATATTTGACTGCTGAACTTCTAAAATTTAAAGTTAGAGACTCCACATTCATTTGCAAAGAATTAATTACTTCAGTTTTCCCAGTGTTCTGTTCGCTGACTAAGGTAAAGTCACCATAGTTTTGCCAGAACATAGGGCTGCTCTCTTATTAGAGGGAATTGATTGGTGAGAGTTTAACCTGAGGCCTACCACCCCTCAGGCAAGAGGAGAGGTTGAGAAGGCAGGACCTTAATGGAAACTCAGCTGGTGTAAGAATTGAACCCACATTGTTGGTATCACGCTGCATCACAAGCAACTGAGCTAAACTGTTTTCCCTTCTTTACAGCCCATTGCCTCTCTCCTTAGGTTTGCATTTCCCTTGTGGTCGCTCTCCTTCTTTTCAGATGCTCACTCTTCTTTGCAGCCCTTGTCTCCCCATTTTGCATCACTTCCTCTGATTTTGGTCTCTCCTTTCCTCACTTTGTAGCCTCACTTCCTGGCTAGTTCCCAGCCTCACTCCCAGGGCTCCAGTCTGGCCAACCTCACTTCTCATTCCCCCATGACCCACAGTCCCTGGCCTTTCTCCGCTCTTGCCTGCCTTCCAGCCTTGTTCTCCAGGCCCTTGCCCAGCAGGTTTGCTTGCCATTCCATGCCACCTAAGCAGCCCCACATTCTCTGGCCATCTTTTTATTGCTGTTACTAACCTCCTCCGTACTGCTCCAATCACAGGTTGGTTCTCTACTGCATTCACTGCTCAGACCTGAAAGTGAGCTTCTCAGGAACAACTAACCTGTGATTGGAGGATCAGCTCCTCACTGATTCATGCTGCATACAGCAGTGATTTTCTTTAACCTGGAATTGAATTTTCCCAGGCATTTTAAGGCTTTTAGGGTTGATTACACTCTGCATCCCCTCGTCTTTTCATTGTTGGCACAAACAGCTGCTGAACCGCAGCCGTGGTGGAAGGAATTAATTTTTAATGTGGTGGTTGGAGTGCAATCAAGCTGGCTATTTTGATTTGGATAATGTCAAGTTTTTGAATGCTGCAGTTGCACTCATTCAAGCAAGTAGTGAATATACTGTCACAAGATGATGGACAGGTTTTGGGATCTTAAGTGGTAAGTTGATCACGACAGAATTCCTAACCCCTGACCTAGTTTTGTAGCCACAATATTTACATGGCTAATGTAGATCAGTTTCTGGCCAATCATAACTCCAAGGATGTTGATGGTTGGGGATTCAGTGATGGTAATGCCATTGAAAGTCAAAGGGAAATGGTTATATTATCTCCTGTTGGAGAAGGTCATTAACTGGCATTTGTGTGGTGCACATGTACTTGCTCCTTGTCAGCCGAAATCCTTTATCTCTATGGTAAAGAATATATGTCTGTTCATATTGAATTTTACAGGCCTCACCACTGCCTATCTCTGGAAGCTTGCCCCCACACCTTCTCTTTGGCTCAAATATTTCAAGAACAGCAATGACCACTGGATTGTATCAATTGTGCAAGGTGGATAGAGTGGCAAAGTGGCCAGATGTGTCACGTTCTGGCATGGCAAGAGGCAGGGTGAGTATGGTGGATGAGTGGATTGGGGTGAGGATATTAGTGACCTATAGTTAGCTAGCATTTAGAGCTGGGTTTGATTCCTCTAATTATTTCTGGCTAACTATTTGGGTAAATGAGTCATAGTCTCTTGAGTTGAATTCACGTTTTTTGGTAAGTTTCTGATGGAATATAATTGTACATTGGAAGTTTCAACTTCCCAGGCTGCTCTGCATAGTCAGCGCATCAGGAGTTTCACTAGGCTGCTTTCAGGGTATGTCCAACCTTCAACTATCCAGACACTAGAACATCTAAGAGAAATTGAGGACTGCAGATGCTGGAGACCAGAGTTGAAAAGTGTGGTGCTGGAAAAACACAGCAGGCCAGGCAGCATCCGAGGAGCAGGAGAATCGATGTTTTGGGCATAAGCCCTTCTTCAGGAATGAGGCTGGTGTGCCAAGCCAGCTGAGATAAAAGGTAGGGGGGAGGAAATTTGGGGGAGGGGCGCTGGGAATATGATAGGTGGAAGGAGGTGAGGGTGAGGGTGAGGGTGATAGGCCGGAGAGGGGGTGGGGGCAGAGAGGTCAGGAAGAAGATTGCAGGTCAAGAAGGCGGTGCTGAATCCGGGCGTTGGGACTGAGATAAGGTGGGGGGGAGGGGAAATGAGGAAGCTGGAGAAATCTACATTCATCCCGTGTGGTTGGAGGGTTCCTAGACGGAAGATGAGGCGCTCTTCCTCCAGGCGTCGTGTGGCCAGGGTCTGGCGATGGAGGAGGCCAATGACCTGCATGTCCTTGCCGGAGTGGGAGGGGGAGTTAAAGTGTTCAGCCACAGGGCGGTTGGGTTGGTTGGTCCGGGTGTCCCAGAGGTGTTCTCTGAAACATTCCGCAAGTAGGCGGCCTGTCTCCCCAATGTAGCGGAGACCACATTGGGTGCAGCGGATACAGTAAATAATGTGTGTGGAGGTGCAGGTGAATTTGCGATGGATATGGAAGGATCCATTGGGGCCTTGGAGGGAGGTGAAGGGGGAGGTGTGGGCACAAGTTTTGCACTTCTTGCGGTTGCATTGGAAGGTGCTCCTGAAATGTTCCGCAAGTAGGCGTCCTGTCTCCCCAATGTAGAGGAGACCACATCGGGTGCAGCAGATACAGTAAATGATGTGTGTGGAGGTGCACTACCATCAACCCAACCTCCACTCCCGGCACCTTCCCCTGCAACCGCAAGAAATGCAAAACTTGCGCCCACACCTCCCCCCTCACCTCCCTCCAAGGCCCCAATGGATCCTTCCATATCCGTCACAAATTCACCTGCACCTCCACACACATCATTTACTGCATCCGCTGCACCCAATGTGATCTCCTCTACATTGGGGAGACAGGCCGCCTACTTGCGGAACGTTTCAGGGAACACCTCTGGGACACCCACACCAACCAACACAACCGCTGAAAACTTTAACTCCCCCTCCCACTCCGGCAAGGACATGCAGGTTCTTGGCCTCCCCCATCGCCAGACCCTGGCCACACGACGCCTGGAGGAAGAGCACCTCACCTTCCGCCTAGGAACCCTCCAACCACCCGGGATGAATGCAGATTTCTCCAGCTTCCTCATTTCCTCTCCCCCCCACCTTATCTCAGTCCCAACGCCCCCACCCCTCCTCCGGCCTATCACCCTCACCGTCACCTCCTTCCACCTATCATATTCCCAGCGCTCCTCACCCAAATTTCCTCCCCCCAACCTTTTATCTCAGCTGGCTTGGCACACCAGCCTCATTTCTGAAGAAGGGCTTATGCCCAAAACGTTGATTCTTCTGCTCCTTGGGTGCTGCCTGGCCTGCTGTGTTTTTTCAGCACCACACTTTTCAACACTAGAACATCTAAACTGAACTCTCTTTTCTCATTTGAGGTGTTCTTGACCAAGCTTTTCATCTTCTCTCCTAATATCTCATAACACAGCTCATTGTCAAATGCTATTATACATCTCTCCTGTGAACTGCCTTGGGAGGTTTATTTTCTTGTGTAACTTCTTAAAAAATCAATTCATAGTGTGACAGCAACACTGCCTAAGCTGGCATTTATTACCCAGAGGGCAGCTAAGAATCAATTACATTACTGGGGGTCTGGAGTCATGTGTAGGCCAGACCAGATAAGGATTGCAGCTTCCTCCCCTAAACAGCATTAGTGAACCAAAGGGATATTTTTCCCCCAGCAATCAACAATTGATTCATGGTCATTAGTCACGTAATGCCAGATTTTTTATTTATTGAATTAACATTCCATCATCTGCTGAGGTAGAAATCAAAGCCAGGCTGCCTGAACCTTATTTGGGTCACTGGATGGATGGTCCAGTAATATTACCACCAAGCTATCACCTCCCCTGCGAGCTGTTCCCTTGCCTCTCCTGCTGACAATATTGAAGGCTTAGAAGGCCACTTAGTCCTTTAAGGATTGACACATAAGGTTTATTTTCCACATCCATATATCTTCTGAATGCCATATTCTGGGTTGGCAATGTTACTTCTAAGTAATTGTACTAACAAGAATTAAAGTAAATGGACGCTCTGCTCTTGAACAATGCTCTATGCTCCTAGCAGAGTTCCACAATTGCTGCAGAGCCTGACCATAGCATTGAGAAAAGAAATGTCAGAGCATTTAGTAATTTCTCATATTGGAAAACAGTCCCATTTCTCACACTGAGGATAATAAATGAGTATGACATTTGTTTCTTCCCACTCATCTGCATCTGCTGAAGTATTATTCCATTATTCTGAACTTGAATATCCTGATACAACCATGCATTAACTTAGATTCAAACTGTTTAATCACACAAGAAGGTTACTCCAATGCAAACCGCACAGCCATCTTTTTTGTAATAAATGTCATTTTCCGTGTTTCTTTTTTGAAAGCTGTTGACTTTCTCATGCTGTTACGGTCTGCCCTTTTCATGCTGCAGCCCCATTGTGGCTAATTAATTGTGTTGCGCAGTTTCTAACACAACATAAGAAGAGGTGTCATGTCAAAAAGAACAGGGCAGGATTTTCTGTGGAGCAAGTCGACATTGTGCACCTTCTTTTTTATGAAACTAAACAGTTGCACATTTCTGACGGGAAATTCTGACCAGGGCTCATTCAGAAATGTGGAGCTGTACTTCCACTCTGACATGTCACTTGTAACATAGTCCAGTCAGGGCAAAGCAAACTGTGTCGCCCTTTTCACAACAGTCACTTGCTGTCTTCTGTAATATAAGCCACTTTGGCAGCTCCTGTGAAAGACTTCATACGTAAGGTAAATGTGAGAATAGAGTTCTGGGAGGGTCTGGCGTTAGGTGAGCAAGAGGAATTTGGTGCCACATAAGTACCATGCCAGGTGGGGTAGGGATTGGATGCCAGAAACTTAGAGTGCCAAGTATGTAGGTGCCAAGTAAGTAGTTACAAGTGGGTAGGGTGCCATGTGGTATGGGTTAGGGTGCCAAGGGGTAAGATGCTGGGGCAGGGGTGGTTCGCAGCAATTGAGCAACATGCCAGACACATAGGATACTAGACCACAAGGTGGCAAATAGGATAGTTAAGAAATAAAGTAGGGGTACATAAGAGATACTGGAGGGGTAGGACTATCAGTCCAGCAGTGGAGGGAGGTAGGCGGGAGGCATTGTCAGGACCTCCCAGGGGATTGGATTTTTTGTTGGGTGTGACAGTGGGGGAAGGGAATATGTCTGGTCTCTGAGAGGGTTGCTGAGCGTTTGTTGGGTCCAGTGACAGGGGCTTGTTGGGTCCCTGGGCTGGGATGGGTGAGGGGTTCAGGGAAGGAAATGTTCCAGCTTTGAAGTTGTGGGTATTTGAGTTATGTTGGGAGTTAGTTGAACACTTACTCAGGAGTTAGAGAACAAATTTAAAATCTAAGTAAATGAGTAACTATTTGCTTAACTCCAGTGGAACCCTCTGAATCCTCTGTTAAATGGAGACTTTCAGTGGATTATGGGAAAGGCAATTGCCCAGTGGTATTATTGTTGCCTATTATTCCATGAGGAAACAGATAATGTTCTGAGGCTTGGGTGCAAATCCCATCATAGCAGGTAGTGGAATTTGAATTAAATAAAAAATAAAGTCTGGAATTAAGAGTGTAAAGATGACCATAAAACTATTGTCAACTGTTAGGAAAAGCCTATTTGCTTCACTACTGTCTTTAAGGAAAGGCATCTCATGTCCTTAACTGGTCTAGTGTATATGTGACTCCAGATCCTCAGCATACCTACAGCAATGTGGTCAACTCTTAGCTACCCTCTGGGCAATTTGGGATTGACAATAAATACTGGCCTACCCAGTGATACTCACATTTCATAAGTAAATGAGGGAAAAAAAGAGAAGAATTGCCTAGAGGAATCTTCAGTTTCCTGGTTTGTTTCTTTAGAGTGTCACTTTGGTGATTCCCCAGGGTCCCCATGTGCATCTTCCATGTATACCTCACAAATCATTATCTGGCCATTCCTTTCAGCAGAACCTCCTCTACTGGTCACATGATAGAAACTGCACAACAAAGTTAGTGGAGGAGCAGTAGCATGTAAAGGGTAGATAGTAGCAGCATGAGATAGTCAAACAGCTCTTGAAAAAGGAACAGAAGGTGCCATTTATTGCTAAAAATAATGATTGTATGCTTTACATGGGAGTTCTGTGACTTTAATCTTCTTGCCTGTGAAGTTATTTAATCTTCTCAGTTGTAGTGTTGGCCTTATTTCATTTTGCCATGCCCCTGTATGCTACAAGAATCCATTGACAATTGTTTTGATTATAATGTTGTTGTAATTTAAGCAGAAAATTTGAACTTACTTAATTAGCTTTTGCTGACGTAATTCCAAGTGCTCTGAGGCTCATCATCAGTGAGCACATTTGTCCTTATCATTATGTTTTCATTAGAGAATTTCCTGTACTAATGTAAACAGCGAGTTTCCAGCCAAAATGATTCATCCGGTTCTGCACAAGATATGAAATGATACTTGTTTGGCACAGCATTAATAGTAAAGAGCAAATAAGTACAACCTGACACGTGAATATGATGTTTGGTTGACATTTTTTTCTCAAGTACGCTTAATGCAATTCAATACAGTCAAAGTGATCTAATTTCACTTGTATGATTTCAATAAATTGATATGCAGCTTTTCTGATAATGGGTTTTCTGATAGGCTGGCATATTGTTAAACCTCTTACCACTAACTACCTGTTAAAAAGAATCCTTCACCACACAATTTAAGCTTCCACTTTTCTTTTGGACAGCTAAATGAAGCAGGATTCAGCTATATCACAACTGCAACTTACATTTATTTAATGCTTTTACTCAAATGGCAAGACATTAATGTTCCAAATTGTATGCCATTACAAGCTATGCCACAAAAAGACATGATCCTGAGTTGAAAGACCAAAATTGATGAATCCACAATGATCTTCAAATTCAGTTTGGAACAGGGCAGGGGATTTGGAGATTTTTGACTTTCACCCAAAATGGCTGCAAAAGTTTTGGACTGGCCTCACCACATGGTTGACACAGTCATTGGAAGGCCTGGAACATCTTAAGGGTCAGAATTGAACAACTGGGTGAACTGTTGAGCAGTCACTCAACATCTCTGTACCCTAGAAGGGCGGAAGAATTAGGAGCTGAAATAGGCCATTCAGCCCTTTGAATCTGCTCTGTCCTTCAATGAGATCATGTCTGATCTGATAATCATTAATTCCATTTTTTTTCTTTTCTCTATAGCCCTTCATTTCCTTACTGATTGCACATCAGTCTATCTCAGTCTTGAATTTATTGAATGACCCAACCTCAACAGCCTTCCATAGCAAAAGCTCCATTATTTCACTACCCTCTGTAAGAAGAAATTCCTCCTTATCTCTGTCTTAATTGGATGACCCATTACTCCGAGATGATGCCCTATGATCTTCGACTCTCCTTTAAGGGGAAGCAAGCTTTCTGCATGTACCCATGTTTCAATCATGTCATCTCTCATTCTTCTAAACATCAATGACGACAGGTCCAACCTTTCCTCAGAAGACAGTCCCTCCATACCTGAAATCAAACTAGTGAACATTCTCCGGACTGCCTCCAATGTCGGCATGTCTTTCCTGAGATAAGGATACTATCTTCTCTTTGGAGACAGTGAGGTCTGCAGATGCTGGAGATCAGAGTTGAGAGTGTGTTGCTGGAAAAGCACAGCAGGTCAGACAGCATCTGAGGAGCTGCCTGACCTGCTGTGCAGTTCCAGCAACACACTCGCAACTACTATCTTCTCTTTGCCTATTTTTCAGTTAAGAAATGAGTAGACTGTGTGATATAAGTCCCTCCCATTTTGTAATGTCCTAATGTAGTACATACTTGAGATTCTTACATCTGAAAATATTTGTGATGATGCTGGTATTCCAGAGAAGGGTCCACCACATAGTGTGAGATTGGAATCATACGTAAGGTAGTAGGTTCCTTTCCTTGAGGCACATTCATTAACAAATTGATCTTTATGACAATCTGGCTGACATCCCCAGTCATATTCTAGTCACAAGTGCACAGATTAACCAGATTACTAAATTAAATATCAGGATTGTTCTGGCCGAACTAATGACTTTTAGGTTTCTGGTTCAGACTACTGTAGTGCACTTGCTATTAGAATCAAAACAGACTGTAGACCCCATTGTACTTCCTGGCCAGAGAAAATGAAACTTTTTATATGTTGGCATGTTGGTTAAATCTCCATGATAACAAAACTCATATGTGGGAAAGGTAACATGCTACTGACTACACCCCATCACCCTTTCTTAAATGATGACATTTAAGAAAAAACTTTGAAGAAACACTGAGGGTAGCAAAGCCACAAACTGTATTCCGGATGTGGTCTTCAACCTTTTAAAAATTCATTCGTGGGCTGTGAGTGTTGCTAGTTGGGCCAGCATTTATTGCCTACCTTTAGTTGCCCTTGAGAAGGCGGTGATGAACTGCCATAGTCCATTTGCTATACATAACCACTCACTGCTACTAGGGAGGGTATTCCAGGATTTCGACTCAGTGACAGGGAAGGAACAGCGATATATCTCCAAGTCAGGATGGTGAGTAGTTTGGAGGGGAACTTGAAGACAATGCAAGAGGGAAACTTGTATTTGCTGCCCTTGTCCTTCTAGATAGTAGTAATTGTGGGTTTGGAATGTGTTGTCTAAGGAGCCTTTGTGAATTTCTGACATGTATCTGATAGATAATACACGCTGCTGCTATTGAATATCAATGGTGGAGGGAGTGAACATCTGTGGATGTGATGCCAATCAAATGGGAAGCTTTGTGCTGAATGGAGCTTCTTGAGTATTGTTGGAACTGCATTCATCTAGACAAATAGGAAGTATTCCATCACACCCCTGACTTGTGCTTTGTAGATGCTAGACAGGATTTTGAAGATTTAGGAGGTGAGTTACCTGCTCAGAATTCCTAGCCTCTGACCTACTCTAACGCCAACAGTGGCTTGGTAGTACTATTGCAATCTGAACTCTTTTTTTATTTGTTTATGAGATGTGGATATCACTGGCAAGGCATTTATTCTCCACCCCAACTTACCTACAGGGCAGTTTAAGAATCAGCCATACTGCTGTAGATTTGGAGTCATGTGTAGATCTGACCAGGATATTGCATTTATTTCCCAAAAGGACATTAGTGAAGTAAGCGTATTTTTGTGACATTGCATCTACATTATCACTGCATCTCAAGCTCCAAGTCCTTAGGTGTGCTTGACTTTGGTCAGATTATAGGCTGGCATGCCTCCTTTTGACACAGCATATTACCATGCCAAGTTAAAAATCACACAACACCAGATTATAGTCCAACAGGTTTAATTGGAAGCACACTAGCTTTCGGAGTGACGCTCCTTCATCAGGTAATAGTGGATCGCCTGATGAAGAAGCGTCGCTCCAAAAGCTAGTGCTTCCAATTAAACCTGTTGGACTATAACCTGGTCTTGTGTGATTTTTAACTTTGTACACCCCAGTCCAACACCGGCATCTCCAAATCATTATTACCATGCCATGTTACTTTCGAGTTTTCTTCCTCCAATGCCTGGGCAATTCAATGAAGGTGCAGATGTTTGGGCACGTGCAGACTTTGTGCCAAAGAAACTCTTATTGAAACACCAAGACAAAAAACAAAATATTGTGGATCCTGTAAATCCTAAGTAATATGAGGAAGATTTATTCTTATAGTTTCAGTGCTTGAATTCTAACTTGGAGGAATGATGATTGTTTTAAATTTGATTCGTATTGCTTTCTTGACTGATATTTCAATAAGTCCTGTTATTTATGAACTAATCCAAAATAAAAACATACTATTAAAATATGCTTTTAATGGGAGATACCTGTACATGAGTAAGTCACTGTTTCACCTGGAGAGATTGTTTGGGGGCTTTTGAGATTGGAATAAAAAAGACAGATGTTTTATCTCATGTACTTTAATGGAAAGCTATGATAGGAGGCAGAAAGGGGATTGGGATGATGAACCAGGACAGCATGGAGGTGCTAGAAATGATGGATCTGTTGAATATAGAGATTCTTCATCAGGATTCAGAGCTTATGCTCGAAACATCGACTCTCCTGCTCCTCGGTGCTGCCTGACTGGCTGTGCTTTTCCAGCACCACACTCTTCGACTCTGATCTCCAGCATCTGCAGTCCTCACTTTCTCCCAGTTGAATATAGAGACTGATGAGTTGGATGGTGAGGAAAAAGGAAATCCTATCATTGTTCTGAGAAAGAGGGGAAGTGGGAGAGCTGAAGTTTGTGAAATGGAGTGGACATGGCTTCCCTTGAGGGAGAAGCATTAGTTGAAAAAAAAACTAAGTCATGGTATGGAAGGTAGCAGCAACTGAACAGAATAGAATAGACTCCTTACAGGAAACAGTGAGCAGAGATATAGTCGAGAAAGCTTTGGAAGGCAGTCAGCTTACAATGAATGGTCGTTGATAACTTATCCCCATAAACAGAGATGACAAGGATGAAAAGTCAAGCTGAATGCCAGTGGCCTTATGGAGAACTCATCAAAGTAATGAAGACTATGCAAATGGTCTCAGGAGTTAGTGATAAATAACAGTTGCCACAAATATTCAGTAGCAGCATGTAACACTACCATCAGAGGCCTCTTGTGGTGCAGTGGTAGTATCCCTACTCCTGGAACAGGAGGCTCAAATTCAAGTCCCACACGCTCCTGAGGTATGTAACAACATTTCTGAACGGGTTGATTAGAAAAATAGGTTAATGAGAAAAAAGGTAACATCCTCCCTGTCTCGATACCTCTCCCTCACCAGCTGGTGGTTTGCATTGCCCTTAATTGGCTTCGCATGTAAATTAATCAACTAGATCATAGAGCCAAAGAGATGTACTGCACGGAAACAAATCCTTCGATCCAACTTGTCCATGTCGACCAGATATCCTGAACTAATCCCATTTGCCAGCACTCGGCCCATTTGCCTCTAAACCCTTCCTATTCATCGACCCACCCAGATGCCTTTTACATGTTTGTAATTATCCTAGCCTCCACCACTTCCTCTGGCAGCTCATTCCATATGTGTACCATCCTCTGTGTGAAGAAGTTACCCCTTAGGTCCTTTTTAAATTTTTCCCCTCTCACCCTAAACTTACGCCCTCTTGTTCTGGACCCCCCTACCCCAGGGAAAAGACTATTTACACTATCAATGCCACTCATGATTTTATAAACCTCTATAAGGTCACCCCTCAGCCTCCGACATTCCAGGGAATACAGTACCAGCCTATTCAGCCTCTCCTTATAGCTCAAACCCTCCAACCCTGGCAACATCCATGTAAATCTTTTCTGAACCCCTTCGAGTTTCACAACATCCTTCCAATAGGAGGGAGACCAGAATTGCACACAGTATTACAGGTGATTCATTGGTGGTGGTTACTAGATATGAGAAAATAACTATTTAGTTGTGTGTAAGACCAATTTTTGATATAAAAAGAGGAAAAAAAATTATAATGAAGGCTTTTGTGGTGTAATGATAGAGTTCCTGCCTCTGGATTAATTGTACCAGGTTCAAATTCCACTTGGTCCAATGGTGGGTCATAGCATTTTGGAACAAGTAGATCAGAAAATATTTGGAACACTTTCATATCACAGTGGCACATTGGTAATGACCCTAACTTTGAGCCTGAAGTCCACTATCTCAATCTCAATTGAATGGACAGCTGGTCTGGAGTTCAATTCCTCCACCTAGCTGAGGTTGCCATGAATGTCTTGACTTCTTAACCTTGTAAAGTTTCTTGGGGCACAGTTCCTACTTCTGGACCAGGGAGCCTGGTTTCAAGTCTCATCTGCTTCAAAGGTGTGGTATAACATCGCCAAAGTGGTTAATTATAAATATCTGTAACAGTATAATATCATGGTGGTACATTGGTGGTGACCCTACCTTTGAGCCAGAAGGCCCACCTGCTTCAAAGGTGCGTATGATAACATCCCTGAACAGGTTGATTAGAAACTATCTGTAATATTATCATCTCCCTTTCCAACTCCATTTTGATTTAAAACCCACCTTTTGTCACAACTCTCCCTTTGGCGTTATTGCATTATACTTACATTAAATGCACACCCACAGAATCGAGAAAGAGCTATCAATCTGTCAATCCTTTCCGTGTCCGGGCCGAGTGAGGTTTCCAGTGTTGAGTCAAATTAAGCTACAGGCTCCACTCCTGGTGGTGCCCTTCCGTCAATTCCTTTAAGTTTCTGCTTTGCAACCATACTCCCCCTCGGAACCCAAAGACTTTGGTTTTCCGGAAGCTGCTCGGCGGGTCATGGGAATAACTCTGCCAGATCACTAGTCGGCATCATTTATGGTTGGAACTACGATGGTATATGATTGTCTTCAAACCTCTGACTTTCGTTCTTGATTAATGAAAACATTCTTGGCAAATGCTTTCGCTTTTGTTTGCCTTGGTGGCACGGTGGCTCAGCGGTTAGCACTGCTGCCTCACAGCTCCAGGGACCCGGGTTCAATTCCTGTCACGGGCAACTGTCTGTGTGGAGTTTGCACATTCTCCCTGTGTCTGCATGGGTTTACTCCGGGTGCTCCGGTTTCCTCCCACAGTCCAAAGATGTGCACATTAGGTGAATTGGCCATGCTAAATTGCCCATAGTGTTAGGTGTATTAGACTGAGGGAAGTGGGTCTGGGTGGGTTATTCTTCAGAGGGTCAGTGTGGACTTGCTGGGCCGAAAGGCACATTTCCACACTGTAGGGAATTTAATCTAATCTAATCTAAATGTACATTGAACAATTGGTGCTGATTCATAGGTGAAAATTGCTACAGGTGAATTGGCGTTGGAAAAAGCTGCTCAGTTGTTGTGTGAAAGCATTTCCAGATATATAATAAAAAGTGTAAAACTCTCATCAGGACTCTTATGGTGCACTGGTAGTGTCCCTGCCTCTGAATATAGAGCTCTGGGCTCAAGTCCCACCTGATCCAGGGACATGTCTAAACAGGTTGATTGAAAATATCTGTAACCCTCATAAGCAAGTCAGTTTGGTGAATTATCTAGAATAATGGATGATTTATCTTCATTTTTGTTGCACCTTACTAATAGAACTTTAGGAATTTAATTTTGTTGACCCAAGCTCTGACCCAAATGCTTAACTCAAGTTACTCATTTTGCTGGGAAATTTCTAAAACATAAGAACAAACATCCCATCTGGAGAGCTGCAGAGCAGCATATAGTGCATCAAATCTAGTTGATATTGTAAATAAACAAATGAACATGTATTATGTCAAGACTGCCAGAAGTCTTGTGATGTGTGGCAGTTCCAGAAATGAGACCAATGTATTTGGACAAATATTGGCAGCACATCTGAAAACTGGAAAGTAAGGTGGAGTCCCAGTAATAGGATTACTCTGAGATTTGTCCTGACAGCAAATAGCTACAGGTGAAAGATTTGCCAACAGGCAATGAAAGCAACAGGTTTTTGAAATTCATGGCAATATGATTCTCACTGACTACAATGTTGTTTTGTACCTGCAGCAGATATTGACAAGGGGCTAGGCAGCAAATCCTCATGTCATTATTGATATATGAACCAGGCTATTTTATCTCTTGGGGCTTATTAACAAAATAAAGGTTTGGTCTTAACCGATAGATTACCAAATGAATTGAAAACCTACCCACGTGACCTGAGTAAGACTTAAATGAATACTCCATTCTTTGCTTGAACAGCTCTGCAAGACTTAATGGTTTGCAGTATGAGTTAAATGACTGCCACCATCACTCCCACTCCCCTCTGCTCCCCAGCTTTCTTGAAGAATCTATCGAAGTCATTATGGAGAAAGTGAGAGTCATAAAGGAAGTACTGTTTCCCCAGCCTTACAGCAGCAATCCCAAAGCCATTGCCAAGTTAACCTGGACAGTGGCCAAGCATTGGCGCCAACAGAGGCACCCAGGACCTCGAGCAAATGGACAAAGAGGTTCAATCGTCTCATGTCTCTTCACTCCTTTGAACACCACCTCACAACATACAACTCTGACTCCCAACTATTATAATACAATCATCTATTTCATGCTTTAACACTCAGTTAGAGTGTCACATGAGATTTGTTCTTTTTGTTCAGTTTAAACACGCACTTCCTTTTGTACCACATACTGGCATGATGCTTTGCTTACATTTTAATACTCCGATTACTCCCTGCTCTTCTCATGTGACACATACTTCCCTCTCCTTTCGCAGACTAGCGTAACAAATAATCTTACTCATAACAGGCTCCCAATTTTAAGCAGCCAACAGGGCAGGAATGGAATGGCTGGGGATATAAAATTACACCTACAGAATTCGTTGTTTGACAAGGAGGAAGTCCTATTTATAGAGGCAAAGGACCAGAGAAAAGAAATAAAGACATTCATTTTGTGCAGCAGGAACTATTCCATAAATTGCTTGGGTTTATCTCAGCATGCAGAAGTGCTGAATGTTTTCTAGTTGTCCTTGTGCATAGAACTAGGAGTAAGCATCTAAACGGCAGCCTGTCTTGGGTAAAATATGAACCATTTTCAAAAATAAATGAACTGAACGTTCAGTACAAAACTAAATGGATGTTAGATATGTTGTTTAACACAGGTGTAAGGGCAGAAAAACACAAAGCTTTAAGATACCCAATGGCCAGACCAAAATATGAAGTTATGTGCTGAGAGATTGAACTTGTTAGCATGTACCGTTAGAATTGTTCCAGATGCAGTTTTGGTACGGGTATTAACACAAACTGTGTGAGGGCTTGAAGGAAGTAAGCAGAAAAGGCAGATCATGAGGGTGAATCAACATTCCACTCAAGGTCTTCTCTCTTAACCCTCCACAATGAAGATGCATCCAGCTGAAGAAAAGACTACCTTCACCGTATCCACAATCTCCTCCCCCCCTCAATCAGTGCTATTTGAAGAGGTTATCAGTTAAATATTGAGAAGGGTCTTAAGTAGGAAGCCATTTTCATGCAGTGTTCAGGATGTAATTCTCCTTCCTGAACCACAGCAACTATGAGAGAGGTCTACTCTGCTCTGCAGTAACCTCACTGAAATCTGCCATCTGCTGCTGCCATAACCCCACCCTCAGGGAAAGGCTAGGAGTGCATTGCCAGTGGCTATGAAGGTGACTGGCATTAAACTGTCATGCTTCAGGTTCCTTCCAGATTGGAGTTGGTGATATTTGCAAGATTTCATGGTTTTGTAGGTGAGGTTACGAAGGCTGTCAGTTCAAAGGGAGTTAATCACATTTCACTCTGTATTGTCAGAAACAAGCACACAGCTTTAGCAGGAATGCTGGTTTCCTCACGGTGCACAGTGCAGGCTGATTGCCAGCATGCCACTTTGCAGGGGTTACATGGGAACTCAGCCCTAAACTGTAATGACAGGAATCTTATTCTGTCAATGCCGAGCTGGTGTGTAACCACAAATACAAATATCATTCAGGTCTCTGCTTGAAAGTTATGTTGTTCAAAAAATATTACACAGCAGACTTCTGCTGTGACGACAAAGCATTTCTTGTGCTGGGACCGCTGTAGGGGAGCCCAGCACCCAGTACAGCAGCCCCAAGATTCAGGGTGGTCTGCTGTAAGCTGTACAACCTTGCCATCATATAGGATAACCTTTGTCACCAAGCTGTTCAGATGCATGAGGAGGCAGAGTTGGAATAAGACGGAACTGACACAGATCTTTCTTTATCCTGGCTGTCCATGAAATACTCATCTGAGTGACTAAAAGGAGCTATCATCACAACTGACTGCTCACCAACAATGCCCTTCTCTTTTATTGATCACAGCAGGGCTCCCTTGGTCACAATGCAAAAGCAAAATCCACCACAAAATAAACATTCCAAATCAGATTTATAAATCAAACCATGCCATATCACATACAAAAGTCAAATTTATCCTCATTCATAAAGACTGTCAACTGTGTGTCTTAAACTGTCCTCCTACTTCTATCCTAGAACATAGCTGACTTTCAGCTGGATTAGACTGGAGATAGCCTTGGATAATGATCTTGAGTAGGCCTGGGCCAGGAAGAAATGGTCTCATCTCTGCCTTTTACAGCAGCAGTTTGGCCTGACTGACTAACAAGGAACAGCAAGGGTTGAATGGCAATGATTGGAAGGTTGAATGCTGTCATCCCGAGTAAAGACAGTAGCTTCTTCCTCCAGGTATCCACTGTCTCTCCTCTGTGACAACATCTCAGCCACCCTGAACAATCTATTGGATGACAGTTGGAATGTTGGAATGCTGTGAGAATCTGCACACTCCCTTTCCTTCAGAATCCTGGACCCAAGGTCAAAGTGAGAGGGAATCTCATATGGAAACTGGTGGATACCAGCAGAGCCAATATGTCATGCGCTATTTCACTGGCTCTGCTTCGTCTAACAGCTATTGTTGCTCAATGTAGCTCAGGAACTGCCACAAACATAATGGATGTCTGTCTCTGGCAAACCATAAAGGATTATTTCTGGGATGTTGAGAGCAACACTTCTTGAATGGCTTCCTGTGCTGGCATATAGTGAATCTTCTGTTGTCCTAAGAGAAAGTATCTTCCTTAAACAACTGAAAGCGAATTAATCACTCCCATTGATGCAGAATCTCAAAAAAAAACCCATACACTCATCTGAAATCCTATAGTCGCCACAGGGGCAAAGTCTACACCTGCCAAATTGACAATACCCACTTTTCAATGGTGCATGTCTTTATTGCTTGCAAACATCACCCACTTACCATGGGAATAGGTATTGCTCCCTGCAACAGAAAGTGTTAATCCTGAAAACGTTTTGCCTGCTAAACATCTCCTCAGGCTGGAGGGCAATCTGGAGAAGGAGGGGAAGCAGTCACTTGTTGAGGTCCACATGGCAACCAACAACATAGGTCAGAGTAGGGAGGACCTTCTGTTGATGAAGTATGCGTAGCTAAGGATTAATTTGAAAAGCAGAACCAGAAAGTTAATAATTTATAGATTGCTACTTGAATCATTAGCAAATTGGCATAGGGTGAATAAGATTAGAGTGTTGAATATGTGGGAGAAATAGTGTGGGAGAAAAGGTGTATTGAGGAAAGAGTGTGCTGTACTTTTGCAACAACTTTCATCTGAATTGCAATGGGACCAGTGCAGTGGCAAACTGCAGATGTAGGGACTGGAGAGAGCTTTAAAGTAATTTGAGAGGAGCAGGGTCATGTAAAGGGAGATTTTGAAAACTGAAAAGAATACTATGGGGAAATGATACAGATAAATTTAACCAGTGGGAGAGAAGGCATACAAACATAAGATTGCAGCAGAAAACAACATCAGAGATGGGAAAATGGCAGTAAAGCAGATTTAAACCTCTTTATCTGAATGAATATAACATTTGCAACAAGATTTGTAACAATTGATAGCCTAGTAGAAATGCACAAATATAAGCCAATACAGAGATGTGGTTGTATTGTGAACACTGGAAAGACTTTAATATTCAAACAAATTGGCTGAAGCTGGAAATCTGGAAGATGAATTCATTAAATATATTCAGGAAGGTTTCTCAGAACTGTAGATTCTGGAACCAACTAGGGGAACATGTTATTTTAGTTCTGGTTAAAAGGCAAGGCAGCTGAGAAACTGACTTACAAAAATAGAGATGTTGCATAACTCTCGACAAAGCTATATTCCATTGAGAAAGATAGATGCTATGAAAACCATGGACCATCGAAGACATACTAAGGAATTTAAAGATTATATTGAATTGAAATAAAAGATGAATATTTCAGGGATAGTGGTATTTCTGAAAATTGGGAAAATTTTAGAAACCAATAAGGGTATGGGAAAAAAATGGAGAAATTGGAGTATATCAGGAAACTAGCATGAAGTAAAATTTGTAAAAGTGTAATCAGTCATTTTCAATTTGGCAGAGTGTGAGTAGTGAAGTATTGCAGGATTCTGCAGCCTCAACTATTTACGATCTATATTAATGACTTGGATGAAGGGCTGTCTATATTCTGGCTAAACTTCCTGATAATACAGTTACATAAAAAAGCAAGTTATATGATGGATAAAGAGGCTCTAGAAAAGTATATAGATCAGCTAAATGAATAGGTAAAAAACTGGCACATGCAATATAAATGGGAGAGTGTCAGATTATCTACTCTGACAGGAAGAGTAGAAAAGCAGCATATTATGGAATGGTGAGAGTGCTTCATGCTGAATGCAGAGGAATCTGGATATCCTGGAAATTGTATCACAAGAAGTTAATGTAGAACTAATTAGGAAGGCAATTGGAATACTGGTTCTTATAGCAAAGGATGGAGTGTAACAGTAGAGACTGCTTGCTACATCTGTACAGGGCAATGGCGAAATCACACCTCTTTACACTTTCTGTTTCACTACTTCATGGGGGATATATTACATTGGAAGCTGTTCAGAGAAAGTACACCAGCTTGATTCCTGGGTTGAAGATTTATCTTCTGTGAAATGTCTGAACAGGTTGGGCCTATCCTCAATGGAGTTTAGAAGATTATATTTTGAACTGCGTACGGTTTTAAGATGCTTGGCAAGGCAATGGGTAGATGTTGTCTTTCATGGAAAAATCTACAACGAGCAGGCACAGTTTCAAAATGAGAGGATCTATTATTTAAACTGGAGATGAGCAGGAATGTCTTTCCTCAGAGGTTTGCTAGTCTTTGGAATTCACTTCCATAGAGAGCAGTGGAGACCGGAGGATGGATCAGCGAAGATGTGGCCGTTTGCTTTATCTTTGGAACATGATGGACAGTTCAGATTGTGACTGTAGCCATCCAAGTCAGACCATTGTCGCTTTACTGAGTTTCTCCCTTGAGTAATCTCAATCATTCACGTAAGCTAATGTCATTGAATGGATCTTTATTCCTGACATTAAACTACAACTGTTTCCTGGCCACACAAATAAATAACCTTCCATACAGCAGTCTAAGTTTTCTCAATAGCACTCAAATGTTGGGTGGCCATTACTTATGGACATAGTGACATTGCCCATCAGATACTCCACTGGGGTTGAGATGAACAGCAATAAATGCTCCCCCAGACAGAGATCGAAAAGTGTGGTGTTGGAAAAGCATAGCAGGCTAAGCAGCATCCGAGGAGCAGGAGGATCAATGCTTTGGGCATAAGTCCCAGACAGAGATGTCTACATCCCTTGAACAAATCATGTTTTTACAAAGCTGGCAGCGCATGCAAGCTGTGTGAGGTGGGTGTTCAACTTAGAGCAGTGCTCTGTATGTGACAGCAAGGTGAAGGATCTGAATATTAGATATGAGGAATATGAGGTATTGTTAGAGATTGTTGGTTGTTGTGTAATGGGACTATGTGGTTGAGCTGTGCCTCAAAGTGATGCAGCTGAAGATGCATTTTTAAGACCAAAAGACCATAAGACATAGGAGCGGAAGTAAGGCCATTCGGCCCATCGAGTCCATTCCGCCATTCAATCATGGCTGATGAGCATTTCAACTCCACTTATCCGCATTCTCCCCGTAGCCCTTAATTCCTTGTGACATCAAGAATTTATCAATTTCTGCCTTGAAGACATTTAGCGTCCAAGCCTCCACTGCACTCTGTGGCAATGAATTCCATAGGCCCACCACTCTCTGCTGAAGAAATGTCTCCGCATTTCTGTTCTGAATTTACCCCCTCTAATTCTAAGACTGTGTCCACGGGTCCTCGTCTCCTCGCCTAACGGAAACAATTTCCTAGCGTCCACCCTCTCCAAGCCATGTATTATCTTGTAAGTTTCTATTAGATCTCCCCTTAATCTTCTAAACTCCAATGAATACAATCCCAGGATCCTCAGCCGTTCCTCGTATGTTAGACCTATCATTCCAGGGATCATTCGTGTGAATCTCCGCTGGACACGCTCCAGTGCCAGTATGTCCTTCCTGAGGTGTGGGGACCAAAACTGGACACAGTACTCCAACTGCAGCCTAACCAGAGCTTTATAAAGTCTCAGTAGCACAACAGTGCTTTTATATTCCAACCCTCTTGAGATAATTGACAACATTGCATTCGCTTTCTTAATCACGGACTCAACCTGCATGTTTACTTTAGAGAATCCTCAACTAGCACTCCCAGATCCCCCTGTACTTTGGCTTTACGAATTTTCTCACCGTTTAGAAAGTAGTCCATGCTTGTATTCTTTTTTCCAAAGTGCAAGACCTCGCATTTGCTCACATTAAATTCCATCAGCCATTTCCTGGACCACTCCTGCAAACTGTCTAGATCCTTCTGCAGCCTCCCCACTTCCTCAGTACTACCTGCCTGCCCACCTAACTTTGTATCATCAGTAAACTTCGCTAGAATGCCCCCAGTCCCTTCATCCAGATCATTAATATATAATGTGAACAGCTGCGGCCCCAACACTGAACCCTGCGGGACACCGCTTGTCACCGGCTGCCATTCCGAAAAAGAACCTTTTATCCCAACTCTCTGCCTTCTGTCAGACAGCCAATCCTCAATCCATACTAGTAGCTCACCTCGAACACCATGGGCCCTCACCTTGCTCAGCAGCCTCCCGTGTGGCACCTTATCAAAGGCCTTTTGGAAGTCTAGGTAGACCACATCCACTGGGTTTCCCCGGTCTAACCTACTTGTCACCTCTTCAAAGGACTCCAACAGGTTTGTCAGGCACGACCGCCCCTTACTAAATCCATGTTGACTTGTTCTAATCCAACCCTGCTCTTCCAAGAATTTAGAAATCTCATCCTTAATGATGGATTCTAGAATTTTACCAACAACCGAGGTTAGGCTAATTGGCCTATAATTTTCCATCTTTTGTCTTGATCCTTTCCTGAACAAGGGGGTTACAACAGTGATCTTCCAATCATCTGGGACTTTCCCTGACTCCAGTGACTTTTGAAAGATCTCAACCAACGCCTCCGCTATTTCCTCAGCCACCTGCCTCAGAACTCTAGGATGTAACCCATCAGGGCCAGGAGATTTATCAATTTTAAGACCTTTTAGCTTTTCTAGAACTTTCTCTTTTGTAATGGCAACCATACTCAACTCAGCCCCCTGACTCCCTTTAATTGTTGGGATATTACTCATGTCTTCTACTGTGAAGACTGACGCAAAGTACTTATTAAGTTCTCCTGCTATTTCCTTATCTCCCATCACTAGGCTTCCTGCATCAGTTTGAAGTGGCCCAATGTCTACTCTTGCCTGTCGTTTGTTTCTTATGTATTGAAAGACACTTTTACTATCATTTCTAATATTACTGGCTAGCCTACCTTCATATTTGATCCTCTCCTTCCTTATTTCTCTCTTTGTTATCCTCTGTTTGTTTTTGTAGCCTTCCCAATCTTCTGATTTCCCAGTGCTCTTGGCCACTTTATAAGCTCTCTCTTTTTCTTTCATAGATTTCCTGACTTCCTTTGTCAGCCATGGCTGTCTAATCCCTCCCTGGATAATCTTTCTCTTCTTGGGGATGAACCTCTGTACAGTGTCCTCAATTTTACCCACAAACTCCTGCCATTTTTGCTCTACTGTCTTCCCTGCTAGGCTCTGCTTCCAGTCTATTTTCGTCAGGTCCTCTCTCATGCCCTCATAATTACCTTTATTTAACTGTAACACCATTACATCCGATTTTGCCTTCTCTCTTTCAAACTGCATACTGAACTCTACCATATTATGGTCGCTGCTTCCTAAGTGTTCCCTTACTTTAAGATTTTTTATAAAGTCTGGTTCATTACATAGCATTAGGTCCAGAATAGCCTGCTCCCTTGTGGGCTCCATGACAAGCTGTTCCAAAAAGCCATCCTGTAAGCATTCCATGAATTCCCTTTCTTTTACTGACCCTGATCTCCTACATGAGGTGAATGAACATTTTGTGGTATTCTATTCACCATGCAGAACTTGACTCTCCACACTGACTTACATTGTTCCAAACCTTTTTTCCCTTGGAGGGATTGCTGGCCCACAACAAGTATAAGCTATCTCTTCTTCCTTTCTACCTCTCCTACTAAGGTTTCCAGTATAGTATCCAAAAGCCTGAGGTCTCATTCTTTCTCATGTTACATCATTATTTCTCAGTTCTTCCCAGGGCCATAATTCTCGTCACCTCGCCTTTAAGAGTTGCTGGCTAGCTTTAATTTTGTATTAGACAGTCATGATATTGGTCCCCTGCTGATGCATTCAGATGATGAACAATGAACAGTTAGGCCTAGTTGGACGCTGAAATAATTCAAATGAGCAGGCAGCATGAAGTTGGCATACGGCCTGCAATGTAGTCAACAAACTCGGGTTAAGCATGCATTGTGATCCTAGTACTCATTTTCAGGGTCAGTGCAATTTACCCCCCAGCTTTATAATATTTCAGCTTTACATTAGGAACATACTGAATATAGGGAGAGTACACATGCAGCCTTGCTTTCCTCTTTGAACAGGGTGATCACCTGGCCTCATTAATTTGGCAGCAAATGTATAAAATGACCTTTATAACTCAAGGCAGGGCAGTAGCTGTTAGCACAGTTCAGATGCATGCTCATGCAAAGACATGTAAGGCAGTGTAAATTGCCAATACCACAATAGAGTTCCGCTCTTGGCTGCTTTCCCAAACGATTTACGTCACTCCACATTAGACAGCATATTTTGCGTGCTCTCTCTCTCTCTGTCTTAATGCCTGCTTTGACAGGGATCCAAAAACAGGCGTCAGAGACAGCTCACTGAAGTACACAGCTCAAAGATATTTGATCTGATGTTTGTTTTTACTGCAATAGAAGCAAATGCAAGACAATATGATGTGGGGTGCTGGGGGTAAGAGGGTGGTGTTGGTGAGGGTTGTGTGAGGGGTGGTTGCTGGATGCTACGGTGGTGGATATATCTTATATTGCATTTGAAAAGTCACAGAGCCTGGCCAAATACAAAATGCAACAACTGAGAGAATGAGCAAGAAAGAAAAGAACTGCAGTTTGTGGCTGTATGTGCTTGCTAGCATCAAATAGGAAGGGAAAAAGGAAAAATGAATTGAGACCAATACTCCTGGGATGTCAAATGTGTCTTATTAGGAACAGTTGAAGAAAAATGAGACAATTTTTATTGAAGAAGAATGCCCAAATTAATCTTCCTTTGCTTTGTATGTTTGGATTGTACAGTTGGTTGATACATGTTTTCAGAAAGAAGCAACATCAGTGATCTTGTGATTAATTGTATTCCTGTTCCAGAAAGAGCTCTGTGGCTGACCATGGACTGCAATTAACAATGGAGAGCAGTCAGTGCTAGTCCTAATAAATAGTTGAAAATAACTCTTTGTCACTGAACAAATATCTCATCACTGGAATAAGCGTAACTATTATAAACACAAGATAGACTGAACCCTTCACTGTAATGAACATGTCAGCATACAATTTGCAAAGTTAGATCAATTTCTTCTGCTGACATAATGTGTAATGGATAATAAAAATAGCAAAGCTTGTTTTGCTTTTAGTTCATCAAACTAAAGTAATTTTTCCCCTTCTCAAATATGCACACATATTCCAATAAGAGAAAGAAAACCCCCTTCCATCCCCACCCCCTTATTGGAGAGTATTCTGTATTCTCTATAAACAGAATATCTGACACTTGTTTTTATTTCAAATCTTGCTGTATCAGCTGGACTGCTTTAACAAAAATCAAATTGTGGTATTTTTCAGAACTCTGGTTAATATTGACTACAACCTGGCAGGTTGAATGACATCATGACCAGTTTGTATATTCGAGCAGTATTTCATAGAATCCTTACAGAGTGGAAGCAGGCCATTCAGCCCATCGATTCCACACTGACCCTTTGAAGAACATTCCAAGCAGACCCACCTCCTGTTATCCTGCATTTCACATCCCAGGACACCATTGGTAATTTAGCATGGCCAAACTGCCTAACCTGCACATTTTTGGACTGTAGGAGGAAATTCATGTATACACAGGAGAATGTGCAAACTCTATACAGTCGCCTGAGGGTGGAATCAAACCAGGTCCCCTGGTGCTGTGAGGCCGGAGTGCTAATCATTGAGCCACTGAGTCAGTGCAAACACCAGCGCAACAAAGTTAAGTTAGACAAACATCTGTTCACTTTCTTTTGCAAGTTTTAAATTTGCATATGTTTTACATCCAATTTATGTTGAGTTAACACTGAAGCCCTGATACGTCTAGGGATGCCGGACTGGAGGTGGTGGTAGTAGGTCGTACAGAGGTGTGTGGGAATAATTGAAACACACAGCAAGGCAAGACACTCGGATATGGGGCATTTTACAACAATAAAGCTATTCAGACTTTAGAAACAGCGTCCTACTGATTTTTATTCAACACAAACGTTATTTAAATAAATACATAAATAATTCCTCTCTCTAGTTTGGAAATGAGAGCCACATTAAAAAAGGATAGAAGGCCTCAGGCTAAAAGTCAGACAATATCACTTACTGTACCAGAGAGTATTGTTTCAGGTTGAGTTCAATAACTATTTATCTAAATGATCAATTGTGTCGAGATGTCATGACTCTCTCAGATTGCCAATACCTCATATTCTTACTTTGTAAAAATTTAACAAGATAGAATTATTTTCAAATAGCCCAATACTTATGACATTTTTTTTAAAGCATTACATTATGTGGCTATTCAGGAAAAAAATACCACAACTAAAAATTTTTTGAGAGAAAGAATCACGCGCCACCTTCTGCTGGGATGTATTGATTAAAGCAGAACCTTGAAGATTAAAGGATACATTAAATTGTAGTTGATTGAAGAAACTGCATGAATTTGCAAGCATTATCCAGAGGCAGACAATCTGGTGACAGCCTTTTCTTTTCATGAGGTGACTATATTAATGAAGGTGAAAGTAAAGGCCACCTAATAAAGGATTGTTAAAAAATGTTTTGCCAAATAAATTAAAATAGCATTGCAAAATGAATGAAATGCATACTTAATCACATTTAATGCATGACCTTTGTTCACAATTGATGTCCTTGCCATTTTAGTTTACATTCAGTATTCAAGGTTTCCTGATCAGCTTTACACCAAAATGTTTCAGGATATATTCAAACAATACTAGGAGATTGTCAAGCAATACGGGCAGAATCCCAGGACTTTGAGAGCTGTGGGCTATGGCGAGATGCATGGTGGAATTCAGGGAAAACTGCAGTGAGGCCCATGTTTTATGCTTTTCACAAAATGTTGTTAAATTCTCACTTGACAGCAGTAAGGTGCCAATTAACAGGGTATAATGCTTGTTTAATGCCTTATGAACGACACAACTTGCCCCACCAATATTCAGACTCCCATCTTACCAAAGCAACAAAACAAGCTCGTGTTGGGAAAATTCAACAATGAAACCAGAACAGCTGCCTGGCAGATTCAACTCACCACTGGCTCTGAATGACCTTCATACTGGAAACCAGGCACCAACACTTCAGGGCATTCTCTATGGATACTAGCCATATACACCTCACATCCACGGTCATTGGCATCCTACATGTGCCAGTGTCTAAGAACCTTCATGGCACATCTCCAATTCACTTAAAGGACATTTGTGCACTAGCAGTGGCACCAGAAACTATTGTAATGCTGCAGCAAGGACACTGTGCTCAGGGACATTCACCCAGCTCGTGGACTGGATTACACTGCATCTCTCAGCTCTTTGCCTGCTCTCTTAATGCTAACTCACTCTGAGCCTACCTGGATGCTGACAGCCCCCTAATTCCTGCCTTTACCCTAACTGCAGAGATAGCATCATCATATTACTGCTCTCTTGCCACTCCATTTAGAACAGGCACTAAGCCAAGAAGCTTGTTCGAGTTATCAGCAAGCCTTGGTCAAGTCAGGAGACTCGGCTTTTGTTCAAACGGTACACAGTAAGTAAAGTCAATGGCAGCCTACAATGGCAATCTGGGCCCTGTCTCAGGGCAGTCACAGTCAGGATTGTCTCCTCATAGTGGATGCAAAACCACGTGATCTGTCCTGACTCTTTCTGCCCAATTGTGGGCTGTTTTGCTCCTGGAATAAGAGAGAGGCAGGTCTTATGGGAGTTGCATACTTGTTAAGTTTTCTGTGGGTGGGGTGTATCCTGAACAAGAGAATAAGCTGTGCAGAGAGCATGCTGGGATAAAGGTGTATGACAGTGAGTGGGGATGACATTATAGATAATAGGAGAGTTAGTAGAGCATCAATCATGGTGGGAGATGGGTACAATAGCAGCAATAGAAGTAAGGATGAGTTATCAGAGAGAAAATAGTGGCATTTATGCAGGCAGAGAAGGACATTGACCTTCTTCCTAGATGGCTGAGACTGCTTAAACCCAGATGGCATCCTCCAACTAGGCTGGCATCTTCTGGTGTCATGGCCTTCACTGGGGAGAGGAGGTCCTGCCTGTGCACCACCCTGTCGAGCTGGACACAACAAGTTTGGGGGTAGTTTGCTCACAAGTTAATGGGCCAGAAGCTGTAATTGTGGGTTTGCTGGTGAACCACATTGGTTGAGTTCACCATTAATATTGGACATTGTGTGGACCACAAGTTGTTGAACATCAAACAGCAAAGTCCATGGGAACTCATGAATGATGTGACTGATGGTCTATCTCTTTGAACAATAAAAGGAAACAATGAAGAAAGAGAATGAACAATAGGAAATAAAATGGAATCAAAGAGATTCAAATAAAGCATAGAACATAAGACAGTAAATTAAGAACAACAGTGATTAAAAATAGATTATTGATTTTCAAATTCCATTATCTGATTTAATACCTGGGATCTTTTTGCACTAAAATTATATTAAAAAGGAAACAAAGTCAACTTAAAATGACCAGAGTAATCAGTTGACCAAACAGGTTAGCCAAGCGTCATGGAAGCAACGTGTAAGAAACAAAATCATGAGAACTGAAATTGACATTTTTGATCAAAAGATATTGAAACTAGTCCAATATAAAGATAGCCTAACTCAAAAAGAAAGTGCTGGAGAAACTCAGCAGATCCTGGCAGCATCTGGAGAGAGAGAAAGAGAGAAAAACCGAGTTAACATTTCAAGTCCTTCATTGCATCAGAGACCCTTCATTGTTCTGAAAGGTAGATCAATTTACTCCAGGAGTTGAGCCATAATTGTCCTGTAGCCTCTGTTTGCAGGAATTAAGAGGACTGAGGGAAGGGAAGCTGGGGAAAGGAGGCTGCAAGAAGGGTAAGGGAACAGGTATGCAGTTGGAGTCAAATGTACATGGCTTGGGTGATAACTTCTGAAAGTGTGAAGCCTGTGGGGTTGATGTAATAGACACCCACAAAAGAGACGGTGACATTGAGGATCTCAACGGTCTTCCCCATACTGATGTGGGGAGGGAGCGATCTAGGGGGGGCAATGCAGACAATTGTCCTCCAATGTTGGCTCATGATGATCTAGGGAGATCCAGGAAATCTCCTATGGGGAAGACAGCCTGGTGGAGGTGTAGATAGATGGGTGCATCTGTAAGACATGAGGCAGAAGGTGTTGCAGTTGGTTATGGTCTTTGACACCTGGTTAATGTGACCATTGCAGTGAGATGACAAATGGAACTTTCTCCAGAGTTACTTACACGGATGTCTTTGCTCCCCTTCAGGAGTAGTCCCTGTCTCCTCCTGAGAGGGCAAGAATCTTTTCCTCACAGCAGCTGAAGGCACAGATACCTGACACCCCACCACCTGTATGGCATCATTATTCCCCTCTAATGGGATGTCTTCTCCTGGTAATGACATTAAGAGGATAATGAGTGAGATGAAGATGGAAGCACAGCTGTTAGGGCTGGCATATGGTTGGGGGAAGGTGCTCCGAGGGAATGAAGAGGATGCATGGAGGGGGATGCAGGAGGATGGGGGAGGCGGGGTAACCAGAGTGAGTAAGGGAAGGTGTTGTATGTAACAGAGGCGGTGGCTGTGCCGTAAGCTGTGCCGTTGGGTGGTGGGCCCAGGGATCGAGATAAGTGTGAGGTAGCAGAGAGCAGAGCAATGCACTTACCCTGGTGGAGTGGAGGTCATTTACCTTCTTCCTGCAATGCTGCCCAGTCTCCCTCACCCTGGAGAAGACATAGATCCGGGTGGCGATCTCTGACAACCTTGACATGATGTGGTGGCATGGCTTCCTCTGCCAATCCTCTCCTCTCTACCATCGTTTCCACAGGAATCTCCAGGTCCCTATCACAGAAGTCTGGCATCAGTTTCCTCTTCTCAGCTATCACTCCTCTCTCCTCCCACCTGAGCAGCTCAGCTTCCAGATGGCACAGCTCCTCTCGGTGCACAGCATACTTTGGTGCAGCTGCAAGGTATGCTGGTCTTAGGGAGGACCTTCACTGGGCAGTAGGTACTCCAGACATTTCTGGTAGGATGGGTTGGTAATCTGACATGGTTCTTGCTGAGAGGAATTTATATGACTTGTTTGGTAACACGGTGGGCCTTGTGGCAAGAATCTCTCCACAGAACTTGACATGGCTCACACTTTGCGAAAAGAACTCCTCAAGTTCACCCAAATAATCCATCTTAAATCCCAAATCCTTACAACTGAACATCATACACTGCCCCATTCACCAGATCATTTTCATTCACCTCCTAACAAATTCTACCAAACATGACTCATACCTAACATTCATAGCCTTACCTCACCTCACACTTAGCATTGCTTCAAGCATTAGAATTAACTATCTTAGCTCCTATATGTATTGCCAGCTATTCAAATGTGACAAGTGCCTCACTCAAGTAGAGTGCACAACATTCACTCAAACACTCGCTTCTGTCTTTCAAGACAAACTGGCACACAATGTCAGACATTGTTTTGTACATGGGAATGAAAGTAGAGCTGTGGTGACTGATATCATGACCTGCCTAACCTGCATACACTAACCCACAATCCTAGTGAACTGGAGCTCCCCAACATGGGGGGTGTCGAATATAGGCCATACTGCAAATGTGCACAAAAGATAGAGATGACATACTACCAACATATTGGAAATGAAGTTTGCATATACAGTATAAGTGAATAGCAAGGTAGATGCATAGCATGTACTAATGTTCTTCACTATGCAGTATGATCAAAAATGGTTTAGATTCGAGATAAGTGACTTAAGTTTAGGTGGTTTTCATTTAGATGGTTTTTCAACACTGGCATGACAGTGCATCTTTGATCTTTGACTAAGTGAATGGCCACCATCACAGTAAATAACCTGGGTTTATCACGCAGTCTTGTTTGTGCCCAGACTGAATTTTGAAGGCTCACTGCTCCCACTCGAAGCAGTTGCAGTCATGCCATCATCAGGATTGTAACAAAGTTTCTTGGTTTCCCAAATCTTTGGAGAACCCCCTACCTCCACATAGGGCCTCTATAAGTGGCCACCATATTCATAGTTAAAAATCATACAACACCAATTTATAGTCCAACAGGTTTATTTGGAAGGTCTAGCTTTCAGAGTGCAGCTCCTTCATAAGCACCCCCTCCAACACCAGCTCCTCCCGACATGGCTACCATATTCATACACCTTCGACAGTTTGCGGATGAATGCAGTTTTATTACCTACTCTGTAACGTTTTGTAGGCCACTCTCAGTCTCTTCAATTTTGCACAAAAAGAAACTCAGCCTTTCCTTGAATGTTGCAAAAAACGAGTCTCATATCAGCATAACTTGGTCAGCCAAACCTTCCAGCTCTCAAGTACATATGTTGACGGAGAGACTCTGGAGTATCTTTCCGAACCATGGCTGCCACCTCCGATTAAACAGGAGACCCAACATTAGATCAGATGCAAAGCACAGCTTCCTCCATCTATACCAATGAATATTTGGCACAAAGACCTCACAAATCAAACAAAGTCTTAGTGTACAGGTCAGTCCCCATCGCAACATTCCTGTGTTGCAGCAAGACCTGGACAGTGCTTTTGCAATGTAGAACATGGCAGGAAAAGCGTCACTAGTAGTCTCACTGCCAGATTCTCCTGATTCAATGGAAGGAATGTTGAACAAATGCTAGTGCCCTTTTTGAAGCTGGATTCACAAACATTCAAGCAAACCTTCTGCAAAACAAATGTGACGAACTGGACATTGTATCCAGATGGCTGAAAACCTTCTCCCTGATCAATTCCTAAATGGCCAGCATGCCAGGGAGTCCAGAGAAAATGCTTCAAAGACAAGCTGAAACTCTCCTTGAAATAGGAAAGCATGGACATTAAGAACCAGTGACCAATCATTAAGAAAGGTGTCATCAAACAGCTGCATGCTTTCATCACAAAGTCATAATGATGCGGCAGAACAGCTGCAAAAGTTTCCATCAAATAAATGGAGCTGTGGCTCAAAAATAAAACAAGAAAGCAAATCCTGTTTTCTGTATTGTGCTATCTTATGGCACACCCTACCTCGTATGCTCAAAAGTCTGAAAGTTAACAACAGACCTGTTCAGATCCATGAAGACCCATCGCAAAAACTCATGACCACGAGCTGATACCATTCTCTCATCAAAGGACAGCCAACAGTAATGATGATCAGGAAAAGTGAAATTGTTAATGTGCTTACATCCATTCTCTTCTAAGTTTTGAAACTGCTCAGTGTTGAGAAATTGATTGCGTTCTGAAACTCTCTGAAATGTGAATGGCAAGTCTTGACACAAGACTATTGCTAGATACATAAAAGGTAAAAGAGGCCTTTAGGATAAATTTACCTGCAGGAATGAGGTGACACTCGTCCCTTTATGGGTTGCCAAGATTATGTCACGTGAAGACCATAAATCATCTGATTACTGAGGACATCTATCATTTAAGTTAGCAGCCCTAAATGACTATGGTGGGAATCATTTACAATATTATTGCAAGCCCAGTAATTTCATGATCATCATTAAGGTCATTGTGGTGTCTTTTAGCAATTATAAATGTTTATTAGCTTTCAGGCTGCTAATTTTGGAGTGGCATAAGTTTCCAGCAGTTTACAGTAGATTGGGATTCATGCGATATTATTGTACTCTGCAAATTGCTGAATACTTTTGAAGATATAATGGCTTGCAGTCTGGTCCCTGCCATGGCATTGACTTCTCAGCAGCTCATTGCTAATTAGAGGTGTGACTGGACAGTTAATGCACATATGGATAAGCTGCAATGGGAAGAGTGAGCTTTTCCTATCTCTGATCTTCCTGATCTTATCCTGAATTAGGGCATCTAGCTGCAAAATTTCAATGGGAGCGATCTGAGAAAAGATCAGCTTTTGGTAAAAACTTAATAGTTGGAACTTGGAGGAGAAAATTGATACACTTACTGCTTTACATAAAACAAAATTGTTCCCCAGTGGAGGGCTCTCAACGCGGGAGTCCTCCCCCTTTCTCTCGGGGATCTGGGGTGGAGGGTGCTGCACGCAGCAGTCCCCTGCAACCGCAGATTGCGGTGGTTCACAGACTCCTAGCCCAACTGCTTGTTCTGTGGCGCTGTTGAGTCCATGGACCACGTGTATATTGGGTGTGGGCTTTTGCACTCCCTTTTTGATTTTCTTAAAAACCTCCTCCTCTGCTTTTGGTTGCACTTCAGTCCCACGCTCCTGATCTTTGGGCACCCGGTACGGAGGAGGGAGGGCAGGTCTGAAGACCTCCTCGTGGGTCTGCTCCTGGGCCTGGCCAAACTGGCCATCAACAGGTCGAGGCAGCGGGCCGTGGAGGGGGTCGTTAGGGCCGACTGCCTGTCCCTCTTCCGCGGTTACGTTAGAGCCCGTGTGTCCTTGGAGAAGGAGCACGCGGTGTCCACCAACACCCTGGAGTTGTTCAGGGAGAGGCGGGTGCCGCAGGGAGTGGAGTGCATTATTTCCCCCTCCAACTCTATTTTGATTTAATCCCTGTCCTCCCCCTCACTGTTTGATCACACAGCATTGCCCTTTGATGTGAAGGGCAGTGCTTGTCACTGGCCACTCGGGTGTTTTCCTTTCTTCCTGGTGGTGGAAATTGAATAAAGATTTGTGCACCTTGTGTCTTTCACTGTGTCTCACACCTGCACACACACACACCATGGGTGCTGGGGAAAAAATAAGCACTACCGCAGTTAGGCGGTAGTGTGGGGGTTTAAAAAAAAACAGAAATGTTAAGGGCACAAGGAAAAAAAATAATAAACAGGGACTTGCCCTTTGATATGAAGGGCACTGCTTGTCACTGGCCACTCGGGTGTTTCCTATATTCCTGGTGGTGGAAATTGAATAAAGATTTGTGCACTTTGTGTCTCTCACTGTGTCACACACCTGCACACACGCACCATGGGGAAAAAAACCAATACATCGCCTGCTGTGCATTAGAAAATCAGACAAGGAAAGGTCTGAATCTGTTGTTCACCCCACCAACATCATCTTGTAAAAATCATGTCAACGTACACTGTCTGGGCCCTATCAAGGCAGACGCACATTAATAAGGTCATGGAGGGCTGCTGACACAGCTAGCTCATCATGACTCAATACCTGTTAGAATATGGGTGGATAATGTGCCAGAGTTTTAAAAGGTGAACCAAACCACATTGGTCTCTGATTCATTGATGGCCTACATTCATAGTTTCCACCTTTTAAAGCTTGACACTGGAGGTGTTGATGTACTGGAATCATCTTTGCACTGCGACCTCCAAAGACTTGCAAAAGCTGACCGGATGGATGATATTGTCAAAATTAGTTTCAGCCAGGTAAGCAGATTAAGGATGTGTGTGTGTGTTTTTGATGCAGATGAGCAGTCTGAATCACACATTAATTCTCTGCATAAGTGTTGAATCTCTTATACAGAAGATCAGGGCGGGGAGTTTTCGCTACTGGAAAAATCAGCGTTCCACAAGTAGCTGGACATTTGTCATCATTTTAGATACGTAGCTACCCCACACAGAATGAGACGAATATTAACACTTGCTATGAGCAACAAACTATGCGGTGTTTGTTCATTATGAGAAATCAAGCTGAATCAACAGTTCACAAAATCTGTTAGCTTGGTTTTTTTCAGAATGTAAATAAATATAAAATGTACCTACATCTTACATTAAATGTCATTTCTCAGAATTGTTCTGATTTTAACAAAACAATTAATAATGCACCAAAAACAAATATTGCTGGCAAGACTCAGCAGGCCTGGCAGAAGGAATGAGAATTAATGTTTGAGTCTCTTCATCAGAACCAGGCTTGAAACATTGACTTTGCTTTCTGTCCACAGACCTGGTGAGTTTCACCAGCAATTTCTGTTTTTGTTTCAGATCTGCAGCATCACAGTTCTTTGTTTTATTTCAATTAATAATGTATCCGGTTCCAGCTCAAATTCACATTACATGTGTGAGCTTTGAGTCATAGATTCAAACCGTATGGAAACAGACCGTTCGACCTAACTTGTCCACACCAACCATGTTCCCAATTAAACTTGTTCCACTTGCTTGTGTTTGGACCTCTGTACATTGCTATCATTTCTCCAACACAGATTTAGTTTTCCTTGAGCCCTTAAGTAAATCCTAAAAATACATATTTGTGAGATAGTTCAAGTTTGCCCAATTCAGCTCTATTCAGTGTCAGAAAACTACTTTAAAACTCGTTGTTGGCTTCTTTTACAGAGGTCAACTACTTCAGGCAAATATATTGTTTGGAAGTTAAACTAACATTAATTACTGGCCTCTGTTTCAAAGTTTAGAGCTGTGCTGTGGGGCATTGGAACAGGCTCCCTCAGTTTCCCATATGGCAAACTCACCATCTTGGCTGCAATGTCAAGGGAAAGGCCAAGAATTCATTAACATGGATTAACAGAAAAGAAGGGAAAGTGGCCAGGACAATCATTCCTGACCTCTCTCATAAACTTGTAGGCGGACTGATTTTCCTGGCTTTAGTGTGGAGCTCAAATCAAAAAATTACAGGCTGAACTTTCCCAGCCTCGAAATGAAATGGATACTGGTAAGGCAATTGTGAAAACACAGTGAGATTGGAAAAATGAGATTCTCAACATTGAGAAAAAGGAAGTCCAGTTCTTTGCATATGATTTCAACAGCAGAATGAGAATCTCGCTAATGAGCAGCGAAGGGAATGTCTGCATGCACGAACACTCATTTTTACTGAATTTCAAAACAATTGTATGCACATTGCTGTTTTCCCAGGCAGTGGGGAGATTCCAGATGGTGATAATTCCCGACATGAAAGTCCGTGTAATCACTTGTCAGATACAGCTTGCTGGTATCTCCTCCTAGCTTCCACCTTGGCCAACATTCCCCAATATCTCAGGGCAAGCTGCATAGGCAGCATCTGCCTGCACTCTCCATCCTTTGAGGCTGGCATCCACGCAACACCAGTCTCATCATCACTGTGGCATATGCAGCTCACAGGCACCTTAGGTTGCAATGCTGCTATTGGGAAGCTTTTCACACAAGGACAGACATCTCTCTCATTCATTGGAACAGTATGTTCCTCAGAGCTATCAGCTTGCCTTCTTAACACTCATTAACTTTATGCTGACTTGAATGCCCACAGAATGTTGCTTGCCTCACCATGCATTTTAGTGCAGACATAATGTAGGGCAGTTTGTCATGTTTTCCAGCAAATTGTGTCTTTGATCTCTCCAATGTGGAGAGGACCACATTATGAGCAGCAGATGAAGTATCATTTGAAAGATGTACAACTTTGGTTCACTTGGAAGAAGGGTTTGGGGTAAAAACAGAAAGTGCTGGAAATACTCAATAGTTCTGGCAGCATCAGTGCATGGGCAAACAGGGCTTAATGCTTTTAGTCAAAAGTGACTTTCCTTCAGAACTTAAAAAGGGCAGAAATATCATAGTATCATTTCTGTTGTCAGTAATGAAAGGCTCCAGGTATGAAAAAAGATTCGGGAATTTCCATTTTTATTTGAGTGTGAAGTTTGAAAGTTGATCAGATGGAAGTCTCCGGTTTGCAATGTAATAAATATTCATTTATTTATTATATATTTTCATTCAATTTAAATTTGGAATAGGAACAAGGATGCCTTGCTATGGCTGTTCAGGTTCTTGTTGGAATTACACCTGGAGTAAATGGCAGTTTTGGTCTCCTTACCCAAAATAAGACATCCCTGCCATCGGGAAAGTACAGCAGTGGTTCCCTAATCTGATCCCTGGGGTTCCTGACCCTAATCCTATCACAGGTCTGTTGTACCAAATGGCCATGTCTTCATTAAAGTTTAGAAAAATGAGATGGACCTCATCAAAATGTATAAAATTCTGACAGGACTGGGCATGTTGGGTTCAGGGTTGATGTTACACCTCACTGGGGTGTGGTGGGGTGGGGTGGGGGGGGGGGGGGGGGTGGCGGGGAGTCCAGAAAAGCAGTCACCAGGGAGGCTGACAAAAGCACGCAGAATTCAGTTTGTGGTTCAAGTTGATTTTATTAACAAAATATTCCTTATTCAAAACATGACGTAAGCATTTCCCAATTTCCCACAATATTACTTCCTATCTAGTGCTATCCATCTGAGAAAGGATATTACCTGCAACGATCCACATGTTTGAGCTGGGCCATTGGAATCTCCTTCCTCTCCAACATAGGGCCATCTCTCTTCCACAAAGGGTCATCTCCCAGGTCAGGGTGGATCTTCTCCTGGGTCTTCTTGGGTTCCAACACAGTTTTCTGCCACAAATCTTGCTGGTAGCCTTTGCTGAGGGGGTGGCTTCAGGGTGTATATTTTTTACTCCCTCACCCTGGAACTTCCAGAATATTCTGTGATGCTTGGCCAATGGGGTCATGAGTGGGGTTCAAAGTATCCAATAAGGTCACATCCATATTCTTCCCTGGTGCAATGCTGGGAAGGTCTAATGTGTACAGCCTCAGGCACTGGCTGGAAGTTAAGGTGCCAGAAAGTCTGATTGATATGCCTCCAACACACAACCCGTTGGCCAGTTGTAACTGGCTCCCCTGAACCTTTGTGACTTCTTTGATCACTGCTTCCACTGATCTATGTGGCCAGTAGCTGCTAGCTGCTGTTTAATTTAGTTTAGCCTGTTTTCTATCAAGCATGGTTTCTCCAGATGCGGGTCAAATTAGAATGTTCAATTTTGGGCTGGTGGTTGCGTGACCACACTTGGTATCTGTTAAGCTTAAGTTAGTCAGAATGATATGAATGATATGATTTTTGGGGGGTTCTTTTCTGAAGGTTCCAGATTCAGGGGAAATGCCCATTAGAAGTTTGAATTTCCTGAGTAATTCCCACAGAGTCAGATGTGTCGGGATTTCCGCATATGCTCGAAACGTAACTCCAATCTGCGCTGTTCCAATGATTCTGCACATGTGGGCCAATATGCCAAGGAAGCAAAAATCTTATAGCTAGGTTCTACCATAGTTGATGTTTTAAGAATAGCATTGAAACAGTCATTGTGGAAATTTGTCTACCATTTCGAACACTATGATATCGGTGAGAGATAAAGATACTTACAAATAATAAAAAAAATCACTGGTTTGGTAAAGGTGATTTATATTTCATTATTTATTGGTTTATTTAGTTTTCAGTAGACATTATGATAATACTAAGCAAAAGTATTATGATAATACTGTTCTGTGGATTTTTGTCCAAAAGTAAATTTGAAATATTGGACGAAGAGCAGTTAGTCCATATTAGATGGAAATTCTCTAAAAAAAAGTCTAATTTTTGCAGTAAACTTTAAAAGCTGTGAACGAAAGGACGATACTGAAACCATGTTCCTAACAACCAGATCAAACCAAGAATGCTCACATCCTCATGTTGAAAGACTGTTTAAACTGAACTTGCATAAAGAAATCTTTGCTTTGGTCAAAGTCCCATTGTTTGAATATGACAGCAATTCCTTTCTTCTGATTTCACAGTACAGTGCAAAGTAAATGCAAACTAGTTTTAAATTTATGAATATTAGAAGACTCTGCAATCTTTTGGTACTGTGACTTCTACAAATTTTAGATTTTTTTTTCTGTGATTAATGAGAAAGAAGAGCTACTAAACATTTAAGCTGGATGCTTGGCACATCTTGGCAGGAGCCACAAGGAAACAGCAATTAACAGCAATAAGTGTCTCACATTCCCTCAGAGCAAAATGCAACCAAAATTACACAGTTTAATCAGATTGAATCAAATCCGAATGCTATTGCAAAGGCTCGGAAGAAGAAACTGAAATTGATTCTTTGGGAAACTACGTATACATACTATTACTCATAGGTTCAAAGATCTACAGAACAGAAAAAGGCCCTTTGGCCCATTGTCTTTGTGCCAGTCAAAAGAAAAAACACAACTATTCTAATCCTATTTTCCAGCACTTTGAGTCATTGAGCGATACAGAACAAAAACAGACCCTTTGGCCCAACTCACCCAAGCCGACCACGTTTCCAAACTTGAACCAGTCCTATTTGCCTGCTTTTGGTCCATTCCCGCTAAACTTTTCCTCTTCATGTACCTGGCCCCAGGTCTTTTAAATGTTGTAATTGTACCAACCTCTACCATTTCCTCTGGCAGCTCAATCCACACACACACACCATCCCTCAGGCCCTTTTTAAATCCTTCCTCTCTCATCTTAAATCTTATAGCATCTAGTTTTGAACTCCCCTACCTTTGATTATTCATGTTATAGTTGTTGTAGGTAAGTGTGCCGAGTTGTGAATTTGGTTTGTAGATGTTTCATCCCTTCTGTAGGTGATATCCTCAATGCTGTGGAGCCACCTGTGAAGCGCTGCTGTACTGTGTCAGTTGGAATTTATTTGGTTTCATTCTCGCTGCTTCTGGTTGCTGGTTTCGGTTGTTCATTGCAGTGGTCGGTATGTTGGGTCTAGGTCAATGTGTTTATTAATGGAGTCTATGAATGAGTGCCAAGCTTCTTAGAATTCCCTGGCTGTCCTCTGTTTGGCTTGTCCTATTACTGTTGTGATGTCCCAATTGAATTTGTAGTCCTTGCTGTCTGTGTGTACAGATACTAAGGACAGCTGGTCGTGGCATTTAGTGGCTAGTTGATGTTTGTGGATGCGGATTGGTAGTTGATGTTCGTGAATGCAGATTGCTAGTTGATGTTCGTGGATGCGGATTGGTAGTTGATGTTCGTGAATGCGGATTGCTAGTTGATGTTCGTGGATGTGGATTGCTAGTTGATGTTCGTGGATGCGGATTGCTAGTTGATGTATGTGAATGAGGATTTGTCTTTTTTTTAATCGTTTTTTTATTAACCCCCACAGTACCGCCTAACTGCAGTAGTGTTTATTTTTCCCCAGCACCCACGTTGTGTGTGCGCAGGTGAGAGACACAGTGAAAGACACAAAGTGCACGAATCTTTATTCAATTTCTACCACCAGGAAGAAAGGAAAACACCCGAGTGACCAGTGACAAGCACTGCCCTTCACAAAGGGCAATGCTGTGGGATCAAACAGTGAAGGGGAGGGCAGGGACTAAATCAAAATAGAGTTGGAGGGGGAAATAATGCACTCCACTCCCTGCGGCACCCACCTCTCCCTGAACAACTCCAGGGTGTTGGTGGACACCGCGTGCTCCTTCTCCAAGGACACCCGGGCTCTAACGTAACCGCGGAAGAGGGACAGGCAGTCGGCCCTAACGACCCCCTCCACGGCCCGCTGCCTGGACCTGTTGATGGCCAGTTTGGCCAGGCCCAGGAGCAGACCCACGAGGAGGTCTTCAGACCTGCCCTCCCTCCTCCGTACCAGGTGCCCAAAGATCAGGAGCGTGGGACTGAAGTGCAGCCAAAAGCAGAGGAGGAGGTTTTTAAGAAAATCCAAAAGGGAGTGCAAAAGCCCACACCCAATACACACGTGGTCCATGGAATGTGGATTGCTAGTTGATGTTCATGTATGTGGATTGCTAGTTGATGTTCGTGGATGCGGATTGCGAGTTGATGTTTGTGAATGAGGATTGGTAGTTCATGTACGTGGATGCAGATTGCTTGTTGGTGTTCATGTATGTGGATTGCTAGTTGATGTTCGTGGATGCGGATTGCGAGTTGATGTTCGTGAATGAGGATTGGTAGTTGATGTACGTGGATGTGGATTGCTAGTTGGTGTTCATGTATGTGGATTGCTAGTTGATGTTCGTGGATGCGGATTGCGAGTTGATGTTCGTGAATGAGGATTGGTAGTTGATGTTCGAGGATGTGGATTGCTAGTTGATGTTCGTGGATGCGGATTGCTAGTTTATCTTCGTGGATGTGGATTGCTAGTTGAGGTTCGTGGATGCAGATTGGTTGTTGATGTTCGTGGATGTGGATTGCTAGTTGATGTTCGTGGATGTGGATTGCTAGTTGATGTTCGTGGATGCGGATTGGTTGTTGATGTTCGAAGATGCGGATTGCTAGTTGACGTTCGTGGATGTGGATTGGTAATTGATGTTCACGGATGTGGATTGGTAGTTGATGTTCATGGATGTGGATTGGTAGTTGATGTTCGTGGATGCGGATTGGTAGTTGATGTTCGTGGATGCGGATTGGTAGTTGATGTTCGTGGATGCGGATTGGTAGTTGATGTTCGTGGATGCGGATTGGTAATTGATGTTTGAAGATGCGGATTGCTAGTTGATGTTCGTGGATGTGGATTGCTAGTTGATGTTCGAGGATGTGGATTGCTAGTTGATGTATGTGGATGCGGATTGGTAGTTGATGTTCGTGGATGCGGATTGGTAGTTGATATTCGTGGATGTGAATTGGTAGTTGATGTTCGTGGATGTGAATTGGTAGTTGATGTTCGTGGATGTGGATTGGTAATTGATGTTCGAAGATGCGGATTGCTAGTTGATGTTCGTGGATGTGGATTGGTTGTTGATGTTCGAAGATGCGGATTGCTAGTTGATGTTCGTGGATGTGGATTGCTAGTTGATGTTCGAGGATGTGGATTGGTAATTGATGTTCGAAGATGCAGATTGGTCGATGATGTTCGAAGATGCGTATTGCTAGTTGATGCTTGTGGATGTGGATTAGTTTTTTTTCACTTATGAGACAAAATTAAAATTTAACTCCTCTGTTAATTTTTTTTTCCTCTTTTTTTTAATATTAACCCCCACACTACCACCTAAGTGCGGTAGTGCTTATTTTATCCCCAGCACCCATGGTGTGTGTGTGTGCAGGTGTGAGACACAGTGGAAGACACAAAGTGCACAAATCTTTATTCAATTTCCACCACCAGGAAGATAGGAAAACACCCGGGTGGCCAGTGACAAACACTGCCCTTCACATCAAAGGGCAGTGCTGTGTGATCAAAACAGTGAAGGGGAGGGTAGGGACTAAATCAAAATAGAGTTGGAGGGAGAAATGATGCACTCCACTCCCTGCGGCGCCCACCTCTCCCTGAACAACTCCAGGGTGTTGGTGGACACCGCGTGGATGCGGATTGCTTTTTTTTCTCTCTTTTTTTTCACTACCACCTAAGTGCGGTAGTGCTTATTTTTGCCCCAGCACCCATGGTGTGTGTGTGCAGGTCTGAGACACAGTGAAAGACACAAAGTGCACCAATCTTTATTCAAATTCCACCACCAGGAAGATAGGAAAACACCCGGGTGGCCAGTGACAAACACTGCCCTTCACATCAAAGGGCAGTGCTGTGTGATCAAAACAGTGAAGGGGAGGGTAGGGACTAAATCAAAATAGAATTGGAGGGAGAAATGATGCACTCCACTCCCTGTGGCGCCCACCTCTCCCTGAACAACTCCAGGGTGTTGGTCGACACCGCGTGCTCCTTCTCCAAGGACACCCGGGCTCTAACGTAACCGCGGAAGAGGGGCAGGCAGTCGGCCCTAACGACCCCCTCCACGGCCCGCTGCCTGGACCTGTTGATGGCCAGGCCCAGGAGCAGACCCACGAGGAGGTCTTCAGACCTGCCCTCCCTCCTCCGTACCGGGTGCCCAAAGATCAGGAGCGTGGGACTGAAGTGCAGCCAAAAACAGAGGAGAAGGTTTTTCAGAAAATCAAAAAGAGAGTGCAAACGCCCACACCCCATATACACGTGGTCCACGGACTCCACAGTGCCACAGAACAAGCAGTTGGGCTGGGAGTCCGTGAACCACCGCAACCTGCGGTTGCAGGGGACTGCTGCGTGCAGCACCCTCCACCCCAGATCCCCGAGAGAAAGCGGGAGGACTCCCGCGTAGAGAGCCCTCCACTGGGGATCCCCACCGCCCGGTGGCAAATGGGCACGCCAAGGCGTGTCCGGACGGTGGATGAGGGAGAAGAGGTGGACGGTGTGCAGCAGCAGTCTACACAGGGCTCTCCTTTTCACCTCCCTAAACGAAATAAAATTAAAATTTCGGAGGCGGCTCAGGTTGTGGGGCACAGGCTCCCGCGGGAAGTACGGGACCTTGGGGCCAATGTGAAATTCCGTCCGGGCTGGGGTGAGCGCGGACGGGATCCCACCGCACACCTGAGCGTCCTCCAACTGGTGCACTACGTCGGGTCCGAGCACCGCCGTTTTAAGGCGTCGGATGGCGGTGGCCACGTACCGGACGTCTACCGCTGCCCTGCCTGCTATGTCCTGCGGCAGCGTCCAGCCCAGGCCCCCGGCACCCAGCACGTCCCCGACCCTGGTCACCCTCGCCGCCACGGCCCTCCCCCCCGACAGCCACTCGAACCCGCGAGTACGGAGGTGCGGATTCCTGAGCAACGGCTCCCTGACGACTGCCGCTACTCCAGCCGGAGGGTAGGCGCGACGCGATTCGACCATGTTCCAGACAGTGATCAGGTCCTGGTAAAAGACAGGCAGCATCTTGAGGGCGACCTCTAAACCGTCACGGTCGACGAATAGGAGCTGCGTGTCGTAGTTGAGGTTACGCACCTGGCGGAAAAAATACGTCGCCAGGGCGCACCACCTAGGAGGAGGCTCGACGTAAAGGTATCGCCGCAATGTCTGAAGGCGGAACGTCGCGACCTGGGTGCGGACGCACACCAGCGACTGACCGCCCTCCTCAATAGGGAGACTCAGAACCTGCGCGGCGACCCAGTGCATCTTTTTGTCCCAGAAGAAATCGACCAACGGGATGTGGATTGCTAATTGATGTACGTGGATGTGGATTGCTAGTTGATGTACGTGGATGTGGATTGCTAGTTGATGTACGTGGATGTGGATTGCTAGTTGATGTACGTGGATGCGGATTGCTTTTTTTTTCCTTTTTTGTCCCCCCACACTACCACCTAAATGCAGTAGTGCTTATTTTATCCCCAGCACCCATGGTGTGTGTGTGTGCAGGTGTGAGACACAGTGGAAGACACAAAGTGCACAAATCTTTATTCAATTTCCACCACCAGGAAGATAGGAAAACACCCGGGTGGCCAGTGACAAACACTGCCCTTCACATCAAAGGGCAGTGCTGTGTGATCAAAACAGTGAAGGGGAGGGTAGGGACTAAATCAAAATAGAGTTGGAGGGAGAAATGATGCACTCCACTCCCTGCGGCGCCCACCTCTCCCTGAACAACTCCAGGGTGTTGGTCGACACCGCGTGCTCCTTCTCCAAGGACACCCGGGCCCTAACGTAATCGCGGAAGAGGGGCAGGCAGTCGGCCCTAACGACCCCCTCCATGGCCCGCTGCCTGGACCTGTTGATGGCCAGTTTGGCCAGGCCCAGGAGCAGACCCACGAGGAGGTCTTCAGACCTGCCCTCCTTCCTCCGTACCGGGTGCCCAAAGATCAGGAGCGTGGGACTGAAGTGCAGCCAAAAACAGAGAAGGTTTTTAAGAAAATCAAAAAGGGAGTGCAAACGCCCACACCCAATATACACGTGGTCCACGGACTCCACAGCGCC
Organism: Chiloscyllium plagiosum; assembly: GCF_037043375.1. Lineage (NCBI taxonomy): Eukaryota > Metazoa > Chordata > Chondrichthyes > Orectolobiformes > Hemiscylliidae > Chiloscyllium > Chiloscyllium plagiosum. The sequence continues at coordinate 100,454,986 of NW_028270141.1, forward strand.
ACAGAACAAGCAGTTGGGCTGGGAGTCCGTGAACCACCGCAATCTGCGGTTGCAGGGGACTGCTGCGTGCAGCACCCTCCACCCCAGATCCCCGAGAGAAAGGGGGAGGACTCCCGCGTAGAGAGCCCTCCACTGGGGATCCCCACCGCCCAGTGGCAAATGGGGGTATAGCACTTTATTTTTTTTTTTTTTTGCTATGTGATCAAAACAGTGAAGGGGAGGGGAGGGACTAAATCAAAATAGAATTGGAGGGAGGACCCTCCTGTTCTTTTTTTTCTTTTTGAATCTCCTATTTATTTTTTAGGGTAGGGAGATCCCCTGTTTATTTTTTTTTCTAAATAATTTAACCCCCACACTACCACCTAAGTGCGGTAGTGCTTATTTTATCCCCAGCACCCATGGTGTGTGTGTGCAGGTCTGAGACACAGTGAAAGACACAAAGTGCACCAATCCTTATTCAATTTCCACCACCAGGAAGATAGGAAAACACCCGGGTGGCCAGTGACAAACACTGCCCTTCACATCAGAGGGCAGTGCTGTGTGATCAAAACAGTGAAGGGGAGGGTAGGGACTAAATCAAAATAGAATTGGAGGGAGAAATGATGCACTCCACTCCCTGCGGCGCCCACCTCTCCCTGAACAACTCCAGGGTGTTGGTGGACACCGCGTGGATGCGGATTGCTAGTTGATGTACGTGGATGTGGATTGGTTTTTTTTTTCTTTTTCTTTTTTTCTTTTTTTTTCACCTAAATGCGGTAGTGCTTATTTTATCCCCAGCACCCATGGTGTGTGTGTGCAGGGGTGAGACACAGTGAAAGACACAAAGTGCACGAATCTTTATTCAATTTCCACCACCAGGAAGATAGGAAAACACCCGGGTGGCCAGTGACAAACACTGCCCTTCACAGCAAGGGACAGTGCTGTGTGATCAAAACAGTGAAGGGGAGGTTAGGGACTAAATCAAAATAGAGTTGGAGGGAGAAATAATGCACTCCACTCCCTGCGGCGCCCACCTCTCCCTGAACAACTCCAGGGTGTTGGTGGACACCGCGTGGATGCGGATTGCTAGTTGATGTACGTGGATGCTGATTGCTAGTTGATGTTCGTGGATGCGGATTGCTAGTTGATGTTCGTGGATGCGGATTGCTAGTTGATGTTCGTGGATGCGGATTGCTAGTTGATGTTCGTGGATGCGGATTGCTAGTTGATGTACGTGGATGCGGATTGCTAGTTGATGTGCGTAGATGTGGATTGCTAGTTGATGTTCGTGGATGCGGATTGGTAGTTGATGTACGTGGATGCGGATTGCTAGTTGATGTACGTGGATGCTGATTGCTAGTTGATGTTCGTGGATGCGGATTGCTAGTTGATGTTCGTGGATGCGGATTGCTAGTTGATGTTCGTGGATGTGGATTGCTAGTTGATGTGCGTAGATGTGGATTGCTAGTTGATGTGCGTGGATGTGGATTGCTAGTTGATGTGCGTGGATGTGGATTGCTAGTTGATGTTCGTGGATGTGGATTGCTAGTTGATGTGCGTGAATGAGGATTGCTAGTTGATGTGCGTGGATGAGGATTGGTAGTTCATGTACGTGGATGCGGATTGCTAATTGATGTTCATGGATGTGGATTGCTAGTTGATGTTCATGGATGAGGATTGCTTGGTGATGTTCGTGGATGCGGATTGCTAGTTGACGTTCGTGGATGTGGATTGCTAGTAGACTTTCGTGGATGTGGATTGCTAGTTGATGTTTGTGGATGCGGATTGCTAGTTGACGTTCGTGGATGTGGATTGCTAGTAGACGTTCGTGGATGTGGATTGCTAGTTGATGTTTGTGGATGCGGATTGCTCGTTGATGTTCATGGATGTGGATTGCTAATTGATGTTCACGGATGAGGATTGCTCGTTGATGTTTGTGAATGCGGATTGGTAGTTGATGTTCATGGATGTGGATTGCTAGGTGATGTTCGTGGATGTGGATTGCTAGGTGATGTTCGTGGATGTGGATTGCTAGTTGATGTTTGCAGCTGCTGTTTGCTAGTTTCTGCCTGTTTGCCCTGTATGGTGTTTTGTTCAGTCTCTGCCTGGAATCTTGTACACCATGTTTGTCATGCACATGATGGGCCCAGCACTCCTCCACAGCTTCCATCAATAAATACATTGACCTGGACCCAACATACCAACCACTGCAACGAACAACTGAAAGCAGCAACCGGAAGCAGCGGGAATGAAACCAAATAAATTCCAACTGACACAATACAGCAGCGCTTCCCAGGAGGCTCCACAGCACCGAGGATGATGCCTGGAAAGGGAACGAAACCTCTGCAAACCAAATTCCCAGCTTGGTGCACCTACCCCCAACAACTGCAACCAGCACTCAAACTACAAATCTTTATTCAAACCTTAATCATATTATCTAGGCCCCTTATGATTTTATAAACCTCTATCAGTTCACCCCTCAGTCTCCTACGCTCCAGGGAAATGGAACTATGTCGCTGCACTTCTAGGATTCTGCATTTGACAACACTCCCCAGGGACCTACCATTAACTGTAACTCCTGCCCTGGTCTGTCTTACCAAAATGTCTTACCTCTCATTACCTAAATTAAAGTCCATCTGCCATTCCTTGGTTCATTGGCCTCGTTGATCAAGATCCCATTGCATTCTTAGATAACCTTTTTTTATAGTCCACGACACCAACATCAATTTTGGTATCATCCACAAACTTACTAACCATCTCTCCTATATTCTCATCCAAATTATTCATATAAATGACGAATAACAGTGGACCAAGCACTAATCCTTACGGCACCTCACTGCTAACAGGTCTGTAGTCTGAAAAACCGTCCTCTACCACTGCCCTTTGTCTCCTACCGTGAAGCCAATGTTGTAATCAATATGCTAGCTCTCTCTCAATCCCATGTGATCTAATCTTACTAACCTCTCTACCTTATGATACCTTGTCAAAGGCTTTGCTAAATTCCATGTAGACAATATCTACTATTGTACCTTCATCTATCATCTTAGCCACCTCTTCAAAAACTCAATAACTTTTGTGAGATGCAATTTCCCATACACAAAACCATGCTGACTATCCCTAATTAGCCCTTACCTTTCCAAATGCATGTAGGATCCATCTCTCAGAATCCTCTCCAACAAATTACTCACCAAGGTCAGGCTCACTGGCCTGTAGTTCCCTGGCTTTTCCATGCGACCTTGCTTAAATGATGGCATTGCCTTATCCATCCTCCAGTCTTCTGGCATCTCACCAGTAGCTGTCGATGGTACAAATATCTCTGCTAAGGGCTCTGGAATTTCTTCCCTAGCTTCCCACAATGTCCTGGGATACACATTGCCCACAGTCTCATATGCCTTGGCATCGCAAGTGTACATCTAATTACTTCTTAAAGGTTATGAGGGTTTCTGCCCATACTACCCTTACTATTCTTGGAGCTGTCCCAAAACATGATTCAAATCTGAATTTTGAGTGTGAGAAATCTGGTCCAGTAACCAGGAGCCAGGGCTTGAGCAAGCTCACTGTGCCAAGGTCAGATGTGGGACCATTGTGCTTAAGTCAGGAGCTGGACAGACAGGCGAGAAGCAGTATGAGGATTTCTAAACCTGCCTCTGCTATAGATAAGGTTTTGTTTTTCGGAATGCAATCTTGTTATTTGTTCATGAGATGTAAACTTGGCCAGCATTTGTGTCCCATCTTTAATTGTCCTTGAGAAGCTTGTGATGAGCTGCCTTTATTAACCACTGCACTTTGTGGTGTGGAATAAAAGGTCTTTAATTTCTGGCGCATCTGTTAGGACTTCAAGATGACCAATATGCTCAGTAGTGAGGGAATACCGCACTGTCAAAAGGTCAGCACTGAGGGAGTGCCTCACTCTCAGAATGTCAGTACTGAGGGAGTGCTGAACTGTCGGGGGGTCAGTACTGAGGGAGTGCTGCACTGTCGGGGGATACAGTCACTGCTGCAACTTAAGAAATGTAGCAGTTATTGAATGCACAGCAAGCTTTGAAAAGCAGCAATATTATAATGACTGGAAAATCTGTTTTTGAGACATCAGACTGAAGAGCAAATATTGAACAGGAAAGCAAGGAGAATATCCCCGCTCTTCCTTGATGTAGTGCCATGGGATCTTTTATATTCACCAGCAGGAGCAGACTGGACATTACGTTAATGTCAGATTTGAAAGACAACACATCTGACAGTGCAGCACTCCCTCAGGACTGACCCTCTGACACTGCGGCACTCCCTCAGTGCTGATCCTCTGACAGTGCAGCACTCCCTCAGTACTGACCCCCCAACAGTGCAGCACTCCCTCAGTACTGACCCCCCGACAGTGCAGCACTCCCTCAGTACTGACCCCCCGACAGTGCAGCACTCCCTCAGTACTGACATTCTGAGAGTGAGGCACTCCCTCAGTACTGACCCTCTGACAGTGCAGCACTCCCTCAGTACTGACCCCCCGACAGTGCAGCACTCCCTCAGTACTGACCCCCCGACAGTTCAGCACTCCCTCAGTACTGACATTCTGAGAGTGAGGCACTCCCTCAGTGTTGACCTTTTGACAGTGCGGTATTCCCTCACTACTGACCTTCTGAGAGTGCAGTACTCCCTCACTACTGACCCTTGTGACAGTGCAGCACACCATCAGCACTGACCCTCTGACAGTGCAGCACTCCCTCAGTGCTGACCCTCTGGCAGTGCGGCATTCCCTCATTACTGACCCTCTGACAGTGCAGCACTCCCTCAGTGCTGACCCTCTGACAGTGCGGCATTCCCTCACTACTGACCCTCTGACAGTGCAGCACTCCCTCAGTACTGACCCGCTGAAAGTGCAGCACTCCCTCAGGACTGACCCACTGACAGTGCAGCACTCCCTCAGTACTGACCCGCTGACAGTGCAGCACACCCTCAGCACTGACCCTCTGACAGTGCAGCACTCCCTCAATACTGACCCTCCGACAGTGTGGCACTCCCTCAGTACTGACCCTCTGACTGTGCAGTATTCCCTCAGTACTGACCTTCTGACGGTGAAGCACTCCCTCAGTACTGACCCTCTGAGAGTGAGGCGCTCCCTCAGTACTGACCCTCTGACAGTGCGGCACTCCCTCAGTACTGATCCTCTGACAGTGCAGCACTCCCTCAGTACTGACCTTCTGACAGTGCAGCACTCCCTCATTATTGACCCTCTGAGAGTGCGGCACTCCCTCTGTACTGACCCTCTGACAGCGCGGCACTCCCTCAGTACTGATCCTCTGACAGTGATGCACTCCCTCAGCGCTGACCCTCTGATAGTGCATCACTGCCTCAGTACTGATCCTCTGAGACAATACTGCATTGTCAGTACTAACTCTCTGACAGTGCAGTAGCCCTTCAGTACTGACCCCTGTGACAGTGCAGTACTCCTCAGTACTGACTCTCTGATAGTGCAGCACTCCCTCAGTACTGACTATCCGACAGTGTGGCACTCCCTCAGTGCTGATCCTCTGACAGTGCAGCACTCCCTCAGTACTGATCCTCTGAGAATGAGGTACTCAATCAGTACTGACCCTCTGACAGTGCAGCACTTCCTCCATACTGACCCTCTGATAGTGCAGCACTGCCTCAGTACTGATCCTCTGACAATGCAGTATTGTCTCAGTACTAACTCTCTGACAGTGCGGTAGCCCTTCAGTACTGATCCCTGTGACAGTGCATTACTCCTCAGTACTGACTCTCTGATAGTGCAGCACTCCCTCAGTACTGACCCTCCGACAGTGCGGCACTCCCTCAGTGCTGATCCTCTGACAGTGCAACACTCCCTCAGTGCTGACCGACTGACAGTGCAGCACTCCCTCAGTACTGACCGTCTGACAGTGCGGCACTCCCTCAGTACTGACACTCTGACATACAACCCTCCCTCAGTACTGACCCTCCAACCGTGCAGTACTCCCTCTGTACTGATCCTCTGACAGTGTGGCACTTCCTCAGTACTGATCATATGACAGTGCAGTGGCCCTGTAAGGCAACTTAGAATTCTATGCCTAAGTTCCTGGAGTCAGACTTGAGCCCACAAAATTCTAGCTTAGACTCCCGCTAACTTAAGTGACTGACACACACCCACACTCACTGCCATAGCACAGCTCTGTTAAATAAGGTTGCTGGCCTAGGTACAATGAACAGACTATGATATATTACCAGAATACATGTCTAGGAATGAAACGTGCTGATCGTGTCCACTGGTCTTGTTCAAGTTGACTGTAGGATATTGCTGTTTCAGAAGATGATGTGGAAGACGTTTTGCGAGTGGCTGTAGTGCATCAGAAGGGAATGAATTGTGAAGGTGGTGAATGCGCTATGATAGAAATTGAACTTTACTGATTTAGTTAAAAAAATCACACCACACCAGGTTTTAGTCCTACAGTTTTATTTGGAAGTACTGACTGTGTGGAGTTTGCACATTCTCCCCGTGTCTGCGTGGGTTTCCTCCGGGTGCTCCGGTTTCCTCCCACAGTCCAAAGATGTGCAGGTCAGGTGAATTGGCCATGCTAAATTGCCCGTAGTGTTAGGTAAGGGGTAAATGTAGGGGTATGGGTGGGTTTCGCTTCGGCGGGTCGGTGTGGACTTGTTGGGCCGAAGGGCCTGTTTCCACACTGTAATGTAATCTAAATCTAAATCTAATCTACTAGCTTTTGGAGCACTGTTCCTTTGTCAGGTAGCTAGTGGACAGGACCATAGGACACAGAATTTACAGTAAAAGGATATAGTGTCATACAACTGATGTGATGTATTGAACAAATCTAGATTGCTGTTAAGTCTTTCATCTTTTAGAATGGGTTGCAGGCTTTGATTCATTAATTTGTAAATCCCAGAACTTCTTCATGTCACATCCCCAAGAAAACTTAAGATTTTATGAAAAAATCTGACATCTCAGTTCAGGCAATACATTAAAGATGTGAGGTTAGAGTCTGTCTGTCTGTATTCCAGTCTTGAGTCAGACTGGTTCTATTTCCAAAATAGAAATTTATAAAATGTCGCATGGATTGACTACCTGCAGATTGTGCGCTTTTTGAACAAAACAGAATGTATGTGCAAATACAATTCTGCAAATGCACATTTACCCCATAAACTTATATTTGTTTGTATGTGTGCATGTGAGGGAGAGAGAGAGTGAGAGTGTGTGTGTGCTTATGAGAATGTAAGTGTGAATGTGTGTGTGAGATCATGTGTGTGCTTGCTTGATAGAGTGTGCATGAGTGTGATGGAGAATATGTTTATGAGAGGGTGTGCGTATGGGTATGAGTATGGGGGGGCAGTATATGTGTGTGTGTGTGAGAGACTGAGAGAGAGCCCGTGTATGAAAGAAGGTCTGCATGAGTGTGTGAGTATGTGACACTGTATGTGTGCTTGTGTTTGAATGTCATGATTTGGAGATGCTGGTGTTGGACTGGGGTGTACAACACCGGCATCACACTACTGTGTGATTTTTAACCGGTGTTTGAATGTGTGTGTGAGAGTGTATAGTGCATTGGGGTCACCTGTAGTGTGACATGAACCCAAGGTCCCAGTTGAAGCCATCCTCATGGGTACCGCACTTGGCTATCAACCGCTGCTTGGCAAGTCTGCGTTGTTGGGTATCCTGAAGTCCACCTTGAAGGATGGCCACCCGAAGATCTGAGGCCAAAACCCCTGACCCCTGAAGTGTTCTCCGACTGGAAGGGAACAACTCTGTCTGGTGATTGTTGCATGGTGTCCATTCATCCATTGTTGTAGCATCTGCTTGGTCTTGTCAATGTACCATGCCTCAGGCCATCCTTGCCAGAAGCGTATGAGATAGACAACGTTGACCGAGTCACATGAATACATACCGTGCATGTGGTGGGTGGCATCCCTATGTGTACGGTGGTATCCATGTCAACATTCTGACACATCTTGCAGTGGGTTGCCATGACAGGGTGGTACAGTGTTGTGATCAACATTGTCCTGAAGGCTGGACTGTTTCTTGCGAACAATGATCTGTTTAAGGTTTGGAGATTACTTAAAGGTGAGAAGTGCAGGCATAGGGAAGATCTTGACAAGGTACTCATCCTCATTGACAATGTTTTGCAGGCTGTGGAGAACATAGTGTAGTTTCTCCACTCCTGGGATGTACTGGACAATGAAGGATGCCCTGAGGCATGGTACATTGGCGAGACCAGGCAGACACTATGACACTGATGAATGGACACCACACAACAAATGCCAGACAGGGATGTTCCCTCCAAGTCGGGGAACACATCAGCGGTCAGGGACATTCGGCCTTGGATCCTCGGGACTTCAGGATACGCAAAAATGTAGAGTGGCCAAGCAGAGGCTGATAGCCAAGGTCAGTATCCCTGGGGATAGCCTCAACCAGGATCTTGGGTTCATGTCACATAACAGGTGACCCCACTACACTATACACTTTCTCACACAAAAGCACACATATACACACACACTCTCACATACTCACAATTCATGCAGATCCTTTCTCATACACATGCTGTCTCTCAGACATATACACACACACACTCCCGACACTCATACCTACGTGTACCCTCTCACAGGCATATACTCCGACACACTCACACATACTCTATCACACACAAAGTCTATCAAGCATGCACACACACATATATACACACTCACACACACACCAACTCCTTTTCTCCCTCACATGTATGCACACACAAATATAAGTCTATGGGGTGAATTTGCATTTGCAGAAACATTTTATTCTGTTCAAAAAGCACACAATCTGTAGGAAGTCAATCCATGTGATATTTTATAAATTCCTACTTTTGAAATAGAACCAGTCTAACTCAAGTTGGGAATACAGACAGACTGTAACCTCACACCTTTAACACATTGTCTGAACTGAGATGTCAATTTTTTTATATAAAACCTTAAGTTATCTTAGGAATGTTACTTGGAAGAAGTACTGGGATTTACATATTAATGAATCAAAACCTGCAACCCATTCTAAAAGATAAAAGACTTAACCAGCAATCTAGGTTTGTTCAATATATCGCATTAGTGGTATGACACTATAATCTTTTACTGTAAATTCTGTTTCCTATGATCCTGCCCTACTAGCTACCTGACAAAGGAGCTCTGAAAGTTAGTACTTCCAAATAAATCTGTTGGACCATAACCTGCTGTTGTGTGATTTTTATCCATCACAGTCTAACACCAGCACCTCCACTGACTTTACTGACTTAGCCATTGCTATCCCTTTTGAAATGTTTGGATACTTTCTAGACCAAGTTTATGATGCAAATGATCATTGTTTGGTAGGGAGCAGCAGTCACTGGATTGCAACTTGAAAGAAGAGAGATGTCATTGTAGAATCAGAGGTCAGTGGAAGTATTTTTGTCTCTAAGCCAGACGTTGTGGGTTTGACTTACACTTCAGAGCCTTAAACACAAAGTCAAGGTTGATATTGCAAAGCCCTATTGACAGAGTGTTAGTCTGTCGGACCCACTCATCTTTCAAATAAAATGTCAAACTGCAGTCCTGTCATCTCAAGTGGATGCAAAACATCTTTTGGTATTGTTTCCCAAAAGAATAGGTGTATTTTCCTCAGTATCTGAGCCAACAGGTATCACTAAAAACAGATTAGCTGGTCTTCTTTACGTTGCTGTTTGTGGGACATTGCTGTGTACAAATTGCTTGTTGTGGTTCCTACACTATAACAGCGACGACACTTCTCTACATCATTTTTCATAATATTTTATTGACAACACTTTGGGACTTCTCGACTTTGCAAAAGATGCTATATAAGAGCAAGATTTTATTCCTTTTTAAGTAGAAATAGTCGAATAGCAAAAAGCAAAAGTTTGTGTCTGAATAGTCCCAAAAGTTGGATCTTTACGTGTATTTATTTCACACAAAACAGAAAATCTGAAACTATTCAGCACATCTGGCAGAATCAATGGAGACCAAATATAGTCAATATTTCAGATTTTGGCATGGGTTATTTCAAATAAATATAAGAAATATGGATTAGAAATTGTAGATTCTGTTATGATCATCTGGAGCATAGAAGATAAAGAGCAAGGAGAAAATTGTTTAGGCTCATGAAATGTGCTATACCATACTGGAGGGAGAAATGGATTGCATGCAGAGAAGGACATAAGGAGGTGAATGGAGGTGGTCCCATCTGTGAATGTAACCATGGGAACTGAGAAGTCACATAACATGGCAAGGAACTTGTGGATAGAATATTTGATTGGATGAAAAAGTTAAGGAAGGCTAGCAAGTATGTAGAAGTGAGGGCATGTAGCTAAGATGGCCCAGTTGAGTGACAAGTGTAACAGCAATTGTTTTGTTCCTTTTCCTAGAATGCAAACTTCTCAAGAAATGTTTCTATTCAATTCAATGATGACTGAATGTGCAATAATGGGTACAGGGAAAAAAAAATCATCAAGCTCAGACGGAGCTGCAGATGAAACAATGAACCACAAGATAAATTTATATCTGACATCTAAACACCAAGATGTGACTACATCTTTGAGATCAGTCCAAGAGTCCAGAATATTCATGGAGTTTATGTTATTCTGTTATAGGTCAATTTGTTGCCAAGAATGCCTGCTGCAGCAGATACTCTAACCAGTGTATGCTGAATAACTGAAAAAAACACATTCTAAATACAGGACAACAGGATGTGCCCAATGCTGGCGTGGACAGATTTTTTTGTCCTGTATAATTCATAATTATCTTTAAGAAGGTGACGGTATTGAGTTGCCTATTTCCGTGTCACTAAGAATTAACAACATTGATTTGGGTATGGAGTCACTTACAGGCCAGACTGGGTGAGAACAACAGGTTTATCTTTCCTAAAGGACAACAGAACGTGATGGCGCTTTCTAACAGTTCAGTAGCTTCACAATTACCACTGCTGATACTCGCTTTTTAAATTTCAGATTTATTTGTTAAACTGAATTTATGATGGGATTTCAAATTCAGAGAAGTGCTTTAGATCTCTGGATTAGTCATCCAGTAACACATTATCTAATGTACCCAGTACAACAGTTATGACTGCTATTCTATCATTGTATTTTTATCAAGTGATAATTAAATAATTGATGCCAAAAAAAACTTTCTCTCATATATATATATATATATATATATGTCTTAATTAACAGCTTACCGTTGTCTTCAAGCATTTTCCAGCAATTTCAGTTCCTGGAATAGTCTGCTGCCCCGTTTTCAGTTACTGATTGCTAAGAATTGCCAGAATTGTCAAAGCAAAATATTTACTTTTGTTATAAGCTCTGTAAAGACCAATAAATTTTAACAAGACATTTAAATCTTCATTTTGTGGCTGAAGGAGCATTATAAGATTATATGTTTTATAACTTTTACCGAAACAAATAACCAAAAGCTATTGACAGAACTGTATCTTTTGTAGGTAACTTAGACTTTAAACTACAGAAATAAATAACTTAATAAGCATAATTGAGTTCTCCAAGGAATTACATTTCTTGTTGTAAAGAGCTCCCAGTTGCTCCCAGTTCCCAATGGTTTGCTGCATACTGCTTTTCAACGTTGTCACCTCTAAGCCCAAAAATATGACTCACTGTGCTCGGGACTAGACCAAACCCCCTCAAACATGTCAAAGAGGTAGCCTAAACCCTGGCTTTTTCTTATTTTAAAGGCAATTGCCAGGCATTGTGTTTTGGATGCCATTTGATTGGTCAAACTATCAGGCTTGAAGCAAAACATACCTTATTCATACTCAATAGTTAACATACAAACAAAAAGAAAAAAGAATTGGCTTAATTGTAACTCTATCAAAATACTAAAATAATAAACTACTCATTAACTGTTCCAATATAGTAACTTCTTATAAGCACACCCTTGGTAAAGGCAAATTCAGTAAAATAGATTGTCTCACATGCAAGTCAAGGAAGAGAACCCAAGATTTTAGCTGTAGCCAAGCGAGAGAGATAGCAGCTTTCACAACCTCAACAGCTGCTGAAAGCTAAATTAAAAATCCTGGATCTGTGGAAGCTTGACCGCATCCATTCAGGCTGCTTCTATTGTTCCAACTTTAAAAATAAACACCAAGGCCATACAAGTTGTTTACTTTATTGCCTTGAAGCAGTACGCTCTTCACCTCTGCCTCAACCTCTCTTCATAAAAAACCAGGACAACATACATCTCTTAAAGCTGTAGTATTGTCACAACTATAAGAATTACAATGTATATTCCTTCTTGAAGCTCCAAGCTAGGAAAATCTTCCAATCTTCTTCCCACTTCTTGAAAGCTCAATCTTTAATCTGAATGAAGCTCCACATGGTGAATGAGAGTCAGCATTTTTTTCTATTTAAGCTGCAAGCAAAGCTCTTTTTATCTCTTGCTCTCTATTTCTCAGTTGGCAGCAAAGGAAATCTGCTGTGTGACTGTGATATTCTGGGATTTAAGGAGATCCAAAAATGGATTCCTCTACTTCTTCACCATGGCAACGTGACACATATTAGTTTTCTATCTGAGGAGAAATGTTCACTACCTATTCTTGATTCCAAATTCTTTTCATCATAGGAGTAAATGGCACCATGGGAAACACAGAGTCTGGAAGCTCATGTCATTGTCCCAAAGAATAAATACTTTGTACCACCTGCTCAATAATACAATGTGAGGCTGGGATATTCCCTTTTTTCTGTACTAACACCAAAAGCAAGAGACTTTCCAAGAAGGAAACCAAGGCCTACAAAAGTAAGAAAGCCTATAGGACTTCCAGCAGCCATGTGATGGGCTGCCAGCAGGTTGTCCCCCAGATTTGGAACCCAGCGTAAGAAGCCCTGTGCACCTGCAGCTGCTGGCCAGTCAGAAGCGTGATAGCTCCACAGCTTGGCAGCTTCAGAGCAGAGGGTGAGGCTACTGTTTGGTTATCAATTCCTGGACTCTCAGTTGTTGCTGTGGGACTGAATCACAGAGAGGAGGAGGAGGAGGCAGGGATTTCAGAAGCAAAGGGAGAGGTCTGGCTCTCAGTGACCCAGCTCTGCCCGAGGTGTAGCTCCCTAGTCTTGTACAAATCAGTGCTGATCGTGGGGACTGCCCATCACCAACCCCACCTGTTGAGTGCCCGGTTTGGTTTACTAATCAGCTAAACCATCTCTTTCTTGTCCTGCCTGGAGCTGAAGTACTTGCAGCCCAGGTGGAATGAAGCCCTTGAGTAGTTATTGAACATGCAAAAGCCTCAATTGGCACTACATCAGGAAACTCAAGCTTGGGCTTTCCCACCTGAACTGATACTCTGTGATGGATATCTCCCATCTGATTACTACCCCGCCCACAAGCCTCCTAATTCCTTTTAAGGAGGGGATGATTCCACTTGGAGTCTTACTCAGACCTCAAGACATTAAGCACCTTTCTGTCAGACTGACTCCAGCAGTAGTCAAATCTCTACTTTCATTTGCCTACGTAAAGCTAAAGTACGTCCCGTATAGTCATCTTAAGAAAAGTAAAAATGTACAACTCCAAAATCATGTACATTTTATACTTCAAACAGCATTTTTTCTGAAATGCTACAAAACTTATAGAAATTTTGTATGTGTAAATATATTATCTCACTTGTCACATCCTCTATAATCTGACCTTTGCCAAGTTGATTTTTAATGTTTTTGTGTACAATCTGAGCACAATCTCAGAGGTATAGAATCAAATCAATGGAATGAACTAAGTTCTCTCACCAGACATATCCTTTTATTTTTACAAACTCCTTCCCCTTTCAAATTAAGGGCCCAGACAGTGGTGGTGGGGAGGCTCCTCGATAAGCACTGATTTGTATAAGACTAAAGAGTTACACCCAGGGCAGAGCTGGGTCACTGAGAGCCAGAACTCTTCCCTTGCTTCCGAAATCCCTGCTTCCTCCTCCTCTCTGTGATTCAATCCCAAAAACCCTCCCACAGCAATTTTTTTTACGGTCTTTCCTGACTATCAGAATCCAAAATGGCAATCAAGAAGTGGGGCACAGTTTCAAACAGAAATCGACCACCTGCAACTGGAGAAGGATGAAGTGCTGCCCTTTACATATGCACAAAGCAGGGTTTTGCTACTTTGCACATTCAAGTGAAAAGCTTTTTATTTTTATTCATTCCTGGGTTTTGCTGAGCATCCTTAATTTCCCTTGAGAAAGTGGTGGTGGGCTGCCTTCTTGAACCACTGTGGGTTATTTGTTGTAGGTAGACCGACAATACTGTTAAGGAGGGAGTTCCAGGATTTCGACCCAGCAATACTGAATAAACAATTATATATTTCCAAGGCAAGATACTGAGTGGCTTGCAAATAGTAGTTCTCCTATGTATCTGCTACTTTTGTCTTTCGTGATGGTAGTAGTTGAGGACTTGGAAGGTGATGTCTAAGGAGTCTTGATGAATTACTGCGGTGTATCTTGTAGATAGTGACTGCTGCTGCTGCTACTACAAAGTATCAGTGATTAAGGGAGTGGATACTTGTGGGTGTTGTGCCAGTAAAGTGGGCTGCTTTGTCCTTGATGGTGCCAAGTTTTTTGAGTGTTGTTGGAGCTGCACAAATCCAGGCAAGTGCGTAGTGTTCCATTACACTCCTGACTTCTGTTTTGTGGATGGTAGACAGGTTGTAGGGAGTCAGGAAATGAGTTACTCCTAGCATCTGACCTACTCTGTAGCCATTGTATTTATATGGCACATCCAATTTAGTTTCTGGACTATGATAAACCACAGGGTGTTGATTGTGGACGATTCAACAATGGTAATGCCATTGAATGTCAAGGGGCAATAGTTAGATTTTCTTTTGCTGGAAATGGTCAATGCTTGGCACTTGTGTGGCATGAATATTAATTGCATTTTTTTCAGACCAATCCTGGATATTGTGCAGGTCTCACTGCATTTGGACATGGACTCCTTCTGTTTCTAAGGATTACGAATGGTGGTGAATATTGTGTAATCAGCAGTGAACATCTCTATTTCTAACCTTATGATGGAGGGAAAGTCATTATGAAACAGCTGAAAGTGGTTAGGTGTGGGACACTATGTTGAGAAACTCCTGCAAAGCTGTCCTGAAGTTGGACTGACTGACATTCAACAACTACGGTTCTTGCTTTGTCCCAGACACAACCTCAACCAGCAGAGAGTTTTCATCCTGATTCCTATTGACTCCTGTTTGGCTAAGGTTCATGATGCCACACTTGGTTAAATGATGGCATTGATGTCAAGGGCTGTCACTCTCACCTCACCTCTGGAGTTCAGTTCTTTTGTCTATATTTGAACTAAGGTTGTAAGGAGGTCAGGAGCTGAGTAGCCCTGGTGGAACACAACCTGGGCATCATCAAGCAGGTTATTGCTGAGCAAGCGTTGCTTGATAGCACTGTTGATGACACCTTCCATCAGTTTCCTGAGTAGATTGAGAATGAGATCAAGAGTAGACTGACAGGACGGTAAGTGGCTTTACCTGAGCAATTTTCCACATTATCAGATAAATATCAGTGCTATAGCTATACTGGAATAGCTTGCCAAGGGACAAGTTCTGGAGCACAATTTGTCAATAATATTACCAGAATGTTGTCAGGCCCCCATAGCCTTTTGCAGTATCCAGTGCCTCCAGATGTTTCTTGATATCATGCGGAGTGATTCAAATTGGCTGAAGTCTGTATCTGTGATATTGGGGTCTATTGGTGAAGGCGAAGATGAATTTGAAGAATCTGCTGCTGGATTAATTTCCCCAAAGCAGCTAATGCCATACACCACTTGAGAAAAAAAGATTTATACGAGCTTGCTGCAACAAAGAAAGTAAGTATTTTCATCTTGCCTACCTGAAAATGGAAATGAATGGAGCATCAGATCATCTACTGACTTTCAACCAAAGGACCCAAAATGCTGCTACGAATGACTGAATATTGCCCCTCCTTCCTCAAAATTGTCACTGTTCCCAATCCCCTCCCATTACCTTAAGTGATGGATGTAGTAAAGAATATTATTATATATGTATTGTATTTAGTACTGGTTCTGAAATGGCTTATGTTTGAGCTGAGTTCAGCTCTGCCCAGTCTGGTAAAGTCACAGAGGATACTCACTGGTGAGTGGTGAATAAGTTGGAGTCTGGAATGGTGTTTTGATTTAGATGCAAGTGTCTTCTCTATCTCTTGTTAGTAATTGCTAATGTGCCGAAGAGTTAATGTAACCGGCATTCAGCAAACTACTTTTGGTTTCTTAGGACAACAGCCCCTTCTGCTGAGAATTCTTTCTGGTCCATCCTCCCCCACAGGCCACTGAACTACCCTTTGAACAAGCATAGTAAGAATGATTGGTGGTAGCACATTCCCCAACCACAAATTACTTGTGTTTTTACCAGGCATCACAACAGAATACCTCATGGTATCATCAGTGGACGCCATAATACCACAGACTGGGGAGACAGATGACAGAGAAATTCCCTGCATATGACACAAACTGCAGGTGCTGCTAACAGACAGAGTCTGAATGGACTGAGTGAAGAGGAGATTAAAAACGTTTTTGCAAATCAATGGTGCTGTTGAATAAATATGCAGAGAGTGTGTGTTCCTTGTTGGACCAATAGATAGTACTTCTTCTCAAAACTCACCAGATACTATTTCGGTGTGGATTTTGTAGAGTGAAAAATACTTCAGCATGTAGGCTGAAAGGTGGTAAGCTACTGAAAACTCAAATTTTCTAATGTTCAAATTATGCTAGCAAATACCATGAATGGTCTATGGTTTTGCAGTACATATCCTGAATAGTGCAGCCAAGGGTTACAGGAAGCTCTTTTATTCATTTATGCATCGTTGGTAAGGCCAGCATTTATTGTTCATCCCCAATTGCTGTTCAAGAGTCAAATATATCACTGTGGATCTGGAGTTGTAGACAATGTGGGTAAATACAGCAGCTTTCCTTCCCGAAAGGACATTGATGAGTCAGCTGGATGGTTATAATAATCCAGTAATTTCATGGTCAACATCACAAATACTAATTTTATTTTAATTCCAGATACATTTAACAAATCTAAATTCACCAGTTGTCAAGGTGAGATTTGAGGTCATGTTTCCAGATTATGCCTCAAGATTACGAGATCAGTAATATAACAATAATGCTATTGTACCTCAGGACATATGATTCAATTCAATATTGTAGGGGTCTTTAGGAAAGCTGGTGAACAAGTGAGCACTGTAAAAGGTAAGTTAAGAACAGTAGGATCTGGTCAAATTCTATAATTTTCAAATGCACTATGACCTATGAAGTCTGGTATATAGAGTCATAGAGTTATAGAGATGTACAGCATGGAAACAGACCCTTCAGTTCAACCCATCCATGCCGACCAGATATCCCAACCCAATCTAGTCCCACCTGCCAGTTCCTGGCCCACATCCATCCAAACCCTTCCTATTCATAAATCAATCCCAATGCCTCTTAAATGTTGCAATTGTACTAGCTTCCACCACTTCCTCTGGCAGCTCATTCCATACACGTACTACCTTCTGCGTGAAAAAGTTGCCCCTTAGGTCTCTTTTATATCTTTCCCCTCTCACCCTAAACCTATGCCCTGTAGTTCTGCACTCCAGCACCCCAGGGAAAAGACTTTGTCCATTTACCCTATCCATCCCCGTCACAATTTTGTTAACCTCTATAAGGTCACCCCTCAGCCTCTGACGCTCCAGAGAAAACAGCCCCAGCCTGTTCAGCCTCTCCCTATAACTCAAATCCTCCAACCCTGGCAACATCCTTGTAAATCTTTTCTGAACCCTTACAAGTTTCACAACATCTTTCCAATAGGAAGGAGACCAGAATTGCACACAATATTCCAACAGTGGCCTAACCAATGTCCTGTAGAGCCGCAACATGACCTCCCAACTCCTGTAATCAATACTCTGACCAATAAAGGAAAGCATATCAAATGCCTTCTTCACTATCCTATATACCTGCGACTCCACTTTCAAAGGAGCTATGAATCTGCACTCCAATGTCTCTATGTTCAGCAACACTCCCTAGGAACTTACCATTAAGTATATAAGTCCTGTTAAGGTTTGCTTTCCCAAAATGCAGCACCTCGCATTTATCTGAATTAAACTCCATCTGCCACTTCTCAGCCCATTGGCCCATCTGATCAAGATCCTGTTGTAATCTGAGTTTGCAGATTCTTTGCTGTCCACTACACCACTCTGATTTTGGTGTCATCTACAAACTTAATAACTATACCTCTTATGCTCACATCCAAATCATTTATATGAATGATGAAAAGTAGAGGACCCAGCACTGATCCTTGTGGCACTCCACTGGTCACAGGCCTCCAGACTACCACCACCCTCTGTCATCTACCTTTGAGCCAGTTCTGTATCCAAATGGCTAGTTCTCCCTTTATTCCATGAGACCTGACCTTGCTAACCAGTCTCCCATGGGGAACCTTGTTGAACGCCTTACTAAAATCCATATACATCACATCTACTATTCTACCCTCATCAATCCACTTTGTTACTTCTTCACAAAACTCAATCAAGTTTGTGAGATATAATTTCCCATGCACAAAGCCATGTTGACTATCCCTAATCAGTCCCTGCCTTTCCAAATACATGTACACCCTGTCCCTCAGAATTCCCTCCAACAACTTGCCCACCACCGACATCAGACTCACTGGTCTATAGTTGTCCTTATCACCTTTCTTAAACAGTGGCACCACGTTAGCCATCCTCCAGTCTTCCGGCACCTCTCCTGTGACTATCGATGATACAAATATCAGCAAGAGACCCAGCAATCACATCCCTAACTTCCCACAGAGTTCTAGGGTACACCTGATCAGATCCTGGGGATTTATCCACTTTTATGTGTTTCAAGATATCCAGCACATCCCCCTCTGTAATCTGGACATTTTGCAAGATGTCACCATCTATTTCCCTACATTCTATATCTTCCATGTCATTTTCCACAGTAAATACTGATGCAAAATACTCATTTAGTATCTCCCCCATCTCCTGCACTTCACAAAAAGGCCACCTTGCTGATCTTTGAGGGGCCCTATTCTCTCCCTAGTTACCCTTTTGTCCTTAATGTATTTGTAAAAACCCTTTGGATTCTCCTTAACTCTATTTGCCAAAGCTATCTCAAGTCCCCCTTATGTCCTCCTGATTTCCCTCTTAAGTATACTCCTACTGCCTTTACTTTCTAAGGATTCACTCGATCTATCCTGTCTATGCCTGACATATACTTCCTTCTTTATCTTAACCAAACCTTCAATGTCTTTAATCATCCATCATTCCCTATACCTACCACCCTTTCCTTTCACTCTAAAAGGAATATACTTTCCCTGGATTCTCATTACCTCATTTCTAAAGGCTTCCCATTTTCCAGCTATCCCTTTACCTGCGAACATCTGCCTCCAATCAGCTTTTGAAGGTTCTTGCCTAATTCCGTCAAAATTGGCCTTTCTCCAATTTAGAACTTCAACTTTTAGATCTGGTCTATCCTTTTCCATCACTATTTTAAACGAATAGAATTATGGTCGCAGGCCCCAAAATGCTCCCCCACTGACACCTCAGTCACCTGCCCTGCCTTATTTCCCAAGTGTAGGTCAGGTTTTGCATCTTCTCTAGTAGGTACATCCACATACTGAATCAGAAAATTGTATTGTACACACTTAACAAATTCCTCTCCATTTAAACCCTTAACACTATGACAGTCCCAGTCTATGATTACAAAGTTAAAATCCCTACCATAACCACCCTATTATTCTTACAGATAGCTGAGATCTCCTTACAAGTTTGTTTCTCAATTTCCCTCTGACTATTAGGGGGTCTATAATACAATCCCAATAAGGTGATCATCCCTTTCCTATTTCTCAGTTCCACCCAAATAACTTGCCTGGATGTATTTCCGGGAATACCCTCCCTCACTACAGCTGTAATGCTATCCCTTATCAAAAACGTCACTCCCCCTCCTCTCTTGCCTCCCTTTCTACCCTTCCTGTAGCATTTGTATCCTGGAACATTAAGCTGCTAGTCTTGTCCACCCCCGAGTCATGTTTCTGTAATTGCTATAATATCCCAGTCACGTGTTCCTAACCATGCCCTGAGTTCATCTGCCTTCCCTGTTAGGCCCCTTGCATTGAAATAAATGCAGTTTAATTTATTAGTCTGACCCTGTTCCTGCCTGCCCTGACTGTTTGACTCACTTCTGTTCTCAACTCTACCGGTCTGAGAATGATCTCTTTCCTCACTATCTCCCAGATAGTGCGGTCACACACCCCCGCCCCAACTTACTAATTTAAATCCTCCCGAGCAGCTCTAGCAAAACTCCCTGCCAGTATATTAGTCCCCTTCCAATTTAAGTGCAATCCGTCCTTCTTGTACAGGTCACTTCCACCCCAAAAGAGATATCAATTATCCAAAAATGTGAATCCTTCTCCCATACAACAGCTCCTCAGCCATGCATTCATCTACTCTATCCTCCTATTCCTGCCCTCACGAGCTCGTAGCACTGGGAATAATCCAGATATTACTACTCTCGAGGACTTCCCTTTTAAATTCCTGCCTAACTCTCTGGAATCTCCCTTCAGAATTTCAATCTTTTCCCTTCTTATGTCTTTGGTTCCAATGTGGACAATGACCTCTTGCTGGCCTGTCTCCCCCTTGAGAACATTCTGCACCCTCTCTGAGACACCCTTAATCCTGGCACCAGGGAGGCAACACACCATTCTCATTTTTCCTGCTGGCCACAGAAACGTCTGTCTGTACCTCGGATCAGAGAATCCCCTAACACAATTGATCTCTTGGAACTCGACGTACCCCTCATTACGTTAGAGCCAGTCTCAATACCAGAAACTTGGCTGTTCGTGCTACGTTCCCCTGAGAATCCATCACCCCCTACATTTTCCAAAACAGCATACCTGTTTGAAATGGGTATATCCCCAAAAGGCTCCTGCACTAGCTGCCTACCTCTCTTACCTTTCCTGGAGTTAACCCATCTATGTGACTGTATCTGAGACTTCCCCCCTTCCTATAACTGCCATCCATCACATACCATTGCTCTTGCAAATTTCTCATTGCCGCTAATTGTCTCTCCAACCGATCCATTCGATCTGATAGGATTCGCAACCAATAGCATTTATTGCTGATATAATCCGCAATAACCCATAAATTCTCCTTAAACTCCCACATCGGACAAGAAGTACATATCACTGTACTAAAGACCATTTTTGCTCCTTCACAATCTACAGACCCAGAAATTAACACAGTCTTATTCCTTTACAAACACTGCCCCAGGTTAAATTAATAGTTATTGTTTATATTTTAAGTTTAATCAAAAGACATATCTCAAAAAGCATATAATCACTCTACTCACTACTGCAGATTTCTGTAGGCCACACTTAAAACAATAATTAACTTATCTGCTTCTGTGCTGTGACTTCGCCCAAACAGTTCCACCAAGATTAGTTGTGAATTTCACTGTTTGTTATTTTTCCCAGATGCACTCCAATGTCCAGCAATACATGAATTCAAACAGCAAAGACAGTAAATGTGCAGGTTCATTGTGGTGTCAGTTTCTTTCTCTCTCTCTCCTACACTGACCTCATCATGTGCTTCTTTTGTCTGTTCTTCTCCCTTTTAAAAGTGCTGTTGTTTTGGCTTTTTTTTCCAAAGTTCCAAAACAATGCAACTGCATATGAAACAGTAATTGCTGCTCCTGGTATTCAAGGAAATCATCTCCAATACCTAAAATACCTCAAAGAAAGGAGCAGCCGTTACAGCCAGAAATTTTCCCATCCTCCATCTTGGATTACCCAGGATCCTTCTATCAAATAGACAAGGATGAAGATTACAATGGACAAAGTCATGTGTCATAGAAAGAAGAGGGTGTTCTGTGGACAACTATAAAGAATTGAAGGTCAACAAAGTGTTTTATATGATTTGTGATGCAGTATAAAGCTGAAACACGAACAATAACAAAAGAGATGAAGCTTCTTAGATATGTATTTGGAGGTATAGGGAGAAATTACAGTAAGAAAAATAATATAAAATGTAATGTGAGTTGAACAGAATTGTGAAAATGATATGAGAATATAGTTTGTTTGATGCCATGAAATGTAGACAAATTAATTAGTTAGGCAGGTGCTGAGAAGGGAAGAGATTGTAGAAGGAACTATTTAAAGGGTAGATTAAAGAAATTGAAGAGAATGTTAAGCAAACATGGTGCTGACCACTCAAAGATTGGAGATCATATGAAATTCAAAGAGTAGACAGTGTGGTTTGATCAGAGGAACATTAGGTATGATGCACAAATTTATGTACAAACATTTAGAGGGGTTATGTGGTGCATAATCATAGAATCCCTATAATGTGGAAGCAAGCCATTCGGTCCATAGTGTCTACACTGTCCCTCTGAAGAGCATTCCTATCCCCTGTCCTATCCCTGTAATCCTGCATTCCCCATGGCTAATCCATCTAGCCTGCACATCCCTGGACACTATGGGCAATTTAGCATTGCCAAGCCACCTAACCCACACACCTTTAGACTGTGGAAGGAACTCAATGAAATTTCCATAGGCTCACTTGGTTTCTGCAATAAAATGAAATAAATTGGAACAACCTTAGAAACTAATATTTACGAAAGAAATTGATTTTATTATTTCTCTTAATTAACATTAATATTTGATAATTTTGTCTTACAAACGAAGATTTCAATTGGCAAAATTGATGTATTTGATAACATTTTCTGAGGTACAATCATAGAGATAAGCATTTTGAAGCATGCTATAGAAAAGTATTTGAAGACATTGATACAGCTTTGTGTGCTTAATTTTGGTTTTGCTAAAAAAGACAATAGAAACAAAAATGAATTCTTTCTACATTTTCTTTTTTTCTTCTTGTTATTCTCTCTTTTAAAAAAAACACTTACCTTGGAGCAGCAATGACATCATCGGTGCAGCTGAGGGCCAGAACGGAGTGGGCTGGAGTCCCGGAGCGGAGCAGGACGGCTTTTTAAAAAATGAATTCTAATTACATTAATTACAGTGCTCATTCAATAATGAACGTAAGATATCCAAAGTATAACGTTGGTGTGAATTGTATATCAAAATGAAAATAAAACTCATTTCCTCAAGGTAACATTTATGTACAGGATAATATCTTGATTCACAAATGTTAAACTGTTATCTGTGAAGAATTAGGGTCGACTTTAACATGAGATATGTGGAAAATTGCAGCTATTTTAGCCAAGAATAGGGTTTGACTTTTATATGAGATCGACCTTTACTCAAGTATATACAGTAAACAAAATAACTAGAAACCTCTATTGAAGGATCAGTTCTTTTTTCTGCATGCTTTCTGGAATCGAACCACTTTTTTCACGGGTTGTTTTTATTCAAATGACATGAAGAGATCAGGTGTATTATGTTATCTGTGAAAATATTTCACTTATCTTTGATAATTTTCTATCCCAATGAGTGTTATTTTGTTCTGTTGGGTCAATACCATGATGGATTATGGGAGATAGAAAGAGGATGAGGCCATTCAGCCTTCCCCAGCAGGTATCACCTTTCGGTTCTATCATTGTAGATCTGTACTCCAGCTCCATTTACTTACCTTTGAACCATACCCCTTGACATCATCGGCTCATGAAAATCTACCAATCCCAATTTTGAAATTTTAATTGTTCCAGATACCTCTCCCTGTAACCCTTGAAGCCCTTACTAATCAAGAGCCTATTTGCCCCTGATTTAATTACACTCAATATCTTGGCCACTTGCAGCAATGAGATCCTTAGATTAAGTATCCCCTGGCTGTAGAAAACCCCCTCGTTTCGGTTCTAAAGGGTCATCTCTTGACTCTGAGAGACTGCACCCTGAGGTCCTAGTCTCTCTTACTAGGGGAAACATTTTCACTATATTCACACTAGCTCGGGTGCTCGTTGCTGTGGTTCTGTTCACCGAGCTGGAAGTTTTTGTTGCAAACGTTTCGTCCCCTGTCTAGGTGACATCCTCAGTGCTTGGGAGCCTCCTGTGAAGCGCTTCTGTGGTGTTTCCTCCGGCATTTATAGTGGCCTGTCCCTGCCGCTTCCGGTTGTCAGTTTCAGCTGTCCGCTGTAGTGGCCGGTATATTGGGTCCAGGTCGATGTGTTTGTTGATGGAGTTTGTGGATGAGTGCCATGCTTCTAGGAATTCCCTGGCTGTTCTTTGTTTGGCTTGCCCTATAATGGTAGGGTCATGTCGTTTCGTGGCTAGTTGGTGTTCATGAACACCAACTAGCCACGAAACGACATGACCAGCTATCCCTAGTAGCCACACACGCAGACGACAAGCAACATGAATTCGACTGGGACAACACTACCATTATAGGGCAAGCCAAACAAAGAACAGCCAGCGAATTCCTAGAAGCATGGCACTCATCCACAAACTCCATCAACAAACACATCGACCTGGACCCAATATACCGGCCACTACAGCGGACAGCTGAAACTGACAACCGGAAGCGGCAGGGACAGGCCACTATAAATGCCGGAGGAAATACCACAGAAGGGCTTCACAGGAGGCTTCCAAGCACTGAGGATGTCACCTAGACAGGGGACGAAACGTTTGCAACAAAAACTTCCAGCTCGGTGAACAGAACCACAGTATATTCACACTAATCAGGCTACAGTGTTCTATAGGTTTCATAGAGCTTCCTCTCATCCTTATAAACTCCATTGAGTACAGACCCAGAGTCCTCAACTGCTCCCCGTTCAATGGTGCCTTCATCCTGTGATCATTCTTGTAAACCACTTCTGGACTCTTTCCAACGCCAGTACATCCTTCCTTAGATACAGGGTCCAAAACTGCTCTCATTTTTTTCCAAATGAGGTTTGACCAGAGCCTTATACATCCTCAGCAACACATCTCTGTGCTAGTATCCTAGTCCTCTTGAAATGAATGTGAATGTTACTTTTGCTTTCCTAACTACTAACTGAACCTGTATGCTAATCTTAAGAGAATCCTGAACCAGGGCTTTCAAGTCGCTCTGTGCTTCAGATTTCTGACGCCTTATCCTCATTTAGAAAATAGTCTATATCTCTGTTCTTCCTATCAAAGTGCATAACCCCACATTTTCCCATATGGTATTCCATCTGCCGATTCTTCACAAATTCACCTGGTCAGTCCAAGTCCGTCTGTAGCCTCCCCGGTTCCTCAAAAATACCTCCACCTATCTTTCTGTCATTTGCAAATGTAGCAACACTGCCCTTATTTTTTTGGTCAGATCGTTAATGTATAATGTGAATAGATGTGGTCCCAATGTGGATCCATGTGGAATTCGATTAGTCAGTGGCTGCATCCTAAAAAAAGCCCCTTTATCCCCACTCTTACCCTCCTTGGATATTTGGTCCCCAGCCCTGGTCATCTTGCAGCCACATCTCTGTGACACAGACAATATCTTATCTGCCAATTAGTTTCATGTATTTTATGCATTTAAGTAGAACACCCTCAGTCCTGCCTTGACTGCCTCCTTCTCATAGTTGTCCTATGCTGTGCCGGAATTTAGATTCTTGCTCCTTTATATATTTCCTGTCCTCTTACCTGTTTCAGAATCTTTAATAATCTCTGCTAATCCCCCCTCACTTTAACCTTTTCCATTATTTTCCAATCCACTGAAGCCATGCACCCTCCCCCCACCAGTATCTATCAATTGACTTTTGTTAAGAACATTGAACATTTGCGTGCTGACTAACTCTTGAAATGATGATCTTAATTTTGTAATTCACGTCTGTCACTACTGCTATCTTTAATAGGTTTCTCACTAATGGAGGAGTGATTTGACATTAGGTTTTATATTGGCGGACTTTCTATACCTGCAACGGACTTTCAAGGAATGCCCTGTGTACATTAGTGCCAGAATTGCTTGATTCTTTCGTAATTCTTTTAAAATCAGAATCAAGAACAGAAATTGCTGGAAAAACTCAGGAGGTCTGGCAATATCTATCTATGAAGGGAGAGCAAAATTAACTTTTCAGGTCCAGTGGAGAAGTTCTAAAGGAGGGCCTTTGAACCTGAAACGTTAACTCTACTTCCTCTCTTCTTAAGATTTAATGTTTATTTCATAAGAGAAAGCATTTTCACTGGTCATGACGAAACCCTTACCAATTTTTGAGCAAAAAAAAATTACAAGAGATTGGGAAAGCACAAAAGAAATTAATTATATTATTTAGGAAATTTTGACAAGAGGTTTGGTCAAGATATAATCCAAATGTCGAGAGTGTGGTGCTGGAAAAGCACAGCAGGTCAGGCAGCATCCGAGGAGCAGGAGAGTAAACATTTCGGGCATAAGCCCTTCATCAGGAATGTCATTCCTGAAACATCGATTCTCCTGCTTCTCGGACGCTGCCTGACCTGCTGTGCTTTTCCAGCATCTGCAGTCCTCACTTTCTACAATAATCCAAATGGTCGACTCTTAAGGAAGTACCATGAGTGGAGAAAACATCAGACAATATTGGACAATCTTCTTGTATTTAATAATAGATGAGTAACTGAAAAGACATTGAGGGAGGAAATTCTTCACAGAATCTCTGGCGGTTGTTTGGTAGTAGTGAACTGTAGAACTTTAATATTACAATCTGCATTATGGCCAGGAATTTCCAAAGCAATTGAACATTTCATCTTGTACTGTTATTCTTGTCAATTAATAGCCAAACTCCAACAGAATTTTAAATGAAAAGTATAACTGGTTGCAAAGAATTTAAAGTGGCTAGAAGCAACCAGACACCACATTACAGCAGTTGATTTTACCTTTTGTGCCAAGAGATGTTTATATGGATTGTTGCAAGTATTTGGAACATCATCATTAAGTTGGGATAATCTGTTGGATTTTTGGATAGATTACGTTTTTCTGTATTCTGTTCTCTTTTGTTTGCGTTTCATTCGGTAATCTTGCAAATAAATTCTGTTTTGTTTAAAACTACGTGGTTTGACCAATTGTATCCTCCTGGAATATCCAAGTTACACCTGTTTAAAACAACTAGCAAAGTTGGGGGCTGGGCTACTTTCTTGAAATGTTTTGAGGGGCTCTGGCCTGGTCCATAGTAAATCCTGCTTTGTTTGTCCTGCCCAAGTGAATCACCGCACTCTTATCTGAATTGAATTCCATTTATCATTCACCAGTCCATCTTTATTCTCTTGTAGTCTAAGGCTATCCTCACTATTTACCACCACACCATTATTTTGTATCATCTGTGATCATGCTGATCAACCATCGTACATTGAGGTCTACATCATTCAATATTCCTCAAACAGCAAGGGCCCCAACAATGACCCCCATTGGTCACCACTGGGCATAGGCTCCCAGTCAGAAAAACACTCTTGAATCCTCATCCTCTGGTTCCTGCTTCTCAGCCAATTCTGGATCCAACTTGCCCAATTTCCTTAGATCCCATGGGCCCTTACCTTTGTTATTAGTCTCCCATGCAGGACCTTATCAAGATCCTTGCTGGTGTCCAAGATCAAAATGTGTGGTGCTAGAAAAGCACAGCTGGTCAGGTAGCGTCCGAGGAGCAGGAGAGTCAACATTTCGAGCATAAACTCTTCATCTTCATTCCTGATCAAGCGCTTTATGTTCGAAACGTCAACTCTTCTGCTCCTCGGAAGCTGCCTGACCTGCTGTGCTTTTCTAGCACTACGCTTTTTGACTCTGATCTCCAGCATCTGCAGTCCTCACTTTCTCCTTGCTGGTGTCCAAATTGACTACATCAAAAGGATTGTCTTTTTCTACTCACCTGGTCAGCTCTTTGAAAATTTCATTCAAGTTCATCAGACATGACCTCCTTAACAAAACCATTCTGACTGTTCTTGATTAATCCCTGCCTCTCCAAATGCAGATCAATTCTGTCCCTCAGAATTGCTTCCAATAGTTTCCCCACCAATGACACTAGACTGAGTGGTCTGTAGTTTCCTGGTTTATCCATTGCTTCTTTCAATAATGGAACCATTTCAGCTATCCTCCAGTTCTCTGGTACCTCTCCATTGACCAGAGAGAAATTAAAAACTTTTGCAAGAGCTCCAGCTATTTCCACCCTTGCCTCACTCAACAACCTGGGATGCATTTCATACAGCCCTGGATATTTATTTAATTTTAAGCCTGTCAGACTCAGAACCTCCTCTCTGTCTTTGCTAATTTCTTTGACTGTAACACAGACCCTCTCCCAGAGCTCTGAGGACTACTTTTCTAATCAACGTGTTCAGAGATGTTTTTACATGCCTCTGTAACAAGTGGGACTTGCACCAGAGCCTCCTAGCGGTCCCACTCCTTCTCTTGTTGTCCTTTTATCCTATTGTACCTGTAAAACAATTTAGGATTTTCCTTTAGTTTACTTGCCAGTATCCTTTCATCTCTCTTTTGGCTCTCCTAGCCTTCCTTTAAATTTTCCTTTTGCACATTCTATATTCTGCCCAGGTTTCTCTAGCTTTGAGCCCCCACTATCTGCTATATAAACCTTTCTTTTTCTCTTAATCCAATGCTGAATATCCCTTGACATGCAGCGTTCTCAGAATTTGATGATCCCATCTTTTTTTATTGATGTCTTCAAAGCCTTCAAAATCCCTGCAGATTAGCATTTTCTGCAGAAATTAAGCAGACTCAGGCCATGTTAGTACTTGGATGGGAGTCTGTCTGGCAATACCAGGTGCAGTAAGGGCCCTCTTGTCGCAGTGTCCCTATCCCTGGGCCGGAGGCCTGGTTTCAAGTCCCATCTCTTCCTGACATGTGTGTGACCATCTCTGAATAGGTTGACTTGAAAATAGGTTAATAATTTTTTTGTTTGCTTTCCTGTTTCTCTATGTGATCTAGGCTGTTGTACAGCTTGAATCATCTGTAGCCTGCGACTGCTCAAGTGAAATAAAAATCAATAAGAAGGGAGGCCAGAAGTAAATAGGGCATCAGAATTACCCCAAAAGCAAAGTATGCTGGGAATGCCTGAGCAAAGACAGATACAAGAGACAATTCTGCCGAGGGTCAAATCCTTGCAAAATCCAAGCCCAGAAAATTGAAACCAGGGGAGAAAATGAGGACTGTAGATGCTGGAGATAAATGTCAAAAAGTGTGGTGCTGGAAAAGCACAGCCGGTCAGGCAGCATCCGAGGAGCAGGAGAATCGACGTTTCAATCTCTTCATCAGGAATGAGGTGGTGGCCCAAGGGGGCTGAGAGATAAATGGGAGGGGGGGGGGGGCTGGGGGGAAGGTAGCTGAACATGCGATAGCTAGATGGAGGTGGGGGTCAAAGTGATAGGTCAGAGAGGAGGGTGGAGTGGATAGATGGGAAGGAAGATGGACAAGTAGGACAGGTCAAGAGGGTGGTGACAAGTGGGAATGTTAGATCTGGGATAAGGTGGGCAGGAAGGGAGATCAGGAAACTGATGAAATCCACATTGATTCTGTGTGGTTGGCGGGTCCCAAGGTGGAAGATAAGACAATTTTCCTCCAGGTGTCAGTTGGTAAGGGTTTGGTGGTAGAGGAGGCCCAGGACTTGCGTGTTCTTGATGAAGTTCAGGGGGTAGATTAAATGTTGGGCAGAGGGGCGGTGGGGTTGTTTTGTGAATGTGTCCCAGAGATGTTCTCTGAAGCGTTCCGCATGTAGGCATCCTGTCTCCCCAATGTAGAGGAGACCATATTGGGAGCAATAAGTACAGCAGGTGACGTGTGCAGAGATGCAACTAATTCTCTGACAGATGTGGAAGGCTCCTTTGGGGCCTTGGACGGAGGTAAGTTGGTAATTGAAACCAGAGAGGCACCAGAACACATCAGGAAGTGTGAAAGGGCAATTCAGCCCTTCCTGACAAACAATCAACACTAGATGCATGGGGCACACATTCCTCAGTAAGACAAAACGGCAGATAAACATTCGAGGATAAAACCAGACTTCCTGGCCCAAAGATCAGACACATCAAAGGGCTCGCTGTTAAGCAAGCCACCAAGAGCCATTAGCAGCATTTCAAGGTCATAAAGCCAATTAATTTGATAACAGTGATTGGTCAAGTCCTTGGAAAGTTCTGGAAGGTAACCAGGAGGGTAAAGAACCCAGCCCGGCTGGACCTGTGGTGCTCCCACTCTTCAGCCTATCTAGAGGCACGTTGGCACACAGCAGTAACCGGAGCAGCTCGCCTCCTGACTAGAGAGTGAGAGTGAGATTGCAAGTGTGTGCCCGTGAAGAGAGCAACAGACCGAACAATTTGACAAACCAGCAAAGTCATGAGAATCTTAGAGACACCCTGTTCCAGACAACACATCTTTCCCCAGCACTGATAACAAGGATGCTACTCTTCTTGAAATTCTAAATTGGAGAAAGGCCAATTTTGACGGTATTAGGCAAGAACTTTCAAAAGCTGATTGGGGGCAGATATTCGCAGGTAGAGGGACAGCTGGAAAATGGGAAGCCTTCAGAAGTGAGATAACAAGAATCCAGAGAAAATATATTCCTGTCAGGGTGAAAGGGAAGGCTGGTAGGTATAGGGAATGCTGGATGACTAAAGAAAATGAGGGTTTGGTTAAGAAAAAGAAGGAAGCATATGTCAGGTATAGAGAGGATAGATCGCGTGATTCCTTAGAAGAGTATAAAGGAAGTAGGAGTATACTTAAGAGGGAAATCAGGAGGGCAAAAAGGGGATATGAAATAGCTTTGGTAAATAGAGTTAAGGAGAATCCAAAGGGTTTTTACAAATGCATTAAGGACAAAAGGATAACTAGGGAGAGAATAGGGCCCCTAAAAGATCAGCAAAACGGCCTTTGTGTGGAGTCGCAGAAAATGGGAGAGATACTAAACGAGTATTTTGCATCAGTATTTACTGTGGAAAAGGATATGGAAGATATAGAAAGTAGCGAAATAGATGGTGACACCTTGCAAAATGTCGATATTACAAAGGAGGAAGTGCTGGATGTCTTGAAACACATAAAGGTGGATAAATCCCCAGAACCTGATCAGGTGTACCTGAGAACTCTGTGGAAAGATAGGGAAGTGATTGCTGGGCCTCTTCATGAGATATTTGTATCATCGATAGTCACAGGAGAGGTGCCGGAAGACTGGAGGATGGCTAACGTGGTGCGACTGTTTAAGAAAGGTGATAAGGACAAGCCAGGGAATTATAGACAGGTGAGCCTGACCTCGGTGGTGGGCAAGTTGTTGAAGGGAATCCGGAGGGACAGGATGTACATGTATTTGGAAAGGCAAGGACTGATTAGGGATAGTCAACATGGCTTTGTGCGTGGGAAATCATGTCTCACAAACATTTTGAAGAAGTAATAAAGAGGATTGATGAGGGCAGAGCGGTAGATGTGATCTATATGAACTTCAGTAAGGCATTCAAAAAGGTTTCCCATGGGAGATTGGTTAGCAAGGTTAGATCTCACGGAATACAGGGAGAACTAGCCATTTGGATACAGAACTGGCTCAAAGGTAGATGACAGAGGGTGGTGGTGGAGGGTTGTTTTTCAGACTGGAAGTTTGTGACCAGTGGAATGCCACAAGGATCGGTGCTGTGTCCTCTACTTTTTGTCATTTACATAAATGATTTGGATGTGAGCATAAGAGGTACATTTAGTAAGTTTGCATATGACACCAAAATTGGAGGTGTAGTGGACAGCAAAGAGGGTTACCTCAGATTACAACAGAATCTTGATCAGATGGGCCAATGGGCCAAGAAGTGGCAGATGGAGTTTAATTCAGATAAATGCGGGGTGCTGCATTTTGGGAAAGCAAATCTTAGCAGGACTTATACACTTAATGGTAAGGTCCTCGGGAGTGTTGCTGAACAAAGAGTCATTGGAGTGCAGGTTCATAGCTCCTTGAAAGTGGAGTCGCAGGTAGTTAGGATAGTGAAGAAGGCGTTTGATATGCTTTCCTTTATTGGTCAGAGTATTGAGTACAGGAGTTGGGAGGTCATGTTGCAGCTCTACAGGACATTGGTTAGGCCACTGTTGGAATATTGTGTGCAATTCTGGTCTCCTTCCTATTGGAAAGATGTTGTGAAAGTTGAAAGGGTTCAGAAAAGATTTACAAGGATGTTGCCAGGGTTGGAGGATTTGAGCTATGGGGAGAGGCTAAACAGGCTGGGTCTGTTTTCCCTGGAGCGTCAGAGGCTGAGGGGTGACCTTTTGGAGGTTCACAAAATTATGAAGGACATGGATACAATAAATAGACAAAGTATTTTCCCTGGGGTGGAGGAATCCAGAACTAGAGGGCATAGGTTTAGGGTGAGAGGGGAAAGATATAAAAGGGATCTAAGGGGGCAACATTTTCACGTAGAGGGTGGTACAAGTATGGAATGAGCTGCCAGAGGAAGTGGTGGAGGCTGGTACAATTGTAACATTTAAAAGGCATTTGGATGGGTACATGAATAGGACGGGTTTAGAGGGATATGAGCATGCGTGCTGGCAGGTGGAATTAGATTGGATTGGAATATCTGGTCGGCATGGACGGGTTGGACTGAAGGGTCAGTTTCCATGCTGTGCATCTCTATGACTCTCTAAGTTTATCTCTACAGCTATTTCATGCCTTTAACATGAAGAACAGAAAATATTGCAATTCTGTCTTACAACTGTTCCATTTTCACAGCAATAGTGAGTGAAAAATGCACAGCCATTTTGACTCAACCAATAATTCGAAGTTCCAGACTGCTTTCTTTTAAAGAAACAGTTATCATCCTTGACGTTTTCTGAAGCAACTGACTCCTATTGGTCTGGAAATCCACACATTTTCAACTGCACTATCCCTGACACCATGTTTCCATGAATGTGTGATAGCTGCCATAGAGTTCACTCTAAGGCACTTGCAGCAGTGTTAGAGGTCACTACAGTAATCCAGACAAAACACAAAAGGTACAGTTGCATTTCCAAACAAGTTCAGTCTACAAGGGTAGTCATCTCAATTCTGAAAGCCATTTTGTCAGATCTCTTTTCTGTTTTGAAGACTAATTACCCATTCTTCCGAACTATATAATATAATTACCCAATCAAAACATAAGCAACAATCTTTTGAAACCCCTTTTTGCCACATTAGTTGCTTGTGGATAAATTCATATTTTAAATGAACACCTGTGTGTACAATATCTTTTTAAAACTCTTATTTTATTATTTGTTATGTATTTTTTTTATTTACATTTTACATTTCTCTTTATAACCTAAAAACCTTAACCTTCACAGTCCGACTTTAAACTCTACGCTTAAATAGCATGCTGACCTTCACTACCAAGGGACACAGTCATTGAGATAAGATACCAGAGATATATGGAATTGTCACCCAGTATCCATCATTTAGGAAGGAGAGGGGAAGGTGGGAGGTGAGTGACAGATGGGTGTTTTATGGTAGGGGGAGAAAATTTGAGGAGAAAATAGAAAGAAATTAAAGCTAATGTTTCCTTGGATGAAGAAGCTCAAAGAGTTAATTTCTCAAGGAGTGAAGTGAGCAGCGGATTCAAAGGCTCTTTCATATTCTCTATTTCTTTTTTGAACTTCATCCAGCAATATCAGACAGATGAACAGTTCAAGTTCATGTGAATCAAGTTACGTGCAGCACTCCAGTTCCCTCAGTTCCAAGAGCTGTTTCAATCCACTAATGGGAGTAGGAGAATGTGCAGTTGTGTAGTGCCAGTGCTGAGCTCTGCTTGCAGTGGCCCACTGCACTTAGAAGCAGGTTGTCATTTTGTTGGCATCAGGCCTCCAAATATCAAACATCTCCTTGCAAGTATGTTAAAAGAAGATCCTGTTAATAGAGCTATTGAAAGAATTGATCTTCTGGGTGAACATACTTTTAAAAAAAGGTTTGGAGAGAATGAAAGTACAGTCTTTATTTAAGTTGTTTGCATATCAGTTGCTATGATGGATTGTCCTGTAGAAGTCTTAGCTCATGGAAAATTTTTAAAAAACTTTTATCAATCTAATGCAATCAGACCAGCAGAATTTCTGCAACAGTTAACAAAAATGATAGAATGGAATAATGGAGGGATGGGATTGTCCCCTCCTTCGAAGAGAAAGTAAACATGACATAGGGGTGGTTTGGTACCTACTTCCTTCCCACCAGCTAGAAAATTAAATTCTAGTTGGGAAGGCCCATCCTGACCTGCTACCTATTATGCTCCCTATTTGGTGAATTCATGGTCATTTAAAGGGTCTCACCCTGCCTGGGCTGCAGTTACTTCAGGCATGATGAGAAAGAGTCAGCCTTTTCGACTGGTAAACCAGTGTGAGCAATCTGGGAGTTTATCAATATTTTTTTGGGCAGGACTAGACCCTCCATCTCCCTAATTTATGCAAAACCGAGTAACTGGTCCTTGGACAAGGTGATGGCTTCAAACAATCAGCACCCTGTGCTCAATTCTGACTGGTCTCTGACCCCTCTCATACACCAACTGCAAAAACCTGACCCTTACACTTAAATAACACTTACCTCTGATGTTGTGGGGGATACAGCTGGTAGTGCCCAGGCAGCAGCCAGAACCATTGGAGTGGTGCTGTCAGGCTCTGGAAATCCTGGCCTCTCATTGGCCAGCAGCTGCAGTCAGGCAAGACTTCCTTGTCCAGATTTGGAAGAATGCTCACAAACAGCCAATCAGCTGCCTGATTGATGTTTGATCCAATGGCCTTCCTGAACAAGGCAATATATTTCCACTAAACTGTTCTGCTTTCAATTTGTTACTTTCTTAACCTTTTTGTTCTCAGCAAACTTTTGAGAGATGTTATTCCACACCTCTGGAGCAGGTGGAATTTGCACCCAGGCCTCCTGGCCCAAGGTGAGGGACACTACTGCTGCACCATAAAAACACCCCATAAAATCCCCCATCTGCCATGGCAGGATTTGAATCCAAGTTCACCAGTTCCCCTCCCCCCACTTTACCCCAGTTCCTATCTTCTAGTTCAGCATCACCCTCATGACCTGTCCCACCTGTCAATCTTCCTTCCCACATATCCGCTCCACCCTCTTCTCTGACCTATCATCTTCTCCTCCACCTCCATCCACCTATTGCACTCTCACCTACCTTCTCCCCAGCCCCTCCCATTTATCTCTCAACCTCCGAGGGTCCCAGCCTCATTCCTGATGTAGGGATATGGCCTGAAACATCAATTTTCCTGCTCCTTGGATGCTGCCTGACCTACTGTACTTTTCCAGCAACACACTCTCAACTCTGATCTCCAGCATCTGCAGACCTCACTGTCTCCTCAGGGCTAACAGTCTCATGATAATACCACTAGGCTATCAGCTCCCCAGCACCATCCCACTTTCAAACTTAGCCTGAAAATAGGCAGTCCTGGTCCAACAATTACGACTGTCCATATCAGCCTTAATTGAATATTTATTACAAGCTCCCACAGCAGTTGAGGCTGGTGCTGAACGTTCAGAGAGATGGGTCAGAAAATTACATGAAATATCGGGGATGTCCGAATAGTTGCTGTGTTGCATGCGGAGGTGGCTTTATTCCAGCAAGATATTCCAGAAAAGAGAATAAAATTAATTTGCTTGACTCTGTAAAATTTTTGTTTGCTAATTTCAACAGGGGTTCTTTAAACACTGAAGAGGGCTGAAGCTAATTATCCGCGTTGGAAAGGTTGAGAGACTTCAATTATTTCTTTAATTACATTGTTTTTATGCAGAGCACCCAGCATTTTTGTGATATCAGTGACTGGAAGCTTATTTTATCCTAACATCACCTACAGCAAAAATTTACTGCACAAAGTCTCAATGTCCAGGATTACTTCTTCAAATCAGCAGAACTTACATTGCAAATAACTTGCCGAGTGACTTTTACAATTGATGGAGATTGTCGTTTACACAGTGTGGCCTGGAGTTTACACCCTCTCCCATTTGAACTTCTGGGACCCAAGAGGTGCCAGTCTTCTGATCACCTGAAATTTCTTCAAGGTGGGACATTCTGCCTCCAAAAGGTGGTAGCCAATCCATTGCCCTCACAATATAAAACTGAGCCATACCTTCCAGGACAGACATGGCTGTCTTGTCCACAACTTTCTGGCTGGTAGGTGCAGCCAATGCCTTCATGTAAGCTCCTGGCCAGGTGTACTATTTACAAATTGAAGAGTTTAGGGAGGTGGTGCTGTTACTGGGCTCGTAACCCAGAACACCAAGCCAATGTTAAGGAGTCATGAGTTCAAATCTCCATGATGGCAGATGGTGAAATTTGAATTCAATAGAAAATCTGGTAACCATGTAGCTCATCTTAAGAGCCCATATGGCTCACTATTCTCCTTCTGGGAAGGAAATCTGCCATCTTTACTTGAGCTGGCCCACACGTAACTCCAGACCCACTGCAATACAGTTGGCTCTTAACTTCTCTTAAGTGATTAGGGATGAGCAATAAATATTCGCTTAGCCAGCGAAGCCCACACCTCATGAACGAATAAAATAAAATGCATTTATTCATTGTTTTGGTCAAATATTCACTAGATTTGAGGATGCCACCTCTGGTTTTAGGAATTCCCAGAGGCTTGATGATGTGACATTCTGACCACACGGTGTGACATCTGAGTGTGCGATATTAGTTCACATGAGTGCTATGAAAATTGTTGCATTCACCTCCAGACTTAGGTCTCCTGAAATTGAGTAGTTTTGCTCATTTTGTGCCAGTAGATGTTTTGTACAAAAAGAGCCAGGATGTCATTGGTGGAAAAACCGAGGAAAGCTTCAACCCCATTTTGGAGTCGCCAACCTCCACCCGAACCTCGTTGAGCATCAACACCCCCCAGTTCCTGACTGTCTGTGGGCCATCACACTGAAGCTAGAGTTTTATTTAACAGAACTTTGGGGATGGGGCACATTCATTAAGAATTTTAAAATCATTGAGTATCCCAGCTTCCTGCTTGATGGTAACCTTAACCTGGAAAGATTCCAGTCGTCCTGTGAGGGTTGGATACAATATCTTGATTGGAGGTCAAAAAATGAATTTTCTATCATACTCTACTGTCCGAAACAAGCCAGAATGAGATCCCACTTTCCAATTCACACTCCTCCACTTTCTGATATGGTACTACATAAACATATTGACACTATCCAAGAATACTGCAGCGTAGTTGGGACATGGTTGTGCAATGTGTCCTCACAGTGGCATGTGCACCAGCTAAAGATTTGTAGAAGGAGTCGTGTGGTAGCACAGAACTGGAGTGTTGCCGTATAAAGAAACAGTTTATCAAATCTTGCACTCATCCAGACAATTCACATGAAAGGCCATAGTAACGGGAAAGCAGCACTTCTACTGTATAAGAGGAGATTAATGATTGCTCCTGATTTGTGGAGGTGTTACCGTGGAGAATGCACCAGTTAATGATGAACAAAATTAAACTGAAAAGCTCTGTTTACATTTCGAACCAAAACGAGTACCTCTGATTGGTTAATACATTGTCTCTGAGAAATGAACCAGAGAGTGGTTGTCACCTTGTTATTTTTGAGGTGAAGCGGTGCGGTGCCTGGACATGTTCTTTCTGTGCATTAATATACGCAGCTTCTGGCACAAACAATTGCACAACAACGTGGGCTGACTGACAATACTATATTGCACTTACGGGTTGATTGGGTAAAGTTTGTATATTGCTTGTTGCAAACCGCCAAAGGATTATGCTGTTTGATATCATTCACTAGTCTTTGGGACGTACAGCCAACATTTCAAGCATGACACCGATGCTGAAATTGGTAATACCGCATTGCTCATTTGTGCGACAGACAGCTGTTTTTTTGACTTGATAGCAGCATCCTGTTAGTGGTAAATACCACTGCAGTAGCAACGTGAAGCAGCTACTTTGATCTGTTGCTGAATTTTTAAAGTTAAAAATCACATAACACCAGGTTATAGTCCAACAGGTTTATTTGGAAGCATGAGCTTTTGGAGCACTGTTCTTTCATCAGGTAGTTGGGGAGTATAAGATCACAAGGCACAGAATTTATAGCAAAAGTTTACAGTGTGATGTAACTGAGATTATATATTGAAAAACAGCTGGATTATTTGTTAAATCTCTCATCTTTTAGAATGACCATGTTGCTTTCAGTTCTTTCATATGTAAATCCCAGAACTTTTTAAAGTTACATTCTCATGTGAACTTTGTGATAGGTGCCATGTCAGCTCAGATAATGCATTGAAGGTGTGAGCTGAAAATGTGTTGCTGGAAAAGCGCAGCAGGTCAGGCAGCATCCAAGGAACAGGAGAATCGACGTTTCGGGCATAAGCCCTTCTTCAGGAATGAGGAAAGTGTGTCCAGCAGGCTAAGATAAAAGGTAGGGAGGAGGGATTTGGGGGAGGGGCTTTGGAAATGTGATAGGTGGAGGGAGGTCAAGGTGAGGGTGATAAGCTGGAGTGGGTGGGAGCGGAGAAGTCAGGAAGATGATTGCAGGTTAGGAAGGCGGTGCTGAGTTTGAGGGATTTGACTGAGACAAGGTGGGGGGAGGGGAAATGAGGAAACTGGAGAAATCTGAGTTCATCCCTTGTGGTTGGAGGGTTCCCAGGCAGAAGATGAGGCGCTCCTCCTCCAACCGTCGTGTTGCCATGGTCTGGCGATGGAGGAGTCCAAGGACCTGCATGTCCTTGGTGGAGTGGGAGGGGGAGTTAAAGTGTTGGGCTATGGGGTGGTTGGGTTGGTTGGTCCGGGATGCAACGGATGCAATAGATGATGTGTGTGGAGGTGCAGGTGAATTTGTGACTGATATGGAAGTGTCCCTATGGACAAGCCCTACGCATACACAGGATCTGTTCAGATGAGGAGGAACATGACAGGCACTTGGAAGTACACAAGGATGCCCTCATAAGAATGGGGTATGATGCTCAACTCATCAATCGCCAGTTCCGATGTGCCTCAGACAGACATGAGCTGCAATCGACAGCTCATGTCTATCCAGTACTTCCCAGGAGCTGAAAAACTGCACCATGTTTTTCTTGGCCCGCAACACATTATCATTGAGGATGAGCACCTCACCAAGACCTTCCCCACACCTCCACTTCTTTAAACAACCACCAAACCTCAAACAGGTCATTGTTCGCAGCAAACTGCCCAGCTTTCAGGCCAACACCATTCAACCTTGTCCTGGTAAACACTGCAAGATGTGTCAAAGTGTCGACATGGATACCACACATAGGGACACCTCCCACCATATTACATGTACTCATGTGACTCGGCCAACATTGTCTATTTCATACGCTGTAGGCAAGGATGCCCTGAGGCATGATACATTGGTAAGACCGAGCAGAGGCTATAGCAACGAATGAATGGACACTGCACAACAATCACCAGGCAGGAATGTTCCCTCCCAGTCGAAGAACACTTCAGCAGTCTGGTTCATTTCACCTCCGAGCTTCGGGTGACCATCCTCCAAGGCGGACTTTGGGACAGGCAACAACGATTAGTGGTCAAGCAGAGGTTCGGTACCCATGGGAATGGCCTCAACTGGGACCTTACGTTCATGTCACACTACTGGTGACCCCATTGCACTATACACACACACACACAAACATACACACCCCCCACACTCACACCCACACACGCACCCTCTCACAGACTTATACCTCTTTACACTCACACTCACACACATACGCATACACACACTCTCTCACAGACACTTATACCCCCACCCCCCTGCGCGCGTGCACACACACACACATAAATGTTTGTAGGTGAATTTGTAATTGCAGAATTACATTTTATTTTGCTCAAAAACTGCCTGAATCCATGTGAGATTCTGTAAATCCCTTTTTTCGATTAGAATCAGTCTGAACATTGAGACATAGACAATCTTACACAGGGCACTTCACACCTTCAATGCATTATCTGGGCCGACATGGCACCTATTGCTAAAGTAGTCATGATTTGGAGATGCCGGTGTTGGACTGGCGTGGACAAAGTTAAAAATCACACAACACCAGGTTATAGTCCAACAGGTTAAATTGGAAGCACTAGCTTTCAGAGCTTTCGGTGAGTGTGGGAGTGTGTGTGTCTGTAAGAGTGTATGTGTGTGTGTGTCCGGGTTGGGCGGTTGTGAGTGTCTGTGAGAGAGAGTGTATATGTGTGCGTGTGAGTGTAAAGTGGTCTAAGTCTGTGAGAGGATGCATGCATGAGTGTGGGAGTGTATGTGTCTATAGGCGTGTGTGAGTGTCTGTGTGCATGTCTATGTATAGGAGTGGCTGTGTGTGTGTGTGTGTATAGTGCAATGGTGGTCACCTGTAGTGTGACATGAACCCAAGGTCCCGGTAGTTTCCAGCTATGTTGAAGGCATCTTGAAACCCATTGTACAGGGGATCCCCAACTTCTGTCGCAACACTATGGATTTCTTGCAGAAACTCAGCACTCACGGACCAGTTGAACCATGAACATTCCTCGTCACAATGGATGTTTCCGCACAACAATCAGCAGACAGAAGTGTTCCCTCCCAGTTGGGGAACACTTCAGTGGTCCAGGACATTCACCTCGGACCTTCGGGTGACCATCCTCCAAGGCGGACTTCGGGACAGGCAGCAGCGAAACTTGGCTGAGCAGAGGTTGATAGCTAAGGGCCTCAAACGGAACCTTGGGGTCATGTCACACTACAGGTGACAACCATTGCACTATACACACACACACAAACAAACCCCACATGCACACATATTTGTGGGGTGAATTTGTACTTGCAGAGTTACATGGTACTTTGCTCAAAAACTGCATGAATCCATGTAGGACTCTGTTAACTCACTTTTTAGATTAGCATCAGACTAAACATTATGGCACAGACAAGGAACACAGGGGGCTAACACCTTCAATACATTGTCTAGTTGACACCAATTGTTACAGTTAACCTGCGAATGTAACTTTTAAAAAAGTTTTGTGATCTACATATGAAAGAAGTGAAATTATCATGGTTACTCTAACAGATGAAAGACTCTACAAACAATCAAGGTATTTTTCAATGTATAATTTCAGTTACATCACACTGTAAACTTTTGCTATAAATTTTGTGTCTTACCATTGTGTCTTCCACAACCGCCTGATGAAGGAGCGGCGCTCCGAAAGCTAGTGTTCTTCCAATTAAACCTGTTGGACTATAACCTGGTGTTGTGTGATTTTTAACATTGTTAAAGTAACTTTTAAAAAATGTAACTTTAAAACTTTCTAGGATTTACATATGAAAGAACTGAAACCAACATAGTCATTCTAAAAGATGAGACTTAAACAATCCAGATATTTTTCAATATGTAATTTCAGTTACATCGCACTGTAAACTTTTGCTATAAATTCTGTGTACTATAATCTTATTCTCCACAACCACCCAGCGAAGGACACAATGATAGACAGTAGTGTAATCAATATAGATGGAAACATAAAATTTCAGAGAGACAATAATAAACTAAATGAATGGGCGAAACATATGCTGAATGGATTTTATTGTAGGGAATTGTGACATCATTCACTCTGGAGCTAGAAGTGATTTTCTGTTTGCACCCAGTGCATAGATCAATATCCTGATCCTGATCCAAATAAACCTGTTGGACTATAACCTGCTGTTGTGTGATTTTTATTTTTGTCCACCCCAGTCCAACACTGGCTCCTCCAAATCAAATTTTTAAGGGTAACCTGAGGGTAGGCCAGCCATGTTTCAGGATTAGAGTGATGACCTGCCAACCAGACTGCACTTGCAACACTCACAACACAGTGTTCAACTTTCGATGTGATTTTAAAACTGGACAGTGTTTGTCAAGTAATCCTGAGTGCAGAGGATTAGGCAGACAATCAATTGTCAATCATCATTAACAGGTGCATTCTCCATGACAACAACTCTACAAATCAGTGTTCATTTGCTAACCAATCAGCACTCTCTTCTCCTATAGTATGAATATTATTTTCTCTTTACAGCCAGTCTGCAGATTGTGAGCAAAGTCCATTCTGGAATCCGTTTGCAATTCAATTATGTACAAGTTGGCAATGCAGGCCAATATAAAACAGCCATTAATAAGTATGAGGAAATATTAGAGCTCATGCTTGAAAAATCAGAATGAAGACGTTATGCTCGAAACATTGACTCTCCTGTTGCCTGACCAGAAGTGCTTTTCCAGCACCGCACGTTTGATTCTGATCCCTAGCATCTGCAGTTCTCACTTTCTCCTGGAAACATTTAT
The DNA here is from genome assembly GCF_037043375.1 of Chiloscyllium plagiosum. Lineage (NCBI taxonomy): Eukaryota > Metazoa > Chordata > Chondrichthyes > Orectolobiformes > Hemiscylliidae > Chiloscyllium > Chiloscyllium plagiosum. The sequence continues at coordinate 100,497,064 of NW_028270141.1, forward strand.
ATGCTGAATCTTTTAAATTATTATTAATGCACCACTGTGTGGGACTGTGTTCTTAAGTACAAGCTTTCATCAATTGGACTCTCATAAATCAGGGACCCCACTTCTTTGGTATTTCATGTGAATTGTTCTGACAAGATGTACAAGATGAAAAGATTCAACAAAACGTTTTTTTTCAGCAATACACAAATTATAGAAATGTATTATTTTAATTTGCAACTTTCTATGTAAATATTTTACTATCAATTTTTCTGAGGCTAGAACAAAACCTGAGTTTTTAAAATTGAACAGCCCATGTTGTTCCCGATGCCTGGTTCTCCCTCTTTCAATCATCATTAATGTTACAGGAATTGTGCTGTGAGATACAACTTGGACCTTTGTTTGTGGCTCGCCATACGTAGAATTGCTAGAATTTACAGGGTGTGACCAGTTGGGATCTGAAGGGCCCATGTTTAGGCCTTACCTATTCACTGTATTTATTAAAGACTTAGATAATGGAATAGAAAGCCACACATATAAATTTGTTAACGACACAATGATAGACAATAGTGTAATCAATGTAGATGGAAACATAAAATTGCAGAGAAACAATAATAATAATAATCATGGGCGGCACAGTGGCACAGTGGTTAGCACTGCTACCTCACAGCGCCAGAGACCCTGGTTCAATTCCAGCTTCAGGCAACTGACTGTGTAGAGTTTGCACATTCTCCCTGTATCTGCGTGGGTTTCCTCTGGGTGCTCCGGTTTCCTCCCACAGGTTAGGAAGGCGGTGCTGAGTTCGAGGGAATTGACTGAGACAAGGTGGGGGGAGGGGAAATGAGGAAACTGGAGAAGTCTGAGTTCATCCCTTGTGGTTGGGGGGTTCCCAGGCAGATGATCCCTCGAACTCAGCACCGCCTTCCTAACCTGCAATCATCTTCCCGACCTCTCCGCCCCCACCCCACTCTGGCCTATCACCCTCACCTTGACCTCCCTCCACCTATCGCATTTCCAAAGCCCCTTCCCCAAGTCCCTCCTCCCTACCTTTTATCTTAGCCTGCTGGACACACTTTCCTCATTCCTGAAGAAGGGCTTATGCCTGAAACGTCGATTCTCCTGTTCCTTGGATGCTGCCTGACCTGCTGCGCTTTTCCAGCAACACATTTTCAGCTAATATATAGGATAATAGGGTAGCAGAATGAATCTCGGTGGGTTACTCTTTGGAAATTGGTATGGACTTGATGGGCCGAAGGGCCTGCTTCCACACTGTAGGGATCCTATGATTCTATATTTGGGCAAAACATATGCCAAATAGATTTCATTGACGGCAAACGTGAGGTCATTCACTCTGGAGCTAGAAGTGATTTTGTCTGGGCACCCAGTGCATTGATCAATAAAATGAACAGATAAAGAAAACAAATCAAAGGCTAATGGAACTTATCTCTAAATGACCAGAAGATAAGGGAGTAGAACTCATGCCGCATAGCTACTGGTTAGATCACAACTGAAGAACTCTCTGAGCAGTTGTAGACACTACAATCATCATGACAACAGTTCATAATCACCTAAAAACCTGTTGAACTTTTATATTCCGACTTTTCTTTTGTAAACGATGCCTAACAGAGTCAACGTGATTGTGGCTGTCTGAAGATGGTACTAGCTTTTGGAGTTTCGGTCCTTCATCAGGTAGCTGTGGAGCAGGATCGTGAGACACAGAATTTATAGCAAAAGATCACAGTGTCACGCAATTGAAACAATATATTGAACAAGCCTAGATTGCTGTTAAGTCTTTCATCTTTTATAATGGGTTGCAGGTTTTGGTTCATTAATATATAAATCCTAGAACTTCTTTTAAGTCACATTCTTGAGATAACTTAAGGTATTATAAAAGAAAAGGTGACATCTCAGCTCAGACAATGCATTAAAGGTGCAGGCAGTTAATCCATGGAGCATTTTATAAATTCCTACTTTAAAAATGGAGCCAGTCTGACTTACGATTGGGATACACACATTTAAACCTCACACATTTAATGCATTGTCTGAGCTGAGATGTGATGTTTTTACATAAAAGCTTAAGTTATCTCGAGAATGTGACTGGAAAGGAATTCTGGGGTTTACATATTAATGAACCAAAACTTGCAACCCATTCTAAAAGATGAAAGACTTAACAGCAATCTAGGTTTGTTCAACATACTGTTTCAGTTGCACGACGCTGTGATCTTTTGCTATAAATTCTGTGTCTCGTGAGCCTGCTCCCCAGCTACCTGATGAAGGAGCAGTGCTCTGAAAGCTAGTGCTTCCAAATAAACCTGTTGGACTGTAACCTGGTGTTGTGTGATTTTTAATTTTGTACATCCCAGCCGAACACCAGCACCTCCATATCAATGTCTCAAGATGAACCTGCTAAACCTGTTGGCACAAAGAAGCTGCAAATGTACTGCACTTACTCTTCCAACTTCAGAGAATAGAGGGGTTAGGTGTAATTCCAACTAAAAACAATCAGAATAACTGCATGTTCCAGTTGTTATGTCCTGTCATGGACATCAACATTTAATACTGATGCAAACTACTCATTTAGTATCTCCCCCATTTCCTGTGGCTCCACACAAAGGCCGCCTTGCTGATCTTTGAGGGGCCCTATGCTCTCCCTAGTTACCCTTTTGTCCTTAATGTATTTGTAAAAACCCTTTGGATTCTCCTTAACTCTATTTGCTAAAGCTATCTCATGTCCCCTTTTTGTCCTCCTGATTTCTCTCTTAAGTATACTCCTACTGCCTTTATACTCTTCTAAGGATTCACTCAATCTATCCTGTCTATACCTGACATATGATTCCTTCTTTTTCTTAGCCAAAACCTTAATTTCTTCAGTCATCCAGCATTCCCTATACCTACCAGCCTTCCCTTTCACCCTGACAGGAATATACTTTCTCTTGACTCTCATCATCTTATTTCTAAAGGCTTCCCATTTTCCAGCCGTCCACTTACCTGCGAACATCTGCGCCCAATAGCTTTTGAAAGTTCTTGCATAATACCATCAAAATTAGCTTCCTCCAATTTAGAACTTCAACTTTTAGATCTGGTCTATCCTTTTCCATCACTATTTTAAATTTAATAGAATTATGGTCGCTGGTGCCGAAGTGCTCCCCCACTGACACCTCCTGCCTTATTTCCGAAGAGTAGGTCAAGTTTTGCACCTTTTCTAGTAGGTACATCCACATACTGAATCAGAAAATTTCTCTCCACCCAAGGTCTTAACACTATGGCAGTCCCATCCCCTACCATAACCACCCTACTTTTCTTACAGATAACTGAGATCTCCTTACAACTTTGATTCACAATTTCCCTCTGACTATTAGGAGGTCTATAATACAATCCCAATACATCCCTTTCTTAGGAAAATAGATGGTGACATCTTGAAAAATGGCCATATTACAGAGGACGAAGTGCTGGATGTCTTGAAATGCATAAAGGTGGATAAATCCCCAGGATCTGATCAGGTATACCCTAGAACTCTGTGGGAAGCTAGAGAAGTGATAGCTGGGCCTTTTATTGAGATATTTGTATCATCGATAGTCACAGGTGAGGTGCCAGAAGACTGAAGGTTGGCTAACGTGGTGCCACTGTTTAAGAAGGGTGGTAAGGACAAGCCAGGGAACTATAGACCGGTGAACCTGACATTAGTGGTTGGCAAGTTGTTGGAGGGAATCCTGAGGGACAGGGGGTACATGTATTTGGAAAGTCAGGGACTGTTTAGGGATGGCTTTGTGTGTGGGAAATCATGTTTCACAAACTTGATTGAGTTTCTTAATGAAGTAACAAAGAGGATTGATGCGGGCAGAACAGTGGACGTGATCTATATGGACTTTAGTTAGGCATTTGATAAGGTTCCCCATGGGAGACTAGTTAGCAAGGCTGGATCTCATGGAATACAGGAAGAACTAGCCATTTGGATGTAGAACAGGCTCAAAGATAGAAGACAGAGGGTGGTGGTGGAGGGTTGTTTTTCAGACTGGAGGCCTGTGACCAGTAGAGTGCCACAAGAGTTGGTGCTGAGTCCACTACTTTTTATCATTGATATAAATGATTTGGATGTGAGCATAAGAGGTACAGTTAGTAAGTTTGCAGATAACACCAAAATTGGAGGTGTAGTGGACAATGAAGAAGGTTACCTCAGATTACAATGGGATCTTGACCAGATGGGCCAATGGACTGAGAAGTGGCAGATGGAGTTTAATTTAAATAAATGCAAGGTGTTGCATTTTAGGAAAGCAAATCCTAGCACGACTTATACACGTAATGGTAAGGTCCTAGGGAGTTTTGCTGAACAAAGAGACCTTGGAGTGCAGGCTCATAGCTCCTTGAAAGTAGAGTCAGAGGTAGATAAGATAGTGAAGAAGGTGTTTGGTATGCTTTCTTTAATTGGTCAGAATATTGAGTACAGGAGTGGGGAGGTCATGTTGCGGCTATACAGGACATTGAATAGGCCACTGTTGGAATATTGCGTGCAATTCTGGTCTCTTTCCTATTGGAAAGATGTTGTGAAAGTTGAAAGGGTTGAGAAAAGAGTTACATGGATGTTGCCAAGGTTGGAGGATTTGAGCTATAGAGATTGAATAGTCTAGGGTTGTTTTCCATGGAGCGTCGGAGATTGAGGGGTGACCTTATAGAGATTTACAAATTCAGCTGTAAATGCTTCTAGGAATTCTCATGCGTGTCTCTGTTTGTTAACTGCCCTCTAGGCAATTAGGGATGGGCAATCAATGCTGGCCTAGCCAGTGACGCCTACATCTTGTCAATGAAATAAAAACAAAACTGACTAGCGTGTGGGTCAGATTAACACCAAGAGCACAGGTTTTGATTTGATTTGTGCTGCCTGTATGTGTTATCCAATACAAATTCTTTGGTGAACAATTAACATAAAATGTGCTCCCCAGTGAGGCTGAAAACTGAGAAATGAGAATTAGTATAAATTGTAGTTCTTCATCACAAACCTTAAAGCAATATGTCAGTGCCAGCTATAATGCACAAGGGAGACCTTTTGAGGGGATGGCGGAAAGAGTCCAATGTTGATGACCAACGCATCAGTGTGGCCCACTTATATTGCTTTTGCATTTTTGTCCATGTTTTTAAGGTCAGTTGGAATGGGTTGGAGGTAGTGTAATAGCAAAGAATGAGGCTAGGTCTGCTGCAGGTTGATTTTTGTCACTTTACTAAAATTCTAAAATAACACAAATGGATTGAGGTATTTGCGGGGGGGGGGGGGGGGGGGGGAGGGAGGGGGGTCCTATGATCCCTTCAAGAATGAGCAGGGAATCATCCCAACATCAGGTGAAATTGACATAAGCACACACCGTGCAAATTCCCCTAATTTCCCCTTCAAAGTAGTGGTCCAACAATCAACATAGTGCAGTGCCAATCATAGTATTTTTGCTAAAGATGGACATTGCTGAGGGCCTGGAGTGAGTTCAAATAATCAGACTTGTATGAAGTTAGAAGCTGCAAAACTCTATGATTAAGGCCAATGGCTAGGAAATAGATGCACAGACTTATCTATTATCACAGATAATATATATTTTAGTTTGCATCAGGTTGGGAGTGAGCCAGATAAGAACTGAGGCTGGTGGCCATCCTGAAAATGGTTGGAGACAGAAGAAAGCTCATTGACCTGAAATATTGGCCTCTGTCTACATTGAAACAGTAGGAAGAATCAATTGAAAACCAGTCACCATATTCTTAACAGACCATAGGGCTGCTCTCTCATTAGAGAGAGATGACTGGTGGTGATTTCACCAAAGGGCCACCATACCTCAGGCGGTGACTCCATACTATTGGCAACACACTGCTTAGTAAATCAAACACCCAGCCAACTGAGCTAAACTGACCCCTGAAGGAGCAATATAAAAATGGCAAGCAAAGGCCAGATTCTGGGATTCCTGCTCCCAGAATGCCTGCACTCAGCAAATCCACCCTTGCCTACTCCATTACAGGGATCCGTATTTCAGACATTGATAGTTTCAAGGAGTGACATCAATGTTGGTAGTAGCCCATTGGAGGACCTCAGAGATAAACCAGTCAAAGCTGCCAGAATTCGTGTCTTGCACCCTCTTCCTTTCTTCCACAGACTGTAAAAATAGCAACGAAGGTGCATGGCAGACCTTAACTGGCCACATAAAGACCCGCAGTAGGCCTAAGAATGAGTGGGCTGTCTGATACCTTACTCTACCCTTCTGTGATATGGAGGACAAGTCAGGTGTTGGCAGAAAGGTGACAGGTTGACCAGCCACTTTATTGAAAAGTCCCCTTCCAGCTTCAAGTACAACAGCAGTGGTGGGGATGATAGTAAAATTTAGACCCTTGTCTTTGACATGATGATAAAAATAAAACATGTAGTCATCTAGTAGAATTCTCACACATACTGCTAATAAGAACTCAAAAAACCTGTCTTTAAACAGACCAATTCAAAAAAATTGGTAATCTCCTCAAGTAGTTTAGTATGTTGTAAAAGCAAACAAACATCCATATCATGAGCTACATGAAAGGTAGATAATTCTTTAATATCCTGTTAAAACTGATAGTCAGAATGTAAACACAACCCCCTGCTGAAACAATTGCTTTTTGAAGTTTCTGAAACTCAGCCAAACATTTTTAAAGAGCTCGGCTGAAATAACAATGTAAACAATGTAGCCTACTGAAACTGAAAGAAAGGGTGGAATCTTACCACCTTCAAATGATGTGCGCACAGTAGAATATTTCCTGCAGCGGCCATTATTCTCTTTAAGTGAGTAGCCAGCAGCTCCCTGATTGTGTCCCATGCCCTATGAAGTCTTCCCACAACCTAATTGTGCAGTGGGCACACTGATTTTGGATTGGTAGTGACCAATAGCTTTCGTGTTGAAGGGGATGGGTCATCCTTCCCCTCATAAAATCGCCATGTCTCCTTAGGGCTGCTTACAGTGAATATTGGATCAGTGGGTCAGTGATTGTGGAGAATACATGGGGGCATGGGGAATATGTTAAGAATGGAGCAGAGTTGTGGGCTGGGTGGCAGGTGGTAGATGAAGGTTTGGGGGTTTAACATTCATCAATAAAAATGACCAGTAAATGGAGATGGAAATGGTGGGCCAGCAGGTCTGCCTCACAGTGCCAGAGACCCGGGTTCAATTCCTGCCTCAGGCGACTGACTGTGTGGAGTTTGCACATTCTCCCCGTGTCTGCGTGGGTTTCCTCCGGGTGCTTCGGTTTCCTCCCACAGTCCAAAAATGTGCAGGTTAGGTGAATTGGCCATGCTAAATTGCCTGTAGTGTTAGGTGCAGGGGTAAATGTAGGGGAATGGGTCTGGGTGGGTTGCGCTTCGGCGGGTCGGTGTGGACTTGTTGGGCCAAAGGGCCTGTTTCCACACTGTAAATAATCTAATCTAATCTAATCTAAAGATGGGAGTTCCAAAAAGTTGGCCTCACCAGCTGCCTGCCTGTATTAGGTTGGGAGGGAACCAGATAAGAACTGAGGTTGGTGGCCATCTGGAAAATGGTTGGAGACAGAAGAAAGCTCATTGACCTGAAATATTGGCCTCTGTCTACTATGACCTCAGGACAGATGCTGGAGAATGAAGAAACTGAAAGAATTGCAGATGCTTTAAATCAGAAACAAAAACAGAAATTGCTGGAATTGATCAGCAGGTCTGGTAGCATCTATGGAGAGAAGGAGTCATTTCTGAGGAAGGGTGACTTGGCTCAAAGCGTTAATTCGGATGCTCTCCACAGGTGCTGTCCAACCTGCCAAGCGTTTTCAGCAGTTTCTATTTTCTTTTCAGATTTTCACATCGGCAGTATTTTGTTTTGGTTCATACTAGATACGGGCTGATTAGTATTATGGTCTTAATACCATTTTTCAGCATAAAGTTATTAGAATTCTTATCTGCACAATTTGTTTTGAGATATTAGCAATTTTGTTTTAAAAACATTACTGGTTTTATAGCTGCCATTTCCAAGGAAATTGATTGCGAAACAAGGGAACTCGCTGTACATAGAGCCAGTTTACTGCAGGTATTGACTACTGCAAGTGAAATGTAGCTTTAAAAGGATTTAGCTCCATGATTAGTGTGAAAGTTGTCTGTTTGTTAAGGCTGTTATCACACCATGAATAACGATGCCAAAACATCACATCTCAGTAAGAGTGTTGATAAACAAGTATACCTCAACGTGCAATGTCATCTTGTTGCTGCAGTGAGCTATACTATCAATATTAAATAATTGATCAAATTATTACTTTCTGTGCAACAGGCTTAATATTGACCAAAATCATTTACTGTTTCAAACTTTATGCTGTTTTAAAATATATTCATAAGAAAAACAAATCAGGAAGATGTAGCATTTCACAGCTCAAGAGGTAAATTGGGAAGTTTGGAACACGCTATTTTATATGTTCTATCTGAGAATTTGTTATCCAGGAATGTTTTCCAAATGTCTGTGTTTCTGTTTTCATGGTTTAGTCACTGGTGCACCTGAATAATAAATGTATTTATTTATGACAGATAACTCGGACCAGACTCACTCTCCACTTCACAGTATTGGTTGTATGTTAAATCACTTTGACATTTTACACTGACTGATTTCATGCTAATTTTTTTTCTTCCACAGGATAACACTGATGTCATTCACCAGGGTCAGTAGATCCTGTCATACCTTGCTTTTGCTGGCTGCCCAGACAGCTGTGCCATCTCACAAGGAAGGAAGCACATGGAGTTTCCTGTCCATTCATGAAAAAGGAAATGTTATGTTCCTATTCAGCACCAAAAATATTATCTGAAAACTTCTATGGAGAGGGTCCTTCAGCAACAAAGGAGGAGTATACTCAGTCTGCTAACCTGAGGTGAACTTAATCACTCCCCATTTTAAGTCATCACCTTTCTCCCAAGCTCATGTTTCTGTTGTCAGCCTGCTGTATTGTTCCAGTGAACCTCCTCACAAGCTTGAGGAGCAATACCCACTCTCCTGGCTACAAACTTCACAACTTCTGGCTGGTAAAGTAAATGATCTAATTGTCACACAGGTTGCCTGAAAAAATATTGCATCAAAATATTGAAGCATCATCAATGTAGAGGAGGGCAGGCCGGTGCAGAAGTGACAGGTACTAAGGACAGAGCTGTATGGAAGGCGTATTTAAGATGAGGCAGAAGGAGTACTGGATAATTCTCACATTGAGCCATTATCCAATTTGCTAATATTGATCAATTAGGGAGTTTGACACCATGCTTTGTTACTAAGAACCAGTAGAACAGCAACAGAGTAACTTACCAAATGTAAGGAGCCTACAGGGACAAATCAGGGTGTATAACTTTAGCCACACATAATGTGTAAGTCGAAAATCCTGTCCTAGAAAATAACATCCTGTTCATGAAGTAAAGGCAGAAACGCAATATTAGAAACCCGCCTAAGTAAAGCCAGTTAAGAGAGCTAGACCTCTGCAGTAGTGTTAACTGCTAAGTTTGATGGTTTAACTCAGTTCTGTATCTACTACAGAAAATTCAACACAGTAACAATGGCAGATTTCTACCGACTGGGAAGATTGACAGTGTCAGATTTTCTACCAAAACAGACCAATTAAAAGGGTACTCTCAAGTTTATTTAACACCAGAACTAAAGTTATGTTTAATAAGCATGCTGAGTGATGCTACTCAGATTAATAAAATATCCCAGCAACTTTCCAAAAGCTAATAAACCAACTGGTAGCCAGTGTTCCTGATTGTGTGGTTTATCTTGATGATATACCAGTACATTTGAGAGGATTATTTGGAACAATTAGAAACTGTGTTTAGGAAATGATAGTCGGCTGATTTGGTGATAGCTCTTGCCAAAATTAAAGTTGTACTCTCACAAGGAAGCTGCCAAGGCCATGTGGTATGGCAAAGGCTGGGCTGCCATGAACAGTAAATGCATTAGTGGAGTTCCCTGCTCTTACATCTGAACAGAAAGTGATGAACATTTTTGGAGATGTGTGGTTTTAGTGAAGGTTTGTATCAAACGTCTGAGTTACAGCTTCTCCACTGATCCACTTGCTTCAAAAGAATGCCAAAGTGTGCTTAGGGAAGTACCATTTTGTTCTATGCACTAGTGAATGCTGCATCAAATTTCACTGAACCCTTCAAAGTAGCAATTTGTACTAATAATTTGGAAATGAGCGCAAGAAGATGTATTGAGCATAAAGAAACCAATAGGATACTTATCCAGAAAAAATGACACCAAGAGAGAAGAAACAACTAACCCAACCACCCCATGGCTCAACACTTCAACTCCCCCTCCCACTCCACCAAGGACATGCAGGTCCTTGGATTCCTCCATCGTCAGACCATAGCAACATGACGGCTGGAGGAAGAGCCGCCTCATCTTCCGCCTAGGAACCATCCAACCACAAGAGATGAACTCAGATTTCTCCAGTTTCCTCATTCCCCTCCCCCCCCCCCCCCACCTTGTCTCAGTCCCAACCCTCGAACTCAGCACCACCTTCCTAACCTGCAATATTCTTCTTGACCTCTCTGCCCCCACCCCCCACTCCAGCCTATCACCCTCACCTTAACCTCCTTCCACCTATCGCATATCCAACGCCCCTCCCCCAAGTCCTTTCTCCTTACATTTTATCTTAGCCTGCATGGCACACTTTCCTCATTCCTGAAGAAGGGCTCATGCCCGAAACGTCGATTTTCCTGTTCCTTGGATGCTGCCTGACCTGCTGCGCTTTTCCAGCAACACATTTTCAGCTCTGATCTCCAGCATCTGCAGTCCTCACTTTCTCCCAATGGGAAAAGAAAGTCAGGCCTTCTTTTTTTAAGAGCTACTTGCTCTTAAACATTTGAAGTATGCATGTATCATGGCTAGAGAGAGACATCGATATATATTTCATAACATGCTTTGTGGAAAACAAAGAAATGGAGTTTATTAATTCAACCTCACATTTCAGGCAAAAACAATGTGACCGCTTCATGCTTCATCAAGTATTTAACCTTATTTGAGTTACAATAGTATTACATAGTTATATGAAAATAGAAAATGTGAACGTGTCTTAGTTTAAAAAAAATCTTTGTTCTGTTCACACTTTACAAATAAATACATCTAGAAAGTGTTTTGTTATTCCAAGGGTGGAACTGTTACAAAAGTGCTTTATATTTAATATTGTTAAGATAATTGAAATTTTGAAGGACTATGGAAAAGGAATTTATTTCAAGTTCTCAGTATATAACTGCAGTTATTTGATTTGATTTATTTATTGTCACATGAACCAAAGTACAGTGAAAAGCTTTGTTTGCAAGCAGTAGAGGTAGATCATAGTAAGCAAGGACGTACAGATCATAGGGTGAAAAATAAACTTAGAGGCATCCAGGTTATGTTGTACATTGGACAAGATCAATGTTAGTAGGATCAGCATAATTTGAAGTCAGAGAGTCCATTCATCAGTCTAATAACAGCCAGGAAGAAGCAGTTCCTGATCCTGCTTGTGCATATGTTCAAGCTAATGTCTGAGAGAAGAGGTAGCAGGAGAGCATTACGGGTCTTTGATGATGTTGGTAGCCTTTCCGCAGCAGCAGGCCGTGTAAGTGGAGTCCATGGATGGAGGTTTGGCTTCGTGATAGTCTGGGCTGTGCACAACACCTTCTGTAGTTTCTTATGGCCCTGGGCAGAGCAGTTGCCATTCCAGGCCATTATGCACCTGAATAGAATGCTTTCAATGGTGCATCTGTAAAAGTTGGTAAGGGTCCTTGTGGGCATGCCAAATTTCCTGAGTCGCTTGAAGAAGAAGAGGAGTTGTTGTGCCTTCTTGACCATCACATCTACATGGGAAGTCCAGGACAGATTGTCAGTTATCGTCAGCCCGAGGTACTTGCTCCCAACCCTCTCAACCTTCACTCCGTTGATGTAAATGGGGGCATGTTCTCCTTCTTTCTTTCTGAAGTTAATGATCAGTTCTTTAGTTTTGCCAATGTTGAGAAAGACGCTGTTCTCATTGCACTACGTCACCAAACCTCTATCACCTTTTTGTATTCTAAATCAATGTTGTTAGATATATGTCTTACCAAGGTGGCATCGTCAGCAAACTTGTAGATGGCATTTGTTTGGAATTTGGCTACACAGTTGTGGGTGTACAGGGAGTACAGTTGGGGGGTGAGGACACATCCTTGGGGGGCTCCAATGTTGAAGATTATCATGGAGGAGGTGCAGTTGTCTATCTTCACTGATTGCAGTCTGTGGGTCAAGAAGCTGAGTGTAGATTTATTTCAACAAAGGTGATTGAAATTTCACTGTGGTGATTGCATTTTTTTGACCAGCCTTCCTAGAAATCACATTTCTAGTGATAACCACTTGCTGCCATCCCTGCTGGAGAAAGGTCAAAGTTTTTTTTATGGAACCTCGGGAGAGAACTCACGCTCCTCCTAACCCACAGGAAGTACTTAAAGAGCCAGTTACCTCTAATGCTGAGAAAATCTGTACAGCCCCCGCTAATTCAAACTGATATCCTATTTACTCTGTACTAGCATCTACATGTTTTTTTAACAGCCTAAAGGCACCACTAAGCAGATATTCAATGTGAATGTGGAAAACGTATAACATTAATGAATCACTCAGGCGCACACCCAACTGCTTCCAGTCTGTGCCTACACTGTGATTCACTTAGTGAGGGGTAGGTGCTAAATGGGTTTCCCCCAGCAGTCCGTCATTTTTCCACAATGCAGGATAGGCTGGCTGAAGACTGCGATCAGTCAGTAGGTGAAGCTGGTTGAGGCAGGGGTGGGAATAGTAGATTAGTAGAACTCAATGGGTTGGAGAAAGGGGTGAACAGGATCAAGCTGGCATGGTACTTTGCTCCTGTTTACTTAATGTAATGTTGGCAAAATGCTGTATCCTTGGGGGTTGGACTTTTGTAAGCTGAGTTTAGCATCCAATGAAATATCATGAACTAAAATAAATAGAGACATACAAGATAATCAGAAGGCTAGATAGGGTGGACAGGGAGAGCCTTTTTCCAAGTATGGGGACGGCAAACACAGGGGGACACAACTTTAAAGTGAGGGGAGGTAGGTATAAGACAGATGTCAGAGATAGTTTCCTTACTCAGAGAGTAGTAAGGGTATGGAATGCTTTGCCTGCAACGGTAGTAGATTCGCCAAGTTTAAGTGCATTTAAGTTGTCATTGGACAGGCATATGGACGTATATGGAATAGTGTTGGTGGGATGGGCTTCAGATTAGTATGACAGGGTGGCGCAACATCGAGGGCCGAAGGGCCTGTACTGCGTTGTAATGATCTATGTTCTATAAAATTGAAATAAAGACACTAATATTTATGAGGAGACAGCAAGGTGTGCAGGGGAAGCCAAAATCAGCTGAAGGACCTGGCAAGGCAATATACATAGAGGTCCTGCCAATATCAATAGGAAGGCTAAGAAAAGGGCAAAGGCCTGGAGTGAAGTGGGATTGTGGGGGTAAGATGAGCAGCCTGGAAACCATATGAGTCCAAAGGGAAACCGTCACCAAGTCACGCTTTATTTACACATATATGGTACATGACATGAACCCAACTAGCTCAGAGCCAGCTCTCAAAGTGAGCAGAACTTGTGACATTCCTATTTAAATCTGCTAGCCAGGGCTCCCTGATTGGACCAGATTAACAGCCCTAACCAGGGAACTCATATTCTATGAGGTCCACATGGTTGACCTTGTTCCAATCACTACAACTTCCTTGAGGATCTGGCATCAACATTCCTACATGGTTTTGTTAAGTGTGCCCTTTACCATCTATACAACTGGACTGCCTGATTTAAATATGTTAATAAGCAGCTCATCTCTCCATGCTGGCGCACTTGGATGCCTTGATATCAGCTGTCACTTTGAGAGGCATCTTGGTATCATATGAGGAGAGCACGTGAGCACTTAGTTAGTTTGCCTTACTGACAATGAAAGCAAAAAAAAAAACAGAGCCTTGATTTTCATAGTTGGTAGGTCTTCAGAACCATTTAGCAATATCTGGTAAAGCTCAATTCTGGAAATTCTGCAACCATTCCTGGGAGCCTCCAAATTTCCTCATTGCAGGAAAAGGTTAAAGGTAACAAGACCCGACCCAAATTCTAAACATGACCAGTTCCACTCCAGGGCTGAGTATCTCTTAGTTGCTTGAAAGTTTTGTATACTCTGACCAACATCTGTCTGATTCATAGCATGTGGCCCCTCAGAGGACTCATGAACATTACCTGGATTCAGGAATCTTTAGAAAAAGTAAATTCAAAAGCTGTTACACAAGCCTTCATGCTTTCTCCATGCCAACTGATGTCAACTCATGTCTCCCATGCTATCTCATGGCCTTTCTCTGTCCATTCACCTAGTATGCATTGTGTACAGAACTAATGAAATTCAATAATATTATTGGCATGTTTGAAACTGCTTACTAACTGCAGTCATCCATAATCCTTGGCAAAATCAAAACTGCCATTCCTGAAGCCCATCAAACATGTTAATCAAGTACAGCATTAAAAAAATCGACAAGAGAAGCTTTAAAAATATTCCACCTATCAATTTTGTGGAAATAATGCTAAGGCATTGACAAAATAGATCACAAATAAATTACATTACTTCATAACAATGTTAATTAAGAGAACTCTCTTCAGAAGTATAAAGAGGTGTCTCAGAGAGTTAATGTATTTAAGTGTATGAACTTTCATACAAAAAGGCAGTATTCCAGGTGGTATCATCAATCTCCCATAAATCTCTGGAAGTCTCTTGTCCCCAATCCCTTTATAGTAAAAGCTACCAAAACATTTGTTTTCTTAGTGACTTACTGTGTCTGCATTTGAACATTCTGTGATTTTTGTTATTCATTCAAAGGACAATAGACAATGGACAACAGATAATAGGTGCAGGAGTAGGCCATTCTGCCCTTTGAGCCTGTACCACCATTCAATATGATCATGGGTGATCATCCTCAATCAGTATCCTGTTCCTGCCTTATCTCCATAACCCTTAATTCCACTATCCTTGAGAGCTCTATCCAACTCTTTCTTAAACGAATCCAGAGACTGGGCCTCCACTGCCTTCTGGGGCAGAGCATTCCACACACCCATCACTCTCTGGGTGAAGAAGTTTCTCCTCATCTCTGTCCTAAATGGCCTACCCCTTATTTTTAAGCTGTGTCCTCTGGTTCGGGACTCACCCATCAGTGGAAACATGTTTCCTGCCTCCAGATGTGGCTATCATTGGCCAGCTCAGAATTTATTACCCATCCCTAATTGCTCAGAGGATAGTTAAGAGTCAACCACATTGCTGTGGCTCTGGAATCACAGGTAGGCCAAATCAGGTAAGGATGGGAGTTTCTGTAAAAAATGGACATTGGTGAACCAGATGGGTTTATCCTGATAGACAATGATATCATGGTTGTCATCAGGCTCCTAATTCCAGATATCTGTTGAATTCAAATTCTGCCACCCGCTATGGCAGGATTTAAAGCTCAGAATATTAATGGGATCTCTGGATTAATAGGCTAGCGATAATACCATTATGCCATCACCTTCCCTATATGTACAAGAACAGCCAATTTCATCTCTTTCACCATTTAGAAATATTTTTAGAGTCCAGAACCAAGGGTCACAGTCGAAAGATCAGGGGTAGGCCTTTTAGGGCGAGATAAGAAGGATTTTCTTTATCCAGAGTGCAGTGAGCTATAGAATTCACTGCCATGGGAATCTGTTCAAATCAAAACATTGAAGATTTTCAAGAAAGATATAAGTAAGAGTAAAAGAGCTGGTCTTCAGAATATGGATTAAACATTTTTTTAATGTATATTAATGATCAATGAAAATGGTCTCCACCATTTATCCAGTATAAGATAAGCAGCAATAGTTTAAATCCTGGGAACTGCACTTCCGTTAGTCATCGGTGCAATTTCAATGGTACATCATTAGTCATTGGTGGAGTCAAAGTTGCCGCCATTTTTGCTTTCCTGCTGAGAATGTCTACCATACTTTCAGCTTTCCTCCATGGTCAACTCTCAGTTTCCCTTCTTCACTTGCTCACAGGTGGTCTTTTGCTTTTATAGAGTCATAGAATCATGGCAACAAACCCTTCAATCCAACTCAACTGTGCCAACCAGCCATCCCAATCTGACCTAGTCCTATTGTTAGCATTTGTCCCATATCCCTTTCAGGTCTTCCTATTCATATGCCCATCCAGTTGCCTTTTAAATGTTGTAATTGTATCAGCCTCCACCATCTCCTCTGCCAACTCTCTCTGTGTGAAAAAGTTACCCCTTAGGTCCCTTTGATATCTTTCCCCTCTCACCATAAACCTATGCCCTCTAGTTTTGGACTCTCCCATCCTAGGAAAAAGATCTTGGCTATTCACTCTATCCATGTCTCTAATGATTTTATAAACCTCTATTAGGTCACACCTTACACTGTGACACTCCAGAAAAAAACATCCTAGCCTATTCAGCCTCTCCGTATAACTCAAACTTTCCAGTCCCGATAACATCTTTGTAAATCTTTTCTGCACTCTCTCAAGTTTGATAACATCTTTTCTATAGAATGGAGACCTGAATTGTATGCAATATTTAAATGCGGTCCCATCATTGTCCTGTCCAGCCGCAATACAATGTTCCAACACCTTTACTCAGCGTTCTGACCAATGAAAGCAAGTGTGCCAAATGCCTTCTTCACCATCCTCTCTTCCTGCGACTCTTATTTCTCGCATACTATGCATCTTTAGCCCAAACTCTCTTTGTTCAGCAACACTTTCCAGGGCTTTACCATTAACTGTATAAGTCTTGCCCTCATTTGCCTTACTAAAAAGCAACACCTTACATTAATCTAAATTAAACTTCATCTGCCAATCCTCAGACCATTGGCCCATTTGATCAAGGTCCTATTGTACTTTGAGATAATCTGCTTCATTATCCACTATTTTAATGTCATCTGCAAACTTACTAACCATACCTCCTATGTTCATTTCCAAATCGTTCATATAAATAATGAAACGCAGTGAACCCAGCACTGATCCTTGTGGCACCCGCTGGTCACAGGCCTCCAGTCTGAAAAGTATTCCTCTACCACCACCCTCTGTCTGGAATCTTCAAGTCAATTTCGTATCCAATTGACTAGCTCCTCCTGGATCCCATGTGATGTAACCTTACTAACCAGTCTTTCATGCGGATCCTTGCCAAATGCTTTGCTGAAGTCCATATCAACAATATCTACTGCTCTGCATTCATCAGTCTTGATTGTCACCTCTTCAAAAAACTCAATCATGTTAGTGAGACATGGTTTCCCACACACAATACCATGTTGACCATTCCTGATCAGTCCTTACCTTTCCAAATGCATGTAAATTCTGCCCCTCAGAGTCCTCTCCAACAACTTAAGACTAATGTAAGACTCACTGGTCTATAGTTCCCTGGGTTTTCCTTATAGCCTTTTGTAATTAGTGGCACCACTTTAGGCACCTATAGTCTTCAAGTTCCTCACCCATGTTTGTTGATGATACAAATATATCAGCAAGGGGCCTAACAATCTCTTTTCTAGCCTCCCACCAAGTTCTGGGATAAACCTGATCAGGTCCTGGATATTTACCTATCTCTATCTATCTCCTCTTCTATAATTGGAACTCTTTTCAAGACACGAATGTTTATTTTCCCAAGTTCCCTAGCTTCCCTAGCTTCCCTACTGACACAAAAAATTCATTTAGTATCTAACTGATCTCATTTGGTCCCACACATAGATGGCCACATTGATCTTTAAGGAGCCCTATTCTCTCCCTAGTTACTCTTTTGCCGTGAATGTGCTTACAGAATCTCTTTGGATTCTCCTTAACTCTATCAAAGCTGTCTCATCTCCCCTTATTGCCATCCTGATTTCCCTCTTAACTACTGTCATTATACACCTCAAGGGATTCATTCGATCCCAGCTGTCTATACCTACTATATGCTTCCTTCTTTTTCTTGACCAGAGCCTCAATTTCTCTAGTCATCTAGCATTTCCTATACCTATCAGCATTGCCCTTCACACTGACAGGAATGTACTGTCTCTGAACTTCTGTTATCTCATTTTTAAAGGCCTCCTAACTATCTCTTTACCTGCCAATAGCCTCCCTCAATCAACCTTTGAAAGTTCCTGTCTCCATTGGCCTTAATCTAATTTTGAACTTTCTCCTCTAGCAGCTGCCAGCTTAAAAACACAAAGGTGGGAATTTCACCTTTGTCAGGTAACTACAGTGCCATTTGTAAATGTCACATGATTGAATATTATAATGCCTCAAAATCTAGTCTCCACACATGATTGCTCTTCCAGCATTGTCATAAGTGCCTCATGACACATTTCTCATCGCTGATGTTGATTTTAAAAAAAGTGAGGCCAGCAGGTCATTTGTGAAATAATCATTGGCACGTTCATAGTTAAATAGTTGTCATTTTGAAACTGTCTTGTAAATTGATTGCAGCTAGTTAAAGTGGTTCCTTCAGTTTTACTTCTTGTGGTGCTCTTAATGAGCTCTGTAGGACTGTAAAATCAAGTCATGCTTCCACAAATGGTTGCAATGAAGGAACCAATGACATATGGAACCAATTAGCATCACAAAAATTTCATGCTTGAGATATTTTATATTTAAGATGCCCTGAATTAAGGCACGCTAGATATAAATTACTTAATTACA
Source organism: Chiloscyllium plagiosum (assembly GCF_037043375.1). NCBI lineage: Eukaryota > Metazoa > Chordata > Chondrichthyes > Orectolobiformes > Hemiscylliidae > Chiloscyllium > Chiloscyllium plagiosum. The sequence goes on from NW_028270141.1 coordinate 100,515,721, forward strand.
GCATTTGTTACAATGTAATTACTTAGCTAATTCAGTAAATGGTTTTATTTACTAAACTGTCATTTAAGACATGCATGCACTTCTAATAGAGCTGTCAAGTCTGGAAAACGTGAGGAGAGGCATTTATGATTACCGATTAAGGTCCAGATAGAAATATATTTAAAGATAACCAGCTGTCTTTATTTTTAAAAGCAGTATGCATCAAAATAGTCAGTTTTAAATCAAGTAAGCAATTGTCACTGTGACTCATGCCTTACAAACATATATTGATGCTTTTATGTAGTTCGGGATCCCTACATTCATTCTATGAATAAGGTATGGAGACATTTACATCACACTAATTATAAGAAAACATGAGACAGAAAAAGGTTATTGGACAATGAATCCTCCATATTTGACCTGATACAAAATGGCCACGTCTGCGCCAATCAACTGAGACCAGATAACCTCCACCGGAAAGGTTTTGTGAATCTGTGAAAGTTGTGAACTTTGAACTGTGAATTTATGAAAGATTCTGTATTTCCACACAAGGTTCCTTAGCTCTGTAACTTGACATATCTCCTAATCTCCTAATTCCAGAAAGCATTTGATATGGTGTCACATCAAAAGTTATTTCAGAAAATAAAAGCTTGTGGTGTAATGGATAATTTATGAGCATGGGTATAATATTGGTTGGCTGGCAGAAAGGCTGGATATCATGGACAAAACCAACGTCATCAATAAAATTCCATGCAAGGACTGCCAGAAACACTACGTAGGACAAACAGGAAGAAAGTCAGCCACCAGGATACATGAACACCAGCTAGCCACAAAAAGACATGACCCCCTCTCCCTCATAGCCCTACACACGGATGAAAAAAACCATCTTTTCGACTGGGACAACACATCTATCCTGGGACAGGCTAAGCAAAGACATGCCAGAGAATTCCTAGAGGCCTGGCACTCCAACCACAACGCCATAAACAAGCACATAGATTTAGATGCCGTCTATCAACCCCTCAGAAAACAAACAGGAAATGACATCACCGCAAACCCCAGGAACCCCATCCAGGAGAAAGATATAAATAGAAAGCAGGAGACAACAGCTTCGCTTCACTTGGAGGTCGCCACTGATGATGTTACCCAGCCAGATAATGAAACGTCTGGGTATCAAACCGACAGCTCAGCGAGCAAACCTACACCCTAAACCTCAACCTGAGCTACAAACCTTCACAAACCTTGCGATTCAGGATAGGGATTGTTCATGGATTCTTCCATTCACCTATTAGTTGCTTAATCATCTAGAAGTAGCTCTATAATGTTATAATTGCTCACGACTGGATGTGACTGTGGTGTAGAGATTTGATCAGCTGTATAGGTTGTGAGACAACTTAGCTCTCACTATTGTATACTGCATAAATGCCTGAAGTCCAGTGTTATAGCTGCACTAGTTTGGCATCTCAATTTTAAAAATGCCTAGTGCTCCTCCGGGCATGTTTTTCTATAATCCTCACTGAACTAAGGTTGGTCCATCGATTTCATGGCAATGGGAAAGTGAGGATTATAGTAGACCATGAGGCTGCAGATCATACTCAAGCACAATACTGTACCTGGTGGTGGGTCACAACGCCTCATGGATACTCAGTTTGGAGCTACAAGATTTGTTTCAAATGTAAAGATGGGAACTCTATCTGAATTCTCATGGACAGATGAATTTGTAACAGCAAGCTTGATGAGTTTGATATCAAATAGACTTTTCTTTGGTTTTGGACCCTTCATCATCTGAAGCTGACTCAGACTGGTAAATATGATCTTCAGGACTCAGTCAGCTCAATCAGTTGTGTAAGTACCTATGTAATTTTGATGACAGACATTAATCTCTCCAGTGAGACGACTGTGCCTTGAGTGGAATTCCATATTGAGAAGCACTGGTGATTATCAATCGAGAAGGCCGGTAATCAGCAAAAATGCTCCAAGTCCATGTTTATTTGATATCATGAGAATGCATGGAATCCAGACTCAATGCTAGTGACTTCCAGAGTCAAAACCTTTCAAACATGTGCCAGTACCTCTGTTTTGTGAGAACTGTTGGTGGGTCAAGATCTAGTCAGGAATACGATGGAAGAATCATATACATTTGCTGGCAGACTGTGTGCATGACTATTGCCTGACTAGTCTATAGATAGATTTCCTAATTCTGGCACAACTCAAAGTCGTCAGTAAAGGCCATTTTACAGATAAGACCAAAAGACAATAAGCTGTAGGAGCAGAGTGGAGTCAGTCAGCTCATCAATCTGTTCTGTCATTCAATTTGACCATGGTTGTGTCCTTAGCCTGAGGATATTCCCTCTGGTCCTAGACTCTCCTACAAGGGGAAACAACATACCTGCATCTGTCCTATCAAGTTCCCTAAGAATTTTGAGTGTTTCAATAAGGTCACCTGTAATTCTTCTAAGCTCTAACAATTACAGGTTCAATGTACTCAACCTATCCTCATAAAACTGTCCCTCCATATCTGGTACCAACCTTGTCTCCTCTGGACAGTCTCCTTTCATTATATAAAGGGACCAAACTTATTTGCAGCAACCCATCTGTGGTCTGACTTTTAGCAAGTCGTTTTTTTTCCTCAATCCTTTTTGAAATAAAGGCCAACATTCCATTTGCTTTCTTTATTATCTACTGAACTTGAATGTTAGTTTTTGTGAAATGCTTTCAAAGTCCTTCAAATCTCTCTAAGCTGTAGCTTTCTGCAGTCTTCTTACTTTAATAGTATTCATCTCCACGAGTAATCCTGCCAATGTGCATAACCTCACATTTTCCCACATTATATTCCATTTAGTGAGCTTTTGCCAAAACTGTCTAAGACCCTCTGCAGACTCTGTCATTCTTATCAGTTGCCTTCCTATTTATTTTTATGTCAACTGCAAACTTGGTTGTAGCAATGATTTTTATCCAAATCATTAATACAGTATACACTCGTGTAAAAGTTGATCTTGTGTAAATATCGACCCCTTATTTTTGGCGAAAAAAATCTCGTATTTTCCATATACCTAATGTAAAAGTTGACTCTACTATATCGCATTATAAACCTCTTACAAAGGAAGCTGCGCATTCCCATTAACCGACTTAAACAAAATCGCATTCATTCATTCATACCGGTAACTCTACTCATTGCTCTTTGTTTACTATATTGCATCGCCATTCATTCATTCATTCATAACTCTACTTAACTCTCTTGCTTTACTACAGCATATTTTGATTGATTCATACATTCAGATGGGTACTAAGTCTATCAGAACTTATCGCACTTTGTTCAGTATACATCTAAATGTTAATATCGCTAAAAAGCAAATCATTTTAATTGTGCCATTATATCTGAATAAAAGTGAGATATATTAGCTACATATATCTTTAATTCATTGACAAATTTGTTAATGTTGCTGAGGTACACTATAAATGAGAGTAACTAGGGAAATGGAAGAATTTGGTGGGAAAGTTCAAGATGCTTACACATTCAGAATTTAATAAATGTTTCATTTTCAGTGTGCCATTAAACCAGGACATAACAATGTTGAACAGTGTAATTTTGCAGGATTTCAATGAATCTTTGACATGTTAAATTTTTGTATCGATATGTATAAATAAAATTTACTACCAGTAATTCATTCTTGTTTCTCTTGCTTTTATCTGGTAGCTACCTTTACCATAATTCATTATTTTTCTTCTTTACCCAGGATTAGTTGTGCAATCAAATCGACTTCTACTAATAATACCATATTTTGAATTGCAGCATGAATTCCAGCCCCTCAAAACTAGTGCCCGTGTATTAGTCCCCCCTATAAATTGAAGCTTTAAAAATAGTCTAACAACTTCAACTTTATATGAGCATATATGGTATATATTCAAAATATTGTGGCTCCAGCACTGATCCCTTTGGTATGCCGCTAGTTATAGATTACCAACAAAAAATGTCCATTATCTCAATTCTCTGTTTTGTATTAGTTAGCTAACAATGCTAAAATACCATCTTCAACACTATGAATTATCTTATAAAGTAGCCTAATATGCAGTATTAAATGTCTCCTAAATATCCAAAATATTACATCCAATGCTTTCCATTTATCTCACCTGCTTATTACCTCCTCAAAGAATTTTAATAAATTTATCAGACATACTTTCACTTCCATAAAGTCATTATGGCTCTGTTTGATCATATTATGCATTTAAAATGTTCGGCAATTGCATCTTTTATAATAGATGCTAACATTATTCCTGAAAATAGATATTAAGCTGCCTGTTTTTGTCTCCTTCCCCTCTTAAGTAAAAAGATGTTGCAAGGGATGTTCTCCAAAACCTTGGACTTTTCCAGAACTAAGCATTCTTAGAAATTACTACCAGCATCCACTATCTATGTAGCTACATTTTTTAACATCCTAGAGTGCATCTCATCGGTTCCAGGGGACCTATCAGTCTTTAATTCTATTAGTTTCCCTACATTATTTCTCTATGGATAGTTCTATTTATCTTATCTTCTCTTTTTGCCCTTTAGTCGTTTAGTATGCTATTAATGTAATCTCCTGTTATAATTGATAGGAAGTATTTATTGAACTCCTTAACCATTCCCCGATTCCCATTTATTATACCCCAGCCTTGTTCTCTAATGGGCCAATGTTCTCTTTTACCTCTCTCCTCCTATTTATATATTTAAAATTGTTCTTTATATTTGTTTTGATATTACATGCAAGTTTATCTTTAAAGTTTGATTTCGCCTTCTTTATTATTTTGTTAGTTCTGAAATGTTTCCAATCCTCTGACTTACCATTAATCTTAATTGTATGCTTCTTCTTTCATTTTGATGTTACCTTTAACGTCCTTCGTTAAGCATGGCTGGTTTATTCACTTCCTGGAATCTTTCTTTCTCATTGGGATATATCTTTGCTATGAGCTATGAACTATTTTCTTAAAAGTCTGCCAAATATCCAGAAACCATGCTTGCTGCTGAACTCCTTTCCTAATCCACTCCAGTTTGCCTTGCCCATATTCTTTTGTAATTACCATTTTTTTCAGCTTAGCACAGCTGTTTCTGCCCTACATTTCTCCGTAGGTTCACGAGGTCAATTCCCGGAATGGCGGGACTACCTTACACTGAAAGACTGGAGCGACTGGGCTTGTATACCCTTGAGTTTAGAAGACTGAGAGGGGATCTGATTGAGACATATAAGATTATTAAAGGATTGGACACTCTGGAGGCAGGAAACATGTTTCCGCTGATGGGTGAGTGCCGAACCAGAGGACACAGCTTAAAAATACGGGGTAGACCATTTAGGACAGAGATGAGGAGAAACTCCTTCACCCTGATAGTGGTGGCTGTGTGGAATGCTCTGCCCCAGAGGGCAGTGGAGGCCCAGTCTCTGGATTCATTTAAGAAAGAGTTGGATAGAGCTCTCAAGGATAGTGGAATCAAGGGTTATGGAGATAAGGCAAGAACAGGATACTGATTAAGGATGATCATCATATTGAATGGTGGTGCAGGCTTGAAGGGCAGAATGGTCTACTCCTGCACCTATTGTCTATTGTCTATTGTCTATTGTCTAAAACTCAACGCCTAATTCTAGCATTTTATGGTCACGGCTTCCAAGGGCGGTCTTTTACTCTCTCTGATATCATTTATTAATTATACCTCACGACATATCACCCAGATCCAAAACTTCCTGCGTAGATCTACAAATATTGTTCTAAGAAACTGAAGTGATTTACTTCCTTTTATCATGCCTTCATTATCTCCTGATTTATTCTCTGCCCCATCAAAGAACTACTGTTAGATGGCCTTCAGTCCAGATTATTCCTTCCAGTGTCTTCCTCCTTTTTTTATTTCTCACTTCCAACCATATGGATTTTACATCTTTCAATTTAAGATCATTTCTTGTCATCATACTTGTTCCATCCTGTGTGACATTTTGAAAAGCCCCATAGCCCTGAATATTTAGCTCGCAGTTTTGATCCCCTTGTAACCATGTCTCCTTAATGGGTACAAGATCATTTCCATTGACTTGTATTTTTTGTCTTTAATGCATTTCATTTGTTCAGAATGCCGCTCACATTCAAGCAAAGAACCAACAATTTTGCCTTTTTACTATTTTTTTTCTCCTTGTTTTAACATATTTGCAGCTGTTTTTCAATTTTTGTACACTCTGTACACTCCACACTATGTATAGTTATCCAACTTATAAAGTTGTCCAACTCTGAAGTGAAGTCCATTCTATCCATGCCAACCTTTGAGCCGTACACTTAGCTCCTAAACTTATAAAACCAGACTGATGGTGTGGTAGGTGTTTGGTTTGGTCAATGCCAGGTAAATTTATTCTTATTATTGTTTGCAAAAGCTTTATATAGCTAAATGGTTTACTCAGAATTTCAGAGGACAGTTAAAAGTCAAACAAGCTACTTTGAGTCTGGATTCAGACACACTCAGAATAGGAAAATAATTTCTTCCCTAAAAGATAACTCTGATTCAGGTGGGCTTTTATGACAACACAATAGTTTCTTGGTCAGTTTTATGGATAGCCCCATTCTCTATATAGTTAATTAGCTGAATTTGAATTCCCCACTTCCCTTGGCAGGACTTAAACTCAATTTAAACTCAACTCAAATCTAGTTTGCATGAATTACCCATCCAACACCATAACCATAACACTCTCACATCAACTTGTCAATGATATGCTTGGATCTGAATTCCATTAAATCACAAGAATAAAATAAGGCACTTTCAAGATCCAGGCCATCTCTTAGAACTTTACAGCAAATTGAGTAATCTGACCTATAGTTACGTGTACGTTAATGTAAGGAACACAGTAGCCAAATTTGTACATAGTTAGTTCTGACAAACAGCACTGAAATAAAAGACCAGTTAACTTGTTTCTGTGATTCCACTTCAGGTTAGCTATTGGTCAGAACATCAGAGACAACTCCAATGTTTCACTTCAAACTGATGCCTTGTATTGTTTATATTAATCAAAGAAGGCAGACAGGGGCTTTGCTTAACATTTGAAAGACTGCACCTTCAGCAATGCATCTTTGTCAACAGTACTGCTCTGAGGCACCAAGCTTGTTTATCTGCTTAAGTCTCAAGTGTAGTTTGGATCCAGAATCTTCTGACTCAGAGGCATATGTGCGGTCACAAAATAAAACCTGATTGTTAAATGAATTTGTTGAACTATTTTTAATTTTGAAATAGAAGCTTTTCACTGCTGAAATTTGACATTGAATGTACATAATGTTCATGTTGCTACCATTTAATGATGTTGTTCCAAATTGTGATTGAGAAATTTCCCCATTCATGACTCATATTTCCAGGCTGAGTATCACAATGTTGATTTTATCAACCAGTTTTATGTCAATGTGGTGTCGATTATGTTGAAATATGTAAATGCAATTATGTATGTTTTGACTTCAAAGCACTACAGAAATCAATGAACCTACAATGCATAGATTTTGAAAGAACGTATGTAGATCAAGATTAATATGAACATCATGACAAAAATCAAAATTCTTAACTTTGGGAAGTATGATGCATTAATGCAGCCCATAACAACAAGCTGCATTTATGTAATGTCTTTATCATAGAAATGATTTCCATAGTTCTTCACAGAAGTATCATCCAATAATGTTTGGCACTGAACCAGAAAGGAAGCTATTAGGACAGGAAATCAAAGCTTGCTGATAGATGTAGGCTTTCAGGAGGTGAAGAGGTATAAGGGTTGAGGGAGGGAATTCCAGAACAGAGGGTCTAAATGACCAAAGGCATTGTTGTCAATAGAGGGACAAAGAAATTAGGGATGTGGATGATGCCAGAACTGGAGGGATTTAGTGTCCTCAGGGGATTCTGGGGTTGAATGATGTTGTAAAGATAGAAAAGGTTAAGATCATTGATGGTGATAAATAGAAATTTTAACTTTTAAACAATGGTTGTAGGACAGTAAGGACAGAAGTTATGACTGAATGGGACTTGTGCAAGCTAGTCATTACCAAATGTGCTCTGTTGGTATGTGCTTAATTTAAATGCACAAAGCTACACACAGAAATATTAGAAATACACAAAACTGTAGGTGATGGATCTTGTCATTTAGCCACACAATGTACAGTTATGGAATAGCTTCCATCGATAAAATGTCATTGCTTTTCATATAGGTCATCATATGTAGATAAAGTTAAAAATCACAGAACACTAAATTATAGTCCAACAGTTTTATTTAGAAGTACTATCTTTCAGAGCACTGCTGTGGAGCAGGATCATAAGACACAGAATTCATAGTAAAAGATCACAGTCATGCATGGAACTGATACAATATAACTTTTCCATAATGTTACCGATACCACCACTTAAAATCTCTTACTACATTAAATATATCATTTAGACTGTACCTGCCGAGCACCTTTGGGTTCACTGAGAAAGTGCAGAGACAAACAGATAAAAAGAAAGCACTTAATACCAAGAGAGAGAATGAGATTGAGAAAATATCTGTGACAGTCATAGAGTCATAGAAATGTACAGCATGGAAACAGACCCTTTGGTCCAACCCGTCCATGCTGACCAGATATCCCAATCCAATCTAGTCCCACCTGCCAGCACCTGGCCCATATCCCTCCAAACCCTTCCTATTCATATACCCATCCAAATGTCTCTTAAATGTTGCAATTGTACTAACCTCCACCAAATCCTCTGGCAGCTCATTCCATACAAGTACCACCCTCTGCGTGAAAAAGTTGCCCCTTAGGTCTCTTTTATATCTTTCCCCTCTCACCCTAAACCTATGCACTCTAGTTCTGGAGTCCCTGACCCCAGGGAAAAGACTTTGTCTATTTATCCTATCCATGCCCCTCATAATTTTGTAAATCTCTATAAGGTCACCTCTCAGCCTCCGACGCTCCAGGGAAAACAGACCCAGCATGTTCAGCCTCTCCCTGTAGCTCAGATCCTCCAATCCTTGTAAATCTTTTCTGAACCCTTTCAAGTTTCACAACATCTTTCCAATAGGAAGGAGACCAGGATTACATGCAATATTCCAACAGTGGCTGAACCAATGTCCTGTACAGCCACAACATGACCTTCCAACTCCTGTACTCAATACTCTGACCAATAAAGGAAAGCATACCAAACGCCTTCTTCACTATCCTATCTATCTGTGACTCCACTTTCAAGGAGCTATGAACCTGCACTCCAAGATCTCTTTATTCAGCAACACTTCCTAGGACCTTACCATTTAGTGTATAAGTCCTGCTAAGATTTGCTTTCCCAAAATGCAGCACCTCGCGTTTATCTGAATTAAACTCCATCTGCCACTTCTCAGCCCATTGGCCCATCTGGTCAAGATCCTGTTGTAATCTGAGGTAACCCTCTTTGCTGTCCACTACACCTCCAGTTTTGGTGTCATCTGCAAACTTATTAACTGTACCTCTTATGCTCGCATCCAAATCATTTATGTAAATGACAAAAAGTAGAGGACCCAGCACCGATCCTTGTGGCACTCCACTGGTCACAGACATCCAGTCTGAAAAACAACCCTCCACTACCACCCTCTGTCTTCTACCTTTGAGTCAGTTCTGTATCCAACTGGCTAGTTCTCCCTTTATTCCATGAGATCTAACCTTGCTAATCAGTTTCCCATGGGGAACTTTGTCGAACGCCTTACTGAAGTCCATATAGATCACATCTACTGCTCTGCCCTCGTCAATCTTCTTTGCTCCTTTTTCAAAAAACTCAATCAAGTTTGTGAGACATGATTTCCCACACACAAAGCCATGTTGACTATCCCTAATCAGTCCTTGCCTTACCAAATACATGTACATCCTGTCCCTCAGGATTCCCTCCAACAACTTGCCCACCACCGAGGTCAGGCTCACTGGTCTATAGTTCCCTGGCTTGTCTTTAACGCCCTTCTTAAACAGTGGCATCACGTTTGCCAACCTCCAGTCTTCCGGCACCTCACCTGTGACTATCGATGATACAAATATCTCAGCAAGAGGCCCAGCAATCACTTCTCTAGCTTCCCACAGAGTTCTCGGGTGCACCTGATCAGATCCTGGGGATTTATCTGCCTTTAACCGTTTCAAGACATCCAGCACTTCCTCCTCTGTAATCTGGACATTTTGCAAGATGTCACCATCTATTTCCCTACAGTCTATATCTTCCATATCCTTTTCTACAGTAAATACTGATGCAAAATATTCATTTAGTATTTCCCCCATTTTCTGTGGCTCCACACAAAGGCCGCCTTGCTGATCTTTGAGGGGCCCTATTCTCTCCCTAGTTACCCTTTTGTCCTTAATATCTTTGTAAAAACCCTTTGGATTCTCCTTAATTCTATTTGCCAAAGATGTTCCTGTTTTGCCCTCCTGATTTCCCTCTTAAGTATATTCCTACTTTCTTTATACTCTTCTAAGGATTCACTCGATCTATCCTGTCTATACCTGACATATGCTTCCTTCTTTTTCTTAACCAAACCCTCAATTTCTTGAGACATCGAGCATTCCCTATACCTACCAGCCTTCCCTTTCACCCTGACAGGAATATACTTCCTCTGGATTCTTGTTATCTCATTTCTGAGGACTTACCATTTTCCAGCCGTCCCTTTACCTGTGAACATCTGCCTCCAATCAGCTTTCAAAAGTTCTTGCCTAATACCATCAAAATTGGCCTTTCTCCAATTTAGAACTTCAACTTTTAGATCTGGTCTATCCTTTTCCATCACTATTTTAAAATGAATAGAATTATGGTCGCTGGCCCCAAAGTGCTCTCCCACTGACACCTCAGTCACCTGCCCTGCCTTATTTCCCAAGAGTAGGTCAAGTTGAAAGAACAAGAGAGAGACAGAGAAAGTTTAACTCAGCTGCAAGAAATCAATTAATAGAATTTAAGGGAATGTTTAAATTGTTACATGTTGAAATTTATTTATTCAACATTTAACTTTGTAAATTTGAAGCCAATGTGCACCAAAACACAGAAATGGTCAGGTGACCCATTGAGTCTCTAAGGGGAGAATATACGGAGAAGGGACTTCACCATCAGAAAACAACACTTTCCTTTTTGAAGTGAAAGCAATTATTTGAATGTTTTACAAAAAGTCAATACTCCCCCCAAAATCTTTGGCAATGGCCATAGTTCAAACAAACTATATGTATAGTTAACACATCATTTAAATATCATTTACTGTTAGAATTGTATAAATCTGGAATATATTAATAGAAAAGACCATATTACCTTGGAAACATCATTACTGAAAATCAATACGAATAATTTTTATTTGGATGTCATCAACTGTGACAAATTGGTGTTTATTGCCCAAATTTTAATTGACCAGAGAAGATGATGGTTGATTTTTTTGAATCCCTGTTTCGAGGTTTTGATCCTGATTTTGTAATGCCAAAAGGTAAATAATTCCTGGATTTTGTGCTTGGAATTCGAGGGCAAGTAAGAGGGAATAGCATTTCTATGATTTTACGGCCCTAAATGTCTTGGTGGTGGAAGCCACAGGACCTGGAGCTGTTGTTAAAATAAGCTTGATGAGTTGCTTCTGAGCATCTGACTGATAGTACATACTGTAACCACATGTGATCCAGCAGCAGGAAACAACAACAACAAGTTATATTTATACAAAGAGTTCAATACATTGAAATGGTTCAAGTTGCTTCCAGGCACATTAAAAAACAAAACATGACATTGAACTACATAAGAAGAATTAGGTCAGAGCACCAAAACTTGGTCAGAGAGGTACATCTTAAGGAGTGCCTTAAAAGAGGAAAGTGAGATAGAGAGGAGGAGAGGGGGTAGGGAGTGTATTCCAGAGCTTGGGGGGAGAAACAACTGAAGGCATAGCCAACAACAGTGGGGAAATAAAAATCAGAGATGGACAGAAGATCAGAATTAGAGGAGCAAAGATAACTCAGAGCATGTGGGGCTGGAGAAGATTTGAAAACGAGAATGAGAATTTTAAAATTAAGGTGTTGCTTTACTAGGAGATCAGGTCGATGCGCACAGGAGTGATAGGGAAATGCCACTTGCTGTGAGTTAAGGCACACGCAGCAGAGTGTTTGACAACCTCAAGTTTGTGGAGGATAGAATGTAGGAGTATTTAAACATGTGATTCAGAGGCAGGATTTCTAATCAATTTGACTGTCTTAACTAGTTTTGTGAATATTGTTGTAGCTGCAGTGGGTATTCCAACAAACCTCTGACCTAAACCTTGTAGAGGTAGTGGTAAGACAGCTGTGCCTTGCATACGTAATCTGCCACATATCACTGGATGGCAAAATAGAAGCATACTTTCATCACTTGATAGGTGGGACTGGTAGGGCATTAGGGGAGAAAAGAAAAAGAGGGAGAGCATTGGTGTTAGGTGATTCTGTCCTAAGTGGAACAGGTATACATATCTGCAGCTGAAGTACACTCTGTTGGCTGACTAGCACCAGGATCCAGGCAGCATTCCCTCTAACTTTCTTACCAACTGTGTGGGCATCTGAGGTCTGTACACTTCTGAAACTGGAAGTCAATGCCAACACCAATCCCCCTGTGTGGAACATTGGTCTTTCTGAAGGGACAGGAAGAACAGCCAGAAGTCAAGGCCCATGTAAGTACCAATGACAAAGTGGTCATGCAAGCAGAATATACGGAGTAAGGAAGTAAATTGAAAGACAGGACATCAAAGGCAGTCATTTTAGGATTACTTCCAGTGCCACAAGCTAGTGAGACCCGGAATAGGAGAATGAACCAATTGAATGTGCAACTAGAGAAATGAGGAGGAAAAGATTGAGGCTTTGGAACTGATTCTGGGGATGTTAGGACCTGTAAAAGTTGTGAGGCTTGTGCCCAAGCAGGACTGAAAAGAATGTCCTTGCAAGGGCATTCACTAGTACTTTAGGTGAGGCCAGGAACCTGAATTGGGAGGCAAGAGTGAGAGAAACAAAGATAGAAATGGAACTTAACAAATTAGATTGCAAACATGGAAGGCAGAAGAAAATAGTAGTAAATAGCGCTGGAGTACAAAACAAATATATAAAAATGACAAGAATGCAAGTCTAAAGGTATCTGAAAGCGTGGAGCATTTGCAATAAGATGGATTAACAGCACAACTAGTTGTAAACTGGCTCAATATGATTGCAATTATGGAGACATGGCTGCAGGGTGGTAAAGGCTAGCAACTAAACATTCAAGTGCATTCAACCTTTAGGAAGCCCAAGCAAAAAGGAAAAAGGTGGAGTGGTTGGTTAGTGAATGATAAATTCAGTGTGATAATGAGAAAAGATATTGCCACAGGAAATCTAGATGTGGAATCAGTCTGGGTGAAGCTAAGAAGCAATAAGGGGTAGAAAATATTACTGTGAGTTATCTGTAAACCTTTAAAGAGTAGTGTCAAAGTAGAGGTTGCCATTAAGAAGGCATTTAGAAATGCACGCCATAAAGGTGCTACAGTAATCATGAGTGATTTTAATCTATGTGTAAATAGGGAAAACCATATTAGCAACACTGTAATGGATGCATTCTTGGAGTATGTACAAGAATTTTTTAGACCAGTATATTGAAGAACCAACTCAGGAACAGCTCCCCTATATTCAATTGTGTGCAAGTAGAAGAATTAATTAAGAATATTTCGCTGAAAGGTCATTTCGAAAGAAGTGGTCATAACATAACAAAATTCTTCATTGGGATAGACAGTGAAATAGTCCAATCCAAAACTAGGGTCCTAAGTCAAAATAAAAACTACAAACTATAAGGGATGACTTCACTGATTCACTGGATAACTTCATTACAGGGCATGGCAGTGGATATACAATGGCTAACATGTAGAGAAGGAATGCATTGCAGCACTTATACATTCATTTTGAATGAACCAACAGGATCCAAAGTGGGGTCATATAAAGTTGTTAGAAAAAGTATCAAGCCTGAGGACTAGGAACAGTTAGAGGTCGATTAATAGAGGAAATACAGAGTCTGAGTGAAACTTGCAAGGATCATAAAAGCAGCCTATAAAAGCATGTGAAAAGAAAAAGATTAGTGAAGAGAAATGAGGAGAATTGATAATGGAGAATAAAATAATTGAAGAATAATTAAAGAGTTACTTTATTTCTGTCTTCACAGAATGAGACACCAACAGCTTCCCAAAACTGATGGAGAAACAAGAGACTTTTTAGAAAGAAGGATTAAAGGCAACCAGTACTAAAAAAAAATCATGTTAGAGATGTTAATGGGACTGGAAACTGATAAATCCCCAGCACCTGAAAAGTTACATCCCAGGGTAGTAAAGGAGGAGATCATAAAAATAAATGTTTGGTTATCATCTACCAGAATTCTGTAAATTCTGAAACAGACCCAGAAGATTGGAGGGTGGCAACTTTAAAAAATGAGGAAGGGAGAAAACTGGGAATTATAGACCAGTTAGCCTAACATCTATAGTAAAAAATGCTGGTGACTATTATAAGGGATGTAAAAACAGAACACTTAGAAAATGCAAATAGGATTGCAAAGTGAATATGGATTGAGGAAAGGGAAATTGTATTGATAACCTACTGGTCTTTTTGCAACCAGTAGAAGAGATAGGACAGAACTAATAGATGTGGTGCATTTGAATTGTAGGGAAGCTTTTGAATAAGTGCCACGTTATTGGTTGTTGAGCAAAACCAAAGCACATGAAATTCGTGGATAAAGAATTGTTTAGCAGGCAGGAAACAGGCAGGAGGATACTGCTGGGATAAATGTTTGGGCCTCAGCTGTTCACAACATCTATCACTGATTTGGATAACAAAATCAAGGACAATATTTCCAAATTTGCTGTTGACGCAAAACTAGGTGAGAGTGTCGTTATGACACAAGAATTGCAAACCAGATCAGTCAGACTTAGAACATAGAGTACATAGAAAAGTACAGCACAGAACAGGCCCTTCAGCCCACAATATTGTGCTAAGGATTAATTCTAATCTAAAATAAAATAACTTAACCTATGCACCCCTCAATTCACTGCTATCCATGTGCATGTCCAGCAGTCGCTTAAGTGTCCCTAATGACTCTGCTTGCACCACCACTGCTGGCAACACATTCCATGCATTCACAACTCTCTGCGTAAAGAATCTACCTCTGATGTCTTCTCTATACCTGCCCCTAACACCTTAAAACTACGACCCCTTGCAGCAGTCAATCCTGCCCTGGGGAAAAAGTCTCTGGCTATCGACTCTATCCAGGCCTCTCATTACCTTGTATACCTTTACCAGGTCACCTCTCCTCTTCCTTCTCTTCAGAGAGGAATGTCCGAGCTTAGTCAGCCTCTCTTCATAAGACAAGCTCTTCAGTCTAGGCAGCATTCTGGTAAACCTTCTTTGCATCCTCTTCAAAGCCTCTGCAATCAGAACTGGACACAATATTCCAAATATGGTCTCACCAGGGTTTTGAGAGCTGTAGCAAAACTCAATCTCCCTGTTAATGAGAGCCAAAACACCATATGCTTTCTTGACAACCCTATACTTAACAACCCTTGCTGACATTGGATTTGCAACACAGTGAAATTAAAACATTTGATGACCCTCAAAGGTACCCAAGTGTTCCTCACCAGATTTTACAAAAAATGAACTTGGACATCAAGGTTTTTTTTAATTAAAACTAAAATTAACAATTTATTATTAATAATGTAACTTTTAAAATGGGCAACAAGTCAATCTAAGCCCAATCTTCTTTGAATATAAATCCCCACTCACACACCAACAGGCAGACACAGTTAAGGGATAAATTTAAAAAGTTAAATGAATTTTATGTAGCCAGCTTGATAACTGTTTCAATGATAAATATCAAGACTTCATGGAATCCAATGGGTTGTATTACAGGCACATAGGATTGTATCTTGTTTGAATTCCAAAGTCACTGACCAATGCAAACAACTGCCAGAAACTTTTCCTTATTTCTTATAGATTGGAGTTCTTTTTCACAGGAATTTCAATAAAGTTGATAACTGGAGAATAACTAGAGACAGCAAAACCAAAAACCCAGTCCAGCATTTTCCAAAGAAACATTGCCTCTTGCCCAAAAACACAAGCAAAACTCCTTTGCTTGTTGGTTTCTCTTTCTTTTTCCCCGTTCGCTGGCTGGCCAGCACTGATCCTCCCCTGACTGACCAAGTCAACATCCAGCCAGCTACCAGTCCTTGGGCATAACAATAACACAGTGCTGAAATGCCTATAATGCTCTTAGAGCAGTAATTGATCTGCATTATCTTTCCAGGCCAGTTCCCAACAGCAAACATCAGTCTTTTGTTCCTTTTGCTTTTTAACAACAAACAGGCTGCTGTTCACAGTTCAAAGTTCAACTCTCAACTGCAACACCAATTCCAAACCAAAAATGAAAAAATTAAAACAGTGTGGTGAGAAGGATTTAAAAGGGCTTTACACATAATCAAGTCAAGTCAATTCAGACAAGCTGAATGAATGGGAAATTACATGACAAATGCACATAACATGGCTACATGTGAAGTTATCTACTATATAAGGAAACAAATGGCAGACTATCATTTAAATGGTGATAGATTAGGAAATACTGATATACGAAAGGATCTGGGTGCCCTTGTCTATTATTCACTGAAAGTAAGCATGCAGATGCATGAAGCAGTTAGGAAGACAATTGTTATGTTGGCCTTCATTGCCAACAGTGCTTGAGTACAAGGAGCAAGGAAGTCTTACTGCAAGTGCACAGGAATCTTGTGACACCACATCTGGAGTTTTGGACTCTTTACCTGAGGAAAGATGTTCTGGCTATGGAGGGAAGTCAACAAATGTTCACCAGACGGATTACTGGGATGGCAGGTTTGTTCTTTGGAGAAAGTTTGGTCAACTGGACATTTTTACACCGGAGTTTCAAAGAATGAGAGGGAATTTCATTGAAATATACAATATTCTGACATGGATAGACATATAGAATGCAGAATGATATTTCCCTTGGCTAGGTTATCCAAACAATGGGTCATGATCCCAAACTATGGGGTTAGCCATTTCAAGGTGAGTTGATAAAAAATGACCTCACTCAAAGAGTGGTGAACCTGTGGAATTCTCCACTTCAAAAGGCCAAGTTACTGAATATATTGAAAAGAAACAGATTGCTAGATGCTAAGTGTGTTCAGGAACATGGGAGTATGGCACTGAGATAGAGGATCATCTATAGTCATATTGAAAAGCAGAGGGGGCTTGATGGACTGAATGACCTTTTCCTGCTCCTGTTTTCGAAGATGCTATATTTCTCTTAAAATATATTAATTATTTCCTCCATTTTGTGCACAAGATTTACATGAATGACTTATCAAATAATTTGGCAGGTGCCAGTCAAAATGCCATTTCAGTGACAGGGCTAAAACAACAGTGTGTTTTTCTAGTGGATAAGATACTCTCTAATTTTTTGTAGTGGACATTTAACTTGATTATGTGCAAAGCTCTTTTAATGTATTCATATTAGGTTAGAGCCATAGAGTCATTGGGTTGAACAGCATGGAAACTGACCCTTCGTTCCAACTCATCCTTGTTGACCAGGCATCCCAAATAAATCTTATCCCATCTCATGCCTCTTAAATGTTGTATTTGTATGAACTTCCACGACTTCCTCTGGCAGCTCATTCCATACACGCATCACCTTCTGCATGAAACATTTGCCCCTCAGATCCCTTTTAAATCATTTTCTTCTCACCTTAAACCTATGCCCTCTAATTTTGCACTCCCCCTCTCCCCCCGGAGAAAAGACCTTGGCTATTCACCCTATGCATGACCCCTCCGCCTCCAACACTCCAGCTCCTATACTCAATGCATTGACCAATAAAGGCCTTCTTCACTACCCGGTCTATCAAGGAATTATGAGCCTGCACTCCAAGGTCTCCTTGTTCAGTAACACTCCCCAGGATCATACCATTCAGTGTATAAGTCCTGCCCCGATTTGCCTTTCCAAAATGCAGTACCTCACATTTATCGAAATTAAACTCCACCTGCCACTGCTCAGCCCTTTGGCCCATCTGATCAAGATCTTGTTTTCCTGTGAGGTAACTTTGTTTGCTGTCCACGACACCACCAATTTTGGTGTCATCTACATAGCTACTTACTCTACCTCCCATATTCACAACCAAATCATTTATATAAATGAGGTTGCGCAAATGGAGTAACTTAAAGGGATTGATTTGTGCATGGTTTGTGCAGGATGTTTCCAAGTTCTCACACAGCGTGCAGCAAACATTGATGACAGATCTAAAATAATACAGCCAAAATGCTGTCAGAACCCATAAACTTTGCTGTGTTCACTATGCTCAACCACTTCCTAAACTATATGGTACGAATCAAATTGGCTGGACACTGACATGTGGGATGATGGAGACTGCAGGATGAATGCAAGTGACATTTTTAATTGAAGGCATTTATAAACACTTTAACCTTGTTTCTTGGACTGTTTCCTGTGCTACATCATGGTTGAAAGTGTAAATTTGTTTCCTCATGTTAGCTGTCTGATTGTCAACCTTTCTGACTGGATGTAGTACAAATAGGGTGCTTGGCTTTGGTCTAATGTTGGTGGGCCATTTAGCTCATTGCACAGCCTATTGGCCATGGTGTTCAGCATGTAGATGGACCAGTGTTTTAGCCTCTTCAAGGTGGTACCTTATTCTCAGGTAATCCTGATTCTGAATCTACCACAGGCTAATTCTTCAACCTCTTAATTGATATTGGTATTCCTGAAGAAGGGCTTATGCCCGAAACGTCCCTGTTCCCTGGATGCTGCCTGACCTGCTGCGCTTTTCCAGCAACACATTTTCAGCTCTGATCTCCAGCATCTGCAGACCTCACTTTCTCCTCATTGGTATTCAAGAATATAGTGAACGAGCAATGACTAAGACTATAAGATTATAGATTGAGGTGATATACAAATATCTCCACTGAGGGCACAGAAGATCTTGAAGGTACCACAGTTTTGGGGTACTGGATCTAACCTTCATCTTGGAGGCAGTGAGGTCTGCAGATGCTGGAGATCAGAGTTGAGAGTGATTTGCTGGAAAAGCACAGCAGGTCAGGCAGCACAGAGGAGCAGGAAATCAGGCAGCATCTGAAGAGCTTACCTACTTAGCATAACAACTGAGATTAAAGGGCCCATGGCACAAATTGAACATTCCAATTACATCAAATATTTTATTGATATGATGAGTTATTGTGTTTTATATGAAATCCGTTTATGTATAGTGCAACCCCGCTGACTTCAAAACATATGATGTTGAGGTGCCGATTTTGGACTGGGATGGACAAAGTTAAAAATCACACAATACCAGCTTAGTCCAACAGGTTTATTTGGAAGTACAAGCTTTTGGAGCACTGCTCCTTTGTCAGGTAGCTACCTAGTGCTCCGAAAGCTTGTACTTCCAAATAAACCTGTTGGACTATAACCTGGTGCTGTGTGATCTTTGACTTCAAAATATATAACATTTATTAAGATGACAGATTGTGCAATTAGGAACACAGGAACATTAGCAGGCCATTCAGCCCCTTCAGTCCGTTCCATCATTCAATAAGGTCATGGCTGATCTGTAACCGAACTCCACGCACCTAGCTTTGGCCCATATGCATTTATACTTTTGCTTCAAAAACCAATCTCTCTCAGATTTAAAATTAACAAATGATTCTGCATGCACTGCCATTTGTGGAAGAAAGTTCCAAACCTCTACCATCCTTTGTGTACAGAAGTGCTTCCTAAAATCTCTCCTGAGTGGTCTGACCCTAATTCTCAGACTCCAATTCTAGAATCCCAACCAGCGGAATAGTTTATGTTTATCGATCTTGGCTTTTACTGTTAATAACTCGAAGACTTCAATCAGATCACCTTTTAACCTTTTTATTTGAGAGAAAACAGACCTAATCTCTCCTCGCAACTTAACCCCTGTAGTCCATGTATCATTCTTTGAATCCCCTCCACTGTCAATACAAATGCCAATAAGGGACCAGTTGGTGTGCTGACTGGTTTATAATGCAGAGTAATGCTAACAGTGTGGGTCCAACTCCTGCACAGGTGGGAGTTACTATGAAGGACTGCTCCCTTCTCTTGAGGTGTGGTGGCCCTCAGGTTAAACCACTGTCAATTGTCTCTGTCAAATGAGAACGCAGCCCTATGGCTGGTGTGGCTACTCTGACTTTTCCTTTACCTGTTTTGTTGGAGAAATGAGCTGCATTGCTGTTCTTTCATTTTGGCTTTTTCCGATGCGCCTCTTGTTCATTTTCATTCTAGACTTTAGTCCGTGCTGTTCATGCTCTACCTCACAAGAACCACTTGGGCTTGGAAGGATGAGTTTGGTGTGAGTTCTTGAGTGTACATAATGCACGTGATGTTACATCTTGCTTAGTGAGGCTTTGTGAGATGTGTTTGCAATGGCAGAGTTAGACTGCGTCTTGTCCCTGTGAGTATGAAGTATCAAAGAGAACAAATGCCTGCTATGCTTGCAGGAAATCTTAAACTTTTTTCCTGCAATGCATCCTCACAAGAACCACTGTAGAAGTGTTTGGTGTTGATCAGTGATAACACTCTGCACCTTGGTTTTAAAAATACCTTCCGTTTGGAAGGTTTATATTTTTTCTATTTATAGAGCTTTCTATTTTATTTTAAAATACAGAATTACAAATAAAGAACAAATTACGCTTGTAGTTTAAACATCTTCATATGTTTCAAATTGCCATGTAGAGTGGCAGATGGCAATGCTCAATGAGCCTGTCTGCGATTAAATAGCATGCTCAATTTAAAACAATCTTCAATGATGCCTGGTTGCACAAAAGCCAACAATAGATTTTAGGAGCTGTCAGTCAGCTTTTCAACCCATGCAGTTAAATCCAAGCAGCTTTTTTCACTGACAATGAAGATTGTCAATATCAGGCAACTGGAACATTTTAAAGGTAGGTCAGGGACCTAGATAGAGGGGAAAGGGAGAGAACAACCAAACAGATAGAATATTTGTCTTATTGTGCATAAAGCTGAAAAAATTATAATCCACCGTTGATTTCCAAGGTTCCTAGTTCTGGATGATTTCATTAAGCCTGAGATTTTCCATTTTAAAGTTTCATTACAGAGTAAGACAGGAACCGTTCTGCATGGTGTCATATCTGCTAGCACTTGGGATGAGTTATCACACATGATAATATCTCTCAGTTCATTATCTAGGCAAACAAGATATTGTAGGAGTTACTCAGTGAATCAAGTGTCTGGCAAGCTGAAACTTTTAGCCATTGATGGGACCTTTTTAAATTGAAGGGTCTTGTATCAACTTGATGGGCCGACTGGGCAGCTGCAAGTCAGGAATTAGCCCTCAGCCTGGGGTGGCTGTCCTTTGAACCCCAGACATGCCTCCTGAGAAGTCCAATCTGGCTCCCAGCTTCACTGATGCTGCTGTCCTGATGCTGTCCTGGTGGGCAGGGTCACCAAGAGAAGGAACATCCACTTGCCAGATGATCACATCCCATGGTGCCATTTCATCAAATTTATCCAACCTTAGCTGAGATTGTAGAGCCACTAGCCTACACTAAATTAAGATTTCCTGTGTTCTGCAAGCATAGCAGGCATTTGTTCTCTTTGATACTTCATACTCACAGGGACAAGACGCAGTCTAACTCTGCCATTGCAAACACATCTCACAAAGCCTCACTAAGCAAGATGTAACATCACGTGCATTATGTACACTCAAGAACTCACACCAAACTCATCCTTCCAAGCCCAATAACCCTTCCTTTCCCTCCATGTTTCCAACCTGTTAAGTGGGAATACGTTATTGCCTCATGTTGTCACGCATGCTCAAAAAACTGCTTCTGTGCTCATTCCCATCACACCCAACCCTTTTCTTTACCTCATTGCAGGAAAGATTAGCCCACAACCTGGCTGAGGATCAGCAAAGTGGGTGACCTGGAGATAGGCTTATCTGTCAGAGAATTATCTACCATAACTGGGGATTGCAGTCAAGGCACTACAGGTGAAGCTGGGGTCACTGAGGGTAAGGATGGGTGAGGAAGTTAGAAAGCCACAAAGGGATCAGTTCCATGTTTTACTTCTCTTTCAAGGCACATTGGGGGTCTCAAAGGTTAACATTCCACTGCCAGAGAGACTCACTGCAGTATCAATTGGAAGTCTGTCCTCTTACAATACAGACAGAACATCTCAGTAGAGGGGAGGCTGACTGTATCCCAGAAGGGTAGTCCAGTGGAGCCACACATGTGGATTTCTCCTGTAGCCCCAGACAGAGGTATGTGCCCTTTCCAGATAAGACTGATAGCCTTGGTCACAACCCTGTAAAACTGCCTCCCACTCTCATTGTCTTGCTTCCCCTCCATATTAGCATAGGTATATGAATCCCCCATTTACAGCAGGCAAAGCCCATCTGTCTTAATCTCTTCCCATCAACACATAATCATGAAGAATATGATAATCCGTTTCTGTAATCCATTCACACGTTATCACAGGACACCCACATTCATCGGGCTTTGTAAATTCAAATTACCCACTTCAAACTATGTAATGACAATCGACCATGTGACTGATAAACCTTTTGTTTAATCCCTATAAAAAATACTGTCTTTGTGTGTAGGGCAGAGATTCATGAAGAGGTGTCACCACAAGTAGACAAACGGCTACTTCTGGTCACATTGAGAATCTCTCGCCGGCTGTCCGATAATAAAGCATCTACTTTTGAGCAGAAACTTGTGTTGTCCAGATTGTGTGGAAAATGGACATCAACATGGGATCGGGGAGAAGTGCCCAATTCGTGGATCCTGCACATAAGCGTACACACACACACACACACACACACACACACACACACACACACACACACACACACACACACACACACACACACACACACACACACACACACACACACACACACACACACACACACACACACACACACACACACCCTTCTGGATGCACCGGGGGTGAGGGACCAGTGGAAAGTGGTGAGGATGGGATGGAGGGTCTTTCCTTTATTTTGCTCTTCCAAAGATAATCTCTGGGATTTAAAGGTGTAAAGTTTGAAATGGCTGATGTGGAGGTACAGGTGTTGAACTGGGTTGGGAAAAGTCAGAAATCACATGACACCAGGTTACAGCCCAACAGGCTTATTTGAAACCACAAGCTTTCAGAGCGTCGCTTCACCTGACCAAGGGGCTGTGCTCTGAAAGCTTGTGATTTCAAATAAACCTATCTGACTACAAAATGGCATCATGTGATTTCACAATTTACAAAGGTGTAAGGAATGAACAAATCCACATTTGTTGCTCATAGCAGTGGAAAGATAGTCAGTGAAGACATTTTGGCATTGCAAGGGTTTTTATATTCTACAACACTGCAGGGATGGACACATAGCGAGCAATCTCAGTATGTGGGACAACTCAATAATATTCACTTGAAACTTGGACTTCTGGCACAAACATGCAGGAGTGGAAAGAGTCAAAGTGCTCGCTATATCACAGCTGCTCTCACAATAGCAGCTTTGTAGGGTGAGGATAGCTGAGCCACAGATGAAAGAAAAAATGAACAGATTAAAAATGTCAATCCTTGAAGAACGTAACATACAGTAAGCAGAGAGCTGACAGCCACCAGCACAAATGAAACAATAGAAAGGAACAGAGAAAGTCTCAGCACAGCTCAGCCAGAATGGAAGTGGTTGGTTTTAAGGAACTCTCTAGCATCTTAGGCCCAATAAACCATTTCCTTGTCTTCCTCTCTTTGACAGTTCTCTTGGCCCATCTCAGGATTCCCACCCTTATCTTCTATGTCGGAAGCTTCCTCATACTTCTGCATCTCTTCCTCAGCCAATCCCTTTGGAGACTGAAACTGTGGAGGGTGCAGCACAACACTATGCTGCAGGATATCCTGGATATACTGCACAGTATCACCTGACTGGTCAGGCATTGGATCCTCCAAAGGTCCGTACTCTGTTTTCCAATAGCCCTGATGAAGCATGGAGCAGTGTTGTGTCTCTTCATGGAGTCAGTCCGAGGATTTCTTAGTACTGCTATGAGCCAGGAATGCAGAGGTGTCCCTCCTTGCCCGGTGATAGTGTTTCAGGTCAGACTTGAACATTGGGAGACAATGTTCAAGTCTGACCTCAAACAAAGTTATGTCATTATGTGTCCCAGCAGACTGACTTTCATCAAAAAGCTTGAGTAAGGAATGTTGACATTCTGTTTAACTGAATTCATACTTACTGGAGGCCTCAGATACCAGCCCTGAACTCTGTCTCTTCCAAAGAAACAACTATATCTTCCTCTCACTTGAGGTTTTGCTTGGTTGACATCAAAATATTAGTGCACAGCTGATTTTCAGATGAATACAAAATATTAGTGCACAGCTGATTTTCAATGCAGTGACTTTGCAGGACAACCTGGACTGACTGCAGTCAACATCCAGACTGAACTTGCAAGGCTGGACTGCAATAGCAAACTTCTCCAGACTTGCATTGCACCACTTGGGATGACTGACTATGGCCAACCACCAGACTAGAAATGTTCCAGCACCTGGACTGACTGTGGTAATGCTCATGACTGACTGAAGTCCGCCCTCAGCCCATTATCCTTGACTTTCCTTTCATACATTGTCATGCCATTGCCACTGTGTATATGGCATAAGCTGTTGGCACATGAACCACTTCTGTTATTGACCTAGCACTGTGGCATACATTGTGCCTCCCTTTCATATTGACTTTTCTCTAAAATGTAGGCTACAACCTAATCAAAGAGTAGTAAATGGTGTAATAAACTTACAAAGCAATTTAGTAAAATTCTGTAAACTGTGTTATATGACAAAAGTGTGAATAAGTTCCTCTGGACTAGACAAAGATAATACATATTTCAACAGAATATCATTGCTTAGTCATTTTATTTGAATATGTCTGATACTATACTTATACTGTGAGCCCCAGTAATATTTAGATTTATTCATTTGTTGTTGGGGAATAAGTACATTCTCAATCATATGTTTGACAGGTTTGGATGAACTAAAACTTCAAAATTGTTTTAATTTGAATGCACTCCTGAGACAGTTTGGGCTGCAGTTCACATTCCAGGTTGTGTATTTCCTACTTGGGTCAAATACCAGCTCATCTGCAAATTAATCAACATATCCTGGAAGCAACGTCAGCAACTTGAGAAAAGTAGCTTTATTTTGGAACCTGAGCAAATTGAAAACATTGTTTGAAGTCAGTAATGTTCTCTTTCATTCTCGTCAACAAGTGGCTTAGATTAAAATTTATCTGTTAACTGCCCTGGTTTTTATAATCTCTTTCACCTTTCAATATGATGAATTGCTAGAATTACTAGGAATGGCAAACTTTACATTGCAAGTAAAGGTGAATTGACTCCCTCGTTGTGGTTGTAGGTGCAAAGTGGTTTTGCTCTGCACAACACTGCAGTTATTAATGGAGACTGCATCCAGAGGTAGGGCCCCGTGACAGCAGAGGAGTCAGAATTCCTGGTTGAAAAGATCCATTTCTCTCAACTCTCAGGAATTTTTGACACTGGCTGTCTCAAATAGGAAATCTTGTAGCCAGGTATTAGTTTGAATTCTCAGCAGTCTATTTCCAAGAAAAGCTTGTGAATCACAGTAAGAATAGGCCTAGTCTCTCTGAATTCCAAATATTCTTAAAACATTCTGATTTGTCAGAGTTACAGAAGGTAAGAAGATTAATAGAGCCCTGTGCTGCCTAGTGGCTCTATTAAATAGGCTCAATTCAAACAGATGTCGCAAATATTTATACTGTGCCAAGTTTGTCATTTTATAGAATAATTGATGTTGTTTAACATGTTATAGGGCTACAACCTAATCAAAGAGTAGTAAATGGTGTAATAAACTTACAAAGCAATTTAGTAATGACAATAAAATATTGACATTTCAGCCCTTAGCTACAGCTTCCTTGTCTTTATGTGTAATGGAGCAGGGAGTGCTTTCCTTCTTAGTTTTACTGTTTTTGTTTTGTCCTCATCAGTGATTTGTAAAATGAATAATTTTAGATTACAACTGTTAGTATTACAATTCACTCATAATACCAAATTGAACTGGAGCCTGTGGTGTTGTGTTATGTCTCTTTGTCAGTACACCTTGAGCGACCTGCCCATGATATCATCACTCTACCATATTCCTTACCCTATCAAAACTGGAAGCAAAAAAACTGTTTAAAAGGTTCAAATACATTAATGAGGTTTACAAAGCGGAAGTGAGGACTGCAGATGCTGGAGATTAGAGTTGAGAGCGTGGTGTTGGAAAAGCACAGCAGGTCAGGCAATATCCGAGAAGCAGGAGAGCAGGAACAGAATGAGGGTTACAACCAACCAAGTGAAAGCAAACTTCAGAAGATGGCTACATTTTGTTTAATCTAATACACCAAGTCACTGAGATAAGATAATCAGGAGCATTATGAAAAGGCAGAACAACACACATGGGTCTGGTTGCTTTATTTGTAAGAAATGAAAGTAAATCAATAGCAAGAAACGATGTAGGGTCAGATGATGTAGAATCTGTGTGGGTAGAGTTAAGGAACCGCAAACGTAAAAAAACTATGATGTGAGTTATGCACAGGACTCCAAACAGTAGTCAGGATGTGGGGCACAAGATACACCAGGAGAAGAAAAAGCATGTAAGAAAGGCAAAGTTACAATGAGCATGGCGATTTCAATATGCAAGTGGACTGGGAAAATCAGTTTGGTAGTGAATCACAAGAAGGGGGTTTTCTGGAATGTCTATGAGATGGCTTTTTGGAGCAGTTTGTGGTGGAGCCCACGAGGGAACAGGCAATACTGGACTTAGTGAGGTGAAATGAGGCAGACTTGCTAAGGGAGCTTAAGGTGAAGGAACCCTTAGGAGGCAGTGACCATAACATGACAGAATTTACTCTGCAACTTAACAGGGACAAGGTGGCATCAGAAGTAACGGTTTTAAAGCTGAATAAAGGCAACTACAGAGGCATAAGGAAGGAGCTGAGCAGAATTGACTGGGAAAGGAGCCGAGCAGGAAAGACAGTGGAACAGCTATGGCATGAGTTTGTGGGAGTACTACGTGAGACTCAGCAAAAATTCATCCCTCGAAAATTTAAACTAGTATGGCAGGGGGAGTGGGAACCTGAGCTGTATACCGGAGGTGAGAGTTGATGCAGATGAGGCAGTAGCAAGTGGTAGACCAGCTAGTGGGAAGGATTTTCCTGGCAAGGAACCAAGGTATCAGTTAAAGTGTGTTTGCTTTAACGCAAGGAGTAACAGGAATAAAAGTGACGAACTTAGAGCATGGATCAGTACCTGGTGCTATGATGTTGTGACCATAACAGAGACATGGGTTTCTCAGGGGCAGGAATGGTTGCTGGATGTTCCAGGGTTTAGAGCATTTAAAAAAAATAGGGAGGGGGGAAGAAGAGGAGGGGGTGTAGCACTACTAATCAGAGAGGGTATCACAGCTACAGAAGTTTCCATTGTCGAGGAAGATCTGCCTACCGAGTCAGTATGGGTGGAAATTAGGAACAGCAAGGGAGCAGTCACCTCTTTAGGGTTTACTACAGGCCTTCCAATAGCAGCAGAGAGATGGAAGAAAGCATAGCTCGGCAGATTTTGGAAAAGTTTGGACATAGTAGGGTTGTTGTAATGGGTGACTTTAACTTTCCCAATATTGATTGGAACCTCCTTCGAGCAGAAGATTTGAATAGAGCTCTTTTTGTAAGGTGTGTTCAGGAGGGTTTCCTAACTCAGTACGTTGACAGGCCGATGAGGGGAGAGGCCATTCTAGACTTGGTGCTCAGCAATGAGCCGGGGCAGGTATCAGATCTTGTGATGGGAGAGCATTTTGGTGATAGTGACCATAACTGCCTCACATTCTACATAGCTATGGAGAAGGAGAGGATGAGGCAAAATGGGAGGATATTTAATTGGGGAAGAGGAAACTATGATACAATTAGACATAAGTTAGGAAGCATGGATTGGGAGCAATTGTTCCATGGTAAAGACACTATAGACATGTGGAGACTGTTTAAGGAACAGTTGTTGCAAGTGATGAATAAATATGTCCCTCTGAGACAGGCAAGAAGGGGTAAGATAAAGGAAGCTGAGAATGTGTTGCTGGAAAAGCGCAGCAGGTCAGGCAGCATCCAAGGAACAGGAGAATCGATGTTTCGGGCATAAGCCCTTCTTCAGGAATCAGGAAGATAAAGGAACCTTGGATGACGAGAGCGGTGGAGCTTCTCGTCTAAAGGAAAAAGGTAGCTTACGTAAGGTGGAGGAAGCTAGGGTCAAGCTCAGATCTACAGGATTACAGGCAGGCAAGGAAGGAGCTTAAAAATGGTCTGAGGAGAGCCAGGAGGGGGCACGAGAAAGGCTTGGCAGAATGGATTAGGGAGAACACAAAGGCATTTTACACTTATGTGAGGAATAAGAGAATGGTCAAAGAAAGAGTAGGCCCGATCAGGGATAGCATAGGGAATTTGTGTGTGGAGTCTGAGGAGGTAGGAGAAGCCCTCAATGAGTTTTTTGCTTCTGTCTTTACGAAAGAAACAAACTTTGTAGTGAATGAAACCTTTGAAGAGCAGGTGTGCATGCTGAAATGGATAGAGATAGAGGAAGCTGATGTGCTGAAAATTTTGTCAAACATTAAGATTGACAAGTCGCCAGGCCCGGACCAGATTTGTCCTCGGCTGCTTTGGGAAACGAGAAATGCAATTGCTTCGCCACTTGCGAAGATCTTTTCATCCTCGCTCTCCACTGGAGTCGTACCTGAGGACTGGAGAGAGGCAAATGTAATTCCTCTCTTCAAGAAAGGAAATAGGGAAATCCCCGGCAATTACAGACCAGTAAGTCTCACGTCTGTCGTCTGCAAGGTGTTAGAAAGGATTCTGAGGGATAGGATTTATGACCATCTGGAAGAGCATGGCTTGATTAAATGCAGTCAACACAGCTTTGTGAGGGGCAGGTCATGCCTCACAAACCTTATCGAGTTCTTTGAGGATGTGACTAGAAAAGTTGATGAGGGTCGAGCTGTGGATGTGGTGTATATGGACTTTAGCAAAGCATTTAATAAGGTTCGAGCTGAAAATGTGTTGCTGGAAAAGCGCAGCAGATCAGGCAGCATCCAAGGAACAGGAGAATCGACGTTTCAGGCATAAGCCCTTCTTCAGGAAGGGCTTCATTTGATAAGGTTCCCCATGGTAGGCTCAGGAGGAATGGGATTCAGGAGGAATGGGATTCAGGGGAACATAGCTGTCTGGATACAGAATTGGCTGGCCAACTGAAGACAGCGAGTGGTATTAGAAGGAAAATATTCTGCCTGGAAGTCTGTGGTGAGTGGTGTTCCACAGGGCTCTGTCCTTGGGCCTCTACTGTTTGTAATTTTTATTAATGACTTGGATGAGAGGATTGAAGGATGGGTCAGCAAGTTTGCAGATGACACAAAGGTTGGAGGTGTCGTTGACAGTATAGAGGGCTGTTGTAGGCTGCAGCGGGACATTGACAGGATGCAGAGATGGGCTGAGAGGTGGCAGATGGAGTTCAACCTGGATAAATGCGAGGTGATGCATTTTGGAAGGTCGAATTTGAAAGCTGAGTACAGGATTAAGGATAGGATTCTTGGTAGTGTGGAGGAACAGAGGGATCTTGGGGTGCAGGTACATAGATCCCTTAAAATGGCCACCCAAGTGGACAGGGTTGTTAAGAAAGCATATGGTGTTTTGGCTTTCATTAACAGGGGTATTGAGTTTAAGAGTCGCGAGATCTTGTTGCAGCTCTATAAAACTTTGGTTAGACCGCACTTGGAATCCTGCGTCCAGTTCTGGTCGCCCTATTATAAGAAAGATGTGGATGCTTTGGAGACGGTTCAGAGGAGGTTTACCAGGATGCTGCCTGGACTGGAGGGCTTATCTTATGAGGAGAGGTTGACTGAGCTCGGACTTTTTTCATTGGAGAAAAGGGGGAGAAGAGGGGACCTAATTGAGGTATACAAGGTAATGAGAGGCATAGATAGAGTCGATAGCCAGAGACTATTTCCCAGGGCAGAAATGACTAATACGAGGGGTCATAGTTTTAAGCTGGTTGGAGGAAAGTATAGAAGGGATGTCAGAGGCAGGTTCTTTACACAGAGAGTTGTGAGAGCATGGAATGGGTTGCCAGCAGCAGCTGTGAAGGCAGGGTCATTGGGGACATTTAAGAGACTCCTCGACATACATATGGTCACAGAAATTTGAGGGTGTGTACATGAGGATCAGTGGTGGGCACAACATCATGGGCTGAAGGGCCTGTTCTGTGCTGTACTGTTCTATGTTCTATGTTCGATGAGAAATGAAACATAAAGGAGGTCGAGGCAGCCATGGCTGACGAGGGAAGCCAGGCACAGCAATAAAGCAAAAGAGAAAGCATATAATGTGGTGAAACACAGTGAAGCCAGAGGATTGGAAAACCTTCAAAAACCAACAGAGGATAATGACAAAAGAAATGAGGAAGATTAACTATGACAGTAAGCTAGCCAGTAAAGTCATAGAGTTACAGAGTCAGAGAGATATACAGCATGGAAACAAACCTTTCAGTCTGACTCGTCCATGCTGACCATCCCAACGAATCTAGTCCCATTTGCCAGCACCCGGCCCATATCACTCCAAACCCTTCCCATTCATATACCCATCCAGATACCTTTTAAATGTTGCAATTGTACCAGCCTCCACCACATCCTCTGGCAACTTATTCCATACACGTACCACGCTGCATGAAAATGTAGCCCCTTAGGTCTCTTTTATATCTTTCCCCTCTCACCCTAAACCTATGACCTGTAGTTCTGGACTCCCCCACCCTAGGGAAAAGACTTTGTCTATTTTTCCTATCCATGCCCCTCATGATTTTATAAATCTCTATAAAATCACCACTCAGCCTCTGATGCTTCAGGGAAAACAGCCCCAGCCTGTTCAGCCTCCCTCTATAGGTCAAATCCTACATCCTTGTAAATCTTTTCTGAACCTTTTCAAGTTTCAGAACATCATTCCGATAGGAAGGAGACCAGAATTGCACACAATATTCCAAAAGTGGCCTAGCCAATGCCCTGTACAGCCGCAACATGACCTCCCAACTCCTGTACTCAATACTCTGACCAATAAAGAAAAGCATACCAAACGTCTTCTTCACTATCCTATCCACCTGCGACTCCACTTTCAAGGAGCTATGAACCTACACTCCCTAGGACCTTACTATTAAGTCTATACGTCCTGCTAAGATTTACTTTCCCAAAATATAGCACCTCACATTTATCTGAATTAAACTCCATCTGCCACTTCTCAGCCCATTGGCCCATCTGGTCAAGATCTCGTTGTAATCTGAGGTAATCTGCTTTTCTGTCCACTGCACCTCAATTTTGGTGTCATCTGCGAACTTACAACTATACCTCTTATGCTCACATCCAAATCATTTACATAAATGACGAAAAGTAGTGAACTCAGCATCAATCCTGTGACACTCCATTAGTCACAGGCCTCCAGTCTGAAAAACAACCGTCCACCACCACCCTCTGTCTTCTACCTTCGAGCCAGTTCTACATCCAAATGGCTAGTTCTCCCTGTGTTCCATGACATCTAACCTTGCTAACCAGTCTCTCATGGGGAACCTTGTCGAATGCCTTACTGAAGTCCATATAGACCATGTCCACTGCTCTGCCCTCATCAATTCTCTTTGTTACTTTTTCAAGAAACTCAATCAAGTTTGTGAGACATTAGTTCCCACGCACAAAGCCATGTTGACTATCCCTAATTAGTCCTTGCATTTCTAAATGTATGTAAATCCTGGCCCTCAGGATTCCTTCCAACAACTTACCCACCACCGAGGTCAGTCTCACTGGTCTATAGGTCCCTGGCTTGTCCTTACCACCCTTCATAAACAGTGGCACCACTTTAGCCAACACCCAGTCTTCTGTTACCTCACCTGTGACTATCAATGATACAAATATCTTAGCAAGAGGCCCAGTAATCACTTCCCTAGTTTCCGACAGAGTTCTAGGGTACACCTGATCAGGTCCTGGAGATTTATCCACTTTTGTGCATTTCAAGACATCCAGCATTTCCTCCCCTGTAATATGGACATTTTTGAAAATGTCACCATGTGGGGGCATGGAATGCACTGCCTGTGGGAGTGGTAGAGTCAGAATCTTTGGTGACCTTTAAGCGGCAATTGGATAGGTACATGGATGGGTGCTTAAGCTAGGACAAATGTTCGGCACAACATCGTGGGCCAAAGGGCCTGTTCTGTGCTGTATTGTTCTATGTTCTATGTTCTATGTACTCACTACATTCTATATCTTCCTTGTCCTTTTCCACAGTAAAAACTGATGCAAAATACTCACTTTGTATCTACAATCTCTACCATCGGGGAGAAGGTCCAGAAGCCTGAACACATGCACCAGCCACTTTCAAAACAGTTTCTACCCCACTGTTGTTAGAATACTGAATGGACTCACAAATTCGCCTGTACCTGTGTTTTAGTTTTTGCCGCTGTTTACCTATTAGTTCCTTATCCATGCTACTTAACTATGTGATCTGCCTGTATTGCTCGCAAGACAAAGCTTTTCACTGTGCCTCGGTACACTTGACAACCAAGTCAATTCAAATCAGCTGCATCGGTCTGTACAGCCAACTGTAGGTTTACCCAGAGAGGGGAAGAGAATCATCCTCATTTGTGAGGGACTGCCAAGTAATGATGATGACTCCTAACATCACAAACAAGGTACCTCCTCTGTGAGCTTTGTTCAAGAGGTACATCTCCTCTGTGTGGTAAGATAACGCGATGTTAATTTGGTGAAACAGATTCCTACAGCAAAATCTTTTCTACTGAAATGTTAGGAACCCTGGAAAGTCAGAATTGCAAAAAGGTCTTGATGATTATCTCACCATTTTAAGACACAGGATATTTATCTTCAAAGATA
This sequence comes from Chiloscyllium plagiosum, assembly GCF_037043375.1. Taxonomy (NCBI): domain Eukaryota; kingdom Metazoa; phylum Chordata; class Chondrichthyes; order Orectolobiformes; family Hemiscylliidae; genus Chiloscyllium; species Chiloscyllium plagiosum. The sequence goes on from NW_028270141.1 coordinate 100,548,650, forward strand.
GAGAAGAATAAAAGTGATACATAACAAATGAACCAGTAGAGGACTACCCAAACTGTGCACTGAATAGAGAATGCAAGTTAGGAATACAAATACAAACCCTTGGATACCAGCAAAGGCTTCTAGAATATGTAACCAGCCTTTTCATATAAAATTATAACTATTCATGATGCTATATGGCAAAGGAACAGAAGCCAAATCAGTCCAATTGTGCACAGACAGAGTAAAGATCAACTCTCCGACAATAACGATATATGGCAATGTTCTATAACAGTGAACAGCAACAAGAAAACCAAGGTGTTAAAACATGCAACAGAGAATAGCACGTACATCTCTGGACAAGCAACAGTCACCAGATCGGGTGGATGTCTTTTCTAAGATGTAAAACGTATTACCTTTGACTCTAAAACCCTATCATATATATTTGAATATAGAATAGGATACACTGAGGCTGGTATTTGACATTTTGCAGTGTCACATTTACTGATTTGGCAAAAAGCCCACCCATAAAACAGATCATAAGTCATTGGAAATGATCTGCCAAAAAAACATTAACATGTGAACTATCATGTTTGCGGCACCTACTTGTCAAAGTGCAAGGATATGACTTTGAAGCACAGTACATGCCGGGATAATTATGCCTAAAATATTCAGCAGATTACCCAAACTATATGAAGACTGAAATATTCCTTTTCAATTCACTAGTGTCCTTGAGCACAGAGGTGAAGAAGTTCTCAAGGTTGATCAGTTTCACTTTGGCCAGATCCAGTGCGAATAATCACATTTGACAACTACTGGCATACATTTGACAACAAGAGTTGCAAAAGATCATTCTCCAGGCATGTCCTGACAGCATTAAAGAAGCACCTGAGAAGATTTGCAGGTTTTGGCCATATAGTGATGAGCTTGGTGTATCATGACAAATGATTTTTAAATGCAAACAATTTCTAATACCAAAAGCATTATGCCAAAATGTCAAGGTCATGTTACAGTGGGAACACATTGATATCGAACACACAACAAAACTAGCACTCAAATCTGTGCACTAACCAGGGATGAATTAGGATATTCAATGACTCATGAATGTATGTGAGGAATGCCAAATATAACAACTCCAGCAATAGATGAGGCCTCTACATTCACATGATATTGCATCCACTCTTGAATGTAAGTAGCAACAGACTTTTTCACAGTGCACAGGGATGATTACATTCCAGTGATGGATTCCTTCTCCAAATTTTCCAGTATTCAATGATTTAGCAATATAATGAGCTCTGCTGTCTTTGACGCAATGAGTGTTATTTTTAGTTTATTTAGTATCTTGTATCAAATGGTGTCTGACCACGGAGCACAGTATATCCACAAAGCATTTCAAAAATGCGTAATGAGTAAGGAGTGCACCAAATTGTGAACCTACTATCTATGCTCAAATGCATGGTATGCACAAATAAATCAATGATCATTAAGAATCGAATGACAAAAGAAGCTTTTCACATTGTGCTAGTGCATTTTCATGCAACATCCATGGAAAAGGGATTACCAGTTCCAGAGCAACTGATGATTGGAGGACCAGTGCCAAAAACCTTGTTTAACAATGAATTATCTAATTTTTCCAAGACACAGGATATTTATCTTCAATTACAGAGGAAAATAGAAGTCATACACATCAATTGAACTACTCAAACTGTGCACTGGTCAGAGAATGCAAGTTAAAGTACAAATACAAGCACTCGGATACCAACAAAGGTTTCTAGAATATGTAACCAACTTTGCATATAAAACCATAACTGTTCATGGTGTTACGTTGCAAAGGAGCAGAGTAAGGAAGAACATTCTGACATAAATGTTTGTATAGTGATGTTGAGTAACAGCAGGAAAACCATGTTGTCAAATGTGTGAAAGAGAATAACATGTACATGTCTAGACAAGTAATAATCTACAGAGCAAATGGATTCTCAAACATCCACAGCATTGCATTGAAATTTTAGCTCTTAATTTCATAAACCCTGTTTTATCTGTATAATTATCTAATTGACATATTCAACCACATATCTCTGTTTGGGATCAGATTTCATCTTTTGAAAAACAGGTGTGTTGTGCTGCGTTTCACAGTTAATATATTAGTAAGCATTTAAGAGAAATACTCATGCTATCATCACTGTGTCATTGCATTTAACTGGAGGGTATAAACAGCAAACATTCCCTCTTACCCTGAGATCACCTGCAGCATAGCATGCTACTGAAAGCAGATGGTTTTGTAGTGATATAATGTTTATGTTTAACAGATTTTTAGATTATGATAACATACTGATTATAACATCAATTAAAATACCTTGTTAGAGGCAAAATCACATCATTACTTCGTACATATGCCTTTGAGTACTGTAGAATTGCCTTTGACTTGAGTTGGACAGCACAAATCATGGTGCAACCAAGCAGAATACAGTTTCTGTGTCTTGTGTAAGTAGCCATCACTCATAGCCTCAAAATGTTATGGTTGCTTGCATCTCACAGAATTACTGAATTATACCAACTCAAGCAAAGAGCAGCATCAAAAATGATCATACATTTCCTTGGAAAATAAAAGATTTAACAAAATGTGAGCTATGTGCTTTGTGTCAGTCAAACAAACTCCCAAACTCTGGTGTTAGTCTTTCATAATGCAGTGGTAAACCTCTATAAAAGATGCTGAGATGCTTCAGTTCTCAGAGCAGAGTATAAACAGGTCAGAATAAAATAGCTTTGATCATTACTCAATTTTTTTCTCATTCATCTGTTGGGCACCTGAGCCCACTGGGAGGCGAGCACTTGCAGTCCCAATACAGAAACCCTTAATCACCAGAAAGTAGGATCAGAACGTCACAAGGTATGGTTTAATTAGTGGTATGTTTTTCACACCAGTATCTGTAGAATATGACTTCAAGCTAATAGAGATATATATTGCCAGTGCTTTGTCACTCATCAGTTGGGAAAGATAGGTGTTTGCATTTCCATTGTGCATATTAATAGATTAGACTCAGCTATCAGGTGCACGTAAAATAAAGTTTCAAATGCTAGAAAAATTGGCCATGTTTGACAGTGAAGAGGCATGTTTTGTACTGCAGGAAAGTAGAGATTAGCCAGTCAGTTGGTTGGATAGAAAATTGGGAAATGGAATTCAATATTGTGTGAAATATGTATTTTGAAGGTGCTGAAGAAAAGCAAAAGAATATACAATTAATGGGAGGATATTAAATAGAGTGGTGGAATAGAGAGGTCTGTGTCCACAGATCTTAAAGGGTAGTGGAACAGGTTAATAAAATGGTTAAAAATAAGGCACATGACATACATTCCTTTATGTAAATGTAAATGTAAACATGTAAAAATCAGGGAGATTTATATAATGTCCATTGTACTGTATACAACATTAGTTGACTACAACTGGGGTATTACACACTGTTCTGGTCATCACACCACAGGAAAGATATAGTGATTATAGTGGAGAGGATACAAAGGAGATTTATAAGAATGTTGCCAGAACAGGAAAATATTAACCATGAGGAAAGATTGGATAGGCTGAGCCTGTTTCCTTCAGAACAAAGAAAGCGAAGGTATGACTTAATTGTGGTGTATTATATTATGAAGTGCTTAGATACAATAAATATGGATGACCTATTTACTTTAGTGGGAGATTCAAAAACTAGCAGGCATTAACTAATGAAGAATTAGAGGAGAGGTGAAGAAGCATTTTTACATTCAGAGGCTTGTAAGGGTCTGGAACACAGATTTTGAAAAGGTGGTACAGGCAGGAACTCTCATCACCTTTGAAATGTACCTGGGTGTCTATGTGAAGAGGTGTGATATGTAGGGTTGGAGCAAGAAGATAGGATGTGGCTGGGTTACTGTTTGTCGACCAGCACAGACACAATCGACTGTATGACTTCCTTCGTTTCGTACGCCTTGTGTGATATCTATATCCCATATACAGGGGAATACTAGTTAGTGAATGTGTAGAGTACAAATGCAAATTTCTCCAGAGTGTGTTAATGAACACTATCAGTTTCAAGCAAGAAAGTTATGTGTTTGCTTCTGTGATAAGTAAGTGAAGATGTTGAAACCCTTCCATGGTAGTAGAGGTGAAAGGATTAGAATGACCACAGGGGAATTTGTGGAACCTTTCTCTTTCTAACATAAGATTAATTTGATTAGATTACTTACAGTGTGAAAACAGGCCCTTCGGCTCAACAAGTCCACACCGACCCACCGAAGCGCAACCCACCCATACCCCTACATTTCCACCTAACCTAACACTACAGGCAATTTAGCATGGCCAATTCACCTGACCTGCACATCTTTGGACTGTGGGAGGAAACCGGAGCACCCGGAGGAAACCCACGCAGACACAGAGAGAACGTGCAAACTCCACACAGTCAGTCGCCTGAGGCGGGAATTGAACCCGGGTCTCTGGCACTGTGAGGCAGCAGTGCTAACCACTGTGCCACTGTGCCACCCACTAAGAGCAGCCTCTTTATACAAAGTCACTCTATACAAGGAATTCAGCTCAATTAAGACAAAATAACTGATTTTAGGCATCTAAATCTTAAAATAATGTACAAAATAATGTAGGTCACTGGGAGGGAGCAGGGTGTGGTGCTGGGAGAAAAAGGGAATAAGGGTTACTGGAGAGTCAGGGGTCAGAGATTCAAGGAATGGAGTTAGGGGATTGGAGGATGGTGACAGGAATTCAAAGGAGAGCAAAAGACTAGGGCTCAGGTGGGGGTGAGAGGTTCAGGGGACAAAGACGATGGGGGATTAGTGGGCAGAAAGAGAACAAGTAACAGAAAGAGGGAGAATTAGAAATAGGGTAAACCTGAAGAGCTGTAGCTGCAAATTATGAGTGTAGATCAACTCTGACTGAAGTTCTAACTTCAGAATTGGCACCTTCAACTGAAACTGAAGTCTGAACCAGAATTCAAGAAGATAAAGAGAGAAGCAGGACCTTTCAAAATTGACATTGACTGGGAAGCAAAACCACACCTATGAATCTATGTGTTTTAATTTTCTCAAATTCATGTTTGAGTTCCAATTGTTACAGGTAAGACCAGCACTTATGATTTATCTCTAGTAGCCCTGAACAGTGGCTGTTATTTTGCTTCTTGACCAATTGTAATCTTTCTGTTAAATAGGGAGCTCCAGAATTGGAACAGCACGATAGTTACTGGCGAAGATGATAATTTACAGTTGCACCATATAAAATGTACTCTTTAAAGAGAAACTGTTCCTTCAAAGAGCCCATTAAAAGAACTGGCAGGTCTTTACAATTCAGGCAATCCACTTTGTACATTGCCTGGAGTGGGACGGGAGTTAGTTGTAGATAATGAGGCATGGATAGGTGAAAATGATCTAAATGCCGATTGGCCAAACTACCTTTTTTGTATTGGTCTTTACACACCAATATTCCTGTTGCTGATGGTTGACGAACAGGTGGGAGGGTGTCTTTTGAGGAAGGGTAATTGTTGTTACTAATGCAAGTCACTACTTGCAGGAGACTGTCATGTTGGTATTGTATGTTATTTATCCAGTATGGGATAGATGATGTTTGTCTCATTAACAAAAACAGAAATTGCTGGAAAAGCTCAGCACGTCTGGCAACATCTGTGGCAAGAAGTCAGAGTTAACATTTCGGGGCGAGTGACCCCTCCTCAGAACTCCGATTTGTCTCATACTGCAGTGTTGGATGTAATGATTAGTGAATATATTTAATGAAGGCTGACTTGTTCTATTTACTGTGTTTGAAGCCTGGATTGAGGTTTTCTTTAAATCCATTGTGAATGCTCCAGCCTTTTCCCCACTGCAGAAAAGTATTCACCCACATAGTATGTTTTCAATGTCTAGTTTATTGTGAAATGATTTCTTGTCCTTCTGGATATGAAGGATGAATTGGAGCCAACTAGAAGAATTATTTTGAACCGTAGGTCCACTGACTTGAATAAAAGTTATCGACAGTGTAAGGTTCTTGATATAAGGGCGGTTGACTCATATCTTATGAAAGTCACTGAAATGGAATAGCTAACAGTTTGTTGTGGGTTAATCTTGTGTGAAGGACGTGCCTTGTCCATGATGATGTTGTCACTTCTAGTAAAATTGTTCATCTCATCCCACACATGCTCCAAAATGCATCATCTCGCACATACACCCTCACGCTCTCACACCCTCACAAACTGTTCTTCACACATACTCAGAACTGCACACTGATGTACACACACAATCAAAAACACACATACACACTCACACTCATAACTGTTCTCCATTACACACCTGGCAGGAGGATTGCACTGGAAATGCAGCCTCACTGTTCAGTGAGCTGTGCTAATAGTGGTTGAACTTGGAGAAACTTGGATTATTTAAAATATGATACTCCCAGCTGAGAATTAGCTTCAATTAATTTGTTTTAGCTTTATTGTCACATATAGTCAATGAGTGCAGTGTCACCCCTTGTAGTGCCATCTTATGTTTAAAGGTACTAGGTACAGCTTCTTTAGTTACAGAATCTTGGAAAATAGAGAAATAAAATGTCAGAGTTACAGAAATAAAAATCCAGAATAAGGGTCTTCCAACCCAGACCACTCTGGCATCTATCCTCCAGTCCACACTGGACACTGGCCCCTGACCGTACCGGGCTTCAGCTTGAGTATCAGGAGGCTGGGAGATGGCTCTAAACTGCCATGCTAGGCTGAGGACACATACAGGGCCGAGAGGATGCTACACTGGAGGGATGAAATGCACGCTGGGGGGGCCACCCTGGAGGCTGCTACATCAGGCTGAGAGGCTGCTGTGGGAAGCCACCAAACCAGGCCCCTCGTCATGTCTGTGCTTAGACCAGAAATCGTTGGAGGTTAGAAGCTCTTCTTGGACGGTGGGAAAGAAGAAGGAATAAAACACCAAGAGGAGCAAAGAAAGAGAAGAACAGAAGAAGGAGAACGGGCAGAGTACATGAGCTCTGGCTGAAGTGTTCTGCTCCCACACCATCTTGGGAAGATATAGGCAGCAATCGTCCATACCTGGAAACTCACCTGCATTGGAGGACCTTAGAGGCTATCATGAAATGGCTGAGAGGGATGGAAGAAAAAAGATCAAGGAAGCCATCAGACTTTAATTATTAATATAGTACATGCTTCACTATCTGGCACTGTGACACAAACCTGCACCACCTACCATGAGGATTAACACTTGAGGCTTAAGACAAAATTTTACCTTTTGAAGTTAAAGTATGGCCGTAAGTGTGTTGCATTAATCCTATCCACCCAGCCTATTCATCCTCTCCCAATAGCTTAAACCTTCCAACCCTGGCAACATTCTTTGAAATCTTTTCTGAACCCTTTCAAGTTTCACAACATCCTTTGTGTAAATGCTGACCCAACCAGCAATGCCCACATCCCATGAATGAATTTAAAAAAAGACAAGTGCAATGATCTGGAGAGTTCGAGAGGTTATCCAAAAGCTTATAGCCAGACGCTCTGGGATGTCTGTGCTACATAGAGACTTATTCTATTTGCATGTTCTAATTTCATTTTAAGCAGTCCTCTGCTTGGTATATTCCACACTGGTAACTGAGTAGGTTTGTCTGAATTGTTTATTACACTTTGCATTAAAGAATTTGGTTCTTCTTCCAAATATGCATTGGATGATTATAACTCTTTGTGAGTGAAAGTATCAGTCAAATCTTGCCTGGGTGCAGAATTGGTGATTACTGCAGATGTGATATTGTGATCAGTGCCACTTATAAAAAACATATCTTATTGTTTTTCCATATTTTGAATGTGGACTCAAATGGGAAAATAACTGGTTTATAACCAATGATGGTGGAAAACATTACTGCACATTTCTAAAGCAAGTTATCTGATAGTCCTTGTGTGTTATTTACAGCGCTGTTTTTTCAAACAATGTAGGAGGTTTCTACAGAATTCAAACCAGGGCATGTGTATGATGGAAGATTCAGCAAGCAACATGTCGCTGATTGGTTTGTGGAATGGTGAGCAGTTATTCTGCCTGCCAACAACTATGTGACTATGTGATTGGATCCCAGGAAGCTGAACAGCTTTGGTATCTAAATATTTGGTCATAAGTCTTCAGACCTCCAAAAAGAAGGAGCTGCCCTTTTCCCTGCTGTAAAAACACACATCAAGCCTGAAGAAAGGAAATTTATTATCCTTCATCAGTTGCTTTAATCTGGAAATTAGATAATAAGTCAGAGACCATGCAAGTGTGAACTCTGTACCTCCTGCAAGCAAATGAAATTACCTGGAGAAGAATAATCGAAGAATAGCAGATCATGAAAATCCAAAGGATTATCTCTCAAATCCTGTCAACAGAGACTATTGAACTATCTTTCCGATCTTTCCTCTTACTCACAACACTACTGTCTTTTTGTAACTGTGTTTGGGTGTGGGTGGAGGTTACAATGGGATTACAGTTTTAACTCGTGGAGTTATATGTCAATGATTCATATGTGTTAACCTGGAGCTAAAGTCTACTTGTTGACAGAAATTAATTCTTGTTAAGTTACAGAAACATGGCCTGAGCTTCCTGTGAATCTGGGTCTAAAAGCAAGTAAACAGGGGCATTTTGCAAACTTATATGAAATCTTTAACTTTTGCAATAACTTTGAGAATAGTGAGTTTGATTTTCCTTGTATTATGCCAGTGAGGTGTAGCACACTTCATCCTTCTCCTAGATCCCTCATGAGGATTGCCAAGTTGTTACTCATCCTGAGAATGCTCCTCTCAGCATTTCTCCATATACAATCCCTGCGATGTTTCCAAGTGCTATGAACCTTTCGTTAGGCTTTGCTATGCCTGAGAATCCGCTTTGATAGCACTCAAATAGGCTACTATTTCTGCATCTTTTTTCATTAGAGCTTTGCACAGTGATGGAAACTTGTCAGTTGCCTTTTAGCCATCTCACAGCCTTAAACATTCTAGCATTCCTTTGAGCAGCTCATACATGGGGCAAACCTCCCTGTCCTTGAAATGTATGGAAATATCAAAAGATCAGCTATTTCTCTCAAAATGTTCGTGGGGGGGATGAATGTTTTCAACATTCCATGCCCCAACTCCTTCCCTATACTTATCATTAGCTACAGTGTCCCTGAGATTCTCCTGTAGTTCCTTGGCTGTAATCCTCAGGTTATATGTATATGGTTCCCTGATGGATGATGCTATCCACACTTTGTTGATATGAGAGAACAACCAATGTTGACAATTACAGTGCAGCAGACCATTTTGCAGATTGAAGCTGCTCTACATCTTTAACATCATTGTACTTAATGCTGGCCTGCTGGGACTATAAGGCTATAGGGACGGTTATAATAACAGAACTATATGTTTACAAAAGCAAAGATTTAACACAATGATTGAATGCTCATGACATCAACGAACCCTCAGAACGTTTCTTTACTCTTCTCCCTCCTGCTATGTCTAGGTGTGTGCCTGACTGCAGTCGAGTGATCCTGCTGTGAGACTCCCTCTTTCGGAGGCCTGAGCAGTTGCAGCCTGGGGGCTTTCGGCCTAGGAAACTCAAGCTGGCTGCACAGATGTAGCCTCTCCCTTCTCAGCTTGAACTGCTGGAAGCTTTAGGGTCGCTGTCAGGAGGAGATAGAAATGCATGGCACCTTTTGGAGTATTCTGAGAAGAGGTTGCCAAGGTGCCCATCTGTCATGACTCCTCCCTGTGGGTGCTCTGCTGGCAACACCTATTCTCCTTGTGAGGAAGAGCGTCTGGAGTGAGGTGGAGGCTCTTCTCTGTCCTTTAGCCTGGCCTTAAATGCTGTACGTTGATGGCCATACCTGGCAGCCTCTGTTGCACCTGGTCTCCAAGGTGGTCACCACGGAGGCAATCACGCATTCTGGAACCACCACAATCATGAGCAGGTGGATGAGCTTTTTTCATTGGGGTGACGGATGACCTTTTACTGAAGTTTATAAAATCATGAGGGCATAGATAAGGTAAATAGTAAGGGTCCTTCCCTGAGGTTTGGCACATTTCAAAACTAGGGGGCATTTTTTAAGGTGAGAGGAAAAAGTTTTAAAGTGGACTTGAGGGCAACATTTCTACACAGAGAATGGTTAGTGTGTGGAATAAACTGCCAGAGGAGGTGTTGGGTGCAGGATTTAAAAGGCATTTGGGTAAGTTCATAAAAAGGAAGGGCTTAGAGAGATATGGGCCAAATGGAGGCAAGTGGGACTAGTTCCGTTTGGGAATATGGTTAGTATGGACTAGTTGGACCAAAGGATCATTCGGCATGGAAACAGATCCTATGACTCTATGACTTTATGAGCTTTTGTTTCAGTCTTGAAATAGCCTCTGGCATATCTAGCTGATATTCCCCTGCCTCTCTCTGTGCGTGATGGTGTCTCTATGGCCCTGTAAAGGGGCACTTCGTCTGCATGGGGCTCAGTGGGTGCCTGATGTCCAGCTATTCGCTGAGTATCAGGCATCCCTTTCCCTCTCCCTCTCCCTCACACTAACTACACACATGTCTCAGTGCTATGCTCACTACACTGTGCACCCAAATTCCATGTCGATGGACTACCCTCCAGGTGACAGTATCTGTGCTGATGAATAACTTGCTGGTACATCGTGTTAGGGTTCACCACTCAGGGATATTGCTGGCACTGACAGGCTACAGCCTCTTCCTGGTTAAGGACTGACGGATACTTGCACAAGCGAACAGATAGCAGTGGTTAGTGAAATTGGTCTGTGTATGATCCCAGTTTTTCCTGAAAGATAAACAGAAGGATTGAGTATAATGAGAACAGCCATTTGTGAGGATGCCTAACCATGAAGAGAAGCAATAACCTATAGCTTCCACATTGAGATCTCGTGTTTACAGATTGTTTTTCACATCAATATGGAGATGTTCCAACATTGCAGTCAAGAAAGTGACTTGCAGGCTCCCAAATTACCCCCATTCTTCTTGTATTGTAATCTCTGTGGCCCCATGACACTTCATCCTTCTCCTAATTTGTTTGGGTTTATTTACATTAATGTGTCTGCTTTAGCAACTGAGCCTATTGCTTTTGAGATTCCAATGTCAGTGCTGGCCTTGCATCCTGCCTGTACAAAGGCAAGAGTGATCATGTGTTGCTGTGACCCCCTTCTGTTCGTATTTTGAGACAGTGCAATTCCCTCTGCTACACTGTCAGGCCCCACCTTACCATCTACAATTGCCCCTTATCACTGTGATCATTCCACGAGCGACCAAATGTAAAGCCACCAATCACATAATGAGACAGCAGCTTCACTGATGCCCTGAACACCTCTCCCTGGATTATGTCTGTCCCACCAGTCAGACTGAGCATCCCTGGAAACCTAGCTGCAAGATTTACTCAACTGCAAGGACTAACTGTAGCCCAATTCCCAGATTGTAACTGCCTGACTCACCCTTTGCCTCATTAAACACTTCATCTCTTTGTCTTTCATGCCTCACCATACTCTTCAAGCAGATGTGGTGTATTTACACATAATGTGCAAGCCCATCCTATAGTTCTGATGTTAACCTGCATCCTGTACTGCGACTGTCCAGCCTCTCCCCAACTTTACATGTGTTCTGCACTGTTTTCTACTGTCACAAGATGCCTGCTTTTCTCTCTGAATTAACCTTCTACCCCAGAGCCAGAGACTAATGTCTGAGCCTGCTCGGGTAGGTTGCTTATGATGGCACAAGTGTTATTGGGTCACAGAATTATTACTGCATGGTAAGAGACCTTTCACCCCAAGCACTACATAAGGCTGCCAGAGGACAAGAAACCTGGTGGTCTGTGGTTGCTGTATTGCTGTTGTCCTGTTGTGTGGATGGAGAGTTCAGAAAGATTGTACGCCTAGTGACTGTACAGGCACCTACTACAGGTCCATGAAACAGAAGGAAAATAGTCAGCACAGCTGCAACCTCACCTCGACTGGAGACAGAAGATCCAAATCAAAAGAGGATGCTGAGCTTTTGCTGTCAAAATATTGAAGCATCGAGTCTGTCAATTGAAAGAAGCTAATCAAGGAGAAGTGAGTTGTGTAACAATGAAATACAAATGTATGCAAATAGACTTCTCACCAGCTGATTTGTTTTTAAGTTTGTTAGAGATTTTGTCTCTGGTGGGAATCTAATTTTTAGATTCTTGCCTGATTCATCACACTCGCCATTACTTTACTCTTGCCATTTCAGGGAGCTGAAAATCATGCCCTTAGACTTGTTAGCCACACACAAATTTACAAGAAAATAACTGAACTACTTTAGCAATTGTGCAACCACCCCGCAAGATAGACAGCTTCCACATAAACACATCCATCTGGCCCATACAGAGTTTCTCCCTATCATCCAGAGATATGCTGGAAATTCTGCTTAATTCAGGAATAGATGGAAATCAAACAGAACTGATTTTCATCAATTTTTCCAGTCCATTACATGTTCATCTGCACTCACAAATGAGGTAAAACGGCCATTAAAGTTGGCCATAATGTGTTGAATTCCTTCACATTTGTAGTAAACATAGACTAACATAATAGTTTACTTAGCGTCTGAATTGATATGGCTTGCCATTTTCCAAAGGCAAAGGACTATAGAAAGAAAAGGGATGAAATTGATCTTTGAAAGTGGTCCAATTTAAACGATAGAAAATCAACAGCCCATTTTATACAGTACGCACATTTATTTTCCTTTGACTTCCATAGAAATTTGTTTAAAATTTGATAAACTATATGCTCCTTTTCTGTTCCTTGGTGATCTTTCTGAGGTGAATACTGTTGTACAAACCAGCTAGTATCTGAAAGGGTTAACTGACATACTGAGATAAACTCCATCCATCACACAACTATTCTTGGGAGTAGCTAATCCAAAGAAAGTTCAGGAATGTTTCTGATATGCAAGTTCAGTCCTAAGCCCTATGTAACTAAACATTAGTGCGTACATCATCTTAAATCTAGCCTGAATCTCAGGAGGGAATATCATGGAACTGAGGTGTAATGTTAAGTACTATGTAAAAAACCTACATTGTTCGATGGTGTGGCCATTTCGGAGATATGGATAGAGGAGGGGCAGGAATGGATGTTGCAGGTTCTAGTGTTTAGATCTTTTATTAAGATCAGGGAAGGTAGTAAAAGAGGGGGAGGTGTGGCTTTGTTAGTCAAGGATAGTATAACGGTGGCTGAAAGAACTTTTGATGAGGACTCGTCTACTGAGGTAGTATGGGCTGAAGTTAGAAACAGGAGAGGTGAGGTCACACTGCTGGGAGTTTTATAGGCCTTGACAAAGTTCCAGGGATGTGAAGGAGAGGCTTGACAAACCGATTCTGGGCAGGAGTGAAAGGAGAAGGGTGGTCATTATGGGGGGCTTTAACTTCCGCAACATTGACTGGAAATGCTATAACTCTAGTACATCGGATGAATCAGTTTTTGTCCAATGTGTGCAGAAGGATTTCCTGACACAGTATGTTGAAGGGCCAACAAGAGGGGAGGCCACACTGGATCTGATACTTGGTAATGAACCTGGCTAGGTGTTGATTTATGGAGAGAGTGACCATAATTTGGTTACGTTTAGTTTAGTGATGGAAAGGGATAGGTATATGCCACGAGGCAAGAGTTATAGATGGGAGAAGGGCAATTATAATGTGATTAGGCAAAACTTAGGAGGCATAGCATAGGGTAGCAAAATGCAGGGAATGGGGACAATCGAAATGTGGAGCTGGTTTAAGGAACAGATATTGCGTGTCCTTGATAGGTATGTCCTTGTCAGTCAAGGAGGAAGTGATAAGGTAAGGGAACCGTGGTTTACTAAAGAAATTGTATCTCTTGTTAAATGGCAGAGGGAGGTTTAGGTGATGTAGAGATGAGATGGTTCAGATGAGGCGATGGAGAGTTACATATTAGCGAGGAAGGATTTAAAGAGACAGTTAAGAAGAGCAAGGAGCGGACATGAGCAGTCTTTAGCAGGTAGAATAAAGGAGAACCCTAAAGCTTTCTATAGGTATGTGAGGAATAAAAAGATGACTAGGGTAGGAATAGGACCAGTCAAACACAAAAGTGGAAAGTTGTGTGTGGACCCTGTGGAGATCAGAGAGGTGCTAAACGAATATTTCTCATCTATTTTCACTCAAGAAAAGAAGCGTATTGTAGAGGAGAAGACTGAGATATGGACTATTAGACTTGAAAGGATTGAGGTGAGTAAGGAGGACGTGTTATCAATTCTAGAAGGAGTGAAAGTAGACAGATCCCCTGTGCCGGATGGGACTTATCTGAGGAAACAATGTGAAGCTAGCGAGGAGTTGGCAGAGCCTTTGGCCTTGACCCTTGAGTCGTCATTGTCTACAGGTTTGGTACCAGAGGACTGGAGGATTGCAAATGTTGTGCCCTTGTTCAAGAAGGGCAGCAGAGATGACCCAGATAATTATAGACCAGTGAGCCTTACTTCTGTTGTAGAAAAGTTTTGGAAAGGATTATAAGAGATAGGATTTATAATAATCTAGCAAGCAACAATTTGATTGCAGATAGTCAACATGGCTTTGTCAAGGGCAAGTCGTGTCTCACAAACCTCATTGAGATTTTTGAGAAGGCGACCAAGCATGTGGATGAGGGTACGGCAATTGGTGTGGTATACATGGATTTCAATAAAGCCTTTGATAAGGTTCCACATGATAGGCTATTGGACAAAATGCAGAGGCATGGTATTGAGGGTGATTTAGCAGTTTGGATTAGAAACTGGCTTTCTGTAAGAGTCCAGTTACTAGTGGTGTGCCACAAGGATCCGTTTTGGGATCACTGCTGTTTGTCATTTTTATAAATGACTTGGATACAGGCATAGATGGATGGGTTAGTAAGTTTGCAGATGACACTAAAGTCGGTAGAGTGGTGGGCAGTGTGGAAGAATGTTACAGGTTGCAGGGAGACTTGGATAAACTGCAGAATTGGTCTGAGAGGTGGCAAATGGAATTCAATGCAGGTAAACGTGAAGTGATTCACTTTGAATAACAGGAAGGCAGAGTACTGGGTCAATGGAAAAGTTCTTGGTAAGGTGGATGTGTAGAGGGATCTTGATATCCATGTACATAGATCACTGAAAGTTGCCACTCAGGTTGATATTGCTGTTAAGAAGGCATATGGCGTGTTAGGTTTTATTGGGAGAGGAATTGAGTTTTTGAACCGTGATGTCATGCTGCAACTATATAAAATCCCAGTGCGGCCTCGCTTGGAATATTGTGTACATTTCTGGTCGGCCCATCATAGGAAGGATGTGGAAGCATTGGAAAAGGTGCAAAGGAAATTTACTAGGATGTTGCCTGCTCTGGAGCAAAGGTCTTATGAGAAAAGCCTGAGGGACTTGGGTCTGTTCTAATTGGAGAGAAAAGGTTAAGAGGGGATTTAATAGAGACATACAAGATGATCAGAGGATTAGATAGGGTGGACAGTAAGAGTCTTTTTCCTAGGATGATGGCATCTACTTGTATGTGGGGGAATAGCTGCAAATTGAGGGGTGATAGATTTAAGACAGATATCAGAGGCAGGTTCTTTACTCAGAGAGTGGTAAGGGCGTGGAATGCCCTGCCTGCCAATGTAGTTAACTCAGCCACATTAGGGGCATTTTAACATCCTTGGATAAGCATATGGATAATGATGGGATAGTATAGGGGGGTGGGCTTAGATTAGTTCACAGGTCAGTGCAACATTGAGGGCCGAAGGGCCTGTTCTGCGCTGTATTGATCTATGTTCTATGTTTGATGCTCACAAAGATAGAGCCTCTCTTCTGCCAAAGATTTTGAGTGGACAGCCTTTCCCACTTGATATCAGTAATTTGGATGAATACCAAAAAGGACTAGTAGCAGTGAATCTATCCAAAGCATCACAGCTGTTTCTGGTTGGCCCAACCACAACATTGACCAATCAGCAGTTCCACTGTCACAGCTTAAAATGTTGTCTTGATCTGAAATACATCAGCAGATCCTGTGGTACAAATTGCTTCCTGCCCAAAGCCCAGCAACAGCAAAATCAATGTTCAAGATCATTAATTGCTCACATAAGATTGCAGTCTTTCATTCATGAAAATCTGCTCTTCTGCTGTGAGTACTCAACAGTAGAGTTAGGAGTAAAGCCAGAACCATAAGAAACACTTGCAATGATAAATCAAAGTATTTATTGAACTTGTGGTTCCAATATAAACTATAGCTCACAATGGATTATAGCTAGGCTGATCATCTATTCTCATTTGAGGATAGACTGTAAAACATTCATTCATATTGTACTTTTCACATAGTAAAACAATCCACAAGAACACTAAGAACAAAAAGGCATTATATATCGGAGCAGGAGTAGATCATGCAGTTCCTGAAGCCTGCTTCATTATCCATGCGATCATCACTGACCTTTCGCCTCAAGTCAATTTTCCCACATGGTTCCCATGTCCCTTTATTGACCAGAAATCCATCTGTCTCAAAATTTGATATCTTCAATGATGGAGAAACAATAACCCTCTGGGGTAT
Source organism: Chiloscyllium plagiosum (assembly GCF_037043375.1). Lineage (NCBI taxonomy): Eukaryota > Metazoa > Chordata > Chondrichthyes > Orectolobiformes > Hemiscylliidae > Chiloscyllium > Chiloscyllium plagiosum. Next base: position 100,565,145 of record NW_028270141.1, read on the forward strand.
TTAAGTCCAACAATTCACAATTCTTTTAAGTGAAGAAATCTCTCCTCATTTCAATCCTAAATGATTGTCCCCTTCTACTGAGCATCTACCCATATTCTAGATTCCCCACCCAGAGGAAACAACTTCTCAATTTCAATTTTATCAAAACTTCTTAGAATATTATATAGGCATAAGAAAGCAATATGACACATACCTCTCATTCGTTCAAACTCTAGAGAATACAGGCAACGTTTACAGGATAATTATAGATGGGTTGGCCAGATGGCCTAAACAGCAGCAAATGAAATTTAATCCGGAAAGTGTGAGGGGATTTTGGGAAGATTAACAGGTAAGGGGGTTCGTGTGGAAAGGAAGGACCTGAGGAAGTATAATGGGTTGGATGTACCTTGACATGTCCATAGATCCTGAAACGTTATAAGACATACAGATAAAGTGGAATCCTTGCCTTTATCAGTCAGGCATTGGATATAAGAGCAAAGAGTTTATAATGGAGCTGTATGTGATGTTAGTTAGACTGCAGCTGGATTCCTGTGCACAGTTCCAGTCACCTTGTTATAGGAAGGAGGTGATTGTATTGGAGAGGGTGCAGAGGAGATTTAACACAGTGTTGCCTGAACTGGAGCTTCTTTCCAGAGTGGATTTGTTTTCCTTAAAAGCAGAGAAGGTGGAGGAGGTGGAACCTGACTGAGGTGTATAAAGTTATGACGGCATAGATAGGGCAGACAGAGAGGAACTTTTCTCCCTGGCAAAGAAGTCATTTGTTAGTTTAAGCAGCAGGAGGGTTAGAGAAGGTTTGAGGAAAAAAAGCATTTCACTCAGAGGGTGATGGATATTCAGAACCCTCTGCCTGAAAGGGCAGTTGTGTGGAAACCATCAAGACACTTATGCACTACTTCATACGAGCACTTGAATTACTGTAGTATACAAGGTGCTGAGCTCAGTGATGGAAAAAGGGATTGCAATAGATGAACCTTTGATAACCAGTCAGACACGATGGATTGGATGACTTTTTGATAAGATGTAAAATCTCTATGACTCTGCACAGCTTCGCATTATTGGGTAAACCGTTTCATGCAGGATCCAATCAAATGAACCTTAACCCGATCCTCTCCAAAGCAAGTACGGTATATCCTTCCTTCGATAAGAACACTAAAAAACGGTTAGAAAGGTCAACATGCCATTTGCCTCCCAAATTGTTTGCTGCATTTTCATGCTAACTTTTTACGTTCCTTGTACAAGTATACCCAACTCTCTCTGAACATCAATATTTATAAATGCTTTTAAAAAATATTCTCCTTTTCTTACAACAATGTGAACAATCTCATCCATTTGTTGTCTTGTTGCCCACTCACTTAACCTGTTTATTTCTCTTTCCAACCTGTTTTGTGTCCTTTTCAGGACTTGCTTTTCCATCCTAATTTATTTAACCGGCAAAATTAGATACATTAGTATAATAAAACAAAGAACCACAAATGCTGAAGACCGCAAACAAAAACAGAAATTGCTAGAGGAACTCAGCAGGTCGGGCAGCATCTTTGGAAAGAGTGTAGGTTAACATTTCAAATCTCGTGACCCTTCATTAGAACTGAAATATTACTTTTGGTCTCTTTACTTAAGTCATTAATATACAGTATAAGTAACTGAAGACATACATATTGCTCCTTATGGCACTTCAAGAGCTAGAGCCTACAAAATTGTAAACGAAGAGCAGGAGAATCAACATTTCAAGATATGCTCATTCCTGATGAAGGGCTTATGCCTGATTCTCCTGTTCCTTGGATGCTGCCTGACCGGCTGTGCTTTTCCAGCGCCATAGTCTTTGACTCTGATCTCCAGCATCTCCAGTGCTCACTTCCTCCTCCAAAATAGAAAATGCCCCACTTATTCTTACTCTTTGCTTACTATGAGATAATCAATCTTTGATCCATGCTAATATATTACCCTAAGTTCCAAAAGCCCTTTTCTTGAGTTTTTTTTTGTATGACATCTTATCAAACGTCTATTGGAAATCTAAATATATTACATCTACAGATGATCTCTTATCTACTTTAGTTACATCCTCAAAAAACATTAATCAATATATTGAACACAACTTTCCTTTTGTAAAATCACACTGACTTTGTCTAATCATATTATGATGATCTAAGCATTTTGCTAAAATTCTCTTAGAAGTAGATTCCAGCATTCTCTTGGTGAACAATATCAGGCTAACTGGTCTGTAGTTCTCTAGTTTCCTTCTCGCTTAAATAACAGTGTCATATTTCCACATATTTTACAAACAAAAATGAAAGTAACATTAAGTTATATTAAGAGATATTTGAAAGTATGTTTTCTCAAAGAGTACTTTTTAAGTAACATATTTTTGGAAGAGAGACAACATTGGAACATAAGTGATATGAGCCAAAGGCAGGTATATGGAGTTCGGCCATAGATCAGCCATGATCTCATTGATGCTGAAATGGCCTAATCTTGTTCCTATGTTCTTACAAACTGAGAGATTTAGTGAGGGAGTGCGCATCTTGAGACCTAGATAACTGAAGGCAAAGCCATTGTTGGTGGAGGAAAATCAATCATGGTACATTCACATGTTCACAATTGTTAAAATGTATGAACATTGCAGTAATATTGATCTCTGTTTTTCAAAGTTACTTTGAAGTGCATGAGCATTTGCAGCAAGATGAATGTCAAGGATTTAGCAATATATTCAGTGGGGACATCTCAGTTACTACTCCAATTGCATACATTGACATAAAACTTTAATTGAGCATGATTCAATCAAGACCCAAGATTAAAACACAACATTTCACACAGTCAGGTACTTCCTGTTGTGCATAGGACTGTCAAGTTAGGAGTGAACACATTTTATTCACTTCCCATTCCATATTCATATTATTTAGTTTCCATGAGGACTTTTAGCACTACAGCTTGGTGGTCTCATACAAAATGTGCTATAATGCTATAATGAGGAGAAAGTGAGGTCTGCAGATGCTGGAGATCAGAGCTGGAAATGTGTTGCTGGAAAAGCGCAGCAGGTCAGGCAGCATCCAGGGAACAGGAGAATCGACGTTTCGGGCATAAGCCCTTCTTCAGGAAGAAGGGCTTATGCCCGAAACGTCAATTCTCCTGTTCCCTGGATGCTGCCTGACCTGCTGCGCTTTTCCAGCAACACATTTCCAGCTATAATGCTATAATGTCTAATCTCAAGCAAATCAGTCCCCATGTTCTCTCACAACAGTTAAAAATCACAGAACAGCAGGTTATAGTCCAATAGGTTTATTTGGAAGCACAAGCTTTCAGAGTGCTGCTCCTTCATCAGGTGGTTGTGGAACATAAGACCATAAGACACTGAATTTATAGCAAAATATTACAGTGTCATACAACTGATATGTTATATTGAACAAACTTTGATTGTTGTTAAGTCTTTCATCTTTTAGAATGGGTTGCAAGTTTTGGTTCATTAATATGTAAATCCCAGAACTTCTTTTAAGTCACTTTCTCGAGATAACTTAAGGTTTTATTACAAAAGGTGACATCCCAGCTCAGACAATGCATTATAGGTGTGTGTCTTCTGGTCTTATGTTCCACAACCACCTGATGAAGGAGCAGTGCTCCGAAAGCTAGTGCTTCCAAGTAAACCTGTTGGACTATAACCTGGTGTTGCGTGATTTTTAACTTTGTGAAAGTGAGGACTGCAGATGATGGAGATCAGAGTCGAAAGTATGTTGCTGGAAAAGCACAGCAGGTCAGGCAGCATCCGAGGAGCAGGAGAGTCAACATTCCATGCAGGAACCCTTCATCAGGATTTTTAACTTTGTCCACCCCAGTTCTACACCAGCTCCTCCACATTATAGTCACTTTCACAACAGAATTGACTCACTGTTGCTTCAATGTGTGCTCCTGTGACCTGTTGATATCAGCTCATTGTAAAAGACAGGTCAAGTTCTGCCTTTCACAAAGTACCTACACAGATCTATTTATTTATTAATGATGTTGCCAGAAAACAGCAATAGCAGAAGTGCAAGCTAAGGTTGTAAAGGAGCTGGCCATGGAGCAAAAGAGAATAAGGAAGCCAAGGCAGAAGTTCAGGGGGTCAAATGAGAAAATTTGATGTCAAATGAAAACTGCACTATTTTTAAGAACATTGAAAACAAAATAATGAGGTCAAAGTTTTCTGTAGGGAAGAGTGGGTGTACTTGACACAATGCTGAGAGGAAGGTACATGTTCTAATAAATACCTCAAGTTGATACACAATGCAACTGTTAATGGCTCCCTTCTCAAGCCTAAAATTGTGCTCTGTATTTTTGATTAATTCTGATAGATATACTTGGACAATCAAATTGTCCATCAAATGATTAATGACAGATTGCTGGCTGTGATTGAGGAGCTCTAGGTATGAGTTCCAAGCTTGCCTGCTGCTTGAATACTTGAGCTTCTCCCCTTCAGCATGATAGATGCAAAAATGAATAAAGGGAATTTATACACACATGAGAGAAGCTTTGTAGGTCAGCACAATGACTCAGTGGTTGCTGCCTCAAAGCACCAGGCACCTAGGTTCAATTCCAGCCTTGGGTGACTGTGTGCAGTTTGCATGTTTTCCTTGTGTCTGCATAGATTTCCACTGAGTGCTCTGATTTTGCCCCACAGTCCAAAGATGTGCAGGTTAGGTGGATTAGCCATAGGAAATGCAGGGTTACAAGGATAGGGTTGGGTTTGATGAGATGCTTTTCAGAGGGTTAGTGTGGACCTGATGGGCCAAATGGTCTGCTTCCACACTGAAGGGATTCTCTTACTGCCTATATTGCAGATGATACTATTGACTACATGATTCATAATTTTTTATTCATTCAGGGGCCAGAATTTATTGCCCATCTCTAATTGTCCTTGAGAGGATGTTGGGAGCTGCTTTCTTGAACTGCTGCAGTTCCCAGGACGTAAGGACACCCTCAATGCTGTTAGGGGGGTTGCAGGATTTTGCCCCCGTGATATTGAAGAATAACGGATCCCTTCCCCCCTCAATAAAAGTTACTGTCCTTCATTACCAAGGTATCGTGGGCCCATGTGCACAAGAATGCCTCAGCATTTCAAAGCAATGATGTGATATGTCCTGCTCAGACCTGGTCTAATCTCCCCTTTCTGTGTTTCACACTCCAGCAATTCTAAAATCAGTGAGGATGGCTGGCAATTTCATGAACAGGAATTGCTCATGCATGATCCACAATCTGCTCCCAGCTCTGCGCCCAAGCTTGCCTCTAACCTGCTCCCTGTGAAAAGCCGAGAGCTGAGGTTTAGCTACAGGATTTGCAGTTCTGGGCAGATTCTGGCTATGGTGGAGCCACTGTCTGTCCTGGTGAAGACCAGATCTTCTGAGGAAGAGAATGCCACGCACCACTGATCAGCTGAGAGAAAAAAATCTCTACTCTGTCTTACAAGGGAGACCACTTATTCTTAAACTCTATCCCTTAGATTTACTCTTCCGTACAAGAAGAAACATCCTTTGATATTCACTCTATCACTTCCTACTCTTCTTAACTCTAATAGTTACAGACCCAACTCAGTCAACCATTCTTCATAGGATGAGCTCTTCATCCAGGAACAAGTCAAGTGAACTGCTCTGAACTGCTTGTAAATTGCAATTACTTATTTTTTTTCAATACAAAGTCCAAATCTGTACACAGTAGTCCATAGTGTCACCAATGCCCCATACAATCGTTGCAAAATATCCAGAATTTTATATTCCATTTCCATTGCAATTAGCAACAATCAGACCCTGTCAAACCATCTTGAAATGTGGAAAATGATTGAATTTTTCACTGTACATCAAAACCTGGTATGGCAACTGTACCATTCAAGAGCGGAGACAGTTACAGAGAGTGGTGAACTCGGCCCGGACAATCACAAAGGCCAACCTCCCATCCTCAGAATCCATCTACCATGCCCGCAGTCAAGGACATGGTCGCCAACATTCTCAAAGATCCATCCCATCCTGGCAATGTTTTTCTACAACCTCTACCATCGGGGAGAAGATACAGAAGCCTGAATACACGCACCAGCCAGTTTCAAAACAGTTTCTACCCGACTGTTGTTAGAATACTGAATGGACTCACAAACTCTTAGCATTCACCTGTACCCGTGTTTTGGTTTTTGCTGCTATTTACCTATTATTAACTTATCTGTATTATTTAATGATGTGATCTGTCTGTGTTGCTCACAAGACAAAGCTTTTCACTGTGCCTCGGTACACATGACAATAAATTCAATTCAATTCAAATGCAATTGCACCAATATATTGTACTTGGCTGAGGGAAGGACAGGACCGGCAACTCAATGTTCCATGTTTTGGATGCTATAAGAAGGATAGAAAGGGAGGCAAGAGAGGAGCGATAGTAGCATTTTTGATTAAGGAAAACATTACTCTCACAAAGAGAGAGGCTATTTCTGAGGATTGTCCAGTAAAAATATATGGATTGAAACTAGAAATAGAAAAAGAATGATCACCTGAATGGATTTGTGCTATAGGCCCCCAATAGTTATTGGGAAAGTGATGAGCAAATTTGTAGAGAGATCCCAGGTATGTGTAAGAATAATGGTTTTGCCATACCAGGGGATTTTAATTTTCCACATATTGCCTGGGACTGCAATGGTGTTAAAGGTTTAGACGGTGAGGAATTTATTAGATGTGTTCAAGAAAATTTTATTTATTAATATGTAAATGTTCCTCCTCGAGAAGGAGCAATACTTGAGCTTTTGAGGATAAGAGACTGAAGTGTCAATAAGGGAGCACTATGGGACTAGTGATCATAATTCTATTACTTTTAAAACAGTTATGGAAAAAGATAAGCCTTAAATAAAAGTTAAAGATCTTAATTGGAGTATGTCAGACTTTAATAGTATGAGGCAAGAACTTTCAAAAGTTGATTGGTGTAGACCATTCACAGATTAAGAAGTGACTGACAAGTGGGATTCTTTCAAAAGTGTGATAGTGAGAGTTCAGACGCATTAGGTTCCCGATAAAGTGAAACGTAAAGATAGGGAACAATGGATGAATAAAGATATTGAGGTTCTAGTCAAAATTAAAAGGGAATCATATACACAGAAAGCTCGATTATCCAAAGGCCATGGGCAGGGAGTATTTCATTCGGTTAATCGAATTCCGGATAATCGCATGCCAGATAACATAGTTTTAGATTAGATTAGATTACTTACAGTGTGGAAACAGGCCCTTCAGCCCAACAAGTCCACACCGACCCGCCGAAGCACAACCCACCCATTACCTTACATTTACCCCATTACCTAACACTACGGGCAATTTAGCGTGGCCAATTCACCTAACTTGCACATCTTTGGAGTGTGGGAGGAAACCGGAGCACCCGGAGGAAACCCACGCAGACACGGGGAGAATGTGCAAACTCCACACAGTCAGTCGCCTGAGTCGGGAATTGAACCCGGGTCTCGGGCGCTGTGAGGCAGCAGTGCTAACCACTGTGCCACCGTGCCGCCCACTTTTGCCAAGCATCAGGACCTTGCGATCTTCGGATATCTGATATGCGAATAATAGAGTGCCAGATAATTGAGGTTCCACTGTATTAGATATAAGCAACTGGGACAAAAGAAACTCTTGAGTAGTATAAAGAGTGTAAGGGCATTCTTAGAAGGAAGATCAGAAAGGCAAAGACTGGCTATGAGATAGATTTGGCAAATAAGGTTAAGGATAATCCAAAGAGATTCTACAAGTATATGAAGAGAAAAAGAGGAAGTAAAGGGAGAATAGGGCCCCTTGAAGATCTTCGAGGTTGACTTTGTTTTGAACTCAGGAAACGGGAGAGATATTAAATGATTATTTCATTTTAGTTATTACTGTTGAGAATAAAATGGAGGCTAGGGAACTCAGGGAAATAAATATTGATGTTTTGCAAATAGTGCACATTACAGAAAAGGAAATGCTGGAAAACATTAAGGTGGATAAATGTCCAGGACCTGATCAAGTTATCCCAAGACATTGGGAAGTTAGGGAAGAAATTTCAGGGCCCCTAGCAGAAATATTTGTATCATGTATAACCACAGGGAAGGTGCTAATGGCTAATGCTGCACCTTTGTTTAAGAAAGGCTGTAAGGAGAACCCTGGGAACTATAGACCTGTGAGTCTGACATGGGTGGTGGGTAAGTTGTTAGAGGTGATTCTGAAATATAGGATTTGCATGCATTTTGAGAGGCAAGAAATCATTACGGATAGTCAGCATATTTTTGAACGAGTGAAATAGTGTCTTACATTCGTAATTGAATTGTTTGAGGAAATAATCAAAAGAATTGATGGGGGAAAGCGGTAGATGTTGCTTACATGGACTTTAGGAAAGCTTTTGATAAGGTTCAGCATTGTAGACTTATTAGTAAAGTTAAATCACATGGGATTCATGGTGAGTTTGTCAATTGCATATAAAATTGGCTTTACGGTAGGAGACAGAGGGTGGTAGTGGAGAGTTGTTTTTCAGAATGGAGACCTGTGGCCAGTGGTGTTCCTCAGAAATCAGCACTGGGTCCAGTTTTATTTGTCATTTATATCAAAGGTTTGGATGAGAATATAGGAAGTGAGGTTAGTAAGTTTGCAGATGACATCAAAATTGGTGGTATAATGGCCATTGAAGAAGGTTATCTAAGATTACAAAGAGATCTTGATCAATTGGGTCAATGGCTGGGGAATGGCAGATTATTATGAAGTATTGCATTTTGGTATAACAATAAGGGCAGGACTTAACAAAACCAGAATTTACTGGAAAAGGTCTGGCAGTATCTGTAGAGAGAAATCAGAATTAATGTTTCAGGTCCAGTGATCCTTACTAAGAAGGGGATGACTTATACAATTAATGTGTCCTGGGTAGTGTTGTAGAACAGAGAGAATTAAATGTTCAGATACATAATTATTTGATATTTGTGTCACAGGTAGGCATTTGGCATGTTTGCATTTATTAATCAGACCTTTAAATATAGGATTGGGATGTCATGTTGAGGTTGTACAAGGTGTTGGTGAGACCTCTTTAGAGTACTGTGTGCAATTCTGGTTGATCTGTTTTCAGAAGGATATTATTAAACTGGAGAGGGTACAGAAAAGATTTATCACTGTTTTTCCTGGAATGGAGGGTTTGAATTATAAAAATAAACTGAAGAGTTGGGACATTTTTCATAGTGTAGGAAGTTGAAGAGTGACTTTATAGGAGTTTATAAAATCATGAGGGGCCTAGATGATTTGAATAGCAAAGCTCTTTCTCCTGAGGTCAGGGAGTTCAAAACTAGGTGGCATATTTTTAAGGTGAGAGGAGAAAGATCTAAAAAGGACATGAGGGGCAACTTTTCTACACACAGTGATTCGTGTAGAATCCTGAGGAAGTGGTAGATGCAGGTGGCTTCAACATTTAAAAGACATTTGGATCAATACTGAATAGGAAAGGTTTGGAGGGATACAGACCAAACATGGACGACTACGACTGAAGGGTCTGTTTCCATGTTGTATAACTCTCAGTTGATACCCCTGAACTCCACATAGCACTCCACCTAGTGGTCACATCAAGAAGGAATAAAACTTTGACAGATTCTCAGAATTAGAAGTTGTGGCCTTTAGGTTGCCAGTGGAATACTCAGCCTCTGGAAGTACTGTGGTATGTGTTAGAGACTGAATTCTCCACTTGACCAACCCACAACAGATACAGACACAGCTTAATCAAAATAATAGTGATTGTTCTTGATACAGATGTTAAAGAGCACTTTACTACGTCTTATCTGCTGATACTGGTTATTAATAACTTTTTACAAATTGTTGTACATGATGGTTGATATGAGGAGTCTTTTTTTGTGTAGCAAGATTTTACAATCAGGAGTGCATTATCTGAAACAGGGATTACATAAATGCAGATTTAGTAGTAATTTTCAAAAGGCAGTTGGATATATGCCAGAAAAAAGGAGATTACAGCACTAAGGGGAAGTGGCAGGGGAGTGGTAATACAGTTTTCAAAGGGATTGCAAAGACAGAACGGGCTGAATTGTCTTCTTCTTTAAGGTGTCATTTGTTATTGATTTGTTAATTTATTCACTAACAAGAATCTACTGGAAATTGAAGATTGATACATTTAAATAAGTCAGTTTCTGATCTTTCAAGCACATGCAGAAGTTGAGAGGTTGCATGGCATAGGTTCCTCTGCAGCTCTCTCAGACTGATGACAATGCAGTAGCCATTGCAATTTGCATCATAAAGCTGTAATGCTGTAATCTCCAGGTTTAAGATCCAAAGAATAGAAATTAAATAATAAAAATGCACAAAATCATCAAATCAAAACTTGCTAAAAAGACATTTTTAGTCACTAATCTTATGCAAATGTCCCTTTATATTGTATTTATAGTGTGCAATGAAGCAAGAATAATGCAACATTTCTGGGGACCTTGCTGTGAAAATGCTATGAAGTAAGTCAAAGAGTTGGATGGGGGCACCGGGAGCAGGGAGATGGGGAAGAAGCAGTGTTGGAAATGTTGATTTCTGTAGCGCATTGCGTTGGGTCAGGGTCACTGGACTCCTGCAAGTTCACTAAATTAAGTTTTCCAAGAAATAAGGCATAGATAACATTTCCCAGAAAATCAGCTGATTCTCCCTGCATTGGTTGACCTTAAAAGGAAAGTTCCCCAGCTGGCTGAGAAATTAATAGTAGCACTTGAGAAATATCACAGTGTGCAATGTTCCCTTGGTGCTAGGCATCCAGCAGACATGAGAAAAGGTGTGATAATGCCTATTCCAATTTGTTTAGCATTGTGTGTTGATCACTGTGGAATGTTCAACCAGTCAGGATCTGGCTGCAGCAGCAGGCAGTGATCAGAAGTTACAGTATGGCTCTGATATAAACATCTACTCATAAAAGAGATCTCTTAATAATTCATGTTGCAAAGGATAATCCAATGGTTTTGATGGAAAAGATTGAGTATCAATTGAAATTTCTCCTCAGGTTCCATAGTGCAGCTGGATTTCAGTGGGGAATTATACAAATTATTTTCCAGCAACTTGATAGTACTGACACAATGTATTTTATTTTATAAATGGATTATTTACACTGTACATTAATACTGAAACCTACAATAAAATGGAGACTGATTTGTGGTTCAAGAATTTTGTAAGTAATCAACATTTATTTAACCTGCTATTGATTGCATTAAGGCTAAATGTTGCTGTATTTAGCTTTAGACTGCATTCCTAATAGTGCTGTGAAAGTTTGCAAACCTGATAAAATAACATGAATGTTGTAATTTAATAATATTTATCATTCTTTAATCCAGTAACAAATGTAAATATCTCACTGTCTTAAGGTGAAAATGTTCGTACTGATTATCTAATTTTGAACAGTGTCTATAATTGCTTTTTCCATCCTACATAGCCAGATCTGTTTCCTTTAAGATTTTTTTTCCACCTGAGTTGCCAAGTGAACCTTGGTCAACCTCTCTTCCTGTTATTAGACTCCATACTGAGATTTCTTTCACTGTCTACACATTCACATGCGGCCAAACCACAAATATCCTGCATTAATTCCACCTCCTCACTGTTCCTATCTCAACACCAAAGGATGAGTAGGCAGGTGCATCAATCTGCCGCTTTGGAGTCATGGACATTTCTTGGTAACCAAGGAATCAATGTTGATAGATCTTTGTTTCCTAACTGAAGGTGTTACAACCCAACCACAAATGAACTGAAAACATTCACTGGTTTTCCAATATACTTCCTTGTACTTCCATGCTGGCAAAACAGTCGGCAAGAAAACCACTCTCAACATAACAGAAGCAATTGCTTTAGCTTTTTGCATTATTGTGTTTTGTAGGTGGTGAGGCTATCAGTATGATTTATGCAATTTCTGCACTTGCTTCTCTGTCAGTATAATGGTTGGCATGCTTATTAGTGCTAACTGATACATATATATATATATGATCTGAAACAGCAGTATCAAAACCAAAATTAAAAAGACACTAAAACTCTGATACGAACATTACATATGGGGGCACCACCCACCATGTACACGGCAGATATGCATGTGACTTGCCCAACATTGTCCATCTGATACACTGCAGGCAAGGATGCTCTGAGGCATGGTACATTGGCAAGACAAAGCAGATGCTACAACAACAGATGAATGGACACTGCACAGCAATCGCCAAACAGGGTTGTTCCGTCCTGTCTGGGAACACTTCAGCAGTCAGGGACATTCGTCCTTGGACGTTTGGGTAACTATCCTCCAAGGCGGACTTCAGGATACGCGACAACGCAGAATGGCCAAGCAGAGGCTGATAGCCAAGTTCGATATGCATGGGGATGGCCTCAACTGGGACCTTGGGTTTATGTCACACTACAGGTGACCCCACTGCACTACACAGACACACAGGCACAGACATGCACACACAGACATACACACATATGCACACACATTCTGACATACTCACACACTTGCACAGACCCTCTCTCATACACATGCTCTCTCTCAGGCACAGACACATATACACCCCCCACGTGCACACCCTCTCACAGGCATTTTTTCTATCATACTCTCACACACACACACACTCTATCAAGCACATATACACACATACACATACACACTCACACTCACTCACTCACTCTCTCTCTCTCTCACATGCACACAAACACAGATATAAGTCTATGGGGTGAATTTTCATTTGCAGAATTGCATTTGCAGATGCATTCTATTTTGTTCAAAATGTACACAATCTGCAGGTAGTCAATCCATGTGACATTTTATAAATTCCTACTTTGGAAAAAGAACCAGTCTGACTCAAGATTGTGATACAGACAGACTCTAACCTCACACCTTTAATGCATTGTCTGAGCTAAGATGTCTTTTTTTATATAAAACCTTATGTTATCTTGGGAATGTAACTTGAAAGAAATTCTGGTATTTACATATTAATGAATCGAAACTTGCAACCCATTCTAAAAGATGAAAGACATAAAACAATCTATGTTTGTTCAATACAGTGCATCAGTTGTATCACACTGTGATCTTTTGTTAGTAATTCTGTGTCCTATGATCCTCCTCCACTGATGAAGGAGGAGTGCTCTGAAAGCATGTTCTTCCGAATAAACCTGTTGGACTATAACCTGGTCTAATGTGATTTTTAACTTTATTTCTGTAAAAACGAGACAGAGCAGGGGATGTGAGCACAATCCAAAAGGGTTGTTCAGAAAAGCTTGTGCCAAAAGGGGCACATTCATCATTCTCCATTCCCTGCCCAGCAGATTTGAGTCTGGCCTGCTCTGTTGGTAAAGATCTCAGTAAGAGGCTGCAACTAGGGGCTATTGGGTACAGAGCAAGGAGCTAACAAGATTAAGAGGGAATGGAGCGTTGGAGAGCACCTCAAACCCTTCCTCCTCAAGTGAGCCTCCCTCCCTATAATCTTCAGAACATCTTACCCCTAATAATTCTGAAGATTGCAGGGATGGAGGGTTCAAGGTGAAACATCGCTGCTCCCCCTGAACACTAGGCAACACGGAAAAGCACTTGAATTTCCTTTTGGATCAGGCAATTCCCATCTCCCAACAAATGCCAAAATTCCTGAGGTCTATGAAACTCCACTCCACAATTGTTGAACACATTTAAATATTCTAATGTACGGCCCCACCTCTTTCCAAGTATAATTTCACCAACATTCCCCATAATTAACAAAAACAGAAATTGTCAGAAAAACTCAGCAGTCCCGTGACCCTTCTTCAGAACTCTTCTTCGGGTCACTGGACTCAAAACGTTAACTGTGCTTTCTCTCCACAAATGATGCCAGACCTGCTGAGCTTTTCCAGTTATGTCTGATATTTTGTTTCTGATTTCCAGCTTCTGCAGTTCTTTTGGGGGGGGGGGGGCACGGGGTTTACGCCATGATTAAGCCAGAAGTTGCTGCATTTCAAGAAGGTTGCATTCAGGTTTCACATGTTTGCCAATCTAACTTGCTGCCCAACTCCACCCCACCTCCTCCCACCCCCCACCCCGCCCACCCCCCCCCCGGCTTCCCATTGTTTAGAGGCAGTGGGTTATCACTCAGCCTTTGGAAATTAACGTGGTGACCGTTTGGTTTTTCACCAAGTTATTATTCCCCATTAACGTCAGATGATGGAGTGAAATGTTGTGCAGGGATTGTAGAAAAATGAAGGGAAAGAGAACCGTCTGTTTACTGTGGTTGTAAGTGATGCAGCTTTAAGGAGTACTTAAATGAAGAGATAAAATTCTTACCTTGACAACTCTGCTGAGATTATTACATTTCTTTTGGCATTGCAAGGATGCCCTTTATGCCCCTTGGTAGGTTAATCTGCTGCCTGCACATTTTAATTGATATTGACAGCATTGAAGTGGCAACAATGAATTGTGATATTGCATACATGCACTCCCATTCCCCAAGCAGCTGATCGGCCAATTAATTTAACAGGGAAGGCGATATGTGCGATTTCAGGATGGGAAGGGTTCTGGATGACATGTGATCTAAGGCTGTGTCTACAGCTAAAGGAACTTTTGACTCTGAGTCAGTGAGATGCAGCACATTAGGGAGGGAGACATTGACTTTATTCCAGGTGGTGGTTGCACTCTTTGCAATAAGATCATCTGCAAAAGGCTAGTGGTCAAGGGCAGGAGGATATGATTGAGAGTAAGGCAGATAAGGGGACCCTGAGGGTAGAAGCCTCAGCCTTTGCAATGGTCCAACAAGTTTGAGGTGTTTTTCAGCTTGTTTGGCATGAGTGATAAACTTTGGTATACAGACACAGCAAGTACTCAATAAAGCTAACGGAATGCTGTCCATTATTTCGAGAGGAGTGGAACAAAAATGTAAGAGTGCTATGTTTCAGTTATTTTGGGCATTGGTGATATCACCAATGATGCTCTATTTTTGCCTCTGTATTTGAAGAAGGATGTAAATGTATTGGAGGCAGCTTAAAGTGGGTCCACCAAATGGACACCTGGATTGAGCAGATTGTCTTATGAGGAAATATTGGACAGACTGAGCTTGCATCCACTGCAGTTTCGAAGAGTTTGGGGCGATTGTATTGAAGTATATAAGATCTGGAATGGTCTTGGAAGTGGAAAGGATGTGGGTGAATACTGTCTGGGGAGGTGGGATAGCAGTTTTAAAATTAGGGGTCACATTTTTAGGACAGGGATGAGGAGAATTATTTTTTCTCAGAGAGTTGTGCAATTTTTGAACTGTGCCTCAGAAGATGGTGGAAGGGAGGCCATTGAATATTTTAAAGCAGTATGTATTTTTAAACACAAACAGATATTTGTGGTTGTTTTGAAACATCGTGGACACAATGGCGTGAAGGGCCTTTCTCTGTGTATTTTTTAATGACTCTATGATCTTACTGGGTGGTGGAGCAGGTTCAAGGGGGCAAATGTCCTCCTTCTGCTCTATTTTTGAATGTTCATACGTTTGATTGAATCATGATCATGAGTTGCTAAACTCATTAATACTAAAATTAAGTGGTCCTTATGACCTTATGAAGCTGCCCACTTGCCATGTGTGGGGTGCCCCATGCCTACGACTTTCTGGGTGTCCCAGACAATCACATTTCCAGGATTTTTCCTTAAAACTGTATCTTCCTGTGAATTCAATAACATGTAGGTTATTACTAACATACCACAGTACTCACCTATTTTTGATTAGAAAGGGAATAAAGCAAACATTTGTTGATTCTTTCCTAGAAATGAAAAGTACAGAAAGATAGATAGAAGGAAAGAATGAATGAAAGGAAGAAAGACCTCATTTATAGAAGTAATTTCCCTTTTAATCAAAAATAGTTTGTCATAAGTTTTCAGTATGTCAATGAATTCACAAGAGGATACAGTTTTCAAGCAAAGGATTAGAAATGACTTCAGTTATGTGGAGAAACGAGAGAAATCAGGTTTGTTCTCATTGGAGTAAAGAATGTTAAGGAGAGTCTGAAAAGAGATGTTCAAATTGGTGATGAGGTTTAATGGAGAAAGTAAGGAGGAACTACTTACTCTGTCAAGTGGGACAGTAATCAGAGGCTCCAAAGTGTAACATAATTGGCAAAAGGATTGGAGAAGAAATGCAAATTAGTTTCACAAACAGGATATTTAAGACCTAGAATACAATCTGAATGAATGGAAGATGCAGATTTTAAAGGACCTTTGAAAAGATGGTTTCATGTATTTCAAAAGGGCTAGTTGTCAGTGTTATAGGGAAAAAAATAGTGCTCTTTCAAATACCAGGCAATGGACCAAGTGACTTTCATCTATATCTCTCCTGATGTTACAAGTGCAGCTCCTGTTACAACAATAAAAACAATCCTATGACATGTTTGCTGATTACTCTTTAGAATAAAATCCTTTCAAAAAAACCTAATATAATTTAAATCCATTTATTGTAATCTTACTTTCTATAATGAGTGCAGTAAAGGAATGCATGGTGCTACAATCTTTAAAACTGTTTCGGTTTTTGTACATAAAATGAACTGTATTTCTCTAAAACTGAATTTTGTATGTTGAATTCAATTGATTCATTCAAAGTATGTTGTTTCTGAGTATTATTTAAAAGATTCTGAGTTTCAGCTTTCCTGCAGCTTTGAGACTGAAACTCCAGGGTGACTAGATCTGGACTTTCCTGAATAGCCATGAGAGGTGGG
This sequence comes from Chiloscyllium plagiosum, assembly GCF_037043375.1. Taxonomy (NCBI): domain Eukaryota; kingdom Metazoa; phylum Chordata; class Chondrichthyes; order Orectolobiformes; family Hemiscylliidae; genus Chiloscyllium; species Chiloscyllium plagiosum. The sequence goes on from NW_028270141.1 coordinate 100,581,809, forward strand.
GGATGGCCCTGAAACTCTCTTTGCTGAGAGATAACTCCCCAGCAGTCACTACAGTTATGATTCAGATTATCTCTCGATTTGCATAACAGAACCCAGTTTCAAAGCAAACCTTAAAAACTCCAAGCAATCATTTTCACATCTGCATGATTGAGAGTATGACAACATTAGTGTTTTTAATAACCCTGTTAAAAATCTAAACACGTAAAACTTGCTACTTCCCACTCTAACACACCATTGTTGACATTGTATGTTTCAAACTGAACATAAAGGGCTAAAAATTGTTGTCAAAATATTGATGTGCCAGCCATTACTTATTCATAAATAGTACATCAGATTGAGGGACATAGACTAATAGTGAATACCAAAAGCTTGCTATTTCAATTGTGTCACTTCACAGTAATCTTCACGAAAGTGGAATCTCATTGTCTACCTCATGTTTGACACACATTTAAAGGACATAACTAAATAACTAAATGAATTCAGAAGATCTTGTGAGAGATGGGAGATCAGCCAGAGATTACTTGGTTTCCTCTGACTGTCCTACACTATGAAGATTCAGATGGATTAAAGGTACACTATGCATTTCTGAGGGCACTCATTTCAGAAGCTGGGTCCAGAAAAGATGTAGGACAGAAGAAAGTGGGTGCGACTGCAACTATCTAACAGTGAACTTTGGCCATTCACTCTTGATTGTGGTGTTTTGTTCTGTAACTGTACATTCCCTGTGTTGGTCTCTTACTCATTCTGTCTCCCAAGACTGCCGTTCTGGTAATGCTCAAGTTCTGTGCCTGTTGTTGCAGTCCCAAACTTGGTTGTCCGTCGCATTTGTTGTTTTACTTAGTTCTGGTAATTCTTTGTAATCTTAGGTTTTAATGTGTGTGACAGAGATGGAAGCTGTGTTCTCAGTCTCCTACCCATTTGTCACTCTGGTTGCGAAAACTCATTCTGCATTGGTGAAGATCAATAACTCAATACCATTAGATTGAAGCCTTCATTTTCCTTCTACAAAGCTCTTTAATTGTTTGTGCCCCTTTCTTGGCCTTTCCATTTGCTTGAGGTGAATTGAAAACATGAATGAAACCACATTCATAAGTAAAAATTTGATACTTCTCATTTGCAAGTTGTAAGCTATTGTCTGACTACAGTGTCTGAAATTCCATCTGTGAAATAAATTATTTTGAGGGATTGGATGGCTGTATCTGCTGTGATATTATGCAAACCCATTAACTTTAATCCTGCTTGAGTAAAAATCAAAATGGATTTTTTCTTTTGAACTTGAATAAATCCATTCCCAGGCAGTCTCATGGCCTTGATGGAAAAAAAGGAGAGTGATCATGGGGTTCCTGTTGTTCTTGACTGCCTACAGCACAAGGAACACAGGTAACTTTTTTTTTGTTGAATGAATGACATCTAGAATGATTGTTGCACCCCCACACAACACCGTGTAATCCCAAAAGGTCCTTGCAAGTTTTTAAGAATACCAACCTGAATTGCTCTCCAAATAATTAATCTCTCATTGAAAACTATCAATATACCAGTGACAGTAAGATGGTTTTGTATCAAGTTGTTGGATACATAATCTGACCATCCTTCCAGAGTTGAAGACATTCAAAGGATGGTTTTGATGCAGGAGAATGGCCACTCCAATCAGATCATTTCTTGCTGTGTATCACACCAACTCATGAAAGCCCATAAGGCTGTCACTCTTAATCCTGGAAAATGTCCACTCAAGCTCAGATTTCCCAGAAAGGGTGAACTATCTCAAAGCAACAGATTAAGTTAGCTGTGCAGTGGCAGCACAAATGGTGTTTGACACTAACAGGAACTGACATCAAGCCAAGTAGACATTCTGTTTACCACAGAAATTAATAAGGGAAAATATGAACTATAGTGCTGATGTGGTGCAGAACACAGTGTTCAACATTAGGTGTGATATCACAACAGACAACACTTGCTGGATAATTCAGATTGTGTGAAGAATTGCATTGATAATCAATTTAGGACTGTCACTCAGCCTCACGTATGTGCACTTGCAAGTATTAGAAGCTCTATGCAGGGCCACATTCTCTGCAGATGGGAACATGTACTGTGTATGTTTCAACTCAACAAATGAGGTGACAGCCAGTTCTGTTTTATTTCCCACAGTCACGCACTGACTAATCATAGTCAAGCTGACAAGTTTAAAATTAAATAAAGCTTGGCCATTAACTGTTAGTCATCATTAACTAGTGCATTCTCTGTGGAAATGCTTCTACCAACAAGAGTCCACTTGTCAACTGATCAGTACTTTCTTCTCAAGCAGTGTAAATCTTGATTTCCTATTACATTGTTATTCTTGCAAATTATCTTGATGAATGTAAAAATTTGTCTTTTGTCAGCCATACGTCATGTTAGGCTTATGTTTTGTGAGACTTTGAGGACTCTTCTGACCCTATTGGTCATGTTCCTGTTTTACAGATGAATACATTAGTATTTTGTTGAGGCAGCATACTACACTCTCTGTGCCTCCTGATACTTCTGCAAAATCATTTGGTTTACATCTTCTTAATACCTTAAAGTTGAGGATTTCTCCAACTGCTTGATTCAGTTATTTCTTTGTCCTTTTTTATTTCAACCTTTTTTTATTGGGTCATCAAATCTGAGATTTTTTTTGTCATGGAAGATATGATGACTTAAATCTATAGTCTCTTTACTCAAGAACTCTTCATTTACAGCTAGATCCTTCCTCACATTTCTTTCAAATGAGGTTAGAACTTCTGCCCCCTTCCAGATCTTTCTACCTCCATATGTGACATCATTGAGAAATCCATGGATTATCCCATTATTTTATGGAAGTTCTTCCTATTTTGTTCCTGTTTGACTTTTTCTGTTGCAATTTGATACAATTGAGTGCATTGCGAGGGCAATTTTGGGGGGCAGTTATGAGTCAACCTAATTGCTCTGGGTCTGGAATTGCATGTGGACTAGACCAGGAGAGGACAGCAGTATCTTGCTCTGAAAGATAATTGTGAATCAGGGGATTTTTATGACAATCCAATTGTTCCATGTTCACAATTAATCAGAAATGAGCATTTATTCCAGTTTATTGACACATTAAATTTAAATTGGAATTTGAACTCATGGCCAGGATGATCAGTCAAGGCCTTTTGATTCTTAGTCAGCAACAGAACTATTGTACCCATAAATGATCTCTGTCAATGAGGACTAATATCTAACATTCATATGTTTCACCTCACCCTCACACATTTTGCAAGTTTTGAACCCTCATCTCAAATCTTGCACATACTGGTAATTATTCAACTATGACAACCACATCATCTAAGTATATTGCTGTGAGACTCACTGACACACTTCCCTCTTTCTTGCAGAATAGTTTACAAACCTTACTAGGAGTAATCTGCAAATAATGTCATAAATCACAAAATTGGCAAACAGCAAGGATCGAGATGGGAAGGATTTGTTCTCCAGAGTAAAGTAAGTCAAAACCAATGTTTTCAACTCTGCTATTTATAATATCTTTTACATTCACTTTGAAGTGTAAATGGGCGTTGGTTTAATGTTTCATCCAAAAGACAACACCTCTGATAATGTAGCATTTCTTTAGAAATATACATGATTTAGCTCTCAAGTCTTTAGAATGGGACCTAAAATCAGAAGCTTTGGACTCAGTTAAAAGAGCGACCAACTGAGCAATGGCTGATACGTCATAATTTATGCTCCAAAATTTTTTTTTGGAATAAAGGGGTGATTTGGAACTTTGCTCAATTACTTTAACAGTCCAGGAGAAATGTCAGCTCTTTATCTTGGATGTTTTATCAATGATTATTATTTTCTTTACAAACAAACAACAAATTTTACTTTGTCTACTAAACAAACAGAGGTGATAGGCTGAAAGGGCTGTTGTTGTTGCTTCCTGAATTGTGTGATGTATTATCAGTGTATGATATCTCCACCAGTTCACCTTTATGTAAACTATCTACAAATTTAAAAGAAGTGCTTATTTATGGAAAGCAGTTGAATTATTGCTAAAATTGGAACCAAATTTTATAAGACTGTGTTAAACATTAATATTTCAGTGATTCCACCACATATGTCCTTGATGTTCACCTTCTGTGTGGATCACATTTTGTACAGTGATGTGATATATGCAGAGTGTACACATCAATAAAACCTTATTTTTGAACAGATGGGAGAGATTTTGTTCCAAACATTTATTCCAATACCAAATGCTGAAGTGCCATAGCTTAATCTTGGATTAATGATACAAATTTCAGTTTAGGTTGGCAGGTGGAAACAGTCTTCTTCAGAGAGCAGACGATAATCATCAAGATACCTGACATTCAAATCTTGAAAGATTTGCTGTTCCCATTGTATTTGTCTATAGGAACCAATCTGTTTTAAACCACCTCTTGTTGCAATATTGGCATAGCTTATGTGAGATCATTTTCTGACGCACATCCCCTCTGTGGAGAAGAAAACAGAACCTTCATGACAGCTTGTGAAAGATTCTCTTACATCAGCCAGTATTCATCACTTATTAAATTTAAGGTCAAATATTCAATGTCAGGTTAGTGACCTTAATTATTACATAGGTTGGGTTCTAAATTACAAGAAAATAAAAATTTCAGCAGATCTGCTGGGAAACACACATCAGTAGGCAATAGCATTGCTGTATATTGGCAAGGAAATGGACTTCACACAATTGCTTTCTCAAATTATTTATTTATGTGCTTTCGTTCTCATAGAATGAACAGGTGGGAATCAAATAAATTTTTCATATTGAGTGTCTTAAAGAGACATTTTCATATTTAGTCTTCTAAAGATCAAAAACAACAATTATAAATTTGCACATCATTGTTCTTTTCATGACGTTTTCTGTTATTTTAGTAAATGCTATGTTTTATTGCTATTTTCATGTTTTTGAATGAATAGAAAACAAATGCAAGTTGATAAAGTGAAATGTAAATGTAAAGTTGTGATATAACCAAATGACCATTAAAATTGACTTGTATATGCTGTTAAAAATGAAAAAAAGTCAAGAAAATGCAAATTAAAGTAACCATATTCCGTAAGGACCCAGAGTTCCAATATTACTTGTAGATTAAATACAGAAAATAATTAGAATTCAACACAAATGACTAACGATGGGCTAGTTTAGAATTGAACAGGGAAAGCAAAAATTAAGGCAAATATTTCTTTTTCTGTTTGAATACATAGGGCCAGATTTTTGTTCTTCAGGCAGATGACTCAAGAAGTGAAGTTTTCTGGTTTCCCACAGCCACCTCAGGAAAAGGTACCTTGTCAGACTGAATCTGCATTTCTGGGAGGGATGAGTGTGGATGGAGCAGAGCCCATTACCCCAGATGCAGATTGGAGGTAGCCAAAGCACTCGCTGAGTGCTGAAGTAGGCTGTTTACAAGGCCCTCCTCAGCTCTCAAGGACTCTGTCTCAGTTCTGCTAAATAGTACATCTTCTAGTTCTCAGCCTTCACAAACCAACACATCACCTCTCAATGTACTGCACATGACAATATATTCCCTACCCACCACCATAGTCCCTACAAATCCCATGTTACCTTAATGCTGTCATTTCAATTCAGGATGTCATCCATTCTACTTTTCCATTTTAATTCACCATAGGACTGGGGACTTAGTGAAATGAAATAAAACACAGAGCTAAATATCTATTTTACATAGTTAAAATAAACCCATTTGTGAAAACATATTCAAAACTTTAAAGATCCTTAAATGCTTAATCACATATAAATCAGACAGACTTGTAATCATAACCCCATAGCAAAGACAGAAAATGTTTTCATAACCTCTTTGAGCAATCAGTTAGACTTTGAAATTACAAACGCCCCACTGGAATGATTGTGGGTTGAAAGGAGCAGCCTGGCATTATCACAACAGACCTTAGAGTCATTTCAACAAACAGGTATAGTCGCCTGCAAGAATAGATGTTTTCCACCTCCTACAGACTGAGTTACAGAAAAATAATGTTACAGAGGTGAATGTCGGTAGTTGTTTTGATGGACAGGATTTGCAACTCAATTTTGTTGAAAAGACGTGGCCCTGAATTTCTGCTCCTGGGGCAGAGCAGGACAATAAAGTGGAAGTAAGTCCTCCAGCCATAATATGCCAGGTGGTCACTGACAATGACAGTATAAGGCTCGGAGCGTTCTGTTGCAGAACTCCTCTGCTCGGTCAAAACAATTCCCCTACTCACTGTTGGTACATGTCAAAAATGACTAATTTCATCTCCACATGGTTACATTTATGAGAGATACAGATAGGCTGAAAAGAGAGCGGTAAACAATATTTGTAAGAGCCTGCAAGAACAAGATAGTTTATTAAATGGTAATAAAGAAGTATGTTACAGAAGTTTTATCATTTTTCTGTTTTGAAGGTGTAATATAAATGCTAGTTGTGTGAGTGGCACTGTGCCATTATGAGGGAAAGTTTTTGAAACATGCATTTGGTGAGAATTTAACTTTCTATATTGAGCTAAGATGCATGTTTATGACATCATCTTCTGTACCTGCCTCCTTGCAGAAGCAATAGCTGACAGCTGAGAAACCCAAGTTTGCCAACCTAATTCTCAAATGTAAGAATACTAATCTGCAACCTAAAAGAAAGGATATAACATCAGGACAAGCATTTGGTGGGTTGTATAATAATGAGTGTTATTTTTAGCACGTGGTATATCAGTTTTATGTTCTTACAAAATTTGGTATCCCTTGACAGTGAAACATTTTTATTTATCCTTCTTTTACTTTGTCTGTCAACAAGTAGAGAAGGCATCATGTTTGTGTCAGTATGTGGGGAGACACGTTTTAAAGTGGAAAATCCTTTCTTACAAAAACCAAATTTCAGCTTATAAAAAGCTTGTTAGATGTTGAATTCTGATTTAAATCCCAAAATAAACAATAATAAAAGACCTATTGGGTTTAGGGTTGTCCTATCTGCTCAAGCTATGCACAAAGAACTGCCCCTATTTCAGGAACCTTGTACAGAAACTGACAACCGGAAGAGGCAGATTCAAACCACTATAAATGCCAGAGGAAACTTCACAGAAGCGCTTCACAGGAGGCTCCCAAGCACTGAGGATGTCACCTAGACAGGGGATGAAACATCTGCAACACAAATTCCCAGCTCGGCGAACAGAACCACAACAACGAGCACCCGAGCTACAAATCTTCTCACAAACTTTGAACACCTTGTACACAATTTATGATCCATTATGTGGTTCCCTCTAATATCCTCTGAAGTAGCCCAGCAAGCCAGTTAGTAGTTATAAAAATCTGAAAAATCACCATAAAAACTGCAATGGTTCAAGAAGAAGACCAACCACCTTTTCCAAGTCAATGAAAACAATAAATGAATCGCATTAGTGATGTCTGTATCACAAGAATATATTTTTGAAGTAGATTGAGATTTTAGTTGTCTGCGAGATCAGGCCAGGTTTAATGATCTGGGAGTTGGAAGAGCTTTCTGCTAGGTTCTGAATTGAATTAGATATATTCAGGGTATTACATACAGGCCTAGAAATTACTCTGTAATGCAGCCAGTTGGTCTACATTACTAAGCAATTTTTCTTCTAAGCTGTATGGGTGTATGGAAACCCAAGTGATTCCTTACCGTGGTCTTTCCTTACCACGTCTTGGCGGCAGCTGCCCCAAGCTTCAGCGCGTCCCTCAACACGTAGTCCTGGACCTTGGAGTGTCTGCAACACTCAGTCGGGGTCAACTCCTTCAGCTGGAAGATCAACAGGTTTCGGACCACCCAGAGAGCGTCCTTCACCGAGTTGATGATCCTCCAGGCACAGTTGATGTTCGTCTCGATGTGCGTCCCGGGGAACAGGCCGTAGAGCACGGAGTCCCGCGTCACGGCGCTGCTCGGGACGAACCTCGACAAACACCACTGCATTCCTCTCCAGACTACATCTTGTTTAAGATAAAAGCTTCTTCTCTTAAACTAGAAAGTGGTTTTCCTTTACCATATGAGACAAACAGATCCTTGCAGATCCCTCCCATTAAAGAGGATGTGGCAAGAAACCTACCCTATGGTGAACAATGTTGCAGGGAGTCTTGTACGACATGATTGTTACCTGAGCAATTCTCACAGCCAGTATCAGCCCATGTACTAGAACAATTCAGAGGGTATGTTACTATGAGTATTTGACATTTCCACCCTGGGAAAATACTCTGACTACCCATCCTATCCATGACTCTCATAACTGTATATACTTCCATCAGATTGCCAATAAGCCTCGGAAGCTCTAGCAAAAACAATCCAAGTTTGTCTAACCTCTTGTTATAGTTAATACACTCCAATCCAGGCAACATCCTAGTAAACCTCTTTTTTGCCCTCTCCAAACACACCACATCCTTTATTTAGTGTTGTGACCAGAATTGCACACAATCCTCCAAATGTGGCCTAACAAAAGTTTTGTACAGCTGCAACATGACTTGCCAACTTTTATACTCAATGCCAAGCATGCCTTATGCCTTTTTGACCACATTATCCACTTGTGTTACCACTTTCAATGAACTGTAGACTTGGACCCCATGATCCCTCTGTATATCAATACTCTTAAGGGTCCTGCCATTTCCCGCATACTTTCATCTTGTATTTGAATCCCTAAATGCATCACTTCACACTTGTCGAGATTAAACTTTCCACCTGATGTATATCCTGTGGTATTCCTTTGGTGGCCTTCCTCAATACCCACATCTCCAATTTTCTTGTAGTCTGCAAAATTACTAATCAGATATTTTCATCTGAATCATTGATATATGTTCCAAACAACAGGGATCCCAGCACTGATACCTGCAGAACACCACCGGTTACAGACTTCCAGTCAGAAAAACATCCCTCCACAACGACTCTCTGTCTTCTATGACCAAGCCAATTTTGTATCTAACTTACCAACTCACCATGGATGTCATGTGACTTAATCTTCTGGACTAGCCTACCATGACAGACCTTGTCAAATGCTTTAGTAAAGTTCATGTTGACAACATTCACTGCCCTACCCTCATTACTTCCTCAAAAACTCTGTCAAATTTGTGAAATAAGACCTCCCCTACAGAAAGCCATGCCGGCTTTCCCTAATTAGTCCATTCTTCTCCAAATGTGAAAAAATGATATGTCTCAGTGAGAAAGATTCTAGAAAAGAGATAACCCAATCATGGTTAATCAGAAATTAAGAATAGCATGAAAAAGCAATCGAACCCATGCAGTTTTTATTTGTTGTTTTTTTAAATTAACTTTTGGTTTGGAACTATGAACTGAGAGCTTAAAGGTGACCTTGGGATTGTGAGCAGCAACTTGTATTAAAAAAAGAACAAAAAAGATGTGATTTATTTTTGAGAGCAGGCCTGCAAGTTAATTGCAGGTTGGTTCTTAGTCATAGAGTCATAGAGATGTACAGCATGGAGAACTCTTTGCCTCTGAGAGGCAGTATGCTAAACAAGATGGCAGATGTTTGGCCTTTAACATGGTCACTACCTCAGAACTGGCTCCAACAAGTCTCGGAGTGAACATGATGATCAAACAAAGGGAGGGGCTGGAATTGTTTGGACTATTTTGAACTGGAGGTTTCTGAAGGAATAAGTTTGGCTGTTGCTGTTACAGCATCTTCCATTATCAACTATTGGAAGTTCAGAGAATAGAACTGAAGTTATAAATATTAATTCAATCTTCATCAGAGTGAACTGGAAAAGGTGACATTGATTGATGTCTTTAGAAAATCAATCTCAAGACAATCCCAAGAACCGTGAAGCAACACCTCATGGGAAACTGCTTAAGTAATCTGGCCAGTTTTGTTTTTTTTAACATTTCTCCCTTAACTGGATTTGTTTGCTATTCTGTCTTTTGTGTGAGAGTCTGAAAATAATGGTAATTGGGTTCAAATCATGAAAATTAGTTAGATTATTTGTTGTTTAACTTGGCTCTGCAGAAGTTATTTTATTGTTAATAAGTTATTAAGCCATCTGTTATTAACTCATCTGTTTAAATATAAACCTGGTATCTAGTATTGATTATTTACAAAGTCTGGGACTAATTATTTAAAATGTCTGGTAAGGAACCATTTGAGCAAATTTTAAGGATCATTGTGCATTTTAATTTACTGTGTTGTGAATACTGGGATAGGGAAGCTGATTTGATTTAGTTATCTATCTCCATGTCAGAGAAACATAGGAACAGGAATAGCTCATTCAGCCCTTCAAGCCTGTTCTGCCACTCAATTAGGTCATGACTGATCTATGGCCTAACTCCATATACCAGCCTTTAGCCCATATCCCTTATTATATTTGCTCAAAAAAATGTATCTATCTCAGAATTAAAAATAACAACTGCCATTGGTGGAATAGAGTTCCAGACATCTACCTTTGTATGCAGAAGTACTGTCTAACATCTCTACTGAACAGTCTGACCCTAATTCTGGGTAATCCAAGATGGAGAATAGGAAAAATTTGTGGCTATAAGAACTGTTCTTTTTTTTGAGGTATATTAGGTGTTTCCTTGAACTCCAGGAACAGTATTTATTGCTTATAAGCTGTTGCATTGTTTTTGGAACATTGGGGAGAAAAGATCAAAATAATGGCACTTTAAAAAGGAGGAAGAGATCCAAGATGGCGGCGACCCAGCAAGACTGAGTCTATAGTGCTCCTCCCAAGACTTGGGTACAATGGGTCACCCACCCCCTACCATGCTCACCAAATCATTTATAATAGTTGTGTAATTTAATTAGTTGTGTAATATTACATTTAAACAATTTAATCCTAAGTAAAAATGACTAAAGGGAAGGGAGCCCACAGCTCTCAGCAAGCAGGAACCCCTCCCCCACCCTCTCCAGCTGCAGCAGAGGCATCCACAGCCAGCCCGGGGGACTTACCTACAGTAACAAGCCTTGCAGAAATGATTTCCAAGCTGGATTCGAAGATCGATGCCTTTATTGCAGAATCCAGAAATCGTTGAGACTCGCTCTCGGCCGTGCTGCAGAAGCACGACCGAGAAATCCAAGAAATTGAACGCCGAGTCGGAGGGGCGGAGTTAAAGGTCGCGACCTCTGAAAATACCGCTTAATCGGCCGTGGATCAGGTCCGGACTCTTGAGCAGCGAGTCTGGACCTTGGAAAATCATATTGACGACCTCTGCAAGCTGGATCAGGCCAGGTCAGGGTGGAATGGGCCTACCGGGTCGCAATACGCGGGCCCGGCTCGAACCAGCGCCCGCGCCCGGTCCTGTTCCGGCTGCAGAGCTACAAGGAGAGGCAGATACTCCTAGAAGCCTCTAGAAATCTCGGAAAACACCCCCAAGCTATGATCTATAAAGGATCCAAGATCATGCTATTTCAGGACTTTTCCCCGGCTCTGGTTCGAAAGAGGAAGGCATTCGACGAGGCGAAGAAGCGTTTAAGGGACTTAAATATTCAGTACTCCTTACGCTACCCAGCGACGTTACGCCTTAACCATGAAGGATCCGTATATAACTTTGGATCACCAGAAAAGGCTAAGGAATTCTTGGACTCTCTTAGATAAACTGTAAGACAGAATGGATGTTGGTCTGCCTTTCCCCCAGCTTTGGTTTATATCCCCCCTTTTTTTTTCTCTTACCTTACTGTTTAATATTATCATGGGGGGTGGGGAGAGGGATTTGATTTTCTCCCCCCCCTTGGGGTTGTTTTCTGTTATTATTTTATGTATATATGAGGGATGTATGTATATGTGTGTGTATATATATATATATATATATATATATATATATAAAAGCTGGGGGATTTGGTTAATGTTGGTGGGGGGAGGTGGTTACCTTATTCAATTTTACCTCTGTCTCTAGGACCGGGGTTGTTTTCCCCTTGTTATTTTGTATTATTATATTTAATTATTATTTGTTGAGGTGGTAATTTTATAGTTATATGTTTATATATGGTATTAACATTACCAAATATACCCAGGTGTTGGTATGGGTGGGGGTAGGGTGCTCACTGTTAACTCTAGCTTTGTATTATATTTGAATTCTCCTCATTTTATTGAGGAGTGCCTGGGTCAAGGGTGGGGCATTGGTTGGGAGAGGATATGAGGGACTTTTGGAGAGGAAATGACACCCCCTGGGAACAAGGGGGAAAGTCTCCACTTAGATACGTTTTATATTATTTTTATTTAGAAATAGTTTTTTATTGTATTGTTGTGGGTGTATTAAAGAGGTTTTATTTTTGTAAATTTTATATGTTCTACGCTCCGGATGTTCTAGATAGGGTTCCCCCTCCCGAGGGGTCTCGGATTAGGCCAGAGGATTATGGTTGATCAGTCGGTTAAGTGGTGCACCTGGAATGTCAAGGGGAGTAATTCGCCAGTCAAAAGGAAGAAAATATTATCAAATCTTAAGAAGGAAAGAGTTGATATAGCTCTCCTACAGGAGACACACCTGTCAGATAAAGAACACTTGAAATTACGACAGGGTGGATTTGATCAGGCCTTTTTTTCTTCTTTTAGCTCGAAAAGCAGGGGAGTTGTTATTCTTGTTCGGAAGAATTTTCCTTTCAAAATCCTAAAGCAGATAAAAGAGGAATCTGGACGATATATCTTGATTAAAGCCCTCATAAATGGAGAGGAATATGGGATTTTAAATTTGTACTGCCCCCCGGCACACCCCTTTAAATTTATAACGGAAGCCTTTTCAAAATTGATGGCTTTTGATGCCCGTCATATAATTATAGGGGGAGACTTTAATTATATTATGGATCCGGAAATAGATAGGATTCCCAAGAGTACTGCAGGAGTATCTCCCAGATCTAGACAATTGATGGATCTGAACAAAGAATTAGGATTAGTAGATGTATGGAGATGTCTTCATCCACAGGGCAGAGATTTTTCTTTCTACTCTAATCCACATAAATGTCATACCAGAATTGATATGTTTTTTGCCCCCTCGATTTTTTTAAATTCCATATCATCCTGTAAAATAGGTAGTATAGCAATTTCCGACCACGCTGCTGTATATATGGAAACTAAGGCGAGGAACAATGGGACATCCCCTCGGCATTGGCGTATGGACCCCTTCCTAATGAAAGATAGTAAATTTGTAAAGTACTTCTCTCAAGAATTTAAAACTTCTTTAGAAATTAATTCAGGTACAGCCACCAACCCGTCAATGATGTGGGAGACCATCAAAGCTTACACACCGAGGTTTGAACATCTCCTACTCAGCGACCCAGAAGAAATTAAAGGGAGAACAACAGCGTCTGCTTGAAGCCCGCTTAAAAACGGCTGAAACAGCATACACTGATAGACCTTCTATTATTAAATTGCAAAGGATTACAGCTCTTAGGACAGCTCTAAACACTACGCTTACTCAAACGGCTAAGAGGGAAATATTATTTGCAAAGCAAAGGTTATATGAATATGGCGACAAACCGGGTAGATACTTAGCATTTCTTGCAAAGAAAAAAAAGGCCCCTCAGATTATTACATCTATCAAGGAAAGTACGGGTATTTTGACTCATGATCACAAAAAGATTAATGCGATCTTTAGAGAATTTTATTCTGACTTATATAAATCACAGGATTGTGAAGATAGGACGAAGAGGATGCAGTCATTTTTTAAAAATTTGACTTTTACAGGCCTAACTCCGGAACAAGTATCGGTCCTAAATGCTGCTCTTACACTCCAAGAAATACTTGATGCAATTAGGCAACTTCAGAATGGTAAGGCGCCGGGCCCAGATGGTTTTCAAGCTGAATTCTATAAAGAATTTACAGAAATACTGGCTGGTCCACTTATGGACATGTATAACTATGCATATAGTCAGGGCTGTCTCCCGCCTTCGCTGAAAGAGGCAAATATCTCTCTTATCCTTAAAAAAGGAAAGGACCCAGAAGATTGTACATCATACAGACCAATATCTGTGGGCGGCACGGTGGCACAGTGGTTAGCACTGCTGCCTCACAGCGCCTGAGACCTGGGTTCAATTCCTGCCTCAGGCGACTGACTGTGTGGAGTTTGCACGTTCTCCCCGTGTCTGCGTGGGTTTCCTCCGGGTGCTCCGGTTTCCTCCCACAGTCCAAAGATGTGCAGGGTCAGGTGAATTGGCCATACTAAATTAATTTACACTTAACTAGTGTTAAGTAAGGGGTAAATGTAGGGGTATGGGTGGGTTTCGCTTCGGCGGGTGGGTGTGGACTTGTGGGACCGAAGGGCCTGTTTCCACACTGTAATATAATCTAATCTAATCTAATCTAATTAATATCCTTGCTAAATGTAGATTTTAAAATCCTCTCTAAAACTTTAGCACTGAGACTAGAAAGGATACTGCCACATATTATAAAGGAGGATCAGACAGGGTTTATTAAGGGCCGTAGATCATCCAATAATGTTAGAAGGGCTCTGAATATGATTCAAGCCTGCCATCAGGGAAAGATACCAGGAGTAGTGGTTTCATTAGACGCTGAAAAGGCATTTGATAGGGTCGAATGGTCATATTTGTTTTACACATTGGAGAGGTTTGGCGTTGGACAGGTGTTTACCAAATGGGTCTCAACATTGTATAGTGATCCCAAAGCAGTTGTGGTTACCAATGGATTAGGTTCGGATAGCTTCAGTGTGGGTAGGGGCTGCCGTCAGGGATGTCCCCTCTCGCCATTGTTATTTACGCTAATAATTGAACCACTAGCAGAAGCTATACGAGCTGATCCTAATATAGTGGCCCCAAGGATTGGTACAGGTAAACATAAAATTACCCTTTATGCAGATGATGTTCTTCTATTCCTCATTAACCCTCTGATGTCCATACCTCGCCTAATCCAAGTTATCAATACATTTAGTGCATTCTCAGGCTATAAAATTAATTTTTCAAAATCGGAGGCTATGCCAATGGGTGGCCTAGCTATGATACCCTGCTTAGCGGACGGATCCCTTTTTTCCTTTCGCTGGTCCCTGGAGGGCTTCTTATATTTAGGCATTTTTATTACTCCAGTATTTGGTCAGTTGTATAAGGCTAATTTTGTGTATTTATTGGAAAGGATAAGGCAGGACCTCCAGCGATGGGGAGACCTACCAATTTCCTGGTTGGGTAGAATAGCACTAATCAAAATGAATGTCCTGCCCCGTCTCCTATATCCTATGAGAATGCTTCCGGTGATGCTGCCAAGGACGGCTTTATGTAAATTATATGGCTGGCTGGGTTCCTTTATCTGGAATCATAGGCAGCCCCTCATTAAGCTGATGAAGCTATAGCTTCCACAGGCAAGGGGTGGATTGGACTTCCCAGACTTTAGGAAATATCAGTTAAGTTCCCTATTAAGTTACATAGCTGATTGGGTCTTGTCTGATCCACAATCAATCTGGTTGGACATCGAGGCCTCTCAAGTAAAATACCCACTTATTAACCTTTTATTCTCAGACAAGAGGAAAATCATTACAGATCACTGTAAAAACCTTATAATACTAAATACAATTAAGGCTTGGAATATAATGCGGCAAAATGAGGGCAATTCACATAAAACATCCCCCTATGCACCGATAGTGGGAGCATGGGGATTCCAACCGGGGTTAACAGATGCCACTTTTAAACTCTGGAGATCCAGGGGTATCTCATGTCTAGGGGATCTATTTAAAGACGGGGTCCTGATGTCTTTTGAACAGCTGCGTCAGAAATTCGGATTACCCAATGGAGACCTCTTTCGATACTTCCAAATTCGAGATTATATACAGAAGAAGACTACGTTATTAGATAGTCTTTATAAATCCGATAGAGAATGTAGTGTCCTACGACCAGTGGGGGTATCTTCCGTCAGTACTATTTATCACTTACTACATGATGAAGTATCGGGAGATATGGATAATCTGCTTAAAACATGGGATCAGGATTTGGGACTAGAAATCTCTACAGAAACGTGGAATGATATTTGGGAAAATGCTAGAAGATTAACTATTTGTAACAGAACCCAGGCTATCCAGCTGAAGATACTTCATAGGGCCCATATAGCACCGGTTCGATTGGCAAAATTTAAGGCAAGAGCATCTCCAATGCGTCCTAAATGCAAAATAGAGGTGGGCACTCTTGTACATTGCTTATGGACCTGTCATAAGATCCGTAGATATTGGACTAAAGTAGCAAGTACCCTGACAGAAATTTTAGGAACGGAAATTAAAGTGGACCCTGTATCTCTCCTCTTGGGCTTTTCGAACTTTCCCTCCCTGGACACGTACGGGAAGAGACTATTTTCTATTCTTTCTTTCTGTGCAAGGAAAAATATTTTGGTGAACTGGGCAGCTGAGGGCCCCCCTGGACTTTCAAATTGGCACAGACTAATTATGGAATGTATTCCCCTTGACTTCCTTACAAATATGGTGCACCGAAAGGCCGAATTATTTTGTAAAATATGGCAGCCCTTCTTGAATTACATAAATACAGATATTTCGGCTATCCTAACAAGGGCTTTTATTTAATTGAGATTACAAACCTGGCTGGTCCGGGGCCCCTCGGGGGAGGAATCCCGCACGAATACGGGTTTTATTATATCTGATGCTAACACATTCCGAGCATGTATGAGACTTAAATATACACTCTGGTTAGTTGTAGGTTAGATTAGTAGATAGTTGAGTTTTGTTTGTTTTTTTTTCTTTTTTCGGTTTTTTTTTTGTTGTTTTTTTTTCTTAAATTTTGGCTATTGTATATTTGAGCTAATTGTATATCAATGTTCATATCTGAGAGTTTTGTTTATTTTTGTAAACTTGTAAAAATGTTAAATTTCTAATAAAAATATCTATATAAAAAAAAGGAGGAAGAGAGATGAAGGCAATGATGACATGATCAATGAGATAGAGAGAGATGTAGAGAGAGAGAGAGAGAGAGAGAGAGAAACATACATTGCTGTCTGAATCTGCACAGGTACTGCTGATGCATTTTGAGTTCCAGTATTTCTGGACATCGGATAGCGTCTAAGAAAAATTAACAAACAATGAAAATCACAGCTGACCCTGCCGGAACCTATGTGGGAGAGCTCACAGCACAGGAGCAGATAGATGATTGGCTTTGTAGTGTAACCTTGCTGTCTTTTTTTGTAAATCTACAATAATGAGTAGAGTGGGTTATTTTTGATGATATGTTTTATTGAGATCTGTATCTTGATTAACATTTAAAAATGTAAAACGTAGGTACTAAGCTAGCCTGGAGCAGTGTGCTATTTTCTGTGTCGGTAGATTGCTAAGGTGCAAAGGTGGCCTTTCGTAGAGTGATGTGCTCTCCCTGTCGAATGTGAGAGATTAGGGATAGTTTCCATGTTACTGATGATTATGTGAACAGTAAGTGTGTTTGATTGCGAATCCTATCAGATTGCTTGAATCGGTTAGAGTGGCAGCTAGAGACAATGAGGAATTTACAGAAACTAGGGGGTGTGATGGATAGCAGTTGAAGGAAGGGGGAAAAATCGTAGATACAGTCAGGTAGATGGGTTAACTCTAGGAAACATATGAGAGGGAGGCAGGTAGTGCAGGAGTCTCCTGTGGCTATCCCCGTCTCAAACACATATGCTGTTTTGGAAAATGTAGGGGGTGATTTCCTCTCAGGGGAATGTAGCGCTGACAACCAGGTTTCTGGTATCAAGAATGGCTCTAATGTAATGAGGGGTGCGTCAGGTTCCAAGAAATTGTTTGTGATAGGCGACTCTCCAGTCAGAGGCACAGACAGATGATTCTGCAGCCAATAGTGAGAAATCAGAATGGTGTGTTACCTCCCTGGTGCCAGAATCAAGGAAATTTCACAGATGGTGCAGCATAGTCTCAAAGGCGAGAGGGACAAGCCAGAGGTCGTTGCACATATTGGAAGCAACAAAATAGGAAGGGAAAAGGATGAGATTCTGAAGGGAGAATAGAGGAAGTAAGGCTAGAATTTAAAAAGGAGATCCTCAAGGGTATTACTGTCTTGGTTACTTACAGTGCAACAAGCTAGTGAGGGTAGGAATAGATAATACAGTAGATGAATGCGTGGCTGAGGAGCTGGTGCAAGGGAGAAGGGTTAACATTTTTGGATCATTGGAAGCTGTTTTGGGGTAGAAGTGACCTGTACCAGAAGGATGGATTGCATATGAAATGGAAGGGGACTAATATACTAACAGAAAGATTTACTAGAGCTGCTCGGGATGATTTAAACTGATAAGGTGGGGACTGGGACCCACTGAGATAGTGAGGATCAATCTGAGACTGGTACTGTTGGGAAATGTAGCAAACAGTCAGGGTAGGCAGGGACAAGGTAGGATTAATAAATTAAACTGCACTTATTTCAATGCAAGAGGCCTAACAGGGAAGGCAGATGAATTCAGGGCATAATTGGGAACATGGGACTGGAATATCATAACAATTACAGAAACATGGCTCAGGGATGGACAGGACTGGCAGCTGAATGTTCCAGGATATAGATGCTTTAGGAAGGATAGAAAGGGAGGCAAGAGAGGAGGGGGAGTGATGTTTTTGTTGAGGGATAGCATTATGGCTATACTTAGGGAGAATATTCCTGAGAATATGTCCACGGACGTTATTTGGTGGAACTGAGAAATAAGGAAGGGATGATAACCTTATTGGGATTGTAATATAGACCTCCCAGTACTCAGCGGGAAACTGAGTAACAATTTGTAAGGAGATCTCAATTATCTGTAAGAATAATAGTGTAGTTATGGTAGGGGATTTTAACTTTCCAAATATAGACTTGGACTGCCATAATGTTTAGCGTTTAGATGAAGAGAAATTTGCGAAGTGTGTGCAAGAAAATTTTCTCACTCGGTACGTGGATGTTCCTACTAGAGAAGGTGCAAAACTTGATCTACTTTTGGGAAATAAGGCACGGCAAGTAACTGTGGTGTCAGTGGGGGAGCACTTGGGGGTCAGCGACCATAATTCTATTAGTTTTAGAATAGTAATGGAAAGGATAGACCAGAGCTAAAAGTTGAAGTTCTAAATTGGAGGAAAGCTAATTTTCACAGTATTAGGCAACAGTTGATTGGGGCAGGTGTTCACAGGTAAAGGATGGCTGGAAAATGAGAAGCCTTCAAAAATGAAATCACAAGAGTCTAGAGACTCTATGTTCCTGCTAGGGTGAAGGGCTAAGCTGATAGGTGTAGGGAATACACTAGAGAAATTGAGGTTTAGGTTATGAAAAAGAAGGAAGCATACATCAGTTATAGACAGGAGAGATTGAATGAATTCTTAGAAGAGTATAAAAGCAGTAGGAGTATACTTAAGAGGGAAATCAGGAGGGCAAAAAGAGGACATGAGATAGCTTTGGCAAACAGGGTTAAGGAGAATCCAAAGGGATTTTATCAATAAATTAAGGTCAAAAGGGTAACCAAGGAGAGAATAAGGCCTCTCAAAGATCAGCCTGTATGAAGAGCCGCAGGAGATGGAGGAGATACTAAACAAGTATTTTGCATCAGTATTTACTGTGGAGAAGGGCATGAAAGATATAGAATGTGGAGAAATTGATGGTAACATCTTGAAAAATGTCATATTACCAAGGAGGAGGTGCTGGATGTCTTGAAACACATAGAAGTGGATAATTCTCCAGGACCTGATCAGGTATAACCTAGAACTTTGTGGGAAGCTAGGGAAGTGATTGCCGGGCCCCTTGCTGAGATATTTATATCATCCATAGTCACAGGTAAGGTGCTGGAAGACTGGAGGTTGGCTAACCTGATGCCACCATTTAAGTAAGGTGGTAAAGAAAATCCAGGGAACTATAGATTGATGAGCCTGACATCGGTGGAAGGCAAGTTGTTGGAGGGAATCCTGAGGAACAGGATTTACATGTATTTGGAAAGGCAAGGACTGATTAGGGATAATCAACATGGCTTTGTGTGTTGGGAATCATGTCTCACTAACTTGATTAAGTTTTTTTGAAAAAGTAACGAAGAGGATTGATGAGGGCACAGCTGTGGACATGATCTACATGGACTTCAGTAAGACATTTGACAAGGTTCCTCATGGCAGACTGGTTAGCAAGGTTAGATCACATGGAATACAGGGAGAACTAACCATTTGGATGCAAACAGGCTCAAAAGTAGAAGACAGCGGGTAGTGGTGGAGGGTTGTTTTTCAGACTGGAGGCCTATTACCAGTGGTGTGCCCCAAGGATTGGTGCTGGGTCCACTGCTTTTCATCATTTATGTAAATTATTTGGATGTGAACATAGGAGGTTATAGTTAGTAAGTTTGCAAATGTCACCAACACTGGAGGTGTAGTGGACAGCGAAGAAGGTTACCTTAGAGTACAATAGCATCTTGATCAGATGGACCAATGGGCTGAGAAGTGGCAGATGGAGTTTAATTCAGATAAAGGTGAGGTGCTGTATTTTGGAAAGGCAAGTCAGGGCAGGATTTATACACCTAATGGTAAGGTCCTGGCGAGTGTTGTTGAACAAAGAGACCTTGGAGTGCAAGGTCATAGTTCTTGAAAGTAGAGTCGCAGTTAGATAGGATAGTGAAGAAGTGTTTGGTATGCTTTCTGTTTTTGGTCAGAACATTGAGTATAAGAGTTGGGAGGTCATGTTACAGCTGTACTGAACATTGGTGAGGCCACTTTTGAAATTTTGTGTGCAATTCTGATTTCCCTCCAATAGGAAGGATGTTGTGAAACTTGAAAGGATTTAGAAAAGATTTACAAAGGTTGGAGGATTTGAGCTATGTGGAGAGGCTGAATTGCCCATAGTGTTCATGGAGTGTCAGTTAGGTGCATTAGTCAGGTGTAAATGTAAAGTAATAGGGTAGGGGGAATGGGTCTGAGTGTGTTACTCTTCGGAGGGTTGGTGTGGACTTGTTGGGTCAAATGGCCTGTTTCCACACTGTGTGGATTCAATGAAACTATGCTGGGGCTGTTTTTTCCTGGAGCTTCAGAGGCTGAGGAGTGACCTTATGGGGGTTTATAAAATCATGAGGGGCATGGATAGGATAAATAGACAAGATCTTCTGCCCTAGGGTGGGGGAGTCCAAAACTAGGGGCATAGCTTTCGGGTGAGAGGGGAAAGGTATAAAAGGGAGCTAAAAGGACAATGTTTTCATGCAAAAGGTGGCGCGTGTATGGAATGAGCTGCCAGATGAAGTGGTGGAAGCTGATACAATTACAACATTTAAAAGACATCTGATGTGCATATGAATAGGAAGGGTTTAGAGGGATATGGGTCAAGTGCTGGCAAATGGGACTAGATTAATTTATGATATCTAGTCAGCATGGACGAGTTGGTACAAAGGGTTTGTTTCCGTGTTGCATACCTCTATAATTCGATGACTCTAATTATCAGACAATGCCCCTAGTTCTAGAATCCCGAACCAGTGGAAATGGTTTATCCTTATCTATCTTGTCTTTTTCTGTGATCTTGAAGGCTTTTGATCAGATTACACCGTACCTTTCTAAATTGTACAGAAAACAAGTTGAATAATCTCCCCTCATACCTTAACCCCTGAAATCCAGGTACTATTCTTATAAACGTATGTTATACTGGCACCAGGGCCAATACACCCACCCTAGGGTGTAGTTCTTAAGTCATAGAGATATATAGCACAGAAACCGACCCTTTGCTCCAACCTGTCCATGCCAACCAAATACCCGAAATAAATCTAGTCTCATTTGCCTGCATTTGTCCCATTTCTCTCTCAACCCTTCCTATTCATATACCCATCCAGATGCCTTTAAAATGTTATAATTGTACCATCCTCCATTCACTAGATTAAACACTATTAGAACTTAAAAACAACAGTTTTCCAAGTGAGTCTAACCAAAATGTTGTAAAACTGCAGCATAACTTCTGCATCCTTATACTCCAGGTTTCTAGGTAAAAAAGCTTCCATTAACTTTCCTGATTATTTTCTGCACTTGTTCATGACATTTTGTAAGATCTATGCACCTGAAACTCCAAATCGCTTTGGACATTCACTGTACCTAAATTCATACATTCCAGAAAATACCCTCATCTCTCCTCTTTTGCTCCAAAATGGATAACCTTTCACTTACTTACATCGAACTTCATCTGCCACAGTTTTGCCCATTCACTTAGTCTATCAATATTATTACAGTGGCAAAGATTAGTGGTAAACTAGAGTAGCAGAACTGTTGTAAAAGCCAATGAAAGATGATTTTAAAAAAAGGTAGAAACTAAAGCATGAGTACAAACTAGCCAGGAATAGATAATTGGACAGTAAGCATTTCCTTAGCTATATAAAGAGAGAACCCAAAGCGAACATAGTCTCTTTAGAGAATTTGACTTTGGAAATAATAATGGGGAACCAGGAAATGGCAGAGGAGTCAAATAAATATTTTGCATCAGTCTTCAGGGGAGAGGAAATGTGTATTCCAAAATGACTAAATAATCAAAGGACAGACAAAAGGAGGGGAGAGTAAATAAATATAATGAACAGAATCTTACTGAGGTCTGAATGATGTGGGCTATAGCAAGGTGTGTCAGAATCAGTTGACAAATGCAGCGAGGCCCTTTTTGATATTGAAGTAGCTCATTATACCTTTTCTGCTTTCACAAGCGATGTGGCGAGATTCCTGCCAGGCTGCAGTCAGTTACCAGTTGACTAAGATTAACGTTTGTTAAATGACTCATTAAACAGTATAGCTCACCTCATTAATGTTCAGGCTCATATTTGACTAAACCCGCCAAACAAGCTTAATATTGGGAAAACTCAATAAGGGAACGATAGCAGGCAGCTGGCCGGTTCAGCTCACCACTTGCTCCAAATGACCTTGAATTTAGAGAGCAGGCACCAATATCTCAGGACATGGTTCATGGGCACAAGAACTCACACCCCACTTCCACAGACATCAGCATCATTTCAACCCCTGAAATTTCTTGTGGCACATCTCCAATTCTCTTACAGGATGCTCCTGCTCCTCAGGCCACACTGACAACTATCATTGTAATGCTGCAGCAAGGAGACTGCACAGGGGGCCACACCCAGCTGATGGAGGGGATCAGGCTGCCTCTCTGTGCTCTTCATTCACTGTCACAGCACTTACTCCCTTTGATACTCACAGTATTTCTGCCCTGCCTTGCCTTTTGGTGCCTCGCACCTTCAGCAAGAGTGACCAAGTTTACATTACTGCTGAAAAAGCACAGCAAGTCAGGCAACATCCGAGGAGCAGGAAAATCAATGTTTCAACCAAAAGCCCTTCATCACAGTCACAAAGCCAGGAATCTTGTCGTGGTTGTCAGCAGACCTCAGTCAAGTGAAGGGACAACACTTTCCTCAGGGGTTTCCAGCACAGTAAGTCAAGGGCAGCTTTGATACTAGTTCAGAGCTGTTCTTCTCATAAGGGTTGAAGAGCCAAATAACGTTCAGTGACCCCATCCATCTGGACTTTTTCTGCTCTGCTGTGGGCTGTTTACCTCAGTGAATGAGACAGAGTCAGGTATTACAGAAGATAAAAGTGCATGGCACAGCCATTACTGTTGATGCAGGTATGCTGACCTAGTGAGTCGGCCGTGCAGTAGGCATGCAGGTTAGTGATTTCACGGTTGGGCTTGTTGGGTTATGGTTTGCAATTAGTTATTTTCTGATTTTTAAGTGGTTTGAATCACCCCCAGGTTCCTGGTTTCTGAAACTGGCCTTGTTTGGGGACTGTGAAATGAAGAAGGCAGCAGAATGGTGTTTCAGGGAAAAGGAATCTCTATGTTTATTCAACATATGAAAGTTAAGTATAATAAAAAAGTATAGGTGAATGCAATAAACAGTGAAATTGACACAATCAACTATACAGAGGACCATAATACTATTAAATACACTATTATAGAGTCATAGTCATAGAGATACACAGCACAGAAACAGACCTTTTGGTCCAACTCGTCCATGCTAATCAAATATCCTGTGTAAATCTAATCCCATTTGCTAGCATTTGGCCCATATCCCTCTAAACCCTCCCAATTCAGATACCCATCCAGTTGCCTTTCAAATGTTGTAA
The DNA here is from genome assembly GCF_037043375.1 of Chiloscyllium plagiosum. Lineage (NCBI taxonomy): Eukaryota > Metazoa > Chordata > Chondrichthyes > Orectolobiformes > Hemiscylliidae > Chiloscyllium > Chiloscyllium plagiosum. The sequence continues at coordinate 100,605,766 of NW_028270141.1, forward strand.
TTGAACCAGCCTCCATTAGCTAGAATAAACACTATTGGAAATTAAAAACAACAGTTTTAATTACAGAATCTTTAGTCAGGCTCCTTACCCTTGAGAGAGCGATGCTGGAAAAGCACAGCAGGTCAGGCAGCATCCAAGGAGCAGGACAGTCGACGTTTCGGGCATAATCCCTTCGTCCGAAACGTTGATTCTTCTGCTTTTCCAATGCTGCCTGACCTGCTGTGCTTTTCCAGCACCACACTCTCGACTCTGATCTCCAGCATCTGCAGTCTTCACTTTCTCCTTCCTAACCTTGGGGTCTGAAAGCACTGTCACTACTCACCATCCCCTCCCTTCTAGAGGTTGGAACTTTGGAGTCTTAGGAATTTCAGCTCACCACTGAGGAAGACACAGTTTTATAGTGTGTCCAGTTGCTGAGCCTCTTGCTGTCAGTTCTCTTGGCTCAGAACAGGCCTGTACCTGGTAGCCCTTGTCCGGTTGGCTTCCCCCTGTCCTTGGCTGCTTTTGTTCTGATGAGGCCCTCGGTTTGGCTTCCCTGTTCTTGTTTCTCAGTTCAGCCTCCGTGGTTGTTTGTTCTTGGTTCGGAAGCTGCTTGTTGGGGCTGGAAACCTGTGGGGGAAGCTGTTTCTGCAGAAGCTGATTGTTAGAAAGGCTGTCCCCCAGGTGAGATCAGGGCTGGCAGTTATACTGAACGTGTGGAAAAAGTGAGGTCTGCACATGCTTGAGGTCAAAGTCGAGAGTGTTTTGCTGGAAAAGCACAGCAGGTCAGGCAGCATCCGAGGAGCGGGAGAATTGACGTTTCGAACCAGAGTCCTTCATCCTGATGAAGGGCTCTGGCCTGAAACGTTGATCCTCCTGCTCCGCGGATGCTGCCTGAACTGCTGTGCTTTTCCAGCAAAACACTCTCGATACTGAACGTCTGCCCCATTATCTCCCCTCAAATCTGTACTTTCCGTTAAATTCTTGATATTCCCTTCTGAAGTTAATTGGCCTTCTAATGATTAGAGTATGTGTGAATGGATTTCAATTGAAGTTCAAGGTCTGATGAAGCCAAACCGAGGGCCTCATCAGAACAAAAGCATCCAAGGAGGGGGGGATGCCAACCAGAGCTTCCCGAACAAGAGCTACCAGGCGCTTTTGGAATATTGGGTGTCATCCTGGTCTCCCTCCTATCGGAAGGATGTTGTGAAATTTGATAGGGTTCAGAAAAGATTTACAAGTATGTTGCCAGGTTAGGAGGGTTTGAGCTATAGGGAGAGGCTGAATAGGCTAGGACTCTTTTCCCTTGAGTGTTGGAGCCTGAGGGGTTACCTTATGGAGGTTTATAAAATCGTGAGGGGCATGGATAGGATAAATAGACAAGGTCTTTTCTCTGGGGTGAGGGAAACTAGAGAACATAGGTTTAGGGTGAGAGGGGAAAAATTTAAAAGGGACCTAAGGAGCAACCTTCTCACACAGAGGTTGGTTGTGTATGGAATGAGCAGCCAGAGGAAGTGGTGGAGGTTGCTACAATTATAGCATTTAAAGGCATCTGGATGGGTACATGAATAGGAAGGGTTTAGAGGGATATGGCCACCTACTGGCAATTAGGAAGAGATTAGTTTAGGAAATCTGGTCGGCATGGACAAGTTAGATCGAAGGGTCTGTTTCCATGCTGTACATCTCTATGACTCTATGATCCCATCTCTGTAGGTACCAGACTGTCTGTGCTGGGCAGCCCCAGGTGTAAATTATGTCTCAGGCTAAAATCTTAGTGATGTCGGTTGCTTGTTCTTTTCGAGTGAATGTGTAAATTGGAATTCCCAGTCAGAAATCCCCTGCTTGCTCCAAAGTGTATTTTTTCAGCTTTAGTCCAGGGTTCTTGCCCAGTATTTTAGAATAATTGGAAAGTTCTAGGGTCTCATCCAGTATTTTAAGTGTCGGAGATTTTTGCTTGATCCTACTGGCTGGGTGAGACCAATTGGGAATTAGTGAGAATAGTAGAACAGGAGCTTTGGTTGGAAGTGGGTTCAGTCTCAGAGATGGAATGAGCGTGAAGCATCAGAAAGAAGTTGATGAAATGTACCCTTGTGAAGTGGAGAAGGGCACTGACCTTCTTCCTACAGGACTGAGCATTTCTCCAGAAGGCTGAGACTGCTTAAACCCAGTGGCAACCTCAGACCAGGTCTGGGGTCTCGGCCTTCACTGTTGGCCCTGGGGGAGGAGGAGACCAGCAATGGTACCACTCTGTCCAGCAGGACCTCCAATACCCTCCTTGCAAAGTGATTTGCTCCTCTCTGTCATGTCCAATGGTGCTAGACAGCTCTGACTGACAGTGTTTGTCCAGGTACAAAAGAAGCTTTTAAAGATGGCACTTTCAGAGGATTCTGGTGAATTCATGGATATTCACTGATTGGCGAGTTGTTCTAGATGTGGGGCATGGTAAGCCATGGCAGAAAACGAATGTGAGAGACACCAAAAGGTGGTAGCTGGTAATTAGTGAGCTGAATTTGGTAAGATCCAGTGAGAGAACTTGGTAGGTGTTGAGGCAAGAAGTCTCCCAAAAAACTCAATGCAACACAGATATATCCAAAAAAAGTTTCAGCTGACTAACTATCACTAGAGAAAAACTGGGTAGAGGTTAGCTAACTAATTCAAGACAGACAGTTGAGGTATGAGGTCATTTGCAGATTACATTCTGTAACTAGTGGAATGCCCTCTCAAGTCCTCTAAGCACTTCATATGTTTCAACTGAAAGTAGATGTTTCAAGATCTCGTTGTTCTAAACTCTAAATAGTACAAACCCAACCTACTCTATCTTTCCTCATAAGAAAATCCTACTGGACAGCCCCCAATGTCAGTATTTCTTTCCTTAGACAAGTGAACCAAAACAGTTCACAGCATTCCATCTGTAGCCTGACTAATACCTTGGATTTGTGCTGTAGCCACAGTTATTCACAATGAATATCATGCCTTGGGTGAAGCAAATGAATGTACAATTGCCAAGTTGCACATAAATATAGACAAATAATACAGATAAAAATAAATGGTTTATAGACATTTAAGAGAATAGACAAAAACTTGGCAGGTGAAATATAATGTGGGAAAATGTGACGTTATGCACTTTGGCAGGAAAAAATAGAGAAGCTAAACGTTATTTGAATGGGGACAGACTGCAGAATGCTACAGCACAGACGAATTTGGAGGTCCTTGTGCATAAATCATGAAAAGCTACTATCCAAGTTCAGCTGCTAATAGGGCAGGCGAATGCAATGTTGGCCTTTATTTCAAAGACAATAGGGAGGTAATGCTAAAACTATACAAGGCATTAGTTAGACTACAGTTCGAATACAGTGAACAGTTTTGGTTCCCTTATCTAAGGAAAGATATTCTGGCACTGGGGACTGTTCAGAAGAATGTTCTCATGGTTGGATTTGTCCTGCTTTTTGTATTGAGGTCTACCTGGGCAATTTCCCTCATTGTTAGATAGATGCCAAATGCATACAAGGCAAATGGTCAAGTGCTGGAAACTGGGAGAGTTTGATTGTTACTTCTAACTGGCAGGCACATAATGTGCCCAAGGGCCATTTTTCTGTCTTGTAGATCACTATGACTGTATGTTGTATGTCTGTATTGTAACTGTATTGGAAGAGCTTGATTAGGGGAGCACCCAAGTTTGAGCTCAAACCTTCAGTACTATTACCAGAATGTTGTCAGAACCCATAGCCTTTTCAGTATCCTGTGCCTCCAACAGTTTCTTGATTTCACATCGAGAGAACTGAATTGGCTGAAGACTGGCGTCTGTGATGCGGGGAACCACTTATACTTCCGGCTGAAGATTGCTGTGAATACTTCAGCATAATCTTTAGCACCAATGTGCTGGGCTCTTTCGTTACAGTATTGAGGATATTTGTGGAACTGCCTCTTCCAGTGATTTGTTTGATTGTTTCCCACCATTCACACCTGGATTTGGAAGGTCTGCAGAGCTTAGATCTGATTTGTTGGTTGTGGATTTGCTTAGCTTTGGCTCTCATTTGCTGCTTACACTGTTTGGCACACAAGTAGTCCTGTTTGGTAACGTCACCAGGTTGACACTTCATTTTTAGGTCTGTCCAGTGCTGCTCCTGGCATGCCCTTGTGCACTCTACATTGAGTCTTAGGCTGTTTTAAAACATCAGTTTCAAGAAGTGTTGAGCAACAAGAAAGCTGACTTTATAAAAAACTGATTAAGATGCTCACTCCAACTTACAATGGCATTGATATCTGGGACTTCAGAAGTGTCTGATTTCCATTTACTCATGAAGCTCTTGAACTGGGGTCAATTCAAAATGCAGAAGGTTGCCATTGTATCAAGATAGCCTGGTCTTATTACCCAGGCATGTCTTTGTTTAATGCATAGAAATCTTCAGTTATTTTCAATGCTACATCCAACGTCTAGCTCTATGTTATTGCTATCACCTAAGCATCATATACCTTTGAATATGTTTGAAGCAAGTTTGGTTGCAAAAGGCTGTGAGGTTCGAAGACACTGAGCATAGCTTCAGTTAGTTTAAGTGCAACTGTGGGACTCTTAGGGTCGATATTGCTCTAAAACCTTGGGAAAATATAATAAAAATAGATAGCTTTGCAGGTCTCAAAGCTTAAGAAGATCATGAGGAACAGCAGTTAGGTATAACTATAATAAGAACAGTAGGGGAAGGAATAGATTAAGAGAAAAATGTACAGAGGGAAGGATCAGTAATTTTTTGCCTCATGTAACACTGCCCTGTTACAATAATTAATGGAAAAGATTAAAAAAAACAATAGATTTATGTCTGCACACACGAGGTCCTAATTACCATTCAGATAATGAAACAGTGGTTTTAATATACTTTATGTTAACATAGCATAATTCAGGTTAATTGCAATGCAAGAACAGTTTGACACTGTCATTTTTTCCCTTAGTGTATTATATCATAGAATTAATGTTGATTTTGAAATAACCCATTTTTATAAGGTAAGCATTTTTATAATTAGGTTTGTTTCTTAGCTGAAAGAAAATCAAAAGAATGCAAAGCTTTAAAAATAATTTTCCTGTTACTTTTGTAATCATTTATTTTATTTTAACTGCGAGGACTTGTAAACAGGTAACTATGTAAACAGGTTTATTATAGTTAGCACAGAGCTTGATTCATACAGATTGTACTACCATGTGATTAAATGATGCATATTGATTTAATTTTTTCTTAACTGTTCCATCTGTTTGTAATATTTCCATCACCTTCTTGTTACTTAGTTGTACTTAACTTTCCCATAATGCTGTCCAGCTACAAACCTCCTTAAACGTTCCACCAGACTCCTCTTGTCACTCAGTGGGAGTTGGATGGAATATACTGGAAAAAGGCAGGGGTCACCAGATTCCCACAGATCTGGGGTCAGAACTACTTTCCAATCATTCGCTGATGTCAAGGAGGTGGGCTCAGCTACAGAGCCTCTTTGCACTGGAAGTTTCTGATTGCCTGTCTCAGGGTTAAGTCTGACCACAATGAGGTTTACCAGATGGACCTGGGGAGAAGGGTGGGGTCTGGTGATGCAAATAGGAGTATTTGGGTAGGAGGTGCATGTGACTATGGTGGGATGGGGTGTAGGCATTTCAATGTCAGCATCCCAGCTTTTCTTGATATATATTGAAGCACCAGACGTTGGTGTACAGAATATAATATCAATATCTGGGCATGGTATAAAACATGGAAGTTTCACAGAGAACAACGGATAAACTTTGAAAGGACTTAGACAGGTGACAGACTGGTAGCAAAGACAGACAAATTGTGTATGAAACTTAATGCAGAGGAGTGTGACATGATTATTTTAGTTTTTTTGTTTCTCAGGCTATGGAAATGGATGAACAAGCCTTGTTAGTTCACTAGGAATCAATGCAACACCATTGTAACAGCGACACCATAAGCAAGGTGCGATATGAAAATGTCCGTGTTGAGATTACTTTTTTCTTTATGTAAACCTCCTAGCTTCATCTCCAAATCTTCCTCAAATATGTTTTCAAGCCAACTTAATCCATCCATGCATCCTCATGAATGAGGAGACTATTTTTTTGGAAATTGCTTTGAAAATGTTTTCTCCCAAATGTCACCATTGGGTTAAGTTTTGTCCCATCATGACATGCACAACAACACAAAATGACCATACTCTTTTCATAGCTAGTTGTCTTGAGTAAACTGTTTTACCTCCGAATTTGCTCACTGTTTAACAAGTGCCAAAGTTCATTGCAGTCTCATCTATGTTCTCAATATCTATTCTTTTGTCTATGTTTGATTATAATCCATGTAATGTGTTATATTTTCTGTTGGATAACATTGTGAAATCCTCGTTTTGCCACAGTACAAAATTATTTCTATTTATAACCCTATATAGGACTGGCTTTTAAATCTGTGGCATTTAATTCTCTTGTTTATTTCAGTGCAAAGATTTAGAAAATCCCTTGTGTATGGGAAATTGTGTCTCACAAACTTGATTAAGTTTTTTAAGGATGTGACCAAAAGGATAGATGAGGGCAGTGTAGTAGACGTTGTCTGTATGGACTTTAGCAAGGCCTTCAACAATTTCCACTGTTAGACTGGTTAATAAAGTTAGACTACATGGGATCCAGGAAGAGCTAGCAAAATTGGCTTGACGGTGGGACATAGAGGATGGTGGTAGCGGATGGAGGCCAGTGACCAGCGGTGTGCCGCAAGGATTGGTGCTGGCTCCAATGTTGTTCGTCATTTATATAAATGATTTGGATGAGAATGTAGAAGCCATGGTTAGCAGGTAACACCAAAATTAGTGGAATCATGGACAGTGAAGAAGGTTAGCTAAGAGTATCCTGGGCAATGGGCCAAGGAGTGTCAAATGGAGTTTAATTTAGATAAATGTGAGATGTTGCATTTTGTAAGAAAAACTAGGGCAGGACTTATACAGTTAATGGTAGGGATGTGTTGTCAAACAGAGAGACCTAGGGGTTCAGGTACACAGTTCCTTGAAGTTTGAGTCACAGGAAGACAGTGTGGTGAAGAAAGCCTTTGCTTCAACTGACTGTTGTCTTTATCAATCAGAGCACCAAGTACACAAGTTGGAACATCATGTTGCAGCTTTACAAGACAGTGGTGAGACAACCTTTGGAGTACTGTGTAAGTTCTGGTCTCCCTACTATAGGAAGGATGCTATTAAATTGATGTGGAGGTGCCGATATTAGACTGGGCTGGATGAAGTTAGATTACTTTAGATTAGATTACTTACAGTGTAGAAACAGGCCCTTCGGCCCAACAAGCCCACACAGACCCTCCGAAGAGCAACCCACCCAGACCCATTCCCCTACATTTACCCCTTCACCTAACACTACGGGCAATTTAGCATGGCCAATTCACACAACCTGCACATCTTGGAACTGTGGGAGGAAACCGGAGCACCCGGAGGAAACCCTCGCAGACACAGGGAGAATGTGCAAACTTCACACAGACAGCCTGCCCAAGGCTGGAATCGAACCTGGGACCCTGGTGCTGTGGGGCAGCGATGCTAACCACTGAGCCTTGGACTTTTTTTTCTCCTGGAGCGATTCTGAGGTGACCTTACAGAGGTTTATCAAATCATGGGGGGCTTAGATAAAGTAAATAGCCAAGGTCTTTTCCCCAGGGTAGGGGAGTCCGAAGCTAGAGGGTATTAGTTTAAGGTGATGGGGAAAAGATTTAAAAGGGATCCAAGAGACAATGTTTTCACACAGAGGGTGGTTTATATGTGGAATGAACTGATGGAGGAAGTAAGTAGCTGATGCAGATACAGTCACAACATTTAAAAGACATTTGGACAGAAACACGAATAGAAAAGATTGAGAGTGATATGAGCCGTAGGCAGGTATATGGGACAAGTTTCATTTGGGAACCTGGTCAGCATGGACAGGTTAGACCAAAGGGTCTGTTTCCATGCTGTATGACTCTATAACTGTATAACTGAGAGGCCATTCTGGTGATTTTCACTGACATATTTTGCAATTTCATCTTCCAACTGCACCTAGATGCAAAGTTTTCCTGTTTGTATGGGGAGAAAGTGAGGTCTGCAGATGCTGGAGATCAGAGCTGAAAATGTGTTGCTGGAAAAGCGCAGCAGGTCAGGCAGCATCCAAGGAACAGGAGAATCGACGTTTCGGGCATAAGCCCTTCTTCAGGAATGAGGAAAGTGTGTCCAGCAGGCTAAGATAAAAGGTAGGGAGGAGGGACTTGGGGGAGGGGCGTTGGAAATGCGATAGGTAGAAGGAGGTCAAAGTGAGGGTGATAGGTCAGAGTGGGGTGGGGGCGGAGAGGTCAGGAAGAAGATTGCAGGTTAGGAAGGCGGTGCTGAGTTCGAGGGATTTGACTGAGACAAGGTGGGGGAGGGGAAATGAGGAAACTGGTGAAATCCGAGTTCATCCCTTGTGGTTGGAGGGTTCCTAGGCGGAAGATGAGGCGCTCTTCCTCCAACCGTCGTGTTGTTATGGTCTGGCGATGGAGGAGTCCAAAGACCTGTATATCCTTGGTGGAGTGGGAGGGGGAGTTGAAGTGTTGAGCCACAGGGTGGTTGGGTTGGTTGGTCCGGGTGTCCCAGAGGTGTTCTCTGAAACGCTCCGCAAGTAGGCGGCCTGTCTCCCCAATATAGAGGAGGCCACATCGGGTGCAGCGGATGCAATAGATGATGTGTGTGGAGGTGCAGGTGAATTTGTGGCAGATATGGAAGTTTCCTTTGGGGCCTTGGAGGGAAGTGAGGGGGAAGGTGTGGGCGCAAGTCTTGCACCTCCTGCGGTTGCAGGGGAAGGTGCCGGGAGTGGAGGTTGGGTTGGTGGGGGGTGTGGATCTGACGAGGGAGTCACGGAGGGAGTGGTCTTTATGGAACGCTGATAGGGGAGGGGAGGGAAATATATCCTTGGTGGTGGGGTCCGTTTGGAGGTGGCGGAAATGACGGCGGATGATACGCTGTACATGGAGATTGGTGGGGTGGTAGGTGAGGACCAGTGGGGTTCTGTCCTGGTGGCGGTTGGAGGGGCGGGGCTCAAGGGCGGAGGAACGGGAAGTGGAAGAGATGCGGTGGAGGGCATCGTCGACCACGTCGGGGAGGAAATTGCGATCCTTGAAGAAGGAGGCCATCTGGGTTGTACGTTTTTGGAACTGTCCTCCTGGGAGCAGATGCGGCGGAGACGAAGGAATTGGGAGAATGGGATGGCGTTTTTACAGGGGGCAGGGTGGGACGAGGTGTAGTCCAGGTAGCTGTGGGAGTCGGTCGGTTTGTAGTAGATGTCCGTGTTGATTCGGTCGCCTGAGATAGAAATTCCTGTTTGTATGTTGATTCTTGGGCAATTGCCAAAGCTGTGTGGAGAACTTCCTCTAATCTGATTAGACTGATTAGAAAAGAATTATTTAGGGATAGTCAACATGGCTTTATGCATGGTAAATTGCATCTCACTAACTTGATTGAGTTTTTTGAAGAGCTGACAAGGAAGATTGATGAAGGCAGAGCGATAGATGTTGTCTAGATGGACTTTAGCAAGGCCTCGATAAGGTTCCAAATGATATACTAGTTAGTAAGGTTAGATCACATGGAATCCAGGGAAAACTAACCAATTGGATAAAAAGTTAACTTTAAAATAGAAGGCAGAGGGTGGTGGTAGAAGGTTGTTTTTGGACTGGAGACCTGAGACCAGTGGTGTGCTGCAAGTACTGGTGCTGGATCCACGGTATTTCATCATGTATATAAATGGTTTGTTTGTGAAAATGGAAAGAATTGTTAGTAAGTTTGTGGATGACACCAAAATTGGTGATGTAGTGGACAGTGAAGAAGGTTCTTTCAGACAACAAAGGGACCTTGATCATCAAATAGGCCAGTGTGGCAAGGAATGGAAGACGAGTTTAATTTAGATAAATGTGAGGTATTGCATTTTGGTAAGGCAAACCAGGGCAGGATTTATTCAGTCAATAGTAGGACCCCAGGGAATATGGTGAACAAAGAGACCTGTGGGTGCAAGTGCATAGTTCCTTGAAAGTGGAGTCCAACATGGTAGAGAAGGTGGTGAAGAAGGTGCGTGGCATGCTTGCCTTCGTTAGTCAGTGCATCGAGTATAGGTGTTGAGTTGCCAGGTTATGGCTGTACAGGACATCGGTGAGGCCATTTTTAGAATTCAGGTCTGGTCTACCTGCTGTAGGAAAGATGCTGTTAAATATGAGAGTGTGCAGAAAATATTTACAAGGATGTTGCCAGAATTGGAGGGATAGTTTGAGTTATAGGGAGAGGCCAAATAGACTGCAGCTTTTTTCCGTGGAGCATCAGAGGTTGAGGGATGACCTTCTGGAGGTTTATAAAATCATGAATGACATAGATAAGGTGAAAAGCCTTGGTCTTTTTTCCCAGAGTAAGGGAGTCCAAAACGAAAGGGAATAGGTTTAAGGTGAGAGGGGAAGATTTAAAAGGGAACTGAGGGGAAACTTTTTCACACAGAGAATGGTGTGTATATGAAACAAGCTGCCAGAGGAAGTGGTGGAGTAGAGGAAAGTTACAACATTTAAAAGGCTTCTGGATGTGTACATAATAGGAAGGATATGAGCCAAATGCCGGCAAATGGGATTAAATTAGTTTAGGATATCTGGTCAGCAGGGATGACGGGTCTGTTTCCATGCTGTATAATGTATGATTCTGTGACTCTAATATTTTTCTTCAATATATGAAATGAGAGCATGTGATTTGGCTCCTTGAAACTCCATTGACATTCAATAAGATCACAGCTGACACTTTTGTAATATCAAATCCATATTCCAGCCTGGTCATGACAACCTTTCACCCTGTTGTTTAACAAGAACTTAGCTACCTCTGCTTTCAAAATATTCAAAGACTCTGCTTCCACCACATTTTTTCTGGAAGAACATTCTGAAGACTCACAACACTCTGAGAGAAATCGTCTCAGTTGATCTCTGTTTCAAATGTATGACCCCAGAGTTTTAATCATATTCTAGGTTCTCCTATAAGTGGAAACATCCTCTCCACATCTACCCTGACAAGATCCTTCAAGTTGTTAACATCTTGAATTCTCTGCTACACAATTGTTTGTCTGCTCTGCAATCTCAGTGACTTCAAGATTGAACTTGGTTGGATTGACAGAAATGCAGCACGCATCATTGAGGCAGTAGCTTTGACATCATGTCTTGATTTGCATGGGCACAAGATTCTTTTGATGGTGTGCTAGATCATAATTCTATCAAGTAAGTTTGCACCAGGTGAATTTGACTTCAGCCATGAGTAGGTGGTAAGTATAAAGAGTTTGGACTTTTAAATTAAAAGACAGAAGTTGACTTACACATGAGGTAAATGAAAAATTAATGATTTTTGGCTAAAAGTCTAGGGTCAACCTTTATATGAGATTGACTATTAATCAAGTATAAATGGATATACATTGGATATACAATACCATCCAATTCTTTGCCTTTTCCTTGACTCCTTGTTTGTGACAGCTCATTAGGGAGTCTGACAGTTTGGACTGGAATTTTAAAATATTTCTTTCCAAAGAGGCTTGTGAACGTTAGTTGGGATGTTTGAACATGTTTGTGAAGCTGCCTGCTGTGTGATGTCATGGCGCAGTGTATGTGCCTGTGGTGAGATGTTCAAGGCCATTATGGCAATCAGCAACATCTTGACTTCCAAAATTTGCTGCAGTACTTACAGAAGAGACCAATGACATGTCTCCAGGCATTAATATTAGGTTCTATTCTTCCATGACTCCAGACTGAGTTCCTCCACCGGTCACAGAGGCAATAGCCAGAGATGTTGACAAAATCTTGACTATGTTGAACAAATTGATTGCCACCCAAATCTTTGCTCTCCAAGGCTGAGGCATATGCTCTGAAGCTCCAGCCAACACTGTTGATACTACCGCTCGAAACATTCTCACTCCTCGGTGGTATATCCTCTATGGATGACATCATTGATGAAAAGATCTGTGCACACCCAGAAGAAAGTTCTGCCCACCATTGACTTTCTTAATGATCATGTCTGGAAGCAGCATGGTATTAAGCAGAAGACTTAAATCAGACTCTGCCAGATCATTGTCCCAACCATCCTGTTGTATGGCACTTAATCCTGCGTCTGTTAAATTTACCACATCAAAGCTCAAAGAAGAAAAAGAAACCACCAAAGAAACCTGAGATCTACCTTGAGAATTCGATGGCCAGACAAACCACAAGCAACAAGGTCCTTCAGCGTGCCTAGCTCAACAACATAGAGATCAAACTCCAGAAAAATTCATTTACATGTGGAAGCCATGTCTATCATTAAATGATTACAGAAATCCCAAGCATATCTTCCATGGCGACCTGCCTCATTTCAAACAATATCAAGGCAATTCATACAAACGACGTAAGGCACCTCTTAAAAAATAAAATTCTGCATTGCAGGCCAACTCTTTTGGAAAAACTGCAAACTGCCCCATATGGAGGCAAATATTGAAATTTGCTTCAGCACGTTTTGACAACTCTCGACATTAAATATATAACATCTCACACAGCCAGAGAGAGCAAAGAATCAGTACAGTTGTGGAAGACTTAAAGCATTAAATTACAAGGAGAGGTTTTCTTTTGATGGGGAATTCCAGAATACAGGAATGTAGTTTATATGGATTTCAGCAAAGCCTTTGACAGGTCCCACATGGAACGTGGCACAGTGTCTCAGTGGTTAGCACTGCTGCCTCACAGCGCCAGGGTCCAAGTTCGATTCCAGCCTCGGGCGACTGTGTGGAGTTTGCACATTCTCCCCGTGTCTGCGTGGGTTTCCACCAGGTGCTCCAGTTTCCTCCCACTGTCCAAAGATGTGCAGGTTAGGTGAACTGGCCATGCTAAATTGCCGATTGTGTTAGGTGACATTAGTCAGAGGGAAATGGGTCTGGGTGGGTTACTCTTCGGAGGGTCGGTGTGGACTGGTTGAGCCAAAGGGCCTGTTTCCACACTGCAAAGAATCTAATCTAATCAAAGATAGAAAGCGGTGTTGATCCAGGGTAACTTGGCAAGTCGGATCGAAAGTTTGCTTACCAGTAGGAAACAGAGGATGGTTGTTGAAAGCTGTTTGTAAGACTGGAGACTGATGTCCAGTGGTGTACCTCAGTGCTGGGCCTTCATTTCTTGTGATATATATAAATTATATAAAGATGAGGATGTGGAGGGTTAAGTAAATTTGCGAATGACATGAAGTTAGACCAGGGAGGTAATAGTTGGGAAGAATGTCATAGGTTACTGGAAGATTAGCAGAGCAACGGCAGTTGGAATTTAACCCTGAAAAATATGATGCATTGCACTTTGGACAAAGTAACAAGACAAAGGTGTACTCAATGATCGGCAGGATACTAGAAAGCATCTTAGGTGCTTGTCCACAGATCTCTGAAGGCAGGAGGAGATACATTAATAGAATAGTTAAGAAGGCATACAGGATACTTGCTTTTATCAGTTATGGTATAGATTACAGGAGCAGGGAGGCTATGTTGAAGCTTTGATTAGGCCACAGCTAGAGAACTTTGTGTAGTTCTGGTTACCTTACAATAGGAAGGATGTAGTTGCTGTGGAAGGAGTGCAGAGGAGATTCACCAGCATGTTGCCTGGGGTGGAGCATTTTAGTTATGAAGAGCTGAATGAGCTCAGATTGTTTCCTTTAGAGAAGAGAAGACTCAGAGAGGATCTGATTGAGGTTTATTGGATTATGAGGAGCATGTACAGGGTGGATAGAAAGCAGCTGTGCTCAGGCTTCAGGGAATCCAATAATGAGAAAGTAGGCTGACATTCTGCAGGTCTTGCACAGTGGATTCACTAGGAAAGTGGGGTCAGAGGCTTCAGAGGCAAAAGCAGGAGAGGGGATGACCCTTAGCCTCTACCCCATCATCTGCCAAATTGCATGCCTCGAAATTCACAAGATTTCAGTAAAAGGAAGCCCCTAACCCAAACTCGCCAGGTGGACCCTTGGGTCAGCCTTTTTCTTACCTGTTTGGAAGGTAGGATATCAGTTTAGTGGCAAATTCAGGCGGTTTAGTGGCTGCTAATTGACCACTTAAAGGCATTAATTGGCATTGAGCTGAGAAGGTCCACAGAAATCTTTCTGCCCAGCACTTACATGCTGAGATGGCAGGAAGGACAAAGTATCTCATCCAATTATTCGCCCTTCTAGCCACTTCCTCATCACCTCCAGGGTGGTGACATTAGCACCCTTTGGTTCTACATGATTGATAGAATTTTGCTGATTAAAATGAGCAAGGGATATGAATCAAGGATGAGTAAATGGAATTGAAGTACAGACCAATGATGATCTGACTGAAAGGGGCAATAGTCTTGAGGGACTTAGTGACCTACTGCTTGCTCCAATGTTCCTAGTGTGATCCATGATATTAGGCAGTGCTGTCCTCAACAATGAATGATACAGCACTATATAGTACATGAAGGTACTTCACAGGCACAGAAAGTTCTGACTGAAACAGAGAGGTAGTGATATGTTCCAAACATAATGGAATGTTCTAACAGCTTGCTATTGAAGGTGCACAGGTGTAACCACCAGAAAATGTTTTCCATTGATTGCATCTAATTTGAAAAGTACTTCATCTGCAGCAAACTGTAACAATTTCTTCTTTTGTAGGTGATTGGAGCCATTACTTCCTGACAGTCTTGTTCAGGTCACATCTCTGTCCATTGGAACACTTGGATTAATTCAGTCAGTGACCTCAAACAAAACATTATAATCACACCAAGTGACTTCATGTGGTTCATTGATTTTGTGCTTATTTTTCAGCCCAAAGGGAACCTTTCCTACAATACTCCACTACTCCACTATTACTTAACTGCAAATTTTCTACCAATCTGACACTTATACTCTACAAGCAAATGGCACAATATTCGCTATTTTTAGTTCAGGTTTTTCTGATTCTGTCAGTTATAAATTGTTCCATATTTCTTAAGTACTCAAAGTAGTGAGTCAGTCACTATCAGAATAACTATAAAAATAGATGATGGGATTGATGCTTCACTATAATCTTAGCCTGAGTCATCATGAGTATGTGAGTAAACCCACAGTACAGAGAGGTTTATGGGAATGAGGAGCCAATTCAACACAATCACATGTTCAGTGATATTGTACCTGCTCTCTATTTAACTCCATCTGGCTGGAATAACTGTGTATTTTATGTCCTGTCAAATAAAAATCCAATAATGTCAGATGTAAAATTATTAATTGATTGTATTTTGTTGGAGAAAGTTCGACACTTTTAACACCCTTTGCATGAAAAATGTATATCCTAACTTCTGTCCTGAATGCCCCGGCTCTGTTTTGAAGGTTTTATTCGCCCGTCACCAGCAGCAAATGTTTTTCTCTACCTCATCAAGTATTTTTCAACTCCAATAAATCGTAAATCATCCCTTAACTTCTACATTTCAGGGGATCAGGTCTGCTTCTAATCCCCCCTAATAATTTGTGAGGTCTGTTAACACTCTGGTGAATGTGCACTCTTTCCATGGGCAACATAAACCTTTTCTAAGGTGCAGTGCCTAGAATAAGGTTTTGTGCAGCTGTAGCAAAATAAAATCTCTCACTTGTATTTTAGGACCAGAACTTTGAGATTTTTTTTGCTTCTGACTGTTATGTTTTATTCATCTTCTGTAGAACTCAAAATTTTTTGGGGTCTTCACTTCTTCTACCTTTTCATTATTTAAATGATGCAAGAATCAATCATATTTTAGGCCAAAATGGATGATATCACATTACCTTGCATTGAAATCAATCTATCATAGTTTCAACAAGTCAATGTTCAGCTCTCACCAACATTATTTAATACGTTACTAATCACAGTGCCATCAGTCAGCGATGTGGCTCTCTGGTGTGTGATTTATGTCATTAGATATTGCAGAGGCCTCAGCACAGATCCTTGTGGGATTCCACTAATGTCCTTTTTCCTCATTAGGTACATGCATTAAACCTGCTTTCCACCTTCTATGACCCAACCAATTTCCTAACCAATTGCTAAAATTGCCTTCAATTACCTACGAGAACAATGCCTAACGTGGATCCTTATCTGATGACTTCTGGAAGTCCTTATATAAATCAGGTCTAATAATTTAGTAGGAGAAAGTGAGGACTGCAGATGTTGGAGATCAGAGCTGAAAATGTGTTGCTGGAAAAGCGCAGCAGGTCAGGCAGCATCCAAGGAGCAGGAGAATCGACGTTTCAGGCATGAGCCCTTCTTCTAATAATTTAGTCACTACTTCAAATGAGCATGACCTACCCTTTTAAAAATCCATGGGAAAACCATAGGTGAACATTCATCAGTGACTGACTTTAAAGAGTTTGCCCCAACCAATCATAAGCTGGGAGCAGCCCGAGGAAGGAGATTCCCCTAAGTTGGGGGATGTCCTGCCCTTGAGAGCAGCCAGCCCTTCCAATTGGCTAGCAGCTGGGTAGTCCCAGCAGTAGGGACACTGTTTGAGCTGCTAGCCAGAATTACAAAAGGAAGATAATAGGTGACCAGATTCAAGTGCCAAGGACTGTAATGGAGTTGGGTGCACCCTGGAGAGGGGGAGAGAAGAGCCTGCGGTCAGGCTGCAGTGCCATTAATGGCGGGGAGGTGAGGTTATGATCTTGGAGTACATGAATGTAGACATAAGGTATGCCATCTTCTTTTCAGTCTTTTCTCCTCAGATGGTGAAAATGGTTGACCATTCTCCTCTGAATTCGACTGCCCACTATATTATAAACTGTTTTCTAATCAACATGTTCAGAGATGTTTTTACACAGCTCTGGAACAGGTGAGACGTGAACCTGGGTCTCCTAGCTCAAAGGCAGGCATACTACCACTGTACCACAACAGCCCCTCCCCTATATTACATAGAGGATCAGAAACAGGCTCGAGACTGGTCATTAATTGGCCAACAAACAGCCCCAATAGGCCTGAGGGTCAGTAGCTTACTCTCCTGTTTTATTGTAGAGAACAGCTTACAGATGGTGCAGACTGCTACTACTGTGTACCAGTGGTGGTAGGAAAATATTTCATCTTGTACTTTCAAAGTAATCACTAAGGTCACAGTGACTTGCCAAAAGGCAGTTAAATGTGTAGCTTATAACAACAGTACTATACCTTGAGAGAGAGTCAACATACTTACTGTAAAAGCCAATTTATGCTGTTGCTTTTCTTTCATACTTTTCAAGATCTGAACACTCAGGAATGGTTTTTTGCAGTTACTCTGTGACAAAAGCAAAATACTGCAGGCGCTGGAATTTGAATTTAAACTCTGAACATGCCTCCCCATGTCTGTGGAGGTGGAAACAAGTGTTCAGGATGATGAGAACTAAATAGTCCCACTGCATGGATGGTAAAGTAGACCCGACTCCCTCCAGGTAGCAGGGCAGATCTTGGCAGGTAGTTTACCAATGGTGGCCAATTCAGAGACTGTCATCCAATTGAAAACAGCAGCCTACTTTCCAAAGCTGCTGGCCCAATGACATAGAGGTAGCTGCTGCTGGAACTGCCTGCACTTGCAGCCAGGGAATTTTCTAATGTCATGAAAGTGGTCTTTAATAGAGAGTCAAGTGTCTACCTGGTGGGCTGCCAATGCCAATGGGTTACCTTCTGCTGGTACCCATCCTATGACAACACAAAGATATTGGGTTCCTCTCCTGTAATCTTCTGCCACTATTATTCCAGTCATAGAGTCGTATGGATGTACAGCATGGAAACAAACCCTTCGATCCAACTCGTCCATGCCAACCAGATATCCTAAACTAATCTAGTCCCATTTACCAGCACATGGCCCATATCCTTCTAAACCCTTCCTCTTCATGTACCCATCCACATGCCTTTTAAATGTTGTAATTGTACTAGCCTCCAATACTTCCTCTGGTAGCTCATTTCATTCACACACCACCCTCAGCATGAAAACGTTGCCCCTTAGGTCCCTTTTAAATCATTCCCTCTCACCCTAAACCTATGCCCTCTAGGTCTGGACTCACCCACTCGAAGGAAAAAACCTTGCCTATTTACCCTATCCATACCCCTCATGATTTTATAAGTCTCTATAAGATCACCCCTCAGCCTCTGATGCTCCAGGGAAACAGCCCCAGCCTATTCAGTGTCTCCCTATTGCTCAAATCCTTCAACCCTTTCAAATCTTTCAGGTTTCACAACATCCTTCCATAGGAGGGTAACCAGAATTGCACACAATATTCCAAAAGTGGTCTAAACAATGTCCTATACAGCTGTAACATGATTCTCAACTCCTATACTCAAGCAAGTTTCTGGCAGAAATGACTGCCAGACTAGTCAGACCCTTTGGCATCATGGTAGCCCACAAACCCACCTACACACTAAAACAGGGGCTAATGAACTTGAAAAACCCCATACAGACAACAAGCAAAACTAATGTCATTTACAAAATACCGTGCAAGAACTGTAACAAACACTACATTGGACAAACAGGCAGAAAACTAGCCACCAGGATACATGAACATCAACTAGCCACAAAACGACATGACTCTCTCTCACTAGTGTCCTTACATACAGATAAGGAAGGACATCGCTTCGACTGGGACAACACATCCATCCTAGGACAAGCCAAACAGAGACACACGAGAATTCCTAGAAGCATGGCATTCCAACCGGAACTCTATCAAGAAACACATTGAGTTAGACCTCATCTACCACCTCCTGAGAAAAAGAACAGGAAATGACATCACCAAACCAAAGAAACCCAAACATATAAATAGAAAGCAGAAATTATCAGCAATGCTTCACCCGGAGGCCCACTGAAGATGTTAACTAGTAGGGTGACGAACCGTCTGGAAATGAACCTTCCAGCTGAGTGAGCAAACCTACATCTAGATCCTATACTCAAGCTCTGATCAATAAAGGAAAGCGTACAAACACCTTCTTCACTATTCTATCTACCTACAACTCCACTTTCAAGGAACTATAAACATGTACTCCAAGGTCTCTTTGTTCAGCAACACTCCCCAGGACCTTATAATTAAGTCCGTTAAGTCCTGCCCTGATTTGCCTTTCCAAAATGCAACACCTCACATTTCTCTAACTTAAACTCCATCTGCCAGTCCTCGGTCCATTGGCCCATCTGATCAAGATCTCGTTGTACACTGAGGTAACCTTCTTCGCTGTCCACAATACCTCCAATTTTAGTGCCAGCTGCAAACTTACTAACTATACCTCCTATGTTTGCATTCAAATCTTTCATATAAATGACAAAAAATAGTGAACCCAGCATTGATTCCTGTGGCACACTGCTGGCCACAGACCTCCAGTCCAAAAAGCAACCCACCATCACTACCCTCTGTCTTCTATCTTCAAGCCAGTCCTGCCACCTCCCAGTCCTGTCTCTAGAGGACTGGTAAAATTCAACTCAGAGTTAACTTTTCAGGCCTGTGACCTGTCAAAGGATAATTTGGTCGAGGGAAGAAGAAGCCATGAGAGGTGCTAATGTGGAAGACCGAATCATTCGAACCGAATATAAAGAGTGGCATAGTAACCTTGCAGGAAGCAGGGTATGTGGAAATGTTGTCCCTGCGGGGTCAATGGTTTTATAGAATGCACCTATGAATGGAGTAATGGGTACCTCACCTCCTGCGGAGTTCTGCAGCCAACCTGAGGAGCAACAGATATTTAAGAAAAGCTGTCTCTTGTTTATCGCTGACTTGACTGGGGAGCTGGTGTGTGATGTAGAGTGTTGCCGATAATATAAATTCATTTCTTCTGCTGGCTGACGTCACCATGAAGGCTGTAAGGTGAGATATTCCTTGTTTAATATAGGACAGATCTCTCTGGGTCCTAACAAATGCAGAGGTTGGGGGAATTTATCAACAAATATGACAGTCCAGAATGAGTATGCAAAGTAGCTATGTATAACATAGACTTTCTCCCAACTTATTCTTGATGACATGTTCACTTCTCCTTGTCTGATCCCTGATGCGACTGCTACATTGATAATTATGGTCTGACTGAGGCTAGTAACTTTTTTTTTGAAAGTAAACAAAGTTTGAGTTCTCAAGTACTTACTAAGAGAAGAAAGTGACAAGAAGTCATGGTTTTGAACAAACAAATTAAATGTTACTGTAATATGTATGTAAAACTTCATTCAGAGTGAACATGTGGTAAATAATAGTTAACAGGCAATTTGTAGTTGACCATCCCCAAGCTACACAAGTTCTGATATTAATAAGACATTTGTAACACCAGAGGTGACCAAATCCTTTTTCAAACTTTAATGAAAGCAAAATACCCTGGATGGTGGAGATCTGAAATAACAGTAGGAAGCGCTAAAGAAACTCAACAGGTCTGGCAGCATCTGTGGAGAGAGAAACAGAATTAATGTGTTGAGTCCAATGTCAAGACAATGACAATGACTTGCTGAGTTTCTCCAGCAATTTCTGTTTTTATCTCATTAAAACTATGTCACCTTCGCAAGGAATTTCAGTCCTCTGTGTTCAAAAGTCTAGATTTTGAAGACCCTCAAAAGCCTCTCTGACTCAGACTACATCAGGTCTTGGTAATTCCATCTCTTCTCCTGAGACTGCTCTGCACTGGACTCACAAGACTGCACTCCAACATCTACTTATTGGCTGACTCCAGCTCTTTCACGGATAGCCAGCTTCACTAGACTGAAATAATCCAAGGGTTTTCTGTGTGTTGTCAGTTCGCTTCATTCCCCAAGTTAATGCTGCTTATGAGTTTGCTTTTTGCCCAACTCTCAAGTGAAGTATCAATAGCTTCCAGCATTTTATCCGACACTGACTGCCTGAAGTCTGCTAACAGCAGCCTCCCAGCGTTAAACTGCAGCTGTGACTAACTTCTCCCAGTGAAAATAAATACAAATGAGTAAGCTTATCTCTACGATGAAGTAAGCTGCTTTCAGTTTTACCTATTTTCAGAGTCTACTGAATGTTTTTAAGTTAATTTTGCCTTAACACCAAAAGTAAACAATCTCTTCTATTCTGACTCTATTAAACGAACATGGGTAACCTCCGAAAGCAACACGATAACCAACCTTTGCAACATACTTCAAAGTGCTTCCAATACATTTATCCCATTTTCTACTGTTGAATTTTAATTCAGAAGTTATATATTAAACAAATTAACTATTAAATAGATATTTGCAAAATTATGAATACTTTATCCACCAGGTACATTTTTTTTTCAGAAATGCAACTGAAACATTGTGAAGGGCTGTTTTAGTCTTATGTTGTAGAGTGCAACCAATCCCAAACAAAATGACAACCACATTTTAGTTTGATCCATTTGATTCTGATAGAATGAAAAATAACTTGGCAAGCACAACACCCCTCCACAAGAATGTAAAAGCAAAATATTGAAGTTGGTGAACATCTCACTGTCACAGTTCTGGATTCATATCTCAGTCTACAGTTGAGGAAAATGCAAAACTTGAAAACTGCATTATCAAAATACAAGAAAGTCAGTTTCACTCTCAGTGATCTGGAAACCCCTTACAGACCATTTTAGATAAAGCTGGCTGAACCTTTGGCTGAGGGGAACACTCTTGACAAACTGAAATAACACCGGACTGATTACATATATTATTATTCTTGTTAGGCTCAACTCAGACAAATTGTACAATACTTGAGTTATGATTATGTGATTTAATCCATTTAATCAGTCTGCAGGAATAGTGAACATATGGAATTTAGCTTCAAAATGCTCAACGGCCAACCATTTCCTGAGAATGCTCCATGATAAACCATGAATGTACTCCTGACAGCAAGTCTTTTGAAAAAGCTGTGGTTGCATAATTGGGCAAAGAATTTTCATGCATTTATGTATAGCTACAGAGAATAGAGCATACTTAATGAACTCTTTCTCCCTGTGCAGAAGTAAGGTGGGTATGAAGGGAATTTTAACCTGCCAGGGTGCTAACAAATGTCAAAAGCAGATTTACTGCAACTTGTGCATTTGTTTCCCAAGTCTTTTGAACTTGCCAGGTTGAACACAGGAGAATTGAGAGAACCTTGGACACTGATGAGATTGAGCAAGTAACAATTTGGAAAGTCTTTAGAAGAACCTGCTACTTCTTGGCCGAGGTGAAAGGCTTTTGCTCTTTCACTACTTTGTGTGGACTTGTGCTTTCACTACTTTGGAGGAGATAACCAAGACTTTGGGAGTCATTTCTGCTCCCCAGTATTTTTTTGATTTTTTTATATGTACCTGCCAGATGCAGCTCTATCTGCACCACTGCTGTTGGAAACAGAAAGTTGCCATAGTCCCAGAGGACCATAGGCCACTATCTCACTCGAGAGAGAAAGGTGACTGGTGGTGACTTTCACCGGAATGTCACCGCACCTCAAGCAGCGGGCGAGGATTGAGGGCAAGGTCTTTATGCTCTTCTAATTTCTTTGTATACATATAAGCTTACACTCTGATGGACTTCAAATATTGATTCTATAAAGCCATCTGGAAAACATGCATGGAATATAATTTAAATCTGGTCCCCTTTTCTCCCCCTACTGATCCAAAATACTTTGTTAAATTTGAAACAGAATTTGTGAAGAACTTCTGGATACCACTGGAATATTTGATAAGGTATGATCAGTGGATTTGATTTTTATGCTTCTGTACAAAAGCCTTGAGAGAACAATCTTTAAAAAAAGGAGTAAAGTCTCTTTAATGTCTAGAATACATTGTTGAGTCAAATCAAAGTAATACTGCTGGAAGCACGTAGCATTTCCATAGAGTTTACAGTCTGCTGGCTATATTTGCCAAAAAGCAATGAAGGATAAAAAGCTGAGCTGCAAACAGAACTCCTTAGAGAACTGCAATACCTGTCCTTTGCTGAAGTGTTTGGATTGAACATCATTAATTTTTAGTATTGTGGAATTATTTTTCATCAGTTATAGACTGAATACCAAGATGAACATTTCATGTGATGATCTGTGCACTAACTCAGAAAAGGACAAGGAAATAAATTAAGAATAGATCAAAACACAGTAACCATTGAATATTTCTAATTTATTACTCCTTTATTGTTCCCACATAAAATGCTCCAAAGATCTTTGAAAATTTGATACAATTTGTGAGCTGAATAATATTAACTTCAATGCACCAGTAAATTTTGTCATAGCTCTCAATATATTTTAATACACAATTTAAAATCCATGGCAACCAGGCACTGATACTCATTCAGCTTTCAGTACAGTTGCCAATTGACCGTTGAAATAATTAACAATGAGCCATGGAAAAGGATAAAGCTTCTGTAACTTACCGAGAAGCAAAATTATAATTAACCCCTCAAATGTTGAACCGAGAAATTCTTAGGAGTCTTAGATTAAGAATTATTTAGGATGCCCAGCACAAAAAAGAACATGTTAAATGAAAAAAAAGCCTTAGTAATAGCCTTGTAGTTACCATCCAGTCACTTCACAAAGCAGTTTTCTTGTGAAAACAACCTTCTAACAGCCATGTAGGCGATCATATTTCTTCGGGTCTTAAATATATCTTTTATTCTCTGCCTGGGTTTAAGTATGGCTTTTGATCACAGTAAATTGCTTACTTGTATTTATATAGGTCCCACTGTTTCTTCCTAAGTCTCCAGATGACAAATATGAATTTTTGGATCAGTTAATGTATTGTTGACTGGTCTCAGGAACAGAGTCAAAAAGTGTGGCACTGGAAAAGCACAGCAGGTCAGGCAGCATCCGAGGAGCAGGAGAATAATTTTTTCAAACACAATCTCAGAGCTTATGCTTGAAATCTTGACTCTCCTGCTCCTCGGATGCTGCCTGACCAGCTGTGCTTTTCCAGCATCACACTCTTGGACTCTGATCTCCAGCATCTGCAGCCCTTACTTTCTCCTAGATCTTAGGAACATACGATATCTTTATGACAGCTGCAATATCTAAGTTCTGGTATACAAGGTCTCCATCTTACTCTCAGTCAGTTAGTTGGTCTATTAGTCAACCAGTTAGTTAACAACATAATATATAACATAAAATAACAAAAGAGCCTAGATTATATGTAACTCTAAGATATAGTATCCATGTATATAGTTAATGTTATTAATAAATTGCAATACATCTATCTCAATCTTTATGGTGTATATTACATGGGCTAGCATGTAGGAAAACACATATCAAACTGGCATGATATTTTACCATAAGGAAACTACACCATTGTGTCAACAAGTGGGCACGAGATGGAGGTGTCAGTAAGTTGGCACTATAGGCTGAAAGGGTGAAAGTAGCAGTGGTGATAGTGAAAAGTTATTTTCTTACCACACCCATCATCTACCTAGGTTCAATGCTGAAGGTCAGATCTGACAACCAGGAGTCTAGACTACAGCTTGTAGCAAAGCATAGCCATTACAATGGAAGAATATTGTCAGTATACTCTCTCTTTAAGAAAACAATAGAGGCCATAGTGTATCAAATTTAAAAATAGCAGTTTACAAGAGGCCCTGTTTAGCTTTAATTTGACAAAGCAATCCTTGTCCAAAACCTTAGGAAAGAAATATTTTATAAACCATTAATGGCCTATTCTGTGCACAGTTATTAGTCTGACATTTTGTTTTCTTCTTAAATGGCATGAAAACAGATAAATGGTGGACATGATATCATTCCAATAGCTTTTCTTGGCACAAACATCTCATACAGACACTGTTCAGTAATTTTAAAAAAGAAAAAAAACACTAACTTTTGAAACATCAACAAGGAGGAGAAGCAAAAAGAGAAATGCCAATAAAAGACAAATAAGTAGAATATTACACTATAATACAGATCCTTTGTAAACTGGCATTTTAAAAGAGTACAAAGCCTCACATTAAGTGAAGGAAAGCAAACATCTAAACCTGGATTAGCACTCCTTTGGTATTCTGTCAAAATTTCAGTTATCTAAAGAAAGAGATAATTGCCCTTCATGGATGAACAAGTAACTATTAAACAAACACAGGCAGTCAGATTTATTCTTGCTTTGGAAAACAGAGCATTAAGAAGAATAAAATACTTTGGATTTCAAGTAATGCCTGGAAAGATGGAGACAAAATTATTTTGAAGATCAGTTTAAAGTCTGAGTCAGCTTTAAGATACACAAGCTGGATTTCATATCAGACCACCAACAGCCAGGTGAAACAATCCATCAATTCACAGTGATATCACTGCAGGAGTATGGAATGTAATTTCACCACAGCCAACTTAATTGAGAGTCTTAAGTGACTGGTCCTCAGTTCAATGTCCATTAAATCCTTCTAAATGGCACTTCTAGATAAACCCGTATGCCATCCAAACAATATTAGAGGACAAACACAAGTCTGGAGCCATTGTAGTAGGCTCGCAACATCTTGAGGTTCTTGACTCTACAGCAGCTATTTCAGTCAAAAACAAGGTTAATAAAACATCTGAATCTTATACATCTGGATTGCCTCAACCACCACATGCAAACTATGTTCTGCAAGAACATATTGGGCGAATATGTGAAAAACGTCCAAGTGCTCAGACAAAATCTAAGTGCAACACTATTCTACACAGCAACATGTTAAAAAGAGCCAACCAAGGAACAATGTCAAAGACATTTCCAAACTTCTATCCATGGCATGCAAGCACATTAACAAAGTCCAAGAAATACCTAAAATGTTATGATTTACAGACCCCATTCAGACATTACATTTGGTCAATTTGACACACCACATAGATGTCATCAGAAAACCTGCAGTCCCTATCTACATCCAAATGAATACTCCAAAAGAATTGAAGAACATGCGATATGTACAAAGCCTGACATTGGAGTAAGTTCAAATATCATCTCATTATGCACCTTGGACAAGACCTAACTCTCAAATATAGGCAGGTTCTGCATCATTTGGGTGGGAGGGAGGAGTTTGGGAGGCACAGTGCTTTATTATAATGTAGAATACAACATCATTCTACGTACTGAGGCAGAGATTATAAAGGCACAGATTTTGCTAGTATTATCTGAACATTACACATTGCACTGTTAGGCGGAAAGAATCCAATTTGTTATTTAAGGTCTGACAAAAATGATTACTAGAAGGTACATGCACTTCAATTTATAGTGAATGTTTTAGCTTAATCTGCATAATATATATACCAACAAATGAATGAATCTATTAGTTCAAACTTCTTCATACATCGTTTCACTGTCATGTCTTCATGCTGGGGGCTTTGGTCTGACCTCACTTGGAGCTCTACCTCAGATTCTGTAGCACTAGTTTCCCTAACCCCAGTCCAATGGTGAAGGTCCATGGTCCCAGTCTCACTAACCCCAGTCCAATGGTGAAGGACCATGGCCCCAGTCTCACTAACCCCAGTCAGATGGTGAAGGTCCATGGTCCCAATGTCACTAACCCCAGTCCGATGGTGAAAGTCCATGGCCCCAGTCTCACTAACCCCAGTCCGATGGCGCTCCTCTGCCCTTGAGCCCCGCCCCTCCAATCGCCACCAGGACAGAACCCCTCTGGTCCTCACCTACCACCCCACCAACCTCCATATACAGCGTATCATCCGACGTCATTTCCGCCACCTCCAAACGGACCCCACCATCAGGGATAAATTTCCCTCCCCTCCCCTATCAGTGTTCCGAAAACACCACTCCCTCTGTGACTCCCTCGTCAGGTCCACACCCCCCACCAACCCAACCTCCACTCCCGGCACCTTCCCCTGCAACCGCAAGAAATGCAAAACTTACGCCCACATCCCCCCCCCCTTACTTCCCTCCAAGGCACCAAGGGATCCTTCCATATCCGCCACAAATTCACCTGCACCTCCACACATCATTTACTGCATCCACTGCACCCGATGTGGCCTCCTCTATATTGGGGAGACAGGCCGCCTACTTGCTGAGCGTATCAGAGAACACCTCTGGGACACCCGGACCAACCAACCCAACCACCCCGTGGCTCAACACTTCAACTCCCCCTCCCACTCCACCAAGGACATGCAGCTCCTTAGACACCTCCATTGCCAGACCATAGCAATACGATGGCTAGAGGAAGAGAGCCTCATCTTCCGCCTAGGAACCCTCCAACCACAAGGGATGAGCTCAGATTTCTCCAGTTTCCTCATTTCCCCTCCCCCCACCTTGTCTCAGTCCCAACCCTCGAACTCAGCACCGCCTTCCTAACCTTCAATCTTCTTCCTGACATCTCCGCCCCCACCCCCACTCCGGCCTATCACCCTCACCTTGACCTCCTTCTACCTATCGCATTTCCAACGCCCCTCCCCCAAGTCCCTCCTCCCTACCTTTTATCTTATCCTGCTGGACACACTTTCCTCATTCCTGAAGAAGGGCTCATGCCTGAAACGTCGATTCTCCTGCTCCTTGGATGCTGCCTGCCCTGCTGCGCTTTTCGAGCAACACATTTTCAGCTCTGATTCTCGAGCATCTGCAGTCCTCACTTTCTCCTCCTTAATGAGACTGGGACCATGGGCTTTCTCCATCAGACTGGAGTTAGAGAGACCGGGACCATGGACCTTATCCATCAGACTGTGGTTAATGAGACCGGGACCATGGACTTTCTCCATCAGACTGGGGTTAATGAGACCGGGACCATGGACCTTATCCATCAGACTGGAGTTAGAGAGACCGGGACCATGGACTTTCTCCATCAGACTGGGGTTAATGATACCGGGACCGGGACCATGGACTTTCTCCATCAGACTGGGGTTAGAGAGACCGGGACCATGGACCTTATCCATCAGACTGGGGTTAATGAGACCGGGACCATGGACTTTCTCCATCAGACTGGGGTTAATGAGACCGGGACCATGGATTTTCTCCATCAGACTGGGTTTAGAGAGACCGGGACCATGGACCTTCACCATCGGACTGCGGTTGGTGAGACTGGGATCATGGACCTTCGCCATCGGACTGGGGTTAATGAGACCAAGCTGAAAATGTGTTGCTGGAAAAGCGCAGCAAGTCAGGCAGCATCCAAGGAGCAGGAGAATCGATGTTTCTGGCATGAGCCCTTCTTCAGGAATGAGGAAGAAGGATTGGACCTAATCCCAGTCCGATGGAGAAGGTCCATGGTCCCGTTCTCATTAACCCCAGTCCGATGGAGAAGGTCCATGGTCCCAGTCTCACTAACCCCAGTCCAATGGTGAAGGTCCATGGTCCCAGTCTCACTAACCACAGTCCGATGGTGAAGGTCTATGGTCTCGGTCTCATTAACCCCAGTCCTTCACCATCGGACTGGGGTTAGTGAGACTGGGGCCATGGACCTTCTCCATCGGACTGGGGTTAATGAGACCGGGACCATCTCAGTAACCCCAGACCGATGGTGAAGGTCCATTGTCCCGGTCTCACTAACCCCAGTCCGATGGTGAACGTCAATGGTCCCGGTCTCATTAACCCCCATCCAATGGTGAAGGTCCATGGCACCAATCTCTCTAACCCCAGTCCGATCGAGAAGCTCCATGGTCCCAATCTCAGTAACCCCAGTCAAGTGGTGAAGGTCCATGGTCCGGTCTCACTAACCCCAGTCCGATGGTGATGCTCAATGGTCCCGGTCTCACTAACCCCAGTCCGATGGTGAATGTCCATGACCTCAGTCTCATTAACCCCCATCCAATGGTGAAGGTACATGGTCCCAGTCTCACTAACCCCAGTTCGATGGTTAAGTTCCATGGCCTCAGTCTCACTAACCCCAGTCCAATGGTGAAGGTCCATGGTTGCGGTCTCACTAACCCCAGTCCGATGGAGAAGGTCCATGGCCCCAGTCTCACTAACCCCAGTCCGACGGCGCTGCTCCGCCCTTGAACCCAGCCCCTCCAATCGCCACCAGGACAGAACCCCTCTGGTCCTCACCTACCACCCCACCAACCTCCATATACAGCGTATCATCCGACGTCATTTCCGCCACCTCCAAACGGACCCCACCATCAGGGATAAATTTCCCTCCCCTCCCCTATCAGTGTTCCGAAAACACCACTCCCTCTGTGACTCCCTCGTCAGGTCCACACCCCCCACCAACCCAACCTCCACTCCCGGCACCTTCCCCTGCAACCGCAAGAAATGTAAAACTTGCGCCCACACCTCCCCCCTTACTTCCCTCCAAGGCACCAAGGGATCCTTCCATATCCGCCACAAATTCACCTGCACCTCCACATACATCATTTACTGCATCCGCTGCACCGATGTGGCCTCCTCTATATTGGGGAGACAGACCGCTTACTTGCTGAGCGTTTCAGAGAACACCTCTGGGACACCCGGACCAACCAACCCAACCACCCCGTGGCTCAACACTTCAACTCCCCCTCCCACTCCACCAAGGACATGCAGCTCCTTAGACACCTCCATTGCCAGACCATAGCAATACGACGGCTGGAGGATGAGCGCCTCATCTTCCGCCTAGGAACCCTCCAACCACAAGGGATGAACTCAGATTTCTCCAGTTTCCTCATTTCCCCTCCCCCCACCTGGTCTCAGTCCCAACCCTCGAACTCAGCACCGCCTTCCTAACCTTCAATCTTCTTCCTGACCTCTCTGCCCCCACCCCCACTCTGGCCTATCACCCTCACAATGACCTCCTTCTACCTATCGCATTTCCAACGCCCCTCCCCCAGGTCCCTCCTCCCTACCTTTTATCTTTGCCTGCTGGACACACTTTCCTCATTCCTGAAGAGGGTCTCATGCCCGTAACGTCGATTCTCCTGCTTCTTGGATGCTGTCTGACCTGCTGCGCTTTTCCAGCAACACATTTTCAGCTTGGTCTCATTAACCCCAGTCCGATGGTGAAGGTCCATGGCCCCAGTCTCACTAACTCCACTCCAATGGTGAAGGTCCATGGGACCAGTCTCACTAACCCCAGTCCGATAGTGATGCTCAATGGTCCTGGTCTCACTAACCCCAGTCCGATGGTGAAGGTCCATGGCCCCAGTCTCACTGACCCCAGTCCGATGGTGAAGGTCCATGGCCCCAGTCTCACTAACCCCAGTCCGATGGAGAAAGTCCATGGCCCCAGTCTCAATAACCCCAGTCCAATGGTGAAGGTCCATGTTCCCAGTCTCACTAACCCCAGTCCAATGGTGATGCTCAATGGTCCTGGTCTCACTAACCCCAGTCCGATGGTGAAGGTCCATGGTCCCGGTCTCACTAACCCCAGTCCAATGGTGAAGGTCCATGGTCACGGTCTCACTAACCCCAGTCCGATGGTGAAGGTCAATGGTTCCGGTCTCACTAACTCCAGTCCAATGGTGAAGGTCAATGGTCCCGGTCTCACTAACCCCAGTCCAATGGTGAAGGTCCATGGTCACGGTCTAACTAACCCCAGTCCGATGGTGAAGGTCCATGGTCCCGGTCTCACTAACCCAGTCCGATGGTGAAGGTCCATGGTCCCAGTCTCACTAACCCCAGTCCGATGGTATTGCTCAATGGTCCCGGTCTCACTAACCCCAGTCCAACGTTGAAGGTACATCGTCCCCGTCTCACTAACCCCAGTTCGATGGTGAAGTTCCATGGCCTCAGTCTCACTAACCCCAGTCCGATGGTGAAGGTCCATGGCACCAGTCTGATTAACCCCAGTCCGATGGTGAAGATCCCTGATCCCAGTCTCACTACCCCCAGTCTGATGGTGAAGGTGCATGGCTCTGGGCGCACTAACCCCAGTCCAATGTTGAAGGTCCATGGCCTCAGTCTCACTAATCCCAGTCCGATGGTGAAGATCCATGATCCCGGCCTCACTAACCACAGTACAATGTGAAGGTCCATGATCCCAGTCTCATTAACCCCAGTCCGATGGTGAAGGTCCATGGTCCCTATCTCACTAACCCCAGTCCGATGGAGAAGGTCCATGGCCCCGGTCTCACTAACCCCAGTTCGATGGAGAAGGTCCATGGCCCCGGTCTCACTAACCCCAGTTCGATGGAGAAGGTCCATGGCCCCGGTCTCACTAACCCCAGTTCGATGGAGAAGGTACATGGTCCCAGTCTCACTAACCCCAGTCCGATGGTGAAGATCCATGGTCCCGGCCTCACTAACAACAGTACAATGTGAAGGTCCATGATCCCAGTCTCATTAACCCCAGTCCGATGGTGAAGGTCAATGGTCCCGGTCTCACTAACCCCAGTCCAATGGTGAAGGTCCATGGTCCCGGTCTCACTAACCCCAGTCCGATGGTGAAGGTGCATGGCTCTGGGCTCACTAACCCCAGTCCAATGGTGAACGTCCAGGGCCCAATCTCACTAACCCCAGTCCGATGGTGAAGTCCCATGATCCCAGTCTCACTCACCCCAGTCCGATGGTGAAGGTCCATGGTCCCGGTCTCACTAACCCCAGTCTGATGGTGAAGGCCAATGGTCCCGGTCTCACTAACCCCAGTCCGATGGTGAAGGTCCATGGCCCCAGTCTCACTAACCCCAGTCCGATGGTGAAGATCCATGATCCCAGTCTCACTAACCCCAGTCCAATGGTGAAGGTCCATGGTCCCGGTCTCACTAACCCGAGTCCCATGGTGAAGGTCCATGGCCCCAGTCTCAGTAACCCCAGTACGATGGTGAATGTCCATGGTCCAGGTCTCACTAACCCCAGTCTGATGATGAAGCTCCATGGTCCCGGTCTCACTAACCCCAGTACGATGGTGAAAGTCCATGGCCCCAGTCTCAGTAACCCCAGTACGATGGTGAATGTCCATGGTCCCGGTCTCACTAACCCCAGTCCGATGATGAAGGTCAATGGTCCCAGTCTCACTAACCTCATTCCGATGGTGAAGATCCATGATCCCAGTCTCACTAACCCCAGTCTGATGATGAGGTTCCATGTTCCCGGTCTCACTAACCCCACTCCGATGGTGAAATTCCATGGCCCCAGTCTCAGTAACCCCAGTACGATGGTGAAAGGTCATGGCCCCAGTCTCACTAACCCCAGTCCGATGGTGAAGTTTCATGGCTCTGGTCTCACTAACCCCAGTCCGATGGTGAAGTTTCATGGCTCTGGTCTCACTAACCCCAGTCCGATAATGAAGCTCCATGGCCCCGGTCTCACTAACCCCAGTCCGATGGTGAAAGTCCATGGCCCCAGTCTCACTAACCCCAGTCCGATGGTGAATGTCCATGGTCCCGGTCTCACTAACCCCAGTCCGATGATGAAGCTCCATGGTCTCGGTATCACTAACCCCAGTCCGATGGTGAAAGTCCATGGCCCCAGTCTCAGTAACCCCAGTACGATGGTGAATGTCCATGGTCCCGGTCTCACTACCCCCAGTCCGATGGTGAAGCTCCATGGTCCCGGTCTCACTAACCCCAGTCCGATGATGAAGCATCATGGCCCCGGTCTCACGATCACTGTCCAATGGAAAATGTCCAATGAGTGGGATCAAGTCTCTGATATTATACAGTTTGGGTTACATGCGATGTTACCATATCATGGTACTTTCTGTACTTTTGCATGCATGCCATTATGGCTCCATTTTAACCACATAAAACAATGGTTCCTACAAACAACCAAGGCCGTAACCATCTTACCAAAACAGGCTGTTTTCTTTTTGCTCCAAGCCTGTTTTCATGTATTTTGCCACTTTGCTTCAATTGATCATTGCAATGTCCAATTAACCCTTAATCATTTTCCTTAATGTTCTGGTGTGGAGAAATAATTTTTCAGCCCGACACTACAACACCTAAAAACTCAGATGAGGAGCAATGTATTTGTGTAGTAGGCTCCACATGAGCTTCTCCCTTGTTTAGATCAGTGCAAGAAAGATTGATGGCGAATGTTTGCATGTATGTTCAAATGCAGTAAGAAACAGTTGCCTTCATGCCCTCATTGAAAGTAGATTTGCAGAAGATGTATTTATAACTGAAGAAGTTAAAAATTTACAAGGAAACAATGGTTAGTTCCATTTAAAGAGTTAACACTGGCTTGGGTAGCCCTTTCGGAGCTGAAATTTCTGTGATTTTTTTGACTCGTCCACATTGCCAGCAGGTGTTTATCCAGAGGAGACCTATTGCATAGTTGTAGGAGGAATGAATAAATTCTATTTACAATTTTGTATTCCATTAAACAAACATGAGCGTCTGGCATGATCAAACAAAGGTGAAGTCTTTCAGATCATCATTTGTCATGATTAGATAGCTAGAGCACTTTGCACTTTGGATGTATTAGCTTTGTGTGGTTGATATATGCAGTTTAAGCTCAGACATAAATGCTAAAAATATGGCATTTACTATGCGAAACATGTGAGGGTTTTGCATGCAGTTGATTTACTGGAAGGTGCTGGTTAGCCCTGCAGGAAAATATAGCTGACGTATCCGCTTGGTGGACAGTTAAGCTGTTTCATCTCCAATCCCATGGTAACATAAATTGCGCTGAAACAATACATTACTTCCAATATTCACCTCTTCTCCGAGGAGAGTAACACTGTTAGTGTCAGTTTTAAACATTTTTATACAAATCGAGAAGTTAGGAAACCATTCCCCTGTATTCACAAATAGTTTTATATTAAACCTGCAACGTTCTTGTCCAGTCTGATATTCTGGATATGAACTAATTACTTGTGTGGAATGTTAATGACATTAATAGATTGTCCTGAGTTTTATGCTTTGGGTCTGTGTTGTACAGAGTTGTGATAACTCTGCAGAAATTTTACTCCATTGGTCTGGCCATGATTTGGGTCAAGGTAAAAGGACCTTGTGCTGACTTATTTACATGTCCCCTATCATGTTTGTAATAATGGCCCAACAAGCAATAGCTCATCAGGAATTGATTAAATCAGATTGAGTTATGAAGAAAACAATTGAGCCCAACTGATTTCAGTGTGCACACAGCTTCCAGTCCCATGGTTGTTTAACCAGTAGGCAGTGTTGTAACATTGCATACAAACAAGAAATGAAGTCCTCAAAGGCAAAGTACACATACATCACTGCCTATGTTTTTTTTGTTTTCAGAGAAACAAAGGAAATGGTTGCAGCTATTACTTTGGTACAAGTTCTGACTGTTAAGTAAACACAAATCCATGTTTCACCATCCACCACTCCAGCTCAGTTATTGGACAGCTGGTTTGCAGTGCAGGATGATGCCAAGAGTGTGGGTTCAATTTTATGCCAGTTGAGGTCACCATGAAGGTTCTGCCTTCTCTGCCTTGTCCTTGCCTAAGGCATAATGACCCTCAGGTCCAATCATCACCCTCTAATGAGAAAGCAGCTCCATGGTCCTCTGGGACAATGGTAACTATGCTCACAGCTCAGTATCCAAGAGTCTAAACACGTGTAATTAAGCTTGGATTTCTGTAACAGTAGAAATGTTTATTTTTATGGCAAATGTCTCTCAATGGCCCATTGAGATTGCTGTTGAAACCAGCAGAAATGCAGTATCAAGCTAAAGGAAGTCAGTATTAATGTTTCAGATTAATGATACTTCATCAAATTTCTTTGTTCATAGATATCACTAGACACTGTGCGTACTTACAGCGTTATTTATTTTATGAAAGAAAGAGGCCAATGAGATATTAAAATGTGCCAGTGACTTGATGCTTTCTGTCCAATCCGCAAGCATCATCATTCACTGTGAGGCAAGGGTGGGTAATATATTGTACATTAATCATTTTACCTCCTGATATCAGGGATGGAAGTAAAATAGGCACCTGCCATTTTAGACAATGAGTTCAATTTCAGAATCCAGCTTGAATCTGTAATCTACTCACTTAAGAACAACTTGATACCGACCGAATCAAACTGAGTTTTTTTTTTGTCATTCATAAGATGTGGGCCTTAAAGGTAAGCAGGCATTTATTACCCATCCTTGGCATCCCTTGAGAAGCCTCTTGAGTACAACTCAGTGGTTTATGATGCCATTTCACTATGCAGGCAAGAGTCAACTATGTTGCTGTGTGATTGGAATTGCATATAGGGAGTCACATGATACGTTCAAATAAGTAGCAGAATCGGAACAAATTTCTTTGAAGGGAGATTCATTAGTACTGTTAGAGAGAGTTTAAACTGGATTTGCAAGAGATGGCAACCTGAGAAGGAGCTCAGATTCAAGAGAAGCCAAATGTTAAAAGGAAGGAGAAAAGTAGAAAGTAAAAGCAGAATACATTCAAGGCATAGTCAAGCATAAAATATCATTACTCTAAATTATTTAGGGATATTTTTAACTCTTAACTATAGCATATATTTTATTTTCAAGCAAGACATACAGGCTAAAATTTGAGTAAAGACCTAAATGCAGTGGCTGCCTAAACTTCCTGGGTGGAATATACTGTTCCAAAAATGAACCATGTAATGTCATACCTAACGATTGTCAAACAAAATTCAGCCAGCAACACCTCAAAGGGAGAAATGTCAATCAAAAAGCTGCGCTGTGATCTCATGTGGGATATGCCTCAAGCTGCAGACCTAAGTTGAAAAAAGGCAGTTTTGAGTCAAAGATATGTTTGTATTCTATCCTTCCAGGAATACACATGTAGAGAGATTAAAACAAACTTCAACCCTTGGTTCCTGTATACTAGTGTTGCTGGAGAAGCGGTGTGCTAATATGCTAACTTATGGTTTGAGTTCCACTCTGCTGAAGTATGCTATAACGGGCCCAGAACTTCCACTGGATGTCCCTACTTGTACAAATAATGGGTCATAAATAAAGATGTTCACTAATGATTGCACATCATTTCATACCATTTGGAACCCCTCATATACTGAAGCAGTTCATCCCTGCAAGCAGCAATATTTAGGCTTGGGCAAATAAATAACCAGTTACTATTAACACGTAACAATTACAGTACACAAGTGCTAGATAATGAGTGACAAAAACAGAAATTGCTGAAAACAGTCAGCAGCTCTGGTAGCATCTGTTTGGAGATATGGAGTCAATGATTTGGGTCCAGTGACCTTTCTTCAGAACTTTGTTTTTGCTAGATAATGAGCATCTCCAACAATAAAATATCTAACTGTCTCTCCTTGATATTCAATGAAATTGCCATCACTCAATCTCCCACAATCAACAACAACTTTTACAGGGCATTTAATGTAAAAAACAAATTCCAGGGTGTTTCACAGCAGCATTATAAAAACATGACACTGAACAACATAAGGAGATATGAGGTCTGATGACAAGTTGTCAAGAATCTTAAAGGAGGAAAGTGAGTCGAAAGGCATAGGGATGGTATTCAAAACTTGAGGCCTAGGCAACTAAAGACTAGATTGCAACCAACTTTTGATCTGGTTAGGAGGAAACAATGTAGCCACCCCATTTCAAAAAATCCAGCCAACGAGAATGACACCACATGGAAATTCCTTTCTGAGCTACCCACCACCCTAACTTGGAACTGTATCAGTAGTTCTTCGCTACCACTTAATCAAAATCCTGGAACTTGCTTTCAAATAGGGTATGCCTTCATGGACTGCAGCAGTTCAAATGGGCAATTCACCACCACTTTGTCAATGGCATTTCAGGATGGGCGGCAATTGCTAGCGATGCCTGCTTCCAATGAGCAAATGAAATAAAGGGTTAAATTAGGTCTTCCCTAGAGAGTATTAATGGATCAGATGTTTCTTTTTACACAATTAAGTCATTCCATGGTCACAATGACTGATATCAATTTTGAATTATTGAATTCAATTGCGTATCTCCAGATTATTAGTTTAGTAACAATCACTATCCTACAATTCTACAATCCTACAAGGAGACATAATATCAAATAAAAAGGTACAGTTCTAAAGGGTTGCAAGATCAGAGGGACCTGTGCATAAGGCGTGAGGGTGGCAAGACAAGTTGAGAAAGCTGTTAATAAGGCATATGTTATCCTCGGCTTTATTAATGGAGTATTTTCGTTCAGCTCTGGACACCAGACTTTGGGAAGGATGAGAAGTCATTCAGAGACAGCAGAAAAGATTCATGAGAGCGGTTTTAGAAATGAGGAACTTCTGTTATGAAAATAGACTGGAGACGTTAGGACTATTTTCCTTGAGAATTGTGAGAAGTGATCTGACATAGACATTCAAGACCATTGGGGGGTCAGTCAGGACAGAGTAGATAGGGAGAACCTGTTTACCATTCATGAAAAAAATTGACAAAGAGAGAGCAAAAACTTAAAGTAATTGGTGCGGGAAACAAAAGCAACCAAAAAAAATCTTTTAGACAATTAGTGACTGAGGTCTGGAATACATTGTCAAAGAGAATGGAGGACATAGGTCAAACATGGCATTTAAAAGGAATTAAACAGCTATTTGAAAAGAAACAACGTGCAGGATTACAGAGAGAAGGCAGTAGAATAGTAATAAGTGAAATACTAAGTGGGAGAGTAGGTGCAGACATGATGGGCCAGGAGGCCTTCTGCTGTGCTGTAACAATTTTCCAATTCTGTGAATTATCCTAGCAATCCATTATTCCATACTCCCAACATTATCAGACTCATTTACTGATTATTTAATCTCAGAGGAGCACATATAACAGATCAGAGAACACAATCTGTAGCCACAAGTGAATACAATCTACATTTCTGTAATGTACAAAATAACACGCTTGCTCACTTTAACACATTGCCTAATAAAAATAGCCCAAACATTGCTTTGAAAAAGAAAGAAAGCTTTGTGTACATTTTGAACAGTTCTGTTTTCAATACCTTTTGCCTAATACCTATTGCTCCACATCTGCAGTGAAACCACAAGCCAAACCTCTCTTACGCACATTCAAACCACAGCAATACCATATGTGGAACAATGAAAATAAGAAGTTTGCAATTATTGACAGTTGTAAATTGGCAAAGGTGGGAGAAACAGAGGAAATATGCAAACACACCATGTAATGTGATATGAATTAAGAAATGGCATTTCTTATCTTTCAACAATGCAAACCCAGAAGATTTACACAATTTTGTCAAGAGCTCCCACAAGATTAAAGAGGCATTTCTAACAATGTTAGAGCCATCAGTTTATCTAATATAATTTAATTTGTTATCCAATAACAAAGTTACATTTACACATGTTTATGATAATAAGAATTATTATCTGAAACTACAGTGCATTCCCAGAACACAATTGTTTACATTAATGAATGGATCGCTCCCTAAAAATGAATGTGCCAGCAAAGTAACTCTGAATTTCACAACAATTTACGGTTCTCAATAGTAGCGAACCTAAATAGTATTCAAGTTAAACTTATTGTATTAAATAACCACCACCAAATGATTAGGTTATTAGTGAGGATATTACATGGATATAAAATGTGCTTGATAATTTGGTGTTAGATTACTTACAGTGTGGAAACAGGCCCTTCGGCCCAACAAGTCCACACCGACGCAAAACCCACCCAAACCCATTCCCTACATTTACCCCTTCACCTAACACTATGGGCAATTTAGCATGGCCAATTCACCTAACCTGCACATTTTTGGACTGTGGGAAGAAACCCACACAGACACAGGGAGAATGTGCAAACTCCACACAGAGAGTCGCCTGAGGCAGGAATTGAACACGAGTCTCTGGCGCTGTGAGGTAACAGTGCTAACCACTATGCCACCGTGCCACCATATTTGTGGTGCCATAGAACTTTTGTAGTGCTGACAAGCATCACATTTTGTCAAAGCTCTTTTTTTGTCTTAAACTTGTTAGAACAATTCACAAGCAGACCAATTCAAGGGGAAGCCAACACATATACTGCATAAGAAGAGAGTGTTGATTGGTTAGCATTGTCACAACCTGATTGGTAGAGACAATGCCATGGAGAAGACAGCAATTAATCATAATTGACATTGGAAGGGGTAATTGTGAGGAAGGGGGCTAAAGGACTCATCAATGTGAGACTCTTTAAAAGGAAATAACAGTACACACAGAGCCACACATTGTACAGGACAAAGACCTCTGTGTCCCTAATCCCTGGTCCTCCTAATACATTGGCTCTACACCTCATTGCCTCACACATTGCTGACTAACTCATTCACGGTAGTACCTTTGGACACAGAAGACAAGATTAAGGGTGTTGTATTACAAAGGTGTTAGCAGGACCCACTGCCCAGTACAGTATATGCCTTGTTCTTCTTGCTTCTGGATACTGTGTTAGGCTCTCTCAATAGTCATAGATCAATGGTGCATCATATGTAGCCGTGAAGCTATGCATTATGCTGGAACAATTATACTGTGGGCTAAACAGAGAGACAAACAACAAGAGGTAAGATGAAAAAAGTATTAAATAAGGAACCTGCACCACCAAAGACCTTCAAAAGGTTTTCTTCTTTCTCTCCCTTGCAGTATATCCTAGGGCATTCCCTGGTTCCCCAGCCTGGAGTAGAAGGAATCTGCTCAGCAGTGGAACCCATCGACATGGGAGTTTTGGATGAGTGAACCTGGAGCGTTTGTGTCTGCTCTTCATGTCAGGTGAAAGCATACCCTCCTCTCAGAGAACTTCCATCGTTTGGCTTGGGGCAGGCAGGGTAAGAGTGGAGGGACCAGCCACCTCTGAAGTGTGCTGTCGAGATTTCTGACCAGCATGTGTATGGTTCCTCCTCCTCCTTACC
This sequence comes from Chiloscyllium plagiosum, assembly GCF_037043375.1. Lineage (NCBI taxonomy): Eukaryota > Metazoa > Chordata > Chondrichthyes > Orectolobiformes > Hemiscylliidae > Chiloscyllium > Chiloscyllium plagiosum. Next base: position 100,645,212 of record NW_028270141.1, read on the forward strand.
CAACAACCCCTCCCATCTCCCCCCCTCCCCCCCTCGCCCCCACCAAATGGCTGTGTCCTGGTACTGATGTGTCACCTTGTGATGAAAGGGGGCTCTGGATACCTGTCGGGTTCCCTTCCCCTGTGACCATGACTTTGATCCTGAGGACCAATGGCTAGGGCGATGGGATGCTGGTGTGTGCAGACCATGAGGGTGCTGGACCTGGTTCTCCATGTCTGCCACCAGCCAATGCATGAAGCCAGCCAGATAGTATATGGCTCACTGCACTGCAATAGTTTCTGGACAGCAAAGGTTATTGTGTCCCTCATCCCTGTCTGTCTTTCCTGTTCCTCCCTATGCGAATGGACAAAGACCTTGACTGTTCTGAGCAGGTCTCTGGACTCTGCGTGCCAGTGGCCTGGGCCATTTATCCCTCCACTTGATGCACAGCTGTCATAGTGATGTGTTCCCCAGATTGTGCTCTCGCACCATGTTCTTATTGAGATGCCAATATCTGAACTGGTGCTGAGTGCAGGAGGCAGCTTTGCCAATGTTTCCTCTGAGAACTCGGCACTCTCTTCCTCATGGTCAGAGAAGTGGCTTCTGGGAGAGGCGGCCATTTCACATTGAAGGTGGTGGAGGTGCTGGTGGTACCGGCAAGACACAGGAGAGAGTAATTGTTATGGCCAATGGATATAAGTGGTGCATAATAAATGACACTAACAGCAGAGTTACTGTGAGAGTTGCAGTGGAATGAAGAAAGTATTTACTGAGTTGGCATGACATGATCTCATCATGGCGCACCGACCTCTACACCGCTGAGGCCAAACGCCAGCTCGCAGATACCTCCTCCTACTGCCCCCTTGACCATGACCCCACCCCCCACCACCAAACCATCATCTCCCAGACCGTCCATAACCTCATCACCTCGGGGGATCTCCCATCCACCGCCTCCAACCTCATAGTCCCACAACCCCGCACCTCCCGCTTCTACCTCCTGCCCAAAATCCACAAACCTGACTGCCCCGGCCGACCCATTGCCTCCGCCTGCTCCTGCCCCACCGAACTCATCTCCACATACCTTGACACCGTCCTATCCCCCTTAGTCCAAGAACTCCCCACCTACGTTCGGGACACCACCCATGCCCTCCACCTGCTCCATGATTTCCGCTTCTCCGGTCCCCAACGCCTTATTTTCACCATGGACATCCAGTCCCTGTACACCTCCATCCCCCATCACGAAGGACTCAAAGCCCTCCGCTTCTTTCTTTCCCGCCATACCGACCAGTACCCCTCCACAGACACCCTCCTTCGACTGACTGAACTGGTCCTCACCCTGAACAACTTCTCTTTCCAATCCTCCCACTTCCTCCAAACGAAAGGAGTAGCCATGGGCACCCGCATGGGCCCCAGCTATGCCTGCCTCTTCGTAGGATATGTGGAACAATCCATCTTCCGCAACTACACTGGCCCCACCTCCCACCTTTTCCTCCGCTACATCGATGACTGTATCGGCGCCGCCTCGTGCTCCCATGAGGAAGTTGAACAGTTCATCCACTTCACCAACACCTTCCACCCCGACCTCAAATTCACCTGGACAGTCTCAGATTCCTCCCTCCCCTTCCTCGACCTTTCTATTTCTATCTCAGGCGACCGAATCAACATGGACATCTACTACAAACCGACCGACTCTCACAGCTACCTGGACTACACCTCCTCCCATCCTGCCCCCTGTAAAAACGCCATCCCATTCTCCCAATTCCTTCGACTCCGCCGCATCTGCTCCCAGGAGGACCAGTTCCAAAAACGCACAACCCAGATGGCCTCCTTCTTCAAGGACCGCAATTTCCCCCCCGACGTGGTCGACAATGCCCTCCACCGCATCTCTTCCACTTCCCGCCCTTGAACCCCGCCCCTCCAACCGCCACCAGGACAGAACCCCACTGGTCCTCACCTACCACCCCACCAATCTCCATGTACAGCGCATCATCCGCCGTCATTTCCGCTACCTCCAAACGGACCCCACAACCAAGGATATATTTCCCTCCCCTCCCCTATCAGCATTCCGTAAAGACCACTCCCTCCGTGACTCCCTCGTCAGATCCACACCCCCCACCAACCCAACCTCCACTCCCGGCACCTTCCCCTGCAACCGGAGGAGGTGCAAGACTTGCGCCCACACCTCCCCCCTCACCTCCCTCCAAGGCCCCAAAGGAAACTTCCATATCCGCCACAGATTCACCTGCACCTCCACACATATCATCTATTGCATCCTCTGCACCCGATGTGGCCTCCTCTTTATTGGGGAGACAGGCCGGCTACTTGCGGAGCTTTTCAGAGAACATCTCTGGGACACCCGGACCAACCAACCCAACCACCCTGTAGCTCAACATTTCAATTCCCCCTCCCACTCCACCAAGGATATGCAGGTCTTTGGACTCCTCCATCGTCAGACCACAACAAAACGATGGTTGGAGGAAGAACGCCTCATCTTCCGGCTAGGAACCCTCCAACCACAAGGGATGAACTCGGATTTCACCAGTTTCCTCATTTCCCCTCCCCCCACCCTGTCTCAGTCAAATCCATCAAATTCAGCACCGCCTTCCTAACCTGAGATCTTCTTCCCGACCTCTCCGCCCCCACCCCAGTCTGACCTATCACCCTCACCTTGACCTCTTTCCACCTATCACATTTCCGACGCCCCTCCCCCAAGTCCCTCCTCCCTACCTTTTATCTTAGCCTGCTGGACAAACGTTCCCCATTCCTGAAGAAGGGCTTATGCCCGAAACGTCGATTCTCCTGTTCCCTGGGTGCTGCCTGACCTGCTGCGCTTTTCCAGCAACACATTTCCAGCTATGATCTCATCATAGCCATACAGGAGCAGTCCCAGTCTTGTCCTGCAGGGGGCAGAATTCTCTCCTTGTATGGGGTGAGGAGCATAATGTCAGGCATCCCAACCCCTCCCTTTCTCTTTGCCTTGTTATTTATTTTTATTCACTCATGAAGTGTGGGCAGCGCTGGCAGGCCAGCATTTATTGTCCGCCCCTAGTTACCTTTGAGAAGGGAGTGGTGAGCTTCCTTCCTGAACAGCCACAGTCCATGAGATGGGCACTTTTCTCCTGTAATAAGAGAAGAGGAGGAATTGAGTGATTGGCTTGGCTGTTAATGCTGGTGATGGTTGTGGAAAGGTGGTGAGTTATTCCAAGGTATTGAATAGATAGAGTCATAGAGTCCTAGAGATGTACAGCATGGAAACAGACCCTTCGGTCCAACCCGTCCATACCGACCAGATATCCCAACCCAATCTAGTCCCACCTGCCAGCTGAACACACAAGCAAATTAACATGGAACAAAATGTAGAACATAATATTAGAGAGGAGAAAATGTGAGAGCAGAATGATTTTAAATAAAATACGAGGGGCAATTTTCTTTACACGGAGTGGTTTGTGTATGGAATGAACTTCCAGAGGAGATGGTGGATGTGAGTACAGTTACAGTGTTAAAAAGATAGGTACATGAATAACAAATGTTTGGAGGCCAGGCAGGTGGTACTGGTTTAGTTTGGGATTATGGTTGGCATGGAGTGGATGGACCAAAGGGTCTGCTTTCCTGCTGTATGGCTCTATACAATATGTTTTGAAACTATTTTTGCATCTATTCTATCTCCAATGGAAGACAACAAATTCTTTCGTTTTCAGTAAATTTAAACCTGATTTAATACAATTAAAGTATTTATCATAGATAAATGAAAGAGCCCAATGTATGTTGGCTCATCCAGACCTTATCCCATTATGTGTGCTTGCAATATTCCTTTCTTAACATTTCTGTTACTGTGAAGTCTCAACACAGCAGTATATTTTCTAGCTGGTTGGCCCAATCTCTCCAGTGTGGAACAAGCAAGTAGGAGCCAGGATCCTGGCTGATGCAGTGAGTTATTCTCCTGCCAGTTTAATTTCAGGCTGGAAGTCCATTGAAACACATGCTAATAAAACAGAGCAAGGCTTTGTCTGTTTCGGATACAACCTGGTGTGTTCTCTGTTCACCCATCTGGAGTAGATAAAATGGAAAGCGTAATGTGTAATGGAGAGTTTGAAGGGGGTGATGCTTTAATTTTCTCAATGCTATCTGTGCATTTTTAGTGTTCACTTTATTTCATTTTATTTTTAATGTTTTTTCATAAACATTTGTATTGATTTTACATAGTTTAATTTGTAAACTTTTTCATTATTTTAATAATGTATTAATCAGACTTCCACTGCTTTCATATATACTCTTGGAAAAAATAAAGAAAATGGAGCAGACCACCAGAAATCTTGAAGCCCCCTCTGCCAAGTATTTCAAGGCTCATCCAGAGCAGTCTAGATGGTGAATGCATTGTTCAGTACCAATGGCACATTCTATCATATACTCTCACATATAGGCTGCCGTTGTGTGTGTGCAATACACTGGAGTCACAAATCATTTGCTCAATGGATAGTCACAGAAGCCATACTCTGCTCTGACATGGTGGCTCCAAAGCAGATGGCGCAATGAAGGCATTATGACTGCTGCCAAGGCACGACCTGAAATGTTGACTTCTCCACCTCCTGGCTCGATGTGTTCTTCCTGCCTCCTCCTGCTTGTCAGCCAAGTCACTGACACTGACCACACAGTGAGTTGCTTATGATGACTCATCAGGTATCTTCTCCACTCATGCTTCTTAGATTTGGTGCCTATAAATTAGCCAACCTGCAAATGATGACACCCAAAACACCATTGGGAGTCCTAGAATCCCCACAAAAATCATGCACTCACTCTGCCTGCTTTTGACTAGCAAGAATTAAATAGACCCAGCTGCCTTGCAATACAGAGCCTCTGCAACTTTCCTGTTGTACAGCACTGAATAGCAAACCAACTTTACTTCAAGCCGGGAACAAGTGATTGGGAAATCAGGACAAAGACTCATGCCACATCACTCTCTATAGACTTTAGAAATTCTGAAACAATTAAAGAAACTATCAATTCCTTCTATCATGATAGAACTGGACAACCAATCAGGATGTAGTCTAAATAATGCTGATGGAACAGGGAAGGTTCTTCTTGCTGGTGAACCAATGTTCAGTTGTATATCTTCAAGAGATGACATCAGTTGGAGCATTGAGTTCAACATGGTCAGCATTAATTCACCATTACATGTTGGCTGATGTCACAATCTGCCTACTCTAGGTACTGACATCTGGCATAACTCACAACAGATGGGCATGTGGCACCACTGATCCCATTTTGGAGGTATAATGGCACTCAGGTCACTGAAGAACTAAGTAAAGAGGAGCCAAATGTTAAAACCTCCAGGGTTAGCACTCAACTGCTGACTAGATGCAATATTTGTGAAACAGTAAATGTTGGGTCCTCACATGCATTTCCATTGAAGAAGTGGAATGCCCTGACCTTTGCACAGTACACATTACAGGATGGCTCAGGGACTGAGAAGAAAGAGGATCCACAGTTTTTTGGATGTGGCACTGGACGTGCTGGTGGAAAAGGTGAAGAGAAGGAGAGTTGTCCTATACTCACAGGGAGAAGGATGTCACCTCAATCTCCCATCATTCCTGACTTGCTCTCCTGCAGCAACTGGGGCTGCTCTGCCTGCCTCACGTTGTCCTCACCTCTTCACCCAGACCATGCAAAATCCAAATGAAAATGCCTTTTTAGGTGAAGTCCTCAGAGAATCTCTGGAATAAATATGGCTCAAGTGTTGGGAGTGAAGTGGCTCAGAAAATATCCTGGTGTGGTAGAGATTCTCTTTATAGCTCCAGCAGCGTTCACCTTGAATTGGTGAGCATTCATTTCAGGAGTACTTGAAATTAACGCCATAGGTGTGTTTACTCCTAGTCACCTGGTCACTGTTAGGAGGGAGGGGGGTAGTTGAGGTTCTGGCCACCAATTTGCCTTGTTTCCTCTTTAATGAGTGTTAGCAGGCATTTTAAGTGACCAGAAGCTGCTTAACAAGTCTCTGAGCATTAAGATTTTGAGTTCAACTATTAACAAAGATAGCGTCTTGCATAAAACTTGGGCTAAACCACCATTCAAGCTTAAGGCTGTATTTTGGCCATAACCATTAATGTCTAAGTGCACTGTTAAATGCCTGGTGCCTTTAAAAATTGTCTTTAAAGGCTACGCCCTCTGGCAGTGAAATCCATGTGACGACAGAAATTGGAAATTTCTTGTTGCCAAGAGAAGTCATTGGAGCATGGAATACTTTGCCACAGGGAGCGATTGAGCAAAAACCATTGCAGTTTTAAAAGACAAGTGGACAAAAGTGCGTACAAGGAAAAATACAGGGCTGTGAGGAGATAGCAATTTGCTGACACCAACTCGATCAGCTAAACTTCTATGGAAATTTATTCATAGTCTGTGAACTCCAGAAAATGTTTACATACCTATAACTAAAATATAAAGCGCATATGAAAATAAAGCAGATACTGAAGTTTTACTGTTTCTGACTTGCTTATTCTCTTTATGTGTTAAAGATTTATGCAACAACAAAAAAGCCTATAATGTGAAACTTTTTGTTTCATGCAGGAAACAGTTGCCACTTTCAGATAACTATTTGCGTCATTGGGGTTATTTTGTGGCCACATTTGTGGTTACAAAGGACAGTGTGCTGAATCTGTGTGACTGAAACCTTGCAGCTGGTTTGCAGAAGTTGTGATCTTTCAGCAGGCACATTTGCTACAGTAGGGACCATGTGAAAAATCCTGATGCTCAGCCGAAATGAATAACACTTAATTTGAATATGGCTGTTTCTAATTCTTTCTTATTTGAAGACTGAATGATATAGACAGAATTTTAAAAATTAATAATGAAGACATCACAAAAACAATGACCTCCACAAAAAAGTAATAAACTGTAATGAATGTATTCAAATGAATTAAATGTCTACTTTCTATTTCATTTTGAAATACTTTGTTGGTTGACTTCCTTTGCCAAATCACTCTCAGATTAGATCTGCCAAATGAAATTTCTCACAGTGACAGCATTAAATCGAATATTAGTTTTTTTTATTCATCGGGTGTGGACTCACTGGCTGAGCCAGCATTTATTGCCCAACTCAAGTTTACCTTGAGAAGGTGGTGGTGAACTGCTGTCTTGAACCTTTGCACTCCCTTTGTGTTGGTGCACCCACAATGCAATTCGGGAGGGCATTCCAGGATTTTGATCTAGTGGTACTGAAGGAATGGCGATATATTTCCAAGTCAGGATGGTGAGTGGTTTGAAAGGGAATTTGCAGGTAATGGTGTTTCCACATGCCTGCTGCCCTTGTCCTTCTAGATAGTAGTAGTTGTGGGTTTGGAACTTGCTGTCTAAGGAGCCTTGGTGAATTTCTGCAGTGCATCTTATAGTTGGTGCACACAACTGGTACTGAGCATTGGTTGTGAATGGAGCAAATGTTTGGCAATGTGGTGTCAGTAAAGCAGGCTGCTTTGTCCTATACAGTGGCCAGCTTCTGAGTTCTGTGGAGTTTCTTGAGTGTTGAAGTATTCTGTCATACTCCTGACTTGTGAACTGTAGATGGTAGACAGGCTTTGGGGAGTCAGGAGGTATGCTTCAGATTTGTTCTTATAGCCACAGTATTTATTTGGTTTGTCCATTTCATTTTATGGTTAATGGTAACCCCCCAGGATGTTGATAGTGGGAAATTCTGAGGCAGTAATACCATTGAATGGCAATGCATTATGGTTAGTTTCTTTCTTGTTGGAGATTGTTATTGATTGCTATTTATGTGACAAAATGTTACTTGCCACTTGACAGACCAAACCTGAATATGGTCCAGGTCTTAATGCACTTAGACATGGATTGTTTCAGTATCTGTTTTGTTCTGAATGGTGCTGAATATTATGCAATCATTAGCGAACATTCTCACTTATGACAGAGTTAAAGTAATTGATGAATCAGCTAAAAATGGTTGGGCCGAGGACATGCCCTAAGGAACTCCTGCAGGGATGTCCTGGTGCTGAGATTTCTAATCTCCAACAACCAAAACAGTCATTAAGCATTGTTAACGACACCTTCCATTACTTTACCTTCAAATGAGAGTAGGCTGATAGGATAGTACAGGACAGTTCTGCCTTTTGTGAACAGGACCTATTGGGCAATTTCCACATTAACAGGTAGATGCCAGTGTAATAGCTGAAATGGAACAGCTTGGCCAAGGGAGCGGTGAGTTCTAGACTCTTCAGTACTATTGCCAGAATGCTACCAGGGTCATAGCCTTTGCAGCATTCAGTGCCTTCAGCCATTTCTTGATATCATATGCAATAAATCGTATTGGGCAAAGACTGGCAATTGTAATATTGGTGGCCTCTGGAAGAGGCCAAGGTCAATGATCTACTCAGTACAAATATGTTTTTCCCTCTAATTTCTTCTTTAAATTTCTGTAAAACTATATTGCTTGCAAATGAACTGAAAATGTCAGATGCCTAAAGCATGCTCATTTAGTTACATAAGGTCTTTATCTTTTCTGGCACATTGTTTATTGACTTACATCCACTAAAGCATGGGGTGCAACCAGCAGGGAGATCTAGGGGTCTACAACCGAGACCTAAAATTTGTGTTGCGGGCAATATGCAATGTTCTGGACTCCACAAGAGTTCATTTGAGCCTTGCCAATCAGGACCAGGCCAGGAAATTGTATGGATTGCTAAATTTCTTCTGGGTTTTCTTCTCTGAAATGTAAAATCATCTCTGTTAGGCAAGCACAGGCATAATAGAGGTGATAGGTCTGGGTCAGGGCTTATGCACTGTCTCCCCTTCAAGTTCAACATAATCAGTAGTGTTAACTTTGGATCCTGCTTGGTCTTGCTTTGCAAAAACATATCATCCACATGTAGGCACAAATTCTGGCTGGACGCATCCAACGCATTTCCAGAGTTCTGTTTAGAATTTCAATTCAAAGAATTTGAACATCAGTGTTTTCTTGGGGAGAAAGTATTGCTTAAAAATCTAAGGTGTCTTTGTAATCTGTTAATGAATCAGAGTTTCTTTGTTAACATTTATGGATCCTAGATTTTCAAAAGAATTGATGCATTAATAAATAATTTGAAGTCCACTTAAACATGTTTGAAACATTGTTCATTAAAAGATAAGATTTCAAACCGTCCCATGATGGTACAATTGAATGTCACTGAGTACCTGACGTAAAATGTACTTTACACGCTAGTTTACCCTTTACCCATTGATGTAGGAAAGATCATCCAATTTAGACTGTATGATCTAAGCTTTTTTCTAATATATTTCAGAGGTTTCCGGAATTTTGGCCACAGTCTTCCTGTGATTTAAGCTTACTTTGCAAGAATTAATTTGCTCATAGCTGGTTTTGAATTGCTTATAGCATTCACAGTTTTATTGGATTGTCAGCTGACAGTATAAAAAAAATTGAAGTATTAGTTGCATTGTAAGTATTAAGGATGTTTATGAAACAATGAATAATTGTAATGTCTTTCAAATGAAGCTTTTGAATTGCACTCCCATCCTCAATGTAGGAATAAATGTGTTTCAGCATTACTTCTGTGCTGGATTACTTGGTAAACATATTGCCCTGTAAAAAAATTCCACCATACAGGAAGTCCACAGTTTCCATGCCTTGTGTGTGCTGAGTTAGGTATTCCAGCTTGTGCAGTGGTATGAATACTACAGCAGACTGAACACTCCAGGGCTAAGACGATTTCAGCTGTAACATGTATAGAATGATTAGTTGGATAACAAACTGTTTTTCATGTAACAACAGTCTAGAATGGCCTTAAAAACCAATGGCCTAATCCACCTTCAGGAGGTAAAAGAAGAAAGAACATTGCCTTTTTAAATGATTTTTTTCACCGGAAGCACTCAACCATTCCAACCAGGAAGACAGGAAACAACCTTTGTCTCCTTAAAATAATTCTAATTGTGAGGTGATAACATTATGAAAATGTGACAATCATTGAATAGGCAATTTATTATTTTCCTATTATATCTTTGCACTTGGAAGAGATCAAGTGTCTTCCCTAATGCCTGAGCCCATGCTGGACAAGGGTAAGTATGTTAAACTTGACAACTTAGGGCACTAGGAATCAATGTAGCTCAGAGGTGATCAACAAGCAAGAATGGTGAGGCCTAGGATGTGGTTCAATTAAATCATTGTCAGTGTGGAGAATCACAGGCTCAGTAAGTAAGCAAGTCTGAGGTTGACAAACACATGAGTGAATATAATGGACAGTATTACAGAGGAAGAAATAGGTAGGTTTTAGTGGTACGGAAGATATAGTTTGTTGAACATGGAACATTGGCAAGGAAGCAGATATAATCAATGGTGAAAGTACAGAGTCTGTGTTAGTGAAAAAATTGATGGCTTTGGATTTTCTCAATGTTTAGTTACTGATGGTCAAAGCTTTTTGAAATTGGATATCAGACATGCAGTTTGATAGTCAGTAGGCAGTGACAGTCAAAAAAGCTAATGGAGAGTTGGTGCTATGTGTTATCAGCATAAGCGTGATATCTGACTTTCCAGGAATAATTGTACCTTGGGTCTACACTACACAATATCAAAAATTACAAATGAAAGAAAGCTGAATAATGTAATAAACACTCAGAACAATAGTGACAGGAGAACTTTAGAGTAGTTGCATATAAGAACTCGTCCAAAAAATTCTTGCTAAGTTTTGGCAAGTTTCATGGAGAGCTTCTCTCCAAGTGAGTTTTTTCTCATTATCCTCTCAAACTCACCGCATTAACTATGCATAATGCGTCTATGGTGCCCTGTTCATTGTGTTTTCCCACTCACTGCAGGTGAAAGTATATGTCACTGCCAGGACCTTCCGGGATTCCTGGCACCGGTACAATCCTTAAAGCCTTGTATTGTACCTGACAGAGTGTTGGCAGTAACCCTCGTGGTTCCTGTCAATTTTCCCAGATATCTTGGGCAGAGGCAAATTGACATGCCCTTTGTCAACAAGGGCCTGATGTTCTAGTAGCCTGGGGAGTGCATCTGGTCACATCTCATGGAGTGTGCCCTGAGATGTTGGAGGGCCACAGGAATGAGCAGTGAGCTGGAGTTGTAAGATAACCCACTTTGGCTTTCATGTTGTGAATTGCTTACTGCTTACTGAAGTCCATATAGATTACGTCTACTGCTCTACCCTCATCGATCCTCTTTGTTACTTCTTCAAAAAAGTCAATCAAGTTTGTGAGACATGACTTCCCATGCACAAAGCCATGTTGACTATCTCTAATCAGTCCTTGCCTTTCCAAGTACATGTAAATCCTGTCCCTCAGGATTCCCTCCAACAACTTGCACATCACCGACTTCATGCTCACTGGTCTACAGTTCCTTGGTTTGTCCTCACCACCCTTCTTAAACAGTGGCATCACGTTAGCCAGCCTCCAATTTTCCGGCACCTCACCTATGACTATAGATGATACAAATATCTCAGCAAGAGACCCAGCAATCACTTTGCTAGCTTCCACAGAGTTCTCGGGTACACCTAATCAGATCCTGGGGATTTATCCGCTTTTATGCGTTTCAAAACACCCAACACTTCCTCCTCTGTAATAAGACAGTCCTAGAAGGTGTCTCACCATTTCCTTTTCAGGGACAATTAAGATGGGCAACAAATTGTGGTCTTACATGTGATACCCTCTTCCCATGACTGAACAAGAAAAAAATAGATAACGTGTTACTTTTAAGAAGTGGAACGGAAATATAGAGTGACATTGACAAGATTTTAGACAACAGATATCATCCAATCATAGATTTTTAAAATTCACTGAAATTGGACCATTTCATTACCAGTAATTATATTATAAGGATTCTAATTAAGACCCCAGATTGAATTTCCAGGGCACACACAGTTTTTACTTTGGGTTGCCAGGAAACTGAAGAGTAAGGCAAGACATTAAGTTTAAACGTCCCCCTCCCCATGGTATAATGCTGAATATCAGAAACGTTAAGGTGCTAATGATGTGAAATAGGTCCAATCACAATCTCTTCACATAAATGCATAGGTTTTTACAGCTGCCCAAATATAAACAAAGATATTCATCATCTTTTATCATTTCTGACAGAAAATTCAGGATGTGCTGGAGGATCCTCATTTTTCATCTTGACCAATTCACTGCTACCTGATATAAAGGAAGAAGGCAGGTAGATCCAATCCTGTGCTTATAAAGGTCCAATGAAGACAGGATCATTAACCACACTCGTGTTGAATAATTTTTTAGCACGCAGAGTCTCTAATTCTTTGATTATGCAAGGGTAACAAATTATAGATCCAGTCAAAGATGCTGAGGAGTGTAAGCGTTTTACACTTGAGTTACACCTATTCTAAGGTATGTGCTCCACTTCAGTAGAACAGGGCAGATTGAGAGGTGCAAAAATATATCTTTCAGAAATTTGGTCACCTAAACTATAATTTCACTTGACTTAAGCTTGCAGAATAGGGTGTTAGGTTTACTTTCACAATTTGTCAATCCAGAAAGTACTGAAGTTCATACGATTTGTGATAGATGGAGGTGAGGAAACAATGGGAGCTGTGGTGCATTTTATCCTGGATGATAGCACAAGCTAGATGTTAAAAATCAGCGTCACATTTCTGCTCAATTTTAGGAAACCGGGCAAGGTTTAAAATACGCTGCCAATTTGTTTTCTTCTGTCCTTTACCGAAACTACATTTCTCCATGACTGTCCACATTTTCTTCCTAGACTGAAGTAATTAGGAAAATAACATCTCAGTTTTGCAGTTTGAAATTGATTCTACAATCAGTCCTTCGGCAATTTCAGGCGGGAAATCTTTCTCTTTGCAGATGTGATGAATGTTCACTTTGGCAATTAGCATCAAGAAGATGACATGAATGAGGGACATGGGATAAAGTTACTTCAAAGCAGTAGAACAAGTAAGTGGGGCACTTCCACCAGACTAACTGTCATGACTTGGAAGAGTGCACTGATAATTATGTCCCACCCTTCACAAAATGTATACGTAAATACATAAAATCCCAAACAGATCAACATTATAGACAATTTGCCTGACTGACTGTTAAAACAAAAATACTTCATGCCCATTTTCATCAGTAACAGAAAATTATTTATTTATTGTAACACAAAACTTTAAAAAAGAGAAGAGAAAGGATTTCTAATGTGCTTCAATATAACTTAAACTATAGCTCCTCAGACCCCCAAATACATATATATGCAATCAGAAATGAGATGGACAAAATCAAACAATTGAACATATTTATTATGGTTAGAAAAATGAAAAATGAAAATAAAATTCTGAAGATCAAAGGTTCAGACTACTGTACAAGGTAGAAAGCTATCTTCTCTCAGTCCTTTTGACTTTTGCATTGATAACAGTGTTGGCTGTAGGGTGATAATATTTCTTGATTTAATGGTTGCTCAGGTGGACCCAGGCCTTTTCTTATTTTAGAACCTTTTTTCACCTTTTCACAACCTTTTGTGTTTTTTTCTGTCTTTTTCCCACTCAGAGAAAGAGCGAGAGAAATAGAAAGGGAGAGATGGATGCTTTCTGTTTGCAGGACCTGGATGCTTTTTTTTCTCTTCTGCTGCTACGCACATTAAAAAATAAGGCACCTTTTTTTACCTGTGCTGCTCAACCAACCAGAAGCAGTTGTGTGAGAGAATTTCTTTAACTGAAAAGTTTCTAGGTGCCACTTAAATTGTCCCACTTACTGCTTCAAAATGAACATTGAATTGAACATCTCAACAATATTTGCAGCACTTGATTTTCAAATTGCAAAACATTCTCGGTATCCCAGCTATAGCAGTCCAAAGTTTATAGTCCCCCAAATGTAAAATATATGGTCTTTTACAACTCCCTCAAGGTGGTACCATAAGACTTTTGAAAGAAATTATTTGTTAAGGAGCCACACAAGAAGTCCCAGCCAAAACAAAATTTCATTTGTAAAGGATCTACATGCTGTGTGTTTAAAGGAAACTCCTGTTTTTTTCCTGTTCCCAATATGCTAGAGAATGCACTTTTGGCTGAAATGTGCATTTGGCTACTTCTGCCATAGTCGGGGCTTAGTAGGTTAGTTAACATAGAACATAGAACATAGAAAAATACAGCGCAGTGCAGGCCCTTTGGCCCTCGATGTTGCGCCAATCCAAGCCCACCTAACCTCGCTAGCCCACTATCCTCCATATGCCTATCCAATGCCCGTTTAAATGCCCATAAAGAGGGAGAGTCCACCACTGCTACTGGCAGGGCATTCCATGAACTCACGACTCGCTGAGTAAAGAATCTACCCCTAACATCTGTCCTATACCTACCCCCCCTTAATTTAAAGCTATGCCCCCTCGTAATAGCTGACTCCATACGTGGAAAAAGGTTCTCATGGTCAACCCTATCTAAACCCCTAATCATCTTGTACACCTCTATCAAGTCACCCCTAAACCTTCTTTTCTCCAATGAAAACAACCCCAAGTGCCTCAGCCTTTCCTCATACGATCTTCCTACCATACCAGGCAACATCCTGGTAAACCTCCTCTGCACCCGTTCCAGTGCCTCCACATCCTTCCTATAGTATGGCGACCAAAACTGCACACAATACTCCAGATGCGGCCGCACCAGAGTCTTATACAACTGCAACATGACCTCTGGGCTCCGGAACTCAATTCCTCTACCAATAAAAGCCAGTACGCCATATGCCTTCTTTACCGCACTATTTACCTGGGTGGCAACTTTCAGAGATCTGTGTACATGGACACCAAGATCCCTCTGCTCATCCACACTACCAAGTATCCGACCATTAGCCCAGTACCCCGTCTTTTTGTTACTCTTACCAAAGTGAATCATCTCACACTTAGCTACATTGAACTCCATTTGCCACCTTTCTGCCCAGCTCTGCTACTTATCTATATCCCGCTGTAACCTGACACATCCTTCATCACTGTCAACAACTCCACCGACTTTCGTATCATCCACAGACTTGCTCACCCAACCTTCTAGCCCCTCCTCCAGGTCATTTATAAAAATGACAAACAGCAATGGTCCCAAAACAGATCCTTGTGGAACACCGCTAGTAACTGCACTCCAAGATGAACCTTTACCATCAACTACTACCCTCTGTCTTCTTCTAGCCAGCCAATTCCTAATCCAAACCTCCAACTCACCCTCAATGCCATACCTCCGTATTTTTTGCAGTAGCCTACCATGGGGAACCTTATCAAACACCTTACTAAAATCCATATACACCACATCTACCGCTTTACCCTCGTCTACCTCCTTAGTCACCTTCTCAAAGAATTCAATAAGGTTTGTGAGGCACGACCTGCCCTTCACAAAACCATGCTGACTATCCTTGATCATATTATTCCTATCCGGATGTTCATAAATCCTATCCCTTACAATTCTCTCTAAGACTTTGCCCACAACAGAAGTGAGACTCACCGGCCTATAGTTATTAGGGTTATCCCTACTCCCCTTCTTGAACAAGGGAACCACATTTGCTATCCTAACATCTATGTGTCCTCTTGTCAACTGATATTCAAATACGATAATAGATAAATGACATGAAAAAATAACAAGTTATCTCGTGCAATGCCCAATCATGGTAGGAGTGCTTTTGGCCACTATTTTATACATTCATGGAAATAACTATTACAGATTTGGATAAATAAGGTGCTTAGATAAAAACAATATCAAAGAGATACAACACAGCACTTCCTGCTAATAAGGAATTTGAAAGGAATCTCTCCTTGCTTTTCCATCTCAATCTCTTTTTTTTGGTTAATCCATGGATATGCCTCTTTAAAAACAATATTGTTTTGTATGAGAGACTATGATAATCTTGGAGGCTCTGGCAGTGTTGTATTATTTGATGCTTCCCAGCTGGTTCAGGCTTCTAATGTGCTGCTTTATGTGTGTTACTACAGTGTGTTCAATAATAAATGTAGTAGTTATTTTACCTTTATTGTTCCAATTCTGGGTGTTGCTCTTTTTTGGCTGTCTTACTGAAAGGAAGAGACAATGTTGAGGAGGGCAGTGTGAGCCTCCTACTAACTGTTCACCCGTTCTGATTTCTCTAACAAAAACATTTTGACATGGTGAATTACTTCAAATGCAGGTTCAGTAATTGTTTAGGATTAGGCACTAACTTATACAATTTCCACTTGATGGTCACAAATCGAAACAATCGAAACAATTGCAATCTGCTGTGTGCAGCTCCTAGGGCCATATCGACCTTACAAACCTCTTTAATTTTGTTAGAGAAAGTGTGATCTTGAAAACAGCATTTGTTTATTACATCGACGAAATATGGATTAATTAGTAATGCTAACGTCCCTATGGCAACTTGAAATGAGTCATGTGTCTAAAGGTTCAGAAAAATGGTGATCTTGACGGTGATTGACAACGCTTTGCTGCAGTGGTGGTTGTCTGTAAACGTATTCCAAGTTGTGGAATAACTCTGTCAGTGCCTTTCTTGATGAATTTGAAAATCACATGACACCAGGTTATAGTCCAATAGGTTTATTTGAATATACAAGCTTTTGGAGCACTGCTCCTTCATCAGGTAGCTCGTCTTGATTAAGCAAAGCATACAAGAGCTTTTTTTCTTTCAAGCTCCTTGGTTTCATTAGAGAGATTCATAATGTTCTACTCAATTCTTTTATCTAAAAAAACCCACCAACTTTTAAAATAACAAAACATGGGCTCAATGGCCTCTTTCTGTGCCAGAAGGCTCAAATATAGGGAGGGCAAAACTCCACCCAGATGTACTGTCAACCAGTTTTGAAATCCACAAGTGCTAGTTCCACTCCACTGCCACCGCAGACGATAGTCAGAGAATTCCCTCTTTAATTTCCAGTCAGAATTTCTGTAATGATCAGGAACCTAAAATAATATTTCTTTTCCCAGTCAATGGGATGTTGAGGCCAGCCAGAGTATCCTAACAATTGAGCGTGCATTGGACTGGCAATGACTTTACCATCGATAGTGCAGGATGGAATAAGTATGATAGCAAGAGATGATCTAGGATCAGAAGATGTAGAATCCATGTGGGTGAAGGTAAGAAATAACAAAGGGAAGAAGGCACTGGTAGGAGTAGTCTACAGACCATCTAACAGTAGGACTGAGAATAAATTAAGAGATAAAGTGAAAAAAGGCAGTACATTAATCATAGACGACTTTAAGATTTGTACAAATTGGATAGACAGATTGACAGAGGTAACCGGAAGAATTTATAGAGTACACTCAGGATAGTTTCTTGGAACAATATGTTATGGATCCAACTGGGGATCAAGCTATTTTGCATATGGTACTGTGTAAAGAAACAGGCTTAATAAACGATGTCAGAGTAGAAGATTGCATAGGAAACAGTGACCAGAACATGGTAGAATTTATCATTCAGTTTGAGAGGTAAAAACTTGAATCAGAAGCAACTATGCTAAGCTGAAACGAGTAATTACAAAGGAAAGTAGAGCTAGCTGGAGTGGACTGGAAGAGGGATTTACTAGCAAAGGTGTTTGAGGAACGATGGCAAACATTTAATACCATGGATTAAAGCTCCCTGCAAACATACATTCGAGTGAGGAATCAGGATTTTAGGAACTGGGTTAGCCAACCAAGATTAACAAGGGAATTAAGAATAGCATCAAATCAAAAGAAAAAAATGCAATGCGACGAAGATTTGTGATAAACCAGAGGATTGGGAAACATGTAAACATCAACAAAGGATTGCAGAAAAAAAAGGGAGAAGATAAACATTGAGGGTAAACTTGCAAGTAATATCAAGATGGAGAGCAAAAGCTTCTTCAAATATAAAAGGAAGAGAGAGGCCAAAGTAAACGTAAGCCATTTAGGGAATGAGGTTGGTGAAATAATGGAAAATGGCAGAGGAGTTGAATAAATACTTTGCATCAGTCTTCACAATAGAAAACACTATGAGCATTCCAAAATTGCTAAATGATCAAAGGACATAAGGATGAGAGGAAGTAAATAAAATAGCTAGAACCAGAGAAAAAAAGTACTAGGGAAAGCAACAGGGCTAAAGACTGAAAGCTACCCCGGAGCTAATGAGTTTCATCCCTAGGATATTAAAAGAAGTAGCTAGAGAGATACACTTAGTAGGTACCTTTCAAGAACTCTTTGATTCAGGAAAATTACTAGAGAATTGGAAAACTATGAAGGTAACACCTTTATTTAAATAGGGAAGGAGTCAAAAAATTTTAATCATGGGTTAGTTAGCTTAGTATCTATTATTGGGAAAATGTTGAAAGCTATTATAAAGGACATAATGGCAGAGGATTAAGAAATACATAATATGATCAAGTGAGTCCCATTCTCCAGCCCTATTTCAGTCCTCTAAATTTCTCATTTGCAAATATTTATCTAGCTCTCTTTTGACACCCCCTATGGGATTTGTTTCTCCCACTCTCCCAGGCAATGCATTCCAAATCCTAACAACTCTCCTCATTTCTCTCCTAGTTCTCTTGTTGACAATCTTGAAATCATGAGCCCGAGTTACTGACATACCAATTAGTGGAACTCCAGAGCTTTAAAATCCTTCCTTTAAATAAGATGTCCAGAACTGAACACAATACTCCAAATGCAATCTGACCAATGATTGGTAAAGGTGCACTATCGCTTCCCTGCTTTTATATTCTATGTGTGTATTTATAAAACTAAGGATCCTAAAAGTTTTCTTAACAATTGTTTGAACTTGGCTGGCCACTTGAGCTCTGAGTCTCTGCACCTGTACCCACCTAAACGTTGTACCATTGAACCTGTATTCCCTCGCCCTGTTCTTTCTTTCAAAATGCATTACCTCACATTTCTCTGCAATGAAATTCATCTGCCACTTATCTGCCCATTTGGCCAACTTGTCAATGTCCCTCTGAAGTCGCTCAATGTTATCCACACAATAACTATTCTCCCTAGCTTAGTATCACCTGCAAATTTAGATATTTTGCACTCAACACTCATCTCCAAATCATTTGTATAAATCAGAAAAAGCAGGGGTCCCAGCACTAATCCCCGGGGAGCATCACATGTATTTTGTCTCCAGTCTGAGAGAAAAACATTCATCTACAGTTTCCTATCTTTCAACCAATTTCAAGTCCATGCTGCCAAGGACCCGTCAAACCCAAATATTTCTAATTTTCTAACCAACCTCTCATTTGATATTATATCAAATGCTTTCTGAAAGTCCAAATATACAACATCCATAGCACTGCCCTCATCCACTGCTGTGTCACCTCATCAAAGAAATCAGTTAAATTTGTCAGATATGACCTGCCTTTGACAAAGCCATGTTGACTTTTTAATACCAAGATAAGAAGGAATTTCTTCTCTTCTAGAGTAGTCAATCTATGGCTTTCTTTACCTTAGACGACTGCAGAGACTGCGACATTGAGTGCATTCCAAGCTGAGATGGACAGATTTTTCATCAGAAGGGGAATTTAGAGTTATGGAGAAAAGGCAGGAAAGTGGAGTTGAGGATTTAAATCAGTCACAGCCTTGCTCTCAGCTATCAGGTGCTCTGTCCAATTGAGGGAACTGGCATCAAGTAGAGGACTGGCCACT
This sequence comes from Chiloscyllium plagiosum, assembly GCF_037043375.1. Classification (NCBI taxonomy): domain Eukaryota; kingdom Metazoa; phylum Chordata; class Chondrichthyes; order Orectolobiformes; family Hemiscylliidae; genus Chiloscyllium; species Chiloscyllium plagiosum. The sequence continues at coordinate 100,664,747 of NW_028270141.1, forward strand.
AAAAGTCCAAACCATCCAGATCCCCTTCTCTGCTACCTGTGACTCTCACTTCATGACTCCCATCCCATCTTCACTCACCTGTGGCCTGAATTCCCTCCAAAATCCTAGCCCTCCAACTCTAGCAGCACTGATCTCTTTGGTGCAGAAGATCATGAGGCATGAGCAGGTTCCAGCCTCTGGTTAGCCACTGGCTTTCAGCAGCTGGGCAGGGCATATGATTCCATTAGGCCTCACGCCACAGAGCTGACTGGAGATCATTACTCCATCTCCACCTGGTATGTCACATCCTCACCAGTCCAATAAAATTATAGCCAACGAGCTGGCGAAACACCACCTCAACTTTCTACTGGCTAACGCATAGTAGCTCTCTGGTCTTATTATTAAATTCAATAACATCTGACTTCAGTCACCATTCCCATTATTGACAGTAAGCACCCAGTAATTGGAATTGGGAGAGGATGTAGATCAGTACACTGTTAGTTTGTTCTTCTCTTCCACTTGACTCCTGGGCCACTGGAGTGTACCAGCTTTTTGTGCTTGATATTAACCTGCTTTAACTAATCTTACCTTCTCTCGGTCTTTTGTAAATAGCTTTTATTTTTCTGATTTCTCTCATCGTGTCTCTATTTTCCTTGTGTTATGATCACTGCTGTCATTTAACAATGACATGCTATCCACTTAGTGACCTTACAGTTTCTTATATTTCTTTTCTTGTTTGAGTCTCTTCCTCTCACACTGTCCCTTTAACAGTAGCATTAAGTTCTGACAAAAGGGCTAATCCTGAAACATTTACTCTTCCTCTCTCGGGTTCTGACCCGCTGAGTGCTTCCAGCATTTACAATGTTTACAGTGTTGGACAGTACATTCACTATAAGTCAACAATTTCAAGAAGCTGTCAGTAAATGTCCAACAAAGTGATTTATTTCAAACGTTTTATATTTAGTTATCTTGGGGCACACAGTGCACTTGTTCTAGTTATCGGATTGGTATGAAATTAGTTTGTATCAACATTTAACGTGAACCTTGTGCTGCATACTTCTGTGCAGAACTAATTTGGAGATGCCGGTGTTGGACTGGGGTGTACAAAGTTAAAAATCACACAACACCAGGTTATAGTCAAACAGGTTTAATTGGAAGCACACTAGCTTTCGGAGCGACGCTCCTTCATCAGGTGATTGTGGAGGGCACAGTTGTAAGGCACAGAATTTATAGCAAAAATTTGCAGTGTGATGTAGCTGAAATTATACATTGAAAAATACCTTGCTTGTCTGTTGAGTCTCTCATCTGTTCGAATACCATGATAGTTTCACTTCTTTCATGTATAAATCACAAAACCTTTTTTTAAAAGTTGCATTCTCAGGTTAGCTGTAACAATTGGTGTTAGCTAGACAATATGTTGAAGGTGTTAGCCCCCTGTGTTCTCTGTCTATGCCATGATGTTTAGATTGATTCTAATCTAAAAAGTGAGATAACAGAGTTTTACATGAATTCATGCAGTTTTTGAGCAAAGTACAATGTAACTCTGCAAGTACAAATTCACCCCACCTTCAACATATTGTCTAGCTGGTGTTGTGTGATTTTTAACTCTGTGCAGAACAAACTTAATACTTTAAAATGCGCTTTGCTCAATCTCCATTTGATTAGATTACACCTGTCAACAGAATAATTGAAGATATTTATGAATCAGTTTGAGCAAAACAATTTTTTGGTTGTTTTCAGAATTGTTTTTCCATTTCCCCTCCTCTCCCGTCTCTCCTGAAGACACTTGAAATTTTATCTCTCTGAAAACCTAATCACATAGTCAAAATTAAGTCCACCCACTCCCAGTTAAAGTTAGTTTCATTTGTTCTTCAGAGAAACATTTCAATGGCAATATATTGATTTTGACAGTGTTCCACATGAGAGACTGAAAAAGCGAAGGTAAGGTCCCATGGGATCCAAAGAAATTTGGCTAATTGGATCCAGAATGGGCTGAGTAGCAGGAGATAGAGAGAGATTGTTGCGGGTATTTTAGTGTCTAGAAATCTGTGTCAAGTGGGTTTCCAGAGGAATTAATGTTGGTTTGTTGTATATATAAAGGATTTAGGCCTGAATGTAGGAGGGGTGATCAGTAAGTTCACAGATACGAAAATTGGTGACACGGTAAATAGTGAGGAAGGTAGCCTTAGAATATAAGAGGATATAGATAGGCTGGTCAGATGGGCTGATCAGTGGCAAATGAAATTCAATCCGGATAAATGCAGGGTGATGCAATTGGCCAGGACAAACAAGGCGAAGGAATAATGTTGAATGGTAGAATCCTGGGAAGCATCAAGGTTCACCTTAAGGTAGCAGGACGAGTATTTAGAGTGGTTAAGATGGTATACAGAATGCTTGTTTTTACTTGCTGAAGCATAGGGTTTAAGAGTAAGGAGGTGATACTGGAACTGTATAAAATGTTGGTTGGGCCACAGCTGAAGTATCATGATAGTCCTGGAATCAACATGATGCAATTTTGGAGAAAATTTGTAGCTCAGGTTGTGGATCAGGTTGTAAGTTTGCTTGCTGAGCTGGTAGATTTGTTCTCAGATGTTTTGTCACCATGCTAGGTAACATCATCAGGGAGCCTCTGATGAAGCGCTGGTGTTCTGTCCCACTTGTTATCATCTGCCTTGGTCTGTTGTGGTTCATGATATCACTTGTGGTTCTTTTTCTGAGAGGTTGGTAAATGGGGTCCACATTGATATGTTTGTTAATGGAGTTCCGGTTTGAACGCCAGGCCTCTAGGAATTCCCGTGTGTGTCTTTGTTTAGCCTTCCCAGGATGGATGTATTGCCCCAGTTGAACTGGCATCCCTCTTCACCTGTGTGTGTGGATACTAGTGATAATTGGTCATGTTTTTTGGTGGCTAGTTGGTGCTCATGTATCCTGGTGGCTAGTTTCCTGTCCATCTGTCCAATGCAATGTTTGTTGCAGTCCTTGCACGGTATTTTGTATATGATGTTCATTCTGCTGGTTGTTGGTATGTGGTCCTTTAAATTCATCAGGAGCTGTTGCAGTATGGTGGTAGGTTTGTGGGCTACCCTGATGCCTAGGGGCCGATGTAGTCTGGTCGTCATCTCCGAGATGTCTTTGGTGTATGGCAGGATGGCTAGAGTCTCTGGGCATGTTGTGCTTTCTTGTTTGGGTCTATTGTGTAGGATTCAGCGGACTGTGCTTACTGGGTACTGGTTGATCCTGAATACATTGTATAAGTGTTTTTCCTCGGCTTCTCGTGGTTCCTGGATGCTGCAGTGTGTTGTGGCTTATTTAAAGAATGCCCCTTTGCAGCTTCATTTGTGGATGTTGGGATGATTGCTCCTGTAGTTGAGTATCTGGCCAGTGTGTGTGGCTTTCCTGCAGACGCTGGTCTGCATCTCTCTATTAGCTTTTCGTTCTATGTACAGGAAGGGGAGTCTGCTATTGTTCCCTTCCTTTTTGGTGAACTTTATACTGGTAAGGATGTTGTCTATGTGTTTGTGGGTTTCTACTAATTTGTTGTTTTTCGTGATGACAAAGGTGTCATTCACACAGTGAACCCAAAACTTGGGGGATCGTGGGGAGGGTGGTTTGTTCATACCTCTGCATAACATCTTCTGCTAAGAGATCCTGCTTTTGATGATCCCATAAGCATCCCATTGATTTGTTTGTAGATCTTGTCATTGAAGGTGAAGTGGGTTGTGAAAATTATTTAAACGAGTTAATGTTTCAAGTCCAGTTATCCTTATTCAGAACACTGGGAATAAACTGGGCTTGTTTTACTTGGAGCAGAGGAGACTGAGGGGGTGAGGAGACCTGATTGAGATGTATAAAATTCTAAGGGGCATAGAGGGGATAGACAGGAAGGAATTTTTCCCCTTGGTGGAGGAATCACTGACCAGGAGTGAATAATTTAAGGAAAAGGACAGGTAGTTAAAAAGAGATTGAGGAAATGTTTTTTGCCACCCAGAGGATGTTGGGAATGTGCAACTCAATCTCCGTGGAAGGGTGGTAAAGACAGAAAGCTTCATAATATTTAACAAGTATTTAGATATGTTCTTGCAATGCCACATGCTGGAAAATGTGGTTAGAATAATTAGATGGTTGTTTTTGACAGGCACAAACTTGATGGGCCAAGGGCCTTTTGCGGTGCTATAGATTTCAATGATTCTATGTGGTCTCCTATGAGGAAATCTCACCAAATCAGGTCCTAGCTTTTTCCAACAAACAGACAATTCCAGAGGAGTGGATCGATATTGAGCAGGAGCAAAACTATCAAGCTTGCTGATGATTGTAGCAACTTCACTGACACCTCAGCTGAAGTTAGCTAGCTCACTATTCATTGGGAATTAACATTTCTTACTGATATGATATATGTGGCATGTTTAATGAGACTTTGGAGGAGCCCATCATCAATTTGCATGTTTTTTTAATGACTGTCCAGTCAGCTAAATCGAGATGCAGTATGCCTTTTGGCTATTTATTGGAACAGGCTGAGAAAGTCTGCGGCAGCCCCTTTTGGGCAAGTGAAAACTACCCTTCCTGTAAAACTGATTTTCAGAGATTATACTGCCATCCTGTGGGTAAGGGAACATAGCACAGGCAGTACTGAAAGATGTAATAACATATAGAGAGTTGGGGCTGGATTTTCATGTTGAAAGTAGGCATTAGGGGACTGGACTAATCCCACTGCCCTGTTCCCGGCCGTGTCTCTAAGGTCACTATGGGATGCGATTTTCTGCCATTTGGGCTCTAAGAACCTGAAAAAGAGCCTACTGCTTGCAGAGTGGGTGGTTTAGAAGAACCCACCTTCCTTTGTAAAAATCCCTTGATCCCACACTTCTTGTGACTCATCTATGTAAAATTGAACGTTCTGACCACTTTAAAGTCCCCTCACCCTACCCTTGCACCATCGCCATCATTTTCACTTCATCACTCTCCTAACCCACCCCCTTTCACCCAGGCTACCTCAGTGACACTGGCCCTCACCTCTCTCCCTCAGCCTCAATACCCACTTTAATAAAAGAATTCGGAAGCCCTATTACAATGTAATTATATAAAAGCAAAATACTGTGGATGCTGGTGAACTGAAATGAAAAGAGCAAATGCTGGAGAAACTCAGTATACGTGGAAAGAGATACAGAGCTAACGTTTTGAGTTCAATATGACTCTTCTTTGAAACTCCCCCATTCCACTTGTTGTAAAGTAGCTATAAAACTCCCTGGATATAGAAACTGACTCTTCAAATATTATGTGTAAACAAGGCAAGTGCTTGTCAAACAATTAGGCTGCTGGATTACAGCCAAAAGCCCATAATACTCCAAGAGAGAAAACAACATGACTTCAGAATTGATATCTCAATAGATTATTAGACTGAAACATAAATCAACAGGGAAAGGTTTAAAATGTACATAATTATTCTCATATTAGGCTAACAAGAGATGTCGCTCAGATGACTTTTTTTTTGAAAGGGTACACTGGAGATTTCAGAGCAGGAATCAGGCCTCAAAAATTGCAAGTCACAGAAATAGTAATTTGACAAACACATTGTTCCTCTTCCAGACATAGGGTTACAACATGGAGACAGACAGCTGAACCAATAAGCCTTTCTCCCTCTGTATTCACAACACAATGAAATTAAAACCTTCATAAACCCTAAACCATTGATTCCAGTGATTCCTAACCAGATGTACTAAACAAGCAATCCCAGACTCTGTGAATAATATATTTTAGACACCAGGTCTGTAGCTTAGACAAAAGACTTAACAATTTATAAGCAATATAGTACCTTTAACAGAACAAAATTCAGCAACAATGTAATTTAATCGATGTCTATAACTTAAACCCAATAGCTTAGTTTTAAGCGCAATTACACAAAAAAAGGTAGACAAACACACACTTCAAGTGATAACTAAAGGAAAATTTTTAAAGTGCCAGATTACTTAAGCAGTATTAATGCTGCATTGTTCCAGAGGCGTACACAATGGTTTCTTGGTTGATTTTCTTAAAATGTCAATCAGGGACATTTTAAACCTTTTAATTCACTCTGCAGAAATCAGTGCTACATTTTTTCTGAACTTTCATAGCTGATAATGTGAATTTAAACAGTGAGCTTTCAAATCTTCATGCTGCAGCACCAACAGCCAAACTCCTCCTCACCAAAAACAGTCCAAAACCCAGTTGAAAGTCCGGCCTCTCCCTGTCAGGCTGACTGCCTCTCCACAAGGTCACTGTTACCATTCAATAGCTACTCTCTCCTAGATTTACTGGAACCAGTTCCCAGATACTGACCTCACTAATGGCCAAGTCTCTGCGACCTGGTTAAACATATAAATCTTCCCGGTGTTGGAATCTGTAGAATCTTTTGGTCAAAAAACCAGTGCAATTAACTTCCAGGGTAGGCCTCACTTGGAAGGTTGTTTGTTCCCTCATTTTGTTTTACTGCACAAGCCACTGCCCACAGTCCAAAGATCATTTTCAAATTACAGTTCTCAGTTCGCACTTCCAAATCAAAATTGATAAAAGAATAAAATAATTTTAAAATCAGCAAAGGTTCACACAATAGTCAAAGCAAGGGCATTGATTTATGGTAAGGCGCAGGAGGTTTAAAGAGGAGGTGAGGTGTTGGGAATCTGGAACTGACTGCCCATAAACGTGGTAAAGGTGGAACCCTCATAACATTTAAGAAGCATTTAGATGTGCACTTGTGATGCCATAGCATACAAGATAATGGGCCATAAAATGGAATCCCTACTGTATGAAAGCAGGCCATTCGGCCCATCAAATCCATACCAACCTGGGTAGGGTAGGTGAATGGGTTTGGGTTGCATGCTCTTCAGAGTGTCAGTGAAAACTTGATGGGCCGAATGGCCTGCTTCCACACAGGGATTTTATGACCCTCTAAAGCGCATTCTACCCAAAGCCACTTCCCTAATCTATCCGTGTAACCCTGTATTTCCCTTGGCTAATCCACCTAGACTGCATATCTCTGAATACCATGGGCAATTTAGCACGGCCAATCTACCTAGCCTGCACAGCTTTGGACTGTGAGAGGAAATTGAAGCACTCAGAGGAAACCCACACAGACACAGAGAGAATGTGCAAACTCCACAAAGACTATTGCCCGAGGATGGAATCAAACAATAGACAATAGACAATAGCCAATAGGTGCAGGAGTAGGCCATTCTGCCCTTCGAGCCTGCACCGCCATTCAATATGATCATGGCTGATCATCCTTAATCAGTATCCTCTTCCTGCCTTATCTCCATAAACCTTGATTCCACTATCTTTGAGAGCTCTATCCAACTCTTTCTTAAATGAATCCAGAGACTGGGCCTCCACTGCCCTCTGGGGCAGAGCATTCCACACAGCCACCACTCTCTGGGTGAAGAAGTTTCTCCTCATCTCTGTCCTAAATGGTCTACCCTGTATTTTTAAGCTGTGTCCTCTGGTTCAGCACTCACTCATCAGTGGAAACATGTTTCCTGCTGCCAGAGTGTCCAATCCTTTAATAATCTTATATGTCTCAATCAGATCCCCTCTCCGTCTTCTAAACTCAAGGGTATACAAGCCCAGTCGCTCCAGTCTTTCAGCGTAAGGTAATCCCGCCATTCCAGGAATTGACCTCGTGAACCTACGCTGCGCTCCCTCAATAGCCAGAATGTCTTTCCTCAAATTTGAGGACCAGAACTGCACACAGTAATCCAGGTGTGGTCTCATCGGGGCCCTGTACAGCTGCAGAAGCACCTCTTTGCTTCTATACTCAATCCCTCTTGTTATGAAGGCCAGCATGCTATTAGCCTTCTTCCCTACCAGCTGTACCTGCATGCTTACCTTCATTGACTGGTGTACAAGAACACCCAGATCTCTCTGTACTGCCCCTTTACCTAAATTGATTCCATTGAGGTAGTAATCTGCCTTCCTGTCCTTGCCACCAAAGTGGATAACCATACATTTATCCACATTAAACTGCATCTGCCATGCATCTGCCCACTCACCTAACTTGTCCAGGTCACCCTGTAATCTCCTAAAATCCTCATCATATTTCACCCTGCCACCCAGCTTTGTATCATCAGCAAATTTGCTAATGTTATTGCTGATACCATCTTCTATATCATTAACATATATTGTAAAAAGCTGCGGTCCCAGCACGGATCCATGCGGTACCCCACTGGTCACTGCCTGCCATTCCGAAATGGAGCTGTTTATCACTACCCTTTGTTTCCTATCAGCCAACCAATTTTCAATCCAATCTAGTACTTTGCCCCCAATACCATGCACACTAATTTTGCTCACTAACCTCCTATGTGGGACTTTATCAAAAGCTTTCTGAAAGTCCAGGTACACTACATCTACTGGATCTCTGGGTACCTGACGGTGTGAGGCAGCTGTGCTAACCACTGAGCCACTGGGTCAGGTGCTAGAAAATGGCATTTGAATAGTTAGGTTCTTCTTTTGGACAGGCACAAACTCGATGAGCTGAAGGACCTTTCTCTGTGCGATAACACCATGACTTTAACCATGTTCATTCATTACGACAACACGAAGTTCAGTGAACTGACCAGCAAAGTAAATTGAAAGCATGCAGATAAATGGTAATTTGACAACATGAAGGTCCAAGGACGGAGCTTCATTAGAGCGGATAGTGTGTTAGAAATGAAACAATAGAATTATTGGGTTATGTCTACAATGCATGCTGCTGTCTCGCATACACAAAAATGGAAGCCTTCCAATATAGTCCCAATAAATCCTAAAGCTGGAAGCTACTTTTCCAGCACTGTGGCAATCTTCCATTATTTTAGTCTCTAAAATAAACACTCAAATTTCTCTGTCTTGTCACATGCAATGAGAATTTACTATTCCAGATGATCCATAAAAACACTACAGCTTGAGTCTGAAAGGCCAAAGAAAAATGTTTAGATTTTCTTTCCTGCTGTTGAGCAATGCCAGAAATGGTAACTCAGACACCTGGCTTAAAATCAGCCGTACTTCTGTAAAATAGTGACTTGGAACAAACACAGCAGCATGTCTTTGGTTATTACATTTCTTAGAAAAGTAATGTGCTTATTGTTAATGCTCCCACATGATGAATTGCCTGCTTTGGTAAAGAGCAATCTACTAGGAATTAAGTTTGGTAAAGCTAGCTGCTAAGCTGCCAAGTGTCCTCTAATGATCTTGGAGGACGTTCTATGCCTTGGCAGGATCGGCTGATGTTACAACTCAAGGTGTATCATTTGTTTTGTGAATTCCTGCAAACATTTCCAAGGCTTGGAAGGGAGAGCTTGGAACATTCTTTTTCCAAGAACACACTTCGTTGCAAATTTTCTTAATTTAGGATTTAAACAAAAACACTAGATTAAGTTCAGGTATTGACAGACAAAACATCCACAGAAATTGTGACTGGATTCCTTTGAAGGTGGATTCACCAGCAATGCTTAAAAACTTTTTTAACCGGTCTTTAGACAATGAATAGTCTCAACGCTGAAGAAAAAAATACTGTTTGGACTGCATTTTACAAGCCAGGGCTCTGCATGATGTAGCCAACGGTGAGTCAGTTGGGAAAATGTGGTGAGATCTGTCAAATAAGATTGCCTGCATCAAGAAAACAAAGTCTAATTTTCCACTCAAATCTTGAGAATCTACCAGTGACCGGAGAGAGACTCATTTGCATTTATTTACATTCCATTTGTACCTCGTCTCATCCTGTTTATATGCAATCTCCTATTCTCCCATGCAACAGGAAAAATTAGACAGCAACGATTCTTTTCCCATGCTATGTAGTGTATGTTTAATGCTAGTGCCCTTTAGTACTTCACATTATGCAAAAATGGACCCCATCCCTCAGAGAGTAAAATATATACTTATGCTGGGCAAAATGGGAACCATTTTCCGCTTTGATCATACATTTATTATTTGGATGAGGATGGAATGCAACGTAGGGTCATACTTCATAAAGTCATTCTTAGGACCAGCCTCTCAATTGAGGTAACCCCAGAACCTCATGTTCCTTTTACCTTGCCTTCCCTGTCAAACTCACTGATTTTCATTTATTCCATGTTCCCCCCCCCCATCCATTTATTTAACTGCAATAAAAACAATTACCACAGAAAAAGAAGGAACAGGAGTAGGTCATTCGGCCCATCATAGCCTACTCCACCAGTCAGTAGGATCATGGCTGATCTGACATCTCTCACATCCTGTGCTTTCCCCATAAACTATGATTCCCCAACTGATCAAGGATCTATCATTTTCAAGCTCCCAGTTGTGAAGAAGGGTCACTAGACTCAAAACATTGACCCTGCGTTTTCTCCACAGATGGTGCCAGGCATGTTAACCTGTTTTTGGATCAGAGCTTCAGCATTCACAGTTCCTTGTTTTATTTTATTATAGTTATGCACTGCTCCCTTGTGGAAGCCAGGTGAGTGGTGACTATTGATGATATCATCCACTCTCTCTTCGCCCATCCTCTAATAACCCTTGTTAACCCATGCTCTGTCTCCCATCTTTATATTTTGTACTTCTAACCTTAATAATTATTATCCCCTCTGCATCTCAGCATGCTGCCTCCAATCCCACTATTAACTTCCTCAGCATCCCCATCATAGCAGTGACTCTTCTCAACCCCCTTGATCTTCAGTAAACAAATCCCCTGGACTGACCAGGGAATGACTTGGAATGACAACCCTGATCCATGAGTGACCAGGCCCTGAGTGATCTCTAAGCAACTCTCTAATTAACTTACCACTAATCCCTGGACTGGTTAAACTGGACCTGCAGGACTAACCATGGTCACTCCCCAGATGGAACTGCAGTAGTTTGTGTGGTGACAGTACGCCCACAGAGCTGTTAGGTACTGTTCCAACAAAGAACAATTTTTTTATATGGCACTTTTGATAACAGAAAGGGTTTCAAATGCATATAACAAATTGGTTACTTTTAAATTGCGATCATTGTTAATTTTTACTATCTTGTATCTGCCTGTATGACCTGGGAGTGTAACAATTGTACAGCCCAATCAGGTATTTTTCTCCTGCACAAGTATTTTTCTTCAATCTGTTCTGAAGGCAGACTGAACAAACTCTTGGTTAACCAATCCTTAAACAAATCATTCATCTACTTTACAAAAACACAGTTCTGAAGGAGGGTCACTGGATCCAAAATGTTGATTCTGCCTTCTCTCCACAGATGCTGCCAGACCTGCTGAGTTTCTCCAATGATTTCTGGTTTTGTTTGATTAAGTTACTTTAGTTGCGATCAAGTGGATATACAGAGCAATTACCAGGATCATATGTTTTAGTCAATGCCACTTACCTTAATGGCAACACTGCACTGAATCGTTTCTATGAATTATCTTAATTGATGGGCCTTCCTGTGGCACAGTGGTGGTGTGCCTTCGTCTGAGCTAAGAGACATGGGTTCAAGTCTCACCTGCTCTAGAGGTGTGTAATAACATCACTGAACAGTTTCATTTTAAAAAAATAAGTTAAATATATATATATAAAAGCTCCTTTGTCCTCTGTTCTTTGGTCTTGGAGTAGGATTTCCCTTCTCCTTGAATCTTCCCATCATTTCTTTCTGACAGCCTGAATCAAGCACTAAGTTTTAGTCAAACAGACTACCAGCATAATCCTAGAGGAGAACTGACCGGCCTAACTTGGTAATAGGTCACAATGAGTTCAAATGAATTCAATTTCCTTTGATATATTTGATTCTGTCCATTTCTATTACCTCATGGGCAGCAAGTTTCCAGGCTATTACCACTTGTGTGTAACATCTTTTGCTCAAAATATTAAATGTGTGTCCCCTGACCCTTATGTTACCTACTCATGGGAAGAGTCTTTCTCGCCTACCTTATCTAAGCTTGTACACCTCTCTAAAATCTCCCCTCAAACTCTATTGCTTAAAAATAAAAATCTCGTGGCTTCTCAGATCCAGCTTTGTAACTAAAATTCCTCTGAAAGAACCATCTCCTCTGCACATTTTTAGGGTCCTCACATCTTTCCTGAAATGTGGTGACCATAACTAGGACTCAGGAAGGGTCTGAGGAGTAACAGAATTCAGAGGCAAGGTTTTTGTGGCGAAGGGAGGGAAGTTGTGTTTGGACATTTACTGACCCACTAGACTGATCTGCGTTAGAAATATCCCTGTTAACTATGTGTTTGTTCAAGTGGGGCCAGGACATTCAACAATTTCTGCAAAAATGTGAAAAATACGCTCAGATCATTAAAATGCGATGTTGTAGTGAATGAATTGTATTTCTGAAAACTTTTATTTCAATTCAGTCTGCCAGAATTTCCTTAAGAATCAAATCAGTACCTTGGTATTAATTCAATCTTCCTCTCAAATGACAACATTGAATTGATCGACAGTTTTTTCAAAGTGAGAAATGTCTCACACAATAGAATAAAAAATCGCAGACACTGGATTATGGTTTTGAATATCATTTATTGATATTATTGATGATAGCTTTCAGCATATGAAAATGTGATATACTGTGCACTATAGTACATTTTGTGACCATTCAAATTGGTCAGAGATAGCATTGTGCACTCAAATTTTATCATATGGCTTCCTCCAGCATTTTACTTAGAGTCATAGAGTCATAGAAACAGACCTTTCAGTCCAACCTGTCCATGCCGACCAGATATCCCAACCCAATCTAGTCCCACCTGCCAGCACCTGGCCCATATCCCTCCAAACCCTTCCTATTCATATACCCATCCAAATGCCTTTTAAATGTTGCAATTGTACCAGCCTCCACCACTTCCTCTGGCAGCTCCTTCCATACACGTACCACCCTCTGTGTGAAAAAGTTGCCACTTAGATCTCTTTGACATCTTTCCCCTCTCACCCTAAACCTATGCCCTTTGCCTATTTATCCTATCCATGCCCCTCATAATTTTGTGAACCTCTATAAGGTCACCCCTCAACCTCGGACGCTCCAGGGAAAACAGCCCCAGCCTGTTCAGCCTCTCCCTATAGCTCAATTCCTCCAACCTGGCAACATCCTTGTAAATCTTTTCTGAACCCTTTCAAGTTTCACAACATCTTTCTGATAGGAAGGAGACCAGAATTGCACGCAATACTCCAACAGTAGCCTAAACAATGTCCTGTACAGCCACAACATGATCTCCCAACTCCTGTACTCAATACTCTGACCAATAAAGGAAAGCATACCAAACGCCTTCTTCACTATCCTATCTACCTGCAACTCCACTTTCAAGGAGCTATGAGCAAGGAGCACTCCAAGGTATTTTTATTCAGCAACACTCCCTAGGACCTTACCATTAAGTGTATAAGTCATGCTAAGATTTGCTTTCCCAAAATGCAGCACCTCGCATTTATCTGAATTAAACTCCATCTGCCACTTCTCAGCCCATTGGCCCATCTGGTCCAGATCCTGTTGTAATCTGAGGTAACCCTCTTCGCTGTCCACTGCACCTCCAATTTTGGTGTCATCTGCAAACTTACTAACTGTACCTCTTATGCTCGCATCCAAATCATTTATGTAAATGACAAAAAATAGAGGACCCAGCACTGATCCTTGTGGCACTCCACTGGTCACAGGCCTCCAGTCTGAAAAACAATCCTCCACCACCACCCTCTGTCTTCTACCTTTGAGCAAGTTCTGTATCCAAATAGCTAGTTCTCCCTGTATTCCATGAGATCTAACCTCGCTAATCAGTCTCCCATGGGGAACCTTGTCGAACGCCTCACTGAAGTCCATATAGATCACATCTACTGCTCTGCCCTCACCAATCTTCTTTGTTACTTCTTCAAAAAACTCAATCAAGTTTGTGAGACATGATTTCCCACGCACAAAGCCATGTTGACTATCCCTAATCAGTCCTTGCCTTTCCAAATACATGTACATCCTGTCCCTCAGGATTCCCTCCAACAACTTGACAACCACTGAGGTCAGGCTCACCGGTCTATAGTTCTTTCTTAAACAGTGGCACCACGTTTGCCAACCTCCAGTCTTCCAGCACCTCACCTGTGACTATCGATAATACAAATATCTCAGCAAGAGGCCCAGCAATCACTTCTCTAGCTTCCCACAGAGTTCTCGGATACACCTGATCAGGTCCTGGGGATTTATCCACCTTTAACTGTTTCAAGACATCCAACACTTCCTCCTCTGTAATCTAGACATTTTGCAAGATGTCACCATCTATTTCCCTACAGTCTATATCTTCCATATCCTTTTCCATAGTAAATACTGATGCAAAATATTCATTTAGTATTTCCCCCATTTTCTGCGGCTCCACACAAAGGTCGCCTTGCTGATCTTTGAGGGGCCCTATTCTCTCCCCAGTTACCCTTTTGTCCTTAATATATTTGTAAAAACCCTTTGGATTCTCCTTAATTCTATTTGCCAAAGCTATCTCATGTCCCCTTTTTGCCCTCCTGATTTCCCTCTTAAGTATACTCCTACTTCCTTTATACTCTTCTAAGGATTCACTCGATCTATCCTGCCTATACCTGACATATGCTTCCTTCTTTTTCTTAAGCAAACCCTCAATTTCTTTAGTCATCCAGCATTCCCTATACCTACCAGCCTTCCCTTTCACCCTGACAGGAATATACTTTCTCTGGATTCTTGTTATCTCATTTCTGAAGGCTTCCCATTTTCCAGCCATCCCTTTACCTGCGAACATCTGCCCCCAATCAGCTTTCGAAAGTTCTTGCCTAATACCGTCAAAGTTGGCCTTTCTCCAATTTAGAACTTCAACTTTTAGATCTGGTCTTTCCTTTTCCATCACTATTTTAAAACGAATAGAATTATGGTCACTGGCCCCAAAGTGCTCCCCGACTGACACCTCAGTCACCTGCCCTGCCTTATTTCCCAAGAGTAGGTCAAGTTTTGCACCTTCTCTAGTAGGTACATTCACATACTGAATCAGAAAATTGTCTTGTACACACTTAAGAAATTCCTCTCCATCTAAACCTTTAACACTATGGCAGTCCCAGTCGATGTTTGCAAAGTTAAAATCCCCTACCATAACCACCCTATTATTCTTACAGATAGCTGAGATCTCCTTTCAATTTTGTTTCTCAATTTCCCTCTGACTATTAGGGGGTCTATAATACAATCCCAATAAGGTGATTATCCCTTTCTTATTTGTCAGTTCCACCCAAATAACTTCCCTGGATGTATTTCTGTGAATATCCTCCCTCAGCACAGCTGTAATGCTATCCCTTATCAAAAATGCCACCCCCCCTCCTCTCTTGCCTCCCTTTCTATCCTTCCTGTAGCATTTGTATCCTGGGACATTAAGCTGCCAGTCCTGCCCATCCCTGAGCCATGTTTCTGTAATTGCTATGATGTCCCAGTCCCATGTTCCTAACCATGCCATGAGTTCATCTACCTTCCCTGTTAGGCCCCTTACATTGAAATAAATGCAGTTTAATTTATTAGTCCTACCTTGTCCCTGCCTGCCCTGACTGTTTGACTCACTTCTGCTCTCAACTGTACCAGTCTCAGATTGATTTCTTTGCTCACTATCTCCCTGGTCCCACCCCCCACCTTACTAGTTTAAATCCTCCCAAGCAGTTCTAGCAAATTTGCCTGCCAGTATATTAGTCCCCTTCCAATTTAGGTGCAATCCGTCCTTCTTATACAGGTCACTTACAATGATCCAAAAATGTAAATCCTTCTCCCATACACCAGCTCCTCAGCCATGCATTCATCTGCTCTATCCTCCTATTCCTGCCCTCACTAGCTCATAGCACTGGGAGTAATCCAGATATTACTACCCTTGAGGGCCTCCTTTTTAAATTTCTGCCTAACTCTCTGTAATCTCCCTTCAGAATCTCAAACCTTTTCCCTTTCTATATCGTTGGTTCCGATGTGAACAATGACCTCTTGCTGGCCCCTCTCCCCCGTGAGAACATTCTGCACCCGCTCTGAGACATCCTTGATCCTGGCACCAGGGAAACAACACACCATTCTGCTTTTTCACCGCTGGTCACAGAAATGTCTGTCTGTACCTCGGACTAGTGTGTCCCCTAACACAATTGATCTCTTGGAAACCGATGTACCCCTCGTTGCATTAGAGCCAGCCTCAGTACCAGAAACTTGGCTGTTCGTGCTACATTCCCCTGAGAATCCATCACCCCCTACATTTTCCAAAACAGCATACCTGTTTGAAATGGGTATCTCCACAAAAGACTCCTGCCCTAGGTGCCTCCCTCTCTTACCCTTCCTGGAGGTAACCCATCTATGTGACTGTATCTGAGACTTTCCCCTCTTCATATAACTGCCATCCATCACATACTGTTGCTGTTGCAATAGACAATAGACAATAGGTGCAGGAGTAGACCATTCTGCCCTTCGAGCCAGCACCACCATTCATTATGATCATGGCTGATCATTCCTCAATCAGTATCCTGTTCCTGCCTTATCCCCATAACCCTTGATTCCACTATCCTTAAGAGCTCTATCCAACTCTTTCTTGAAAGTATCCAGAGACTTGGCCTCCACAGCCTTCTGGGGCAGAGCATTACACACACTCACCATTCTCTGGGTGAAGAAGTTTCTCCTCAACTCTGTCCTAAATGGCCTACCCCTTATTTTTAAACTGTGTCCTCTGATTCGGGACTCACCCATCAGCGGAAACATGCTTCCTGCCTCCAGAGTGTCCAATCCTTTAATAATCTTATATGTCTCAATCAGATCCCCACTCAGCCTTCTAAACTCAAGGGTACACAAGCCCAGTCGCTCCAATCTTTCAGCGTAAGATAGTCCCGCCATTCCGGGAATTGACCTTGTGAACCTTCGCTGCACTCCCTCAATAGCCAGAATGTCTTTCCTCAAATTTGGAGACCAAAACTGCACACAATATTCCAGGTGCAGTCTCACCAGGGCCCTGTACAGCTGCAGAAGAACCTCTTTGCTTCTATACTCAATTCCTCTTGTTATGAAGGCCAGCATGCTATTAGCTTTCTTCACTGTCTGCTGTACCTGCATGGTTGCTTTCATTGACTGATGTACAAGAACACCTAGATCTCGTTGTACTGCCCTAAATTCCTCATCGCTTCTATCTGTCTCCCCAACCGATCCACTTGATCTGATAAGATTCGCATCCAATAGCACTTATTGCAGATATAATCTGCAGTAACCCTTAAACTCTCTTTAAACTCCCACATCTGACAACAAGTACATATCACTGCAACGGCCATTTTTGCTGCTTCACAATCTACAGACCCAGAAAATAACACCGTCTTATTCCTCTACAAACACTGCACCAAGTTAAATTAATAGCTATGGCTTATATTTTAAGTTTAATCAAGAGACTTATCTCCAAAAACATATAATCAAGAAAGAACCCACTGTACTCACTAATACAGCCTTTCTTTTGGACAGACTTAAAACAACAATTAATTTATCTGATTCTTTGTTGTGAACTTCACCCAAACTGGTTCCTCCAAGATTAGTTGTGAATTTCACTGTTTGTTAATTTTCCCAGATGCACTCCGATGTCTAGCGATACATGAAGTCAAAAACAGCAAAGGCAGTAACTGTGCAGGTTCTCTCTCTCTCTCCCTCTCCTGCACTGTCCTCAGCATGTGGTTCCTTTGTCTGTTCTTCTCATTTTAAAACTGCTGTTGTTTTGACTTTTTTTTCCCAAAGTTCCAAAACAATGCAACAGCATATGAAACAGTAATTGCTGCTCTTGGGCTTTGAGGAAATCACCTCCAGCACTTAAAATACCTCAAAAAAAGGAGCAGCTCTTACAACCAGAAATTTTCCCATCCTCTATCTTGGATTACCCAGAACTTACTGACAACTGCAAATTACTTTACTGGTAGGCATCATACTTGGAAGTATGTGTAGCACCATTAAGTCACTTTTCCATCTCATAGAGTCATAGAGTCATACAGCACAGAAATAGACCCTTCAATCCAACCAGTCCATGCCAAACATAATCCCAAACTAAACTAGCCTGCTCCTGGCTGATATCCCTCCAAACTCTTTCTATTGATGCACTTATCTAAATGTCTTTTAAACATTGTAATTGTGCCCACATCCACCACTTTCTCAGCAAGTTCATTTCATATGCAAACCACCCTCTGTGCAAAAAAAATTGTCCCTCATGTCTATTTAAATCTCTCACCTCTCACCTTAAAACTGTGTCCTCTATCTTCGAATCTCCCATCCCGGAGAAAAGACAACTACCATTAACTCTATCTATATCCCTCATTATTATGCTGACAATGATAAAGCATCCACAAACCTCTGTGGTTGAAAATCCAGAAGTTCATAGCCCTTTAAGTGAAGAGTTTTCTTCTCTTCTCAATTCTTTTTTTAAAAAAATCACACCTTTAACCTGTGTTGTAGCTTCCACATGCCATGGAATATAATCCCAGTCTCTACCTTGTCAAAATTGTGATCTGTCCCTGTAACCATAGTGTAAGATTAAACCTGCTAGGATAAGGGTGAACAGCAAGCCGCCAGGATATTAATGATGGCAACTTGAGGAGAAACATTTTTACACAATGAGTTTGGATCTATAATGCATTGCCTGAGACTGTGGTGGAGGCAGATACAATTAAAGCCTTTGAAAGAGAATTGATTACTCATCTGGAAAAAAAGAAGTTGCAGGTTGCTTGGGACTAGGTGAGTTACTCTTAAGAAAATTCAACAAGAATAAGCCACTCAGCCCTTTGAGTCTGCTCTGCCATTCAGTAAGATCATGGCTGATCTGATTTTAACCTCAACTCTATATGTCTGCATATCTCCGATAGTCAGTCTTTCACCCCTAAGTTAACAAGAATCTATCTAACTCCTCCTTAAAATACCTAAAGGTTATGCATACACTGCCTTTTGAGGAAGGAAGTTCCAAAGACTCAGAACCCTTTGAGAAAAAAAAGCTTTCCTCATCTGTCTTAGTGAGTGACCCCTCATTTTTAAGCTATGACTTCTAGTTCTACATTCTCCCACAAGTGGAAACATCCTTTCCATATCCACCTGGTCATGACCCCTTAGGGTCATCTCTGACTCTTCTAAATGCTACAAGATATAGGCCTAACCCTGTCACTATTTCTTCAAACAGCAATTCACTCATTCTAGGTATTAGTATCCAGTGCATTAACACCTTGTTTTATGTATGGTGACCAATACCATACACAGTCTCACCAATGCCCTATATTGAAGCATTACTTTTATATTCTTGTATTCAATTCCCCTCACACTAAACCATAGCATTCTATTAACTTTTCTGATTACTTGCTGTACCTACATACTAACCTACTGTGATTCATGCACTCGGACACGCAGATCTTTCTGCAACTGAGAGCTCTGTAACATCTCACCATTTAGATTATCTGCTTCTTTATTCTTTTTGCCAACATGGATAATTTCACATTTTCCCACATTATACTCCATTTGCCAGATCTTTGCTACATGCTTAATCTTCCTTTCCCCTTTGTTCGCTCCTTATGTCCTTTTCACAACTCACTTTCCTATATATCTTTGTGTCACTTCTTGCAGAGAACTGATATGGACCTCTTGGTTTGAATGGCCTTCTTTTGTACTGTAACCATTTTATGAACCTACGGTTTCTCTTTGGTCACTTTGATTACACAAGGTTAATTTCCAAATTTATTCCAGCATTACTCTGACAAATTAACATGATAATCTTGGCGCTAAATGTTTGGTTCTGATTATAGTTAATTTGAGACAGATCTAATTTCCTATTACTACTTATTTTATAGAAGAAAGCTTCATGCAAATAGATCACAAAAGAATTCGGTAGGATCCAAATCCAACTCATTTTCCTGAAACCCACTTGTTACAGAATTACATTCCCCTGAATTTGGTGCTGTAATTAAAAACACTCAACCAACGTAAATCTGAGGAATGATACAATCTTACTTATTGTTTGTGCCGATATTTTTCTCTCAATGAGTTTAATTAAATCTGAATTATTCAGTCTCAGAAATAAGGGATCCATCCAGGACAAAACACAAAACATGTGGTGGCCTTGACTGCTTAAGATAAGGCAGTTTCTGTGTACATTTACTCTTTGTACTCTTCAAGAATGTTAGAAATGTTGATAAAGCAATCAGTGCTGTTGGTCACTTGAGGGGTGCCAATAATCTTACCAGGTTTTTGAACTGTTTACACGGCTCATATGAAACAATGTATTTAGATATCTGAAAGTGGCAACATTTCCCGCTGCAGCTGTAGAGTTATCAAAATGTGATCTGCAGTGAAAACAAATGAGAGAAAAACAACGCTATACTTCAGTAATTCCAGGTTTGGTACTTTGGTTGGGCGAGTGAGCAGACAGACAAATCGACAACACCTTAAAATAAGTCTACATTTCAGCAAAATAATAGATAAATCTGGCCCAGAATTATGCTGTAGGTAAGCAGCTCGCGGCATACCCTATCAGCTGATCTTCACACTGCTGTAAGTATGAATTGAATATACAATCCATCAATTATCATGCTTTTATGAAGGGTGAATCAGATTTGATTAATTTGCTAGAGTTCGTTTAAGATGTAACAAGCAAAATGAATAATGGGGATTCTGTAGATTCAGTACATCTGGACTTCCAGAAGGTATTTGATAAAGTGATGCACAAAATATTTACAATATTAAGATCTCATGGGGTTGAGGATAATTTATTAGCTTATAGAGAATTGGCTTACCAACAGAAAACAGAAAGTCGGGATAAATGGATAAGAATGAGGTTTGGTATTGATGAGGTTATATCAATGGGAGGGTGAGCTGTTTTCCTTTAGGGAAGGAAACCTGCATTCTTACCCGATATGGTGTAATCATGTCTTCAATCCAATGCTAGAATAACTGCTACCTTCTCTCCAAAGCAGTCTGAAGACCATCAGTCGCATCACAGGGCAGCTAGGGAAGGGTAATCAATATTACATGCGGCAATGCCCACATCCCAAAAATGAAAGAAAGCATTTAATATTTTGATCAAAATATGCATGTGTTATTTTGTTTTAAAGTTTATTTGGAGAACATGGATGACACTGACATGGCTTTATTTATTCCCCATGGGCAATTCCTTGAGAAGGTGTAGGGTCTTCTCCTTGACAAACAGCAAATTTGTCCTGGTAGCATCAACAATATAAAAGCAAAATACTGCAGATGCTGGATATCAGACAGTGCTGGAGAAACTCAGTAGGTCTGTCAGCATCTGTGGAGAAAGAAACAGCCTTAACAAATATGAGTATAATGTGACTCTTTGCTGTTCAGTATACATAGTTTTACCACAGAGAGTTACGTGGAAACTTCAGATCATAAGATATTAAGACATAACAGCATTCAATGCTTCCCCCTTCAATAAAATCATGGCTGATCTGATATTATTCAAATAAAAGCAAAATACTGTGGATGCTGGAAGTCTGAAACAAACACTAAGAATGCTGGAGAAACTCAGCAGATCTGGCAGCATTGGTGGAGTGAGAAACAGAATTAACATTTCAAATACAGAATGACTGTTGGTCAAAGACACTGCCACGAGGGGAAGCAACCGCTCCACACCTACCCTCTTATGTTCCATAAACATCTTACATGTTTCGATAAGGTTATCACTCGTTCTTCTAAACTTGAATGAATATGAACCCAACCAACTCAACCTCTCTTCATAAGAAAATCCCTCCATACCCAGAATCAGCCTATTAAAACTTCTTGGGACTGCCTTCATTGCCAGAATAGCCTTTCTTAGATAAAGCTGTTCACAATATTCCAGGTATGGTCTGACAAGTGCCTCCTTATAGTTTTAGCAAGACCTTCCTATTTTAATGCACAATTTCCTTTCAAAAAAAAACCTAACGTTCTATTTGCCTTCTCTATCGCCCATTGAACTGGATAAAAATGTGACAAGGGGAATTATTTTCTGAGGAAGGTTCCATTGGAATTTAGAACAATGAGAGGTGATCTTATTAAAACATATAAGATCCTGAGGGAACATGAAAGGTGGATGATGAAACAATGTGGGAAAGATTAGAACTAGTGTTCACAGTTTAGAAACAGGAGTCTCACATTTAAGACTAAGATGGTCATCCCTCAGACCATGGAACTGCAGCAGAGGGAAAATAGGTGACCACCAGGCAGAGAAAAGTTCATGGAATCTCTACATTGTGGAAACAGGCCCTTTGGCCTAACAAGTCTACACCAACCCTCCAAAGAGCAAACAATCCAGACCCATTCCCCTACACTTACCCCTGACAAATGCACCTAACCTACACATCCCTGAACACTATGGGCAATTTAGCATAGCCAATTCACCTGACCTGTACATCTTTGGACTGTGGGAGGAAACCGGAGCACCCAGATGAAACCCACACAGACACAGGGAGAACATGCAAACTCCACACAGATAGTCACCCGAGGCTGGAATTGAATCCAGGTTCCTGGCGCTGTGAGGCAGCAGTGCTAACTACTGAGCCACCGTGCTGCCCTTGAAAAGGATGAGGCTGACAGATATGAAAGCCCCTGAGGGCATCCCTTTCAATAAACATTTTTCTGTTTGTGCATGTATGGTGAACTGTCCCTTTACAGTACGATCATGGGATGTAATGATAGTGTCATTGACTGCTTTGGACTCGACAAACAGTTCTTTCTAACTTTGCTACCTGTCAACTGAACACCTCCACAATAAAGATCCTGATGTTTAACACTTAAGCCTTTCCTGGGACTTAATACAAGAAGAAAACTGGTGAAAAGGATAAAAATTGCTTTGAGATCCACTGAGTCAATTCACTGATTCATCAATTAAAGGAATCATTATCCTCATTGTTGATCTCAGAAGCACTTCAATAAAAAGAGAATAAATCAAAAGATGCTATCGCTGAACTGAAGCAGGTACAATCAGCAGCCAAAACAGATTCAGTCCAGAGAGAGGGTGAACAGTACAGAAGCAGTTCACCGTATACTCCACCTTCAAGGAACACTCTGAGTAAAAAGTACCCTACACAAAGGGAAATGTTTTAAGCTTGGGATATAGTCACAGAATAAAACAGGCAGCCTTAGGAATATCATGTTTTAAGAAAATATGAGGTTATGCTAAACTTCCATGGTACATTCTGCTACAAAGGTCCTTTTCATTTAAAAAAAAGGGTGGGAAATGGTGGTGTCTTGGGACCATATGAAGAAAATACAGAGAGCTGGAACTCATATAGAAAGAGATTTCATTACATTGTTCAAGCTAACAAAATGGCAGCAGGTATTGTTATCCTTGCACTCCTGTGTGTTACGGGAGTAAGGTTTTATAATCTCCTGAAGAGTCTGACACAGCCAGAAAAGCTGGGTTCCAACATTTCTGAAGAAGTAATAGAAATCCTACAGAAACATTTTTGTGATTGCTGAAAGGTTCAAATTTCACAAATGACAACTAGCATATTGGTGAATATATCTCCCAGTCTGTAGCGATTTTAAAGAAGCTAGCGGAAATCTGTGAACTTAAATCAGAGACAGACAGGTGTGTGGTTTAAGATGTTAGTCAATCCAGAAAAGGTTATTGACAGAAAGGAATCTGGACTTTAAAAATGTAGTCATGATTCAGAGATGCCAGTGTTGGACTGGGGTGTATAAAGTTAAAAATCACACAACACCAGGTTATAGTCCAACAGGTTTAATTGGAAGCACACTAGCTTTCGGAGCGACGCTCCTTCATCAGGTGATTGTGGAGGGCTCGATCATAACACAGAATTTATAGCAAAAATTTGCAGTGTGATGTAACTGAAATTATACATTGAAGAATTGATTGTCTGTTAAGCCTTTCATCTGTTAGAATACAGTGATAGTTTCAGTGATAGTGAAAATTAGAGTTCATAAAATGGTGACAGCGATGAGTACCGATGCCTACTCAAAACTGCTATTGGTGTTGCAAAACAGGTCATGCAGCAGCGAATTGCTAGTTTAAAGAAACTGTTGCAAAAAAGGGCACACCGAAAGACTGTGTTTGAGGAAATAAAAAAGTACAACATATAGGAAGAATCCGGAAAAGTGGGAAAAAAAACTACACGTTAAGGACCTCACCACACCCAGCTCCACACAAATTTCCTATTTATCTTTGAGTGGATCTTATCGTTCTGTAGCTATCCTCCTGTTCCTTATATTTGTGGAAAATACTTTGAGACTTTCATTTGAGACTGTTTGCCAAGGAGATTTCAAGGCCCATTTTAGCCCTTCTAATTCCTTGTTTATATTCTTTCCTGGTATATTTGTATTCTTTTGAGGATTCTGTCTATCTTTAGTTTCTTAAACTTTATGTATGCTTCCTTTATCTTCTTGACCAAGCTCTCAATTTCTCTTATCATACAAGGTTCCCGAATTCTGTCAACCTTATCCTTCACGTTCACAGGAACATACTGATCCTGATCAAATCAAATCAACTGGCCTTTAAAAGATTCCCACATGCCAGATGTGGAATCGCCCTCACACAGCTGCTCCCAGTCTACATTTCCCCAGTTCCTGCCTAACATTGTGGTGGTTAGCCTTGCCCCAGTTTTCTACTTTCATCCAAGGACTACTCTTCTCCTTATCCAGGAGTAACTTAAAAATTACAAAATTACTGTCACTTTTCCTGAAATGTTGATTATCTGACTGGCTCATTCCCCAATACTAGGTTTAGCGCGCCCCCTTCCCTAGTTGGATTATTTACATATTGTTTCAAAAAATTATACTAGGCACACTGAATAAGTACCCTCCCATTCAAGCCCCTGGCACTAAGCAAGTCACAGTCAATATAGAGGAAGTGAAAATCACCCATCACAACAATCATGTTGTTCTTATGTTTTTCCATAATCTGGCCACATATGTATTCCTCTATCACTCATTGGCTGTGGGAAGCCGTAGTACAATCCCAAAGTGATGGCACCCTTCATCTTCCTGAACTCCACTCATATGACCTCTCTTGATGAGCCTCAAAGGTGCCCTCCCTCAGTACAGCTGTGACATTCTCCCTTGTCAGTGATGCAACTCCCCCACCTCTTTTACAACCCTCTCTATCTCACTTGAAACATCTAAATCCTGGAATATTAAGCTGCCAGTCTTGGTCCTCTCTCAAACAAATCTCTGTAATAGCTGCAAGATTACAATTATCTGTATTAATCTAAGCTGTAATTTCATCTGCCTTACCTGTCATACTTCTCACATTAAAACAAACACACCTCAGACTACCAGTCCCGCCATCTTCGGTAACCTGTCCCTGTGTGTTCTTCCTCTTAGTCTGACTGACCTTAGTCTCAGACTCCTCCTTGGTTATTTTACTTGCTTACCTGTGGTACCTAACCCCTGTGCATTAGTTTAAATCCTCCCAAGTGGCACTAGCAAATGATGATTTTGGTGCCCTCCATTTTAGTTTCATCCTGTCTTTCTTGTATAGGTTCCACCTGCCTCGGGGACATCCCAATGATCCACAGGTGCGAAGCTCTCCATCCTATACCAGCTCTTTAACCAGGTGTTTATCTGTACAGTCAGTTCGATATAACGCGTAGCGCCATTCTTGTGCGATCTTGAGTTATAAGAAAATAGCATGATAGCTGAAAGGAACTAGCATTTGCTCTAATGGGGTCGGCATTGCATTATAGCCAATACAGATAAGGAAAGTTTGCGTCTATAAATAATGGTCTGAATTCTTCAATTGCATTAAAGCCAATTCACGTTGAAGAAACACGCGTTGTAACAGAACAGACTACTATTTTCCTATTTTCCTAGCCTCACTGGCATGTGACACAGGAAGTAATCCAAAGATTATGACCCTGTAAGTCCAGCTTTCCAACTTTCCACCTAGATTCCTGAACTCCCTTTGTCCCTACACATTGCAAAAGGAAATTTTTCAGCTTTATTGGGAAGAAAGTGGTTGGAAAAAATTAAACTCAATTGGGCTGAAGTAAATTGCTTGTTAAGCTCTGAGAGTGATCTATTACAATTTCTAAAGAAAACGTGCCATTGTTTTCAATGGGGATCTGGGTAGCATGAAAAAGACTCGTGTTAAATTGAAAATCAAGAATGAGAATCAAGCAAAATCTTGCAAGGCTAGATCAGTGCCTTATCCAATCAGACCAAAGGTTGAGGCAGATTTAGAGAGGCTGGTCAAGATGTGAGGCCTTGAACCCATAGTGTTTAGACCATGCCTATCATACTAGTAATGAAGAAAAAGGGGTTGGTACACATCTATGGTGATTTTCAAATCACTATTGATCCACTACTGTGTCCTGTGCAGTATCCGTTGCCTTTAATAGATGACTGATTTACTAGACTAGCTGCAGGGTCAGCTTTTCAGTAAAATTGAACTTAGTCAAGCCTTTCTCTAGATGAACGTAAATCTGCATCTTAGAAATACTTGATTTAAACACAAAGCACTATTCAAATACCAGACATTACATTTGGAAATCATATTTGCATCTGCACTTTTCCACCATGCCGTGGATTGGATTTTAAGTGGACTGGAGGGAGTTCAGTGTTAGTTAGAAAATATTTTAGTCATGGAGAGAAATGAAAAAGAATATTTCAGCAATTTAGATGCTACTCTGCAGAGACCTTAAGACCAAGAGTGAGGGAAGTTAAATGTGATTTTTTTTTTAAAAAACCTTCCATAAAATATTTAAGCCATCACTGATGATAAGGGGAACACAAGTCACCTTCAAAAGGTAAAAGCCATATCTGAGGCACCAGCACTGAACATGTAAATGAGCTATGATCATTTTTGGGTTTACCAAATTACTATAGCAACTCTGTCCCAAATCTTGCAACCATTCCCAAGCCTTTACACAATGTATTATGCCAAAACAAGAGTTGGAAACAGGAAGGTCAACGTGGAAGACCCTTTACATAAATCAAATGGGTTTTATTAAAGTTAGAAGTCCTGTTTCATTTTGAATCAAAGTTACCATTGTAACTTGCATCATTGTATGGAGTGGGAGCAGTTGTTTCTCATATATTAACCAATGGTGAAGAGAAGCCAAAAGCTTTTGCATCAAGATCATTAAACAAAACAGAAATGAACTGTGCACAGGTAGAGAAAGAAAGTTTAGGAATCATTTTTGGCATTAGACAATTCCACCAATACCTGTATGGGAATTTACTCTGCTAACAGACCAGAGTCCATTGACTGCAATATTTGGGCCTAATTGACGAATACCTTCTCTAGCAGTGAGCCATATTGCAGAAGGCAGCGTTGTTGCAATCAGCTCACACTTATACAATTAAGTATTGGCAATTTTACTTACATAGGAATACTGATGGACTCACCTTTGCCAAATAAGTCAACTATAAACAATAGACATTTTCTACTTTGAACAAATAGAGTACACTCCGGTAATGGCAGAACAAGTTAAGAAGTACATTAGAAATGATCCACTGGGGGGATCCAAGATGGCGGCGACCCAGCAAGTCTGAGTCTATAGGGCTCCTCCCAATACTTGGGCAAAGTGGGTCACCCACCCCCCCCACACTCACCAAATCATTTAAATAGCTGTTTAATTTAATTAGTTGCTTAGTATTAAATTTAAACAATCTAATCTTTAGTAAAAATGACTAAAGGGAAGGGAGCCCGCAGCTCTCAGCAAGCAGGAACCCCTCCCCCACCCTCTCCAGCTGCAGCAGAGGCGTGCACAGCCGCCCCAGGGACTTACCTACGGTGGCGAGCATTGTGGAAATCATCTCTAAACTCCATGCGAAGATCGACGCTTTCATTGAAGAATCCCGAAGTCGATGGAACTCGCTCTCGGCCGCGCTGCAAAAGCACGACCAAGACATTAAGGAAATCGAGCGCTGAGTCGGAGGGGCAGAGCTAAAGGCCGTGACCTCTGAAACTACAGCGCAATCGGCCGTGGATCGGGTCCGGATTCTCAAACAGCGAGTTCGAACCTTAGAGAACCATATTGATGACCTCGATAATCGAGGTCGTCGAAAAAATATTCGCTTGCTGGGCCTTCCCGAACGGGAAGAGGAAGGCCAGCTTACAGTGTTTCTCGAGCAGTGGCTGCCACAGCTTTTAAATCCGGTAGCTGGATCAGGCCAGGTAAGGGTGGAATGGGCCTACCGGGTCGCAATACGCGGGCCCGGCTCGAACCAGCGCCCCCGCCTGGTCCTGTTCCGGCTGGAGAGCTATAGGGAGAGGCAGATACTCCTAGAAGCCTCTAGAAATCTTGGAAAAGATTCCCAAGCCATGATCTATAAAGGATCCAAGATCATGTTATTCCAGGACTTTTCCCCAGCTCTGGTCCGAAAGAGGAAGGCATTCGATGAGGCGAAGAAGTGTTTAAGGGACTTAAATGTTCAGTACTCCTTACACTACCCAGCGACGCTACGCTTTAATCATGAAGGATCCGTGTATAACTTCGGATCGCCAGAAAAGGCTAAGGAATTTTTGGACTCTCTTAGATAAATTGTAAGGGATAATGGATGTTGGTTTGCCTTTCCCCCACTCCGGTTTACATCCCCCCCACCTTTTTCTGTTTTCTTACCTTACTGTTTAATATTATCTTGGGGGGTGGGGAGAGGGATTTATTTATTTGTTCTCTATTTAATGATTTTCTCCCCCTTGGGGTTTTTTTTTATTATTCTATGTATGTATGTGGGTATGTATATATATATATGTGTGTATATATATATATATATATATATATATATATGTGTATGTATGTGTATGTATATATATATATATATATTATATATATATATATAAGCCGGGGGGTTTAGTTAATGTAGGGGGGGGAGGTGGTTACCTTATCCTATTTTACTTCTGTCTCTAGGAGCGGGGTTGTTTTCCCTTGTTATTTTGTATTATTATATTTAATTATTATTTGTTGAGGTTGTAATTTTATAGTTATATATGTTTATACATGTTATTAACATTACCAAATATATCCAGGTGTTGGTGTGGGTAACGGGGGGGAGGGGGGGGGTAGGGTTCTCACTGTTAACTCTAGCTTTGTATTGTTATATCTGAATTCTCCTCATCCTATTGAGGAGCGCCTGGGTCAAGGGTGGGGCATTGGTTGGGAGAGGATACGATGGACCTTTGGAAAGGAAGTGACAAGAGGGAAAATCTCCATTTAAATACGTTTTATTTTTTTTTGTTATTTAGAAATAGTTTTTAATTATACTGTTGTGAGTGTATTAGAGAGCCTTTATTTTTGTGAATTTTATATGCTCTATGCTCGGGATGTTCTGGATAGGGTTTCCCCTCCCGAGGGGTCTCGGATTTGCCCGGATGATTATGGTTGATCAGTCGGTTAAGTGGTGCACCTGGAATGTCAAGGGGAGTAATTCGCCAGTCAAAAGGAAGAAAATATTATCAAATCTTAAGAAAGAAAGAGTTGATATAGCTCTCCTACAGGAGACACACCTGTTGGATAAAGAACACTTGAAATTACGACAGGGTGGATTTGATCAGGCCTTTTTTTCTTCTTTTAGCTCAAAAGGTAGGGGAGTTGTTATTCTTGTTCGCAAGAATTTCCCTTTCAAAATCCTAAATCACATAAAAGACGAATCTGGACGATATATTCTGATTAAAGTCCTTATAAATAGAGAGGAATATGGGATTTTAAATTTGTACTGCCCTCCAGCACACCCCTTTAAATTTATAATGGAAGCCTTCTCAAAATTGATGGCTCTTGGTGCCCGTCATACAATTATAGGAGGAGACTTTAATTGTATTATGGATCCGGAAATAGATAGGATTCCCAAGAGTACTACAGGAGTATCTCCCAGATCTAGACAATTGGTGGATCTGAACAAAGAATTAGGATTAGTAGATGTATGGAGATGTCTTCATCCACAGGGCAGAGATTTTTCTTTTTACTCCAATCCACATAAATGTCATACCAGAATTGATATGTTTTTTGCCCCCTCAATTTTTTAAAATTCCATATCATCCTGTAAAATAGGTAGTATAGTAATTTCTTACCACGCTGCTGTATATATGGAAACCAAGGCGAGGAACAATGTGACATCCCCTCGGCATTGGCGTATGGATCCCTTCCTAATAAAAGATAGTAAATTTGTAAAGTACTTCTCTCAAGAATTTCAAACTTTTTTAGAAATTAATTTAGGTATGGCTAGCAACCCATCAATGATGTGGGAGACCATTAAAGCTTACGCGCGAGGTTTGATCATCTCCTGCTCAGCGGCCCAGAAAAAATTAAAGGGAAAACAACAGCGTCTGCTCGTAGCTCACTTAAAAGCAGCTGAAACAGCATACGCTGATAGACCTTCTATTATTAAATTGCAAAGGATTACGGCCCTTAGGATAGGTCTAAACACTGCGCTTACTCAAACGGGTAAGAGGGAAATATTATTTGCAAAACAAAGGTTATATGAATTTGGCGACAAACCGGGTAGATACTTAGCATTTCTTGCAAAGAAAAAAAGGGCCCCTCAAACTATCACGTCTATCAAGGAAAGTACGGGTATTTTGACTCATGATCATACAAAGATTAACGCAATCTTTAGAAAATTTTATTCTGATTTATATAAATCGCAGGATTGTGAAGACAGGACTAGGAGGATGCAATCATTTTTAAAAAATATTTGACCTTTCCGGGCCTAACTCCGGAACAGGTATCGGTCTTAAATGCTCCCCTAACAGTCCAAGAAATACTTGACACAATCAGGCAACTTCAGAACGGTAAGGCACCTGGCCCAGATGGTTTTCAAGCTGAATTCTATAAAGAATTTACAGAAATATTGGCTGGTCCACTTATGGACATGTATAACTATGCATATAGTCAGGGCTGTCTCCCGCCTTCGCTGAAAGAGGCAAATATCTCTCTTATCCTTAAAAAAGGAAAGGATCCAGAAGATTGTACATCATACAGACCAATATCCTTGCTAAATGTAGATTTTAAAATCCTTTCTAAAACGTTAGCATTGAGACTAGAAAGGGTACTGCCACATATCATAAAGGAGGATCAGACGGGGTTTATTAAGGGCCGTAGATCATCCAATAATATTAGAAGGGTTTTGAATATGATTCAAGCCTGCCATCAGGGAAAGATACCAGGAGTAGTAGTTTCATTAGACGCAGAAAAGGCATTTGATAAGGTTGAATGGTCATATTTGTTTTACACATTGGAAAGGTTTGGTGTTGGACAGGTGTTTACAAAATGGGTCTCAACATTGTATAGTGATCCCAAAGCAGTTGTGGTTACCAATGGATTAGGTTCGGATAGCTTCAGTGTGGGTAGGGGCTGCCGTCAGGGATGTCCTCTCTCGCCATTGTTATTTACACTAATAATTGAACCACTAGCAGAAGCTATACAGGCTGATCCTAATATAGTGGCCCCAAGGATTGGTACAGGTAAACATAAAATTACCCTTTATGCAGATGATGTTCTTCTATTCCTCAGTAATCCTCTGATGTCCATACCTCGCTTAATCCAAGTAATTAATACATTTAGTGCATTCTCAGGCTATAAAATTAATTTCTCAAAATTGGAGGCTATGCCAATGGGTGGCCTTGCTATGATACCCCACTTAGTGGACGGATCCCATTTTCCTTTTCGTTGGTCCCTGGAGGGTTTCATATATTTAGGCATTTTCATTACCCCAGTATTTGGTCAGTTATACAAGGCTAACTTTGTGCATTTACTGGAAAGGATAAGGCAGGACCTCCAGCGATGGGGAGACCTTCCAATTTCCTGGCTGGGTAGAATAGCACTAACTAAAATGAATGTCCTGCCCCGTCACCTATACCCTATGAGAATGCTTCCGGTGATGCTGCCGAGGCTGGCAACGCATAAATTATATGGTTGGTTGGGTTCCTTTATCTGGAATCATAGGCGGCCCCTCATTAAGCTGAAGAAGCTACAGCTTCCACAGACAAGGGGAGGATTGGACTTCCCAGACTTTAGGAAATATCAGTTAAGTTCCCTATTAAGTTACATAGCTGATTGGGTCTTGTCTGATCCACAATCAATCTGGCTGGACATCGAGGCTTCTCAAGTAAAATACCCACTTATTAACCTTTTATTTTCAGACAAGAGGAAAATCATTACGGATCACTGTAAAAACCCTATAATACTAAATACAATTAAAGCTTGGAATATAATGCGGCAAAATGAGGGCAACTCACATAAAACATCCCCCTATGCGCCGATAGTGGGAGCATGGGGATTCCAACCGGGGTTTACAGATGCCACTTTTAAACTCTGGTGATCCAGGGGTATCTCATGTCTAGGGGACCTATTTAAAGATGGGGTCTTGATGTATTTTGAACAGCTGCGTCAGAAATTCGAATTCCCTTCTGGAGACCTCTATCGATACTTCCAAATTCGAGACTATATACAGAAGAAGACTACGTTATTAGATAGTCTTTATAAATCAGATAGAGAATGTAGAGTACTACAAGCAATGGGGGTACCCTCCATCAGTACTATTTATCATTTACTACATGATGAAGTATCGGGAGATATGGACAATCTGCTTAAAACATGGGATCAGGAATTAGGACTAGAAATCTCTGTAGAAACGTGGAATGACATTTGGGAAAACGCCAGAAGAATCACTATCTGTAACAGAACTCAGGCTATCCAGCTGAAGATACTGCATAGGGCCCATGTAGCACCGGATCGATTGGCAAAATGTAAGGCAGGAGCATCTCCAATGTGTCCCAAATGTAAAATAGAGGTGGGTACTCTTGTACATTGCCTATGGACCTGTTATAAGATCCGTAGATACTGGACTAAAGTAGCAAGTACCCTGACAGAAATTTTAGGAACGGAAATTAAAGTGGACCCTGTATCTCTCCTTTTGGGCTTTTCGAACTTACCCTCCCTGGACATGCACAGGAAGAGATTATTTTCTATTCTCTCTTTCTGTGCAAGGAAAAATATTTTGGTAAACTGGGTGGCTGAGGGCCCCCCTGGACTTTCAAATTGGCACAGATTAATTATGGAATGTATTCCCCTTGACTTCCTTACAAATATGGTGCACCGAAAGACCGAATTATTTTATAAAATATGGCAGCCCTTCTTGAATTATATGAATACAGCTATTTCGGCTATCCTAACAAGGGCTTTTATTTAATTGAGATTACGAACCTGGCTGGTCCGGGGCCCCTTCGGAGAGGAATCCCGGACGAATACGGATTTTGTTACATTTGATGTTAACACATTCCGAGCATGTATCTCACTACCCAATTTCTATGTTATCCGTTGTTTTTTTTGTTTTTTTACTCTTTCTCTTATTTGAATAATGTAAGTGACTTAAATATACACTCTGGTCAGTTGTAAGTTAGATTAGTAGTTAGTTGAGTTTTGTTTTTTTTTTCTTTCTCGGTATTTTTCTTTTGTTAACTTTTGGCTATTATATATTTAAGATTTAATTGTATATCAATGTTTGTACTTGAGAGTTTTGTTTATTTTTGTAAACTTGTAAAAATGTTAAATTTCTAATAAAAATATCTATAAAAAAAAAGAAATGATCCACTGCTGTCAGAATTGATGTACATTGTACTTCAAAGCAAGATCACAGGAACAACCTCTGAATTGAAGCCATATGTATGGGAAAAACATCTGCCACCCTGCTCATCCACAGCATGGCCACATAAAAAAATACAGAAGCTGGCCTGCAAACACAGTAATCAAGCCTGCTAACACATACAGAAACTACCCAGAATGCCCCAGTCTTGGCCAAACAGGCTAACATAGAAACCAGACATGGCCAAGCTACTCCCAGACCAGAGAATACACTTCCTAAAACAGCTTTCATAATCAGCTCCCAGCCAGATTAGCACTGCAGTCCCAACACACTACGGGCAGGCTCATGTCCCATTGAAACCGATATTGCAGATAAGGAAAGTTTGCGTCTATAAATTATGGTCTGAATTCTTCAGTTGCATTAAAGCCAATTCACGTTGAAGAAACACGCGTTGTAACAGAACAGACTACTATTTTCCTATTTTCCTAGCCTCACTGGCATGTGACACAGGAAGTAATCCAAAGATTACGACCCTATAAGTCCTGTTTTCCAACTTTCCACCTAGCTTCCTGAACTCCCTTTCTCCCTACACATTGCAAAAGGAAATTTTTCAGCTTTATTGGGAAGAAAGTGGTTGGAGAAAATTAAACTTAATTAGGCTGAAGTAAATTGCTTGTTAAGCTCTGAGAGTGATCTATTACAATTTCTAAAGAAAACATGCCATTGGTTTCAATGGGGATCTGGGTAGCATGAAAAAAACTCGTGTCAAATTGAAAACCAAGAATGAGAATCAAGCAAAATCTTGCAAGGCTAGATCAGTGCCTTATCCAATCAGACCAAAGGTTGAGGCAGATTTAGAGAGGCTGGTCAAGATGTGAGGCCTTGAACCCGTAGTGTTTGGACCATGCCTATCATACTAGTAATGAAGAAAGAGGGGTTGGTACACATCTATGGTGATTGAAACCGATACTGCATAAACAAAGAGGCAGACCAAGGGACCCCAGAATATTTCACTTGTAGGAGGAACGCAATGGACATGCCTGAATGCCAGGAGAAGGGACATTTATACATATTCATGCAGGCAGGAAATACAATGAAGAATCCTCTGGAAGACATTCTCACCCACTTCTGGAGATGGCCGAAATCCCTGTGTCAATTACAAATGAATTGTTACTGCTTGACTCTTAATTAACTTCGATTCAGTTTATTCTTGTTTTAATCTCTTTATAATTTTCACCATTGTGCTGTAACTGCTTTACAATGATCACCTTTGTGTTGTACCTGTATAAAGCATGCCTGCACCTTCTGTTCTAGGAAGAGCATTCTGGCCATCTGTGCAAAGAATCAGCTCTGTGTCAGCATGGTCAGTTTCTCTTACACGATATCGCTTTGTTTAATAAACCATGTGTCAATTTCACTGCGATCCTCGTTTGTGGTCTCTGATCCATTGGGCTTAATTTCTCCAACAATATGTCACATGGAAACTAGAACTATCCATACAAGTAGAATGTCTCTGTGGGGAAATGCGGGTCATCATTCCACCACAGCTAAGGAAATATGGGTTAAATCCACTACACAAAGGTCACAAATGTGGCATTCTCAGAATGAAAGTGATAACCATGTATTTTTGATGGTCAGGACTTGACTCTGAAATTGAGAAGGCAGTGGGAATATGTGCAATTTATGCAAAAGTTCATAACCTACCCCAGTTAGTACAAGTACACCAATGGCAATGGCAGAAAGGTCAAGGCAAAGAATCTGTATTGACTACACTGAATGACCCTCAGTCCCCACACATCTGCTGTATGGATAATTCTAATTTCCATGTGACTATTTGTCTTCAGTCCATGGGCTTTGAAAGGCGAATGCTTTTCATAATGGTTGACGCGCATGTACATACCACCATGACAACAACATCTTCAGAGAAAGCCTTTGAAAGATTGAGGGGAGATCTTTGTGAGGTTTGGTTCTCCAGAACAACTTGTTAGTGATAACGATCCCCGGTTTATATCACAAGAGTTTACGAACAAAACATTTAACATATCCGATCAGCTCCTTATCACAAATGGCTTGGCAGAAAGGTTTGTTCAGATAATGAAACATTCCTTAACGGTAACTCAAGAATAAGGAACAGTTGAGAGGGAAACTGCCAAGCCACCAGCATGTAAAAAGACTGCCTGTAAAATAGCTCTCTCCAATGTACCTTTATCGATCAGTAACCTGTGAAGCAGAAATCTCTAAGAAGAAGAAAAGAAGAGTCAACATTTGGCTGGCTTTTGAAAAGTTGAATTTTGGTAAATCTTAATCAGGGGGTTTTATTGGACTAGTATTATAGAAGGGAAAGTAAAAGATAGGTGAAATAAAGGAGTTGTAAATGGTTGTTTGCTAATTATTCTCTGTTATACTTTAAGAAATAAAGTTGTTACTTTTACTTTAACTAGTTCTTGGCCTCTTGAATTTTCACAGATAACTGCACGGGATAAATCTTTTCTGTGTTGCTGGGCTAAATTAAGCAGGAGGGTTTACCCTGTGTCAAAACAGTTTGGGGGCTCATCCAGGATTTGAACTGTTTTAGACAGATTTGAATAGATTTGTGGGTATGAAAATTCCGAGCAGATTTAAAAACTTGCAGGCTAATATCCCAGATCCTTAAATAAAACATAGGTGAGACAATTTGTTTAATTCTGGTGACGTGTTTGATTCAATTAAAAGTGAGAGAAATGGCTCTTAAAATTGCTAAAGAGGTTCTGGAATTTGAAGATGATTTTCAAATTTGCCAAGAAAGTTTAGAAGGAAAGAAAAAGGCCATACTTTTAGAATTAGCAAGTAAGTTAGATTTGGGTTTAACAAAGGACAAAGGTAAAGCCGAAATTGTAAAGGAATTACTCAAACACTTAGGTGTGTCAGAGAAACAGACAAGTGTAGGAGAGGTAGAAAAACTTAAATTACAATTGAGGAAAATGGAGTTAGAAGATAAACAACGAGAGAGAGAAAGGGAAAGAGAGAGAGAAGAAAGAGAAAGAGAAGAGAGGGCGAGAGAGGAAAAAGAGAGAGAGAAAGTTCTCAGCTGAGCAAAGAGAGAGAAGAAAGGGAGAGAGAAAGAGAAGAGAGAGAGAGACAGGGAAAAGAGAGAAAGTTCTTAGCTGATCCAAAAGAGAGAATTTGAACTTGAGAAGTTGCAACTTAATCAGCAACGTTAACAGGATGGAAATTAAAAGAGAAGGTAGTGATATATATATAAATACGTCAAAACTCTGACTCATTTCAATGAGAAAGATGTTGACACCTTCTGTATTTCATTTGAAAAATTGGCTTGGCAGTTGGAGTTACTTATGGGTAATGCTAGTTCAGACTAAACTGGTAGGCAGAGCTAGTGAGGTATTTGCCGCACTGTCAGATGAGGTGTCAAGAGATTATGAAGACGTTAAACAAGCTATTTTAAGTGCTTATGAATTCGTACCAGAAGCATATAGACAGCGGTTCAGAAACACAAAGAAGGAACCAGGTCAGACTTACATTGAGTTCGAAAGGATTAAACATAGTAATTTTGATCGATGGGTGCGTGCTTTGAAAATAGATAGAACCTTTGATGCTCTAAGAGAGATTATTCTGCTGGAATTTAAAAACTCACTTCCTGAGATGGTAAAAATTCACATAGAGGAACAGAAAGTTCAGGAATTGAGAAGAGCAGCAGAATTATCAGATGAGGACATGTTAATGCATGAGGACAAGCGTCCGGTCAGAATTTTGTCCTGTGAGGGATAGAAGATGGGAGAAGGGGAAATCCTACACTACTAAATCAAGAGTAGAGAGCACTGGTAAGAATTTACTGCAGAATAAAAAAGAAGCCCAAGAAGGTGGAAAGGAGGTAAAAGGCCTCAGTGTTTCCACTGTGGTAAAGTGGGACACATAAAGTCACAGTGCTAGTCATTAAAGAATGGCACTGTGAGACAAAATGTGGTAAAAGAAGCTAAGCCAGTGGCATTAGTGAAGATAGTAAAGGAGACCCCAAGAAGAGCCAAGAAGCTGCAGGAGAGTGCACGGCCTCGGCCAGGGCTGGGTATGATCTCTACAAAGAATTCACCTCTGCGGGTAAAGTTTACTCAGAAAGAACACGGGAAGAAAGACAAGAAATTATAATTTTGAGAGATACAGGATCTAATTGTAAGGGATGAGTGAATATGATCAGTCTCTGATCTGTTACCCGTGAGTGTGGTATTTTGTGGGATAGATGGACATAAATTTATCGTTCCCAGTGTAAGATCAGGTTGGAGTGTCAACTCAAGACTGGCAAAGTTACAGTGGGAGTGATTGACAGAGTGTCAGTTCCAGGAATTCAGTTTGTTCTTGGGGGGAATGATTTGGCAGGATCCAAGGTGGGAGTGACACCCCTTGTTGTGGAGAAGCCCAAGGAAGACCAAGAAACTGAGAGTTAAAACAGAAATATCCTGGTATTTTCCCAGACTGTGTCCAGATCCCACTATCATAACTCACAGCATGAAGCAAAAAGTAAAGAGAAAGATGAAGGAGTTGAGGTTCAGTTAGCAGATACCCTGTTTGACATAATGGTGCAGGATAAACCTGAACAGGCAGAAGATCAGACAGAAGTGCTTACTCCTGAAAGAGACTTGCTGCAGCAAGTCAAGACAATAAAAGATATATATGTGGATGCATGTTTTGAAAAGGAAGCAGAGAATATTCTGGAAGGTTATTTTCTGAAGGATAGAATCCTAAGGCGGGAATGGAGACCATGGCATGTTAGTGTAGAGGAGAAATGGGCCGAAGTGCATCAGATTGTGTTGTCAGTACATACAGACAGGAAGTGTTACAGGTAGCACATGAACTAACTGTAGGAGGTCACCTAGTGGTATGAAAGACTCAGGCTAAAGTACAAAAACATTTTTATTGGCCTGGAATGCACAAGGATGTGGTTAACTTTTGCCGTACATGTCATAAATGCCAAATGATAGGTAAGCCAAAGGTGATAACAAAACCAGTACCTTTGTTGCCAATTACCACCTTTGAAGAACCTTTCACACGAGTTATAATTGATTGTGTAGGTCCCCTCCCGAGAACTAAAAATGGGAACCAGTACTTGTTAAACATAATGGATGTGTCTCCCAGATTTCCAGAGGCTATTCCGTTACAGAGTACCAAGTCAAAAAGAGTAGTAGAGGAGTTAGTATCTTTCTTCACATGGTATGGATGACACAGAGAGATTCAGTTGAACCAAGGGTCAAATTTTACTGCTAGGCTGTTTAAGGAGGTTATGGATAGCTTAGGTATGCAGCACTTTAAATCCAGTGTGTAACATCCTGAATCCCAGGGAGCTTTAGAAAGGTGGCATCAGACCTTGAAGACCATCCGAACTGTTGGGATAAAGGTATCCCATTCATATTGTCTGCCATTAGAGATGCCCCAAATGAATCAAATCAGTTCACTCCCTTTGAGTTAATATTCGATCATGAAGTGAGAGGCCCTTTGAAACTAATTAAAGAAAGCTTGACAGGACCAAAGTCGGAGATCTCACACTTAGATTCTGTATTGGAGGTGAGGGAGAGATTAAATAGAGTAGATGAGTTAGCCAAAGCGGGCACAGTATAGCATGAAACAGGTGGCAGATAAAAGCTCTGAGACTCGGATGTTTTCCCGAATGGATGACATGTTACTACTGTTACCAGTGATAGGAGATCCCTTCAAAGCCAGAATTAGTGGTCCCTATCAAATTGAGAAAAAAATTGAGTCAGGTCAACTATCCAGCAAATACTCTCGATAAAAAAAATTGAGTATGTCATGTGAACATGTTGAAACCATATTATACTAGCGAGAAAGAACTGGAGAAACAAGTGCCACCCTGCAGGGTGAGGAATTAAATCCAGATGATATGGATTTTGATGTGCCTCAAAATAGATTTAAAAATGAAGCAGTTCTTGAGGAGTGGGATGGGTTAGTAAACTATCTGTCTCAGGAGGAAAGAACACAGTTGAAAGATTTGTTACTGCAGTATAAGGACATATGTAAGAATCAGATGAGGAGGACTAATGTTATTGTACATGAAGTAGACGTAGGGAGTACTGTCCAATAAAACAACACCCCTATTGGCTTAATCCTTTCAAAGCCAGACATATCCAGATGGAGGTGGAGGCCATGCTTGACGAGGACATCATCGAAACAAGCCAGAGTGAGTGGAGTTCGCCAAACCGGACAGGACTCAACAATTCTGCATGGATTATTGGAAGGTCAATGCCGTTACAAAATCGGACTCATATCCAATTCCTAGATTGGAGGACTGAATCAAGAAAGTCGGACAGGCCAGTTACATCACCAGGTTGGACTTAATGCATGGTTACTGGTAAAAGAAGATTCTGCATTTGTAACCCCAAATGGGCTATATCAGTTTAAAGTGACCCCCTTCGGAATAAAAAACGTACCCGCCACATTCCAAAGTCTTATGAACAGAGTTGTGGCTGCGTTAATAAACTGTGCAGTCTGTTTGGATGATGTAGTGATCTTTAGTAAGTCACAGAAAGATCACGTGGTACAGTTGGCAGAGCTCTTTGAATGACTACAAGAAGCAAAACTGATGATAAACTTAAATAAAACAGAATTCACAAAAGCAGAGGTGACGTTCATGGGACTAACATTGGTCATGGAAGGTTGACCCCACAGAATGCAAAGACGAAGGTCATCGTGGAATTTCCATGACCAGCCTCAAAGAAAGAGGTGCTTCGATTCTTAGGACTCAGCGGATTCTATTGGAAGTTTGTTCCAAACTTCAGCAGTGTAGTAGCACCAGTAACTGATTTGCTGCGGTTGACAGAACAATGCTAGGAGGCATTCGACCATTTGAAGTCAATATTAACCACCAAACTGGTTTTAGCTATACCAAACTTTTCAAAACTGTTCAAAGTCGCCATCGATGCTAGTGACATTGGAATTGGAGTTGTACTCCTACAGAAAGATGAGGATGGGATTGAACTGCCAGTTGGTTACTTTTCAAAAAAGATCAACATCCACCACACGAAATACTTCACGATCGAAAAAGAACTACTGAGTTTGGTTCTGGCCTTCCAACATTTTAACGTGTACGTCACGAACGAGGTGTCAGAGATGGTTGTGTAACCTGATCACAATTCGCTTACATTTTTAGAACGCTTTAAAAACAAGAATATGAGACTATTTCATTGGAGTCTTATGTTACAGACTTTTAATTTAAAAATTATACATGTAAGAATGTAATTGTAGATGCATTATCACAGATTTAACTGATAGAATTTAGATTGGAAGAAGTACTTTACGAAATAACATTGTTATTTGTACTTTAAGTAGTTCTTGGCCCCTTTAATTTTCACGGATTACTGCACAGGATAAATCTTTCCTGTGTTGCTGGGTTAAATTAAGCAGGAGGGTTTACCCTGTGTTGTAACAGTACCTATTATACATGCAAAATGTGGGTTGAAGTCTACTGTCAAAATTCAGGGAGCTAGGCAGAAAACTAAAAAGGAGCACCTCAAAGGTTTCTGGATCATCCCCAGTACCATACACCCGTGTGTCCATAAATAGGAGAATAGAGTGATAAATGAGTGGCTCAAGGGTTGGTGCAGGAAGGAGGGTCTTTGATTCCTGGATCACTGGGACCATTTGTGGGGAAGGTGGCAACAAACGCCGAAAACCCTGGATGTCTAGGAATATTTGGGACTGCTTAAGAAATAAAAGAGAAGCTTTTAGCAGATACAAAGGGAGCCAATCAATGGAAAGCCTAGTATAGTATAGAAGGTGCAGGGGTGGTTAAGCAAGCTATTAGGAGAGCAAAGAGGAGGCATGAAGAAACACTGGCAGGTAACTTAGGGAGAATACAAGAATACAAGTATATCAAGAGGAAGAGGATAATCAGAGAAAGAGTAGGGCTGAATAGGAACGAAGAGGATAATCTGTGAATGGAACTGGTGGATGTTGACAGAGTATTAAATGAGTACTTCACATTCATCTTTACTTTGGAGAAGGAAGACGTAAGTAGAGAGTCCAGGAAGAGAGACTGTGAGGTTTGTGAGCAATTTGACATCGGGATTGACAATGCATTGAGTGTTTTAGAAGTTAAAAATGAACCAATCCCCGGATCCGGATGAGTTGCTTCCCAGGTTGCAGTGGGAGGCAAGGCATGAAATGACAGGGCTCTATCCCAAATTTCTAATTCCTCCCTAGTCACAGAGGAGGTGCCAGAGGTTTGGAGGACAACTAAATGTGTTTCACTTTTCAAGGATGGTAGTCAAGTTAAACCAGGAATTCATAGACCAGTGCATCTGCAGTTAGTGGCATGGAAATTATTGGAGAAAATGTTTGCCACTTGGAGAGGCAAGATTAGATTAGGGATAGTCAGCATGGCTTTGTCAGAGGGCGTTCATGCCTAACACAATCGATTGAATGTTTTGAGTAGGTGGCCAGCTGAATGGATAAGGGTAGTGCAGTTGATGCAATTTTTATGGATTTCATCAAAGCCATTGCAAGGACTGTAACAAACACTACATTGGACAAACAGGCAGAAAACCAGCCAAAAGGACACATGAACACCAAGTAGCCACAAAAAGACATGACCCTCTCTCATAAGTATCCTCAC
The DNA here is from genome assembly GCF_037043375.1 of Chiloscyllium plagiosum. Taxonomy (NCBI): domain Eukaryota; kingdom Metazoa; phylum Chordata; class Chondrichthyes; order Orectolobiformes; family Hemiscylliidae; genus Chiloscyllium; species Chiloscyllium plagiosum. The sequence goes on from NW_028270141.1 coordinate 100,706,761, forward strand.
ATATGGATGAGGAAGGACACCACTTCGACTGGGACAACACATCCATCCTAGGACAAGCCAAACAAAGACATGCACGGGAATTCCTTGAAGCCTGGCATTCCAAACGGAACTCTATCAACAAACACATTGAGTTAGACTCCATCAACACCTCCTGAGAAAAGGAATAGGAAGTGACTTCACCACAGGAAACGACATCACCAACCCAACAAAACCCAAACATATAAATAGAAAGCAGGAATTTTCAGCATTGCTTTGCATGAGGTCCACTGAAGATGTTCGAGGAGAAAGTGAGGACTGCAGATGCTGGAGATCAGAGCTGAAAATGTGTTGCAGGCAGGCCATTCCACACCCATACTACTCTCTGAGTAAAGAAAATACCCTTGACATCTGTCTTAAATCTATCACCCCTAAATTTAAAGCAACATCCCCTCGTGTTAGCCTTCGCCATCTGAGAAAAAAGACTTTCACTGTCCACCCGATCTAACTCTCTGATTAGGTTATACGTCTCAATTAAGTCACCTCTAAACCTCTTTCTCTCCAATGAAAACAGCCTCAGTTCCCTCAGCCTTTCCTAGTAAGACCTTCCTTTCATACCAGGCAACATCCTAGTAAATCTCCTCTGAACCCCCTCCAAAGCTTCCACATCCTTCATATATTGTGGTGACCAGAATTATATGCAATACTCCAGGTTGCAGCCCTACCAGTGTCCTGTACTAGTGAAGCATAACCTCATGGCTCCAAAACTCGATCCCCCCCAATCCCTCTCTCTCCTGTTCTTTCTGTCTCTCTCTCACCCAATCTCTCTCTCTCTCTCGCCCACTCTCTCTTGCTTTCTCCTGCTCTCACTTTCTCCCACTGTCTCTCCCTTGCTCGCTTTCTGCTACTTGCTATAGGTTTAGGATGAGAGGGGAAAGATATATAAATGACCTAAGGGGCAACGTTTTCATATAGAGGATGGTGCATGTATGGAATGAGCTACCAGAGGAAGTGGTGGAGGCTGATACAATTACAGCATTTGGAAGGCATCTGGATGAGTATATGAATAGGAAGCATTTAGAGGGGATAGAGGCCAAGTGCTGGCAAATGGGACTAGATTCGGTTAGGATAACTGGTCGGCATGGACGAGTTGAACCGAAGGGTCTGTTTCTGTGCTGTACATCTCTATGACTGTATGACTCTCCCTCCTCTCTCCTTGCTCTCCCGCTTTCTCTCTTTCCTGCTCTCCCTTGCTTTCTCGATTCCTGAAGAAGGGCCTGTGCCCGAAACGTCGAATCTCCTGTTCCCTGGATGCTGCCTGACCTGCTGTGCTGTTCCAGCAATAAAGTTTCAACTTTCTCCCGCTCTCTCACTCGTTTTCTCCTGCTCTCTCTCCTCACTCACTTTCTCTCTCCCCTCCACTCCCCCACTCTCTTGCACTCTTGCTCCTGCACTCTCGCTGTCTCTCCTGCTCTTTCTCTCTCTTTTCCTCCCTCTCTCTTTCTCGCCCCATCCTCCACTCCTTCCTCCTTTCTCTCTCTCTTTCCCCTTCTCCCCCATTTCTCACTCTCTCTCACTTTCTCCACTGTCTCTTCCTTGCTAGCTTTCTGCTGCTCGCTTTCTCCCACTCTCTCCCCTTCTCTCTCTCTCCCCTCCCACACTATCGCTTACTCTCCCTCCTAGTACACTCTCTTTCGCTGTCTCTCCCCCTTTCTCTCTCCACTTTCACTCTCTCCCCCTCTCTTATTTTCTCCCACTCTCTCTCCTCTGCCCTCTCTCTAACTCACTTTCCCCCCTCTCTCCTCCCTTTCCCACTGTAGTTCCACCTCGCACTCTCTCTTTCTCTCCCACTCTCTCTCCCCCCTCTCTTCCTCTTTCTCTCGCACTCCTGCTCCTGTGCTCTCTTTGTCTTTCTCTCTCCTCCTCTCGCTTTCTGCTCCACTTTCTCTTCTGCTCTCTCCCACTCTCTCTCTTATTTTCTTCCACTCTGTCTCTCTCCTGCTTGTTTTCTCCCTTCTCTCTCTCTCTCCCCTCCCTCACTCTCAGTCCCGCCCCCATGCTCTCTCTCTCTCCTCTCCCACCTTTACTCTGCCATCTTTCCCTCTTCTCTCTCTCTCCCACTCTCCCCCGCTCTACCTCCCGGTCTCTCTTCCCCCTCCCCATTTCTCTGGCTCATAGTGGATAGGAAATAGCTGTTCCCCCTAGTTGAAGGGTCACCAATGAGGGGACATAAGAAGGGAGTCAATAGCTATCAGTATAGATGCGAATATAGAGTTGACGCCACAATCAGATCAGCCATGATCCTTTTGAATACAAAGCAGACTATAGGACCCAAATGGTCTCTATACCCCACCCCCCCAACTCCGATGTTTGTATGAATGTTGAAAAGAATTTTAAATTTAAACAGTAAAACTTAAACCTTATTCACCAGAATACAATCACTCTCCACTGGACATCGACGGCTCCCCATGGAGATCGTGAAGAGCAGAAAATTTCTTGCCATTCACTGGATTCTCCTGGCAGAGAATCTCATCTCATCCCTCAACACCATCTCCATAATCAAAAGGCCCAGCAATGTCTCTACTTCCTGCGTTGATTGAGGGGAGCCCATTCCCCCATCCCCCATCCTCATCACATTCTACAGAGGGTTCATTGAGAGAACCCTGAGCTGCTGCATCATTGCCTTGTTCGGGAATTGCACCATCTTGGATCATAAGACTCTATAATGGATAGTGAGGACAGCTGAGAGGATCATCGGGGTCTCTTTTCCCTCCAAAACAGACATCTACACCACATTCTGCATCCGAAAGGCTAAGAGCATTGTGGATGACCCCACACATCTCTCATTCAAACTCCTCTTCCTCCTGCTGTCTGGCAGAAGATACCAGAGCATTCAGTCTCTCACGGCCAGACTGTGCAGTAGTTCCTTACCCCAAGCCATCAGGCTCCTTAACACCATATGATCACACTCTATTCCATTTACGTTTTTTCAACGACTCTTTGAATTGCTGCTAAAACAATATTTTATTAATGATCATTCATTATTACACTGTAATTTGTCCACCACTGTGCCTACTGTCTTGTCAGGAATTACTGGGCTGTATCGCATGTTTTGCACTTTATGCTGCCCTGTGAATGCTGTACTCGCATGTAGTCTTGTGTTCACACCGCATCTTGGTCCTGGAGGAACACTGTCTCATTTTTGCTGTACCCGCTGTATATGGTAGAAATGACAAATAAAGTTACTCTATAAATATACACAGCCAGAAATGAAGCAGCAAATCAGATTGAGGGGGAGAAATAACTTGCTCAACAGTAGCACCTGGTGGCTGTTGCAAGAAACAACATGCAGCATCAACCGAGGTTTTTAACAGAGTATTGCACAAATTCACGGTAAAGCTTTTATTTTTAGCAGCAGTATCAATTGGTGGCAATGGCATGATTTTGGATTACTTTGGTGAAAATATCAAAACTGTGCTAACTGTTCCTCATTTGGACTGCAATCTTTTTACTGGCTAATGCAGATCCTCACTTTAAGAATTGGTATAAACTTCTAGTCTCTTCAAAGGAGCTTTAGCACCTAAATACAGGGAAAATTGACCCATTGAGACTTCAGCTATGAATGACCTCTCAGAATTATTATGGATGTTTAAATTTTCTGATCATGCTTATTAATAGGATTAGCGGTTAATTTCAAACAAAAGCCAAAGTTGCTGGAAAAGTTCAGCAGGTCTGTGGAGAAGGGTTCTGAGGTAGGATCACCTGACCTGAAACGTTAACTCTGACTTCTCTTCACAGATGCTGCCAGACCTGATGAGCTTTTCCAGCAACTTCTGTTTTTGTTTCTGATTTACAGCTCCTGCAGTTCATTTAGTTTTTATTTAGCGGTTAATTTGGTGGTTAGCAAATACGTGTTCTCTCCGAACTTCAACTAACTGGAAGTAAACTGGTCATTGCCGAGAATTTCTTTAAGAGTTTCTTAAAGTTATATCATGGTTTAAACTTCACTTGTTGCTGAAGGTTTGAAACAGACCATTAAAACTTGCCAGGAGACATTCTGGAATATTTTGTTCCGACTCCACGTAACACAGCACAGGTTGATATAAAGTAACTTTCATGCAAGTTTTCATCCTTTGGAAAAATAACCACCAGGTATTCTAAACGTAACCAACTTTGATCACAGGCAATTATATACGTAATAGTGTTGTGGAAATAATTAATTAGGGAAATCTCCATAAGAAATGTATGTAGGTCACAGGACAATTTTTTTTAAAGATTAGTATATAGATATGTGATCATGTCTCCAAAACAGAACAAAGCAACAGGTTTCTTTGAGCAAACGTCTTGAACATGGCTTTTGGGCATTAATGTTCACTTTACCACACGAGGATTTGCGTAATAGTTTCATTTATAATGGCAAATACCTTTGGATACCCTTGCAACCTATCAACTGTGAAACTAGTATGAAGAATCAGCTTCCATTCGTAAAAAAAATCTTCCTTTTTTCATTTCCAATTATGTCAAACCCTATCCCTATGTTGCTATATGATTTGCAAAGTAATGACAATCAGTTTAAACTAATTTGACAGCAATAAGCTAATGGATTCAGACTGGCTGCTGATCATTTTAATGAGTAAATAATTTGGATATGAACATATGAGGCATAGTTAGTGAGTTTGCAGATGATATAAAATTGGAGGTGTAATGGACAGAGAAGAAGGTTACCTCAGATTACAACGGGATCTTGATCAGATGGGCCAATGGGTTGAGGAGTGGCAGATGGAGTTTTTCTTTAGATAAATGCAAGGTGCTGCATTTTGGGAAAGCAATCCTTAGCAGGACTTACACACTTAATGGTAAGGTCCTCAGGAGTGTTGCTGAGCAAAGAGACATTGGAGTGCAGCTTCATTGCTCCTTGAAAGTGGGGTCGCAGGTAGATATGATAGTGAAGAAGGCATTTGGTATGCTTTCCTTTATTGGTCAGAGCACTGAGTATAGGAGTTGGGAGGTCATGTTGCGGCTGCACAGGACATTGGTTAGGCCACTGTTGGTCTCTTGCGTGCAATTCTGGTCTCTCTTCCTATCGGAAGGATGTTGTGAAACTTGAAAGGATTCAGAGATTTACAAGGATGGTTCAATGACAGGAGAGAAATCAGGGAGTTAGGTTTTGGATAGAGCTACACCTTGGAGAAGGTCTGAAAATTATAATGCTGAGGTTGTGAGTGGATCTAATACCAGGCTCACCTTGTTAAGAGCTGAGGAAGTCCCAGTCTTCCCTCGGAACTTCTGCATGGCCAATCCATCTCTCAAATAGAACCATTGCATGCTGAGATCATGTGCAGTTTATATGCCCTCAGGTTGTTGCACAGTTCAGGTAATTTATCCCGATGGGACTGACTACATTTCAGGAAATCATTAAACTGCAGAATTAGAGTTACTGTGAGGACTTTTCAGCAGTATACCTTCTACTTGGAGCCAGTTTCATTTCTTAGGCTATCAGTCAGTGTGGCCACAGGCTTCCATCCATTGTTTGGGCAATATTCCTCTATAATTTACATGGTGTTAGCAACCTTCATATTAGCCAGTCACAGTGTTGTTGAAGCTCGTGTTCACTGCTAAAGTGGGTCCATCAGATTTCAGCCCTACAACCTCCCTTACATTTGAATCTTCATTCACTCTTTACTAAGTAAAGGTACAGTGTATCGAATACTGAGGGACTTTGAAAGGTTTCTGGTGTGGTAAGATTGTTGTGTTTTGCAGTTAAATTATCTGGCAACAATTAATGAACATGTTAGGGGTTTTAATATCAATAAAGGAAGAATGCCTTTTGATAGTTGTATTTCTATCAACAATTTTAACTGGAGTCTAACTCTCCAATTGTGCACCATAGGAACAGAGCTATACCTGTCACTCTGCATGCGTCAAGATATTAAACATATTAAACCTCAAAGGGAGCCTTTTTATCAACCATCTCTCAGATTGATTTACTTTAATCTATATTTTACATCTAGTAAAGAGATGGTCCATTCAATTTTTTTGAAGGCTATATGAATATCAAGACAGAAAATGCCTATTTTTGTCAGGCATCCAACCTTTGCTCAATGGTTAGCTTTTTGAGGAAGCACAACAAGATAATTACAATGGAGCTTTCTAGAAGCCATGGGCTTGTATCTGAAATACCTCAAGTATGGACAGAGGCATTTTAATCTATTATTAATTAGGATGCAGCCAGATTTGCTCGAACATTTGTTAATGCGACTTCTTAAAACTGTGAATCACTTACATTTTGGCAGCACACAGTATATTGTATTTTTTCTAAGTGTTATTTCTTAACACAATTTTCAAAAGTATATTAAATTAATCAATGAGGGAATATATTGTGTCAGCTCCTGCCTTAGCAAATGCTTTTTGTTCTATCAAGCACCTATTAAACGGAACTAGTCTAATAAAAAGTTAACACAATGTTTTCTGGCTTTTACTTTTTAGGAAAAGAGGATGGCTTGCCAGAAGTCCTGAGAAAATTAATAGTGGATTGGGGGCAGAGACTGAACAAAATTAAAGTAAGTAATACATTGGTAATGAGGAAATTAATTAAATTAATGAGTCACAAATCTCAACGATCTGACAGTTTCCATCTGAAGGTGCTAAAGGAGGTAGGGGAGCATGTTGTAGACAACCCTAACGGTAATCTTTCATAATTTCCTTAGATACACTATCACCCTTCTGGATTGGAAAATTTCACAATCACTCCCTTTTTAAGAAAGGTGTAAAACAAAAACTAGGAAATTACAAACCAATCAGCCCAACATCTGTGTAAGGGAAATTGTAAACGTCTACAATCAAGGATAGGGTAACTGAAGACCTTGAAAAGTTTCAGTTGATCAGGGATATGCTAGCATGGATTCATGACAAATAGATCAAGCTGGACAAACGTCACTGAATTTTTCTTTTGAAGAAATGATTGAGGTAGTGGAGAGGGGGATGTCGATGGATGCTGTTTATATGGATTTCCAGAGGCATTTTATGAAGTCCCACATAAGGATTGTCAATGAAGGTAGAAGCCCACGGAGGGGAAGGCAACTTACTGAAATGGTTGGGAAAGTAGTTAGGTGCCAAGTGACAAAACATAGGGATAATGGATAGGTAGGTAAAAACAAGGGCTGCATATACTGGAAACCAGAGTGTAGATTATACTGGTGCTGGAAAAGCACAGCAGGTCAGGCAGCATCCGAGGAGCAGGAAAATTGACGTTTCGGGCAAAAGCCCTTCATCAGGAGTAGAGGCATGTTACCTGCAGAGTGGAGAGATAAATGAGAGGGGGGTGGGGGTGGGGAGAAAGTAGCATAGAATACAATAGGTGAATGGGGGTGGGGATGGAGGTGATAGGTCAGAGGAGAGGGTGGGGGAAGGTAGTAAAGAGTACAATGGGTGAATGGAGGTGGGGATGAAGGTAATAGGTCAGAGGGGAGGGTGGGGGAAGGTAGCAAAGAATACAATGGGTGAATGAGGGTGGGGATGAAGGTGCTAGGTCAGAGAGGAGGGTGAATTGGATAGGTGGGAAGGGAAATTGACATGTTGGACAGGTCATGAGGGCGGTACTGAGCTGGAAGGTTGGAGCTGGGGTGAGTTGAGGGAAGCGGAAATGAGGAAACTGGTGAAGTCCACATTGATGCCATGGGGTTGAAGTGTTCCGAGGCGGAAGATGAGGCGTTCTTCCTCCAGCGTCGGGTGGTGAGGCAGCGGCAGTGAAGGAGGCCCAGGACCTCCATGTCCTCGGCTGAGTGGGAGGGGGAGTTGAAATGTTGGGCCTCAGGGCGGTGTGGTTGATTGGTGCGGGCGTCCCGGAGATGTTCCCTAAAGCGCTCTGCTTGGAGGCATCCAGTCTCCCCAATGTAGAGGAGACCGCATCGGGAGCAACGGATACAATAAATGATATTGGTGGATGTGCAGGTAAAACATTGATGGATGTGGAAGGATCCTTTGGGGCCTTGGATGGAGGTGAGGGAGGAGGTTTTGCAATTCCTGTGGTGGCAGGGGAGGGTGCCAGGAAGGGAGGTTAGATTGTTGGGACGCGTGGACCTGACCAGGTAGTCATGGATTTCACCAGTTTCCTTATTTCCCCTTCCCCCACCTCACCCCAGTTTCAACCTTCCAGCTCAGCACCGCCCTCATGACCTGTCCTACTTGCCTATCTTCCTTTCCACCTATCTACTTCACCCTCCTCTCTGACCTATCAACTTCATCCCCACCACATTCACCCATTGTACTCTTTGCTACCTTCCCCCACCCTCCCGTCTGACCTATCACTTCCATCCCCACTCCCATTCACCTAATGTACTCTAAACTACTTTCTCCCCGCCCTCACCCCCTCTCATTTATCTCTCCACTCTGCAGACATCCTGCCTCTATTCCTGATGAAGGGCTTTTGTCCAAAACATCAATTTTCCTGCTCCTCAGATGCTGCCTGACGTGCTGTGCTTCTCCAGCACCACTATAATCTAGATAATGGATAGATATTCAAATTGGAGGATGTGACCAATAGTGTTTTACAAGGATCAGTTAGGGTCTCATTATTTCATATTATTTATTAATAACTTGGATAATATAATAGAAAGTCACACATCCAAATTTGCTGATGGCACAAAGTCAAGTGGCATTGTAGATAATGTAGATGTTAGCATTAAATTACAAAGGGATGTTGATATACTAAGTGAATGGGCAAAACTGTGGCAGATGCAGTTCCATGCAAGCAAATTTAGGGTCATCCATTTTGGACTGAAAATGTAAAGATCAGGGTACTTTCTTGATGATTTGAAGTACAGTGGATATCTTAAGAGACTTGAAGGATTCAGATGCATGGATCTTTAAAACGTCATGAACAGGTGCAGAAATTAATCCAGAAAGCTAATGGAGTGCTGGTCTTTATATCTCGAGGACTGGATTTAGAAGTTATGTTGCAGTTATATAAAACCCTGTTTATACCTTACTTGGAGAACTCTGAGCTGGAAATGTGTTGCTGGAAAAGCACAGCAGGTCAGGCAGCATCCAGGGAACAGGAGAATCGACGTTTCGGGCATAAGCCCTTCTTCAGGGCATAAGTCCTGAAGAAGGGCTTATGTCCGAAACGTCGATTCTCCTGTTCCCTGGATGCTGCCTGACCTGCTGCGCTTTTCCAGCAACACATTTCCAGCTCTGATCTCCAGCATCTGCAGACCTCACTTTCTCCTTGGAGAACTCTGAGCAGACCTGGGGATCACACTTTAGGAAGGACATATTGACCTTGGAGAAAGTACTATGTAGGTTTACAAGAGTGATACCTGGACGTCACATGTTTATTTATGAAGACAGATTAGACAATTTAGTCCTGTTTTCTCTAGAATTTAGAAGGTTAAGGGGTGATCTGACCAAAGTATTCAAGATATTAACAGGAAAAGACAGGGTAGATAAAGGTAAGCTATTTCCACTGATTGGGGATTCTAGAATTTGGGGACATAGTCTGAGAATTAGTGCTAGACTATTCAGGAGAGATGGTATGAATCATTCCTGCAGACAAAGGGTGGTGGATGCTTGGAACTCTCTTCCACAAATGGTAGTGAGTGGGGGATTATTTTAATTTTAATTTTAATTACCTGAGCTAGATAATGTTTTGTGATGCAAAGGTATTAAGAGGCAGGTAAATGGAGTTAGGCTACAGATCAGCCATGACCTCATTGATGATGGAACAGGTTCAAGGGGCTGAATGGCCTACACATATTCCTGTGTTCCTAAACATGCCAGCATAATGTAGCAAAGTACCAGTGCCAGTGCTCATTAGGTTACAATTTCTTAGGCATTGAAAGTGTCTCAAAATGTTGTTTCAATCAGCCTTAAGAAGTGACTGAATTGATTAAAAATATCAAATGTGTCTTCAAAGTTGTTGGGGGGGGGGGGGTGAGCAGCAGAACTGGCACAACGTGTTAGAGTTCCCTACACCTGCTACACCACAGTGGTGAATGCCAGGTGCAAATAGGTATTTGCCTACTCCTGCACCTATTGTCTATTGTCTATTGTCTATTATCCACATGAGAAAAAATTGGCACATTTTGTCTGATAGGAAATTTGTTGTGCAAGCAGCATTGGCAAGAATCATGGGTCAGGACCATACAGAGGTCCTAGTCCAGCTGACTCCATGGAAATTATCCAAGAAATCGAAACTGTGCAACTAACTAGTTATTGGAACCCCACAAGAAAGTCTCCAAATCAGAGTTGGAGTTGGAGTTTTCAGATGGCTCTGATTCACTAACTTTAATACTTAGTCAGGAAACATTAGAAAGATTGAAACCTGCTCCAAATTCTGGCTAACTGTAAAACTGCACACCCCCATCCAATTCACCACTGATATCCAACACCCCTCCTCCTCCAAAACCCACAACAGACATTGACCCAAAGCCCAGATCAACCCTCAAATTCCTCTAACCAATCCATATTGGGGGATTTAGGCTAATAAATATATTGAGGGGATGGATATTTCTAAGCACATTTTGACCTGTTTCAGATTAGCACTAATGAGGCATGAGATGAATTTGCTTACCTTTTTTTTGAGCACAGGTGTTTTGGGGTGAAATGCTCTTTTACAGTAATATTCAATGGAAGCTGGACTCGACAATATAGAATTCATCCAGACTATGAGTTTTGCCAGATCTCACATGAGTAACTGCTTGGCTTCCCCTATGGGGAAACTGACAACTTTCATTGAGACCCAGATTCAACAGACCAATCAGTGGTTGTTAAACAGGTGCTGAGCCCTTCATACTGTATTCATGTATGTTGGATGGTCTTAATTCCATCACCGGGTTAGCTATGTGCGATCCCGGAGGATAAGTAGCAAAGTGACAACTCCATTGTTAGGAAGGCGTACAGTGGTAATTCCTCTTGGGAGGAGGGGGAGACAGCCAATGTGCATGATTTCTCAAATGTGAGATTTGTTTAAGCCATGATGTCTGTTGGTATCTGGTTTGAATGAGGAACTTTTAAGTTCCCTCACACTTCTTTCCTTCACCCTTGCTTCAGATACAGGAGCTTCATCCTGATGACCTGCCTGCTCTGCTCCTTCTGATTTATCAGGAGCAGAGTGTGATTCTACCAGGACAGCTGTCGGCAAGGCCCCCCACCTTTTGCTGCACAAAGTTCTGCAACAGCAGATGACAATAATCCAGGAGCCCCACGAAGGTAATTATTGTGCAGCTCTGTTAGAGACGTTCAGGCAATGGAAACACATTCTCAATCATCACCCATGTTGATGCATTATCTAAGTTGATTAATTGAGAAAGATTCCATTACAGTTGCTTAATCCCCATTAACTGCTCCCATTAGCTTTTATTTGCTATTTGGTAGTGAAATGAGACACGTGAGAGAAAGAATGGTGTATTTTGAGAATTAAATCAGGATTAATTTAAATTAAATTGGTAAACAGAGAAATCTTCTGTTGCTGTTTTGCCATCGTCTTATCAGACTGTAGGGACTGTTCTCTTATTAGAGAGAAGCTACTGGTGGTGATTTAACCTGAGGGCTACCAGACCTCAGACAAGGGAAGAGGAGTCCTTCATGGTAATCTCAAACCAGGGATGGGAACTGAACCCATGCAGTTGGCATCACATCATTTTGTAAACCAATAATCCAGCCAACTGAGCTAAACTAATTCCCACAAGTTAGAGTAAGAAGTGTGTAAATGCTATGACCAATGAAAGGAATATTAGGAACAAATGACATTTTTCAAGATCGTAAGAAGTAATGAAATTTTGACATATCATGCAAAAATGGTGTCTGGTAAACATATGGGATTAGCTGGAGTTAACTAAGATAAAGTATTTCCACATCTCTCAGATTTAAGGCAATTGGCAGAAGTTCCAGAATCAGTAAGTTGTTACGATCTGAAATACACTTTCTGAAAGGTTGGTGAAACAGATTCAATAATAACTTGGACAGACACTTGAAAGGTAAAAGGTTGCAGGGATGTAAAGAAGAGGTCAAGGGAAGAGACCAATTGAATAGTTCTTTTCGAGTAACTGAACCAAGCCCCTTCTGTCCATGTCTTTTTATGATTCTGTAAAATATAGAATATTTCACAAAAATAACCTATAAACTTAGCACAGAACATCATTATTTGATAAGTAACTAAATAACAGCTCTGCAGCTAATAGAAGAGTCAAATAAGGAAAGATGGGAGCAATTTTTAAAAAATATTAATGATGACAAAGAAAATAAAATTATTAGTAATGGATAATATCCAGTTCAATGTGATTGTGATTAGTGAAATATCTAAACAAATGAAAGGTTCAGCAGTACATTACATTGATACCTCAATAGATCAAAGCCATAGGAGAGAGATCAATATTTGATAAAGATGATGGACTCACAGAAAAGTTAAAGGTACAAAGGACCTGCTTCTTAATAATATGAACATCAAATTACTGCATCAGACTCAATACCATGTACAGGGTATAGTATTTAACATCACTGGAAATGATTATTAATGTTCTGCTGAAGGTTACAGCCCTGAAATGTCATAAGGTGTTTTTTGAAATATTGACTCAGTTGCCTTTTATCTCCAATATCTTCTGCTGGCATTTTCTGAATGTGATATATCAATACGTTCTTCCCATAAAAACCATGAATAAAACTTTTAATGGTATGCATATTTATATTCACAAAATGTTTTAATAAGCTACAACCTATAACAAATGACATGACAGAGATGTATTCAGTATTTTATGATTTATCTGCTCCCCACATTTAACCCAATGAAAACAATAGCCTCGATCCTCCAAGAAATGGCAGCCATCATCAGAATGACATTGAGCTCATCTTTTTTTATATAGTAACAGGAGAAGGCCATTCAGTCCTTCAAGCCTGCTCTGCTATTCAATAGGATCGTGGTTGATCTGACATTCCTTACTTTCAATTACCTTCATTTTCCCTATAACCCTTGATTCCCCAACTAATCAAGAATCAAACTGAGCCTTAAATATAAAAAAAAGACCCTGCCGGTACATCTCTCTGTCGCAAAAAACTTAAAAGGCTCTCAAACCTCTAAGAGAAAAAATTATCCTTCATTTCAATCTTAAATTGCTGCTTCTTTATTCTGAGATTAGGCCCTCTTGTCCTAGACTCTCTTATGAGAGAAACATCCTCTTAGTATCTAGCCTATCAGACCCTTGAGGAATCTTACATATTTCAATGAGAACACATCTGACTCTTTTAAATTCTAGCGAGTAGAATCCCAACCTGTTTAGCCTTTGCTTAAAGGACATTCCCTCCATACCAGGGATCATCCTAGAGAACCTTCTCTGAACTACCTCTACTGAAATGATAGCTTTCCTCAAGTAAGGGGTCCAAAAGGGCTCACAGCACTCCACATACAGTCTCACCAGCACTTAGTACATTTGCAGCAAGACTTCTCCACTCCAAGATCTGCGCAACGGGGGAAAAAATACACCCGATGCCACCCTCACCATGATGGTCACCTTTGTGTGTGGCTGCATCAAGCTGTGCAGGATCCCTGGTATGCAAGCACCAAGTGTCACTACGTGCTGAGGTTCTACCTGTCCCCGGTGTTGCGAAGGGTGGGTCTGGCCTCGCTGCCGCGGAACGCTCTGAGTAGTTGGACCGTTCCATATCAGCTGTCCTTTGTGGAGAAGTTTATAAAGAAAAACACCTTTGACCACAAGTCCATCAGGAAGTGGTCGACCCGTAGTGTCCTTGAGACCCTTCGGGAAAAGGAGAGGGCAGATCCTATCGAGCGGTTCCCTGAGCAGACTGTCAAAGTCATTTGGCAGAATGCCTCATCACCAGAGCTTTCCAACAAGCACCAAGACATGGCTTGGCTGGTGGTGAGAAGGGCTCTGCCTGTGAGATCCTTTATGCACGCCCGGACTTTCTCCCACACCGCACGCTCGAAGCGGCTGCCGGGAGGACGAGACTGTCACACACCTCCTTCTGGAATGTGCCTACGCAGAAGAAGTCTGGAGAGGAATGCAGTTGTGTTTGTTGAGGTTTGTCCTGAGCAGCACCGTGACGCAAGACTCCATGCTCTACGGTCTGTTCCCCGGGATGCACACCGAGACGGACATCAACTGTGCCTGGAGGATCATCAACTCGGTGAAGGACACTCTCTGGGCGGTCCAAAACCTGTTGATCTTCCAGCTGAAGGAGTTGACCCCGACTGAGTGTTGCAGACTGGCACATTCCAAGGTCCAGGACTACGTGTTGAGGGACGCGCTGAAGCTTGGGGCAGCTGCTGCCAAGGCGCAGTGGGGAAAGAGCACCGTGTAACATCTGCCTGCCTAAGAAGAATAGGGGGCCCACCCAGTCATTTGGGCTCTGCTGATGCCTCAGCTAAATATATGGATATATGATTGATAAACGTACAGGCGAAAGTGAGGTCTGCAGATGCTGGAGATCAGAGCTGAAAATGTGTTGCTGGAAAAGCGCAGCAGGTCAGGCAGCATCCAAAGAACAGGAGAATCGACGTTTCGGGCATTCCTGAAGAAGGGCTTATGCCCGAAACGTCGATTCTCCTGTTCCTTGGATGCTGCCTGACCTGCTGCGCTTTTCCAGCAACACATTTTCAGCTCTGATAAACATACAGACCTGTATATACAAATGATAAATTTTGATCTCTTTATGCAAAGAAATGGAATGTTTACGTGTGTATGGCATGACCAACTGTATAGATCATCAAAATATTTATGAATAAAGTATATTTTTGAAATAAAACAAAAGACTTCTCCACTCTTATAGGGGTTGCCTTGAGGTTGGTATTGAGACCCTTGCTTTCCCTAATACATATATATGAATGATCTAGATGTTGGCATACAAGGAACAATTTCAAAGTTTGCAGATGGCACAAAACTTGGGATAATTGTGAACCGTGAGGAAGACAGTGTAGATTTTCAAAAGGACATTGACATGTTGGTGAAGTGGGCAGATAGGTGGGAGATGAACTTCATTGTAAAGAAGGGTGAGATAATGCACATTGATATATAAAATATAGAGATAGTCTAAAATAAAGGGTACTATTCCTAACTGTATTGGTAGTGTTCACTGGGTTGGGATAAAAACACAGGAGCAGGAGTAAGTCATTCAGCCTCTTAAACCTACTCTACTATTCTAGATCATTTACCTCCACACAACATTCCTGCGCTAACCCCATATCCTATGAGGTTGAACTTTGCCAATGCAAAAATAGCATCTCACTGTTAGGCCTCATTGAAAAGTATTGAATGGTGTATTGTGTTTATACTGATGTTATGGATGGAAACTAAATTCATGACAGAAGGTTAGGTCTTTTTTGTTTCCATGTAAATGTTATTTTGGTGGCATAAATCTTAATTTCTGTCAAAGAAACCTCTGGCACTGAAAATAACCATTTACAAGTGTGGAGCTTCATTCCTTTAGTTTTAATTATTGCTGAGATTATAAATAACTATTTTCTTTGTTTCTGTCACTTTTATCTCTTGCTGTTACTCCAACCTGTTTTACCATACCTGATTTAGCATTGAATTCTCTATTCAAACGTACACTTCCTGGTTCAGATTCTGCGCCGCTGATTAACAATTCTTTAAACTGATTGGATCAGGAGATGCATAATTGCTGTCCTGTTCACACAGATACCAGACATCTACAGATGCTGTTGTTTTCACGTCAATGTCCTGAACAAGAAGGACAGATTGCACCTGAATTGGAAGGGGACTAATATAGGGGCAGGGAGATTTACTAGAGCTACTCAGGAGGATTTAAACTGGTAAGGTGGCGGGGGTGGGTTCCAGGGAGATAGTGAGGGAAGAGATCAGTCTGAGACTGGTACAGTTGAGAAAAGAAGTGAGTCAGTTAGGGCAGGAAGGGACAAAGCAGAGAGCAAGGTAGAACTGATAAATTAAACTGCATTTATTTCAATACAAGAGGCCTAACAGGGAAGGCAGATGAACTCAAGGCATGGTTAGGAACATGGGACTGGGATATCAAAGCAATTACAGAAATGTGACTCAGGGATTGACACGACTAGCAGCTTAATGTTCCAGGATACAAATGCTACGGGAAGGACAGAAAGGGAGGCAAGAGAGGAGATGGGGTGGCATTTTTGATATAGGACACATTACAGCATTACATCCAGGGAAGTTATTTGGCTGGAACTGAGAAATAAGAAAGGGATGATCACCTTGTTAGCATTGTATTATAGACCCCCTAATAGTCAGCAGAAAATTGAGAAACAAATTTGTAAGTAGATCTCGGTTTTCTGTCAGAATAATGGGGTGGTTATCATAGGGGATTTTAACTTTTCAAATGTAGGCTGTGACTGCCATAGCGTTAAGGGTTTAGATGGAGAGGAATTTGTTAAGTGTGTACAAGAAGATTTTCTGATTCAGTATGTAGATGTACCTACTAGAGAAGGTGCAAAACTAGACCTACTCTTGGGAAATAAGGCAGGACAGGTGATTGAGGTGTCAGTGGGGGAGCACTTTGGGGCCACCGACCATTATTCAATTAGTTTTTAAATAGTGATGGAAAACAATAGACTGGATCTAAAAGTTGAAATTCAAAATTGGAGGAAGGCTAATTTTGACGGTATTAGGCAAGAACTTTCAAAAGCTGATTGGGAGCAGATGTTCGCAGCTAAGGGTAGAAAATGGGAAGCCTTCAGAAATGAGATAACGAGAGTCTGGAGACAGTATATTCCTGTTAGGGTGAAAGGCAGGTAGGTGTAGGAAATGCTGGATGACTAAAGAAATTGAGGATTTGGTTAAGTAAAAGAAGGAAACACATGTCAAGTATAGACAAGATAGATTAGATTCCCTATAGTGCCGAAACAGGCCCTTCGGCCGAACAAGTCCACATTGATCTGCTGAAGAGTAACCCACCCAGACCCTTACTAATGCACCTATCATCATGGGCAATTTAGCATGGCCAATTCACCTGACCTGCACATCTTTGAATTGTGCAAAGAAACTCACGCAGATATGGGGAGAATGTGCAAACTCCACGCAGACAGTCGCCCAAGACTGGACTTGAACTGGCGCTGTGAGGCAGCAGTGTTAACTACTGAGCCAGCGTGCTGCCCCAAGGATTGGGTGAATCCTTAGGAAGAGTATAAAGGCAGTAGGAGTATACTTAAGATGGAAATCGGGAGGGCAAGAAGGGGACATGAGATAGCTTTGACAAGTAGAGTTAAGGAGATTCCAAAGGGTTTTTACAAATACATTAAGGACAAAAGGGTAACTATGGAGTGAATAGGGCCCATCAAAGATCAGCAAGGTGGCCTTTGCGTGGAGCTACAGGAGATGGGGGAGATACTAAGTGAGTATTTTGCACCAGAGTTTATTATGTAAAATACATGGAAGATATAGAATGTAGGGAAATAGATGTGACATCTTGAAAAATGTCCATATTACAGAGGAGAAAGTGGTGGATGTCTTGAAACACATAAAAGTAAATAAATACCCAGGTCCTGCTCGAGTGTACCCTCGAACTCTGTGGGAAGCTAGGGAAGTGATTGCTGGACCTCTTGCTGAGATATCGATAGTCACAGGTGAGGTACTGGAAGACTGGACGTTGACTAACGTGGTGCCACTATTTAGGAAAGGTGGTAACGACAAGCCAGAGAACAATAGACCAGTGAGTCTGACATCAGTGGTGGGCAAGTTGTTGGAGGAAATCCTGAGGGACAAGATGTACATGTATTTGAAAGGCAAGGACTGATTAGGGATAGTCAACATGGCTTTGTGCGTGGGAAATCATGTCTCACCAACTTGATTGAGTTTTTTGGAGAAGTAACAAAGAGGATTGATGAGGGCAGCATGGTGGCCGTGATCTATATGGACTTTAGTAAGGCATTTGACAAGGTTCCCTGTGGGAGACTGGCTAGCAAGGTTAGATCTCATGGAATACACGGAGAACTCGCTAGTTTGATACAGAACTGGCTCAAAGGTAGAAGACAGATGGAGGGTTGTTTTTCAGACTGGAGGCCTGTGACCAGTGGAGTGCCACAAGGATCAGTGCTGGGTCCACTGTGCAACTCCTTTTGGGGGCCTGTACATTGTTATTTGTCATTTATCTAAATGATTTGGATGTGAGCATAAGAGGTATTGTTAATAAGTTTTCAGATGACACCAAAACTGGAGGTGTATTGGACAGAGAAGAGGTTACCTCAGATTACAATGGGATCTTGATCAGATGGGCCAATGGGCTGAGGTGTGGTCGATGGAGTTTAATTTAGATAAATGTGAAGTACTGCAAATCTTAGCAGGTGTTATACACTTGGTAAGGTCCTAGGGAGTGTTGCTGAACAAAGAGACATTGGAGTGCAGGTTCATAGCTCCGTGAAAATAGAGTCACAGGTAGATAAGATAGTGAAGAAGGCATTTGTTATGCTTTCCTTTATTGGTCAGAGTACTGAGTACAGGAGTTGGGAGGTCATGTCGTGGCTGTACAGGACATTGGTTAGGCCACTTTTGGAATATTGCATGCAATTTTGGTTTCCTTCCTATCAGAATGATATTGTGAAACTTGAAAGGGTTCAGAAAAGATTTACAAGGGTTGGAGGATTTGAGCTATAGGGAAAGATTGAATAGGCTGGGGTTGTTTTCCTGGAGCATTGGAGGCTGAGGGGTGACCTTATCGAGATTTATAAAATCATGAGGGGCTTGGATAGGATAAATAGACAAAGTCTTTTCCCTGGGGTGGGAGAGTCCAGAACTAGAGGACATAGGTTTAGGGTGAGAGGGCAAAGATCTAAAAGAGATGTATGAGGCAACGTTTTCACGCAGAGGGTTATACATATATGGAATGAACTGCCAGAGGAAGTGGTGGAGGCTAGTAAAATTGCAACAGTTAAAAGGCATCTGGACGGGTACATGAATAGGAAGGGTTTGGAGGGATATGGGCTGGGTGCTGGCAGGTGGGACTAGATTGGGTTGGGATATCTGGTCGGCATGAACGCATTGGAATGAAGGGTCTGTTTCCGTTGTTTCTGTGCTGTATATGTCTGTGACTCTACGACAAAAACAAGCCATGCAAAATACTATAGAAAGTGTTTGAGCATCGATGACTGTATCGGCGCCGCCTCGTGCTCCCACGAGGAGGTTGAACAGTTCATCCACTTCACCAACACCTTCCACCCCGACCTCAAATTCACCTGGACAGTCTCAGATTCCTCCCTCCCCTTCCTCGACCTTTCTATTTTTATCTCAGGCGACCGAATCAACACGGACATCTACTACAAACCGACCGACTCCCACAGCTACCTGGACTACACCTCCTCCCATCCTGCCCCCTGTAAAAACGCCATCCCATTCTCCCAATTCCTTCGACTCCGCCGCATCTGCTACCAGGAGGACCAGTTCCAAAAACGCACAACCCAGATGGCCTCCTTCTTCAAGGACCGCAATTCCCCCCCCCGATGTGGTCGACGATGCCCTCCACCGCATCTCTTCCATTTCCCGCTCCTCCGCCCTTGAGCCCCGCCCCTCCAACCGCCACCAGGACAGAACCCCAGTGGTCCTCACCTACCACCCCACCAATCTCCATGTACAGCGCATCATCCGCCGTCATTTCCGCTACCTCCAAACGGACCCCACCACCAAGGATATATTTCCCTCCCCTCCCCTATCAGCATTCCGTAAAGACCACTCCCTCCGTGACTCCCTCGTCAGACCAACACCCCCCACCAACCCAACCTCCACTCCTGGCACCTTCCCCTGCAACCGCAGGAGGTGCAAGACTTGCGCCCACACCTCCCCCCTCACCTCCCTCCAAGGCCCCAAAGGAAACTTCCATATCCGCCACAGATTCACCTGCACCTCCACACACATCATCTATTGCATCCTCTGCACCCGATGTGGCCTCCTCTATATTGGGGAGACAGGCCGGCTACTTGCGGAGCGTTTCAGCGAACACCTCTGGGACACCCGGACCAACCAACCCAACCACCTGTGGCTCAACATTTCAATTCCCCCTCCCACTCCACCAAGGATATGCAGGTCTTTGGACTCCTCCATCGTCAGACCACAACAAAACGACGGTTGGAGGAAGAACGCCTCATCTTCCGCCTAGGAACCCTCCAACCACAAGGGATGAACTCGGATTTCACCAGTTTCCTCATTTCCCCTCCACCCACCCTGTCTCAGTCAAATTCATCGAATTCAGCACCGCCTTCCTAACCTGCAATCTTCTTCCCGACCTCTCCACCCCCACCCCAGTCTGACCTATCACCCTCACCTTCACCTCTTTCCACCTATCACATTTCCGACGCCCCTCCCCCAAGTCCCTCCTCCCTACCTTTTATCTTAGCCTGCTGGACAAACTTTCCTCATTCCTGAAGAAGGGCTTATGCCCGAAACGTCGATTCTCCTGTTCCCTGGATGCTGTCTGACCTGCTGCACTTTTCCAGCAACACATTTCCAGCAGTGTTTGAGCAAAGGCAGGTATAAAGATCAGATTGAGCTATTTGTTCCTTGCTCAAAGAAACACTGACTCTGAGTCTATTAATTCATTTATTTCCCTGGAGCCAATCCAGAATCGTGAATGACAATCTGAAAACTTCTCTTCCATTTTTTTCCCAATGGCATGATGCTTTCTTTCAAATATCCCAGTCTAATTTTTGAATTTGCCATAAGGAATTTGCCAATCTATGTTTTATCCATCATGCTCTAGACATTACAACACGTGATACATGGCATTGAAAGGAAATACCATCTTTTTAACTTATGTTAATTGACTCAGAACATTAAAAGGTCCAAATCAAAACATATTTTCTGCATATGTACGTAAAATTCAGCTATCATTTCATTGTACAATTGTTCAAGATCTCTTTCAATGTTATTTTGTTCCTTGTTGCCTGATAAATTGCCCATTGGACCATTTTATTTTATGGGAAGTATTCTCCTCCAAATTTTACTAACTGAAGGGAAGCCAGAACAGGGGTTTTGAAAAAATATTGTCAATCCCTCTATTCCATGCTCGTCAGAGTAGAAATAGTATGAGATATTAGTTGAATATGTGGCTGTAAAGATGATGCAAGAAGTAGGGTTTCAAATTCCTGCAACACTGGGACTGATACTGGGGGAGGTGGGATTAGAACAAACTGGACAGACTACACCAGGGCAGCAGTGGGTCTGATGCCAGTAGTTACTACTGTGGTTGGGGAGGGTTTAAACTATGATGGCTAAGATGGGAGTAGGAACTCAAGCAGGGTGACAAAGGAAAGAGAAACAAGGATAATAAAAAAAGATAGAAGAGTAAAATGCAAATGTGTTAGGCAGGGTAATCAATACCGAGAGGCAAATAGGGCCACAATACAAGGAAAAGATAGGATGATAAAAATGGCAAAAAAAAAGCAAGCCTAAAGGCCTTGTATCTTAATGCATGAAGCATTCAGAATAGGGTAAATGAACTAATAGCGTAAATGGAACTAAATCAAATTAACGTCTAGCCATTATGGAGGCATGGTTACAAGGAATCAGAACTGGGGACTTAATGTTCAAGGATATTTGACCTTTCTGAAAGACTGGAGAAAAGGAAAAGGTGGTAGGGTAGCACAGTTAACAAGAGATGAAATGAGCACAATTATGAAAGATGATCTAGGCTTAGATGATGTAGAGTCCATTTGGTTAGAGACAAATAACTGCAAGAGAGAGAAGATACTAACAATGTACAGGCCCCCAAAAGGAGTTGCACTGTAAGAAAGGTATAAATCAACAAATAATAGGAGCATTGAAAAGGAATAGAGCAATAATTATGAGTGAATTTAATCTCAATGTTGATTGGGTCAATCGAGTTGGAAAGGGTAGCTATGACAACAAATTCATACAGTGCGCTAGGGATAGTTTCCGAGAGCAAAATGTCACAGTCAACCAGAGAACAGATTATCCAGGATAAATGATCTCAGATTAATAGATCCCCCGAGGAGTAGTTATCATAACATGATAGAATTTAATATGTGTGAGTGAGAAACCTGGGTCAGAGACAACTGTGTTTAATTAAATAAAGGGAATTACAATGAAATGAGGATATTGTTAGATAAAATGCTCTGCATTGATAGATTACCAGAAGCAAGAAGTGGCAGATATTAATCTACAGCTTTTGGCAAAAATATATCCTCGTAAGGAGGAATGATTCTAAGGGAGGAATAAATCGACCATGGCTGACCAAGAAAGTCAAGGAGAGTGTCAAATTGAAAGAAAAAGCATACATGGAGGCCAAAGTCAGTGATAACCCCAGAGACTGTGATAAAGTCAGAAACCATCAAAGGAGAGTTGAAAAGATAACAAAGGCAGGAAAAATAAACTATGCAGGCAAACTAGCAAGGAATTTAAAGGAAAAAGTAAAATATGAGCTTTTTAAAATTTATACAGAGGAAGAAAGAAGTCAAAGTGAAAATAGGTCCTGTAACAAATGAATCAGGAGAACTAGTTACGGGGAACAAGGAAATGGCAGAGGAGTTAAACAGACCTCATGTAAAAGTCGACCCCTTATTTTGGCCAAAAAATCTTGAATTTTTCATATAGCTTGTGTATAAGTCGACCTAACTCTCTTCCTAACCATATATACAACCTTAAAGGGCATGATTTGCACATTTTTGATTCAAATGCAATATCTGCATCATCACACAATTACGCATACCGGTATATATTTGCGTAATGTGATTTCAAATCATTAAATTGAATGTTGATAATTACATACTATATATATAGTATATATTTATTTATGTAATATTTACATTAATATATTTGACCTGTGCATGCAAATATCTACATAATGGCAGCCCTCGACCTTGTCTTCCTGCTGTTGCCTCAGTTTCTTAGAAGTACGTGTCACGCACAGTTGTGCTCTGAACTTATTGTAAAACTCCCCCAGATATTTCTGACAAAATGGCATCATGAAGAAACAAGTATACAGCACAGTTTAAACTAAAAGTTATTTAAGTTGCAGGGAAGAACAACAAGAGTGTAGCTGCAAGGGAGTTCTGTGTTTCTGATAAACTTGCTCGAGATTGGATAAAAGCACACAGTTAAAGGCCATGCCAACAGAGGTATGCCAACTGAGGAAAGCTGAACAAGTGGCCATGACTAGAGGAAAAGATTGCTGACTGGGTAGTTCAGTATCATCAGAACGTAAGCATAATGACTTGACAATGTATAAAAATATGCGCCAAAACCAAAGCAAAAAAATTCAAAGCCAGTGTGGATGGTGCAGTAGGTTTATGAAAAGTTATGATTTAATGCTTAGACATAAACCAAGACTGCCCAACATCTACCATCAGAACTTAATGACAAGTAAATTGGGTTCCATCGCTTTGTAATCAGAAGTCAGGAGAAAAATGGGTACAGTCTCTTGTGCATTGGCAATATGGACAAAACCCCAATGAACTTTGATGTGCTAGGGAACAGAACTGTGGACAAGATTGAAGCAAAAACAGTACCTCACCTTTTACTCCTCAGCCCATTGGCCCGTCTGATCAAGATCCCGTTGTATTCTGAGGTAACCTTCTTTGCTGTCCACTACACCTCCAATTTTGATGTCATCTCCAAACTTACTATCTATACCTCCTATGTTCACATCCAAGTCATTTATATAAATGATGGTAAGCAGTGGACTCAGCACCAATCCTTGTGGCACACCACTGGTCACAGGTCTTCAATCTGACAGGCAACCCTCTACCACCATCCTCTGTCTTCTACCTTCAAGCCAGTTCTGTTTCCAAATGCCTAGTTCTCCTTGTATTCCATGAGATCTAATGTTGCTAACCATTCTACCATGAGGAACCTTGTTGAATGCTTTACTGATGTTCATATAGATCACATCCAACGCTCTTCCCGCATCAATCCTTTTTGTCACTTCTCCAAAAAAACTCAGTCAAGTTCATGAGACATGATTTCACATGCACAAAACCATGTTGACTGTCCATAATCAGTCCTTGCCTTTCCAAATATATATAAATCCTGTTCCCCAGGATTCCCTCCAACAACTTACCCATCACTGATGTCAGGTTCACTGGTCTATAGTTCTCTGGCTTTTCCTTATCACCTTTCTTAAATGGTGGGTACCATGTTAGCCAACCTCCAGTCTTCCAGCACCTCACCTGTGACTATTGATGATACAAATATCTCAGCAAGGGGCCTAGCAATCACTTCCCTAGCTTCCCACAGAGTTCGAGGGTACACCTGATCAAGTCCTGGGGATTTATTCATTATTATGCATTTTAAGACATCCAGGACCCCCTCCTCTGTATTATGAACATTTTTCAGGACCCACCCAAACCCATTTCCCTCTGACTAATGTACCTAATACTATGGGCAATTTAGCATGGCCAATTCACCTGACCTGCACATCTTTGGATTGAGGGAGGAAACCAGAACACCTGGAGGAAACCCACGCAGACACAGGGAGAACATGCAAACTCCACACAGACAGTTGCCCGAGGCTAGAATTGAACCCAGGTCCCTGGTGCTGTGAGGCAGCAGTGCTAACCACTGAGCCACTGTGCTGCCCCAAAGTGCTCAGTGGCCCCAAAGTGCTCCCCCACTGATGCCTCAGTCACCTGCCCTGACTTGTTTCCCAAGAGTAGATCATGTTTTGCACCTTCTCTGGTTGGTACATCCACATACTGAATCAGAAAATTTTCTTGTACACGTTTAACAAATTCCTCTCCATCTAAACCCTTAACAATATGGCAGTCCCAGTCTATGTCTGGAAAGTTAAGATCCCCTACCATTACCAGCTTATTATACTTACAGAAAACTGAGATGCCCTGAAAAATTTGTTTCTCAATTTCCCGCTGACTATCGGGGGGGTCTATAATACAATGCCAATAAGGTGATCATCCCTTTCTTACTTTTCAGTTCCACTCAAATTACTTCCCTGGATGTATTCCCAGAAATATCCTCCCTTGGTACAGCTGTATTCCTATCCCTTATCAAAAACGCCACTCTCTCTCCTTTTTTTGTCTCGCTTTCTCTCCTTCCTGTAGCATTTGTATCCTGGAACATTAAGCTGCCAGTTGTGTCCATCTCTGAACCATGTCTCTGTAATTGCTACGATGTCTTAGTCCCATGTTCCTAACCGTAACCTGAGTTCATCTGTCTTCCCTGTTAGGCATCTTGCATTGAAATAAATGCAGTTTTATTTATTAGTCCTACCTTGTCCCTGCCTGCCCTGACTGTTTAACTCGCTCTTCTTCCCACCTGTACCAGTCTCAGATTGATCTTTCTCCTCACTATTTCCCTGAATCCCAGCAGCTCTAGCAAATCTCCCTGCCAAAATATTAATCACTTTCAATTCAGATGCAATCCATCCTTCCTGTACAGGTCACTTCTACCCTAGAAGAGATTCCAATGATCCAAAAATGTTAACCCATCTCCCTTGCACCAGCTCCTCAGCCATGCATTCATCTGCTCTATCCTCCTATTTCTACCAACATTAGCTTGTAGCGCCGGAAGTAATCCACATATTACTACATCAAGGATCTTCTTTTTAAATTCCTGCCGAACATTCTGTATTCTCACTTCACCATCTCAGGTTTTTCCCTTCTTATGTCGTTAGTTCCAATGTGTACAACAGCCTCCTGCTGGTCCCTCTCCCCTTTGAGAACATTCTGCACCCTCTCTGAGATATCCTTGATCCTGGCATGAGGTAGGCAATACACTATTCTGATTATTTGCTGCCGGGTGCAGAAATGTCTGTCTGTGCCTGTGATGAGAGAGTCACCTATCATAATTGATCACTTGGAACCTGATCTACCTCTTATCATATTACAGCCATTCTTGGTACCAAAAACTTGGCTGTATATGCTACATTCCCTGGAGTGTCCATCGCCCTCTACATTTTCCAAAACAGCATACTTGTTTGAGATGGGGATAGCCACAGAGGACTCCTGCACTACCTGCCCCCCCCCCCTCCACTTTTCCTGAAGTTAACCCATCTACCTGACTCTATCTGTGGCTTTTCTCCCTTCCTGTAACTACCATTAACCACATCCCCTAGCTCCTGTAAGTTCCTTATATCCTCTAACTGCCGCTCTAACCAATCCTTACATTTGATAGGATTTGCAACCAAAGACACTTCCTGCAGACATAATCATCAGTAACATGGGAACTATCCTTAAACTCCCACATCTGGCAGGAAGAGCATATCACTCTATTAAAGGACATCTTTGCTCCTTCACAATCTACAGACCTCGAAAATAGCTCCATCTTATTGCTCTAAAAACATACTCCTTCAGGCTAACTTAATATTTATGATTCATATTTATAAAATTTAATCAAGAAACAGATCTCAGTAAAATATATAATCAAGAAAGAACTCACTCTACTCACAACTGTAGATTTACAGCAAGATTACACTTAAAAACTATTCACTTATCTGTTCCTGTGCAGTGAGCTCTCCCACACAGGTTCCTCCAAAGTGAGTCAAGATTAGAGTAGTGCTGGAAAAGCTTTTTTTCCAGGACTACTCTAATCTTGACTGTAATCTCTAGTATATACAGAACCCACTTTTGTCATCCTCCAAAGTGAATTTGGTTCTCAATTCTATTGAATTTAGCTGTTTTTTAAATTTTTCCAAGATTCACTCCAATGTCGAGAGATACTTGAACTCAAACAGCCACGGCAGTAACTATGCTGATTTACTGGTTTGTCAGACAGCAGCATAGGTTTCTTTCTCTGACCATGTGGTCACTGCCTTTGTCTGTCTTCCTTCTTCTTAGAGTGCTGTTATTTTGATCTTTATCTCCCCCAAAGTTCCAAAATAATGTAACAGTATGTAAAACAGCAATTGCTGCTTCTGGAATTCAAAGAAATTACTTCCAACACCTAAAGGATCAGCTCTTACAGCTACAATGTTTTCCTGTCCTCCATCTTAATAATCCAGAAATCCATCATGGGCAAGAAACAGCAAGTGGGACAAGGGTTAGACATAAATTATTGCAGATGCTGGAATCTGAACTGAAAATAAAATAATGCTGAAAATCACAGCAGGTCAGGCAGCACCTGAGGACAGACAGCAAGCTAACATTTTGAGTGTAGATGACTCTTCATCAGAATAGAAGTGAAGTGTGGAGGGGACAGCATTTATGCAATAGTTAAGAGGAGGTAGAGTGCTGGGGGAGAAAGGCTGCTAATAGTGCAGAGTAAGTGATCAGAATGTGAGAATGGCAGAACAATGGTATGTCTAGCTACCTGACTGGGAAGAACAGACAGTCCCAATGGATTAGAACATAGAACATTACAGCACAGTACAGGCCCTTTGGCCCTCGATGTTGCACCACCCTGTAAAACCAATCTGAAGCCCATCTAACTGATGCTATTCCATTCTCATCCATATCCCTATCCAATTACCATTTAAATGCCCGTAACGTTGGCAAGTCTACAACTGTTGCAGGCAGTGCGTTTCAAGCCCCTACTACTCTTCAAGTAAAGAAACTACCTCTGACATCTGTCCGATATCTATCACCCCTCAATTTAAAGCTATGCCCCCTCGTGCTAGCCATCACCATCCTGGGAAAAAGGCTCTCACTGTCTACCCGATCTAACTGCCTGATTATCTTATATGTCTCAATTATGTCACTGTTCAACCTTCTTCTCTTGAACAAAAACAGCTTGAAGTCCCTCAACCTTTCCTCGTAAGACCTTCCCTCCATACCAGGCAACATCCTAGTAAACCTCCTCTGAACCCTTTCTAAAGCTTCCACATCCTTCCTGTAATACGGTGACCAGAACTGCATGCAATACTACAAGTGCGGCCACACCAGAGTTTTGTACAGTTGCAGCATGACCTCATGATTCCGAAACTCGATTCCTCTACCAATAAAAGCTAACACACCGTATGCATTCTTAACAACCCTATCAACCTGGGTGGCAACTTTCAGGGATACCAGGACACCGAGACCTCTTTGCTCATCTTCTCTACCAAGAATCTTACCATTTGCCCAGTACTCTGCATTCCTGTTACTCCTTCCAAAGTGAATCATCTCACACTTTTCTGCCTTAAACTCCATTTGCCACCTCTCAGCCCAACTCTGCAGCTTATCTATGTCTCTTTGCAACCTACAACATCCTTCGGCACTACCCACAACTGTACTGACCTTAATGTCATCTGCAAATTTACTAACCTATCCTTCTATGCCCTCATCCAGGTCGTTGATAAAAATGACAAACAGCAGTGGCCCTAAAACAGATCCTTGCTGTACACCACTAGTAACTGAACTCCAGGATGGACATTTCCAACCAACCAGCACCCTCTGTCTTCTTTCAGCTAGCTAATTTCTGATCCAAACCACTAAATCTCCCTCAATCCCATGCTTCTGTATTTTGTACAGCAGCTTACCATGGGGAACATTATCAAACGCCTTACTGAAAACCATATAGAGTCAGAGAGATGTACAGCACGGAATCAGACCTTTCGGTCCAACTTGTCTATGCCGACCAGATATCCCAACCTAATCTAGTCCCATTTTCCAGCACTTGGCCTATATCCTGCTAAACCCATCTATCCATATACCCATCCAGATGTCTTTTAAATGTTGCAATTGTACGAGCCTCCACCACTTTCTCTGGCAGCTCATTCCATACTTGTATCACACTCTGTGTGAAAAAGTTGCCCCTTAGGTCCCTTTTATACCTTACCCTTCCTACCCTAAACCTATGCCCTCTAGGTCCCCCACCCCAGGGAAAAGACTTTGTCTATTTATCATTTTCATGCCCCTCATGATTTTATAAACCTCTATGAGGTCACACTCCAGCCTTCGACGCATCAACGGCTTTACCCTTATCCACCTGTTTAGTCACCTTCTCAAAGAACTCAATAAGATTTGTGAGGCACAACCTACCCTTCACAAAACCATGTTGACTATCCCTAATCAACTTATTACTACTGAGATGATTATAAATCTCTCTTATATCCTTTTCCAACATCTACCCACAACCAAAGTAAGGTTCACTGGTCTATAATTACCAGGGTTGTCTCTACTCCTCTTCTTGAACAAAGGACCAACATTTGCTATCCTCCAGTCTTCTGGTACTATTCCTGTTGTTAGAAATGGGGTAAAGTGTTGTTTTTGCAGATATAGAAAAAGCATACAGAAAAGAGGTACAGCAAGAGAACTATTAACCCTGCGCGTATTTAGGGATTTTTCAGTGTATAATTGTGGGTAATTAAATACTAACTTTGGTGTATAATTACTATAACAAAAAGTTCTTTTTGTAAAATTATGTTTTCAGCAAAAAGCTCAGATAACCGAAATGCTTGAGCTATACAAAATGATACAAGATAATGAAATGTCCGAGGATGGAATGTACCAGCAGAATTGATACAAAATGTTAAACCAGATCTAGATGTACTGTCGACAAAATAAATGTATGTATCAGCACTTACAGAAAGGAAGGTTGCCAACCTGGGGAAGGGGGAAGTAATAAGGGTGGAGCACAGCTGGGCAGTGGTCTGGCACAGTAAGAGCGATTGGGTAATTAGGAGTCTGGAGAGATGACCTCACTCAGCTCAAAGGGTATAACTGTACACTAACCTAATTTGTTCATTTGCTTATGCAATTGAAGCCCTTACTTGCAAGTTCGTAATAAATTGTCTTGTTTCTAGTTTTGGTGGTCTCGTCTAAATTTTATTGAATTTTGTTTCTAACACTGTTGACAAAGATCAAAGCCAAAGGCTCAGCAATCTCCTCCCTGGCTTCCCTGAGAATTCTAGGATAAATCCCATCCACCCCAGGGGATTTATCTATTTTCACACTTTGCAGAATTTCTAACACCTCCTCCTTGTAAAGCTCAATCTCATCCAGTCTGGTAGCCTGTTTCTCAGCGTTCTCCTCAACAACATTGTCTTTTTCCGGGAAAGTTGGGGTATTGCTTGTGCACAGACAGGAGGTGTTCTGCAAAGTGTTCAGCCACTCTGTGTTTGGTTTCTCCTATGTAGAGTAGACCACACTGGGTGCAGTGAATATAATAGACCAGAATGGAGGAGATGCAAGTGACATGCTGTTTCACCTGGAAAGATTGTTTAGGCCCTTGGATGGTGATCAGGGAAGTGGGGAAGAGGCAGGAATTGCACCTTCAGCAGTTAAATGGGGACAGGTAGAATCTCAGTATGTCTCAATGGTTGTTATTAGGATCATTGTTTCATTTGTTTTATATATGAATAACTTGGACTTGTCAATTAAAAAATACAATTTCGAAACTGCAGACAATGCAAAACCCGATAGAGTAAATAATAATCAAGATCACAGCCAATTTCTAGAGGGCAAAGACGTGTGAAATTCATGCAGAAAAGTGTGTGAAGTGATGCATATTGGAAGAAACAACAATGGAGCAGCAGCGCAATCTAATTGGTGACAGAAGCAAAACACAACCAATGCTAGAAATCTGAACGTATAAAACTTTTATTTAGAAATATCATGCAGTTAAATATACAGTCGGCAACAAATAATAAAAAGCATTGAAAAAGCAAATGTATTAAACATTCATAATTACTCACATCAGAAAAGAAAACTCTTGGAATAAGAAACAGCGATAGAAAATGCAACACTTAACAAATTGGAAGACACAGCTGGGAAGGTTTGTTCCCATCCTCTGTTGAAAATAACATTTCTGGACAGCAATACGACAGTGAACTATTAAAGAATGAAGTGCAGCATTTTAAAATTGTCATCAAATCAGCTTTAAAAAGGATGTGACTGCAAATTGAGTCCTCCTTGAACTGGGGACTTTCCGAAATGAACTGAGACCTAGCTGAAAGGGGACTTTCTGGAAATGAACTGAGAGCGAGCTGCTTTGAAACCAGACCTTTTCGTACTGATGTTACCTGGGACTCATTTCATAATCAATTTTTCAATGTATAATTTCAGTTACATCACACTGCAAATTTTTGCTATAAATTCTGTGTCACGATCAAGCCCTCCACTATCACCTGATGAAGGAGCGTCGCTCCGAAAGCTAGTGTGCTTCCAAATAAACCTGCTGGACTATAATCTGGTGTGTGATTTTTAACTTTGTACACCCCAGTCCAACACCGGCATCTCCAAATCATTCCCAGCTCTTGGCTGTGATTGCCATTTGCGGCCAGTAGGGGAGCAGCTGGAGCACGTGATTGGCGGAGGCTCGGCAAGGCGATTGTGACGGAGCCGGTGCCACGCCCCCTGGCGGCAGCAGCAGCGGTAGCCGCGCGGGGCCGAGGCAGAATTCGAGCTCGAGCCGTTACCGCGGGCGGTGATCGCGAGGCAGCTGGAGCCCCCGCACCGACTGCAGCGTCACTTCACACCGTCAGGTCAGTAACCGGCGGCAGGCCGCATCACCATCGGCCCTTTCCGTCTCCATGTAAGGCAGTCCCGGCGTTGCTAGGCCACGTCTGAAACAGTGGAGGTGGGTTTAATTTGGGGCCGTTACTCCCCGCCTCCACCACCGACCGAACCGTCACACCTCCCGCTTTCTACGCCCACTCACACACCGTTTCACCCCGTCAGTCCTCAGCTACCTCCCCGCACCTCCTAACCCCATCTGCCCCTCCCCCCGACAGCGTAATCTTTGTAGGATCACTATCTATGATCGTGTTCCCTCCCGGATTACTGCCTGGGATCTTGTTCTCCCTGGAATCATTCTCTGGGATCATGTTCTCTCCAGGATTGCGTTATTTCTAGGACCACTCTCTGGGATCATGTTCTCCCTGGGATCTGTCTCTGGGATTGTGTTCCCTCTGAGATTGTGTACTATCCAGGACCACTCTCTGGGATCATGTTCTCCCTGGGATCTGTCTCGGGGATTGTGTTCCCTCTGAGATTGTGTACTATCCAGGATCACTGTCTGGGATCATGTTCTCTCTGGGATGACACTTTTGGATCTTGTTGTTTCTGAGATTGTGTTCTGTCCAGGATCACTTTCTGGAATTGTGTTCTCTCTGCGATCATGTTCTCTTCGGATCACCTCTCTGAGATCGTGTTCTTCTAGAATCACCTGTCTGGGATCCTGTTCTTTTCAGGATTATGTCGTATTCCCTACCTAATTCAGAAATTATCAGTTTCTGAAATTTTAAAGCAGTGGAAAAGAGAACTATAAAAAGTTAAGAAAGAGCATAACTGAAGGTGAATGGGACGAAGTGCATGATAAAAAAGACTGGAACCTTCCCCACATGCCAGCTAAATAAGTGCTTCAGAGGACACATGCACAGCAACACACAATCTTCAATCACACAAGTAGACTGAATTTGAAATTGTTTGAATGTATATTGCTCACTGTTTAAGGGCGCCATGTAAGGAATAAGTGCATTCTAATTTTTTCATATTGAATTAAGAAAATCGGAATGACTTATTATGATATTAACTGAGAAATACCTGGGATATGTGAAAGGTATGGCCAATACAACAAAATAGCACAAGTAAGAGAATAAAGGGGAGTAACTTTGAGACAAAATAATTAAGTAAGTTCGTGAGTAAGACACAGTAAGTTTAGGTTTAAATCGAGGCCGCTTAGGTCAGTGGAGTGAAATGTGTCACCCTAGAAGTCTGTTACTGTCCGCACTACTGTCTTGGATGACCACGTGCAAGAAATGCTCCTAGCTGCAGAAATTTGAGCTTTAAGATTCAGAGTTTGAGCAATGGCTGGACAACGGTACCTTCTCAAGGCTGATGGCTACATGCTTTCCTTTATTGGTCAGAGTATTGAGTACAGGAGTTGGGAGGTCATGTTGCGGCTGTACAGGATATTGTTTAGGCCACTGTTGGAATATTACGTGCAATTCTGGTCTCCTTCCTATCGGAAAGATATTGTGAAACTTGAAAGGGGTCAGAAAAGATTTACAAGATGTTGCCAGGTTTGGAGGATTTGAGCTATAGGGAGAGGTTGAATCGGCTGGGGCTGTTTTTCCTAGAGCATCGGAGGCTGAGGAGTGACCTTATAGAGCTTTATAAAATCATGAGGGGCATGGATAGGATAAATAGACAAAGTCTTTTCCCTGGGGTTGGGGAGTCAGAACTAGAGGGCATAGGTTTAAGGTGAGAGGGGAAAGATTTAAAAGAGACCTAAGGGGCAACCTTTTCACACAGAAGGTGGTACATATATGGAATGGGCTGCCAGAGGAAGTGGTGGAGGCTGGTACAGTTGTATCATTTAAAAGGCATCTGGATGGGTATATGAATAGGAAGGGTTTGGTGGGATATGGATTGGGAGCTAGCAGGTGGGACTAGATTGGTTTGGGACATCTGGTCGACATCTGGTCGGCATGGACGAGTTGGACCAAAGGGTCTGTTTCCGTGCTGTACAACTCTATGACTCTATGTTTAACACATTTAGAGAGATTGGCATACAACAGCTTACATGAATGAATGAAGGGAGTGGGTGACCACCACACAGTCCAAGAGAAGAAAGCAGGTAGTGGAGATAGACTACTGTTCCCAAATTATTTTCCTATTTTGGAAGCTGTTGAGAGTGCTGATCCTCCAGGGATTGCAGTGAAAAAGAACCTTCTGGCACTGTTTTTTTAACTGTACATGAGGGGAAGAAGAAGAAAGGAGTGATAGAGGAAATTCATTACTTGTAATAGATGCATTTCTATGGCCTGTCAATGTGTTGACAGGATGGTAAGTTGCCTCCTAGTAAAGTACCAGGATCAAATATGTCATACAGCAGCCACAGCGTATTCTCCTGAGAGAGGGTGAACAGCCAGATGTTGTGGTCCACGGTACCAATAACTTGGGTAGGAAGGGGAATTTGGTCCTGCAGACAGAATTTATGGAGCTAGGCCCTCAATTGCAGTAATTTCTGGAATTCTTAGAGTGGCACATGCATGTGAGTACAGAACTAGGAGGTTAATGCAGATTAATGGATGGTTCAAAAAATGGTGCAGGAAGATGGCTTTAGGTTCCTGGGAGACAGGGTCTTGATCTGGAGGACACAACTGAACTGTAACAAGCTGAATTGGTTGCACCTAAACAGAGCTGAGACTGAGTTCCTTGCGGGAGTTTTGCTGGTGCTTTTGGAAAGTTTTAAACTAACTTGGCAGGGCTGTGGGTATGAAGAGAGAATAGCAGAGGAGAATACCAGGGTTTGCAAAATACTAGTGGCGCTAGAATAGAGCAAACCAAGTCAGTAGGTGAACTTGGAGTAAAGACAAATAAAATGAAGTCCAAAACACAATTAACATGAATGTATTAAAGTACCTGGGATAGAGTGAATTTGCCTGGGGTGGTACAATGCCAGTTGCCATATGGAAATATGATGTGGTGATATCTGAAACCTGGCTCAAGGAAGCATAAGATAGAAAAGGAGAGAAAGGAGGGGTGGCGGTATTTGAAAAGGAGGATACTGCAATGCTGGAGAAAGAGAACATCTCAGAGGTTCTGTTAAGTATTTAACTGCCCTTATCCAAGCATTCAGATTTCTCCATAGCGTGATGCAGAAGGACAGACTGGATTTTGTTTTCAGGTTGGACTTTACTGAACAAGGTTTTGGATAACTGGCTCATTTCCACTCGACTTGGAGGGAATGGAGTGGTCACTAAGGACTGTGGATTTAAGAACTTTACTGGTGAACTTTTTCCACATGGGAGGATCCTGCAGATTGTGTTTACTGCATGGACCAGGAATTTTTGTTGTTATAATCATTGCATGTTGTGTGTCAATAACTTGCTTAAATACTGGCCATGAGAGTCTTATGAAAGTTGGTAGTGTCCTCTAGGTGGTTACCATGGAATGATAAAAGGGTATAATGTAATGTTTAAAGATTAAATTGTATTATCTCTCTGGACATTAGCGTAATGTTAATGGGTTAAACTGTACTATCTCCAAGAAGCTGAACATTCTGGAAGTGGGCGGGGGCGACATTCTGTCTTACAGGTAGCTTGCAAGAATTTAGATGACTGCCCATTGTAATCCATACTTCATTTGGGCAGCCATTTACTGCTATTATCAAATTAATCTCTCATTCAGTCCTTTCCATTTAGAAATGCTTTCATGCTATTCTCCAGACAATCAAATTTGTTTACATGATCATGCCTCGATACTGATGTTTATCACAACTACATTGTCTGAGGAAATAGTGGAGCCAGAATTCATTTGCAGGGCCACCCCAAAGTTAGGACATATCACACCTACATTATCTTGGGGAAATTACTGAGTCAGCAAATCATTTGCATAACAATTCCCAGGATTAGGACGTTTACGTTTACGTTTACATTGTCTCCGAGGATGAGACAATCCTGTGTGGACCAGCTGGCGGGAGTATTCACTAACATCTTTAATCTCTTCTTGCTACAATCTGAAGTCTGCACCCGCTTCAAGAAGAGCACCACCGTCCTGGTGCCAAAGAAAACACATGCACCATGCCTCAATGCCTACTGCCCAGTGGCTTTGACCTCCATAATTATGAAGTGCTTTGAGAGGTTAGTCATGACTCATATCAACTCTAGTTCCCAGTCTGCCTTCACCTCTTGCAATTTGCCTACCTGTGTAACAGGTCCATGGCAGACACCACTTCTACTCAATGACTACAGCTGTGCCTTCAACATTATAATCTCCTACCTCTGAGACCTAGGTCTCTGCTCGGCCCTTTGCACCACCCTCTGCAACTGGATCCTTGAATTCCTGACCCACAGATCGCAATCATTGAGGATAGGTGACAGCACCTTTTCAACAATTCTCAACACCGGTGGCCAGCAGGGCTGTGTACTCAGCCCCTTACTGCACTCTCTGTACACTCGTGACTAGTAGCCAAATTTCATCTGAACTCCATCTACAAGTTTAATGACAGCACCCTTGTTGTGAGTCAAATATCAAAACAATGACGAGGCAGAATGCAGGAAAGAGATGGAGTGCTTGGTTGCTTTGTATAAAGATAGCAATCTCTCCCTCAATGTCAGCAAAACTAAAGAACTGATCATCGATTTCAGGAAGCAAGGAGCAGGGCAAGCCCCTATCTACATCAATGGAGCTGAGGTGGAGATGGTCAAGAGCTTCAAGTTCCTCGGAGTGACGATCACTAACAGTCTGTCCATGACCACCTATGTTGATGTGACGGCTAAGAAGGCACAATAACGCCTCCTTCCTCAGGAGGCTAAGGAAATTTGGCATGGACATAAAGACTCTCATCAACTTCTACAGATGCACCACAGAAAGCATTCTATCTGGAAGCATCAAGGCTTGGTGCGGCAATTGCTCTGCCCAGGACTGTTGGAAACTACAGAAAGTTGTGAACACAGTGCAATCCATCACACAAGGCAACTTTCCATTCATTGACTCCATTTATATTCTTGCTATCTTGGAAGGAAACCAATATAATCAAAGACACCTCCCACCCCAGTTATAATCTCTTCCAACCTCTTCTATTAGGCAGAAGGTATAAAAGCTTAAACGCACGTACCAACAGGCTCAAGAGCAGCATCTTCTCCATTGTTATTAGATCTCTGAATGGACTTCTCAAATTTCAAATCTAATGTTGATCTTGTTTTTGTGCTCCTTTTTTGCACCTGTAACGTTGTTTTCCTGATTCTTAAATCACCCTATGATCTTTGTATGATATGATCTGTACTGCATGCAAAACAAAACTTTCACTATACCTAGGTATATGTGACAATAAATCAAATCAAATAATCCCAGCAATTACATACTGGTGGTGGGGAAACTTGTAGAAACTTGGAGATAGTGCTGGATGCTGATGCTGGAAAGCCAGATTCAATAAAGTGTGGAGTTGGAAAAAGCACAGCAGGTCAAGCAGCATCAGAGGAGCAGAGGAGTCAACGTTTCAGGTCGGAACCTTTCATCAGGACTTGTAGAAACAACTGGTTGGGATAGAATTATAAGTCATGTGGAAAAAGGTGGATTTATTTGCAAGAGTCTGCATGGATTTCTAAAAGGAAATTGTATTTAACTAACTTGCTGAGGCTTTTTAAAGAGGTAACAGACTCGATTAGGGCAACACTGTTGATGTGGTATATGTGGATTTACTGAAAGTCATGGTACAAAAGGACAGTAGCAGTGTGGATCAAAATTAGCTAAGTAATAGGAAACAGAGAGTAATGGTCAATGGATACTTTTTGGGCTGGAGGAAGACTTGTAGTGGAGATCCCCAGGGCTCAGAATTAGGACTTCTGCTTTTCCAGATATATATTGATGTTCTGGATTTTTATGTGCAAGGATCATGCAATCTTTACAGTGTGGAAAGAGGCCATTTGGCTTATCGAGTTTGCACTAAATTTCTGAAGAGCCTCTCCACCTTACCCTCTACCCACATTTTATCATGCCCAATCGTGGGCGGCACGGTGGCACAGTGGTTAGCACTGCTGCCTCACCTGAGACCCGGGTTCAATTCCCGCCTCAGGCGACTGACTGTGTGGAGTTTGCACGTTCTCCCCGTGTCTGCGTGGGTTTCCTCCGGGTGCTCCGGTTTCCTCCCACAGTCCAAAGATGTGCAGGTCAGGTGAATTGGCCATGCTAAATTGCCCATAGTGTTAGGTAAGGAGTAAATGTAGGGGTATGGGTGGGTTGCACTTCGGCGGGTCGGTGTGGACTTGTTGGGCCGAAGGGCCTGTTTCCACACTGTAATGTAATGTAATCTAAAAAAAAATCCACCTAACCTGGAGATCCTTAGATTGAGAGATGAAACCAGAGCACCTGGTAGAAGCTCAGGCAGACATAAGGAGAATGTGCAAACCTCACACAGAAACCTAAGGCTGGAATCGAACCCACATTCCTCACGCTGAGGCAGCTGTGCTAACCACTGTGCCACCTGGGTCAGTTTGAAAGATTACAGATGGCACTGAACTTGAAAGAATTATAAATTGTAAGGAGTTCAGTATGGAATTCCAAAAGGGCATTGACAAGTTGATGGGTGAAGGGTCAGGTTAAATGCAGAGAAATATGAGTTGATGCTGTTTTGTAAGGAGACCATTGAAAGACAATATAACAGTCGGGATAAAATACAATTCTAATGGGGAAAGGCAAGAGATTTGGACTCGGTAATGATTCTTGTTTGAAGTGCTTTGCAGATGCAATGGGCCAAATAGCCTCTTTCTACATCCTAGCAGTTCTATGAATGACTGAGTGTGTCCTTGTCTAGTATTTCAGAACCTTTTATTCCATCCCTTTAGGAATTTTTAGAATTATAATTCTGTTTGTTGTCTCATGTACAGGGATATGAGTACAGCGAGAAGTATACAAAATCGCCATTTCAGGCACCATCTTGGGTTCAAAGATACTTAGATACAAAATCTCAGGTTTAGATTAGAAAAATAAAAAGGTAAAAGTAAAAGTTCCGTATTACTGTCCTTCTAAAGCAGGAAGTCCGGGCTGGGCTTCACCTCAAGGCCGGGAGTCCCTCAAGTCCACGCTGGCTCAACTCTCCACCACTGAAGCCGTCCAGGGAATAGAGGTAAGTAGAAAGATAAAAAATGAAAAGAGAAAAACAACAAAAAGTGGAAAAAGAAGAAAATAGATTGATGCAGTGGATGAACGCCATCTTCTTCATTGCTCTTTATTTTCTCTCTTGTTGTTAAAAGTACCTATTCAAGACAGCTCAGGGCAACCCTGATGGTCTCGACCTGTAAGCAGCTCATGGTTCGTCCCGGAGATCGTAGTCTGGAATATAAAACTCTTACAGATAGTTTAGTTTAAATTATTACCTTTATTTACCAGTGGCATCATTGTTACACTATCACATAGATACCTACAAGCCAGGCTTGAGCTAAGGTTTTAAAACCATTAGCAGAGTAACAGCACCAGCTCTTACTCCCAAGAGCTCTATCAGGCTACTCCCCTTATTACTGCAAACAAACTGTCTTTATACATAAATTGGTGTTAAAATTACAAAGACACCACATGTCCTTAATCAGATAAGTAGCAATAAAATGGCAAAAGGAATAGAAACTCATTGACAGGTCTGAGTACATTTGATGAATTAAGCTACATGCACAAAGTGGGAAACCTTGATCAAGTCAGGCCAAATGGCCAATTGCTTTGGCTAGATAACCTTTCCTTTTAAGAGTACATCATAATGAGAAACGCGTCTAAACTATGTGGGAAACGTCATGAGGTAACCTCACTCAGCCCAGTATCGTTGTCCTACAAAATGGCTTTTTGTTTTAAAAGCATCTTAGATTCTCAAAATGCAAATTAAATTCGCAATATTCCCAGATCCCAGAAACATTCAATCCATGACAAATCAGACCACAAAGAGTTAACCTTTCCATCAGCTTTCGTTTTCTCTCTCTCTCTCTCTCTCTGTGTCTCTCAGATGAACATCTTCCAACTTTCTTACTGTGTCAGTTTCAGCTTTTGTGTTTTCCAAGCTTGCAAGGGTAATGAGACATTCACATTCCAGAACAGTCAAGATTAGGGAGCTGAGCTTCATAAGTTCAAATCTGCACACTGTGGTATACATGAAAATGTATCAGGATTGTTCTATTACATGCATATTCCACTCAGCTTATTAAATTACAAGTTATTTTCCTATTGAGTTTGAGTTTTGTTAAGAGTCTTCAGTATAAACCAGAAAGGTGTAAGGCTACCAGTTTTTCCAATGTTAACATATTTGCACAGCATGTTCAGGACCTGGACTTCATATTCGCTAGGGCAGGTCGATACTTCAATAGAACCAGCTGCTTTGCCATTCTTCAATCCTTGTGTTGTACTTTCTTCTAGATTGACATTCTTTGATTTGCATGGACCTCTTCTATTTCTGTTCTCATGGTTTCTTCATTCTGTAGAAGATTAAAGTATTTTTCTATCTCTGATTTTATTCTCTTTTATTCCAGTTATTCTATCAACATCCTTGATTGTAGGTTTATTTCCTATATCTTTTGTTAATATGTTTCCTCTTCTACAGATGCCTTATTTTGCAACATTGGCAATCCAAACTCTCCAACATTCACAGTCTTTGATAACTGTCAAGATCTTGTTTCTTTTTCAGATTTTCAACTTGTTCTGCTTAAATTGTTGATGCATGTTCTCCATTGTCTTCCACTTATTTTGCTGCTGTCAATGTTATAGTTATTACCAGATATTCTTACTTCTCTCTCTTAAGTATGTAGTTGTCACTTGGGATGATCATTTGTAAGAACAAAAAAATCTACTTGCGTCCCAAAAGAGTAAGAAACAGTCTATTTCAAAGCCAAAATTTATGCCAAGGATTGGCACTGTGCCCCTCCCTCATCCTGATTGTCATTGATGTTCTAACTGATCAAATGTGACAGCATATGCTGTGGTTAGTGATGTTTGTAGCTTACATTCAGCAATGTGGTTGGATGATAAGAACATGACTGAGTATCTTGAGCAATGGGAGGAAAAATTTAGAGGGCGGATATAAGAATTAGCAGACCAGTTAAACTGCTAGTTTGAACCCAGAAAAGAGGGTTGGAGTGAAGGGGTAACGATTATGGGTGAAGATTTGGAGAAAGTACTTAATTTGAAGCCTGTGAGATCAGTAGTAGCAGAAGATGGAAGTGTGGTGATAGAAATTAAGCAATGGTTGGCAATAGAAAAGTACTGCTGAAATTGAAAGGAAGGATCTACAGGTTGTGAGACTGGCCTTATGCAGCGCAGAAGCTTGTGGAACAGTAATTGTATACTGAATTTATGCAATTCCAAGATGGATACATGCAGTGGCTTGAAAGGGCAATATCAGGTCCCAATATGTTGTGGGTCAGTGAAGGTTGTGAAAGCACCAAAGAAAGTAGCTAAGAATAGATTTAAATAGAATGGTCAGATGTTGAACATAGAGGAAATAAGTGAGGTGACTGATGTGACTATCTGGATAAAAGGGAAGAGGAATACCAAAGACCAGATTTAAAAATGTGGTTACAAAAGATTTAAACACAGTAGAATTGTAAGAGGAATGGATTATAGATAGGAGATAGAGAAGAGCGATAACCATGATTATGGTGATTCCCAAATAAAAAAGACAGAGTCAAAATGGCAAGTGTCTGCATTTTTTTATTCAGTCATGGGATGTGGGCATCACTGGCTAGGACAGTATTTATTGCCCATCCCTAATTGGTCTTGAGGCATTGATGATGAACTACTGCCTTGAACCACTGCAGTCCATATGCTGTAGGTGGACCCAAGTGGCATAAGGGAGTTTCAGGATTTTGACCCTGCAGAGGCCAGAAATATACACTCACCCAGAGGACAGCAGGTAGTGGGGAAGTGTAAAATTGAGTAGCATGTCAGTTACACCATGTCTGTCACCTAGCTGTCCAAGCCTGCAGGTATTTTCCGTTGTGGAGGAGGCATTGGGGACTCTGCCTGATTGGGTAAGGTCAGGTGAGTTTTTATAGTTTTTTTATCATGTCTTTATTTTGGAAAGGTAATAGTGCAGAGATCCAGATAAAAAGTGCCCTGTATTAATAAATACTATTTAACTTTACAGGCAGCTGTAGGGTTTAATTAAAAGGGGTAAGGCATGATCAGAGATTTCAAGGACATAGTCTGTGCCTGCTATGCTATGTGTCAAATCGGGCACAATTGCATGGACCAAAATGTGCACACGAAATGTCTCCAGCTGCCAGTTCTGGAAGTTTGACTTTCATAGCTTGAGAGTCTGGAGTATTTGTGAGACAGTATAATATATAGCATGTACAGAGAGGTAGTCACTCTGCACGCTAAGGTTCCACAGGTAGGGGCAGAATGGTCCACTAGGCAGAATAAGAGGTGGGCAATGCAGGAATCCCTTATGGCCATTCCCCTGCAAAACAAATATACCGCTTTGGATACAGTTAGGTGGAATGGCCTCTGAAGAAAGTAGCATCTAAATTCATTGCACATAGTTGGTTCTGCTACACAATAGAAGAGGAATTAAGTGTGGGATGGCTGTAGTAATAGCGGATTCAATCATCAGAGGAATAGATAGACATTGCTTTGACTGCAAATGAAATACTAGGATGGATTGTTGCCTCCAGAGTGTCAAGGATGTCTAGGAGCATCTACAGGATATTCTGGAATTGGAGGATGAACAGCCAGTGGCCGAGCTGCACATTGGTATTGATAACATAGATTTAAAAAAGGGATGAGGTCCTAAAAGCATAATATAGGGAGTTACGAAGCAAGTTTAAAAAGTAGGACCTCTTGGGAATGATCTCAAGATTACTATCAGTGCCATGTGTTAGCCAGGGTACAATTAGCAGGATGTATCAGATAAAAAGATGTACATGACTGGAGAGATAGTATGAAGGGGAGGGTTTCAGATTCTTGAGACATTACAAATGGTTCTGGGGAAGCTGGGACCGGTACAACTGGACAGGCTGCACCTGGGCAGCAGTGAACTGATATCCTGTGGGAGTGTGGAATATATTTGCTAGTGAGGTTGGGGAGGGTTTAAACTAAAATGGCAATGTGAGGCCCTTGGGGAGGAGTGACCATAGTATGATAAAATTCTTCATTACGATGGAGAGTGATGTAGTTGATTCTGACACTAGGATCTTCAATCTAAAAAAAGGAAATTATGATGGTATGAGACTTGTTCTGGCTATGATAAATTGAGGAATTTGATGGTAATGGTAAACACTTAAAGAGCACATGAATGAACTGTTTTAATTGTTTATTCCAATCTAGCATAATAATACAATGAGAAAAGTAGCCCAAACATGGCTAACAAGGGAATTGGGAATGGTAGTTAGATCCAAGGAGGGTGCATACAATTTGGCCAAAAAATATCCTGAATTTGTTAACCGTTTATAATTCAGCACAGGAGGATAATAGGATTGATTTAAGAACGGGAAAATGCAGTATGAGAGCAAGCTTGTGGGGAGCATACAAACTGTAAAAGCTTCTAAATGTATGTGAAGATAAGAAGCCTGTGAAGGTAAATGTCAGTTCTTTACAGGTCAAAAGTGGTATGCTTACCAAATAATGTACATTGTTCAGCACTATTCA
This sequence comes from Chiloscyllium plagiosum, assembly GCF_037043375.1. Taxonomy (NCBI): domain Eukaryota; kingdom Metazoa; phylum Chordata; class Chondrichthyes; order Orectolobiformes; family Hemiscylliidae; genus Chiloscyllium; species Chiloscyllium plagiosum. The sequence continues at coordinate 100,749,620 of NW_028270141.1, forward strand.
CAACTTTGCACACACTGAAGCAGTCCACGTCCAAGTGCAACAAGACCAGGACAATATTAAAGCTTGCATTGAAAACTGACAAGTAACATTTGTGTCACACAAATTCCAGACAATGATCATCTCCTATAAGACTATATAACCACTACCTTTTGACATTCAGTAGCATTACTATCACTGACTTCCGACTATCAATATCCCAGAGGTCAGGAACTGAACTGGACTTGCCATTTAAATATAGAGGGGGCTATAAGAGCAAGTCAGAGGCTAGGAATCCTTCAGCAAGAAACTCATCTCCTGACTCCCCAAAGTCTGTTCACCATATACAAGGCACAAGTCAGGAGTGTTATGGCATATTCCACACCTGCCTGCATGAGTCCATCCCCAACAACATTCAAGTTTGACGTTCAGTTATTTCACCATTGCTTGGTAGCAACAGTGTGTCCCATCTATAAATGCACTGCAAAAGTTTGCCAAGATCCTTAGACAACACTTTAAATCCATGACCGCTTCCATCTGGAAAGACAAGTGCAGCAGATATGTGTGAACACCATCACCACCTGCAAGTTCCTCTCCAAGCCACTCATAATCCTGACTAGAAAATGTATTATCATTCCTTCACTGTTGCTAAGTCAAATTCTGGAGGTCCTTCCCTATCAGCTTTGTGGGTCTACTGCAGTTCACTTTGTGGGTCACTGCAGCAGTTCAAAAAGGCAGCTCACCGCCTTCTCAAGGGCAATTAGAGATGGGCATTAAAAGTTAGTCCAGCTAGCAATGTCCGCTTCCCACTAACGAGTAAAAGATAAGAAACAGGGTAAGTTATAATGGGGAACATAAATGGCAGACCAATTAAATACATACTTTGGTTTGGAGTTCACAAAAGAGAACACATGACATCCCAAAAATACTGGTGAACACAGCGTTTAAGTGAGAAGGAGGAGCTGATATAAATCCATATTAATAGGAATGGTGTTGGGGGGGAAACTGATGGGATTAAAGACTGATAATTTTCTAGGACCTGATCATCTGCATCCCAGTGTACTTAAAGAAGTGGCCCTATAAATTTTGAATGCATTGGTGATCATTTTTCGAGATTCCATTGACTCTAAAAGAAGTTTTTATGGTTTGGAGGATAGCTAATGTAACCCACGGCGTGGTGACTCAGTGGTTAGCACTGTTGCCTCACAGCGACAGGGACCCGGATTCTATTCCAGCCTCGGGTGCCTGTCTGTGTCCCCTTGTCTGCATATGTTTCCACCGGGTGCCCTGGTTTCCTCCCACAATCCAAAGACATGCAGGTTAGGTGATTTGGCCATGCTAAATTTTCCATGGTGTTCAGGGATATGTAGGTTAGGTCAACTCTGGTACTCCAGCATCTGCAGTCCTCACTTTCTCCTAGGTGCATTAGTCAGGGATAAATATAGGGCAGGGGAATGGGTCTGTGTGAGTTACTCTTCGGAGGGTCGGTGTGGACTTGTTGGGCTGAAGGGCCATTTTCCACACTGTAGGGATTCTATGAATCATTATTTAAAATGGAAGTAAGAAAACATGGAATTGTATGCTGGTTAGCCTTGAATTGGCAGTGGGGAAAATACTAGAGTCCTCTGGAAAGGTTTAATAGCAGAGTAGTTGGAAAACAGTGACAGGATCAGACTGAGTCAGCATGGATTTATAACATGGAAATCCTGCTTTACAAATGTATTGGAATCTTTCAAGGATGTAACTATTAGAGTTGATCAGGAAGACCCAGTGAATGTGGTCGACTTGGACTTTCAGAAGGCTTTCAATAAGGTTCCACTTAAGAGTTTAGCATATGCAGTTAAAATATATGGTTGGCAGACAGGAAACAAAGTAGGAATAAATAGTTTCAGGCAGTGACTAGAGAGGTGCTGCAGGGATCAGTGTTTGGACCCCAGCTATATTAATTTCAATGAGGGTCGTAAATGTAAATATGTAAAGTAAATGAGAATATTAGCTGTGAGAAGGTTGTAGAGATGTTTCAGTGTCACAGTTTAAGGTTATAGGGTGTGCTATTTAGGACTGACATGATGTATTTCTTCACCAAGAGAGTGGTGATCATGTAGAATTCTCAGCTACTGAAAGCAATTGAAGCCAAAACATTGAAGGATTTCAAGAAGGAGCAAGATACAGTTCTTTAGGCTATTCTTTGGAACACAACTAGGGAGTTGAAGGAGCCCATCCTCCAGGCATAAATGCCAAAGGGAAAATATTTAAGTTCATTTGGCTGGATCTGCCGAGAGGAACACAACCTGGCAGCCTATAATGAGCTGGTCAAGCCCTGCATGCATGAAATAGATTAAAAGCAATTATGTTTAGTCCACTGGCAAGGACAGACTTGCATGTATTTTTCTTGTTTTTGTCGAGAAGATTAAGTTTAATTAGAAATTTTGCAACTCTGTAATTCATTGATGTCTGTAAAATTAAAGCAAGTTCACTTTCAAATTGGGCCTTGTCTCTCTAAAGTGTTCCCAGTCTGTCTACTGAAAGATTGGAGAAGAACAGAGCAAAAGGCACATTTCCTAGTTTAGATCACATATCATTGTTGTTGCAACTTTAATATCCTATGTTTAAATATTTGGGCAATAAAAATGAGCTCTTCAAAGTGAAGTGGATCTGAGACTTTTGAAGTGCAATATGTACTTATATATACCAACTCCATGTAACACAGCTGTATTAAATGGTAAACATTCTAAATTTAAAAATGCAGACCTGTGGAGCAAGATGCTCATTTGCTTTTAAAGAATAAGAGACTAGATTAAGTGCACTGGGAAGTTGAGTTAGGCTTTAGATCCCTAAAATTTGTTGCAGAAAGAAACATCTGAGGGAGTTCTGGTATTCTCAGTTCCTAAACAGGAAGAAGCAAAAAATGCAGTATTACTGAATCTTAGGTGAACATTGTGAAAATGTAGAGAGGAAGTGTAATGGATGGTTTATTGGGAGCTTATAAAAGGCTAGTGCACAAAACTTTGAGGCAAGTAATATAAATCTAGAATAGTCTGGACAGAATCAGCTAATTTTTTTTCTTTTTTAAAAATACAAATGATCCCAAAACAAATCGGTCAGCAAGACATTTTTAATGTTTTTAATGTGAATTTTTTTCAGTGCATAAAGGTTGGCTGTATAAGACAAAATATTTGGCAAGTAATTTGGTTGATTTATTCATTTTTTTCTGTGCAAGGATTAGAATCCTTTCTGTTTGAAGACAGTGATCTTAGCATGACAGAACTGCTGAAAGGCTCAGTGAAAAATGTAGACTTTATGTAGTTAGATTGTGGTTTTAAGGCACAACAGAGAAAGGCTGCAGTTTTATTTTGATGCTGACTAACATCAAGGATTGATTTTAATGGTGACTAATTACACTGGTAAAATGGCCCCTCATGCTGTGTGATGCCAGAATGCCCAAGTTAAAATGACAACTTTATTACTAATGTTCTGTGGTTCTGTAATTTGGCATTTTTGCATTTATACTGAGGAGTACAAGATAAAATTCTTCAGCAATTTGTTTCAGCAAAAACAGGTAACAGCCACTCCACCACTAACTGCAAAAGGCTCCATACACTTGCCCATGTGTTCCACAAATTTGTATTCCTTTAAATCTGAAACCACATTTTTCTGCTTAAGGTCCCATCTTTACTGGGGAGACCAAAATACATTAGTGTCTGCTAAATATTTCTCTTCTGCTTACAGTTATGGTATGAAGATTCCTTTGGGGCACCACTTCAACTCCCTGTCTCATTCATACATTTAACTTTTTACCATTATTTTCCCACCCAGTTCCAGGCAAGCCCAACAGTAACTTTCAGGAATAAAACCACATCTTTATTCTCAATGCTACACAACCATTTCGTCTGACTACTAAAAAAAAAGAACTGCGGATACTGTAAATCAGAAACAAAAACGGAAATTGCTGGAAAAGCTCAGCTGGTATGGCAGCAGCTATGGAGGGAAATCAGAGTTAATGTTTCAGGTTAACTGATCATTCCAAAAAACCTCTCTGAGGAAGGGTCACTTGACCTGAAATCCCAACTCTGATTTCTTTACACAGATGCCCAGACTTGCTGAGCTTTTCCAGCAATTTCAGTTTTTGCCTCACTACAAACTTGTCTTTCCTATTTGTTTATGTTTTTTTCATCCTCCTTTCAGTTTACTCCAGTGTATAGATTTTTTTACTCACAGTTACAAACTATTAAAATGTACTGATTGCTTTCTTGAGAGAAAGCAGCATACCTGGTTGTTGCATTTTTTTAATGAGGTGATTGTCTTACCCAGTTTTGGTTTGATGGAGGCTGCATGTTTAAAACAGTAACCTGACAAATATGTTTTTTCCTTTGTTTTGGCAAGCTCTCAGAATATTGCTTCCTTTACCTATTTTTCCCATAATCACCTGTTCAGACATATTATTACACACTTCTGGAGCAAATGGGACCTGAACCTCGGTCTTTTGGTTTAGGGGTAGGGATAGAACAACTGTGCCACAAGAGAGTCTATTGTTTCTTTTAAAGGTTGAGACAAAACTAGACTTGAATGACTGACTTGTAGAGTCTGATCAGGAAAGAACAAAATATTTAGCATCCCACAGAAGTCCCTTAATTGGCTTAGAGTTAGCAATGGTCTAAATTGAGCTAGGACATTTTAGTTAATAAATAACGGCAGTGAAGGGATTAGTTGACAAGAAGCCGTGTTGTTCAAACAAAAACATTTTCAATTACTCAGCCACACAAAATACAAATAATGCAAATCCTTCACAAACGCCTTCTTCACCTTAGTGTTATAAAGGACTTAATTTGTTATGAATCTTACCATTTGTCAATTAATAGCACTTTTGCTCAATGGGTTGTAACATATAATTGCAACAAAGTTGTGATTTGCAAAGATGTGAGAAAAACAAAAGAGGAGTAGGGGTATCTGAGTTGCTCTTGTATAGAGCCAGCAGAGACACATTGGCCCAAAATGCTTTCTACTGTGCTATGACCATTCTCTGATACTATTGTGAAGTTAAAGAAAGATTTCTCAGATAAAATCTGACAAACTCGGATAAAAGATCTGTTGACCATAAGTCAGAAGTCAGCATGTCGCTCCGAAAGCTAGTGTGCTTCCAATTAAACCTGTTGGACTATAACCTGGTGTTGTGTGATTTTTAACTTCACACAAATGACTATTGCTTGAGTGTATAGCTGTTTTCAAAAACTGACATTACTAATGCCTTCCTTTAATTTGGAGACTTGAAGTCTATCCAAAGTTGGCAAAGCTGCCCTGTTTAATATTTACAACTCTAAGTAATTTGCCCGTTTTTTTCTAACCAACCTAGACCTCACTGTCCCTATAGGAATCAAGCAATTTAGGCTTATAGTTGAGCAATAGTCAGCACTGGTCAGGTGACTCCACCCAACTACTTTAACTCAAACACAGTCCCAAAACGTGGAGACATAGAGTTGTACACGGCAACAAACCTCTCGGTCTAACTTGTCAATGCAGACTAGATATCCTAAATTAATCTAATCCCATTTACATATTTCTCTAAATGCCTCCTAGTCATGTACCCATCCAGATGCCTTTTAAATGTTGTAATTCATACCAGCTACCACCACCTCCTCTGGCAGCTTGTTCCAGACATGCATCAGTGTCCGTGTGAAAACGTTGCCCCTTAGGTCCCTTTTAAATCTTGTCTGTCTCACCTTAAACCTATGTCCTCAAGTTTTTGGATTCCCCTACCCTGGGGAAAAGACTTTGGCTGTTCACCCTATCCATGCCCCTCATGATTTTATAAACTTTTACAAAGTCATCCTTCAGCCTCTGTAGCTCCAGAGAAAATAACCCCAGCCTAATTCAGCTCTCTATTTAGCTCAAACCCTCCAACCCTGGCAACATTCTTGTAAAACCTTTTTCAACCTTTTCAAGTTTCACAATATCTTTCCTATAGCAGGGAGACCAGAATTGAATGCAGTATTCCAAAAGTGGCCTAACCAATGTTCTGTATAGCTGCAACATGACCTCCCAACCCCTTTACTCAATGCACTGACCAATAAAGGCAAGTATACCAAATGCCGTCTTCACTACCCTATCTACCTGCGACTCCACTTTCAAGGAACCATGAACTTGCACTCCATTGTTACAGCTTCTCCAAATTAACATCTATTAGTTGGTTGTGCCTGCTGCTGTTCTTGGCAAGCCCACCTGTACTTTTCATTGAACCAGGGTTGGTGTTGATATAGTGAAGGATATGCTAGGCTATGAGGTTACAGATTGTGGTTGAACATAATTTTGCTTCTGATGTTGATTGTACAGTGTAGAGATATTCCAGTGCAAAGAGGGGCCTCGGCTTCCACAAAAACTCTGTGGTTGTCAGATCTGCCGATACCTCAAGGGTGGGTGCACTTGTGACAGGTAGATTGGTGAGGACAAGGTCAGTTCGATTTGATTTCTGAAGGTGATTACCTCATCACCTACTGCAGACCCAGTCAAGCAGCTGTGGATTCGAGTTTATGCTCATGTCTTTTATGCAATAGTGGGCAGCCATGTTAAGGCCTCTATAAATAAACCTTTACTCTATAACCAAGTCAGATGGTTTAGTTGCAGTTTATAGTTTAGAGAAAGTTCTAACACATGACAATTGTAACATAATTTCTGGTTGTCTGGCTTCTCAGTATCATAATTCCACCCTTTAGGTTAGCTTGGGAGCGTGCTTTAAATGTTTATCCTGGTCATCAATAGCGATGGGTTAATATTCACCAACCTATTTGTTTGAATTAATTCCTGCTCGATTTGCCTCTGACTTGTCTTGCTGTACAAGAATATCATAAAGCATATTTCAGGTAATGCTTCTGCAAATAAAAATGGCTAGCAAACCCACTGAACTTTATCCCACACAAATAGATTACACACTTGTGATTTTGAATTTCCATGTGGGCATTCTGTCAGGTCTGCATCCCCATCTTTTCAATAGCTTGTGCATTAAGCCATACTGGAGCAGTGGGATCGGTATGTGCCTTTCAAAGATGGGAGAGGACATTGGGATCTATAAGAGGATGTCTTTTATCTTAATTGTGATTATAACAAGGGCCACGTGGGTCCCAGGACTGACAAAGGTAGGGATCACAGAGATTCATGGCAGGATAGGATATGCGCAAATGCATGTGCACCGTCCTCCCCTCTCCTTTAATGAGGTGATCCTCATGACTGTAAGCCTTCTGACAGAGTGTAAAGGTACAAGGAAGCTTGAGATTTTTAAGGAGAGGGGTAATTTCCAGTTAAAGTAATAAGAGACAATTGCAGAGCTGTTAGCTGATGTTGAATAGAGAGCCACAACTCTACAGCCTCTGCATTTTAGGGCTAATCAGCTGGCACCCAGTTTCTTTGAATTTCTCTATATGCTAGAAACACTGTCGATAATGAACAAATACAGGTTATTTTTAACAGTGATGTTGATGACACTATGATAGATCCTGTGATGGATCTACCTGAGTAGACAGATCTGTGGAGTATGATTTTTCAATGTTATTGACAGCATTACATAAACCTCAATAGTTTGTTAAAATTAGTTTTGCCTCTTATTAGAGGGTGACCACATTCACACTTTAATAAGCTTTTATGTCTTTTGAATCAATGACTATTCACATTTCCACATCTGTACTTTAATATTACTAGCCCAATTTCTGCCACAAGCAAAAAACTGTGGCCGACAGCACATTTTCATTGTTGTAGTGTCAGTCTGTTTTGTACTTAGTAATTAGTTTGGCATGGTAATATTATACTTTGATTTTTGTAATTGTATTCACTTAAGATTATTCCGACACATTTATTAGTCAAGTGGAAGATTTAACAATGTTTGGTTATAATATAGATTTGATTTGATAAATAAGTATAATTAATTAGGTAGGAAATAAAGTCTTCAAAAACAATCAAAGATAAAGATTCTCAGAGATGTTAAGTATTATAGATTCCATCACAGCCAGCAAATAAAGAGTATATAGCATGTGTACATAGGAGGGCCATGTAGATGACATGTATGCTATTAAGTTAGTACTCAGCAAAGACAAAAAAAGGAATGAACATTAGTTAAATCAGCGAAATGAAAGCCTGGAAAGACACTTGGCAGCATCATAACCAGGTGTGAAAGTAAAATGTTAATTAATGGGAAGAAATCTGGAATCTTTCAACTGGTATGAAGAGCAAAGATCCTTACCACCTGAAAACAATTAGAGAACAGGATATGACAATATTCAGAAAGAAAGAAGAATCATTACTGATTCATGTAAGATTGAAAGAATAAGAGAAAGATGCAAGGAATTCATATTTGAGTATAAAATATCATAAGTTGTCTGTATAGAAACTCACAACTTCGCCAAGGGATCTTCAGCAAATTATTAAGGAATAATGTTAAATGATACAACATTGCATGAAAGTGGGACAAACTTATACACATGGTTAATACCCACATTTGCAAAGCAGGATAGGTCCAAAAATAGAAAAATAAGACCTCTGAAAAGATATTTTCTCCCATCAAGAGATGTTTTACTCACTTGGGGCTTTAATGTAAAACTTTTAATGTTGACAGATATTCTACTCTTAGATATTGTTAGGCATTTTATTCTTTGCTGTTCTAGAATTTCTCTAGAATTTTCTCTAATTCCTTATGAAAACATTCAATGTTTTGGTCTCAACTGCGTTCTGAGGCAAAAAATTCCAAATGGCTCACCACTCTGAGGGTAAAGAAGTTTTTCCTTATCTCACTCATATATGGCCTACCACGTATCCTTAAATTGTGACCCTGGTTGTCGGTGCCACCTCATCAGTAACATCTTTCCTGCATTTATCTTGTCTAATCCCTTTAGAATTTTATAGCTTTCTATGAGAAGACTCTCATTCTTCTAAAGGGCAAAAGTGAGGACTGCAGATGCTGGAGATTAGAGTCAAGAGGGTGGTGTTAGAAAAGCACAGCTGGTCAGGCAGCATCCAAGGAGCAGGAAAACCGACATTTTGGGCAAAAGCCCTTCATCAGGCCTTCCTGATGAAGGGCTTTTGCCTGAAACCTTGATTTTCCTGTTCTTCGTTCTTCTAAAGTTTAGGGTGTAGGTTTGCTTGCTGAGCTGTAGGTTTGATATCCAGACGTTTCATTACCTCGCTAGGTAACATCATCAGGGGTGACCTCCAAGTGAAGCGAAGCTGTTGTCTCCTGCTTTCAGCGTGCAAACCTACACCCTAAACCTCAACCTGAGCTACAAACCTTCACAAATCTTCTAAAGTGTAGTGAATATACTCCTTGCTGATCCAGTTTCTGTTCATACATCTGTACTGCTATATCAGGAGTTTGTCTAGTCAACCTTTGTTACACTGCCTCCATAGCCAGAACATCCATTCTCAGGTACGAAGACCAAACTGCACACAAGACTCCAGTTTTGGATTTATCTTGTACAATTTTAGAAATGTATCCCTGCTCCTGTACTTGAATCCTCTCCCTATGAAGCCCAACATAGTATCTTCATAACCTAGTATACAGTTAAACATTGGGTTTTCAGTTTAGATCAGGAAGTATATTTTTTCATTTTTTGAATAGGGGAAACACCTGTAACTTGGATTTCAGGTGGGCTGCGCAAAAGTGTTGGCTATGTATTGTAAGCCAGTTGCTCTTGACAGAGGGAGATGGTTTGGATTTGTTAAGAAATATAGCACAAAGGAAGGTGGTTGTGGTTGTTTGAGATTACTCATCTCAGTCCAAAGGTATTACTGCAGGAGTTCCATAGGAAATTAATATCTTAATCACAATCATCTTCCGCTACTTCTTTAATGACTCTCCCTCCATCATAAGTTGGTGATTTGTTGATATCTACAGTCATAAACAATGTTCAGCACTATTTGTGACTCCTTTGAAACATTCAATGTCCATATGCAGCAATATTTGGATAACATCCAGATTTGGGCTGGTAAGTGGCCAGCAGCAATCACACCATGCAAGTGCCAGGCAATGATCATTTCCAACAAGAGAAAATATAATCATCACCCCTTGATGTTCAATAACAGTACCATTTCTGAATCTCCCATTAACATCTTGTATGTTGCCATTAATCTGAAGTTGATTGAAAGTCATAAAAATACTGTGACTGGAGGAATAAGCCATAAGTTCGGAATTCGGCAGTGAGTAGCTCATCACCTTCTGTCGCCATTGCCTGTCCACCACCTTAGAGATAGTTAGGAATGCAGATGCTAGAATGTCAGAGTTGATAAAGTGTGGAGCTGGAAGAAGCACAGCAGGTCCAGCAACATCAGAGAAGCAGGAGAGTCTATGTTTCGGGTCAGAACCTTGCATCAGTCCTGATGAAATGTTCCGACCCGAAATGTTGATTCCCCTGCTCTTCTGATGCTACTTGACCTGCTGTACGTTTTCCAGCTCCACATTTTATCGACTGTGTCCACCATTTACAATTCTCAAGTGTGATGGAGTGCTCTCCATGTTCTCAGATGGGTGCAGCCCCATCAGTAGTCATGATGCTTGATAAAATCCAGGTAGCCTAACCAGCAGCTTCAACATTCACTTTCTTCACCACTGCACATTGGTACAGTGTGTATCGTCTACAAGGTGCACTGCAATAACTTACCAAGAACCTCTGAACAGCACCTTCCAAGCTCATGAACATTACCATCTCAAAAGACAAATTCTGCAGATGCATGGGAATGCTAACACCTGTATGTTGCCTTCCAAGTTGCATTGTATCTTGACTTGGGACTATATTGCTGTTCTCTGTCACTAGGTCAAAATCCTAGAACAGTCTTCCTTACAGCACTGTGAACGTATCTACACGCCAAAGGTTGCAGCAATTCAAGGGGACTGCTCACTCAAGGACAATTATTGATCAGCACTAAATAAATAAATGTATGTTCTAATATCTACGTTCTAAGAACAAATTTTTTAAAAAGAGGGAATATTAGAATACAGGAGAAAACTTACTAGAGGTATAAAAATGGATGGTAAGTGTTTCTTATGATGTTTAAAAAAGAAAATTGTGAATTATCGTGGGTGTTGGTCTTACAGAAAGTGGATCTAGGAAATCAGTAACAGACGAATAGAACATGTTTTATTCATTGGTCTTCACTATGGAAATACAACAAACATCCCAGAAGTAGCTGTTGATCAGGAAATGGAAGACAGAGAGGAAGTCAGGAAAATTACAATCAGTGGTATTGAGTAAATTGTTGGAGTTGCAGGTTGACATATCCCTATGTTCTGATGGAGTGAAATAATTTATGTTATTTTCAAAGTCTTTAGGTTTGGGAAAGCTTCCAATAAATTTGAAAATAACAAATGCATTTCCTTATTCAAAAAAGGAGAGAAACAGAAAGCAGAAAACGTCAACCCAATTAACTTGCCATCTGTTATAATGAAGATTTTGGAATCAAAGACTAAAGATGTAATAGTTGGGCAGGTATTAAATTCAAATTTATCAGGCAGTATCAATACGATTTTGTGAAAGGAAAGTCATGCTTAACTAATTGAGGTTTATTTTTGAAGTACAGCAAACTTATTAGAGACCAGCATACAATGGCATGAGGCCTATTCCGGTTGATCAAGAAGTCCACGTAGTCAATGTAAAATACATGCTAAGTAATAGAAACGTAATGCAGGAAGTGTTCACATTGCTGTTATACTTTATTTACAGCATGAATCACTTAAATAATAACGCAACTTTGCCTTAAATAAAACTTGCTGGCAGAGAACTTTCTCACCTGTACCTCAACTGGCTATTCAGTCACTGTGGAGATCCTGATGATACAGTAAACTTCCATTATTTCAGGTATTTAATTTTTACTGGTTTTTCAAGAGTGCCAGTTCAGAGGCACTCAGGGTGAGTGCATTCAGTCTTTTTCTCAGGGTTGGGGAATCGAGGACAAGAGAACATCAGTTTGAGGTTACAGGGGAAAGAATGAAAGGGAACCTGAGGGGCAACTTTTCTACACAGAGGGTGGTACGCGTATAGAATGAGATGCCAGCGGACGTGGTTGAGGCAGTTGCATTAACAACATATAAAAGGCATTTGGACAATGCGTGAATAGGAAAAGATTAGAAGGATATGGGCCAAGTGCAAGGAAATGGGATTAGCGTGGATGGACATTTTGGTTGGCATGGACCAGTTTGAGCCAAAGGGCCTGTCTCCATGCCATACGGTACCATGACTTTATAAGATGCCAGTTAAAACAAAGTATGTTGTAGTACGTGCTGTGAGTAAAAAGGAACTAATGGAAGTACTGGCTTAGGTTTAGATTTACATGCCGCATCAAAGGTTATTGCAAGTAATAAAATCTGATTGTGTCAAGGGTAATAGATTGGCATTGATAAAAGATTGGCTAACTGTGAGGAAGCAGTAGGCATAAATGGGTCATTTTCAAATTGGCAAGGTGTCATGAATCAGGTACAGGGATCAGACTTCAACTTTTTAAATGTTTATAAATTATGAATGAAAGCGACAAAGAAAAGGTTCCTACATTTGCTTATGGGGAAACAAGGTAGGGAAGTAAGTTCTATGTTCTGAAGAGAACAGAACGAAGCTGCAGTCCGGAATAGGTTAAGTGAGTGGCAATAATCTGGCAAAAATGTAAATTGTGAAATTGTCAATTTTAGCAGGAAGAATAAGAACAAAAGATTATCCAAATGTGAAATATTGTAGAGTTCTGAGCTTTAGAGAGATCTGGTACATGATTCTTAGTGCATGAATCGTATAAGGTTGGTATGCAGATACAGGAGAGATAATAGAATGTTACTGTTTATTGTAAGGGCAGTTGTACACAAAGATAGGAAGGCTTTGTTCAGTCATACAGAACATTGGTGAGACAATATATGGGGTATGATGTACTATTTTGGACTCTTTATTTAAAGATGGATGTAAATATGTTAGAAACCATTCAGAGAAGATGGTCCGAACTAATACCTCGAATGAGCAGGTTGTGAGCATAGGTTGGGCAGGCAATGCTTGTATCTGGTGGAGTTTAGAAGAGTAAGAAGCATATAAGATCTTGAGGGATTTAGACAAGGTGAATATGGAAATGATGTTTCTTCTTGTAGGAGAACTAGCACTAGGGATCATAGTTCAAAAATAAGGGATCTCCCACTTAAGACAAAGACGAGAATTTTTTGGAACTCTTTCAAAAGGCAATGGAAGTATGAATATTTCTCAGGCAGACGTAGATAGATCCTTGATGAGCAAGCGGATGTTAACATACCAATCCATTCACTGAGAATGCCTGGGAAGTGGAAAAGAAGCAGCTATCAGTGTCTGTGTAGAAGTTACATGATTGTGGCTTAATGCAGTTCAGGTGGCGGTTTTGTCTCAAAAGTCTCTAATTTTTGGCTAATGAGAATCAGTTTATTGTATGTTTATTTACCTAATGGAAGTTAATCTACTGACAGGTAATCAAATAGCTTTGTCAAAAGCAGCTCCCTGAAATATAAATGGCTTGTGTATTTCAATGTCTGAGTTAATTGTTTCCAAACTTGGTAATTGCAGGTGATGACTTTCATCTTAAATATGTTATACATCCCACTAAACATAAACTTAAATATGTTATACCCCCACTAAAAAAAAGAAACCAGTAACAGGAATTGCTGGAGAAACTCAGCCGGTTTGGCAGCATCTGTGGAGAGAATGCAGAGATAATGTTTTGGGTCCAGAGACCCTTCTTCAGAACTCAAGAAGGGTGACTGGTCCTAAAATATTAACTCAGCTTTCTCTCCACAAATGCTGCCTGACATGCTGACTTTCTCCAGTTGTTTCTGTTTCCGTTTCAGATTTCCAGCAAACACACCTTTTTTTGTTTTGTAAATCAAAATAAGTGAGTGATATTTTTCACACCTGACAGGATAGAATAATTTTAATGCTTTTGAATAAAAAGTGTGAATTTCAGTTAAGATAATTTTATATTCTTGAATGCAAACCTTGTCTAATCCTTGCAGCCTACTATTTGCTCTGACTATTTTAAGTTAATCTTTCTTATTTAAAACCATTTTAGTCCATGGAACTTTAAAATGTTATTGCTATTGTGACAACATGGACTTATCACAGCAATAGTTTGAGCGAACATTTTCCTTATTGCATACTGTTGGTGCACAAAATCTAGGCTCCTTCTCCCACCCTTCCCCTCTGCTCCCTTCTCTACTCACATGCACAACCATTCATTTTGATGCCTAACTTTAGTCTTTGATTAATTTTTAGGTTGACTCCCTCCTGAGGTTTTTATCTGGGAATGTTGCAAATCAGGAAGATCTCTAGACACAGTCTTTAGAAAGATGCCAGCAGGTACGATATACATTCCTTGATTTTGATATAAAAGGAGAATGCTAGACATTGGAAAATGCTGGAAGTACATACTAGGGTTAATCAGCCTCTCGGTTGGAATGCAGGTCCTGGGATGGGAGGGTGTGGAAGCCCAGAAAATGCTGCAAGTTTATGATCACCTGCATGTTCAACATCTGCAGTTTTGTTTTGCTTTTTATTTGACAAAAGTACTGTTTGATATTGAATTGATCTCATTCGCTGAAAACCTTTTCAGAGTTAAAAGCAAAGTGCTGTAAAAACTTAAGTCTGACAATACCTGAGAAGAGTAATAGTTAATGTTTTGAGTTCAATATGATTCTTTTATGGAATCCTTCCGTTTAGAACCAGTTCCAAAAGAAACAGATTTTACTTGAAATATTAACTGTCGTTCTCTCTTCACAAATACTCCTGGACCTACTGAGCTTTTCCAGTACTCATTGTCTTACTTCAGATTTATAATATATGCAATATTTTGCTTTTATTCTTTTACAGAGTGCACACCTTAAGGTGGAAGATGTTAGTGCTGAGTGTAACACTTCTCATTTCAGCACTCAAGAGCAGTTTTAATAAGTGTCAAATCAAATAGCATAACTACATATTTTTGTCCCAATCTCAAAAGAGCCCCCTCAATTTTAGTTTGACCTTTTTTATATTTTGAGCATTACCATCATCTGGCTCTTTCTTATTTTTTGTTGAACTTTAAGTTTTCTGCCAAACTGGGTTGATACTTCGCACACTCATTTTTATTGCAATCCCTGTGGAGGAACCATAAACCCAAAATAAATAACTTTACCAAATAATGCACAAAGAAAGCAAAATTTCTCAAAGTACGTTTTGTATGTGAACATGAATCAAAGTCAATGAAAATGAACAAGCAAATTTTCATTAAAACAAAAGAGTAGATTTCAATATAATAAAAGTAATCAATATAATAAAAGTATATCTAACACAACCATAAGCAACTGCACTATTCAGATGAACAGGTCATTACCATATACATTTTTAAAAGGCTCTAACTCAGTCTCCTGTACATAGAATCTTTCACTTTATTACTGTAACTCTATAAGATTTAGGAGCAGAATTAGGCCATTCGGCCATCGAGTCTGCTTCACCATTTGATCACGGCTGATATGCTTCTCAACCCCATTCTCCTGCTGTCTCCCCATAACCCTTGATTCCCTTACTGATAAAGAATCCATCTATGTCTATCATAAAATCACTCAATTTCTTGGCCTCCACAACCCTGTGCAGCAATGAGTTCCATGGATTAACAACCCTCTAGCTGAAGAAATTCCTCCTTATCTCAGTTCTCAAGGGTCATCCCTTTGCTCTGAGACTGTGCCCTCAGGTCCTTGTCTCTCCTGTGGGTACTGTGTGGCACCTTGTCAAAGGCTTTCTGGAAATCCAAATAGACCGCATCCATTAGCGCTCCTTTGTCTAACATGCTTCTTACCTCCCCAAAGAATTCTAACAGATTTGTCAAGTGTAACCTCTCCTTGATGAAGCTATGCTGACTGCACCCCATTTTACCATGCACTTCCAACTATACTGCAATCTCATCCTTAATAATGGACTGTAAAATCTTACCAATGACAGGTTCAGACTAACTGGCCAATAGTTCCTTGTCTTCCCCATCACTCCCTTCATAAACAAGGTGTTACTAATGTAACATTTTTCAAGCCTCTGGGGGACTATCCCTGACTCCGGTGATTCCTGAGAGATTGTCATCAATTCTTCCATATCTCCTCAGCTATCTCCTTCAGAACTTGGATGTGGTCTATCTGGTTCAAGTGATTTATCCACTTTCAGATCTTTCAGCTTCCTCAATACCTTCTCCTTAGTGAAGGTCACTGTGTTCACTTCTGCCTCCTGACTATTTTGAAGTTCTAATTTGCTGCTGGTGTCTTCCACTGTGCACGCTGATGCAAAGTATCTATTCAGATCTATTCAAATCCTTGTTTGTTCCTCACTACTACTTCTCCAACCTTAGTCTCCAATCCAATGCCCAATGTTGTCTTTGTCTCTTACCTTTTAGGTATTTTATAAATTCTTGCAATCTTCTTTAATATTACTAGCTAGCTTAATCTCATTTTCATCTTATCACCCCCTTACTTATTTTTAGTTATCCGCTGCTGGTTTTCAAAGGCAACCAATCCTCTGGCTGCCCACTAATCTTCAGCATATTGTTTACTTTTTCCTTTGCTTTTGTGCTGTTCCTGACTTCCCTTGACAGCCATGATTACCTCATCCTCCCCTTAGCATGTTGCTTCTTCCTTGGGATGAATTTCTGCTATATCTCCCAAATTGCTAGGAATCTCCTATTATTGCTGCTCCACTGTCTTCCCTGCTAGGCTCTCCTTCCAATCATCTCTGGCCAGCTTCTCCCTCCTGTATTTGCAGATACTTCATTCAGTTGTAAAGCTTTTACATCTGATTCCAGCTTCTCCCTCTCAAACTGCAGGATGAATTCTATCATATAATGGTTACTGCCCTCTCGGAGTTCCTTCACTTAAGCTCCTTAATCAATTCTGCCTCATTATACATTGTAAATCCAGAACTGCCTGTCATCTACTGGGCTGTACTACAAGCTGATCCAAAAAAACCATCTGTTAGCAACCTGACTTTCTCAGTCCACTTGCATAATGCAATTCCCCATGGTTATTGTAATGGTGCCTTTCTTACATGTTTTTTCGAGGTCCTGATTTATCCTTGAATTAATTGGGAGTTATATTCCAACCAAGCTGTTTGGAGTCTGTCATCACTTGAATGACATAATTTCGATTCAAGGTTAGAATACAGATAGACTCTAACCTCTCACTTTTAATGCATTGTCTGAGCCGAGATGTCACCTTTGTTTTAAAAACCTTAAGTTTTCTTGGGAATGTGACTTGAAAGAAGTTCTTGGATTTACATATGAATTAATTGAAAGCTGCAATCCATTCTAAGTGATGAAAAACTGAATAGCAATCTAACTTTGTTCAATACATCGCATCAGTTATATGACACTTTGACCTTTTACTATAAATTCTGTGTCCTGTGATCCTGCCCCACTAGCTACCTGACGAAGGAGCAGCACTCTGAAAGCTTGTACTTCCAAATAAACCTGTTGGACTATAACCTGGTGTTGTGTGATTTTTAACTTTATCTACCCCAGTCCAACACTGGCACCTCCGCATCATAATTCTGTAGGACATTATGTGCTAGGGTCACAACCACCTAAATTCCCAGAGACTATTTTATTCAACCCTTTTAATAAATCATATAAACAGTCTGATCAGCTCTGGCAAAAGCAAACTGAAAACTGTGCAGTCAAATAGATTTACCTTCACTTTATTCCTGTTGGTACTGTTTCCAAGTCAAGGGTCAAGTCATATGGACTAGTATTTCTTCTTATTAATTGAGTCTTTACAATTGATGCAAACTTTTCAAAAGAACATAAACAGTCTAAAGACATTACGGATTTCCCTACTCAATTGCTTCTGGATCATTTTTAGTAAGGCCCAGTCTGCCAATGAATAAGAGAGATACTTTTACTCCTATGGTCTAGTTTTTAAAATATGAAAGGCTAGTGATCAGTGTACTGTGTATACCATGTCAGCACTACTTCTCATCATTGATTTATCATCCCTTCCCACTTTCTCTTTTAATAGAACTACTTGGACATTATGATTGATCCCTGCGCACGATTTTGACCAGTATTTAAATCAATATTTATGTTTATTTTGTTAACGGAAGTTAGCTGCGATATAACTGAAGTCAATGGAAGATAGTTTATTATAGTGATAGGATAATGAGGCCAACATAAAACTGATGCAAAAGAAATTCAAAAGATAAATAATTGTTAATAACAATGAAACAAAATTATTTTTAAAATCTTGATTACTATGTTATGGCAACTTGCAGTTTCACAGAGAACCCAGTTCTAAGATTATAACTTTTTTATTTAACTATATTAACTGAATTAACTTTAATTTGGCATTGATCCTTTTGACAACTTACTTGAATGACTCCTTTTTTTTCCCGTTTCCTCAGTGGACATTGTGATCTTGTCATTTGTTTGCTGTAGTACATTCTTCAAAGCATGTTGACCTTATTATTTTTAAGATGTAAAAATCTTTGCTATATTAGATTAGATTAGATTAGATTACAGTGTGGAAACAGGCCCTTCGGCCCAACAAGTCCACACCGACCCGCCGAAGCGAAACCCACCCATACCCCTACATTTACCCCTTACCTAACACTGCGGGCAATTTAGTATGGCCAATTCACCTAACCTGCACATCTTTGGACTGTGGGAGGAAACCGGAGCACCCGGAGGAAACCCACGCAGACACGGGGAGAACGTGCAAACTCCACACAGTCAGTCGCCTGAGTCGGGAATTGAACCCGGGTCTCTGGCACTGCGAGGCAGCAGTGCTAACCACTGTGCCACCGTGCCGCCCACAATATTCACTGAAGATTGCAAAATTGTCCTTGCTTGCCTCCTGTTTACTTTTGCAATCTGAATAAATGTCATATGAATCACAGAAAATGTAAAATGAATACCATTTTATATATCCTAAATTTGCCTTTGGGTGATTGCTGAATTTATAGTCAGTTTTGACCGTTACGGTTTATAGGAGAAAGTGAAGCCCGGGCAAAGACGAAGGCTCAGTTTGAAGAAGTGTTAAAAAACTACTCTGGTTTAACTGTTGGGAAAAAGAAATCAAAAAAGAACATACCTCCCCAAGAAAATATTGTGGTGAGTATAGATTATGAACGACAACATATCATTCTTTTAAGTCTTTATTCATAGGTCTTTGTTGCTTGTTTGGTGCAGTGTTTGAATGGCATCTGCACATCAATTCTGTTAGAAAAATAGAGGCGACTAAAGGCTGGAGCTCAATCATATTGAAAAATATTAAGCAAATGATGTACTCAGTGTTATGAGATAAAAGATTGCCATTTTATTGTATAATATGAGATCATTATGGCAAGGCTATTGTTGGTCTTCCCTTAACATACTCATTCCTTTGTCATTGAAACTGCTAAAATTGCATCAAAATTGAGGATTTCTGATTTTGGCATGGAAGATATTTTTTGATCAACTTTCAATTTATTGAGGGATTATTTTGAAAATGGGCATAAAATGAGTTCTGTATCAATAAGTCTGTGGTAAACATACAACTTTGGATAATTTATTATAAAGGGTTCCCAGTGATTACTTCTTTACAAAATAGTGACCACTATAAATTTGGGCTAAACCACGGTTTCACCTCAGGACCCTACTTTAGCCACTTTGGGGGATTGTTAGCATCTTAAGTATCCTGGGAAAACCTTGCCTGTGATGTTTGCAATCTAATCACCTTCAGTCAGCCCTCTATAAAACAATGTTAAGGTATAGTTATGAGGAAAAGGTTAATTCAGCATTAAAAGTGACCAATGACAAAGTTTCTAACAAAGGTATAATGGAAATTGGATTTCTTTAAAAAACTTAACTAAGTCTTCATTTTTGAACATAATATGTGCGTTGATAACAATGTGTTGAATCCTGAATATCCACTTGTTACCTTAAAATTTAACTTACATTCTTAAAACTTCAGTGCAAATGAAGGTTTAAATATTAGCATTTTGTACAAAGAATTAATATTCCAGAATATACAAAACAAGGCATCTGGTGGCATTCATGAGTGTTAATTTCACTTTTTAAACCTTATCCTTCAGCTCAAATGTTTTCGTACCACACATTTGTTAAGGAAGAGTAGGTGAAAGACAGGACCAACAGTCTGTCTCTTGAAGCCACAAAAGTTAAAACTAGAGACAAAAACAGGATGACTGAGAATAAATTAAGACGAATTAGTTTCAAATAGAGAAAAAGTTCATTTAGAAGAAAGAAAGAGACAGTAAAGAATAGCAAGACAACTTTAAAAAATTATATTTTAAATGCTTGAATAATTTACCACTTAAGAATGAGATTGATTATCAAATCCAACATTCCAACAAATCAAGCAACTTTTTAACTCATGGAAAGGATGACTGAGTTATTGGAAGCTTTGATCAGATGACTAAAGAAGCAATGCAGAGGTATAGACAGAATATTCCAGATCTCAGGGGAAAAGGCAGCCAAAAGCCATAAAGAATGCATTAATTAAAGTTGGGAATGCAAAGGAGGCCAGAATTAGGAGTATAGCCATCTGAGATTTGTGGATGTGAAAGAGATTACAAAAATAGAGGGACTGAGCTTTAGAAGGATTTGAAAACAAGGATGAGACCTTTAATACCACAATGTTGCATAATTACAAGTAAGCATTCATTGAAGGTGTAGTGAAGACGAAAGACTAGGAGCAAAAGTAGGCCATTCAGCCTGTTGAGACCGCTCTGCCATTCAATGAGATCATGGCTGATCTGATCATCCTCAACTGCACTTCTTACCTTTTACACAAAACTCTTGGTTCTCTTATTGATTGAAAATCAGTCTATTTCTGCCTAGAATATATTTAACAACCTAACCTATGCTGCCCTCTGTAGTAAAGAAATCCACTACTCATCTCTGTCATAAATGGCATTCCACTTATTCCGAGATTTTATCCTCTGGTCCTCCACTCTCCCTCAAGAGGAAACTATCTTTCTGGACCTACCCTGTCAATTTACCTCAGAATTTTGTTTGTTTCATTGAAAGCGCCTCTCATTCTGAACTCCAGTGTGTGTGTTTTTAAACTGTGAGGCTACTTGGCTGAATCCAGTGGTCTTTAGCACTGCTGTTTATGATCCTGATATATTATTCTTTAAATTTTGTCTAGCTTGAAAAATTGAGGAATAAACTTAGTCTACAGAAGGATAATGAAGACGATGAAACTATTCTAAATAACACTTATAACCCAGAGGAGCAAAGTCCCCGCTTCTCAAAAAACAAATTGAATGACAGGACCTCTGTGGCTGAAAAAATTAACAATGATGAGCTCTTTGAAGATGAAACCCCAGCCAAAACCAAGAAGAAGAAGAAAAAAGCAAGTGAACATTCTTTTGTCGAGGAGGCCCCTCGACCAGACTCTGTATCGATCCTGCCAAAATCCAGCGAAAAAAGGTCAAAAAGTGCCTTTGGAGAGGAATACCAGACTGAAATTGTGAAAAAGAATGATATGGGAGAGGATGTAGATTCCCTAATCCAAG
The DNA here is from genome assembly GCF_037043375.1 of Chiloscyllium plagiosum. Taxonomy (NCBI): domain Eukaryota; kingdom Metazoa; phylum Chordata; class Chondrichthyes; order Orectolobiformes; family Hemiscylliidae; genus Chiloscyllium; species Chiloscyllium plagiosum. The sequence goes on from NW_028270141.1 coordinate 100,771,087, forward strand.
CTTACCAGCAGGCTATTGCTACCAAAGATACAGGAGGTGTCAGAAATAAAGCCAAGAAAGTTAAGGAACAGTCAATTAAAAAAATTTCACGCATGTCTTCAAAATTAGCCAAGAAACTGGATAAGATGAAAACACTGAAAGAGCCAATGTCAGTGGAGGGGGAAACGAGGTAAGAATAAGAACATATTTTGTCACAATATACTTTTCTACAACTTATATGCTAATAAAATTTTCTTACAATCTGTGCCATAGAATTCTTGAATTTATAGAATGCAGTTCCATAAGTCTCATAAAGAAACAATGTATGAACATAAAGCTTAAATAGGAGGTTTTATGGGAGTCTGCTATTCACTTGTTTTTCCCATCTAAGAAACTCAAAATCTGAGAATGCAATGCTGATGTGCCCTGGAGTAATTTTGAGTTTGGTTGCTAGAAACGCATGATCAAAATGCCTACCATCCGTTTCAGTGCACATGTTCGGACAGGTTGCACCAGAAACTCCAATATGTACTTCTGGCACACAAGCTCTTTAATGGGAGCACAAAGATTAATGACCAACAAGCCCACGGCATTCAGAATCCTTGTACTTCCACAAGGACTATTCCCTCTGGGATACCTTGGTCCATTCCTCCTCAACTCCCGTTTCCCCACACTCCTATGGCACCTTTCCATGCAATCACAGAAGGTGTAATACTTACCCATTTACTTCTTCCCTCCTCACTATCCATGGCTCCAAACACACCTTCCAAGTGAAGTAGTGACTTACCAGTACTTCACTCAATCTCGTCTACTATGTTTGCTGATCAGTCTGCACTTTGACTCTTCAATTTGGAGGAGATCACATTGTGAGCAGCGAATACAGTAGACTAGATTGAGTTTTTAATCTCTTTCGAAAGGTATAATTTGTTCATAATTTACATATAATATTTAACTGTCACTTGCTGTTTAAATCTAAATTTTAGATTAGATTCTCTACAGTATGGAAACAGGCCCTTCGGCCCAACCAGTCCATACCGACCCTCCGAAGAGTAACCCACCCAGACCCATTTCCCTCTGTCTAATGCTCCTAACACTATGGGCAATTTAGCATGGCCAATTTACCTGACCTGCACATCTTTGGACTGTGGGAAGAAATCGGAGCACCCGGAGGAAATCCACGCAATCACCGGGAGAATGTGCAAACTCCACACAGACAGTCGCCTGAGGCTGGAATCGAACCTGGGACCCTGGTGTTGTGAAGCAGTAGTGCTAACCACTGAGCTACTATGCCACCCCATTTAGAAATTAAAAATAAAAATTATCCTGGCTTAAGCAAATGCTTAAGTAAAAGCTGTTTAGTTGAGAATAGCAGAAATTAATTAATTAAGGAAACTAGCTTACATTCTTTTTCTGCACCTGAGCGAACTCTTTAGATTCAGAGCATAATGATAGAGGCATTGCAAAGTGAATTTTGAACAGTGCTGAGAGTTGTGCGAATAATAGAGTTAGGGGAGGAGGGAAAGGAGGTGCTTGCTTGCTTTTTCCAACTTTTCTATCCTTTAGAATTAGTTCTTAGTTCACTACGGAGGAAAAGGTAGTTATCTGCTTAAGATTGAAAATATAATACTGAATTGAAGATTTGATGCATATACGATTGTTTAGTGAGAGGGAGAATTGATGAAAATCAGTGTTAGTAATAAAAGTTCGAGGGGATTTAATGGAGTTAAAGGCTAACAAATTCCAAAGGCCTGATAATCTGCATCCCAGCGTACTAAAGTAAGTGATCCTGGAAATATTCAATGAATTGGTGATCATCTTCCAAAACTCTAATCACTCTGGAGCAATTCTTACAGACTGGAGGATAGCAAGTGTAACTCCACTATTTAATAAAGGAGGAAGAGTAAAAAACTGAATTATAGACCACACATCAGTCGTGAGTAAAGTGCTGGAGACTGTTAGAAAAGATGTGACAGCAGAACACTGGGAAAGCACTAACAGTATTGGATAAAATCATTATGGGTTTATGAAAGGGAAGTTCTGCTGAACTAATCGACAGGAGGTTTTTGAGAATGTAACTAATATAATAGATAACAGAGAGCAGTTGGATGTGATGCATTTCGATTTTAAGAAAGCTTTTGATAAGGTTCCACATGAGAAGCCAGTGGGAAAAAATAAATTAAGTAATACGGATTGAGAATTGGTTGACAGTCTGGAAACAAAGTGGAATTAATGGCGCTTTTCCTGCGGTCTCTTGGGTCTATTATAGGCGATGACCAGTGGTGCACTGCAGAAATCAGTTTTCGGCTCCAACTACTCATGATACATATATAAATTACTTGAATGAGGGAATGAAATGTAGTATTTCCAAGTTTGCTGACACCACAAAACAGGGTGGGGTTGTGAGGAGAATACAAGGAGGCTTCAGAGCAATCTGGATAAGTCATGTGTGTGAACACGTCAGATGTAATACAACATTGATAAATGTGAATCAATACAATTCGGTGTGAAAAATAGAAAGGCAGATTATTATGTAAATGATGATGCATTACAAGTGTGGATGTTCATAAGGATGTTGGGTGCCAGTCAATGAAGTTAGACTGGTGCACGAGCAATTAAAATAGCAAATTACCTCCAAGGTAGTAATCTGATTATTACCTGAGTTTAGAGTAAACTGGCATAGGATAAATAAATTCAAGGCATACATTGTTCAAGTGTAAGACAGGAAGGAAAAAAGTGTGCCAGTACAGAAATACAGCAGTAAATACTGTCAAAGAGGGAAAAAGTGGTAAGGCAAACTTAATGCCTCTTTACCTGAATGTGCTCAGTATTTGAAGCAACATAAATGAATTAATGTCCTAAATCCAGGTAAATGGGTATGATCTCATAGCCATTACAGAGGCAGGATTACATGGAGGTCGAAGCTGAAAACTCATATTCAGGGTGTTTGGCTTTTTTTATGGATAGGTAGAAAGGAAAAATAGTGGGATACAGTTGTTAATAAGGGTTGGAATAAGTGCGATAGCAAGAAGTGATTCTGGATCAGAGAATGTAGAAATCATAAGGTGATGAGAAATAACAAGAGGGAGAATACTACTGGTAGGAGTAGGCTGTATGCCCCCTAACAATTCGTTCAAATTGAGAATAAATCGGGAGACAGTGAGGGCATGTTTTTAAAAAAAGCAATATATCAATCATGAATTTCTTTAATCTTGCAGATTGGGATGGTCAGGTTCATTTATGTTTGGAACTATATCCTGGAACAATCTGTTCTGGATCCACCAAGGGATCAGACTGTTTTGGTTCAGGTGATGTGTAATAAAGCAGGTTTAATATGATGTCAGAAGGAAAGATTCACTAGGAAACAGTGACCATAATATAGTAGAATTTAGGTTTCAAAATGGAATGGAGGAACTTAGGTTATAAACATCTGTATTAAGCTTAAATCAGTGTAAATAACAAGAAATAAGCGCAGAACGAGCTAGAGTGGACTGGGAAAGGGGTTGAGCAGCAAGGTAGCTGAGGAACAGCGGTGGATGTTTAAGAAAATGGTTCATGGCTCACAACAAAGAAACCTCTGAGTGAGAAAGAAGGATGGTATAGGTGGGATAAGTCAATCATGGTTAACTAGGAAAGTTGAGAATAGCGTCAGTTTGAAAGAAAAAGCATACGCTGTGGCAATGATTAGCGGTAAGCTAGACAACATAACGTAAGAACTAAGAGCAGGAGTAAGCAATTCAGCACTTCAAGCCTGCTCTGCCATTTGATCCAATCAAGACTTATCTCATGTTGGCCTCAACTCCGCTTTCCATCAGCCTTCAACATGTTACTAATTTAACTGTCTATTTCTCCCTTAAATTTACTCAATGTCCTGGCATGTCCAAGTTCTGGGGTAGTGAATTTCCTAGATTCACAATCTTTTCAGAGCAATTTCTCCTCATCTCTGTTTTAAAACTACTACCCCTTATCTTAAATCAGTGACCTAGATCCTTTCTATATCTATTTTGTCAATCCTCTTCACCATCTTATATACCTCAATTAAATCTCCTCTCATTCTTCTAAACCCCAAAGTGTATAGAATAAGAGCTTCTGTAGATATTTAAGATGGAATTATCAATGTGAACATTGGTCCTTCAGAAAGTGGTTTTCTGGAATTAATGGAGAATGAGAAGACAGGATAAATCAACAGGTGTTTTGTATCTGCATAATAAAGGATACAAGTAATCCCAGAAATAGCTGTAGATCAGGAAATGAAAGGGAACAGGAAAGCCTAAGCAGAATATTTTCCTTCACCTTGTGTTGAACTTCATTGGAACACTGTAGTAGGTAAAATGTAAATATTAGCATGGGAGCAAGTTGGTTTATATCTTGTAGGACTCTATGTTGAGTTCCATAGATTCAAATTTTGACCTCTGTCTTCCAATATTTCTTTCATCTTCTGCTTTTCTCTGACTATGTTATATTTGTGTCCTGTTACTTTTGTTGCCATCAGATTGGACCCACTCTGTCCTTTTCACATTTTCCAACTCTCTCTTTCCTTTATCACGATTATAACTCCCTCTGTCTTTTGCTCTTGACACCCCCCATAATCTGTTCCTCTTTCTTTCTGCCCCCTGTCAACAGCATAAAAAAGTACCATTTTCCAGTTCCTTTCATTTCTGAAGAAGAGTCCTACTTGGACACAAAATGTTAACTCTGTCTTGTAATCTCCACAGATGCTGTCAGACCTGTTGGGTTTCTCTAGCACTTTGCTTTTATTATTGCTTAACTACTGAAGCAACCCATGTCGATATGCAGCAAGACCTGGACAACCTCTGGGCTTGAGCTGCTAATTGGTAACATGTATGTCATGAACATGCCAGGCAATGGCCATCTCCAGCTAAAGGAAATCTAGCTTTCTCTTATTCTCATGATTATTCTCATGATTTGTCTGCAAGCAGATTGTTCCTTTTGTTTTACAAGAGAGCACATTTCCCTAATTCCCTCTGTTGTGGGTTCTGCCTTCCAAGAACCACAGCACCATGGTAAAGTTAACAACCAGAAGTAAAGTTTATGTCACACACACTAACACATTGAGAGATTGCTTTGCAACATACACAAACATACATGGAGATATAAAATCAGAAAAGGTGAAGAGATTATTCAGTTAGTAACATATTAAGTTGAAATGAAAAGCACAGAGGATTGTCCATTTTTTTAAAGTTGGAATCGAAAAGTCCAAAGTTGATGTTAGTAATCTGGAAGTCCTTTGTCAAGATAGTTAATTGACTTGACAGATGTTGAGTTGGATGCACTTTCTTCTCTATAAAAATGTCTTCAAAGGTTTTATGATTAAAATTTTGCCAAAATGCAACAGCTTCTTCATTGTGTTGATGAAAAGAAAGTTTGCTTTACAGAGCAGGCGAGAGGCTTTGTGTTTGTGGTCCAGAGTTAGGGGTATCTTGCAATGTCGATATTCAGTAGATTATGTATGGATTGTGGCTGACCCCTAAATTGTCTACTGTTTCAGAAACATATTTTTAAAAAGCAGTTGGGTTCAATATGTGGGAATCATCTGAACAATTCTTGGGTATGGTGATGAGGTGGAGAGGAGAAGCAGTTGTTCTCCAGATGAAAGTTTGCATTGTAGATTGCCAGATGTCTATGATCCATTCCACTTACTAAGTTGAAAGTCACAAACACCTCCTGTAAAATGAATATAACATAAAATTCTATTGTGTCAGGGTTTCTCTATTACCTGATTATCTTTGTAGAAAATTATAGCATATTAATGAGCATTCCAGGTCCATCGGCTAGGTACCTAGGAATTGATTGGCTAACATTGAATTTGGAGAGATTTTCTGGAAGATTAATGCCAGGTCCAATGCTGCTTTTAATAGGCATCTTTGTGGGTGGTTTACAATGTTTTAAGCATTTATCCATATATACAGTTAGATAGTTATTTAAATACAATTGGTCATATCTCTGTTCGTGGTAAGCCCATTATAAAAGATCAAGCCTCTTGGCTGAGTGCAGATTAATTAAGCAAATTTTTCTACTTTGTCCATCACAATGTCTTGACCAAAACAAGTCAACTTGCCGACTGATCTGTCCTTTTTAATCATTCTTAAAAGTTGTTACAGATTCCACACCCCTTTTAAAGAAATTGCAAACTTTCTTTGCTTTTCATCTTCCAGACAAAAGACTCAAGTGTTCGTACAAGCATCACTTGATTTACAAATACACAATGGAAATGGCTAATCATTCTGCATTCCACTGAAGAGGGTCATTAGTCGAGCACTTTGATGCCATGCTTGAGTTTGGGTTTAAGACAGACTGGTCAAGGAGAAGGCAAAATCAAGAACTATGTTCAGGCTTAAACTTAAAAGTAACATTATTTATTACACATTAATATTAAATATTGCTATATTTAGAATAATGGTATTACTGATCAGTCTCTGATTTATTGGTACATTAGGTAAGGACTCATTTAACTTTGTGTGTTCATGTCCATGTTGAAGCCTGGTCTGACTCAGCCCACTGTGTGTTATTTATACTCAGTGAGATGTGGCTCCGTGCAGGGCCCTGAACCCCTTACACAACAGAGGACTCATGTAACAGAGAAAGTAAATGAACATGCACTTGAGAACTCAATTTAGAAATTTGATTGTATGATCAAATGATTGTATTTGATTGAAAAGATGTGTATTTTCAAAATGGGTCATTAATTAGTTTTAAAATGAATTTTTGTCCCCTTTTGCCCAAGTGAAATGCACATTTCAGAGCTACAGGATGAAATTGATGGTAAAGAAAAGAACATCCCTCACAGAAAATTGAGTTCTGAGGTAGAAGAGATAAACAATGATGAAAAAGTGAGACGTAAGCAAGAGAAGAAAAAACAAAGACCAAAAAGAAAGAAGACCAAGAAAATGAAAAAAGGTATGCAAATTTCAAGTGAATAGTTTTAAAAGTGCGTTATAGAACTTGGTGCAGCAATATTTTTGAATAAGTATATATGTTGATATCTCATTAAAAGGTATTTTAGTAAAGATATGGTGAAAAAATTGATAATATTTTATGTTTGAAAAAAGTTGGTATAATTTTATAAAGTTTAAACTAAATTATTTCTTTTATATGGAAAAATTTAGCCCAAATTTATTGACTGAGCAATATCTTCTGGTATTGAATATACTGTAAGTTGGATTAGTGTCATCTCAGCTCCCAATAGTCCAGAACATAAACATATCTTATCACTTAGCAGGAGTAAATTACTGTACTGAAAACAAGAAATGCTGGAGATCACAGCAGGTCATACAGCATTGATTGGAGAGAGAGAGAACAAGCTAATGTTTCAAGTCTAGATGACTCTTTATCAGTTAGTGTCAGGCTACTAAATTCGGAATTGCTCTTGCTTTCTGAAAATCGCTTTGACTGGTTTGGAAGTGGAAAGGTTACAGGAATGGTGGTATGTAAAATAGAAGTGCTACAGTACACACTGCTATGCATGGGATTAAGAGATAATGTTCAATGTAGAAGAAACTTTATTTTGTAGATACTTAGGTGGTGCCAATCTAGGAATGTTTGGTGCTAACACTTTGGGCATGATTTTTAATTCCCAGTGGAGTTGGTTGTGGATGTGATTTAAGAATTGTGTTTCAGGAAGCACTTCTGGATCCCAATCCTTCCACTTCATTCAACATTTCTTAAAAAAAAGCAGGAGTCAGAAACAGGAAGCCTTCTTACTTCCAATTAACTTGTCATTAGGGAGCTTGTTAATAGACAAGCTAAATAGATAATAGAAATATCCCATCTTCTCCCTGTTAATGAACATAAAACAGTCTGTTGTATGTTAGTACACAGGTATCAGTTTAACGTCGATAGACCTAAAAATTTATTTACGTTTGATAGAAACTATCTTTAGGTGATGGATCTTGCATCAGCCATATGTTAATGTATTTTCAGTTGCTGCTGCTAGCCCTACTTTCTTTATTTAGGTTCAGGCAGCGTGCATTGGACCAAATCATGTCTGTCATCTACATTTACCACTCTTCCTCTGGCAGCCTGTGCTCCCTGAAGAGGCTTGGTACCACTAATTATGTGCCTGAAATTGCCTCCAGCCCAATTAGTATTTATATTTCAATTAAACGTGTAAGTAACATAAAAGGTTGGGAAATTATCAAAACAAAAGCTTCCAAATCTGTCTTTGGGAAAAGATTCCAGTTCCCAAAATTATTGTTCCTTTTTTGTATTCACATTCATGGGAGAGTATTTTTTTTAAATGTGTTCATTCATGGGACAATTTTAAATTGGCCACCTATTTCACATCGCAACTAATTTTGCTTTCTAGCAATACAAGTTAAAACCACTCAAAAGTAAGAGGCATTTCCTCATTTTAGAATCATTTGCTTGATGGTAGGAAAACTGAATGAAGTGATTGCCAAAGTCAGAATGAAAATATCTTGTTATTTTAGGTCATGCTCTATTTTCTTTGCTTTTAATGTGAAATATGATTTGGAAAGTGACTTAATGCACTATGACAAAGCTTTGGCCAACTCTTACACTTGTCTTTTAGGTTTTTGTGTAAAATAATTTCAAAAATGATTTTTAGTTTTGAACATGTACATTTGGCAGCTCCAAATTCCCTATAAAACCTACACATTGAACATTGCAAATTGTGTAGGGGTCTAATTCTACTGCTGCTCCTGATGAACACAGGACCTCATAGATGCTCAGCCCTGAGCTGCTAGATCTGTTTGAAGTCTGTCCAATTTAGAACGGTGACTGTACCACACAACACAATGCACTGTTTCATATTGTGTAGAATAATTCTCCCTGATAGGGTCGCTTATTGGTTATGCTACTGGACTAGTAATTCAGAAGTCCAGAAAGCTAATTGGCAGAAATCTGTAAGTTCAAACCCTCACCATGGGGTTCCTTCAGTGTCACAAAGCTAGTCCCTTTTTTCTAAAAGCTGTGCCTTGGCTCAAGGAGACTCTGTCCTTGATTTTTTTCAGAAGGATAATAAACTGGGCCTGGCTCCGATCAGTCTGGTTTGGTACAGAGATGAAAAGGATTTTGAGAGGTCTTTTGTTTATATCTAAACAGATGAGACTTCAGCCAAAGTGATCATGTTTTAGAAGCGACCTGTAAAATGAAAGATGAGTGGTTAGCTGTCTAGCTGAGCAGTTTTAGTTCAGTCTTGAACTGTTTGGAAGTTCAACAGGGAGCTGTGTGAAAGCTCCCTGTCTCTTTTCTGCCCTTCAACTTCAACCTGTAAGCATGGGTTCCATTTATAGAACATAGAAGAATACAGCGCAGTACAGGTCCTTTGGCCCTCGATGTTGCGCCGATCCAAGCCCACCTAACCTATACTAAACCACTATCCTCCATATACCTATCCAATGCCCGCTTAAATGCCCATAAAGAGGGAGAGTCCACCACTGCTACTGGCAGGGCATTCCATGAACTTACGACTCGCTGAGTGAAGAACCTACCCCTAACTTCAGTCCTATATCTACCCCCCCTTAATTTAAAGCTATGCCCCCTTGTAATACCCGACTCCATACGCGGGAAAAGGTTCACACTGTCAACCCTATCTAACCCCCTAATCATCTTGTACACTAGGTTTTTAAAGGGAGTTTGCTTATTTGGACTGTTGTGTATATTCGGAACAGCATAATTAAGACTACTTGGATAAGCTGAGTTCTGTAGGGGTTCTTTATTCTGTTCTTTGTGTTATTTTGTGAATAAATTTTTGTCTGTTTTAAAATCTCATAATCAACCTAGCTATCATTCTCCAGGTAATTTTCACTGTACACTTACCAAAACAAATTGCAAAGTTATGGTCTGGGGCTGCCTGCTTAAGAATGTTTTTAAGTGCTCTGGCCTAGTCCATAACATCAGTTTCTGATCATCACATAGTTGTTATGTCGACGATGTCCCATGTGCTTATTGAGAATGCCTTACATCGTGTTGTGTGACATTATCACTGTTCTAATTTGGACAGACTTCAAACAGATCTAACAACTCAAAACTAAGCATCCATGAGGCCTGGTGGGCCATCAGCAGCAGAATTAGACTCCAATGCAATCTATAACCTCATGGCCTGGCATTACGACCAATCAGGCAATCAACCCTGGTTCAATGAAGAGTGCAGGCAGCTATGCCAAGAGCAGCACCAGGCATACCTAAAAATGAAATGTCAACCCGAAGCCACTTATGTAACAAACAACATGAGCAGCAAGTGATGGATAAAGCTAAACAATCCCACAAAGATCAGATCCAAAATCTGCAGCCCTGATTCGTCCAGTCATGAATGATAATAGCCAATTAAACATCTCGCTGGAGGAGGAAACTCCACAAATATCCCCATCTTCAGTGAATGCAGATCCCAGCATATCAATGCAAAAGATATGGCTGAAGTATTCAAAGAACCAAAAGGTCTGTTTCCATGCTGTACATTTCTATGACTCTATGACCAGTCTTTAAAGAAAAGTGCTGTGTGGATGAGCCATCTCCTCCAGAGGTCCTCAGCATCCCAAGTGCCAACCTTCAGCCAATGGAGTTCACTCTACATGACATCAAAATGTGATTAGAAGCACTTGATGCTGAAAGTAAGGCTATTGACCCTCACAACACACTTGCTTGGGACCACATGCACAAACATTCACATCCTTCCAAATCTGCTTCCATCTAGAAGGACTAGGGCAATAGATTCATGGGTACACCACCACCTGCAAGTTCCCTTCAAGTGACTAATCATTCTGACTTGGGGAATTATATCATCATTCCTTTAGTGTCCTTGGCTTAAACATTTGGAATTCCCTTGCTAACGGCATTATGGGTCTACCTACATGGACTACTGCAGGACAAGGAGGCTGCTCACCACTATACTTCTGGAGGGCAACTAGGGATGGCCAGTGAATGCTTGCTCAGTCAGTGATGTCCACATCACATGCCTGAATAAACTAAGTCTGAGATGAAAAGCTTGTATTAGTAATGTCTTTCACATTGTTGCATAGTCTCATCTAATTCACAAATATCTTTCAATAGAGATTCAGCCGTTCTTATTCATTTGAACTCCACCTGATTCCAGATGGATGTTCATGTGGCTGATTTACAATATTTCTATGAAACGGTTTGAGTAGCTCATCACGACAACATTCTGTACCTGATTCAAGAATAGGCAATAAGCCTGCTTCCTGTGAATGGGTAGTGTTTTTTTTTAAAGAAAGCTAATGGCCTGCTTGTAATTAATAAAATTCAAATAAGTTTAGAATGGATTCAAAAGTTGAAAGTTTAACATTGACATTCTGAAAATTATTCCAGATAGTTCAAATATCTAAATATTTGAAGGATGAAACAGGAATGTAATAGGAAATACATTGAATACATCTCCCAACATTTGCCCACAATAATTAGAAAGTCTTGTGAGTGCAAGTGGCATAGTCTTATACCTGTTTCTCCAAATTATATAATGGCAGGGCACCAAAGGAAGCCTGATGAAGGGCTTTTGCCCGAAACATCGATTTTCCTGCTTCTCGGATGCTGCCTGACTTGTGCTTTTCCAGCACCACTCTGATCTAAACCAAAGGAAGCCATTCAGTCCATTGTGTCTGTGCTGCTGTTTGATAAAGTTGTTTCACTGTAGCTCTGAAACTTTACCTCCTTCAAGATTTCTCCTATTTTTTGCCAACCACCTTGAATCTATGTCCTCTGGTTACCAACCGTTCTGTCACAAGGAAGCTTCTCCTTAGTAACGCTATCAAAATCCCCTCAATCAGATTTCCTATAAATGTTCTCATTACAACAACCCTGATACAATACTGCATCCTTTCTAAAACCTTCTTCCCAAATTCTTTTAAAGTATGACGCCCAGAGTTTGCCACAGTTCACCACCTGAGGCTTCTTTCATGTTTTATAAAGGTTTGTGCCCTTTGCTGTGTTGATAAAGCCAAGGATTATGTATGCCTTTTCAATAGTGCTTTCAAACTGTCATCAAGTTAATTTATTGTTTTATTTGTGTGCCTTTTTAAAAGTTGTTTTTGTGGTAAAACGATCAACTCAAAGATACTATCTGCCATAGATTTTACCAAATAATTAATATGATATAATTCACTTTTGAGGGCATATTTTTGAAATTAATGCAATTGCTTCAGCTGGATAAATGTGTAACACATTTGACAAATTGAAATTTCAATTACCCAGCAAACGCTTCCTTTTACATGTGTAATTAAAGTGAAATGCATTCATTAAACTAGCACCAGTAGGTGTCTCTGTTGTCATGTATTTGTGAGATTTTCCACACAGGAAATTGGCAGTCTTCTCTCGATATGGGGTCAATGCTTTGAAAAATATTCCAGCAGTAATAGGAATTCTCATTATAAAGATGTACTTACTTACCAACAGTAACAGATGTAGGTGGATTAGCCATGGGAAATGTAGGGCCACAGGGATAGAGTCAGAGGGTGGGTCTGGGTGGGATGCTCTTTAGAGGGTCGGTATGGACTTGCTTCTATATTCTATGTACTATGTCTAGCTGATGTGATAGTTTATTTACACGTTAAAAATATTATATCCTGCCATTTTTGGTGTCATCCATTAGCTCAGATTCTAGCTGTGAATACAATTACAGAAACTGACTACTTAGTGCTGCAGTCACATATGTATTGGTTTTCTAAGGTGATTATAAACAGGAGGACATCTCTAACTTCATTTTAATTCTTTTCAATTTTAATATTTTAGGTTTTGTCACACTGTATTGCCATGTTTTGTCATCTCGCTGATTCAGCTTTCCCCATCTTGCCACTATTCCAGACCTCTTTTCCCAAAGGACCTTTTATAAAGTGTCGTAAGCGTGTCAGTGATTGTATATTCCACAGCCTATTCAAAGGTGTTTGGTTTCTGTGGTTGCTTCTTTCTGAAGCAATGATTAATTTACCGACGTTGATTATGGACATGATTATTCAGACATAAAAAAGACAAGTATTGGAGTCTCTAGAGAGAATCAGAAGAAAGAAATAGATCAGGAAAGCCAGAAGAAGGAACATTCTTAGGGGTATAGTCAGAAAAGGGGAATATTGGACCAAGTAAAGAAATCAAGATCAGTGAGAGTTCAAACAGAGAGAACATCTGAAAATAAAGAAGGCTAAGAGATTTTGGGCAAAGGGAATTGGAAAAACGCAGCCTGACAATGGGAAATGAGAAATAAGCAGACTGAGAAATACATATTTCAAAACAGAAAAAGAGGTTGTGACACTAGTAAAGGCAATTCATGATACAAAGCAGAAAAATATTGCAGTGACATATAAATCGACTTAAAAAACATTCACACACATCAAGAAAATAAGAATAGCGACCCACTGTGACCCGCTGTCTCAAATCTATGATGATACTATTCGAGATTAAGCTATAAGCTGATAATGTCACAGTAAAAAGTACAAAGATCAGTGTATATTCACATTTGGTTTTAAAAGAAAGAGTCCTGAGACATTGCACAATTGAAGATGTAGTGATTACATTAATGGAATTAGAATAATTAAGGACATAGCCTTAATGTTGAAAATTGCAACTCATCTATCACTGGATAATCAATAATAATAAACAAAGAACTGAGGATGGTAGAGATCTGAAACACATAAAAACAGAAATTCCTGAAGAAATTCAGTAAGTCTGACAGCATCTGTGGAGAGAAAGAAAGTTATAATTTCAAGAGCAGTAACCTTCAGAATTAATAGTTAGTTGAAGATTGCATTTATGCTGATGGCAGGGGAAAGAAGTGAGCAGGTAGATGAAGAGAGGGAGAGAGAGAAAAAAGGTTAGACAGATGTAGGGATTGAGATAGTTAGTCAGGGAAGGAAAGAAGCTAGACAGAAGGCTCTTGGGGTACAGGAGTAGTGTCCCTGGCTCTGAAGCAAGAGGCCCAGATACAAGTCACATCTGCTTCAAAGGTAATACATTGTGAAAATACGTTGCAAGGAAGAAATAAGAAATTCACTAATGGATATGTACAGGTTAGGTGAATGGGCCAAACTTTGGCATAAAACGTTACATGTGGATACATGTAAACTTATCCATTTTGGTTGGAGGAATAGAGAGGTAACTTGTTATCTAAATGGAGAAAAACTTCAGAGTTCTTCAATGCAGAGGGATCTCAGTATCCTTGCATATGAATCGCAGAAAACTAGTATGCAAGTTTGGCAGGTAATAAAGAAGGCGAATGGAATTTTGGCAAAGGAATAGAGTATAAAATTTGGAAAGTGTTGTTGCAACTATGCAAGACATTTGTGTGACCACAGCTGGAATATTGTGTACAATTTTGGTCCCGTTACAAAAAGAGAGATGCAGTTATATTTAAAGTAGTTCAGAGGAGGTTCGCTAGATTGATTCCAGAGATATGGAGCTTGTCTTAGGGAGAGAGAGAGAGAGAACATTTTAAGCCTGTGTTCTTTGGAGTTCAGAAAATGAGATGAGATCGGATTGAGGCATACAAGATGCTAAAGGCGACTGATGAAGTAGATGTGAAGTGAATGTTTTCCCATGGGATAATTTAAAATAAGAGGTTGTAGTTTAAGGATAAGGGGTAGCAGTTTCAAAACAGAATTAAGGAGAAATTACTTCTCTCAAAGAGTCATAGATTTGTGTAATTCACTATCCCAGAGTGCAGTGGATGTTGGGACATAGAGTAAACTTAAGGAGTGGATAGATAGATTTTTGTTTAGTAATGGGTTGAAGAGTTGCAGAGAGCGGGCAGGCAAGTGCACATGAGGCCGAGATAAGATCAGCCATGACCGTATGAAATGGTGGAGTACGCTCAAGGTGCTGAATTGCCTACTCCCGTTCCTAGTTCTTATGTCCCGTCGGTGATTACGGAGGCTATGAGTCAGTAAGAATTATTCGGCTGTGCTGAAGAAACACTTCCTGAAGTGTCTGAGTACATAGTAGGCATGGAAGGAGGCAGTTGTACTCTAAAATTATCTAAAATTAAATTCGATATTGAGTCCTGAAGGCTGTAATGTCCCAAACTGAAGATGAGGTGTTGCTCTTCCACCTTGTTTTGAGTCTTGCTGGAACACTTCAGAAGGCCCGAGACAGAATACGGCTAGGGAACATGCTGTTGTGAAGTGGCAGGCAACTAGAAGCTTGGGATCATTTTCACAAACAAGTGTAGGTGTTCAGCAAAGCAGTTACCCAGTCTATGTTTCGTCTCCCAGTGTAGAGGAATCTGCATTGTAAGCGATAGAATACAATAGATACTTACAGAATATTGAGAGGCCTGGATGGAATAGATGTGGATATGTTTCCACTAGTCGGAGGGCACAACCTCAGAGTGGAGGGACAACCTTTTAGAACTGAAATATGGAGGGATTTCTTCAGCCAGAGAATGGAGAATTTGTTGAACTTATTGCTAGAGAAGGCTGAGGAGGCCGAGTCATTGAGTGTACTTAAGACAGAGATAGACAGATTCGTGATTAGTTAGAGGACGAAGGGTTACAGGGAGAATGCAGGATAATAGGGTTGAGAAACATATTAGCCACAATCAAAGGGCAGAGCAGACCCAATGGGCTGAATAGTGTAATTCTGCTTCTGTATCTTATGGTCTTGATGACTATGTTGTGTGAAGTGCAGGTAAGTTGCTGCTTCACCTGAAAAGTGTACATGGGCCCTTGGATAGTGAGGCAAGTGAAGATAAGTGGGCATGTGTTGCACTTTCTGTCATTCCATGGGAAGGGGCTGCACAGTTATGGGAGTGGAGGAGAAGTGGACCACAATGTTCCAGAGGAAATAGTCCCAAAGGAACCCTGACAGGGAATGGCACTATCTTGCTGGAGGTGGCGAACATGATGGCGTATAGTCCTTCTTATGTGAAGGCTGGTGAAGTGAAAGTGAGGACCAGGGCACCTTATTATTGTGCAGGAAGGAAGAAAAGGGGTGTAGGCAGAAGTGCAGTAAATGGGTCACCATTTGAGGAAAAAGATGAACATTTCTGAGGCTGGCCCATGAAAGGTGGCATCATCAGAACAATGCAACAGAGATGAAGAACCGGGAGAATGGAATGAAGTCTTTACAGGAAGCAAGGTGTGAGGACATATAGTCAAGGTAACTGTGGGAATTGATGGGTTTGTAATGGATATTGGTGACCAGCTTATTTTCAGAAATGTAAACAGCGATGTCAATGGAAGGGAGAAATCAAAGATGGACCAGATGAAGGTGTGAACAGGGTACAAATTAGATGCAAAATTGATAATTTTTTTCCAATTCCAGATGAGAAGGGGAAGCTGCACCAATTATATCATTAATGTCATTGAAAGAGTTGTGAGGAGGGGCCCAAAAAGGACTGGAAAAGGAAAGTTCCACATGACCTACAAAGGGTACCCATAGCTATACCTTCGGGTAATCAAAGCTGTCTAACAATTCAGAAAAGCTGTGCTGTTTGGGTAATTTTTATATTAATTCCTCTGCCTCTTTATCTTGCCAATATTCCAAAAAAAATCTTCAAAATTCATCCCTGAATTGTTCAGTCAACCTCTCACAGATTTATCATCTGTGAAGCATCCTGGATACTTTTGTGTTAGAATCATTATTTTTGATTCCCTTGTTAATATTTGAGAATGCAGCTTTTAACTGTGGGTGTTGATGATATTTGAGGTCTGCCCAGTGTCATGACTGGGGGAGACAACAGTGGTGGGGACTTGAGCGGTCATTTTAGGAGTTACAATGTGAGGGATTCAGTTTTGGAAGAGGGTAGGTAGCAGTAATTAATCTGTGACCTTGTCTTAGTATTTGCAAACTGGATGGTGGTTCGAAGTGCAGTCCTGCACTTTGGAGATGTAGCTAGGAGGCATTGAGAGTTATGTACCCAACATTGCCATATTAGGAGGATAAGGGTGGAAGATGTAATTAGAAATAAATGAAATTAATGAGTTGATAGTAACAGAAAATGTGTAAATAGGCATGAGAAGAAAATTATATAGGAAGTAGGTATTCCTTTACATAGCATGTACACATTATACAAATGTACAATAGTTAATAGCTTATTGTTTATTCCTAATATCTCAGCATCACTGGCTATCCCTAATTGTCTTTGGGTAAATGATGGTGATCGTCCCCCTTGAATTGCTACAGATTATCTGTTGTTGGTAAACTCTCAGAGCTAGTATTCTGGGATTTTGATCCAATTGCAACATTCTATTGGATCTCTGCTTATGTGGAAGATTTTTAGTTACCAGAAAGAAAATAGCTCATTGTAGTTAGCAAAAATTGTTTATAACTTACATTTTTTTTTTACAATTTGATTGAATATTATATTTTTAATAACAAACCACTGGGTCATTGATCCATTTTGCAGCATTACAGAAAAGGTAAGAGTTCAGGCTTTACGAGTTTCTAATATCAGCCTTACTATTGGGAAGGGAGAGGTATGAAAATAAGGGGCTGAACTGGGGAAAGGTTAAATGATTTTGAGGGCTTTAATGCACCTTCTGTATATTCTTTAAAAAATATAATTGTAATAAGTATATTTCTCTGTTAGTAACAGAAGAAATGGAGTCAAAAGAAGAGATAATGCATGAAACAGATCCAGAGCTAGAGACTGCACTTCAGCAGCAGAAGCCAAAGTATGTGACTGATGAAGATCTGGTCCTTGGTGTATATATCCACAGAGCAGACCTATTAAAAACAGACATTCTGACGTCGCATCCCTCAGTAAAAGTTCATGTTATTGACGAAATGTCAGGGCAATATGTAAAGAAAGAACACAGGTAAGATGCAAAGCTTTAAAAATAATCTGCGTCAAATGATGCATAGATTGACTTGGTGATTCAAACTGCAAATAAATGTTCTACATAATGTATACTTAGATATTTGTAAAATGGCATAAAAACTTCAATGCAATTTAGTATTTTGCAAAAGAAAAAGGTTTTGTTGAGAACCTTTCATGTTATCAGGGTGCTCCAAATATTTTTAAAGTGATTTATTTATGTTTGAAATGTAGTCACTCTTAAAGTGACTCTTAAAATCTGCACAGTGAAATACAGAGGAACCTCGATTATCCAAACGAGATGGGTGGGCACTATTTCTCTTGGATAATTGATTATTCGGTTAATTGATTCAATGCCTCTCCTCTGGGACTCTGAGTTTTCTGAAGTTTCCTTTCTCCTCGCTCTGCCTGCTTTGCTCCCTCTCTATCTCAGAGTTTGTTTCTGAGCAGACACACTTGTGTGTAAGGGACCTGCAGCACTGCTGAAGCTTCCAGCCCCCCACCCAATCAGTTCAATGGGATTGTTACAGCGAGCATTTGCTAAAGCCTGCTCCCCGTTCAGGAGACTAGGCAGCAGCACACTTCGTGCAGGAGTCCCAATCTCCGGGAGCCCCAACCTCTGCCCCACCGTGTGCACCCCTAGCCCCGTCCAACCCCACCACCCTGAACCCCGTCCAACACCGTCCCCGTCTGACCCTTCCAACACATTCCAACCCTGCACCCCCATCCACCCCACCCACTGTCTGACCCCACCCCACCCCTGTCCCCTGTCTGCCTGCAACGACGCCCCCATTCAATCCCACAAACCCTACCCCCATCCAACCCCTCAAACCCGTCCGACCACCCAACCCTATCCAACCCTGCCCCCCCCATCTGACCCCCTCAACACCACCCCCTATTCTGACCCCCACAACCCCGTCCAATCCCGCCTTGTCCTACCCCCAACACTTTCCAACCCTGCCCATCATCCGATCCCCCAACCCTGTCTGACCAGCCCCCGTCCAACCCCGCCCCGTCTGAACCCCCCAACACCTTGCAACCCCACCCCCATCCAAACCCCCAAATCCGTCCCTGTCCCAACCCACCCCTGCATCCCCCCCGTCCAGCCCCAACCCAGTCCGAACCTGTCCACCCCACCCCCTGTCTGACCGCACCCAAGCCCCGCCCTGCATCCGACCCTACCCCATGCCTGCCATCCCTGTCTGCCCCAGCTCTTGTCCAACCACGCCACCCTGTCTGCCTCTGCCCCTACCTACCATCCGCGCCACCATCTGCACCGCCACCTCCCATCCACCCCGCACCCCCTGCCCCCGCCCCTCCCTCTCTCCCTCAGGGGGTCAGTCAGACTGGACATCAACAGTAAGACTACTGCTGCCTTTGGGGATTGAGTCTCCAAATAGCATACACATGAAGCCACGCACACAAATTTTTACTGCAATGTTTTCTCAGGTTCCACTTTTGCCCTGTACAGGAAAATGTTGGAGAGATTATCTGGGGAAGGGAGGTTTCAGATACACCCCTGTGTAGAACTCCAGGGAAAGTGTGAAGACAGAGAGGCGGCAAGCAGTCAGTCATTTGGAGGCGGTGCCTGGGCTCCCACCGATGTCCAGGACTGTTCTCGGCAATATTTCAGTAAGCTGAGTTCGGTTTTAATCATTGTAAACAAAAGTGTTGGAAACACCTCTTTGATGTAATGTTTCTATCGGGCCCTCGAGATATCCTTCAGATAATCCGATATTCGGATAATTGATATTTGGATAATCGAGCTTCGTCTGTACAAACTGCAATGAGATAGATGAATAGTTAATCTGTTTGATGTTTGGCAAGGAATAAATTTTGGCCAGGCCATCAGTTAGACTCCCTGTTCCTCAAGTTAGGCAATGCAATTTGTTACACATCTGCAAATCCATACAAGGTTCAAGTTTAATGTCTTACTTAAGAGTTGACACTTATAACGATGCAGCCCTCTTTGAGCACTGTGTTGAGCTGTCACCTTAGGTTAAGTGCTGTTAATTTCTGGATTTTCCTGTGATGAGTGCTGTCAAAGAATGTATCAGCTACAAATCCACCTAGAAGGTGTGTACTGGTATTGCAAGTGCAGATCCTTGTCTTTAATTCACTGTGCTTTGTTTTATAATATCATGCCACATGTACTCAATACAAATTCTTGGAAATTGGTGTGCAGAATAGTGATGGTTGTGAATATCAAGTCACGTTAAAAGGTGAGGTGTTACTTTTGTTTGCATGATGTTCTTTTGCTTGTTGAAATTAGTGAGGTCATCAGTAATTAAGTCATCCATCTCTTTAAAGTTCTGTATCTATCACATGCTCATAGACCATAGTCAAATGTCCATGTAAGATGTACTGTTAAAATAAGCTGCTTTTTAATGACTAATTTTTAAAAATAGTTGATCAGAAAGTGTTAAACAGAAGCTGTTTAATACTTGAGATTTATTAACATTCCATTGGAATGGATGAGGAGGAATAAATGGCCAGCTGGAAATTGGACAAGCCTTGCTTACCAGTCTGTACTAGGTTAAGAATGGGGAGTTGTGTTCCAGAAGAGTCTATGGTTGCAGGAGAGGGAAAGGTGAGTCTGGAGCATTCCAACTCAGCCTGACTTCACAGAGAAAAATAAATAGAACTTTTCAATATTTATTCAGGTTCTGATCATCCTCTGAGACTGAAAGGAAATCTTGCTGAATGTGGTCCAAAAGTCACCTTTGTTGTGACAGTAGGCTGGTGTAAATATCTATCTTTGCCCATGTAAGGACTAAAAGTCTAGTGAACAGCATCAAAATGAACAGTAAATTTAACTAAGCTATTAGTCAAAGAGAGTCAGGAAATGTACTCATATCAGAATCCTGAAATAATCCTTGTCATTTCAATATTTTCTTCCCTGGTTGTAACCGTTGGCCAACATTCCCCAGCTGGCAAAGGAAACAGGTAAATCATTCTTAGATCTCAAACATAGTATACTAACATTTTTCTTGAGGAAGCTGTCAGCTATCTTGATGCTGTTCTTTCCTGTGTTCTCCAGTGGAATTCATTGGTTAGGTAGAAAACTGGCATTACCATGACATTGCAAAATACCTCTTCCTGGATTCCTTTACCTTAAGACTTACCAAGTAAAAGCAATGATACAGCCTCTCATCCCATTAGCTGATGTAAGACTAAAGCTAAAGGGAAGCATGCGCACACACACACACAAAAACAAAAGGGAAATTTAACATCGGGTCAAGATATTTGCCACGTACCTCTGTCCTAAATTACAGGGGTGATTTTTGACTTGAATGAAATGCATTTATCACAGGGATTCATTTTGCGATTATTTTGCAATCTGAATTTCTAAGTCCACCATTGTGCCAACAACTCAGTGATTCAGTCTCTCCAAAGAGTTTGGTTTTAACAAATGAAAATGATCCTTCCTTTCTGATGCCAAACATTTAGATACTTTTAAAGAGACAATATCTTTTATTTATTTGCATGGTGTAGACTTTAGCGTCCAGGGAACAGCTGTTCAGGATTTCCTGACATTACCCAAGGGCCCTTTAGTATTACAGTTGATTCTCAATTCTATTTTATGCCTTACACCTGTGATGAGCATACTCTTTCTTTCTAATGTTAACTTCTACTTTGTCATCTGGGGAACTCTGAATTTTCTTTTCTATCTTTTGCATTTAAAGGACTATACCTCTGATATATCCAAACTATCTGCTCTTTGAAGGTAACCCAATATTCCGTTACTGTTTTTCCAGCCTATCTCTTATTTCAGTCAATCCTACTCAGTTCTGTTCTTGTCCTGGTAAAGTCAACTCTCCAACAATTGATCTTCCTTACTTTGGATTGATGAATTAATATTCCCCAGTACTACTCTGAACCTTATGATACATTGATCATTGTCTCGTAAATATTTCACCACTGACATTTGATCCGCTTGCCCCACCTCAATTCCAAGGACCAGGTCCAACAATGCAGCTTTCCTTAAATAAAACAATGAACTGTGGATGCTGAAGATCTGAAAGAAATTGCTGGAGGAACCTAGCAGGTCTGGCAGCATCTGTTGAGAGAAAGCAGAGTTAACATTTCGAGGCCAGTGACCCTTCTTCAGAACTCATAGCTCGGAAAACGTGGCGATATAAATGTATAAAGGGCCTGTGGTGGCGTAAAGGAGTGAACAGTTAGGTGGAGATGGAACCCAGAGGGAGAGTTAGGCAGAAAAGGTGATTACTGAAAGTAAGCCAGGAAGGAGAAAAGCAAATAATGGGGATCATGAGGAGGTGAAAATGGATTGATGCTGAAAGCAGTGGTGCTGGAAAAGCACAGCAGTTCAGGCAGCATCCGAGGAGCAGTAAAATCAACGTTTCGGGCAAAAGCCCTTCATCAGGAAAACAGGCAGAGTGCCTGAAGGGTGGCACTCTGCCTGTATTCCTGATGAAGGGCTTTTGCCCGAAACGTCGATTTTACTGCTCCTCGGATGCTGCCTGAACTGCTGTGCTTTTCCAGCACCTCTCTAATCTAGACTTTGTTTTCCAGCATCTGCAGTCATTGTTTTTACCCTGTTTTTACCCTGTGCTGAAAGCAGCCCATGTCATGACAGGGCCTGGAGTTTTGGGATTCGGTAAAGGACGTGGAATGTGGTGTTCAGGCTCTACAATTATTGAACTCGTTATTGAGGCCTGAAAGCTACAGGATGAATGAATGAGTGATTTTATTTTATAGTGAGAAAAACAGTAAAGTATAGTGAAAAGCTTTTCCACTGTCACCACATTTCACCGTCATTTTGAATAGTTTTAAAAATAAGAAAAACAGTAGAAAGATATAGCTTAAGTAGAGTCCATCAGTCCTGAGCCAGCTTATCATCAACAATCCACACCAGACCCAACCAACATTGATGTTGCCACTCTTCAAATGCTATCTTTCAACACAAGGCCAATTCCCCTCTGCCACCACAGCCTGCGCTGAATCTACCAATGTCAGATTCTCAAATGGGAAATGAGATGCTGTTCCTCCAGCGTGGAGCACTGCAGCAGACCTGAGACAGAAATGTTGGCAGGGAACACGGTGGTGTGTTGAAGTGGCAGTTAGCTGGAAGTATGGGTAATTTTTACAAACAATAAAAATCTGGTCCATCCACTCCACTGAACAATGTAACGTGCACCCTTTTTGTTTCTTAGCTCTAGCTAAATTAACTCTGTATTTAAACCCTCTGAGGTTTCTTTCTTCTGCACCGCTCCTTAACTAGTACTGCTGTCCCTTCTCCTTTCTTTCCTTTTTTTATCTTTTCCAAGTAACTTTTGTTTAACACCCAAACTTGCAGTTCCTTGAGCCAGATGGCCAAGGAACATAAAATATCATAATACCACATTCAATCTGCTTCTGTAACACTTTAACTTTATTTACTATGCTCAGTGCATTGACATGTATGCATATTAGAGTCAAGGTTACAGTGGTGCTGACAAAGCAGCATCCAAGGAGAGGAAAATTGATGTTTTGGGCAGGAGCCCTTCATCAGTATGTACATTAACTCTCTTTTGGCCTCCCCTTCTTTTTCCTGTGCTCCTACTTCACCTATTAACTTATTCATAACTGTTTTTAAGTATTTAAGTTGAATGCACTTTGATAATGCAACAAAATTTAACAATGCAAGAAGAAACTAAAACAGAAATGAGAGAATACTAAGGACAAGAGAGCTCAAAGTGGTTCACTTTGTGAAACCCTATAACATGCAGTCCATCATTATCTATTGCTTCATACTTCAAACTGGAAATATGCATTATAGATTAACTGACTGCTCATTGTTTAAATAAACTCTTGTTTTTG
Organism: Chiloscyllium plagiosum; assembly: GCF_037043375.1. Taxonomy (NCBI): domain Eukaryota; kingdom Metazoa; phylum Chordata; class Chondrichthyes; order Orectolobiformes; family Hemiscylliidae; genus Chiloscyllium; species Chiloscyllium plagiosum. Next base: position 100,794,623 of record NW_028270141.1, read on the forward strand.
CCTTGAAATATGCCAATTGTCCATAGTAAACGTGTGTTCATTGTATATACTGAATGGCTATCTAGACAGACCTGTTTATTTCTCCCCCTCAATTCCAATAAATCATGTTCAGCACTTTCCCCATCAGAATACGTTAGAAATTTGTAGAAAATGCAGACTGAAGAGCTAACCATGATGCCTGCTCTATCTGCTAACTAACTAGGAACATCCTATAGTTATTGCATCAATAAAACAGATTTTGCAAATTGGTCATCAGCAATGTTATACTATACATTGTGACCAAGTATAGAAAGTTAGTCATATCAATTCTCTCATGCTTACTTTTTGAATACCGTACACGCAACATTTTGTAAAACCACAAGCCAATAATGACGCTCTATATTACAGGAATGATTTTCATATATGTGTGCAAAAGTTATCTGTGGTATTACTGTATTTTGTACTAATAGGAACCCCATAACTGTGTTTTGGAATACTCAATTTGTTGACTGACTCTCACTCTGTATAGATGCTGATGAGTGCCATAGCTAGTGGTTGTGTAAATCTACAAACTTACATGCATAAAAGTAGTATATTAAAAATGAAAGAAAGAATCGTATTTATTTGCACTGTTTGATGTTTTTGAAATGCTCCAAAAGTCTTTGGGTACAATTAATTATTTTTAAATACGATGTGAAAAAAGAATGCTGTTTCTAGCAGCTGAGGTTGGATTGGTGCTTCGGATTGATGGAGAATGTGTGACTCAGTAATTAGATGTGATCATTAATATCCACCAGACAAAGTCAACAGATGTATCATTTAAATGTTTCATCCAGTGAAGCAAATCAGAAAATGCAGCATTCCATCACTGTTCTCTTGTAACACAACTGAAACATTAAAAGTGTTGAACCCATTGCCTTCAAAGTTGACAGTACGATCTGCTAATTAGAGATTATTTGTTACTGAAAATCAGTAGAATGAGGTTCATTAATATTTCCTTTCGTTACAATAGTATGTAGTAAGTGCCTTTGTCTAAGGTAATAATTCTGAAGGGGGTTCAAGGTCAGAGGTTGATGATACAGAATACAAGATTTGACTTCCAAGAAGCAACAAGTTTTAATCTGTACGTGAATAGAAGCCAATAGCTTCTAAGTGACTCTCATGCATTTTCCCCTGAGTTAAGAAGTTGCTTGACTTACTGGAATGTTGGAGTTGATATTTCATCTCATTCCATAGGTGGTAAATTGTTCACACTGTTAAAACGTACTTATAAAAAACTGTCTTTCTACCCCTAACTATCTTTTTCTTTTCTCTCAATAAGTTTTTTCTTTCTGTATTTAAAACTAATCTTCCTAACAAGATTAGGTCTCTTGGCCCTTAGGGTCTGCTCCACCCCAACATGATTGTGCCTGATCTGATTTTAACCTCGACTCTACATTTCCCCACTAATCTTCTATCCCCTTACTAATCAAGAATCTGTCTTCTCCCTTAAAAATACAAGTTCTCCTATAATGCGAGTTTATTAAACACAATTTGGCTGTAACCCGATTAGTAAATTGTGGACGTTTTTTAATAAAGCTCACGTTCGCTGTTACATCATTTCAACCCCAGCACTTCCCTGAACAGCAAAACATAGCCTCAGGATCAGCTCTGCAATCCATTAAACCAAGCTTGAAAGTGGGAATTGTAGTCTACATTGAGAAGGAACTTTGTTTCAAACGGTGAGGGGGGGTGGAATCTTGAGGAGGGCTGGACTTCCACATCAGCACCACATGGTCAGTTGGCTTGCATGCTTTGTGAAAGGTACAGTGCTGTAGTCAGTGCTTTTAGTGTTAAAGTTTTAAATCTATTCTGTTATTACATTAAAATATATGGTTTAAAGATTTACTTAGACTGGGCTATTGTTTGTTTTAGACTAACTATTATTTTTGTTCTACTGATATTTTTGGCAGTTTGTCTTTAACCCTGTTTTTCCCCATAGGTCCCATTATTTATAATGCGTGATTTTCTATAACATGGTGTTGCACAGGAACACAATTGCCACGTTATAGGTAAATTACCTGTATTTAAACATTCTGCATCAATTGCCTTTTTGAGGAAGGAAACTCCAAAAACACTCAACCCTCTGAAGAAAAAGTGTTCCCACCTTGTTTATCTCATGACCTCCAGTTCTAGATTCTCCCATAAGAGGAAACATCCAAGGTCAAGATCATAAGACTCTTATGAGTTTAAGAGCCATGAGGTTTTGCTACAGCTCTGCAAGTCCCTGGTGAAACCACACTTGAAATATTGTGTCCAGTTCTAGTCGCCTTACTATAAGACAGATACAGAGGCTTTGGAGAGGGTGCAAAGAAGGTTTACCAGGATGCTGCCTGGACTGGAGGGCTTGCCTTATGAAGAGAGGTTGTCTAAGCTCGGATTTTTCTCTCTGGAGAGAAGGTGAAAGAGGTGATCGTGATATGCAAGATAATGAGAGGAATGGATAGAGTCAATAGCCAGAGACTTTTCCCCAGGGCAGGATTGACTGGTACGAGGGGTCATAGTTTTAAGATATTAGGAGAAAGGTATAGAGGGCACGTCAGAGGAAGGTTCTTTGTGCAGAGAGTTGTGAATTCATGGAATGCATTGCCAGCAGCGGTGGTGGAAGCAGAGTCATTAGGGACATTTAAGCGACTACTAGACATGCACGTGGATAGCATTGAGTTGAGGGGTGCGTAGGTTAAGTTATTTTATTTTACATTAGGATTAACCCTCGGCACAACATTGTGGGCCAGAGGGCCTGTTCTGTGCTGTACTTTTCTTTGTTCTCTGTTCTATACTTTTCTTTGTTCTCTGTTCTATAAGAGGTAAAAAATCAGAGTGGGGTCTTTCAGTCCAACAACCTTGCTCCGCCATTCAATGAGATCATAACTGATCTGATAATCCTCAAATCGACGTTCCAGCCTTTTCCCTGTACCCCTTGATTTCCTTGGGATTTAAAAATCCGCCTGTCTCAGTCTTGAATATACTTAGCAACCCTGCCTTGATAGCCTTCAGTGGTAAAGAATTCCACAGATTCACAACCCTCAGAGAAGAAATTCCTCCTCAACTCTGCCTTAAAAGGGCACCCCCTTAATCTGAGATTATGCCTCTGGTCCTAGAGTGTCCCACAGGGGAAACTACTTTCTACATCTGCATTCTGGAGTATTTAGAAAATATCAATAGTTTGAACTCTAGAGATTTAAGTAAAAGAATCTTAACAATTTAAGCTAAATTTTAATAAAGAAGCAAGTGGATTTCCAGGAATGAATACCCCTTATGTTCAAAAATGAATATCTAGTTAAATTTTTGTAAGAGATCAATTTATGAGGCTGTGAAGGTGGCAGCCACTACCAACGTTTATGCAATTGGCTCATTCCAGGAGGTGATACTGGTCCGTGTGGAATCTTGCAGTTGTGCATCAGCAAATGTATGAGGATGGTGAGCGCTGCCATCTCTGCAGTTTTGCACCTTTTCATTTCATTCCCTCATGGTGAGATCGGTGCTGCAGCCCAGCAGATTCTGAAACATACCCGAATTTTCCCATGTGCAGGGAGCTATCAATTGGACACAGGTGACACTATTACAATACTGTAGAACTCATCAACAGGAAGGGCAAGTAATCTGTGATCATTGTTACTGCTTCCTGGAGGTGTGTACCCACTACCGTGGCAGTTACCATGACTCTTACACCCTGGAGCACTGTTGTGCATCTGGTAGATTTGAGAGTCGGGTGCATTGCAAGGCTAGATATGCGGTAGAGTAAGTGATACCCACGATTACCATGTCGCACCTCACCATCATTGCACAATCCTCTGACTGATGCTGACAATAAGTGCTTCTAGTAAATAAAAGGGAAGAGAGAGGTCAAAGTGAACATAGGCCCATTCGAAAATCAATCTGGAGAGATGGTTATTAGGAACAAGGAAATGTCATTGGAATTAAACAGATATTTTGCTTTAGTCTTCATTGTGGAAGATATTTTTAACATCCCATTAGTAATAAAAAATAAGGGAGAAGAATTAAGTACCATTACTGGATGATCCCCAGTAGGGAGGGATTGCCTTCAGAGCAAAGGCTAAATAGGTTGGGACTCCACTCATTAGAGTGTACAAGAATGAGAGGTGATCTCATTGAAACATATAGGATTCTTAGGGCTTTGACAGACTAGATAATGAGGATGTTCCCTCTTGTGGGAGAGTCTAAGACCAGAGAACATAGTCTCAGAATAAAGTAGCACCAATTTAAGTCTGAGATGAGGAGGAATTTCTTAGCTGAGGGTTGAATGCCTTTGGAACACTTTGTCACAGAGAATTGTGGAAGTAGAACCCTTGTGTATGTTTAAGGCCGAGATAGTTACATTTTTTGATCACATGGGGAAACGAGGGCTACAGGGGAAAGGGCAGGAAAGTGGATGTGATTTGATTTGATTAATTGTCATATGTACCTTTGTACAGTGGAAGGTTTTGTTTTGCACTATAGTCAGATCATAACAAACGAGGACACACAGACCGTAGCTTAGACAGAGCGAGGCATACACGTTTACGACTGCTCAGGAGGTGCACAAACGCAAGGTCAACATTAGATTCAAATTAGAGAGGTCCGTTCAGTAGTCTAATAACAGCAGGGAAGAAGCTGTTAATGGACCTGTTGATGCATGTGTTCAAACTTCTGTATCTTCTGCCTGATGGGATAGGTTAGAAGAGAGTGGGCGGCACGGTGGCACAGTGGTTAGCACTGCTGCCTCACAGCCCCAGAGACCCGGGTTCAATTCCCGCCTCAGGCGACTGACTGTGTGGAGTTTGCACGTTCTCTCCGTGTCTGCGTGGGTTTCCTCCGGGTGCTCCGGTTTCCTCCCACATTCCAAAGATGTGCAGGTCAGGTGAATTGGCCATGCTAAATTGCCCGTAGTGTTAGGTAAGGGGTAAATGTAGGGGTATGGGTGGGTTACGCTTCAGCGGGTCGGTGTGGACTTGTTGGGCCGAAGGGCCTGTTTCCACACTGTAATGTAATCTAATGTAAAAAAAAGTATTGTCGGGGTGGGAAGGGTCTTTGATGATGTTGACAGCCATTCCGTGGCATCAAGATGTGTAGATGGAGTTCATGGTTGGAAAGTTGGCTTCCGTGATGGTCTGGGCTGTGCACAATTTTCCGCAGTTTCTTACTTTCCTGGGCAGCACTGTTACTGTACCAAGCCATTATGCACCCGGATAGAATGCTTTGTATGGTACATCTGGAAAGGTTGGTGTGGACCCCATCCCGAATTTCCTAAGCCTTCTGAGGAAGAAGAGGCATTGTTATGCCTTCTTGACCTCGTTGAGAAATTTCAGATCGGATATGATCCTATTGGTGAAGCAGGTTTTGGGGGGAGCTGAGCGGCCTACTCTTGATCCTATTTCATATGATCTTATGATGCAGGGCACAAATAAAATGCTGCCAATGTCTTGATCAGGATGATAGTTGAACAGACTGTAGGAGTGCTAAAGACTCCATTGCAATCTGGTATAGTCTGGACAATGTGCTGGCTGCTGAGGAACTGGGAGAGCAAGAGCACTGTCTAAGGTGGAAATTAAGGATGTTGGGCAGGAGAAAGCTGTTCTTGTCTGTGACAGAGTTTAGCTGGGTTGGGCACTACAAGCCAGACAGAATATCATTGTTACATACTGCAATAGTTAAGAAATAATACAGTACATAATTATGTTGCAAAATATTTGTTGCTCATTATGCTTAAGTCTAGTTTACACTGTGGGTGAACTTTAGCCTGTATTGGTTTTGTTTGTGGGAGAAAGTGAGGACTGCAGATGCTGAAGACCAGAGTTGAAAAATGTGGTGCTGGAAAAACACAGCAGGCCAGGCAGCATCCGAGGAGCAGGAAAATCGACGTTTCGGGCATAAGCCCTTCTTCAGGGCTTATGCCCAAAACGCCGATTCTCCTGCTCCTCGGATACTGCGATGGTTTTGTTTGTGTTTGCTTTTGCTTTCAAAAATTAAATCTAATGTTTCGATTTGTCCATTTGCTTCCATATATATGATGTTCCCCTATCTCACATTTACAAGCTGTGAGTCAACAGAAGGCTTTGGGCAGGATAACACTGACTTGGTGGTTGTTCAGGTAGAATGTAGCTACATACAAGTAAAGTGTGGTGTGGTGGTTAAACTGTGAGTAAGGTAAGAAAATGTGGTTAATGTAGGAGGAGTTTGCCAGTCATGCCAGCTGATTGCCATGGGCAGTGTTGTCCTGTGTCTGTGTACTGATATGCTTCCAGTGAGGTGCAGTGCCGGATTGTCAATGCTTGTCCAGGTGCACAATGGCCTTTCAAAGACGGTGCAAGCACACGACGTGTCAATCTTTCAGCAGACGTCCATTGAGTTTTGAATTGTTCAGGGAGTGGTGTGCGGCAAGGTTAGACCAAAATCAGATGTGACAGATGCCATAGGGGTGAGTTTGATTAGATACAGCGAAAGAAGTCACTAGGCAATGTGGCAAAAAACCCTCCAGAAGCCTCAACACAATTTGGGCTTAACCAAAAAAAAATTAAACTATCATTGTCATAAAAACAAATCTGTTTCACTAATACCCTCTAGACAAGGAAATCTGCTGTCTTTACATCATCTGGTCCATATGCAACTGCAGAGGCACAGCAATGTGATTGACTCTGAACTGCCCTCTGAAATGGTCTATAAGGATAGTCCCCAACCTTTTCAGCATCAAGGTACATAAGGCTGCAAAACTGAGTGGATTTCTCTTCTCCTGAGCAGATACTGTCGTCAATAATCAATGTTGAGGCTCCGGAGGATATCAAAAGCATGGGCACACAAATTTTGCAATACACATGCCAATTGAAAACTACTGGCCTAGAAAGTATCACTGTTCAGGGGCAACAAATGGATGCTCACATCCCTTCAAAGAAAAGGATAAAAGCTTTCTTCTTTTCCATTGGCAACAATCCCACTGCACTCTCACTTCTGAATCAAGAGGAGTTAAGCCCCACTCAAATATCCAAGCTGATACTCTCATAAATTCAGAGGCAATGCCGCAATCTTGGCATTGCTGAACTGTGGTTTTATTCACCCTTATTGGTGTATAGAAAAGAACACACAACACTATTTCTGTCTGACAAACGATTCAAGACTACCATTCCCTTTTAAAAATATCATTGTATAATGATTTATCACATTTCTGTTTATTGGAACATTATGGCAATGGCATCATTTCAGAAGTGCTTAATTAACTATAAAGGTGTTTTGGATGGTTTTATGTTGTGAAAGGCCCAGTGAATGCAAATTCTTTAACTTTTATCTTTATTCATCTCTTTTTGAAAATAATTTCCTCCCCCTTAACTATGTACCCGACTCTATATCACTTTTATATGAATGAGCCCTAACACTCCCAAATCACATCACTGTTCACACATTGATGTCAGTGTTTTTTGTCATTTACAAACAAGTTAGTTGTCCTAATTAATGCATTTCTTCTAAATGGTTGATATTTGTAATCTGGTTTCTAATAGCTGAGCACCATTGATGAGCTCATTTGTTTGTAGTTATCTGGGGTTTGGCCCTTTCCCTTTTTCTGAACAGGTGGTAACATTTTGATACCCTCCACTCATCTAACATACTTTTGTATCCAAAAGTGTGTTTGAAAGTTTGTAGTCTGATACTTTCTGAATACGCTTAGCATTCATATCATAACTTCAAATTAACTTCTGTTTTTAATTCTTAGCTCTGATAATGTCAGAATAATACTGCTCAATTCAAATTGGTTGTACAGATTGTGTTATTGATAAGGCAAAGATCAAAAGCTGTATATCATGAAACCTATTGATTGAGATGTCTTTTTACGCTGAAAATGAAGACCTACTGGCCTCTAACTTGAAGAGTTAGTTATTTTTAAAGAAAATAACCTCTTGGACCAACAAGTTGTAGTCTGGTTTAAACAACTTTGGCTAGTGTAGGCTAAATCAATTTAAAATGTGACCATTGTGCAATGTTTAAGCCTTTGAAGCTAATATGACCAATTTGTTAAAATACTCGGATTTATTATCAAAAACATTGTTGGAATAAAAAGCTCTTGAGATTTGATTCTTTAAGAATATTTCCTTCTTTATCATCATTCCAATTGTTTTATATTGATAGCAATCGACCTGTCACTTCATATTACGAGCAAGAGAACGTGGAACACATCCTTCCCATCATAACACAGCCATACGATTTTAGGAAAAATAAATCAGCAATTCCAGCATGGGAGGAGCAAATTATATTCAATGAGCGATTTGGTTACTTTCTTCATGAATTTATGGATTCGCCTTCTAGTCTTCTGTTCTTTGAGGTATCAAAAGATTGGGGTTTGATTCTGACACACTGATTTAATCTGTGCTGTATCATCTTTAACTTTTTATATGCAGATGAGACCAAAGTGAATGGTATAGTATTCTTTAGAATGGGTGAGTTTTATTTTAATGTTTTAAACCAGTTTAAATGTATTCGTGCTCATCAAAATGAGAGTTAAATCTTGAGTGTAGAAATTGCAGTTGAACCAGTAATATAACCCTTTGTTTCTCATTGTTTTGCTGACTTCACTGTTCATTGTCATTAGAGATGTACAGCACGGAAACAGACCCTTCAGTCCAACACATCCATGCCGAGCAGATATCCTTACCTAATCTAGTCCCATTTGCTAGCACCTTCCTCTTCATACACCCATCCTGATGCCCTTTAAATGAGTTGTAATTGTACTAGCCTCCACCACTTCCTCTGGCAGCCCATTCCACAAGCACTACCCTCTGCGTGAAAAGGTTGCCCCTTACGTCCCTTTGAGACCTTGCCCCTCTCACCCTGAACTTATGCCATCAAGATCTGGACTTACTCACCCCAGAGAAAATACCTTGTCTATTTACCCTATCCGTGGCCCTCATGATTTTATAAACCTCTATAAGTTCACCCCTCAGCCTCCGATGCTCTGGGAAGACAGCCCCAGTCTAATCAGCCTTTCCCTCCAAACCTTCCAACTGTGGCAACATCCTTGTAAATCTTTTCTGAACCCTTCCAAGTTTCACAACATTCTTCAGATAGGATTCTATGATCCTATAGTTACTTTGTTTTTTCTTCCTGCATTATTGACTTGTGAACAGCAGTTTCTATAATTGCCTGTTAACAATTAGCTTTTCAGTATTTAACCTATATTTTAGAGCCACTTTGAACTAGATATTATCTAGTGTTTGTTTTGGTTTCTTTGCAGCTCTTATAAGATATTTTAATATTTACAGATCCTTGAATTTGTAAGTATGGATGAAGCCAAAGCCAACTATGCAACTCAAAGTAGTGAAGGAGGTTGGCGAAAAATAGCTTGGGCATTTCTAAAGGTAATGAATTATGGATATAGTTATATTCTGAAGCAAAGCAGGCTGCTGCCTGCTGTATTTTCAAAATCTTGGTAGATGTTTGGCTCTGATTTAGTTTGTGTAAATACAGCAATTGCTTTTCCAGTGCTATTTTTATAATTACTCACAGCTTAATTATATTTGGAATATTGCCATTTTTAGGAAAAGCAAATTGTGTATGCTAAATAAAAGGGAGTATCCTCTTTGGCTGCTGAATTTGCTGCATAAGATGTTTGCTTTCTTTGCCACTCCATGGCACCATCCCAAAGGTTATCACTTCAGCTGCCTGTACTCAAGATTGAGGCCATCACTGACTATCCCTGTGTACTTTCAAACTTCATGTACCATCTAAGATTCCACTATTCAGTATCTGTCCTTCGACTACTAAAGACCTGAAGGATGCATTTCATTACCAGGATAGCTTGCTGGGGCCTTTAGAAATTGCTGGTGATATCTTGGCAGCTGTGGTCAAGCCAGGAAAGTTGGTTCCAGATGACTTTGAAAAATAACCATGTAAAGGATAGCATGCTGTGACTGGATTTGCTACTGCTCTGTCTCTCAACAGTTGGACATTCACATGTCAGTAATGACACTAGGGTTTCATCTACAAATGTTGCTTTTGGTTTGACTTGTATTGGGTTGAATCCATAATGACTCATTTATTCCTGTTATTTCTCAGTTAATCGCTTCTTCCAAAAAGTATACTCTTAAAAATCACAACCGAATGAACTCACCACTTTCCTGTGATGTTACTGTTTGATTTGATACTGTTTTTCCAATCAGCAGTGTCCCAAAGCTGCAGCTGTAAGAACTAGGACGCCCTCTCTCTTCTGTGTTGAAGCTGAAGCTGAAGTGAGGCGGCCTGATCCTGGGCTTCAGTATATTTCTTGTTGCATCCCTCTCTCTGAGCTCACTGATGCTCAGTTTGGGCTCTGCGAAGACAGCTCCTGACCTCATTGCAGCATTTGTTCAAAAATGAACAAAAGAGCTGAATTCTAGATGTGAGGTGAGAGTGACTGCTCTTGATATCAAGACTGCATTTGATCAAGAGTGGCATTAAGAAGCCCTTGCAAAACTGAAGTCAGTGGGAATCAGGGGACAGTCTCCACTGTTTGGACTCATGCCTGGTACAAAGAAAGTGGTTTGATTGTACAGTTTCATTCATCTCAGTTCCTAGGAAATCTCTTCAGGAGTTCCTCAGGGTAGAGTCCTATTCCCTATCATCTTTATCTGCATCATCAAAGGCCTTTCCTCTACTATAAGGTCAGAAATGTTCACTAGTAATTGCACAAAGTTCAGTACCAATTGCAACTCCTCATACTGAAGCAGTCCATGCCAAAATGCAGCAAGATTTGGGTAATCTCCACATTTGGGCTGACAGCTGGAAGTAACATTCACACCACACAAGTGGCAGGTAAAGATCATCCTGAACAAGAGTGAATCTGACCATCTTCTCTTGATGTTTAATGGCATTACCATCATTGAATCCCCACTGTCACCATCCTGGTGGTTATTGTTGACCAAAAACCAAAATAGACTAGCCATATAAATAATGTGGCTACAAGAACAGGCCAGAGGCTAGGAGTTCTACAGTGAGTAAGTTGCCTTCTGAGTCTGGGAATCCTACAGTGAGTAACTTGCCTCCTGACTCCTCAAAGCCCATTCACCAACTACAAAGTATAAGTCAAGAGTGTGATAAAATACTTCCCACTTGCCTAGATGAGTCAGCTCTAACAACATTCCAGAAACTTGACACCAGGACTAAGCAGCTTGCTTGGGTGGCAATAGATCTAGAAACACCCATGATGCTGTGAAGCAGCAGTGTATACTATTTACAAGGTGCATTGCAGAAATTTACTTGGGCTGCTTAGAGAGCACTTAGTAAACACAAGTGCATGACAGTTTAGGAGTTCAAAGGTAACAAATAAATGGGAACATCTCAATCTACAAGTTCTCCAAGCCACTCACTATCCCGACTTGGAAATATATAGCTGTTCCTTCAGTATAACAGGGTCAAAATCCTGGTACTCTTTTCCCAGTGGCATTATGGGTCTACCTATGCCAAATGGACTGCATCTGTTAAAAAAAGGCAGTTCACCACCATGCTGTCAAGGGCAACTAACAATGGGCAATAAATGCTGGCTTAGCAAGCAAAGTTCGCGTCCCATGACTGAATAAAATAGAAACCTGAAAATCTGAACAAATGGATGCAAGCAAGGTTTTAAATACATTATCATAACCTGACTATTTTCATCTAGAAATTTGTTGTCAAAGTTTAGATGCATTTTTGTTGTTTCCTGGCTAACCTGATAAATTATTGTCTTGTGATTAGATTTTTGTCTTGGTTTGTGATATCGAGGGTTATGTGGTGCACATGTAAACCAGAATCTGTGCAAGTTGTGTTCTCCTATATCTGAAAGCTATTAGTGGACTACTGGGTTAGAGCCATAGAGTTTTACAGCAAGGAAAGAGGCCTTTTGGCTCATTCATGTCAATGTCAGTCATCAATACCTATCTACTATAGTCCCATTTTCCAGCACTTTGCCTATAGACTTGTATGCTATGATACTTCAAGTGATCATCTAAGTATGTTTTAAATATTGTGAAGGATCCTGCCAGTACCATCCTTTCAGGCAGCAAGTTTCAGATACCCACCACCCTCTGGGTGAAAATAATTCTCCATTAAATCCACTGTAAACCCTTTCACTTTAAATTTATATCCCCTGGTTATTAATCCATCAATGAAGGGAAAGTATTACTTCCTATATACTCTATCAGTGCCCCTTATAATATTGGCCATCTCAATCAGATCCTCCCTTGGCCTCCTCTGCTCTATAGAAAACAATCTGAGTCTATGTAATCTCTCTTTATAGTTGAAACGCTCCTGTCCAGGCAACAAAATGGTGAATCCCCTCTGCACCCTGCCTGGTGCACTCACATCCTTTCTTTTGTGTGACAGCTAGAGCTGGGCACAGTACTCCAGCTGTGGCCTATATAACATCTTATGCAGCTCCACAACAACCACTCTGATTTTGTATTCGAAGTTTCGACTAATAAATACCTTCTTAACCACTTTATCCACCTATCCTGTTCCATGAAAGGATCTATGGACATACACGTCAAGGTCCCTCTATTCCTCTACATTTCCTAGTGTCTTTCCATTTATCGCATATTCCTTTGCTTTATTGGTCCTTTCAAATTGCAGTACTTGCACTTTTAAGGATTAAATTCCTTTGCCATTGCTCTGCCACCTTACCCTCTGTAGCCTAAGGCTTTCTTCCTCAGTATTTACTATTCTGCCAATTTTCGTGTTGTCTGCAAACTTGCTCATCAAACCTTCTATATTCATGGTAAGATAACTAATTTACATGCAACAATAAAAACACCAGCACCAAACCTTATGCCATTGGATGCAGACACATTGATACAAAAATAACTCTCACTCACCGTGCTCTCCTTCCTGTCACTAAACCAATTTTGGATCAGATTTGCCAAATTTCCCTGGATTCGATGGGTTTTCCATGCAGAACCTTGTCAAAATCCTTACTGAAGTCCGTGTCGACTACATCCATACATCATAGCTCTTTGAAACATTCAGTTAAGCTTGTCAGGTCTCCTGACGAAGCCATACTGACTATCCTTGATTAATCGTTGCCTCTCATAGTTCTGTACCTCAGAATCCTTGCCTGTAGTTTTCCTGTAACTGATGTTAGACTCACTGATCTGTAATTCCCAGCTTTATCCTTACCACCCTTTTTGAATAAACGTACCACAGTAACTGTCCTCTAGTCCACTGGCATCTCTCCTATGTCTAAAGAGGGTTTAAAAATTAATATTATTCTTCTTGCAATCTCCTCTTTGCCTCCCACAATGACTTGGTGACTAATCCAATTTTAAGCCTGCTCTCTCAATTGTAAGTTATTGAAGTATGTTATTGCCCTCTTCCCTGATCTCTGTACCTTTATCGTTCTTCTCTAACTTGAGTACGGATGTAAGGAACTCGTTTAAAACCTCACCTATGTTTTCTGGCTCCACCTGTGGTTTGCCACTTGGCCCCACACTTCCATTGGTTATGACTTTCCCCTGATCTGCTGTACTTATGAAATGTGTTTGGGCTTTCCTTTATTTTACCTGCAAGTGTTTTTTTCATGGCCCCTTCTATGCTTTTCTACTTTCAATTTTAAGTAACTCCCTGCACTTTCCATATGCCCCTAAGGCTTCTGATATTCTGAGCCGTTGATATCCACCATAAACTTCCTTTTTTTCCCTTTATTTAATTCTGTAAATCCATAATATTCTGGGTTCTCTGGAATGTTTGGTTCCACAGTTCACATTTTACAGGACTATGTTGGGCCTGCATTTTCACTGTTTGCTTTTTGAAAGGCTCCCACCACTTTGGTGTAAATTTTCCTACAGGCAGCTGCACCAAATCCATTTTGGTCAGAGTCTTTCATAAAATTAAAATTAGTACTTCCCCAGTTCAAAAATTTTATTTCCTTTAACTTTTATTTCCTTGTCCTTTTACTTGACTACCTTATCAAATTGTGGTCATTGTTGCCAAAATGTTTTCCCATTGACATTTCTACCACTTGCCCAGCTTTGTTCCGCAGTATTACCTACACAGACACAGATTGGCCTGAAACTCCTAAAGCTGGAAATTAACAGTCTAGGTTTTATCTGGTAAATTCCATTTCATTTGCTTGAGTGTTTAATTCTTTGTATGAGGCTTCTTCTTTCAAACTTTCTTTCTCATATTAAGAGTGTGTGCTGCAAAGTTGAAGAATCCTTGACCTTCAGTGGGAAATCAGAAACTGGTGTTCTAATTGAGATCTTCAGAAAAGTTCTAAACCTTTCCTAAATGGCAGTAATTCGTTCTGAGAGAGGATTGATGACTTTATCCTGAGGCTAAGCTACACTTCTGTCAAGACAGAAATTAAAGAATGATGTTTTTCTTCTTTCCTGCAGTGGATTATATCTCTGACCTAGAGGAAGTGGAGTGGGCCCTGAGGAATTTGGGCACGTTGTCTTTATGTATTCTCATATGTTTGTGATTGTTCCAATTTATGCTTCAGTTAGTATGTCCCACATATGAACATAGACTTCTCTGTTGTTGTTTCATAGCTGGTGGGTGCTAATGGAGTGTTGAATATTGATCGAAAACTGCGCCTGCAGTTATATTATCCACCTGTAAAAATCAAGAAGCTTTCCAATTCCATTGATGTGTTTGAATGGTGGAAGAAACGCCCTTGGAATCATTACCCTTCAACTTTATACGTTACAGTGAAAGGCTTAAGGCTACCTCAAAATGTGAGTGTATTTTAAAATCCTTTGAAAGGCTAAACACATTGTTGTACATTTCCTGGATATGTGAATTGCTTTTAACATTTTGATTGATAGGTATTTATTTTACGGATTGCTTTTTTTTCTCTTTCTAAAGCATTTTTAAAGATGACTTGTAAAAACCTTTCATAGCCATTTTTTTCTTGTAGTCTGATCTGGAATATTATTTTAATAAGGATCTTAATGATGCTACTTGTCAGTAACTCTGGGATACTGATTAAGTTAACAGAATCTTAATAGCAGTTATATATTTTAGTAATAAGCCCACTATTTTTTCTGTTGAAGACATTTGATATGGTGCAACACAACAGGCTTGTGTGGAATATTATAGGTCATAGAATAAAAAGGTTGTAGTAATGTGAATACAAAACTGATTGAGTGATAAAAAACAGCGATTAATGGTTGATGGATATTGAACAGGATGAAGGAACATTCATGATCGATTTTTTGAATGTTCAATGTAATGATACTTGATATATATTAATATTTGAGATCTTGGTGTGCAGGGGCAGTTTCAAAGTTTTCAGATGCCACAAAACTTGGATGAATGTGAGGAGACAGTGTAGTACTCCAGAAGGACATAAACAAGTTGCTGGAGTGGGCAGAAAGGTAGCAGATGAGTTTCAATGTAGAGAGATGTGAGGTGATGCATTTTGGTAGGAAGAATATTGAAAAACAATATAAAATAAGGGATATAATTTTAAGTGGGGGGGGGTTGCAGGAGCAGACAGACCTGGCTGTAAAAGTTCATAGATCATTGAAATGGCAGGCCAGGTACAGAGAGCAGTAAGTAAGATGTGCAGTATGCTCAGCTTCATTAAGAAGAGCAAAAGGTAGTGTTGAACTTGTACAAGAAACTTGTTTGACCTCAGCTGTCGTATTGTGCACAATTCTGGGTGCCACATTTTAGGAAGAAGTGAACGCATTAGCGAGAGTGCAGACGTCATTTAGAAGAATGCTTCCAGGGATAAGGAATAAGGAACTTCATTTATAAGGATATATTGAAGACGTTAACTCTGTTCTCCTTGGAGAGAAGAAGTCTAAGACGAAATATGATCGAAATTTCAAAGTCATGAGTGGGCTAGATAAAGCAGATAAGGAAAAACAGTTTCCGCTTGTAAAAAAAACAAGAACAAGAGGGCATAGATTAAAGCGATCTGCAAAAGAAGCAAGAGTGAAGTGAGGAAATAGTTTTTACTCATGTGTACTTAGGATATGGACCATACTGTCTGGAAGTATGGTGGATGTAAGTTCAATTGAGGCACTGAAAGGAGCATTAGATGATTGTTTGGATAAAAGTGATGTGCTAGGCCATGGGGAAAAAGTAAAAGATTGGCTTTAGATAGTGAAGCTCATTTAATGAGCTAGTATATACATTAATGGCCAAATAATCTCCTTGTGCACTATAACATTTTTGTGATTTGTGAACTATACATAAATGAAACATAAAAGACAGCTGAAGCAAGTCCTATTCAATAGATTTTCTAAGTTTCAACTGCAACTAGACTTCAAAAATACTCTATTGACTTTATGATGTCCTAAGGCAATAAAAAGCACAGTGTAAAATGCAAGTTCTTCTTTAAGTTGTTGTGCCTTTTAAATAGGTAAATCCCTCTGTACGTTCCATGATGGCTGTTCAACGAGAACAAGGCACTATCTCCTTCAATGATCTTCAAACTGAGCTGGCACAAGGAGCTGTTTCATCAACTCTAGATTACCAGAATTTGGATCTTTTGAAGTGGACTAGACTACCTGGACAGGTAAATTGAGCTCGCTTAACTTATGCTGTGACTGCAACAGAAATAGAACCAATCATAGAAGGTGTAAAATGGGTTATTGCCCATTTTGTACTATCACTAGGAGTCAGTTAGCTCAGTTGGTTGGATGGCTGATTTGCATTGCAGAGTGACGCCAACCATGTAGATTCAATTCCTGCACTACTGAGGCTACCATGGTGGAGTCTTGTTCTCGGCCTCTCCCCTCACCTGGGGTGTGCTGACCCTCAGGTTAAACTACCATCACATTTCTCTCTCTCGAAAGAGAGAGCAACCCTGTAGTCTGATAAGACTATGACAACTTTACCTTTTTATTATCCCAAAAATAAAACCTCCACTTCATTTCTAAATTTTATTAATTTTTTGTGTCATCTTTTTCCTTCTAAAGTACCCTCTTGAATGCTGCTTACATGTTACCTTACTTCTCTAAAGACAGTGCTGACGTATAAAATTTACGATGTGACCACTTCCTTTAGGTTTGTCGTATTCCAAACAAGCTTTTGCTATCATTTCGAGGAGGACAGACAGGATGTTACTTCATACAATTTTCTCATGATGGAAGAAATTTGGCAGCATCATGTGCTGACCGAAAAGGCCATTTTATTATGGGTGAGAATTATCAAACGTGAAGGAAAAATAAGGGGGAATTAGTTTTTATTGTAGCAATTTTGTACATGTTATAATCATGTGCTATTTTATACGTTTGACTATCAATACTTTTTGCCAGTGATCTAGGCCTGAATATCAATCAACAATTAGAAAAATTGTTCTTCAGTTATGTCGTCTCGGCTACAATTTAATCTCCTAAAGTTTCAGGATTTAAAAATGGCACTTCGAAGCCTAAAGTTTTAAATCTTATTTTGTATGTTTACATCCACTTTCTTTTGGCATGAATGATTTTGCAAAGTCACACAGAATTCTCCAGTGTCTTTAGCAGTCATGTTGCATATACAATGCTCATGGAGCCACCACCTGTGCTGTGGATGTTGAGAAAAGGAAGGCCATCCAAGGTAGACACCAGCAACACTCCTACTCCAATCCTGCGTTACATTGTTTTCAATATAAAAGCAAAACTTTCAAAGTGATACAAATGCCTACACTGTTACATAAAATATAAAATGACTTGTCTGCACTAAATAAGAAAGCAAAAATGCATTTCTTTCAAAATTAATTATTGTACAATTAATCGCAAAATTATTGTGCCAAAAAAGTGATGTCTTTTTCTTGAGAAATTGAAAATGTGGTTACAAATAATTGACACTGTCCAATTTGACTGACTACTTTGTGCCTTTTCATTTAATGATTTAGTTTATGAAATTCCTTCTGGGCACCTATTAGGAGAGTTAAATGGACATTTTAACATTGTGTACTCTCTATGCTGGTCAAGTGATGATAAAACCATTCTCTCAGCATCATCAGATGGTACAGTAAGGTTAGTGCTCGTTTCAAATTAATTTCTTATGATAGAATGGAATAACTCCTTAAACGTACTGACTGCAACTTTTTTATTTGTTGCAATCTCTTTGTCTGAAGCTATTGACTCCATTCCCTGCTTAGAATACCACTGATGCTGTCACCCAAAAATAGCTCACGAATGTCATCATCATTTTTCTATAAAACAATAAAGACTTGAGATTGCTGCTGCTTACTGTTTGTTTGAACTTTTGAGTGTGAAACCTGGGATTGGCACCTAATTTTTTTCTCAAATCCACAACTCAGCTTTGAAAAAAAAATGGTTTTCAGCAAATACTTCAACAAGGTTTAAATTCAAAGTTCGTACTTCAAACTCAGGTATACAGCTTGTTTAGTGGCAACAGAGTTTAGCTTTGTTATTGACGACTGGCTTTCACACGAAGGAGGAACGAGAGTAGGCCATTCATTTCTTTGAGCCTGATCTGCCATTCAATAAGATCATGACAAAAGATCTAATCTTAACCAGAACTCTACATTCCAACATATCTCTGATAATCTTTCAACATTTTGATAATCAGTTTTATTTACTTCTGCCTTGACATATGAACAAGGAACAAGAATTTGCCCTTTGAGCTTGCCCCACAGTCAATAATATCATGACTGATCTGCTTTTAACCTCAACTCCTATACAACCCCAATAATCTTTCAGCCCTGAGTAATCAAGAATCTGTCTACTTCTGTCCTAAGAATATTTAAAGATTCTGCATCAACTTCCTTTTGAGAAAGAGAATTCCAAAAATTCTCAAGTCTCTAAAGAGAAAAATATATTTCCTCAATTCTGTCTTAAATGGACAACCCCTCATTTTTAGACTGTGATCTCTAATTCTAGATTCTCCAACAAGAGGAAGCAAATTTTCCACATCCGCTTGGTCAAGTTCCATCAGAATCATCTATGCTTCAATTAAGTCACTTCTGACTTTTCTAAACTCTACAGGATACAGGCCTGGCCTGTGTAGCCTTTCCTCATAAATCAGTCCTCATTTCAGGTATTAGTCTAGTAAACATTTCTCTGAACTGCTTCCAACACACGAATGTAAGTACAGTGACTGGTTCTATACACAGTGCTCCAGGTGTGGTCTCACCAATACACTATATCACGGATGCGTAATCACCCTATTCTTGCACTCAATTCTTGCAATAAAACTTCCCTGATTACTTGCTGCACCTGCATATTAACCTGCCGCAATTCATGCACTAAGACACCCAAATTTCTCTGCAACTCAGAGTTCTGTGGCATATTACCATTTAGATAATATGCCTTTTTTTTATTCTTTCTGCCAAAGTGAACAATTTCATGCTTTTCCACATAGAGTCATACAACACTGAAACAGACCCTTCAGTCCAACCAGTCCGTATGGAACATAATCCCAAACTAAGCAAGTCCCACCTTCCTGCTCCTGGTCTATATCCTTCCAACTCTTGAAATCTCCCATCCTTGGGAAAAGACCTTTAAAAGCTACCTTTAAACCTACCTATTCCCCTCATGATTTTATAAACTTCTGTAAGGTCACCTCTCAACCTCCTATGCTCCCGAGCCTATCAAGCCTTTCTTTAAAACTCAAACCTTCCCTATCCAGCAACGTCCTGGTAAATCTCTTCTGAACCTTCTTAAAGTTAAAAACATCCTTCTTATAGCTGGGCATATGATAGTCCATTTATCATTTATTTGCCCACTCACTTAACCTACCTACATCCCTTTATATGCTCCATATGTTCTCTTCATAACTCAGTTTCCTGCCTATCTTTGTATCATCAGCAAATTTAACTTCCATACCTTCGGTCCGTTCATCCAAGTCATTTACATGAGTTGTAGAGTTGAGACCCCAGCATTGTATCCTTGTATCTTGTATACTTGCCAATATGTTATCCCCACCACCATAAGTTTTAACTTTTTGCAGAAATCTGATCAAACTTAAGTACAGTAACATCCACTGGATCTCCTTTATCCACAGCACCAGCTACTCCTTCAAAGAGTGTTTGTAGATTAGTTAAACATGACTTTCCCTTTGACTCCTGTGAAACAATGTACCTTTCAGAAGAACTTTTTCTTATCTGTTTCTGTTGAAGAGGGGATTGTAAATCTGGTGCTGATGTGTCTGCTCCATGGAAAGCAGAGTAAATAGCTTTTTTTTTAAGCAGACAAAAGAAGCTTAATTGGTGGAATCAGACTTGCACAGACCAAGAGTTTTAGTTTTGCTTTCAGTTGCTGAAGAACTTGAGTTTTTGGAATTGAAGCTGATTGGTACAGCTGTCTCTCTGTTGCTAGATTCATTCAGTCAGTGTTCCTTCACCTGGACTGGAAGAGATAGCAAGTGAGGGAAAACGGTTTTGCTGAATTTGCTTTTGTCAAAGGTGTGTTTAAAAGATGCTGCTGTATCAGAACAGTTGACGAATGTAGCTAAATATATGTTATTTTGTTAAGTATTTCGATAGAGTTAAAATTATGCCAATTCTTCTTTCTTGTGTTTAACTGTGGTGAAAGAATAAAGTGTGTTTTGCTTAAAGTCTGTTGTATGACCAGTCGAATCAAATTGGGAACAAAGTGCCTTACACTTGTTTTTAAATAAGATAAAAGTTAGGGTCTAGGCTATCTCCTTGATATGTTTTGAGGGGTTTTGATCTGGTCTATAACACTTCCTCTTTAGGTGAGGCAATGGTCTTATGGTATTATTACTAAACAATTAATTCAGAGACTCAGGTAATGTTCTGGGACCCAGGTTCAAATCCTGCCATGAAAATTGAATTCAGTAAATATCTGGATTAAGCATCTAATGATGACCATAAAATCATTGTCACTTGTCAGGAAAAACCCATTTGGTTTGCTGTTTTTACCTGGTCTGAGTCATATGTGACTCCAAACCCATAGCAATATTGTTGACTCTTAACTGCCCTCTGGACAATTAGGGATGGGCAATAGGTACTGACCTGTCCAGTGACGCAAAATCCCATGAATGAATTTTTTTAAAAATCTGTTGACTTTCTTTGATTACCTTGTGCCCTGTTATGTTTTTAAGAATAGCATCATTTTTCCTATGAAAGATATTTAGCTAATTTTTTGAATAAAGAAGTTACATTAGCTGTTTTGCAATCTAAAGGAACTATATTAAATTATCTAATGACCTTCACTGAATCTAATGAGTTATAGAAAATTAAAATCAAAGCATCAACTGTCTCACTTCCAACTCCGTTTAAGACCCTGAGATGAAATCCATCAGGTCAATTAGCAGCTCACTCCACTAGTAATTGTACTTTTCTTGAGTTCTTCCCTCCTTCCAATTCCTGACTTTCAAGTCTATAAGAAGTAAAAAATTATCTCAAGTTCAATTTGGGGAAATTAAAGCATGACATGGAATTTTATTGAGAGATTGCTTACAATTTCACTTGTATACTTTTGACTTTCAGCCAGTTTCAGGTGCATTTGCCTATATTGTTGGTATGGCAATGGTGATGTCTGGGACATTGTAAAATCCGATTATGTGTGTATGACCATGTCAGGCTGTTGCTTGTCTAGTCTTTATAGTAGCTGTCCCAATTTTGGTACAATCCTCAGTTATTAGTAAGGGGGAGAATGCAAGATTGTTCAGGAGCAAATTATTGTGGATGCTGGAAACACAAATGAAGAGTCATCTTGACTTGAAATGTTAGCTTGCTCTCTTTCATGGATGCTACTTGACCCACTGTGATTTCCAGCATATTTTGATTTCAATGCAGGGTTGTTAAAGCTGGGTGTGTTCTGTTGTTTGAGTAGCTAGATCAATGCTAGATGCTTTCATTCCTCACCATAGACCTATAGTGGATTGATACTGCTGAATGACTTGTTAGTCCACTTCGAAAGGCATTTAGAGGTCAGCCATGTTGCTGTAGGCCAGAGTCACATGTGGGCCAATGAAGGTAACGACAGCAGATTTCCTTTTTTCAAGGACTTTAGATGTGTTTTTCTGACAATCGACAATCCTTTCGTGGTCACTGTCACTGAGACCAGCTACTAATTCCAAATTTATTTATTAGATTCACATTCCTCCAGCTGCCTTGGTGTAATTCAAACCTATATTCCCAGAATATTAGCCTGGGAATCTAGATAACTGGTCCAGGGGCATTATCACCATACCATCAACAATGCTGGTGGAATTCCAGCTGAGAATGTGTGCGCTTAGATCTTGGATGATGTGGCTTGGAAACAATGAATGGATATTGCATACCCCCCACAGATGCATTTTCGGAAGGCAAACATATAAAATCAGTCAGGGACCTAGCCTGGCAATTCCTTCCCACCTCAAAACACACCCTATATAATGGAGGGTAGTTGCCAAAATCAGCCCATCCACCATATGTAAATAAATATTTAAGCATTATTAAAGGCTCAAGTGACCCCAGTAATATGCTACTGATTCCAAAATATGGTTGGTATGAGTTGTTTTTAAATGTGTACATGAACAAAGGTAGAGAGGAAGGAACAGTGGACACTTAATTTATGGGGTTCCCTGCCAACACTTAGCTGACCCTGGCCAATGTTTTAGTCCTCTGATCCAGCAGCTTGTTTTTGTCCATTTCTTAGATCATAAGGAATGTGCACTTAGATGAGGCTTTTGGGCTGCCATGCTTGTGAAACATTATAGTAGCATAAAGCAAGTGCCTTCAGTTGGTCTCATAATTAGGGTAAGGAGGGCTAAATTCCCCTTCCTAATTACCATTTAGTTGCTCCTGTTGCAAGCTTTGGTGCAATGTAGATATTGGAACCTTGAGAGTTGAAGGGGTAAACATTCTTTTAAAAGAAAACTGTATCTCGCTAACTTGATAGGTTTTTGAAGAGGTGACAAATGAAGTTAGAGCAGTAAATGTTGTTAACATGGACATCAGAAAGATGTTAGGTTCCGCATGATAGACTTGTTGGCAAGGTGAGATCATATAGAATCCAGGGGGACCTAGCCAATTAGATACAAAGTTGGCTTGAATTTAGGAGACAGAAGGTTGTGCTCGAGGGTTGTTTTACAGACTGAAGGCCTGTGACCAGCAGTGTGCTGTAAGGATTGGTGCTGGGTCCACTGCTTTTTGTAATTTATGTAAATGATTTAGATACAAATATAGGAGATATGGTTAGTATGTTTGCAGGATGAGTTATTTCAGAGTCCAACGGGTTTTTGATCAGATGAGTCAATGAAGTAAAGAGTGACAGATGGAGTTTAATTTTGATAAATATGATGTGCTGCATTTTGTTAAGGCAAACCAGGGCAGGACTTATACAGTTAATGGTAGGGCCCTGGGGATTGTTGCCGAACAGAGATCCTTAGGGGTGTAGGTGCATAGTCCTTTAAAAGCAGGTAAATAAGGTGGCATTTGGCACGCTTGCCTTCATTAGTTAGTGCATTGAGTATAGGAATTGGGACATCATGTTGCGACTGTACAGGACCTTAGTGAGGCCACTTTTAATTCAATCCGGGTCTCCTTGCAATATGAAAGATGCTGATAACTTGAAAGGGTGCTGAAAAGATTTATGGGTTATTGCCAGGACTGAAGCGTTTCAGCTACAGAGAGAGGCAGATAGGCTGGGCCATTTTTTTCCCTGGACCATCAGAGGCTGAAGGCTGACATTTTTTAGGTTTATAAAATCATGAGGGGCAAGGATGGAATGAATAGCCAAGGTCTTTTCCTTTGGGTATGGGCATTCAAAACTAGAGGGCAAAAATAAGATAAGAGGAGAAAGATTTAAAAGAGACCTAAGGGGCAACATTTTCATGCAGCGAATGGTATGTGTATGGAACAAGTTGCCAGAGGAAGTGTGGAGGCTGGTATAATTACAGCATTTAAAAGGCACCTGGATGGGTATATGAATAGGAATGGTTTAAAGGGATATAGGACAAATGCTGTCAAATGGATCTAGATCAGTTTAGGACAGAGGTGGGGAACCTTTTCATGTTGTAAGACCGCATTATGTTAGTTGTAATCTAATAAGGCCGCATCCAAGAAACTTCAATTATATATTCTTCAAAATTCACATTTTTAAAATTGTGGTGGTCAGTCTGTGAGGATTATTTCATTGAATTTTCTTTTACTCTCTGGTGTTTTAAATACATTTATTTTAAGATTAAAATAAAAATAATAAAGGACGATAAAAACATATTAATAAAAAATAAAAGATTTGTTCTGCAAAATTTGGATTCATTCAAAAGGCCATTCACAATGGCCAAGAAGGCCGCAGGTTCCCCACCCCTGATTTAGGATATCTGGTTGGTGCGGACAAGTTGGATCAAAAGTTCTGTTTCTGTACTGTGTGGCTGATACCTGCTCAAGTGTTTCTTATTTAACATTAATGCTTCATCACATCTTTCCCTGAATGAGTAATTAAGAACAATTGATCTAATATAGAGATCAGCTAGAATAGCGCATCAATACTATATAAAATTGTAATTTTGAATATACATTGTTGATGTAACTTGAGTAATAAAGATCTAGTTTCTGGGAAAAAAGCATTTTTCTTTTGAATGTTCGAATTACTTTTGCATATCGTACGATTTTTAAAAAAAAATCTGAATTAACATTTCCTGATGTGTTTACTCTTTTCAGGGTTTGGAATACAGAAAACTATCAGAGTCCAGCTGAAAAGATCCTTCCACACCCTTCATTTATTTATACTGCAAAATATCATCCATTTGTACAGTACCTTGTAGTTACAGGAGGTTATGATTCCATCATCCGCGTCTGGAATATAAATGTGAATGAAGTGAATGGTCAGTTGCTTCAGGAATTTGATGGTCACAAGAGCTTCATTAACACACTGTGTTTTGATGCTGAAGGTTAGTTCATATTTACTATGTTCTATTTCTATAACAAAAAGTTTTTTGAAAATTGTGAGCCAACAGCTTTATCATTATTCTGAAGATGTATTTTTCTATGTCTAATACACCTTGACGGTGTATAATGATGGTGGTTGTTTCAGTTATTTTGTATAATTTGATGCTACAGGAATGCTTTTAAACAACCTAAACAGTGAAACCCATTACTTAATTAATAAAAGTGCATTGTTTTCTTCTTTTAAACTTTAGTATAGTTCATCATAACATGTATAATTTATCTAGCAGCAACATTTTTTAAAAATTCTGTGCTGTGTGGCTCTTTTGCTGTAGGTATTGGTTATTGACTCCAAATCACAAAAGTTAAATCTCACAAATGACAGAGTCATTTTGGGTTAAAGGATATAAATTGAAAAGTTTAGCTGTTCTGATGATTTCTGGGAAGACTTTGGGCACAGCAGGAAAATGAATATAGTGCTGAGTGTTTTTGATGAAATTCTAGATCATATAGAATTGTTGAATTCATCCAAGTTCAGGAACTTAAAGTTGTTCCAGAATATAAATAGTAGATTCAGATTTTTCATGATTTCTCTCTCTGGCCCTGTATATATAACACCATATTTGTATTTTCAGCTGTCTCCCTATATACTTCAGGTATACATTCCTCCACAAGTTCCAAAAGACTAAAGATTTTCAATTCTAAACAGTCAGCAATATTAACACTTTCTCTGGATCTGTTCCACTACTTTATCCCATTAGACGTGAAGATAAAGCTTCCGACATGTCTGTTAAATTTAAGTTCTTGCTATCCAAAGCGAAAGTCTTCAGTGTTGATAAATGTACTGCCATTGTAACTTCTGAAGCTGTTATTCTGGGCCACCTTGCCTCTCACCTCTCACCACATCATCTCACCCTAAACCAACAGTGTCACTGGGCTTCTCTAAACTCACCTTCCTCAATATTGAGAATCTTTCTTAGAAACTTTTTCTCCCTAAAGTCTCTCCAGCTGAGAATTATAGAATCTTTGCAGTCAGTCTTCTATTCTTGGTGGAAGTCTAAAGCCCTTCCGTCCCAGGAGTGTATAATCATAGAAACATAGAATGCTACAAAATAGAAGGAAGTTATTTAGCCCATCGAATTTGTGCTCACTCTTTCACATGTTTAATTTTGCCATTGATCAAATCTGCTGTACTCTAACAATCTCCTTTTGAAAATCCATTTAACACCAACTGGTTTCCTCACCCGGTCTCATTACTATGTTATCTGAAAGCTCTATTAAGTTAGTCCAGAGCAAATTGTCTTTAACAAATTCTTCTTCACTCTCCATTAATCCATGCTTGTCCAAGTGAGTGTTATCTTTCTGACAGGTTATGGTTTCAAAAGCAACATTGGACTTACTGGTAGCAATTGTTAGGTTTATCCTTTTTTTCTCTCTTTTGGCTATAATATATTTGCAATTCTGCAGTCCTCTTATCGTATTGGTCTTCAAACCTGATTCTGCTTCACTCACCACAGATAATGCTAGACCTGCTGAATTTCTCCTACATTTTCTGTTTTTACTCCTTTACCCTCTCACTTACTAACTCTCCTCTGCTTTCTCAACTTCCTTTTCTTCCTTTACAGTTTGCATTAATCTATCTCCACCCATGCCTTTGAGCCTCTGCTTTCCAACCTGACTACAGCAACTAATTTTGACTCTATTGTAGGCATGGCTGGTAGGACCTGTTCGTTGACTAAAGTGGAGCACTCGGGAGAATTGCTGCCCTGTTAGAGAACATATCAATATTTTGGGTTTGTTTTAATTCTCACATCAGTCTTACCATCTGCTGCAACAAAGAGTGTTTCATTGATGAAGCAAGAAAACATTAAACAGCACTCTGTTGCCTTTATTCGAAATCTCACCGTACCTGTTCAAATTGCTTCTTTTCATCCCACTTTATCGAACCATTAATCAGTGGAGAGTAACCTTGAGGCAGTACTACATTGGAAATACAGATTTTCTACAGTGGTTTTAAAAGTTCACTTCAAATTATCAAATTGCAACTAAAACCACATTCAGTATAGGCTGTTGGCACGGTTGATAAAATACTGCTAAAGCAATAAGCAAAAACCTCATAAAGGCTAACACTTGTTGGAAATGCAAAATCATTCTGTAACATGTAGCTAAGAGTAAAACAAAATTCATAGTTTTTTCTTAAAATAAAACAAGAAACTGCTGGATAACAACATACCTAAAACAGATTATTGACACAGTCTGAAGATTTTGGTTTGTTGTGATATTTCACCACTGATGCTATTTCTGACTCCACTAATTCTGGTGAGTGGGAAATTATTTGATGAGACATTGTTGTAAATGAAAAGGTTTTTATTGTTATTTTATAAAATCTAAACTGGACACTGTGTTCATCCTTTCGGAATAATTTGTTTTTCTGAACTCAACAGTTCTTCTTGACATTCACAGTCATTATATATGCATTCTCCAGAGTGAATTAAGTAAAATTTTGTCTTTATGACTTCTCATATATCAGAACAATCCGCACCTCAGCAGGTTGTGGGTGCTCTTTTTGTTGGAGCTCATTAGGTACATATGGTTGAAGAAGCAATTAGAACTCAAGAAAAATGCATTATATGGAATCCATATGATCCCAAAGTGTTTTACAGCCAAGGAAGTACATTTGAAGTGTTGTCATTTTTAGGGAAGGAATTGCAGCAGCCATTTTATACATAGCAAGCTCCACAAACAGCACTGGAATAATTACTTAATAACCTGCTCTTTGTGATATAGATTGAGGCATACGTATTGGGTGGGCAACCTAGGGTAACTTCCCGCTGCCCTTATTTGAAATGCAGTCATATTGTTCATCAACCTGAAATCAGACAGGACTTCTGACAGAGCAGCATTCCCTCAGTGCCCAAGGGGAGTGACAGGTTTGATTTTATTCCGAGAACTCTGTGGGAAGCTAGAGAAGTGATTGCTGGGCCTCTTGCTGAGATATTTGTATCATCGATAGTCACAGGTGAGGTGCCAGAAGACTGGAGGTTAGCTAGTGTGGTGCCACTGTTTAAGAAGGATGGTAAGGACAAGCCAGGGAACTATAGACCAGTGAGCCTAACGTCAGTGGTGGGCAAATTGTTGGAGGGAATCCTGAGGGACAGGATATACATGTATTTGGAAAGGCAAGGACTGATTAGGGATAGTCAACATGGCTTTGTGCCTGGGAAATCATGTCTCACAAACTTGATTGAGTTTTTTGAGGAAGTAACAAAGAGGATTGATGAGGGCAGAGCGGTAGATGTGATCTATATGGACTTCAGTAAGGCGTTCAACAAGGTTCCCCATGGGAGACTGATTACAAAGTTTAGATCTCATGGAATACAGGGAGAACTAGCCATTTGGATACAGAACTGGTTCAAAGGGTAGCACGGTGGCACAGTGGTTAGCACTGCTGCCTCACAGCGCCAGAGACCTGGGTTCAATTCCCGCCTCAGGCGACTGACTGTGTGGAGTTTGCACGTTCTCCCCGTGTCTGCATGGGTTTCCTCCGGGTGCTCCGGTTTCCTCCCACAGTCCAAAGATGTGCAGGTCAGGTAAATTGGCCGTGCTAAATTGCCCGTAGTGTTAGGTAAGGGGTAAATGCAGGGGTATGGGTGGGTTGCGCTTCGGCGGGGCGGTGTGGACTTGTTGGGCCGAAGGGCCTGTTTCCACACTGTAAGTAATCTAATCTAATCTAATCTAAAAAAAACCTCTGCTATTTCTTCAGCCACCTCACTCAGAACTCAAAGGTAGAAGATAGAGGGTAGTCGTGAAGGGTTGTTTTTCAGACTGTAGGCCTGTGACCAGTGGAGTACCACAAGGATCGGTGCTGTGTCCTCTACTTTTTGTCATTTACATAAATGATTTGGATGCGAGCATAAGAAGTACAGTTTGTAAGTTTGCAGATGACACCAAAATAGGACGTGTAGTGGACAGCAAAGAGGGTTACCTCCGATTACAATAGGATCTGAACCAGATGGGCCTATGGGCTGAGAAGTGGCAGATGGAGTTTAATTCAGATAAATGCAAAATGCTGCATTTTGGGAAAGCAAATCTTAGCAGGACTTATACACTTAATGGTAAGGTCCTAGGGAGTGTTGCTGTACAAAGAGACCTTGGAGTGCAGGTTCATTACTCGTTAAATGTGGAGTCGCAGGTAGATAGGATAGTGAAGAAGGCATTTCGTATGCTTTCCTTTATTGGTCAGAATATTGAGTACAGGAGTTGGGAGGTCATGTTGCGGCTGTCCAGGACATTGATTATGGCACTGTTGGAATATTGCGTGTGATTCTGGTCTCCTTCCTATCGGAAAGATGTTGTGAAACTTGAAAGGATTTAGAAAAGATTTACAAGGATGTTGCCAGGGTTGGAGGATTTGAGCTATAGGGAGAGGCTGAACAGGCTGTGGCTGTTTTCCCTGGAGTGTTGGAGGCTGAGGGGTGACCTTATAGAGGTTTACAAAATTATGAGGGGCATGGATAGGATAAATAGGCAAAGTCTTTTCCCTGGGGTTGGTGAGTCCAGAACTAGAGGGCATAGGTTTAGGATGAGAGGGGAAAGATATAAAAGAGATCTACGGGGCAACCTTTTCACACAGAGGGTGGTACCTGTATGGAATGAGCTGCCAGAGGAGATGGTGGAGGCTGGTACAATTGCAACATTTAAGAGGCATTTGGATGGGTATATGAATAGGAAGGGTTTGGAGGGATGTGGTCCGGGTGCTGGCAGGTGGGACTGAATTGGGTTGGGACATCTGGTCGGCATGGACAGGTTGGACTGAAGGGTCTGTTTCCATGCTGTACATCTCTATGACTCTATGAGCATACAACCTTCTGACTCAGGTGTGTATACTACAAACTGAGTTACAATTAATACATAGGAGATAGAAATTGATCTTGTGTTGATATCTTATAATACAGAAAAGAAGGACCTATAAACTGAAAATTCATAGCTGTTCTTCTCATTATCACGCTGGCAGTTTTATGCAGACAGCCACTGAGTAATAGTGCATATTGGAAACTTCATAAACTAGTGGAAGCTATTTATTGTAGATTCCAACCCAAACATTGAATCTACTACAGAATTGTTTGTGATAATATTGGGATTATTGCAACAGATCTCTAATTCTCATTGTATCCCTGTTCTCAGTGTTCATTACATTAGCTACTCATTCAACAACACTTTGATTTTCAAATTTTTATCCATTTTTAAATTCTCCCTGGACTTGTCCCTCCCTATTTCTATAACCCCTTTTATCCCTCCAACTTTCTGAAATATCCTTGCTCATCCAATTCTGATGTCTTGCGTGTTTCCAGTTTTAATCATTCTACCATTGCCAGCTTCACTAGCCTAAACCCAAAGCTGGAGAAGTCTTTTCTAAAACTCTCAACTTTGTCTCTCCTCCTTTAAAATGCCTCTTAAAACTCAGCTATTTGATCAGTTTTTTTACTGCCTACCTCCCAATGGTCACAAATTTCTGTGTGATAATGCTGCTGTGAAGAACCTTTAGATGTTTTATGCTGTTTCAGGAGCTACATAAATGTAGTTTGGTATATAATAGTAGTAAGTGGAGGGGTGGGGTTCAAGGGCGGAGGAGCGGGAAGTGGAGGAGATGCGGTGGAGAGCATCGTCAACCACGTCTGAGGGGAAATTGCGGTCTTTGAAGAAGGAGGCCATCTGGGTTGTTCAAAGACCCCAATTTCCCCTCAGATGTGGTTGACGATGCTCTCCACCATATCTCCTCCACTTCCCACTCCTCCGCCCTTGAACCCCGCCCCTCCAATCGCCATCAGGACAGAACCCCACTCGTCCTCACCTACCACCCCATCAACCTCCAGATACATCGGATCATCCTTCGTCATTTCCACCACCTCCAAACGGACCCCACCACCAAGGATATGTTTCCCTCCCCACCCCTATCAGCATTCCGGAAAGACCACTCCCTCCGCCACTCCCTTGTCAGATCCACACCCCCCACCAACCCAACCTCCACTCGCGGCACTTTCCCCTGCAACCGCAAAAAATGCAAAACTTGCACCCACACCTCCCCCCTCACTTCCCTTCAAGGCCCCAAGGGATCCTTCAATATCCATCAGAAATTCACCTGCACCTCCACAAACATCATTTTGCTGCATCTGCTGCACCCGATGTGGCATCCTATACATTGGGGAGACAGGCCGCCTACTTGCGGAACACTTCAGAGAACACCTCTGGGACACCCGCACCAACCAACTCAACCGCCCCGTGGCTGAACACTTTAATTCCCCCTCACACTCCGCCAAGGACATGCAGATCCTTGGCCTCCTCCATCGCCAGACCATGGCAACACGACGCCTGGAGGAAGAGCGACTCATCTTCCGCCTAGGAACCTTCCAACCACAAGGGATGAATACAGATTTCTCCAGCTTCCTCATTTCCCCTCCCCCCACCTTTTCTCAGTTCCAACCCTCAGACTCAGCACCGCCTTCTTGACCTGCAATCTTCTTCCTGACCTCTCCGTCCCCAGCCCCTCTCCGGCCTATCACCCTCATCTTAACCTCCTTCCACCTATCGCATTCCCAGCGCCCCTCCCCCAAGTCCCTCCTCCCTGCCTTTTATCTTAGCCTGCTTGGCACACCCTCCTCATTCCTGAAGAAGGGCTTATGCCCGAAACGTCGATTCTCCTTCTCCTTTGATGCTGCCTGACCTGCTGCGTTTTTCCAGCAACACATTTTTAAATATATAATAGTAGTACCCCTCAGGAATATTAGTTTATGGAAGGATTACTGTTCTTGTCAAGTTTAAAATTGGTTATGAATTCTTCTTGACATTTATTTGAGTTACAATAAAGAATTACTGTTATTTTATTGTACGTTATTTTTATGTTCAAAATAAAAGGCATACTCCCACGCATTACTCTGTCTTTCAAATTTCACTTAGAATTAGCTTCAACTTAGCCGATCAACCTGTATCACTGTTGAAGAGTTTCTGAAATTAT
Organism: Chiloscyllium plagiosum; assembly: GCF_037043375.1. Taxonomy (NCBI): domain Eukaryota; kingdom Metazoa; phylum Chordata; class Chondrichthyes; order Orectolobiformes; family Hemiscylliidae; genus Chiloscyllium; species Chiloscyllium plagiosum. The sequence goes on from NW_028270141.1 coordinate 100,826,386, forward strand.
GTATCTATAGCCGTATAGCTATAATTTATTTTAGGAGCAGACGTAGGGCATTCAGCCCCTCATACCTGTTCAGCGATTCAGCAACATCATGGCCATTTTAAGTTAGATTTTTATGGGAGATATTCGTTACTTGCTAGGCCATAATTATTTGCCCAGAGGGCATTTAAACGTCAACCACATTGTTGTGGATCAGGAGCAAAGAGGCCAGACAAGGTAAATATGGCACATTTCCTTCCCTAAAGGAAATTTGTGAACCAGATGAATTTTTACGATGATCAACAGTGATTATATTGGACACCATTGGGTTAATATTTTATTCCAGACTTTTATTATTTGCCATGGTGTGATTTGAACCTATGTCCTGAGAACATTAGTTTGTTGTTTTGGATTACCACGCCACAATCACTCCTCAATTGATGGTAGATTCAACTCTATTTTCTCCCCACCCCAATAATATTTCAATCTCTTATTTGTCATGAATTGTTCTATAAATGCGACATTTTATTCTGGGATTCTTTATTTTCAATATTTGAATGAAGTTATGTGTACTACTTTACAAATAATTCACATTTTACATGTGGAAGGAACTAATAAAGTCAAAATTGATTATTATTTTACCCCTATTGATTAAACTGGTATTTAGTTCCACTATGAAAACAATTTTTGTTCAGATAAATCTAGGGCTGTAAGACATGGATGGCATTTCAGCTTAATCTAATCTTATGGTTCGTAGAAATTTATTATAGAAAAGTTATAGGAACATGGAGATTAACTCCATTTGGAAAAGAATTCTGTACATTTCAAATGGCAACATATTTATGCAGTTGTAAACATGAATTTACAATCAGGGATCGAGAATATGCTGTCGCAAAAGATGGACTTGAAGAGAAAGTTATAAAGAAATAGTTTCATCCAGAATGTTTCAATGAAGAGGTAGGCTAATTAATGCCTGGTAAAATGAGCAATCTTATCCTTTCAGAAAACACAACTCAGTTTGTTTGCAAATGTACTGTTTGATTCAAGAAAATGTTTGGCCTTTAAAAGGGAATCATCGTGACAAGTAATGTAAGTTCCAGGAACCTGAAGTAATAAGTTGTAGACAATACAAGCAACACTGTGACAAAGCTTGGAAGCTATAAAAGGAGTTTGGAGAAAGTGAGGATCGCAGATACTGGACAAGTCAAGAGGCGATAAAGTGTGGAGCTGGAAAAAGCACAGCAGGTCAAACAGCAATAGAGGAGCAGGGGGAGTTGCTGTTTCAGGTCAGGACCTTTCATCAGGACTGGGGAGAGGGATGGGTGCTAAGAAATAAATAGAAAGTGAGTGGTCAAGGTAGGGGAAGAGGTAGGTGGGGTGGCGATAGGCTGATACAGGTAGCAAGTAATTGTGATTGGTCAGTGGGAAGGGTGGAGCAAATATGTGGGAAGGAAATTGGACAGTTTAGGCCACACCTCATCCAACGTCAAAATAAGGCCACACACAAACTGGAGGAAAAAGGCCTTATCTTCTGCCTCAGGAGCTTACAACCATATGGTCTTAACATAGAATTCACCAGCTTTCAAATCTCTGCAGCTCCCCCATCTCGTCCCAGGTCCAGCCCTCCTCCTCTACCCCACCTTCTTGACCTGACCTAACCTGTCCATCTTCCTTCCCACCTATTTTTAATACAGAAAATCAAAAAATATGGAAATAATTCTTTGAAAATGAATTTTATATATTCTACTATAATTTTATCATTTGTTCACTGGTCGTCTAAGTTTATTAGAATAGTGTTAAAAAGAATGCAAGAGCAGTATTATGTGTAGTTTTTGAACCAAATAAGAATTTTTGTTTTGTTTGACACAGGGCTACGCATGTTCTCTGGTGACAGTTCAGGACTGGTTATTTTTTGGAGCACTGTTGTAAATCAAAGTTCACCAGAAAGCTTGGTTCAGCAGTGGACAATTGCTGAGGTACAGTTTCAAAAAACTCAAATGTTCTGCAGTTCACGCCTTGGAGTTTTGGCTTCTGATTTTAATAAACCAAAGTGTATCAATACTTTGCAATGGAAAAGCAATGATCAATTTGTTGGTAGATGGTGATTACTTATGTATTTCATGATTTGCACAGTAGAAATCTAATGAAAATAATACCTGGCAAGCAAGTAATTTTTGTTTACAAGATCATTGGTGTTAAGTAACCACCACAGCTCCTGATCGACAGTGGTACACCCTACACAATAGTCCACCAGTTGTTTCACATTTAATGTCAAGGAATTGCCAACCTGAGGAGTTATTTGACAACTTTCCTTTGAAATAGGTCTATTCTAAGCATTGTGTTATAAAATGTTTTAGAATATATACCAACAGATTATAATCAGCAATTGTCATAAACGGTTAGTTATTTGATGAAAGTTGAATAAATTCTGAACATTTTGTTAAATCCTTTGCATCTGCAAACAATTTTCATTTCCATCAAATTCTTCTCAATCCCTACAGTGCAGAAGCAGACCTTTCGGCCCATTGAGTCACACCTTGAACGCCCCCTCCCCCCCAGCACTGTAAACCTGTGTTTCCCATTGGCTAATCCACTTAGTCTGCACATCCCTGGACACTATGGGCAATTTAGCATGGCCAAATCCACCTAGCCTGCTCATCTTTGGATTGTGGGAGGAAACTGAAGCACCCACTGGCAGCCCATTCAGACACAGGAGAATGTGCAAATTTCACACAAACAGTTGTTCGAGGATGGAATCAAATCCGGGTCCCTGGCGCTGTGAGGCAGCAGTGCTAACTACTGATCTACCTTTTTCTTCCTCCATTCTCCCATTCTCCAGCCCCCAATTTGCTCTTCAGTCCTTAATAGAGCATACTGAAAATTCTTTGTACATGAGAGGATTTCCTCTTGTGCTTGTCCTCCCAACAACCTCTGATTTTAGCTTACTGTGAAAACTCTTGCTGTCTCACCCCTTTGGTGATAAAGGCATGACTTTCCCCTCTTTTGGAAGTAGTAAGGAAGATGGCAGGAAAGACAAATAATTTGGCAGGTTTGCCCCAGAGCTATATTCACCTGCTTCCCGCCACCCCTCAGCAATTAACTTCTCAGTAAGATCTACATGCAATCACATTGAATTGCTGCAAATTAAGGCTTTTAAGCAATCGATTAATGGCCATATAAGGGCCTTGGCCACCTATAGTTTGATTATCAGCAGCGTTGGCAGGTAATAAAGGTGGCTGCTTTCTACCAGGGAAACCAGGGCAATCTTCCTTCGAGATGCGGGCCAAAGTTTTTCCACTTGCCCCCATCTGCCATTTACGGAGTGCAGCGGGGTGGCCACTGAAAGCCAACCCTGCTTTTGCCTCTGATCCCCGTCTCCCCGTAAATCCCAGCCCATGCTCAGACCCTTTCCCACCACCCCTAAAGAAAAATACTTCCTGTTCATCAATGGAGCTCTTCATGGTTGCACTGTCTGGGTCTTTATTCTTGCCCCACCTAGGCCTTTATCCATGCTCTTCACCTCCGTGAGGCTGCCGGCCTTTCAGATCAGGATTACAGCAATGAAGTTCCTGGATGGAACTGAAGCTTAATGGATAGCAGTTATTTACCTAATTGGCACTTGGTCTGATGAGGCTTTTGCTGACTCAGCTAATAAGTTAATTTGCCCTTAGTTTGCCTGAATCACATATTGGACAGAGCACTAAATCTGGTAAACATTAGTGTCATTATACAGGTGAGATGACCAGATTATAGTGTGGTGTAAATTTTGTATACTTCCTTCATCTAATCAACTAATGTAAAATATTATGAGGGTTTGACATTTAGAATTTATTGAAAACAATATTCAAAATTCCTTTCAGAACATAATGCAGAATGATCTAAAAGGTGTTCCTATAAATCATCTGGAAGTTCACCCAAATGGCAGACGTCTACTTATCCATGCCAGAGACAGCACTCTAAGAGTGATGGATCTAAGAGTGTAAGTTATTAAATCTAATTCCTTAGCTAAGTATGATTGTTAGTTCCACTTATGTTATTGATTCTTATGTGGTCCATGAGAACTGGGTCCTTCTATTCCTATTCCAAAGGATCTCCATGTATGAGGAGATGACTTTAATCCTGAAACTAGGAAATCAGTAAATCCTTTGGAATTCCTTACTCCATTCTAACTGTAGAAAACACGATGTTTCTCCCATAACTGTCAGATTCCTTTTCGCTTTCCACTGCCCTCCCTCCTACAACTTAAATGATTCCATGCACCATGGCACTAAATTCAGTTTGAATCGACGTTTCGGGCATAAGCCCTTCTTCAGGCTTATGCCCGAAATGTCGATTCTCCTGTTCCTTGGATGCTGCCTGACCTGCTGCGCTTTTCCAGCAACACATTTTCAGCTCTGATCTCCAGCATCTGCAGTCCTCACTTTCTCCACTAAATTCAGTTTGACCAATTATCGAATACTAAAATTATCAGGAATTGAACTTGCTTCTTGTACGAAGTGACCAGCTGTTACTTTTCCATTCTAGCTCAGTGGCAGGCCGCAGGCACCTGGTGCAAATGTGCTTGTCCAGGGTCACAGTATTCTCCCAAGCTCCCACAAACAGACATTACATTTATGGCACATACGCTACCCACATTTTCATCTAACCATAAGTATTTCTCGGTTTAGTTTTAGTAAATTTGTATTTGACTAAGTTAGGATATTATCACCAGTTACTGGAAGCAAGACAAAAAACAAAATGCTGCACTTCTTTTGTCCATATATCACTTTCTTCCCATGCCCCATGCTACCCTGCCCTTATATACACAACATGCTACCAAGGCTACTATCCACACCTTGCCCTGTGTGTGGCACATGCTTCCCAGTGCGCATTGCCCAATCCCCATACATGACACTTCTGCATACCCATGCGCATTGCTCACTAACCCCATATGCAGAGCCTGGTCCCCCAGTACATGCTATCCCCACATTTCACATGCACTGTCTGCTCACATGCCATATGCTGTTCCCACCTGCTGGACAAAATTCCTGCTTGTATCATGTGCATCTCTTCTGTTCACCAAGTAGCACATGTCTGACTGTTGCTCTCCGTTTACAAAACAGTCCTTTTACAAAAACACCACAATTGTTGATATTTCTCCTTTTATATAGGTGGATAAATGAATGTTAGGGTTTAGGGGCCTGCAGTACATCCGAAGGTAATAACAGAGCGGATAGTGTGGCTATGGGAACCAAAGCCAAACTGGATGATTTAGTCCTGCACAGCCGGATGATGATGCGGTGGCATTGGATGAGGGTGGTATGAGTCAGGAGAAAGTGAGGTCTGCAGATGCTGGAGATCAAAGTTGAAACTTTATTGCTGGAACAGCACAGCAGGTCAGGCAGCATCCAGGGAACAGGAGATTCGACGTTTCGGGCACAGGCCCTTCTTCAGGAATGGTATGAGTCATGCATATACAGGGGAACCTCGGTTATCCGAACAAGATGGGTGGGCACTATTCCGTTCGGCTAATCAATTATTCGGTTAATCGATTAAATGCCTTTCCTCTGGGGCTCGGAGTTTTTAAAGTCTGCTCCCCATTCAGGAGACTGCAGCAGCATAGCGCACGAGCCCCCGCCCCCACCTACCCCCCCAACCCTGTCCAACACCGCCCCCTGCCCCCAAACCCAGTCCAACATTGCCTCCCAATCCCGTCCAACACCCCCCCAAACCCCATCTGCCCCAACCCCTTCTCCAGGGCAGCCGGACTGTACACCAACAACAAGACTGCTGCAACTGCCTTTGTGGGGTAAGTCTCTAAATAGCACACACACACACACATAGCCACACCACTTTTTTGCTGCAACTTTTTGACAGTTTCCACATTAGCCCTGTACAGGACAATGTTGGAGAGATTATCTGGGGACAGGGGTTTTGGGTACATCCCTCTGTAGATCTCCAGGGAAAGTGTGGGGAGAGAGAGAGGGCAGGAGGTCAGTCATTTGGAGACGGTGTCTGTTTAATCACTGTAAACAAAAGACACAATCACTGTTGGAAACTCGTCTTTGGTGTAATGTTTCTATCGGGACATCGAGATTTCCTTTGGATAATCCGATTTTCGGATAATTGGTATTCGGATAATCAAGGTACCTCTGTAGTCAATAACTACCACGGGGTTGTCATACTGTATTCCAGAGGTTTGTAATTATCTAGGACTAAAAGAACACCCAGTCTATTAAAACCCCTACATAATTAAATTTGTGTCTGACATGGCTCATTTGGTAATAGATTTGCTGCTGAGTGCGATGGTTGTGAGTTCAAGACTCACCCGAAGACTGGACACTGAAATGAAGACTGACTTACATTACCTTCCAATCAAATAACATTTTGACATTAAAATTCTTATATTTGTTTTCAAATCCCTCCATGACCTTGCATTTTTCTTTCTTTCTATTCTCCTTCAGCTGCATAATCTTCTGCGGTATCTGAACTCTAATTCTGAGAATTTCAAAAAACAAATTGCTTTAGAAGCAGTTCAGAGAAGTTCCATTCAAGTCATGCATGGGATGAAGGACTAATCTACTAAAGAAAGCTAAAACAGATTACGCTTTTATCCACAGACTGTTGTGGTGCAGTGGTAGTATGCCAGGAGGACTGAGTTCAAGTCCCACCGACTCCAGAAGTGTATAATGGCATCTTTGAACAGCTAGATTAGAAAGTTGTTCTTGTTTATATAACCACTGGAGTTTAGAAGAATGAGAGATAATCTTGTTGAAGCAGACAGGATCAGAAGGCCACCTCTAATGCTGATCTGTCTTCACAGACGATGCCAGACCTGCTGAGGTTCTCAAGCATTTTATATTTTATTTCATATTTCCAGCATCTACAATATTTTGCTTTGATCAACCTGCAATACCTTGTTTTAATTTGTCTCCATTTTTGAAAATAGTTTTCATTCCAAATGAACCCTCTGCCTGACTGTTCAACAGTTGAACATGCAGGCTGGGAAATCACCGAGCACCCATTGAACCTTTTTGTTCATGAGTAGTAACCTGTCCCTACAGGGGACTACTCACCAAGACCATTATGGGAACAATTAAAAATGTTTATTTTCAAAGTGGTGCAGCTAAGGAGAAACAGTCTGAATAAAATGGTATTATGAAATTTTGATTAGATCTAGCTTATTACTGGCCTTTTAGGGGTCCTTAAATTTTTTTTTGTTTCCAGACTCTCTGGATTCCTAGTTTCTATGCTCTTTCATTTCTAGATTGGCTGCAAAGAAGTATACAGGAGCTACAAATTACCGTGAGCAGCTATACAGCACATTCACACCATGTGGGACGTTTCTTTTTTCTGGTAGTGAAGATGGGATATGTTATGTTTGGAATTCAGAGACAGGTATGTTTCAGCTATTACTACAATCATTTTATTTTGGAATTGATTAAACTTGTCAAACAAACTGAGAGAGTTGCAAATGAGAAGCAAGGTACTTGAGTATCAGCTATGCCTCAGTGGTAGCACTCTCAACTCTGACTTATTAGGTTGTGGATTAAGTTCCAATTTAGGTCTTGAGCATGAAATCTAGACTGGCATTCATTTGCTAATGGCAGAAAATTGTGATACATTGAGTTTCAGACATTCCCTGGATAAGAACTTACCCTTTCATTTCCTTAGAAGGTGTTGTTATTCCCTTTACCTTTCAACAAGAAATTTGCAGAGAGAGCAGCTTGCAGGGGAATGGTGAGTGAGAGCAGGAGATTTTCTGTTCCTTAACACAGAGAGAAAGATTTGGGTCTTTCTGTTTGCAGACTTCTGTTTATACACCACTGATGGTCACTTGCCCAGGAACCAATCACGCGGTTATTAGTGGGCCATAACTGTTTTTCTTCATTGTTCTCATTTTTGGTTTGGAACTGTGAGCTGAAGTTGAGAGATCATCTTGGACTTTCAGCAGTGGCTCGCCTTTGAAAAAACAGCCAAAAAAAAACAAATTGATATTTATTTATGGGAACTGCTCTGGAAAGTTAATTGCAGTTTGGTTATTGTTCTAAGAATACTGCAAATGTTTTGGCACTTGTGTTGGATTATATTCAAGGGTCGTTCAGTGTCCACTGGTCAAGCAAAGAGAATTTTGAAAAGGAAAGAAAGAAACCAGAGATTGAACTGGTTTGGACAAAAGGTAATGTGGAGCTATGACAGCTGCTGGATGGAGTTTTGGTCACTCTCAAGCTATCCTCCAGTTATCAAATTATTGGAAGTTCTGAGAAAAGAACCTCTGTCTGTAGGGTATCATGTGAAAGTCTCCAGCAGTCTGCAGAAGCTGTTTGCATTTACCAGCGTCTTCATAATTCAACAGTTCCACCTTTCAGAAAAGAGTGTACTATCCAAGGCTTGCTTGAAGTTTCAATAACCATCGTTCAAAACTGCTTAAGTGATCTGGCCAGTCACAATTCTTTTAGTTTTTTAATGAATTATCCCTTAACTATCCTCGTCAGTCTGCCTGTCTATGTATGTAAGGGTAGGGTTATGAATTAAGAGGATTATTTAAAATCATGGACATTAATTACATTACCTTAAAATAAAACAACGAACTGTGGAGGCTTAACAAAATGTTAACTGTGCTTTGACTCCATAGATACTGCGTCATTTGCTGAGTTTCTCCACCAATTTCTGTTATTGTTTCAGATTCACAGTTCTTTCTTTCCACTATATACATACATGTTTGTTTGTTTTAAAAATGATTGTATTTTGAAAGCAATTTGTCTTTTATAGAAAGAATTTGACAGTGGTAGATAGCAGAATGATTAGTTATGGACATGGGGATCTCTGGTCTTTCATTACCTAATGGTGAAATCAAGTGATAGCAGGTTACGGGAATTATAGTGAAGAAGAGGGCAGCAGGGTTGTGTAAAGGATTGAGCAGGTAATTCAAAGGTAAATAGGATGGAGCATTAATGGTGGAGAGGGGAATATGTAGTGGCAAGGACAAGGACTGAGGGACACATTGGGGAAAATATAAGCAATTGGGAGAGGTATGAAGATTGTCATTGAGAGTCAAATGTTGTAATTGTACCCACCTTTACCACTTTCTCTGGCAGTTTGATCCGTATATGCACCACCTTCTGTGTGAAAAGTTTTGAACTCCCCTACCCTGGGGAATAGAAACAAAAATAGAAGTTGCTGGAAAGATTCAGCAGGTGTGGCAGCATCTGTGAAGAGAAATCAGAGTTAATGTTTTGGGACCGATGATTCTTCCTCAGAACATGGAACAGGTCTTGACTATTCTCCTTATCCCAGCCTTTCATGATGTTATAAACCTCTATAAGGTCACCCCTCAGCTTCCTATGCTTCAGGCAAAAAACGTCTTAGGATATCCAGCCTCTCCTTATAACTCAAGGCCTCCAGTCTCAGTAATGTCCTTGTAAATCTTGTCTGCACCCTTTCCAATTTACTAATATCCTTCCTATATCAGGGCAATGAACACTATATGCAGAACTCCAAAAGTGACTTCGCTAATGTCTTGGCGAAAGTGAGGACTGCAGATGCTGGAGATTAGTGACGAGAGTGTGGTGCTGGAAAAGCACAGCAAGTCAGGCAGCATCCGAAGAGCAGGAGAATCGATGTTTCAGGCAAAAGCCATGGCTTTTGCCCAAAACGTTGATTTTCCTGCGCTTCGGATGCTGCCTGACCTGCTGTGCTTTTCCAGCACCACACTCTCGTGACTAATGTCTTTTAAAGGCACAACATAATGTCCCAATTCATATATTTGATGCACTGACCAATGAAGGCAAGTGTACCAAACATCATCTTTATGACAATGTCCACCTGTGATGCCACTCTCAATGAACTATGTACCTGAATGCCTAAGTCTTTGTTTGACAACATTCCTCATTAACTGTGTAAAAAGCAACACCTCACATTTGTCTAAATTAAACTCTATCTGGCAGTCCTCAGTACATTGGCCCAATTGATCAAGATCTCGTTGAATATAGGTCTTGGGAGCAGGATTAGACCATTCGGCTCTTTGAGCATTCTCCACATGCAATAAGATTGTGGTTGATCTGCTTGTGATCTCATCCATAGTTTCCTGTCTGCATCCCATAATTCTTAACACCTTAGAACAATGATTGGCATTCTTTTGAGAGTTTAATCTTAAGTTTGATTCCAAGGCTCTTTTGCCAACTCTTTGATAAGGGTCATTTACAAAATAACATGACAAAATAAATTCTGTGTGCAGAGTATAAGATCTTCATAAAGTTGACTAAGTCAATAGGTCACTTGCATGCACCTGCATTTACATTGGATCCTAGAACTGAGATAAGATTCCTGCAGTTCTTTCCCTAAGCACTGAATAAAGATCTTAGAATCCACCACAATGAAAAAGAATTAGTCGCTCTAAAACCAAAACCTTTTATAAAGCCTGCCAAATTCCATTGGGTTATCTACTCTTTTTGAGTTAATTTTATGCATGTCTGATTTGGTTTATAACATATTTAATGCATGTAAGAACAAATTTTCAAATGTTCACTTCATCTTTACCAAGTTGGAGTTTTCCAGTACCATGGAATCTGGGAGAATCTTTCACAAAACTCTGGAATGCCTTGAGAGAAGAACTAGTGAGCACTGTATCCTAGCAATGCCTTTTATTTTGTTCATTCATGCAGAATCACTAAGAATGGTCTGCACTTTTTGCATATCCCTAGTTACCCTCAAATTTAGTAAACTGCTATCATGAACTGCTGAACCCCGTGTGGTGAAGGTAAAGACAGAAGCATACAAAATAGGCGCAGAAAAGAGTAGGCCATTTGGCTCTTAATACCTCCTTTGCTATATTTATAGCGGCACGGTGGTTCAGTGGTTAGCACTGCTGCTTCACAGCGCCAGGGACCCTGCTTCGATTCTGGCCTCGGGCCACTGTGGAGTTTGCATGTTCTCTGCGTGGCTTTCCTCCAGGTGCTCCAGTTTCCTCCCAAGTTCCACAAGATGTGCAGGTCAGGTGAGTTGGTGATGCTAAATTGCTCATAGTATTAGGTGCATTAGTCGGGGTAAATGTAAGGGAATGAGTCTGGTTAGGTTACTCTTTAGAGGGTCAGTGTGGACTTATTGGGCAGAAGGGCATGTTTCCACACTGTAGGGAATCTAATCTAATCTACTCAGTATGATCATGGTTGATCATCCAACTCAGTGCTCTGTTCTCTCTTTCTCCCCATACCCTTTCATCACTTTAGTTCGACCAACATCATCTAACTGTTTTTTGAAATTATTCAATGTTTTGTCTCAACTGCTTTCTATGGCAGAGAACTCTATAAGCTCACCACTCTAGGTGAAGACATTTCTCCTTATCTCAATCTTAAATAGCCTATTCCGCATCCTTTGTTTGAGATATGAACTCCCCTGTCATTGGGAACATCCTTCCTACATTTATCCTGTCTATTCCTGTTGGAATTTAATAGGTTTCCATGAAAGTCCACCTCATTCTTCTAAAGTTCAGTGAATATAGTCCTAACTGATCCACTCTGTTGTCATATGTTAGTCCCACCATCCCAGAAATCAGTCTGGTAAATCTTCATTGCACTCTCCCCCTAGCCAGAACATCTTTTTCCAGATAAAAACTGAACACAATACGCCCACTGAAATGCTGAATAGTAAGGTTTTTATTTTCATTCAGTGAGGAAGAAGGAGAAATAATTTGTTTTCAAGTCCAGATGATGTATGCCTTAGAAGGGGAGGTTGTAAATGATGCAAGATTTACTAGATGGTTTTTATCTTGATTTTGATAGTGTGAAATAATAGATACAAAAACAGAAATCTTTAAGAAAACACAACCCTAGATATCAGGACAGCTTTAATGATATATGTGGCTGGAATGCAAACTGGAAAATGCTGGAAAAGTCAGCAGATTAGACAGCATCTTTGGAGAAACAACAGTGTACATTTCAGATATGTGACCTTTCATCAGCAATCTATTCGTCTGTTTTAGTTTCAGATTTCTAGCATTTTCAGTATTATGCTTTGGCTTGTTAGGCTGGATTTCTTTAACTTCTTCAAGATTTTGGTCACCTTGTACTTTGGGTTTCATCGTGCCTCCTCTAAAATTAAAGCATTGGAACTGAAAATTATTGATTATGGCATATTATGTAGAAAAAAAAAGGTTTAAATTTCCTCTTTTTAGAAGACAACATATTGTAAGTGATATTCTATGTATGTAGCAGGTTGCTGTCAATCATAAGACAAAACAATTAACTAAAAATAGATAATTTTATATCATAAACATACTGAATGATTATTTGAATTTGGGGAAATTGGATCATGAGGCATGATAAAATCTTGATTCAGAGAAATTGAAACTGAGAATGGAAATTGTTAGATATCTTCTATGACATTGTTCACAGTGAATCAGTTTCAATAGGGATGTTTGTGCTGTATAAGGGATAATATCTGGGACACAGATGTACAGTGAATATAATAGCCATTCCACTTTTAGTTAAATGTAACAAATTGCTGGTAATGTTCAGCAGGTCAGGCATGGTACAAGGAGGCAATAATGAAATAAATAAAACACCTAATTTTCAGAAAGGAGAGAAACATACATAAAAAGGCTGGCAAAGTGAAGTAGGAACATGTCATTTCGGTGTGCAGATAAAGAAAAGGTTAATAGATATCAGAGGAGCACACTACCCTACTATCTGTGATGGTAGACTCCATGTAATACCCAATGGCCCACAAGCTCCTTTTTCTGGGAGCCTTGGATCATCCATCCTACATTACCAGCCAAATGTTTAAGAGGCTATGAGAGTAATACTTAAGGTATCAATTTGCCAGAACAGTATTCCAGTGATTGAGCTGTTTAATCTCTTTATGTGAACAAATGTAACTTTCTGGACTAATGTTCTGTTTGTCACAAAACTGCAGTGATCATCCAAGGACAAATTGAAAAGTCCTAACTTAGGAAGATTCCACACCTGGACTTCAGTTAACTTCACAATGGATAGACTAAGGTTTATAAACCTGTTCAGAAACTTGATGTAATTGATCAGTTTTTAATCCGAGTTCTTCTCATTTTCAATTAGTGTACCCATGGGATTTGGCAGTATTATTGGTGGCTTGCAGTGTCAATGGACTGTTCCTATCTTGCAAATTCTTCATACAGTTTTCCCTCACTTTGATTGAGATGTTTTGTTATCCTGTGTTTGGTATACTGTGCTTCCTAAAAATGATTTTCAACTCGATTAAGACAAAAGGTGATCAGTATTACATGCCATGCATTATGTTTTACAAGAATCAGTGAAATTTCCATTTGACTGTGCACCATTGTACCCAGCCTTCCTTTGCAGTATTGGGTTGACAGGTCTCTGGGAAAACATTCCGAGCTTGGGCAGCAGTCCCCAATGATTTACTGGGCTAGGTTTGACCTTGTCATGCCTTAATTTGATTCTTGCATTGTGGCTGAGTGGTCCATCCAGTTTTTCAATTTATTCATTTTTTAGTAGATCAATTCATCTGAACAGCCAGCAAAGTCACTTCAGAGAATATTAAGAGTCAGCCATGTTGGTGTGGTTGTGGAGACCAAAGCACATTAAAGCAACATTTCTTTCCTTAAGGGCAGTAGTACTAGTTATTTTTTAATAATAATTCAATGGCTATTTTTAAAAATTCTTCCATGAGATGGGACAAGATTGGCATTTTTGCCCATCCCCAGGTATTCTTGAACTGAGCAGCTTGCTTAAAGTTGTGGGCTGCAATAAGTCAACCACATTTCTGAGAGTCTGGGGGCATGTAAATGACTTCAGTGAAACAGGTAGAGTTATTCAACAGTTAATGGAGATTAGCATGGTCACCACCATTGACTCTAGCTTTGTATTCCACCAACTGCTGTTGTTGGATTTGAATCCATGTCCTTAGAGCATTAGCTTGGGCTACAGGTTTACTAGTCTGTGACATTATCCCTAAACCACTGCTTTCCTGTTTCATTGTGAAATTACTGGAAGCAACTCTTTATTACTGATCAGTTTAGTTTAACTGAACTTGCATTTTAAAACTGGCTGCAATTTCCCTGAAAGGAGAGCAACCTACTGTCCATACCTGTGTGTTTACTCATTCGCAGAATGCCGATGTTGCTAGTAAGGGGCATGTTTATTGCACGTACCTTATTCCTCTTGAAAGATTGGCAGTGAGCCACTTCTTTAATCTAGCCAAAGGGCTGGTTTGGCCATTTCCGTGGAAAAGATGGTAGATGTCTTCTCCTAAAGTGAACCAGGTGGGTTTTTATGACAGGTCTGGTCACGATTGTTGATGCTGCCATTTCTTCCAGATTTTAATTAATTGAAGTTATATATTCACCAGCTGCTAGCAGGGAATTTTACACTAACCACAGGATCATTAGTCCAGGTCACTTGAAAATTAGTTCATTAACATGATCCACAGTACCCTAGTGCAGTCTGTTCTGCAGGATTATCCAGCATGGCTTACTCTTAAATTTTAAATCTGGTCACTTTAATTCTATTTTTCAGAAACAATATTGCATTTAAAATTTAATTTGCCTCATCTTTCTGTTATGAAGGTGCTTTTGTTTTTGAAGATTTATGTTTGTAGGATTGAGGACAGTGGTTCATTTTAAAAGGCTCAGGAGATAGCTAGACCTTCTTTAAAAGGTGTTCACTGAAAGGATATTTCTTGGAAGTCACATGCATAATTTAATTGTTTGGACTTTTGTCTGGCTTTACAGCTGTCAGAAGATGGATTTTGTTCTGGATATTATTCAGTTACGTTATGATATAGTCTGCTAAGTTAGAGAAGCCACTCAGTTCACCCTTCACCATTCTGAAGAAACTATTTTGAGGGTCCTGTTCAATAAATCAAACATTAAGCCAGCTCTTCTCCTGAAAAGTCTCAGAAAGAGTTCCCCTCAACATTTCTTGTACTATGTCTGCATAGGTCCCAGTGACAACTGCTTGTGTTTATTGACCCCTGCCTACTTGTACCAAGATGCCGACTGAAAGTTATCTTGAACGTTTCATATTTATTCCTTTTTCCTTCAAGAACTAACAAATATTTGGTCACTTTCTTTTTGGTCAGTTGATCCCTTTTTAAATTCTAAACCACAAATTGATAAAATATATAATTGGCTATACCAGTAACTGGTTAAAGCATATAAAATTATTTTGTGACAAGTGGAGTAAGACTGGAGCACAACAGTGCACTCTCTCTAACATTAGTTGTAACAATGCTCCTTTGAGTCCTGTTTGATTAATGTGATCACATTTGGGTCTCAGTTACTAGTTGCATGTTTTATAAATTTTATAGGTTACCTAAGATTATGTTCAAGTAATTGTTCCTTGCAATCAATGTTAGTAATAACCATGATTCCAGACTTTTCTTTCTTTTCCTTCCTTTTGTTAGGGGACCAAGTGGCAATGTATTCTGATCTTAATTATACATCAGCTGTCCGAGATGTAGCCTTTCATCCTCATGAACACATGGTGGCTTTTTGTGCCTTTGGACCAAATCAGCCTATACTTGTCTTTATGTACGATCAGAAAGGTAGGTTTCATGTTCAAATCCTGTCTGGAAGAGCCATAATTAATTAAATCAAATCTTTACTCAAGCTTTCTGTTTTATGTAGTACTTAATCATGTACATATAAGAAGTACTTTATAAATATGGTACTCCTGACAGTGGTAGGCGAGGGCGATGATGGTGTTAATTGTTTTTATGTTTTCTCAGAATTGGTATTGTTTCAATTGTGTAGCTATTCTGTAGGATTGTTTTTAGTCAACTGCAAGACCACAAACCGTATGCTTTTGGATTCCCGTGGAAGCTCTTCGTGTTTCATGAAAGTTGTCAAGTAAATTCGCCAGAATAACGTTGGCCTCAGGTTGAGCTAGAGTTTTGAAACTTAACTCCTAGATAAGATTGATTTGCATTGTTTAACACTAGGACCAATGTAATGTAGGTCACCCATATATTTCATATTTAGATATGATTCAGCTGTGGAAATGAAATCATTTTCTATTGTATATGTCAGTACGTCAGTAAGTTGATGGGGAAAAGTTTCAAATGGGAATAGACAAATTCTACTTAAGTGGGGGCGGAGGACGAATTTTAGTGGAAACTTTGTGCTATGAAAAGAAGTCTGACAAAGTGGTGCGATGGCTAGCACAACTTTTTCATTTCTGCAGGTTGAGCTTGAATTTAACCCATACTGATGAGATAAAGGTTTTCACTGAAATAGCTAATTAGTGAAATCTGTTCGGACATATTCAGAATTGACAGTTTCCATGGCTAAGATCGCAGGTTTTGAAGTAGGAGTATTAAATTGTGGAGCAGTAGCTGTATCTATGTTCTTAAGTTTTGGAAACATTAGCAATGCATATTGCTTATCCCTAGTTATCCTCAGGACGGCAAAAGTCATCGTATTATATGGACATGAGTAACCCACAATAGCTTCTCTTTGCCAAAGGTAATCCATGAGCTAATTTGGACTTTTTACTTGTAGCATTTATGACAATTGTCTGATGTTAGTGCACAAATTAATTTTTTATTAAACATCAATTTCAAAATTTGTCATGTGGGATTTGAGCTAATAACCTTTTAATTTAGTCTCTCGTACCACCGCAACCTCTTCATCCACTGTCCTCAGAGGACTGCAGGAGAGCTAATGTGATTCTACTTTTCAAGAAGGGCAATAGAGATAGACCAGGGAATTACAGACTAGTGAGTCCCACATCAATAGTAGGGAACCTATTGTAGAAAATTCTGAAGGAGAGAATTAATCTTCCCTTGGAGAGGCAAGGTTTAATCGGGGATGGTCAGCCGTGTCATCAGAGGAAGATCATGCCTAATAAATTTCATTAAATTTTTTGAGAAAGTGACCAGGTGTATTGATGAATTTAGGGCAGTCAATATAATGTAAATGGATTTCAGCAAATCCTTTTACAAGGTCCCACATTAGAGACTTATAAAGAACGTTGAAACACTTGGGATCAAAGTAACTTGGCAAGCTGGATCCAAAATGATATCTGTTGCTGTTCTGCCTATCTGACCAATCTATCCGTATCATCCTGCAACCTAAAACCTTCTTACCCATTGTTAAGCACCCGGCCCATCCTTTTGCCATCCAGAAACCCATTTGTCATCCCTGTTATGTTCTCATCTTTACTGTTTATATATATCCAAACAGCACTGAGCCCTGTAGTATGCAACTGGACTCCAGTGACATGGGTCTGTACCACTACCCTCTGTCTCTTACCATTAAGCTAATTTTGGATCCATCTTGGACTGTCAACTAATATTTAATCCTAGAGTGTTCCCTTAACTATTTCGTTTTCTTCTTTTAAGAATTCATTTGAGACACTTCCTATTTGGATTGAAAGGCTATGTTTCTTAAGTCTCTTCTAATAGCTTGAGTCTTCTGCAATTAGGATGAAACTTGGGTCACTATATTGCACTGCCTGCAGAACTTTAACAATTTGATTGTTTCTTGGCAGCCAAGAGCTGGATAGTAATCAAAGTGTTGTCCGACCATCGCACTATAGAATTTGATGATTTATCAAACTTATATTCTACAGTTTTGGTTATGAATTGCAGTATTCTGTTGATAGTGGCGTTGCTGTGGTTAGATATGTTGAATGTTCAGTCTCTTCACTCTTAGTTTCTTCATTTGCTATTTCAACACCATTCAGTATGTGTTTGATTTTCCTAAATATATGAAATAATATGCACTTGGTAACGCTAAACAATGTGATGATCTTTGCCAATAAATAGGGTTTGCCCAACCTTTTCAATTCTTATTCTCATGACTTAATTTCTCTATTGCAAATTTGATCAACACATTTCCTAAACCAAGTATTTGACACAAGTCAGGAACAGTAATCGTCCCAATGCTAATCTCTGCAAACCTCACTCAGCATTCACTTTCCACCCTTTATATCTCTCTCTCACCTTCACCTCTAGTCCTGACGTGGTTTCTCGTAGAAGCAACAATTTTTGAGTCTGAGTTTGATTTATTGTTGTCAATAAATCACTGTACCAAGCTACAGTGAAAAGTGTTGTTTTGCATGCTATCCATACCATAGCCAAATCACACCATACGAAGTACATCAAGATAGCAGAACAGAGTGCAGAATACAGAGTATAGCTGTAGAGGAAGTGCAGAAAGAGAGATCAGAATTAACATTTGAAAGGACCGCTCAAAAGTCTGATAATAGTGGGGAAGACGCTGTTTTTAAATCTGTTCATATGTGTATTCAAACTTTTATATCTTCTGCCTGACGGGAGAGAGTGGAAAAGAGTATGACTGGGGTGGGAGGGATCTTTGAATATGTTGATTGCTTTTCTGAGGCAGTGGAAAGTATAGATGGATGGGAGGCTGGTTTGTGTGTTGGACTGGGCTGTGTTCACAACTTTCTGTAATTTATTTTAGTCTTGGGCAGAACAGTTGCCATACAATGTTGTGTTGCACTCAGAAAGGATAGTGTCTCTGGTGCATCTATAAAAATTGGTAAGAGTCCTTTGTGGACATCTGAAATTCCTTAGTCTCCTGAGGAGGTATAAACATTGTTGTGCTTTCTTGACCATCGCATCAATGTGCGTGCACTAGGACAGATTGTTGATGCTGATCACTCCCAGGAACCTGACGCTGTACCATCTCCACTTAGACCACTGATGCAGGCAAGGGCATGTCCTCCGCTCAACTTCCTGAAGTAAGCGACCAGCTCCTTCGTTTTGCTACATTGATGGAGAAAATGTTATCTTTATACCATGCTTCTAAGCACTCAATCTCTTTCCTGTATTCTGTCTCGTTGCTGGAGATCCAACCTATAATGGTGGTGTCTTCAGCAAATTTATAAATGGAATTTGGCCACACAGTTGTGAGTACATAAGGCATATAGTAGGGGGCTGAGTATGCAGCCTTCTCGGGCACCAGTCTTGAGGATTATGGTGGAGGAGCTGTTGTTGCCTATTCTTACTGATAGTGGTCTATGGGTTAGGAAGTTGACGATCCTGACTACAGAGGGGGAACCAAGACCTAGGTTTTGCAGTTTAGTGATGAATTTACCCTTAAAGCAGTTGTTATCTATTTCCAACAATTACCATGATATGTCTGGACTGTACAAATGATTCTTATTCATTTCTGATATTTTATTTCCATATATAATAATGAATCTGATGAAAAGCTTTTTATCTTTGGGATGTGAGCATTATTATAATTGCCAGAATGTGTTGCCCATCCCTAATTGTCCATGAGAAGGACGTGGTATTCTGCCTCTTTGAATCCATGGTCTAGGTATACTCTGCTGCTGTTAGATTCAGATTCCAGAATGTTTACCCCGTGATAATGAAGAAACAACAATACAGTACCAAGTCAGAAAGACATATGACTTGGAGAAGAATTTGTTGTGGTGGTGTCCTCATTTGTTTATTACTGTTGTCCTTCTGGATGGTATTTTGTGAATTTTGAAGTTGCTATTAGAGGAACTTTGGTAAGATGCTACAGTGCATCTGCTGGTACTGTTGAAGAAAGTGGATGCTTGAAGTGATGGATGGCCTGCTCCTGAAGCAGGCTGCTTTGTCCTGGATGGTGCTGAGCTTCTGGATTCTTGTTTGAATTGCATTTATCCAGGCAATGAGATTATTCACTGTCACTCCTGATTTGTTCTTTATACAGGGAAGACAGACTTTGATGAATCAGGAAATGAATTAGTCCTACAGTATTTATAGAACTAGACGCATTAAGTTGCTGGTCATTGCTAATTCCCCATGATGAGATGATGGAAGTTTTGGTAGTGATAACATTGAGTGGAGAAGAATAGTTTCGCTTTGTTGGAAATTATTGTTATCTGCCAGTAGTAAGTCTGTAGTTGGCCTTGTTGATTTTGTCATTCTTTTTGTATGCAATATCATTTCTCCCATTTCTGATGGTACATTTCATGTCAAGAGTGTGGTGCTGGAAGAGCACAGCAGGTCAGGCAGCATTCAAGGAGCAGGAAAATCGCGTTTCGGGCAAAAGCCCTTCATCATCATTCCTGATGAAGGGCTTTTGCCCAAAATGTCGATTTTCCTGCTCCTCGGATTCTGCTTGACCTGCTGTGCTTTTCCAGCACCACACTTGATTCTAATCTCAAGCATCTGCAGTACTCACTTTCGCCTGGTACATCTCATGTGTTGAGTGACTACCTAAAACTGACAAATGTTCATATAAATTCTGTTTACCCCTGCACATTTATCTATTTCAAATAATTTGAGCCTGTCTTGGAAGTAGCATCTTATTTATATCAAAATTAGTTGATTTTGCCTTTGTTAAATTTGTTTGTAGAAGGCATGTTTCTATGTCTTCCATGTTAAAGAATTTGAGTTAGGGAATGGCCTGATTTAGATAGGAGTCTATTAACAGACTAGGTTGAGAACTCTTGAGGGGGTTATGATAAACCATTTAAAAAGTACTTTGGGAAATACACACAATAATGTTTCTTTGCAGATCAAGCATGAGCTGACCCCTATAAAATGCTACATATGAGTGTAACGGCAAGAAGTGTCAAGGTCCTGTTAAACTTAGATGAATATGCTGTGTATTACAATTTGCAATTAGGATTCATTGGACCATAGATATCAAATCAACTGAGCTAAATATGATCAATTTATAGGTGCAAACAGCTTAAAAGGTGTTGCAACTAACCAAGTAGTAAGCTTAATGAACAAAAAGGTCCCACTCCTTTTTATAGATTCCTTTGTACTGTAAGTATCTTGAGATAGTTTGAGCATGATTACCTAGAATTTTTGCTTGAAATGTTGAGGCTTAAGTTCCTTGTTTACAGTGAGGATCCTTTGATGTGGTCATACAAAGAAGAAGAAATGGAAGACTTCGCTAGAAGACCCAGAATAAATGAGGAAGTGAGCAACAATAGAGTAACTGCTGGGAGATAGGAAGCACAATATGTAGTGTTATTTTAACCGTGAGCAGTCTCAAAGGATTAATATTAAAACTAATTAAATCTGGCAATGTGTGGGTCCATCACAAGGAAAGATGACCATGTTAACAGCTGGGACCGGGCAAATAGTTCACTATTGTCTTTGAGGGAAGGGAGCCTTCTCTCTGTCTTTGTCCCACCTCCCCCCCAGAAAAACACGGTTTCCCCTGAAGTAGTGTTGTAACTCATTAGCTACATATTTGGATGAAGAAAATGGTCCAACAACATTTTTTGAGGTCAAGATGTGGTTTGAAAGAGTGAAACCAGCTTCATATTTTCAATTCTATGTAATAATCAAATGTACCCTCCCCAGTATCTCACATAGTTTTTTTGTGGATTTCCCTTGATACATAGCTTTGAAAGTCAGAGCTTATTTAGCACAAGAGATTGTGCTGACTAGCCAAAGACTCAATGGTTGTTCTGCCTACAAAGATGGCAAAGTTTGATTCCTGAAGCTGCTGAAAGAGTTCAGGTTTCAGTTCTGCACAGAATGAGACTTTTAATTCAGTTAGTGCATTGAGCAGAAGCAGGGAGTGCCACCTTGCAACAACATAGGAGATGTAAAGGTCCTTTAGTTGTTTACTAACCCTAGGGCAGTGATTTTAGAATGTCATTCTAGATGCAGTGTATTTTGTTGTATTCACAAGCTAGTGTTGAATTAGGACTGCCAACCATTCCCAATTGTCCAGTAGTTTCCCAGAATGGATTATTGATGTACTTGGAAACTTCTGGAAATTCAGAAGAAAAATTGGTGGCTTGTGCTTTTTTGAGAAATTGCTGTATTGAGTGTATAGTCAAAAAGTGTGGTGCTGGAAAAGCATAGCCGGTCAGGCAGCATCCAAGGGGTAGGAGAGTTGACGTTTCAAGCATAAGCTCTTCATCAGGAATCTTCATCGAAACGTCGACTCTCCTGCTCCTCGGATGCTGCCTGACTGGCTGTGCTTTTCCAGCGCCACACTTTTTAACTCTGATCTGCCATGTCGGGTGTATAACCTACCAAATTTGTCAGAGGTGGTTCCATTTTTTTCTCTTTTTCTTTCCTCAACTTGGGTTTGCTTGTCACAGAATTTCCAGATCAGAGACTGAGAATTCTGCAGTGTGTACTTCACATCCTGATTTCCAAATGTCAGTCCACAAGGCACAAATCAGGCATGTGATGGAATCTTGTCCACTGCCTGGGATATGTGAATTCGCAACCAGACTTGACCGGATTCCACCTGGGATAGAGCAGCCTGCTTTGAAAGAAAATTGAATATATTATTGAACAGTAAATATTTATAGAGCTATGACAGAGAAGGAGCATTATTAATCGAAGCATTCTCAGATATGTGTATGGCCATGCATATTTACAAACTAAAGTAAATACTTGTTACCAATCTTAGAATTTAGCTCTAATCAGCATGTGCCATACTATGTCAAATTGTTGCACTTATTACGTGTATTTCAGTGAAAAGTGAAGAGCATAATAAGAGCATTAAAAAGGAAATGTAACATTTCCACACAGTTGACTTAAAAATATCTGTAACTTAGTCTCAGGCGACCACAAGCGATGCTATCTTGGACAAGTTGTTCATTGTGCAAGCTTCAGAACTGCTGCTTTTGATTACATATGCAAAGCTACCACTTGATGGAGTAGAATCCATATATATAGATTCAACTTCGTTGGTTGGTCCTTCTATTAGAATAGTTTGAAGCCCCATTGCATATTGGGCATGTAAGGTAGGCCAAACTTTTAAAACCTTTGAAGTAGGATGGATATGTTTATTCACCTGTGTGAAAGCCAGTGAGTGGATACATTTGATTGCACAAAAAATGCAATTCCCTATATTAAGAAAAGACAAAAATGCCCATGAATAAAAATGAGAGCTGTGAATACCTCTGTTCCCATTCCCAGTCTTTACCCTTCCATCACTGTTCCACATTCTTTGCCTTATCCTTCTCTTCTCTTTGAGATGGTTCTTTGTCTTCCTCTCCTCATTCTTTTATTCTCTCTCTTCCTAATTCCAACTCCATTTCCTCTCTTCTTTTTCATCTAAATTCATCTTTTTGACCTATCTATTCTTCTTAGACTTGGAATGTATTATTTCCCCATGTCTCTGCGAAGTGCCTTGCACATTAAAGGCATGTAGGTGATACAAGTTATTGTTGGCACACAAATATTTTATGGGAAAGTTGGCTTACTTAAACAAATGATAGTGACTCTTGCTCTTCAGGCAAGGTTTTAACTAGACTATTGAACTACTGATCAGTTGTTTTGAGGTGAGCCACCCTGAAATACTGGATTACCCTCAGGTCCTGCCAAATAGTACATCTTCATGAACCTTTTTTCTGTTTTCAGACCACCACCTTCTAGATTGAGTACTGGTTGATAATTGAGTGGTAGGCCTGTAACAGAGTGTAGAGAGGAGTGATCAAACGTTTTCAAAGTTTGGAAGGATCAATGTTGAGGGAAGATCGAAGGGAAATGTTAGTCTGATCAGAAGGAAAGTCAATGTTGAGGGGGTAGTGGGGTTGGGGGTGGTGTGGGGGCAAGGTTGGACAAGAGGGTATCTGAGACCTTGCGTCTGTAGGGGGTGGTGTGCTTGAAGTTTAGACTGGATTGAAGGACTTTGGTTGGGTGGTCTTAGTGATAACAGTTTTTTGGGGGTTTGGGAGAGTGTTAGGGTGGGTGAGAGTGAGGGACGTCAAACACCTTGGGGATGAAATTGAAAAGATCTTGGTACGCCGTTGCCTGAATAGGTAAACCAGAGAAATTAAATGGTAGGTTACTGTTGAATCTGCCACACAGCTTGTTTGAACTCTTACATCTAGCAAAAGAAGAGTGAGTCGACACTTAATAGTAGTGAAACTACTATTCCTTTATTTGACACATTTAATACTAGAGCAACAAATACACTGTGAACCAATGAAAAACACTACAAATCTATCTTATGTTTTACCTTAACTATGGATGATTATATACCACCACACTAGAAATTGGCCAGGATCCATGTGGTGATGTCGTCTCGTCTTCTTCCAATGGTTTCAGAGGAGGCTTCTCGTTCGGTGGTTATTCTCAAGTTACTGCGCTGAGCATTCTTTTGCAGCGATTCTTATAATCCAAAGTCTTCACACCCTTTTAGGAGAGCCTTGAGTGTATTCCAAAGGATTGATCAGGTTCAATCATCCTGATCGATCAGACTCAACCGGGTGTTGACACGTTGATGGCAGGGTGATCCTTAAGTGTCCTGTACCGGAAGTGCTAGATGTGAGGTGCCTCCATGTCTGGTGCACACCTCGATGTTTCCAATTGTTGTGGGGACAACATTCCATTGTCCCATTCAAACCCAAATTCCGGAGTGTATTGTAGAGTCTGCAGCTATCATGGTTTTTTGGTAGTTGCAGCCCCTGGATTCTGCAGCACATTGATTATCACAGTCATTTTGGTCAAGGCTCAGATTCATTTCCCAGCATGCTTTAATCATTGACCATCTTTTGTAACTCAGTGATAAGTTCATCACTTTCCATCATAAGTTCATTATTTTGAGTGGCCCATCCAGCCACAGTCACTTGACTTAACCTTCTTGATCCAATAGTCCTCACCTTTTTTTATTCACTGGGTTTCCCAGAACTTGGGAAATGTAGCCTGACTGGGTTAATTTTAAAATAGTGGTTAGTTCTGAGGCATGCAGCCTCAGTACAATGTGTAAATTGCCAGTTCACCCCGGGCAAGCAGATTAGTTCCCAAATCACCATTTTAACTGTAAGTGGGAGGTTGGGGATAAATTTCAGATTTTTTAGTAAGGCATCCAACTGAAATTCACCTGTTTGTGGGGATCTAAATTTGTTCCATAGTGTTTTATTCAAATGTATATATCTGAATGGGGATAGCAACTGTGAGCAATGTTCATTTTAATTATTTTTTTGTTGGCAGCCTGTTCGTTTCAATGCATGTTACTTTTTAGATGTTGCATGACCACACATGTGATTTTAACTGGAACAAGTTAAGAGGCCTCTGAGGTACCTTCTCGTTGCAGGTGGAAGCACTTCTGTGATCACGTTTCTAAGAATATAGCAGTTATGCCCCCAATAGTTCAAGAGAAAAGAAGAGCAGATCTGTAAACAAATTTAAGGGAAGTGTAGAAGTAGTAGTGTAGTGATAGTAGGAGATTTCAAATTCCCCAACATTAACTAGGGTGGTCATTCTGTGAAAGGTTTGGAGGGAGTGGAATTCTTAAAATACATCCAGGAGAGCTTTTTAAGCCGGCACGTAAAAGAACCTACAAGGGAAGGGTAGTCCTGGACTTAAATTTAGGTAATGAAGCTGAGCAAGTGGTTTAAGTATCAGTGGGGGGGGGCATTTTGCAGATAGCATTATAACTTCATTAAATTCAAGATTTTTATGGAAAGAACAAGAATGGGCCTGAAATCAAAAGTTCTCAACAGGGGAAGGCTGCTTTTAATAAGATCAGATTTGATTTGATCAGAATGAACTAGAAACAGATACAAAAAAAGGATATGAAAAGATACTGGCAAGTAAAATAAAGGAAAATTCAAGGTTTTATAAGGGTAAAAGGATAATGTGGGAATGAGAATGACCCTTTAAGGACCAAAGTGATAACTTGTGCATGGAGACAGAGGATGTAGCTAAGATTCTAAATTAATACTTTGTGTCAGTGTTCATTAGTGAGAGAGATGATATGGGTATAGAAGTTAGGGAGTAGGTCATAGAGTCACGCAGTATGAAACAGACCCTTCAGTCTAACCTACTCATGCCGAACATAATCCAAAACTAAATAGCCCACCTGCCTGCTCTTGGCCCATTTCCCTTCAAACTCTTATTTTTCATGTACTTACCCAAGTGTCTTTTAAATGTTACAATTGTGCCCATATCCACTATTTCCTCAGGAAGTTCATTCCACACCCGAACCATCCTTTGTGTAAAAAATTCGTTCCTCATCTTTTTTAAATCTCTCTCCTCTTATCTTAAAAATGTGCCCCCTCGTTTTGAAATCTGAACCCTCTCCAACTTAATAATATCTTCCTTAACTGGGTGACCAGAAGTGGACACGGTTCTCCATAACAGACCACACCAATGTCCTGTACAGCCTCAACATGCTTTCCCAACTCCTATACTCAGAGGACTGAGCGATGAAGGAAAGCGTGCTAAACGTGATTTTAACCACCATGTTTATATGTTACGCAAACGTCAAAGAATTATGTACCTGAACCCCTAGGTCCCTCTGTGCAACAAAACTATCCAAGGCCGTACCATTTTTTGTCTAAGTTCTACTCCTGTTTGTTGTACCAAAATGCAATACCTCGCATTTATCCCGATTGAACTCCATCTGCCATTTTTCAGCGCATTGACCCATTTGATCAAGGTCTTAGAAAACCTTCTTCACTGTCTACTATGCAACCAATTTTGGTGTCATCTGCAAATTTACTAACCATGCCTTCTGTATGCTCATTCGAATCATTTATCTAAATGACGTACAAAAGAGGACCCAGAACCAATACCTGTGAAACACTGCTGGTGACTGCCTCCAGTCCGAAACACAACTCTCCACCATCACTTTCTGTCTCCTGCTGTTAAGCCAATTCCATGTCCAATTGGCAAGCTCAGCCTGAATCCCATGTGATCAACTTTACTAATTATCTACCATGCAAAACTTTGTCAAAGGCTTTACTAAAGTCCAAGTAAATAACATCAATTACTCTTCCCTCGTCAATCTTGATGGTAACTTCCTCAAAAAACTCAGTCAAGTTTGTGAGAAACAATTTTCCTCACAGAAAACCATACTGACTATCCCCAATCAGTTTGTGCCTCTCTAAATGTCCATAAATCTTAACTTTTAAAATCACCTCCAACAATTTACCCGCAAGTTAAGTAAGACTCACAGGTGTATAGTTCCCCGGTTTCTCCTTACATCCTTTCTTAAACAAAGGTGCAATATTAGCCAGCTTCCTGTCATCAGGCACCTCACCCACAGTTACAAATGATGTAAATATTTCTGCAAGGGGTCTTGCAATTTCCTCCCTTATTTCCCACAACGTTCTGAGATACATTAGATCAAGTCCTGGAGATTTATCCACCTTTACATGCTCTAAAATGTCCAGAATTTCCTCTTCTGAAATGTTTTTAAAACATCAATACTTATTTCCCTGTGTTGTCTAGCCTCCATTTTTTTTCTTCACAATAAAAACTAACAAAAAATTAATTTAATATCTATCTTATCTGCTGGGGAGATTCTCTTTTATTCTCGACAACAAACTCAACGTCTTTATTAATCCATTGTTCCTCACTCTTAACTGCCTTACCCTTTACTCTGAAAATGTGTTGCTGGAAAAGCGCAGCAGGTCAGGCAGCATCCAAGGAGCAGGAGAATTGACATTTTGGGCATGAGCCCTTCTTCAGGAATGAAGAAGGGCTCATGCCCGAAACATCGATTCTCCTGCTCCTTGGATGCTGCCTGACCTGCTGCGCTTTTCCTGCAACACATTTTCAACTCTAATCTCCAGCATCTGCAGTCCTCACTTTCCCCTTACCCTTTACTCTAACAGGATCATAATGTCTCTGAGCTCTCATCATCACACTTTTGAAAGCCTCCCACTTGTCAGTGTATTTTTATCTGTGAACAGTTCTGAAGAAGGGTTATCCCTGAAATGTTGACTTCTCCACCTCCTGATGCTGCCTGGCTTGCTGCGTTTTTCCAGCCTCTTGCTTGTCTACCTTGCATTCTAGCATTTGCAGTTTTTCTGTCTCTAACAGTCTACTGCAATCAACTTTTGAAAGTTCTTGTTTCATATAGTTAAAATTTTCCTTTCTCCAATTTGAAGCTTGAATTATTATGGAAGGCTTATCCTTTTCCGTAACCATTTTGAAACTAATAGAATTATGATTACAGAGGAACGTCGATTATCCAAAGGACATGGGCGAGGAATATTTCGTTCAGTTAATCGAAGGCAGGATAATCGAATGCCGGTTAACATAATTAGCCAAGTATTGGGACCTTGCAATCTTGTTCGAATAATCTGAAATTCAGCTAATCAAATGCCGGATAATCGAGGTTCCTCTATATTAGACTCAAAGTGTTCCCCTACTTTTATTTCAGTCACCTGTCCTCCGTTTTTTGCCCAAAAGAAGGTCAAGTTTTGATCCTCCTCTAGTAGGAGCATCCACACATTTATAAAGAAAATTTTCTTGAACACATTTGTTCGTGATACAGTTAAAGAATTTAGCATAGACAGGGAGGAGTTTCTGAGTGGTCTGGCAGACATAAAAGGAGAAAAATTGCCACGGCTGGATGAAATGTATCCCAGGCTGTTGAGTGAGGAAAGGGAGGAGATAGCAGGGGCATTGGCAAAAATTTTCAAATCCTCCCTGAACATTGCTGAGATCCCATCGGGCTGGAGGACAACCAATGTGGTACCATGATTCAAGAATGAAGCAAAGATAAACCGGGAAACTACAGACTGGTGAGTCTAACCTCAGTAGTGGGAAAATTACTGAGGGATAGAATTAATCTGCAAATGGAGAGGCAGAAATTAATCAAGAACAGTCAGCATGATTTTGTTAAGGGGAGGTCATGTCTGACCAACTTGATGAAAATTTTTTGAAGAGGTGACCAGGTTTGAAAATGAGGGCAATGCTTTTGATTTAGATTTACATGACTTCAGCAAGGCTTTGGTAAGGTCCAACTTGGGAGACTGATAGCAAAGGTAAATGCCCATCAGGTCCAAGGAAAACTGGCAACTTGGATTCACAATTGACTGAGTGGATGTGAAGTGTTGCACTTTAAAAAGGCAAATCCGGGCAGAACTTATATAGTTTATGGCAGGGCCCTGTGGAGTGTTGCCAAACAAAGGGACCTAGAGGTGCAGGTGTATGGTTCCTTGAAAGTGGAGTCACAAGTAGACAGGGTGGTGATGAGTGCATTTGGCACACTTGTCTTCATAGATCTGTGCGTTGAATTTAGAAGTTGGGATGTCGTGTTGCAGCTGTGCAGACCATTGGTAAGCCACTTTTAGAATACTGAGTTCACTTCTGGTCTTCCTGCCACAGGAAAGATGTTGTGTAACTTGAAAGGATTCAGAAAAGATTTACAAGGATGTTGCCGGGATTAGAGGGTTTGAGTTATAAGCAGAGGCTGAACAGGCTGGGGATTTTTTCCCTGGAGCGTCAGTGCATGAAAGGAAGGGTTTAGAGGAATATAGGCCAAATGCTGGCAAATGGGACTAGACAATTCAGGATGTCTGGTTGGCATGGATGAGTTGGACCAAAGAGTCTATTTCCCTGCTGTATAATTCGGTGACTCTACGAGTGGCATGGTAATTCAGAGGTGTTTCAAAGGTGTTTTCCCAACTGGAAGCCTGTGTCCAGTGGGGTTCCATAGCGGTCACTTTTGGGGCCCTTGCACTTTGTGATTTATGTAAAAGTTTTAGACTTGAATGAAGGAAGGTTGGTCAGTAAGTTTTCAGTGATACAAAAATTGGTGTGCTGTAAAGACTGGAGGTTAGCCTTAATCAACAAGAGGATATGGGTGAACTGGTTAAATGATCTAATCAGTGACAAACAGAATTCAATCTGGATAAATGTGAGGTGATGCTCTTGAATAGGACAAACAAGTCAAATGAATATGTGATGAATGATAAGATGCTGGGAAACACAGAGGCTGACAGAGACCTTAGTTTTCATGTACATCACTCCCTTAAGATATCAAGACAAGTGAAGTGGTTAAGAAGGCATATGGCACACTTGCCTTTATTTGTTGAGGCATGGAATTTAAGAGCAGGGAGGTTATGCTGGAATTGTTAAAATGTTAGTTAGACCACACCTAGAGTATTGTGTGCACTTTTGGAATCCACGTGACAGAAGGGATGTGATAGTACTAAAAAAGGTGCAGAAGAGATTTACTAGGATTTTGCCTGGGCTCGAGAGTTTCAGTTATGAAGAGAGATTGGAGAGACTGGGGTTGTTTTCCTTAGAGCAGATGACGTCGAGAGAGGACATGATTATATGCACCACATACCTGTGCTTAAAAACAAACCTAAAAGAAAATTTAAATTCCAGTTACAGAGGAATATTGAAAAGCTATGGTATGTAAACATGAGAGTATTAATTTGTATAGCGATATATACTGTCAGGTTCGATTGAACAAATAGCCTATCTTTGTGCAGTTCATAACTCTAGTGAAAAGGGCTGGCATGATGCAGTAATAGAGTCTCTATCTCTTAACCAGGAAGCCTGAATTCGAATCCCACCTACTCTAGAGATATGTAATAACTACTCTGAACAGGTTGATTTAAAAAAAAACTTAATTTGAAAAATGAATGGATGAGCACATGCCTGATGCAATAAAATGGGATTTGGGAAATTCCAGAGGCTAAACTGAAAAGAAACCCTGTCTCTGCTACAGAAAGTGAGTGAGGCCAAAACACTGAATGCATTCAGGAAGGATTCATAGTTCTTAGGGCTAAAGGGATCTGGCATTGGAGGTAGTCCGGGTATGGAGAGATTGTTTTGTGAGGAGAGATTATGTTGAGTCTGTATCATTGGGATATTTGAAGAATGAAAGGCAACCTTATTGAAACATTAAAATTCGAGGAGACTTGACAGAGTTGATGTGGAAGATTGTTTACCTTTGGGAGGGAGTCTAAGACCAGAGGGCATAAGAGATCGTACATTTAAGACAGAGATGAGAAGAAATTTCTTCTCTCATAAAACAATGAATCTTTAGAATTATTTATCACACTGTAAAGGCTGGGTCATTAAATATATTCAAGGCTGAGATGAACAGATTTTTAATGAGTATGGAAATCAAGGGTTATAGGGAAAGGATGGGAAAATGGAGTTAAGGTTTACCAGATTAGCCACAATCTCATTTATTGGTGGAGAAGAACCGATGGGCTGAATTATCTATCTCTTATGGTCTTATGCATCAAGCGATATGGGGAGAAAGCAGGAACAGTGAAATGGAGTTGGCCCAACGGCCATTACCATATTGAATGGTTGCGCAGGCTCAAAGGACTGAATGGCCTACTCCCGCCCCTAGTTTCTATTCAAAAGAACTTCCGCAGTAGATTAAAGAAAATTCTTAACAGCATGTAGAGATTATCTTCAGTCAAAACATTTTTCACAATGTTGAAAATTTATTTTCCTGTAATAGGCGTTGAATTTGTCTCATCCATAGCTAAGATATTTGATCATATTTTTGTTCATGCCAAATTTCATCATCATAAAGGGAGTTTAAGCATAATCTGTTTTTTGAGTTACCAATCTTATTTCTGGACAATAGAAAACATTGTGACATTGTTCAAAATCATACAGTTATGTTCTATGATACGTACGTAAACGCAGGTGCATCTTGGATTATTCAAAACCCAACTGCAGCAGACTTCCTTGTGCATGGCTGCAGCTACATAAAATTGAATTGAATGTACCATGTACTTCTTAGAAAATTGGAAAGTCAAGAATTTGCTTTGTAGAGAAATATTATCCTCACCCTACAAGTCAACTTTATTTTTCTTAGTATTTCTTGGATTTTGAGAGGAACTGCCAAGCTAGAATACATTGCCCTAATAGCCTTTGAGTGGAAGGTGAAAAGACACATTCTTGAATTGCTGCCGATTGTATAGTAAAGGTACAAAACATTGCTGTTGGAGAAGGAGTTCTAGGAGTTTAACTGAACAGCAATGATGGAGCGGTTATAAAGTTCCAAATTAAAATGGTATGTGATTGGAGAGAAACTTGCAGGTGGTGACTTTCCCATGCTGGAAATTGAGTTTGGAAGGTGCTGTCAAAGGAACTTTGGTGAGTTGCTTCAGTACATCTTGTATCTAGTACATACCGCTGGCACAGAGCATCAGTGGTGGAGCGAGCAAGATAAGCCTCTTTGTCCTGGATGATGTTGATCTTCTCATCCAGGCATGTGGAGAGGATTTCATCGCATTCCTGATTTGTGCCTTGTAAATGGTGGACAGATTTTAAAGAGTCTGGATTTGAGTTAACTGCTGCAGAGTTCCCAGCTTCTGACTTGCTGTTGTAGCCGCAGTCTTTACATGATCAGACTAGTTCTGTTTTCGATCTGTGGTAACACCAAAATGTTGGTGGATTACTGGGATGGGTAAGTTACTGTTAATGAGTTTACAATCTAAAAATGCAAAGTCAAATCTGTCCATGGCAGCTGGTAGAATTTAAATTTGTAAATCAATAAATTTGGGAAGAAAAACCAGATGACTATGAAACTGCTCAGTGTCATAATTTCAATCTAGTTCTCTAATGTCCTTTAGAGGAAGAAATCCACCACACTTAACTGATCTAACCAATACAACACTAAAATAGGTGGATAAGTCAGCTGCAATGAAGAAGTAAGAAATTTACAAATGGACATAGATATGTTAGATGAATGAAACAATGTTTCATGGATAAGTGTGAAGTTATCCCTTTTGGACAGAGGAATAGAAAGGTAACTTGTTGTTTAAATAGGGAGAAACTTCAAAGGACTTCAGTGCAGAGGGATCATGGAGTCTTCATGCGAGAATAGCAAAATGTTGGTATCCAGGTACAGCAGGTAATAAAGAAGGCAAATGGAATTTTGACATTATTGCTAAAGAAATACAGTTTAAAAGTAAGGAAGTTTTGCTGCAGCTGTACAAGATAATGGTGAGACCGCACCTGGAATATTATGTAGAATTTTGGTCCCATTACTTGTAGAGGGGTGTTGTTGTATTGGAGGCAGTTCATAAGTGGTTCACTAGATTGATTCCAGAGATGAGTTTGTCTTATGAAGAGAGATTAGGCTTATACTCTTTCGAGTTCATAAGAATGAGAGGAGATCTAATTGAGGTATCTGAGATGCTAAAGAGGATTGACTAAGTAGACTTAAGAGTTAATGTTTCCTCCTGTGAGACAATCTAGGACGATAGGTCATAATTTTAGGATAAGGGTTAGTAGTTTTAAAACAGAAAAGGAGCAATTACTTCTCTCAAATGGTTGTGAATCTGTGAAATTCACTACTCCAGATTCTGGAGGATGCCGGACCATTAAGTAAATTTAAAGGGGAGAGAGACAGATCTTTAATTAGATTCCCTATAGTGTGGAAACAGGCCCTTCGGCCCAACAAGTCCACACCGACCCTCCGAAGAGCAACCCACCCCCCTCTGACTAATGCACCTAACACTATGGGCAATTTAACATGGACAATTCACCTGGCCTGCGGGAGGAAACTGGAGGAAACCCAGACAGACACAGGGAGAATGTGCAAACTCGACACAGACAGTCGCCCAAGGATGGAATTGAACCTGGGAACATGGTGCTGTGAGGCAGTAGTGCTAACCACCGAGCCACCGTGCTGCCCACGGTTAAAGTGGTTTAAATAGATACAATAGAAATGGGAATGACAGGAGATCATGTTGGGGGAATATTTTGCTGCACCAGCAATGTGCACTTAAAAAACATTTTTAATGTACTGAAATGTCACATGGATCTTTGACAGGAGAATTATGGAGCAACATTTAGCATTCAGCTTCATAATAAATATAATAAGTTTTAAGGAGCATCTCAAAGGATAGATGAGAGGTATAGATATAGGGAAGTAATTGCAGAACTTGGGGCCTAGGCAGCTTTCAGTGGTGGAGTGATTAAAATCATGATATACAAATTGCTAAGAATTGATGAAATGCAGAGGTTGAAGGAGTTGTAGAGCTAAAGAAGTATACTGAAATCGTGAGGAGCTGGGCTATGGAGTGATTTGAAAGTATGGATGGGAATCTTGAAACTGTGCTGGTGCCTGACTGGGAGCCAATACAGGTCCACGCACACAGGGGAAATCGTGAGGTAGGTCTTGGTCTGAGTCAGCACTTGGGCCGCAGAGTTTTACTGACCTAAAGTTTATCAATGATAGAACCTGGGAAGCTGGTCAAGATTACATTTGAACAGTTAGCTGCAAAGATATAGAAGGCACAGATGGATGTCTTGGTGTCAGATTAGCTAAGGAAAAGCCGAAGTCCAGTGATGTATCAAATGTCAATGTAGGTGGTATTATTGATGATGTGGCTGTGTTGCGGGAAGTTCTCCTTGAGGTCAAATAGGACACAAGTATTGCTAACATTATCTTTCAGCCTCAAACATTTGTCAGGGAGAGGAATGGAATCTGTGGTGAGAGAACAGTGTTTGTAACAGGAACAAAGTGCAATGCATTTTGTCTTTCCAGTATTGGAATTAGAGGAAACCAAGTGACACCCAATACCCTTACCACCAGTAGGTTTGCTCATCAGTCCAAAGTGAGGCCATCCGTTTGATCTATTTAGGGCCTTAAGTGACCACTTACTATTTTGCCCATGGTTGGTGGAGGGCCACTCCATCAAGTAGCCTGGTAGCTTTGGCTGCTAATATCAGGTAGGAATTAGGTGCAGCTAATTATTTTACAAATCCCCTGAACTCATTGGAGGGACTACACATCCAAAATTACACTTTCCCCTTTACCCGCTTCCTGAACTTTCAAACTCCAACCCTCACTGGCATGTGCGAGCTTATTCCCAACAAAACCTATGCCTGGAAAATCTTTAGCATGGATCTGGGAGCAATCTCCATGAAGGACCAGCCAAATGACTGTTTTATGATCTGAACCCCAGTAAATATCCTCAATTTGTCACATTCCAGATTTTGAAGCCATGGAGCATTAGTGGGAGGGGGAGTGAATGTTGACAGCGGTATATTAGAGACTGAGGTTAACAGATTTTCAATCAGTGAGGTAATCAGGGTTCTGGGGAAAAGGCAGGAAGGTTGAGTTGAGAATTGTTCACACTATTTCAAAAGGATAGAAGTTATAAAAGTAAGGAGTTCCATGGCTGGAATCTAAAAAAAAGAGTCACGATTTGTAGGAAAAGGCATAAAAGTGGAGTTGAGGATTATCAGATTTCCACGATGGCATTGAATGGCAGAGCAGACTTGATGTATTGAATGGCCTACCCCTAGTCTACATCTTATGGTTTTATGGTCTTATCAGTCATAATGGCTTTGACTGGCAGAACAGACTTGATAAGCCAGATTGCCTACTGTTCATTTAGAACAAGAGCACAAGTTGATTATACAGGGGGGAAAAAGTGCAAAGCTATTTACATATAAGACTTTTTTTATTCATTTATGAACGTAACTGGCTGGCCAGCATTTATTGCCCATCCCTAGTTGCCCTTGAGAAGGTAGTGTTGAGCTGCCTTCTTTAACTGCTGAAGTCCACCTACAGTGGGTTTGCCCACAATGCTGTAAGAGAGGGAATTCCAGGGTTTTGACCCAGTGACAGTGAAGGAGCAGCAAAATATTTCCAAGTCAGAATTATGAGTGGCATGAAGGGGACCTTGTAAGTGATTGTGTATCTGCTACCCTTGTCCTTCTGGATGGAAATCGTTGTGGGTTTGGAAGGTGGCCATGTAAGGATCCTTGATGAAATTCTGCAGTGCATCTTGTAGGTGCTACTGAGCGACAGTGGTGGAGGGAGTGGATGCTTGTGGATGTAGTGCCATTCAAGTGGGTTGCTTCCTGGATGGTGTCAAGCTTCTTGAGTGGTGTTGGAGCTGCACTCATTCAGGCAAGTGGGAAGTATTTCATATCACTCCTAACTTGTGCCTTGTAGATGGCAAACAGGCTTTGGTGAGCTAGGAGGTGAGTTACCCACCACAATATTCCTAGCCTGTGACCTGGTCTTGTGGCCACTGTCTTTACGTGGTGAGTCCAGTTGAGTTTCTGGTCAATGGTAACTCCCAGGATTGGTAGTTATAATGGGGAATTCAGTGATTGTAACTCCATTGAATGTCAAGGGCCGGTGGTTAGATTATCTCTTATTAATGATGACCATCGCCTGGCACTTGTTCCTTAACACTTGTCAACCCAAGCCCAATTTAAAACATTTTCAACATAAACAGCAAAAACTGCAGTGTTTTCTTCCCCCAGTAATATCCTTTGAAGATACCCAATCCCGATGATGTATCACTACTATCTTAACTTTGAGATTTCTTGCTCAGCTGAACTCTTCAGTTTTAACAGCCTAGATATTACTTTCCAGTTTTGAGGGCATAGACTCCTTTTTAGTTCCAATAGCTAGGAGATGTCTGCAAGCTCTGAGAATCTGCAGATTCTACAAACTAAACTTCCAGTCTGGAAATTTCTACAAAACTAATAAAAAGCTGTTATTCTGAACTAGAACCTAATTCTCCTCAATTTACTAGTGGCCTCTGATCATTTTTTTGATGCATATCATAAAATTCAGCATTGCAAAGACTTAGAGTCATGGAGCTGTACAGCATGGAGACAGATCCTTCAGTCCAACTCTTCTTTCAATAATTCCATAGTGTCCTATAGGCACTTACCTTAAATCACAAGTTTTTGTGGAAATAGTGTTTAGTTCAGTATTCCAAATTATTTTTTAGCCATTTTATTTTCAAAAAATGTCACCATCACAGAACCTAAACCACAAATCTATTTTATGTCTGTTAATACCCAAGTTATCAAATAATTATGTCAACCTTTGTCACAAGAAGTCAAACATACATGCCAACTCATTTCTGTCTTGTGACTGACCAAAATAGAGAAGGCACATTGGGAAGGCACCTAAAACATCTGGAGGGATTCATCATCAATGTACAGAATGAAGTTGCAATGTCTGAGGTAATGCACAAACGCCCAATTAACTAATCTATTCAACCTTTCAGGTGCTACTTTTCACACATTTGACAGAGTCTCACTTATCAGACATCTTCAAACCCAATAACTGAGAAGTTATCCTCAATTCTGAGTTACTGCAGAAGGGAGGGTAGATAGCAAAAGAAAGGCCCAGCTCAGACTTAGCAAAGATATGAATTTGTGAACCATTTCAATCTGAAAACTTATCTAAAGAAAACCTCTTAGTATTAATTCTCCTGCTCAAGTTTAATTAGGAAGCATTTCCTTAATTCCTATGAGTACAAGGGCAAAAAATACAGAAAGACTTTTCAGCAGGTAAAAGCAAAGAACTGCAAATGCTGGAAATCTGAAACACAACCTGGAAGTACTGAAGAAATTTAGCAGGTCTGGCAGCACCTGTAGAGAGAGAGGAGCAGAATTAACTTTTTGAATTATTAATGTGCAGTCCTGCTGAAGAGTTGCTGCACTCAAAATGTTAACTCTATTTGGGGATGGGAGGGGGTATGTTGGTTGGTTCCAAAAGAACTACGAAAAGCAGCAGGCCTTGTTCTGAACTGGAAATTAAGATATGCCACTTGGACTTAGGAATGATGGGATGTAGGAATTACAAGATAAAGAATGATGAAGGTTCTGTGATTCATGATCTTCCATCCTACCATTTGCATGATGCAGGCACCGTTGGAAGTTGACTTTCTCGGTTGGCTGAATGGCCGGTTTGCAATGCAGAGTCTTGCCAGTCGTGTGGGTTCAGTTCCCATACTGGCTGACGTCATCATGAAGGTCCACCTTCTCAGCCTTGTCATACATGATCTTCTGTTAACAGATGCATGCTGATTATCCCTGATTAATCCATGTCTCTCCAAGTGTGGATATATTCTATTAGACCTCTTTCTAATAGCTCCCCATCAAACTGACTGAGCTGCAGTTTTCTGATTAATCCCTTATTCCTTTTTTAATAATGAGGCAACATGAGACCTGCGACCAAAGAGGGTGCGAAAATTACTGCCAGGACTCCTATTATCTCCTCTTTACCTCCCTCAATCCTGCAGATTTATCCAATTTTAAGGCTGTTAAACCTTCCAGTAAGACCTCTCTATGTTAAGCTCTTGTAATATTTCATAGTTCTTTACTCTTGTACCTGTATCTGTGTCACAATTTTCCATGTGAATACTGACAAAGTATTATTTGAGGTCTGTACCCTCCTATCCACATCCCCACACACACATTTTACTTCTAGCTCTATAGCCCCTTCTTGTGGGCCGTATGTGTTCCCTACTTATTCTTGTGTTGTTCATATATTCAGATAAATCTTTGAGATTTACTTTGTTCTACTTTCCGATCCTTTCTCATGCACTGTCTTAGCTTCCTTAACTTTCTTTTTAATGTCCCCCTTGTACTACTACTCTAAGTACCCTGCCATGTTAAGCCATTGGTATTTAACATTAGCTTCTCTTTTTTTCTTCATTCTCATCTTTATGTTGCTTGATTTCCAAAATTCTCCGGTCATGGTCGCACCCGTTTTCGTATGGGGATATATTTTCCCTGTATTCTTGCTATTTCCTCATTGAATGTCTTCCACTGCTCTGACAGTTTAATTTGCAAGTAGCAGCTCTGAGGCCACTTGGGCTAAATCATATCCCATCTTAGTAAAATTGGCCTTTCCCCAGTTTAAAACTTTTATTTTAGTTATGGAGAAGGGTCAGTAGACTTAGAATGTTAACTTTGTTTTCTCTCCACAGACCCGCTGAGTTTCTCAAGCAATGTTTGTTTTGTTTCAGATTTCCCAGTATCCACAATTCTTTGTTTTAGTTTAGAATTTTTATTCCAGGCCTATCATTATCCTTTTCCATTACTAGCCTAAAGCTAACTAAGTAATGATCACTATCTCCAAAATGTACTCCAACTGATGCACCTTCCACCTGCCCAGGCTCATTTTCCAATATTAAGGACTACCACCAATGGTATCAAAAGATTCACAATGCTGGTAGGGAAAGAGATCCAGGATTTTGACCCACTGACACTGAAGGAACGGCAATATATTTTTAAGTCAGGATGATGAGTGGTTTGGAGGGGAACTTTCTTTATATCTGCTACTCTTGTCCTTTTGGATGATAAATGTTATGGGTTTGGAAGGG
Organism: Chiloscyllium plagiosum; assembly: GCF_037043375.1. Taxonomy (NCBI): domain Eukaryota; kingdom Metazoa; phylum Chordata; class Chondrichthyes; order Orectolobiformes; family Hemiscylliidae; genus Chiloscyllium; species Chiloscyllium plagiosum. The sequence goes on from NW_028270141.1 coordinate 100,865,100, forward strand.
GCTGTCACAGGAGTCTTAGTAAGTTTCTTCAGTACTTCTGATAACTGGTACACACTGATGCCTCTGTGCAATGGTAGTGGAAAGAGTGGGCTTTTCTGTACAGAATTGTTCTCTTCATTGCACAATCATTTCCAGTGTTACTTTGCAACCAGGAGCCATAATTTAGTGGAACCTGTTTTTTGTTGCCTGTGCCCACAAAGCAGGAAAGACCTGGCTTTCCCTACCTAGATACCCAATAACATATCTGACTATTGACTAAATTCACTCTCAAAAACAATTCATAAGACTCAAATTCACAGCTATTGAGCATCAAAGTAGAGTTGTATTGACATTAACGCTTTGGAAGCCTTATGATGTTAACTTCTCTAACCAAATTCTGCTTAAATGGAGAAAACTTGTGAAAATTGCACCAAAAGCAATTTGTGTTGTTAACAACAGTGAGAGATTTTAAAATTGTTTCCATAAGGTGGCTGTTTTCTGTCTCTGTTGTGGTAAAGGGTATTTCCATTCCTGTTGCAACTTGTCCCATTTCATGACTGTAAATTAGATATAAATGTGTTTTTCGACAAATGTAACCACACAAAGATGTCAATTTTATACTCTAAAGTTTAAAGCAGCATAGAATGATAATTTATGTAAATGACCATTTTTTTGTTCTCTCTTATCTCCTAGTTGCTCAAATGGAGGCTGAGACTATGAAAGAAGTGTGTAAGGCAAACTTGAAGCCTGGAAACACATCTACACCTAAAGGACCTAGGATTTTTCGCAGCACTTTTGATAGTATTTTTGATGGTAGCACTGTATATAATGGCTCGTTTTCTTCAATTAGTCATTCATCAAGGATATCAATGAAAATGCAAAAAGTCAAACAGAAACTGGACACAGTCATGGTATGTACCATTAGTCAAATGCAAAGAAAATACAGATGTCACTTTCAGAACTCTATTACAATGTTTGTTACAATACATTGTGCATGAATCATATAAAGGGCTCATTCACAATCCTCTTAATAAGAACATAAAATATGCCTGATCGGCTGGGTAGAATTAGTTTGATGTTCCTATACAGATTCTGAAAATATACTATTAGTCAATATTTGCTTAACACAAATACTCATTGACAAGAATATTAGTGCATGGTTATCACTTGACTAAGGGCTGACAGAGGACAGTGCCATTGAAATGTTACTGGACTAGAGATCCAGGACCTCAAGCTAATGTTCTGTGAACATGAGTTTGAATTACGCCATGGCATCTGGTAAAGTTTGAACTCAATAAAAACATCTGGAACAGTTATGCAGCTGCATTCACAACTGCCTTTTAGGGAAGGAAATCTGGTGTTCTTATCTGGTCTGTCCTTACATTTGACTCCAGACCCATAGCAATGACTTTTAAGTGCCCTATGGGTAATAAGGAATGGGCAAGAAATGCTGACCTAGCCAGCAATGCCTACATCCTATGAACAAACACAACCAGCTTTAGGAGAGGAGTAAGGTGAATGATGACACCTAAGTAGTTGTATTTTAAATTGTTGATTGGTGAGATTCCAAATGGATGTGGTCATTCGGTACGCCTTAACTATTGCAAATAGCTACCATTCAGCTACACCATTATCTAGCCATACTTGTGCATCAAAATAGCATAATGTTTTAAAATAAATATTGTTGTTTATGCTTCATTATCTCCAAAAATAGTTTGAGTTTATATTACAGCTTTCATGACTTCAGAACTTGCCAAACACTTTGCAACAAATTAGTTGCTTTGCGAGTATTATCACTATTATAATGTAGGAAATTTTAAAATCAATGTGATCATTTACATTAATATTCAAATAATGCAAGGCAAGAAGTTTAAAAATAAACTTAATACTTACTCCATAAACCATCACTCCACCGAAGTGGGTTTCAGCAGCTATTTTGATCCCAACAATCACCAGTCAGACAAGTCCACAGAGGTTGATGAGGACTAAGAAGCCACAATGGACCAGTGGCAAAGTGTGTTCCACAGGAATGAATATGTTCAACACAAATTTTGTGGTATTTTATTTGGAGCAGCATGCAGGGGCTTGGCTAGGATCCCTGTTGCTCATAATAAAATGGGAGTAGGTGGCAGAACCAGCTTCACGTTATAAAACAAGGAAAAAGCAAACCCGAAAAAATAAATTAATAAAGGCAAAATGGCTATTTCATCATAGGATCCTACAGTGTAAAAAGAGGCCATTTGGCCCTTTGAGTCTGCACCAACCCTTTGGAGAGCATCCCCCCTAGACCCTTAACCCCACATTTACCATGGCTAATCCACCTAGGCTACACATCCCAGGACCCTACAGACAATTCATCATGGCCAATCCACCTGACGTGCACATCTTTGGACTGTTGGAGGAAACTACAGCACATGATGGGAACCCACGTAGAGATGGGCAGAATGTGCACACTCCACATAGAGTCACCCAAGGTTGGAATCAAACCCAGGTCCCTGGCACTGTAAGGCCGCACTGCTTACCACTGAGCCATCAGACTGGCTCATTTAATTCTACCTCACATTAATGTATAGACATACAGATTATGTGTGTATTTACGATGTACAGCTTTGGTCTTAATTCTGTGGATATAATACCTAATATATTCAGTTGAATTCTGTTTATCATCCATGTAATGAATCCAGCATAAGTGCCAGGCTACCAGTGTTAAATTATACAAAAGTTAATGTGTTGAAAATCTGCATCTGCATCTTCTGCAATCATGAGCAGTTTAATGTTTGATTGCAAGATTGGTGGACGAATGTGCATTGATTCTAAAGTGATATTTTCATGTGTAGTATGACTTAATTCACTAGCATGAAATGTCAATATAAATGATTGAAATCAATAATGATGCTGATTGACCAAATACAGTATTCTGCAATATATGATAATGTATCAACTAATTCATCACCTTTAAAGGATTTCACCCCACAAGTTAGAAAGAATTTTTATGTTGATGACAATTAATGCATTGTTTTAAAAAAATGAAATAGTAGAAACCATTTTGCTGAGTATTTTTAAAAGCAAATGCAAATACAGCTAAAATAAGAAAAAAAGTTGCAAGTGGTTAAAAATGTAATAGTTGTAGGAGAATGAGTGTAATAGAATTTAGGGAAGATAATTAGAATTAAATAATTAAATTCTTTTTTATGTTTTTAGGTTTTAATTTATAATATACTGGATTGGAGACCTGTGCTCTTCAGCTGTTGGCTTAATTATTTCACCAGGAGCACTGTTATGCAGTAAAACAGAATTGTTTAATTATTCAACACTGACTTTAATACTGAAGAGAAGGCCATTCTTTCTTTTAATAGAATTTGTGTTCTGAAGCTCATGAAAGCCAGGTGTTTCAGATTTGTGAAGTCTTTGCCCAGGTGCATTCACCCTGTGGGTGTAATCCAGGGAATCCTGCCAAAACAAGCTACTTTCCATAAAAAAATTAGCATTATATTTTCAATGGAGGCAATTGTTAACAAGGCTATAAGGGCAACAAGATAAAGAATTACAGTGCATGGGTGCTATTAACAGAAATATCTGTAGATGGTGCACCTGTTTGTGTGTGTGGTGGGGAGCAGGGTGTCAACTGACAGTAGTCGTTAAGATTTGTGCAAGCAGATGTGGTCTTGGAATATTGTCACCTCATGTACATTGAAACTCAAGATGGTTAGGCATATATATATATTTAGAGAACAATTGTTTTAATGTGTGAATGATAATATATTTATTGTGCTGGAAAACTAGGGATGTCGTGCCAGAGGTTTTTTTAACTCCTTTGTGTATCTAATCCAATATTAAAATATAGTTTTCATTCTTTTATGCAACCAGTCTGTCAGCTTGACAGTGTGAGGTGTCGTCTTCATTGTTATTGGCCAAACTTCACAATTTCAGACATTCATCTTCCTTTCTATTAAACTGAACAATACATACCAGCTTCTGATATTGGCCATAACTGGTATTTAAAGCCTATTTATCCAGCAAGTTCTCCATTGTGAAGGCTACCTTCTTACACTTTTGCAAAATGTGCTGCCCCCCTCAGCCCATCTGGAATTGAAAGCATTTGTTTGTTCATATCTGTGTCAGTTCCTGGCTCAATAGTGAACAGTATTTTGATGGCACATGCATTTCCCTGAAATTGGAGGCAGGCAGAGCTTTGTTGACATTCTTCAAGGTGGACTAGGAACCAGGTTTGCAGCCTGCTCCATGAAGAGACACAGGCAGTTAGTGTAATTAAGACCTCACTTGTGGACCATGTTCATTTCTCCATCTTCATTGGTGCTCTTCAGTTCAACTGAGGCGACCATTAGAGTTGCTGAGTGAAAGATTGCATCTCTGTCAGTTAACATTCCTGCAGAGTGGTTTCCCTTCTATCAAGGCAGACAGGCTTCAATGCCTCTAATTGTCCATTTCTACACATGCTGGCCAAGGATACCCCAAGTTGTGGTGCTCAGGCTCATCTTCCTGCTTTAGCAACAGTAACCTCATCTAGGGATACTGTGGGGCTGAACATTATTCCTGGCCCTCTGATTAGGCCAACCGCATTTCATTCATGGGGTATGGGTGTCACTGGCTGGGCCAGCATTAGTTGCCCACTCCTTCTTGCTATTGAGTAGTTGGTGCTGAGCTGCTACCTTGCACTGCTGCATTTCATATGTTGTAGGTAGACCCAGGATGCTTTTAGAGAGGTAGTTTCACGAATTGGAGCCAGAGACCCTGAAGGAACAGCAATATATTTCCAAATCAGGAGGGTGATTGGTTTGGGGGAGAATTTACAAGTTGTGTTATTCCCATCTATCTACTGCCTTTGTGCTTCTAGATGGCAATGGTCATGAGTTTGGAAAGTGCTCTCAGAGGAACCTTGGTGAATTTCTGCAATGCGTCTTATATATAATGCACACTGATGCTACTGAGTGATATCGGTGGAGAATGTGGATGTGGTGCCAGTCAAGTGGTTGCTTTGTCCTGAATGGTGTCAAGCTTTTTTATTGTTGGAGTTGCACCCATGCAAGTATGTTGGGAGTATTCCATAGCACTCCTGATTCTTGGATAGTGGGCATACCATGGCGAGTCAGGAGGTGAGTTACTCGCTACAGGATTCCCAACGGAACATCCATTTGTAGCTACTAATATGGCTAGTCAAGTTTAATTTCTGGGCACTGGTAACTCCCAGGATTGTGATGGTAACATCAGTGAATATCAAGGGCTGCTGGTTAGATTTGCTCTAGTTGGAGATGATCTTTGCCTGCATTTATGTGGCACAAAGGTTACTTGTTACTTGTTGGTTCTGGATATTGCCTAGGTCTTGCGGCATTCAAGCATGGACTGGTGCAGTATCTTAAGAGTCTTAATGATGCTCAACTTTGTGCAATTGTCAGCAAATACTCCCATTTCTGACCTTATAATAGAGGGAAAACTATTGATGAAGAAGCTAAAGATGTTTGGGACTAGGCCACTCTCCTTGGGAGCACCTGAAGATGTCCTCGACTAAGATGACTGATGTCTAACAACCACTACAATCGTCTTTTGTGCCACGTGTGATTCCAACCCGGGGGTGTTTTCCCCAGATTCCAATCTTTCTAGGGCTTCTTGATGCCAAAATCATAGGTGCAAAACTTTTAAAAGTGGTTTTAACTGTTTTTGTTTTCTTGTTTTATGTTTATTGGTAGCTATTGCTTCTTTGGTAGCTTTTCTACGTCCTTATATATATTTTTTTTTCTTCCTATTCAGTAATATTTCAAACTTAAAAATGACAAAACAACAGGTTATAATCCAACCGGTTTATTTGGAAGTACAAGCTTTCGGAGCACTGCTCCTTAAACAGGTAGCTAGTCAGGCAATGGATTTTTAAAATTCTTTCATGCAATGTGGCCATTTATTGATTTCTAATTGGGAAGGTGATTATGAGCTATCTTTCTGAACTGTGTCAGTCCATGTGATGCAGGGGCAAACACGTTGCTGATGGCACAGGAATTTCCACATTTTCAGCTGGCAAATGTGAGAGAAAAATAATATAGTTCCAAGTCAGGACGGTGTGTACCTTTGAGGGGAACTTGCAAGTGTTGATGTTCTAATTCACTTACTGCAGGCCTAGTCTGTCAGGACTCAACAAACTTATTTTGTAGTGATGCTACCAAAAAATATATGGCGGACATTGAAGTCCCCCATTAGTGCGTCCTCACCCTTGCGATCGACCATGCTTATTCTGATTGGTGTTCAACATGGAGGAATACTAATCAATTGACCTGGTAATTAACAGATTTCCTTGCAGATATTGGAGACTTCATGACTTCCTAAATTAATGGGTATAATTCCCAGGCTAACTCTCTCCTGACTATACCGCTGTGCTTTCACCACTGTTAGGTATGTCCTGGAGTGAAACAAGACATGGTCAAGGACAGTGATTACTGTGTTTAGGACATTCATTGGCAGTAGGATAAGATTATGGGGCCATGCCTGTATTAGACTCTTGCTTTGACTAGTTTGTCAATTTTGGCAAATGATAATAAGGACGACTTTGCAAAGGTGGTAGAGCTGAGTGTTGCTGGTGCCCATGTTAATATCAGGTGATCCAAAAGATTTTATTCTTTTATGACTTATTCTCTAGAATTTTGATTCTTGAACTGAGTATCTTGCTAGACCATTTCAGAGGCAGTTAAGAGCTCCATCAGAAAGCTGTGGGTCTGGAGCTGCATGTATGCCAAATTCCTTTGTGATAGTTCCATGGCAGAATTTTTAATTCTTTTTTTTAGAAAGAAGCAATTAATTAAATGATGAATGTTACAACTGCAACGATGGCATTTGAACCTGTGCCCCAGTCTTCAGTATTAGTACAGAGATATTACCACAATCTCTTTGCAGTGTTTATGAATATATTTCAATCAATCAAGAAAAACACATACTTTGCCAATATAATGCATACTTTGATAGTTCCAGGATAAGTTGATATTGTTGACATCAATGGAAGATGAATGAGAGATTAAATGATTTCCATAAAACAAAATATATAGGAGCAGAACTGGACAATTTGGCCTATCGAGTCTGTTGAGCCATTTGATCATGGCTGATATGTTTCTTAAATTCAGATTCATGAAGAAGGGCTCATGCCCGAAACGTCGATTCTCCAGCTCCTTGGATGCTGCCTGACCTGCTGCGCTTTTCCAGCAACACATTTCCAACTCTGATATGTTTCTTAACCCTATTCTCCTCCCTTTTCTACATACCCTTGATTCCCTTGCTAAGAAAGAACCGATCTATCTTCATCTTAAATACACTCTATGATTTGGACTCCACAGCCTTCTGCAGTAAGAGTTCCACAGATTAACCACTCTCTGGCTAAAGAAATTCCTCCTCCTCTCAGTTCTGAAGGGATGTCCTGTCACTCTGAGGCTGTGCCCCTGGGTCCTAGTCTCTCCTACTAGTGGAAATAGCTTCTCCACATCTGTTCTAACCAGGTTCAATCAGATTCCCACTCATCCTTCTAAACTTCCTCAATACAGAGCTCAACTGCTCCTCATAAAACAAGCCTTTCATCCCTCTGGATCACCTCTAAGGCCTTTGATACAGGGCGCAAAACTGTACACAGTATTCCAAATGTGTTCTGACCAGTCTTAGCAGTACATCTTTGCTGTTGTATTAGTTATCCTCTGCTGATTTTTCAAGACTTCCCAATCCTCTAGCTTCCCACTAATCTTCACCACATAGTACGATTTTTCTTTGCTTTTATCTGTCCCTGACTTCTCTTATAAGTGTGGCAAACTCACATTGGATGCAGCAATGTTAATGATAATGGATTAATTTATTTACTTCATTTCAAAGTAGTTCTTTTTGAAATCTGAACTTTGTTTATTGTAGGAATCAGTTCAACAGAGCACTTCAGAAACGGATTTTGCAAACCAAGGTATGTGAAAGTGTACAGATACTGTTATCCAGAACCTTGTATTTTTGTTCAGATTTTCAACATTTTCAATGTTATTTTTTCTTGCTCATAGTTAACTTGCTCAATATACTGTAAACGTTTGTCAAATTCAAGTGAGATCAGGCTAGTGTTGAAACCAGAACTTGCTGCACACTGATGTGTGGTTAAATTTGTGTTCTTTTTAGGTTAGATTCCCTACAGCATGGAAACAGGCCCTTCGGCCCAACCAGTCCACACCGACCCTCCGAAGAGTAACCCACTCAGACCCATTTCCCTCTGACTAATGCAGCTAACACTATGGGCAATTTAGCATGGGCAATTTAGCATGGCCAATTCACCTAACCTGCACATCTTTGGACTGTGGGAGGAAACCAGAGCACCCGGAGGAAACCCACGCAGACACAGGGAGAATGTGCAAACTCCACACAGACGGCCACCCAAGGTTGGAATCGAACCTGGGACCCTGGTGCTGTGAGGGAGCAGTGCTAACAACTGAGCCACCATGCCGCTAGAATAAGTCTTCCCTGTTCCATTAGTGGAGGAAACTATTCCTGAGAGACATTTTATTAGGCCAGTCATTAACCAATTGTTTAGATTTTCTAATGTCCAGAAGGCAAATAGGTAGGAAACCTATATTTTAACCTATATTTCCAATAATGATTAGAAATTTAGAGTATGCAATTTTGAAAAGCTAAGATAAAATAAGAGCGAGTGAATTGCTGGAAGATAGCCTTGTAAGTAGAGAATCAATGATTAACAGAAAGGAGCTGTTGCGGCAATGGTAGTGTATCCATCTCTGGGCTATAATGTGCACATTTAATTTCCATCTGCCCCAGAGGTATGTCATAACATGTCTGAACAAGTTGATTAAAATAATTAGATAATGAACAGAAATTGCATTTGAAATTTCTATTTTAAGTTATTTTGTTTTACAGTAGTGTAGATTAAAAAAAAACAAGTTTTTGGACTGAGGGGGCTATTTCTGTGTTGTGTGTAGTTCTTGTATAATTAATTCTGTGTAATTAGAATTTTAAAACTGACAACTGGGTGGCTTCATTACTTCGAATACAGTATTAAAATGTAGCAATATGTGATTTTTTTAAAAATGTAGCTGAGGCAGAGATCTTTCTTGGCTATGTAGTACTTTGTTTAAACTTTGATTTTGCAATTATTCGCAATCTAAGGAACAACAGAGTTGCATCATACTTATAGAAAAAGCTTCTTTAACCATACGCTTATCCATTTTTGTTCAATAGGAGTGGTTCCAATGATGTCATTGGATATGACTTGGGATTCCTCTTTTAGTTCCGTGGGCAGCTACTACTATAATAGTGTAAGTACTGATGATAAGAATCCAGAGATGTTAAAATATTGAGATTTTACTTGTGAATGATGGGATCATGATCACACATATCTTCCTTTCAAAGGTGTACTAATAACCTGCAATTTGCAAGTATTTTGGGACTAAAGTTTGACAGGTATCAGCAGTGGCTCATTAACATGTTTCCCATTGTATGGAATGGAAGAAGCAAGGCAACTTGATGCTACCTATTCATTCCAATTGGTTCAGATCCAGCCAGTGCTAACTGTGCTAGTCATTCAGCTGGAAGTATCATCAGAGAGCTAATATCATGACTATCTAATCCTGTTAGTGCTTTGTGACTCAATCAGTAGAGAGCTTTCCTTCTGCTGCCTTAATGCCAAGACCAGTCATTCTCATCTCTTTTTTATTTACTCCTGTGACATGGGCATTGCTACTGGCCAGCATTTATTGTCCGTCCCAGTATGCTTGAAAAGGTGGTGGTGAACTGCTTTCTTGAACCACTAGAGTCCAGTTCAGTTTTTGCCTCTGGGGTTTAGCTTTTTTGTCCATGTTTGGACCAAAATTGTAATAACGTCAGAAGCTTGTGGTGCTGATGAAACTCAAACTGTGTCAGAGCAGAACTGTTGTTTGATAGTACTGTTGACGACTCTTACCATTATGTTGGGGATGGAGGTGGTGGCGGGGGGGGGGCGCGGCACCATGGTTCAGCGTTTAACACTCCTGCCTCATGGTTTGATTTCATCCTTGCATGACTATATAGAGTTTGCACATTCTCCTCACATCTGCATCGGTTTCTGCCGGATGCTCCCACTTCCTCAGGTAAGTGTCCAGGGATATCCAGGCTCGGTGGATTAGCCATAGTAAATGCGGGGTTATGGGGCTGGGTTAGAGGGCTGTGTCTGGGTGGAATGCTGTTCAGAGGGTTGGTGTAGACTCAATGAGCCAGATGGCCTCTTTCCACAGTTTTGGGGATTCTATGATTCTGCTTACCTGATGATTTACATTAGACTAATAGGGCAGTAATTGTCTGGGTTAGATTTATCTTGCTTTTTGTGCACAAGGCGCACATGAGCAATTTTCTACATTAATGAGTAGATGCCAATGTCTTCTCCCTTTTTCCTTTCTTCCCATCTCCTAACCTGATAGTAATGAAAGTGAGTGATATGTTGGTCCACAGTGTTATAAATTGAGGTTGAATACAACTCTGCTACCCACAGTGTCAAATGAATGTCCAGTTTTGAGTTACTACACTTGTTTAAAATCTAGCCCATTTAACTTGATGATAGTGCTGCACAACATTATGGAGGCTGTCCTCAGTGTGAATGTCTTCAACTCATCTTCATCTCCACAACAGCTGTACATGCATGGAGAGATTTATCTACGGCAGACAGATTGGTGAGAACAACGTCAAGTCAGTTTTTCCATCTTGATGGTTCCTCACCACTTGTCACAATCCCATATATGAAAGGGAATAGGAGTCGGCCATTTAACCTCTCGTGCCAGCTCTGCCATTCAGTAGGATCATGGCTGACCCAACACTCATCACATCCATTTCCTGCCCTATTCCTATAACCCTTGATTCCCCTACTGATGAAACATTATACTTTTTTTATTTAGTTGTGGGATGCGGACATCGCTGGCTGGCCAGCATTTATTATCCATCCCCTCTAGTTGGCTTTGAGAGATAGTGATGAGCTGCCTTCTTGAACTAATGTCGTTCCACTACTGTGGGTTGACGTACAATACCATCAGGGAGAGAATTCCAGGCTTTTAAAGCAGTGACAGTGAAGGAACGGCAATATATTTCTACTCAGGATGGAGGGGAACAAAAAACATTTACAGCCCAGGAACAAGCCATTTGGCCCACAAAGCTTGTGCCGATCCAAATCCCCTGTCTAAACCTATCGCTCCATTCCTAAAGATCGGTATCCCTCTGCTCCACAACTACTCATGCAACTGTCCAAATGTACCTTAAATGAATCTACCGTGCCAGCCTCTACTACCTCTGCTGGCAATGCATTCCAGGAACCTACCAACCTCTTTGTAAAGTATTTTCCATGTGTATCCCCCTTAAACTTTTCACCTCTCGCCTTGAACATGTGACCTATCGTTGTTGAATCCCTCGTCCTGGGAAAAAGCTTATCTCTATCCACCCTGTGTATACCCTTCATGATTTATTTAGACCTCAATCAAGTCCCCCTCAATCTCCTTTTTTCTAATGAAAACAATCCTAACTTACTCAACCTCTCTTCATAGCTAACACCTTCCGTACCAGGCAAAATCCTCGTAAACCTTCTCTATATCCTCTCTAAAGTGTCCACATTCTTTTGGTAGTGTGACGACCAGGACTGTACATAATATTCTAAATGCAGCTGAACCAAAGTCTTGTACACTTCTAACATGACCTGCCAGCTCTTATACTAAGTACCCCGTCCAGTGAAGGCAAGCATACACATATGCCTTCTTGACCACTCTACCCACATGTGCAGCCACCTTCAGGGTACAATGGACCTGAACGCCCAGATTTCTCTGCTCATCAACTTTTCCCAATGCTCTTCCATTTACAGTATAGTTCGCTCTAGAATTAGACCTTCCAAAATGCATTACCTCACATTTGCCTGGATTAAACTCCATCTGCCACTTCTCTGCTCAACTCTCCAGCCTATCTATATTCTCCTGTATTCTTCGACAGTTCCCTATGCTTTCTGCTACTCTACCATTGACCATGGAACTTAAAGGTGGTGGGGTTCCTATGTATACGCTGCCCTTGTTCTTCTAGATTGAAGTGGCACTGAGTTTGAAAGGTGCTGTCTGAGGATCTTTGGTGAATTTCTGCTTTGCTTCTTATTGGTAGTACACATTGTTGCTACTGAGCATTGATGGTGGAGAGAGTGGATGCTTGTGGATATAGTGCCATTCCAAGGGGCTACTTTGTCCTGGATAGTGTCAAGCTTCTTGAGTATTGTTGGAGCTGCACTCATTCAGACGAATGTAGAATTTTCCATCACACTCCTGATTTGTGCCTTGTAGATGGTGGACAGCCTTTGGGGTGTCAGGAGGTGAGTTGCTCTCAGCCTTAAATATACGCAAGGGCTATGACCCACAGCTCTCTGTGGCACAGAATTCCAAAGACACTCAACCCTCTTAGAGAAGAAATTCCTCCTCATCTCAGTCTTAAATTGGCACCCCTTTATTCAGAGACTATCCTTGGGAACTCAGTCAGTCGTGGAGCTACCAAACCACTCTTAGTAATGGACATTGAATTTCCTTATTGTTGAAACTTTATTGCTGGAACAGCACAGCAGGTCAGGCAGCATCCAGGGAACAGGAGATTCGACGTTTCGGGCACAGGCCCTTATTCAGGAATGAGCCATAGCAAGTCTCAGTGATTTTCCCTACACTGCAGTAATCTCCAAAATGAGATGTTGCAAATATCTTCAGTTCCAGCCTGGAGGTAACAAAATGAGTAAAAATAGATTACCGTGGTCAGCTTCACAGCCACATGCTCTAGATTCTTAGTTGTGATTGTACAAATGGAAAACTTTCAGTGAGGGCATTCTTAATGAAGCAGCAGGCACCTCTCATCCTGTTGGTTGTTAAGATCTAGACAGCAGATTTGCTGTCTGAGGACTCTATGCAAGTTTGGCCTCTTGCTGAGATCCAATCCTCTGCACTGGTTTTCCGAATAGTGTTGTGGAAATTTTTAAATCCACTTGAGGGAACAGAGAAAAGCCGTGGTTTATTCAGAACTGAATTCAACCAAGGAATTATGATGGCTTCATGTAGGGAATGGATGAGGGGACAAAATGCCTAAGTAGGTGGCAATTACCAAGCAATGGAAAGATGAAAGACATGCCCAACAAGTGTTAACATAATGCATCAACCAATCTGGTGGACCAACAGGCAAGCAATAAGGAGTGGAATTTAAATCCAAAGGTAGAGTGAGCAACTCAGACCAGGACTGAAATGGTGGGGTGCAGGTCGACGTAGGGTGTGTCCATGGGATCAATGTAATGAGGTAACTAAGCCAAAGGATTGATATACAGTAGATTCTTGGGCAACATCAAAGGATAGAGCCGTTAAATCAGAATAAAGCAAAAAGTCCCAGAAAGGGACTCATGGAAAGGCTCAAAGAAGAAAGCTTGGACAAGAGGTATTCGAGCAGAACATGCACGCTTGGTAAAAAACAAAAGTGGAGGTCATAGTAAGGTCTGAATTTAACAGAGCAATGACATTTAGCCCAGGAGGATGTAGGTTTTAGCCCAGGTCCTAGAAGTGCATCATAGAAAAGATTGGAAATCTAATGGAGAACAGCAGGAGGCCGAGGAGCCATATTTCAAGCTGAAGAGGCAACTCTAAACTAAAACTCTGATTCAGTGCAGAACCATTGCAGCTAAAGCATACAGCATAGAATTGAGGACACTTGTGGTTTGGTGGTAGTGCCTTTACGTCTGGGCTAAATGGTCCAGATTCAAGTCCCTCCTGCTCCAGATGTGAGTTGTAACATGTCTGGATAGGCTGGTTAGAAAATATCTCGAAGTGCAATGGTGAAAAGTACAAAAAAGCTAATGTGAGCAGAGTCCCCGCATTCACAGATGAGCATGGTGTAAATAATTCAGGAAAATTTGGCAAAAACTTACCAGCTATAAGAATTGGGAATCTTTAACAATGGATAAGAAGAGATGACAGTGGGCGGGCCAAAATGGCACTGAATGATCATGGATCAAATTATAAACAATAAGTAGAATGTCATAATCTGCCAGTTTTGAAGCCACTAAAATAGTCCTTCTTGAGGAGGTGGACAAGATGGCTTATAACACTGAGATCATTCTTACTGGTACAGCTGTAGTATGTTGAACTCAATTGATATTAATTGACAGTATAACAACTTTGCAATGAATTCTATAGGTTCCAGGTCAGGATTTAACCATCAAGGATTTAACCATAATTAACCATCTCACAAAGTCAGTCAGATATATCTCATTAGGTCATATAATCTATTCTAATGCTTCCTAGGTGGCATGAATTGCAAGAAGATAAAATAATGATTGATTTTCTTTAAAAATGTTTCAGTATAGCTATAAGCATGTATTAATGGGATTAATATATATGGAAATTAAAATCTTTTGGATAAGTAAATTATGTATAGTATTGAAATTTCAATAGTTTGATGAAATATAATTAAAATAACTTTATCAATATGCAGCTTGTTTTTAAATATTCTACTAAGTTTTTTCTCATAATGGATCTATGTGAGTTGTGTCTATAAGTTTATTAAGGATAATTCAAAGGATGATTTGAATGAAAACAGAGTAGTGCCCAGAGGCAATGAATGTAAATTGTAAAAAGACTAATAGTAGGAGACTGTGCTCTGCTAACAGGTAAAGAATGACAGAAAATTTGACTTGCAAATTAATGCAAATCGGTATCTGGTCTTGAAGGTCAAAGGTTTGGAGTTGATCTGATGAGCCACAGGCATCATCTTTTTTAAAAAGGTAGTAATCTTATTTTTTTGTGCCAAACTTCAACCTTAATTGTTCCAGTATGGAAATTTCACATTTCTAGAAATCCATGTCATTTACATCATTTGCATTATATAAATAAGAAATGCAAAGTGTTCTGTGGAGAAGCTGGCATCTGTTCTTTTTGAACGTTTGTTCCTTTTGCCTAATACAGGCAATTTACATCTATCACATTACACAAACCAGGACCTGTATTGAAAGTAGTTTTGTAAAATTGTGGCTTATTTTATGACAGTGATATGAACAAGCTTTAAAAATGTCTACATACTAGGTACCTTTACTAAACAGCCACAGAATTATCTACAAGATCAGTTATGCAATTTTTTTTCTCTTGATATATTATGAAAACCATGATTGCTTCATTTTCTTTAATCTGTGCCAAGAAAAACTTACATAACATAAACCTGCATGTTTAGTAGAGGATATTTAATTTATCACCAATTGTAAAATGAAGTGAAGCGTCATTCTGTTTGGTTCTTTATATATTTGTTTTTTCAAAATTTGAAATATTATTACAAGAAACAAAATTAAAATTGTCAAGTGCCTTCTTCTCATTTTTGTATGATAGAACTATTTTTAATGCAATTGTGATGTTGCAATATTATATTACACCATCTGGAGTGACACAAATCCATAAAATGCACAATATATGAACTAATAGCTCATGCTTCATTATTTTTATAGTTACATCTATCTAATAATTGCTTCTATCTTCTAATCATGAAATGATCAACAACCTAACAGAAAAAATTATAAAACCTCACTTCCATCTTCTGACTTCACACATACATTGCCACTTTGGACCATAATGGGCTCCACACTTCTCTGGTTATCCTCTTTCTAGTGATACAAAATGTTCTAGGACTTTTCTTTATTTTCTCATCACATCTTTATGCTCTCCTAATTTCTTTAAATAGCCCTTTGCACTTTCAGTAGTCCTCTGGGGTTTTTACTCTTTTCAAACCATCAATAAGCTTCCCTTTTATATTTTTTTCCAATCCTGTACATTCTTTGACATCCAGATATTACATAAATATATCTATCTCTTATTTTAAATACTTTTGATTGATCTAACCTCCATAGCTCTCTGCAGTAGAGAATTCCAGATATTTATACTTTCTAGGTGAAGAAATTTCCTTGTATCTCAGCTTTAAATTAGTATTCCTTTGTTCTGTAAATATGTCCTGTAGTTTCAGATTGCCCCTTTAGTGAACTCATCATCTCAACCTGTCAAGTCTCCTCAGAATCTTGTATGTATCAATGAGATCATCTCTCATTCTTCTCAATTCCAAAGAATAAAGGCCTAACCTGTTTATCTGTTCTTCATAAGTTAACCCCCTCATCACAGGAATCAGCATAATATCTCTTTTGAACTAACTCAAATGCCAACATATCCTTCTGTATAATATCAAAAGAGCCCTAAGTGCAGCCTCATATGTACCCTGTAAAAGCATCCCTATTTTTAAACTTGAACCTGCCAGCAATGAAAGCCAAAATTGCATTTACCTTCTTAATTACATGCTGCACTTGTGTGGTAATATTTTATGTTTCAGGTAGAAGAACACATTGAGTATTTTTACTCATTTATTTCCCGCCCTATATGCTGTTGACGTGGTGGTGGTGGTGAGCTACAGCCTTCAACTGGTGGTATCTATTTGGTGTAGGTAGATTCCGAGTGCCGTTCAGAATTGAGTTACATGATTTAGACACAGCGATGCTGAAGGAATGTATTTCAAATATATTTCAAAGTCAAAATGGTGAGTGATTTGGAGGGGAACTTGCATGTGGTGGTGTACCCATATATCTGCTGCACTAACTTTCTAGATGGCAGCGATCTTGAGGTTGGAAGGGAATGTCGAAGGAGGCATGGTGACTTTCTGCAGTGCATCTTGTGGATGGTATATATTGCTGATACTGCGTATTGGTGGTAAAGGGAATAAATATGGATGTGAAGCCAGTTAACTGGACTGCTTTGCCCTGTATGGTATCAAGCTTCCTGCATGTTCTTGGAGCTGCACTTATCGAGACTTTTGTGGAAAATTCCATCACACATGACTTGTGCCTTGTAGATGGTGATCATGCCTTGGAGAGTCAACTGGTGACTTACTCACTGCAGGATTCCTAGCCTCTGACCTGCCCTTGAAGTCACACAGTAGTTATTTATATGGCTGGTCCCGTTCAGTTTCTGGTCAGTGGTAACCCCGGAATGTTGATGATGGGGGAATTCAGCAATGTTAATGTCATTCACTATCAGGTGGAAATGGTTGGATTCTCCCATACTAGAAATGCTCAATGCTTGCCAATTGTGTGGTGCCAGCGTAATTTGGGAATTATTATCCCAACCCTGGATATTGTCCATGTCTTGCTGCATTTGGACATGCACAGCTTTAGTACCTTAAAAGTAGCCCATGATGCCATGCATTGTGCAACATTAAAACACATCAATCAAGTTTTTGGCCCGTCTCAATTTTTTAAAAATCCTGCAGATCCCTTATTTCCTCATCACAACATGACCCCCAATATATTCCTCCTGTATTCTATCTATGACCTACATCATGTGCTTATTTGGATATATTGCATACATGCTCCTCCTCTAAGCCATTTTAATAGATTGCAAATAATTGAGGCCTGAGTATTGATCATTGTGGCACTTCACTAGTTACTTTCAAGCACTCTTTCCAGGCCTCTCTCTCTCTCTCTCTCTCTCTCTGCTGTATGTCAGCCATTCTTCAGACCATGCTAAGGCATTAACTCCAATATCTTGAGCTGCTATCTTATGCAATAGCTTTTTAAGTGACATCTTGTTGAATGCCTTCTGGAAATCCAAATACACTACAAATACTAATTCCCATTTATCAACTCTGTTATATTCTCAATGAAAAATAGCAAATTTATCAAATATGATTTCTCTTTCACAAAACCATCTTGATTCAGATTGATTGTATTAAGCTTTTGTAAATGTCATGCTATTTCTTCCTTAATAATGGACTGTTGGCTTTGCCTTCTTGAACAGTGGCTTCACATTAGTGATTTTCAAATCAGCTGGAACCCGATCAGAATCTAGTGAAATTTGGAAGATTTCACTCAATACCCTCACTGGCTCTGCAGCCACTTCCTTCAAACACTGGGATGCAGGCCAACAGGCCCTGGCGATTTGTCTCCCTTTAGTCCAATTAGTTTGTCAAATACTTTGTACTTTGTGATGGAGACTGCTACAAAGTCTTCCTCCCATTAACACCTTGATCGTTTGATATCTTTAGGATATTTAGTGTCCTCCACCATGAAGTCTGATACAAAGTATTGGTTTTAATTATCTGCAATTTCTATGTTCCCTGTTATTAATTCCCCAGTTGTATTGTCCAAGAGTCCCACACTTACATTAGTTATTCTCTTTCTTTTTATATACCCAAAGAAACATTTCTTGCCAATTTGCTTTCATAATCAATTTTCTCCCTTCTAATTAATGTTTTAATCATTTGGCTCCTGGCTCCTTAAAAACAAATTTTCCAATCCTCTGGCCTTCTCGTAGTTTTCACCACTTTGTATGTCATTTACTTAGACACTCTCCAGGATTGTCTTTGTTCATCCTTTTCGACTAGAATAATTTTTTACTGAGCATTATGAAATATTTGCTTCAATGTCTACTACTGCTCATCCACAGATTTTCTCATAATCTATTTTCCCAACCTGATTTAGACAATTCTTTCTTCATACCGGTATTTAATTTGACACGAGTCTGAGACCTAGGTTGTTTTCTCCCAAACTGAACTTGAAATTCTACCATGTTGTGATCGCTACCTCCAAGAGGGTCCTTAGCTATGAGATATCTTATTAATTCCATCTCATTAAATATTGCTAGCTCTAAAGTAACCTGTTTTCAGATAAATTCTGCAACATACTGATCTAAGAAACAATCCCTGTTGCACTTTACAATTTTTTTCCAATATTGCCCATGCCCATTTGATTTGTCCAGTCAATATTCAAATCACCTGTTCTGAAGAAGGTCACTGGACCTGAAACATTAACTCTTTTGTTTCTGATTTCCAGTATCCGTAGTTCTTTGTTTTTTTTTTCAAATCACATGTGGCAATTGTAGCTTCCATCTTACACATGTCCATTATTTCCTGATTTATATCTTTCTTAAAGTGAGGTAACTTTTCAGGAGTTTATAGAAAACTCCTACCCGTGTTTTCTTTCTCTTGCTATTTCTTATTTCCACGCACACTGATTCCACATCATGATTTACTGCATCTGTATCACTACTCACACTGCACTGATATCTCCAATTGTTAATGAAGCTCCTCAACCGCCTTTTTCTTATTTTTCTGGATTCTTGAATATTAAGTTCCCAGCCTTGGTCACCCCACAATCTTGTTTCTATAATATCTGTCAAATCATTTTTGTTTGTTTCGTGCCAACAATTCATCTATCTTATTGCAAATGTTGCATGCATTCAAATAAACCATCTTAAATTTTGACATTATTAACCATTACTATTTACTTTGGTGTTAATTTCTGCTGTCCTCTTCTGTATATATTTTCTACCCCTTCCTGTCATACTTTGATTATTGTTTGCCTCTTAGCTACCCTGCATCTGTAATCTCTTGTTTCATTTTGATTTTTTTAAAACTTTCCTTCAATTGAACCCACCCTCATTAATTATCTTAAAGCCTTAGTTATTTAATTTGTTAGGGCACTGTTCCCAGCAATGATTCAAGTGAAACCTTTTCAAACAGAACTGCACTCTCTTTGCACAGTACTGGTTCCAATGCCACATGGATCAGAACCTTCTCCAATTATTGAGCAATGCATTTACCTCTTTAATCTTATTTACCCTAAAACAGACTAAATAGAATGCTTTTTGAATTAATATAAATCAATTTGTCATTTTTTAGAAACAGCAGGCAGAAAATGAGACATTGTCTTTTGGTTTAATGTTTTTTTTTTGCTGATGGTATTTTTCCTCTCATACAAATTGATCCATAGCAGCTCGGAAGGGGGAACTGTTTGTTGTCCCAGTGCCAGGCTCTGTGGTCACAGTGATAATATGTTGTTAAGTCTATAAATTTTTACCATCAACTAAGAACTAGGAAGTAGCATGCAATCTTGAATGTTGCAAGAGGTCCAAATAATGAAAAATACCCGATCTGGACTGTGAATGAAGGAACAGAAAGTGCTCATCTGGTGTGATAAAAATGATCTTTGATATTGACTTTTCACCAATTGGGTAGTTTTTGTAAATCCATTGAAATTATGATATTGTTCAACAAGAACTCTAAAAAGATCATATCAGAGGTAAATCTAATAATCCAGTAACTGAGTGTCAACAAGTGATGGTACTGGTAAATATGATTTTGTTTTGTTTTCTTACCTTTTGCCATATGAGCAAAATTCAAGACTGTATCTCATTTAGTCGAGTTTCAAATCCAAAAATAGTTTTCTTCATTGGTTGAAAGTTGATGATTTGCGTTGAAACACCTAGAAAAAGTATTATTCATAATGATGTATGATGATCCTCACAGTTTCTGATTGTGATTTTTTTGTCGCCAATGCAGTGAAGAAACTTCTGGCTACAATTTTGAATGTAGGCTAGTTTCCAATGATCCAAAATATATTTATGCACAATCGTAGCACAGACTAAAATATCATGCTGTACAATTTGATGTTTATTCACTTGTGAAAACCATGGTGTTCCAATACTTAGTTAATAGACTAAGGTATCATGCCAGGTATTTCATAGAAACAGCACTTGCACATATTGTGTCTATACCAACTTGTGTACAATTGTAAAAATTCCAAATTAACAATATGGCTACCACCAAAGTAAGACGGGAATGATTGTTTTGACACAATTTGAGTGAATTTACAAAATTATAGTTTTTCATTTACTGTAAGGCTTTTTTGCTAAGGAATCTGCATTGTCACATTTAATTTTCAACTGAAAAGACAGGAACAAAACAGAAAAATTCTATATAATCCCTAACTGTTCTGACATATCTTCTATCCACTGGAGTTAAATGATTTTAGAACAGAAGAAGCAACTATAGTATCCTTTATTATTTTAGCATATGCAAAAATTCTCCATGGATACTGTAACTCTACAGACTGAATCTGCGCTAATATGCAAATAAGTATATATTTAGTAGATTGTCTTTAGGCATTATTATTTTAGGAAAGTTTTTTTTCTAATTATGTCTAGGAGTTTAACCTTTTAGATTTTTACTACTAAGAAGATGTTTCAGTGTATAGTCACACTTAAGCTATATAAGAATATGATTTTCTTTTTGTATGGTTGTATGCAATTTTTGTTTCAAAACTACCTTTCCTTTATCCAGAATAATTATCCATTAATAGGACATATTAAAAGTTTTTTTTGGTGAATCAAGTCATTATTTGTTCTGCATCCATAAGGTTGTTGATTTCAAAATAATTCCCAGTACATATAACACCTTAAAAAGCAGAAATAAATCTATGGTCAAACTCTGAACTGTTGGGATGTTATTTACTGATTGGCAGCATGTGCACCAAGACTTACGTCAGTGAATAACCCAGGAAATTGTGCTTTGGTTTCTGATTTGCCTTTCCTATTACAGACCCGGTCAAATCTCCTTCTTCCTGCACCATCACTGTTGTCACCACACTCTAAGCTAAGGCTTCCAACTACAGTGGGTGCTCAGCTGTTATCGCAGCAGTCACTGACTTCACAGGCTGGTGAGTATTGTTTCTAATTTGGTTATGGTTTCAGTTTTTCTACCCGATTTTCTCCGAGGTTGATCATATAATGTCTATTATATATTTTATCATGAATCGTTTATTTGTCTCATTTGGGATAGAAAAAATGCACAACATTCTTTTACAAATAGGGTTACTTTTAAAGATGGCAGTACTAGAAAAACACAAAAGTGGTAGCTGATGTGAATTTCAATCATGTTTTCTACTGCTTAAAATTTAGATGCCAAGAAAATATGCCTATAGGTGTTTGTGTAATGAAGACAATGTTTTAAAGAGAAATTAGAATGCTGTACACTGAGTGAGCAAAGGACTGTTTAATTTCAAAGCAATCTTTTTGTTGCCTTAAACTTGATAACTGTCTGATAACTATAATAGATCTTTATCAAGTAATTTAATTCCATTTTATGTAAAGAATTACAAACTAAATAATGAGTGCAGAGTTAGCCCATTGAAAGAGCGAGCCAGTCACTTCCCACCTTTGGAAGTCCTCGTTGTTTAGTAGATTTAGCATCAATTATGAACGATTGTAACACCTGACTTTGAAGTAATAGCATTCAATGTGGTACACTTACGGTGTAACATCTGGTTTCAAACAAATCAGTGCACACAATGAAATTACATATTTTTGGTTAATTTGCAAATGGCTGGTATGGGTAGAATATCTGAATCACTGCTAAAAACTATGTATGAAGTAAGAAACTAGGCATCATAGTGTGACCATTTCTGTGAAACTGTTGGGAATGAGAAAACAAATTGTTTGACTTAAAGTGGTAGCCTTATTCTCTCAAATAGAAAACAGAAAATTGTGAAGAAACTCAGCAGATCTGGAAGCATCTGTGGAGAGATAAACAGAGTTAATGTTTCAAGTCCAATATGACTCTTCTTGCTTTTATTGGAGCTATTTATTAATGCCTGAAAGGAAGAGAGAAAGCCCATATAAAAATGTCAAATGAGATGATGAATGAAATAGGCCTGGGCACCAGGAATGCTTTGGGATAGTATGAGATGGTTCTGATGGAGAGAGAGGTCGAGGGTATACACAGTAGTAAGTGTGGATCTCAGGACATGTCAGGGACAGCTGTTTGTCTTGGGGATGCCTGTAGATTCGAAACATGAAGGATGAAACTTCGATTGGAATCCATGAGGGGAAAAGCAGAGCCAGAGACAGTCAAGTAAGGCAGGGGATATGGCTGGAAAAGCAAGGTTGGGCAAATACTTTATCAAACAGTAGGAGGGAAATAGAAAGCAGTGAATGTGAACAACCTGAAAGATAAAAATAGAAATCTCATTAGAGAGAAGAGAGAGTCTTTCACTGAAATATAAGCACCCAAAACTGCAGCTTTGATTTTAACAGTACAATAAATTGCAACAAAATAAGAAGATAAAAGAGAAACCAAATTATTTACACATAATGTGAATTTGATGATTTTGAAACACATGTAAATTCAATCAATTAATTTCAACAGCAGTCTTTTATCTTACATTGGAGAGAATTCCCATCTCTATCATATCAGCAAGTTTAATTTCTGGTCTGACGAATCTGATAGCTTCTTCAATGAGTCTTCATACAACTGAGTTTAGACTTTAGCTTCGAATAATTTCTTCAGGGTTTTAACCAAAGACTTCTGGTCTGGAATTTTCAAATTGAACTCCTTACACTGAGGTAACCTATTTTGTAACTGGTCTAAAGAATATTTCTTCTTGAAGAGAAATTGCTTTACATATCCAGCTTCAGCAAGACTTCTGCAAGACTAAAAACCAAAAACACTTTCCACGCTATGTGTTTCTCCTAAACCAAAAATAAAATTTCCTGATCCTACTAACAGAACCCAAACTGGATGTCACTGAGCAAGTTAATGCAGAGCAGGTGCTGCTTGATTGCACTATTGATGACACTTTCCATTACTTTACTAATGATTGAGAGTAGACTGATCGAGTAGTGACTAACTGGGTTAGATTTGTTCTGTTTTTTATGTACACGACATACCTGAGCAATTTTCCATACTGTCAAGTAGATGTCAGTGTTGTAACTGAACTGGAACAGCTTGGCTAGGGAGTGGCAGGGATGAACCTCCTCCTTTAATTTGATTGTGTACCATCATTCACAATGGGGTATGGCAGGACTACAGAGCTTAGATCGAATTTATTGTTTGTGGAATCACTTAGCTCTGTCTATCACTTGTTGCTTCTGCTATTTAACACACGAGTAACTTCACCAGGTTGACACCTCATGCCTGGTGCTGCTTCTGGCATGTCCTCCTGCACATTTCATTGAACCAGCATTGATCCTCTTGCCAGATGATGGTGGGGAGAATGAGGAATATGCTAGGCAATGATGTTGCTGATTGAATTGGAGTATATTTGTGCTGTTGCTGATGGGCCACACCTTGTCTGCCATTCTTATCTGGTCTGAACTTCAGGTCATTAAGGATCCACAACAAGATGATTGACTCTCAACTGCCCTCTGAAATTGCCTACTAGTAAGCCACTCAATTGAAAGGGCAATTTGGTATGGGTGACAAAATGGCTAGCCATGCTAGTAAAGCTCACATACTTTGAAAAAATAACCATCTATCCAGTGTTTTCTCTTCTGTTACCTACCCAATGCTAAGATAATTTCTGACAATCACTCGATGATCTTTCTTTATAAAATTTGGTTTACTGATTATATCACTTGCTTTTACATAACATAATTCTTTAACTGCAGGTTTAGCATGAACTGCCAAACACAGTTAACAAAAGCCTGATATGTTTACAGACACAATGAGCTGAATTTCTCCATTTTTTGGCTCTATTATTTTCGCAGAGTTTCATAGTGTATTTGACCCAAAGCCTATGTGCCTTTATTCAAGCATTCTTCTGCTGCTCGCCTCATTAACTATGCATCTGGGCTCCACTGAGCCCTTATTGTTCCATCATGCGGGAGAACAGCAGAAGTACCCATTTCTGTCAGAGCATCCTGCCGTTTATGGCACTTGAGACACATTTAAACCCCAGTTCAACAGCACTTCAGGCACTTTACTGACCCTCACACTTGGCTGTTCTACCATTGTTACCAAGAGAATGGCCCAGCAAGGGAAGCTGGTACCCGCTTTGCTGACATATGACCTGGACTTCAACTGATATGACCAGGCTGCACGGAGATGGCCACCAAGGTCAATGCTGGTTTCCAGGTGCAAAGAAAGTCCAGCAATATCAAAAGAAGGTCAGTGAACCTTTGTTCTCCACAATCTTCTCTCTGCTACCTTATACTACTCTAATTCTGACACTGCCTTCACATCCCACCAAGGCTAATGGTCTACCACTCTCACTATTGCATACAATATCTCAGCCACTTCATTCTCCCAGAATGTTAACACTTCCTGTCTTCTGTGATTCCTACTGACTTACTGGGTACACCTCACCATCGTTTCCCCCAACTGCACCGATACTGATTACCCTTCCAAACACTTTCGTCTCAATCAGTCCTTCCTTTTGTCGCAGTGCAGTGGAAAATGTGTACATTAAGGTAGAGAGAGTGGCCAACGTTTGTGTGTGCACCCTCTACGAAGAGAAGATCTTTGAAATAGAAGGAGAAGACCATGGAGAGCTGTGATCTCCATGTTGATGTATTAAAGTAAGCTTTGTTGTGCTTTTCTGTACGGGGCTTCCTTTGTCCCGACTGTGAGCATATCCATAGGTGGCCTGTACTCTCTTGTGCAGATATTGGCACAGTGTCCACACAAGCCCCACCCAAAAGAGGGCAAGCCATGAACAACTCCTCCACTTCTGAGGAAGAAGCCACATCCCTCAGCAAGGCTGCCTCCTGAACCTTCTACCAGCTCAGCTACTTGCAATTCAGTATGTTCTCTCTCCAGAATACAATCAAGAGCATATGCTAGTAAGCTCATCACTGGCATGTCTCAGCAGCTGGTTCAGGGAGAAATGTCCCAGGTCACTGGAACGTTGTTACTGGGCTATCAGAGGCCAGGCTACCACTCAGGCTCAGGCATAAGACAACTCGATGGTATCTGCAGATTCATAGACATTTGCAGCATGGAAGGGAGATCATTTGGTCTGTCATGTCAGGGTCGGTCAACAAAGATCTGACAGCACTAATCCCATTTTACAATTTATGGCCCATAGGACCAGGGCTATGGCAACACCAGCACATATCTAAATATTGCTTAAATGTTACATTAGCATCTGATACAACTGCCCTTTTGGGAAGTGAGTTCCAAATTCCAAACCACCTTCTGAATGAAAAGAATTCTCCTCAACTCTCCTCTTAGTTTTCTAATGTGTAATCTGATTATTGATGTCTCTACTTACGGAATAAATGCTTTCCTATCTACTGTATGTATGCCTCTCATAATCTTGTACTCTTCTAGCAGGACCCCATTCAACCTTTGTTGCTCCAAATAACCCTGGCCAATCTTCACTCGTGTTTCAGAGCCTTCTGCCCAGTCAACCTCCTGGTAAATCTCTTCTGCATTGTGTCTCATGCAATCACAGCCTTCCCCTATTATAATGACAAAAACTGAAAGCATATTCTATTTATGGCCGAACCAGCAGTTCGTACAGTTCTGTCATAATCCCCTTGCTCATGTATGCCTTGGCTAAAAAAGGTAAGTGTCCCATATTCCTTCTTAAGCATGTTAGCTTAAAAAATGTCTTGCTAAAGTCAATTTAGACCGCATCAAATCCATTACCATTATCGACATTCCAGCTTCTCCCCCACCTTAAATATTCAATCAAATTTATAAAATTAGACCTTCCCTTAACAAATCCATGCTGACTATTTCTAATTAATCTGAGTCTGTTCAAATGCAGATATATTCTGTCCCTCAGAATCCTTTCTACTAACTTCCCCACAACTGAGGTTAGACCGACTGCCCTGTGATTTCCTGGTTTTTCCCTTCTTCACTTTTTTAACAATGTGACATGAATCTAATTGAGTTACGATCACTCTCTCCAAAATGCTCATCCAATGATTAACCTTCCATCTGCTCTGCTCAGTTCTGAATATAGAGATCCAAAGGATAGACAAATGCATAGCCATGAGATCAACACTTCTAGTAATTGAAATGGAGGACAGAAGTCCTGTTTGAAGTTGTTGAACTCAGTGTTCAGTCCTGAAGGCTGTAAAGTGCCTACGTAGATGCTATTCATCCAGTTTACATTGAGCTTTGTTGGAACACTGTACCAAGCCCAGGGCAGAAATGTTAGTATTGAAGCAAGACGGTTTCCCTGGATCCTCACTTACCCCTGTTATAAGCCTTTTTTTAAGGGCTGCCCATCTACATTGTATCAATCAATTGTCTAAACCCTCTTGTTCAATGAGTCATGAAGTCAGGGTGACTATTGTCCCTTTGCCCACCTCCATTTCAAAGTTAGCTTCATTCCTTCTAAGAAGAAAAACCTTTTCATTTTCAAAACACTGCATTTAAAACAGGGTAGTGTAGCAACTGCTAAATTTTTTGTTTATGCTTATCAAAGGCTATTTATTATTGCACCGCTGTTAACTGAAGTCTTGTGCTACACAGGCAATTCTAATTATGGAATACTAAGAGAACACAGTTTTAAATGGGACCCCAATTTCCAAAACTGCAAACAGAAATAAGGCTTTTTCATAGGCCACAATGCACAATTGAATGGAGGCTTCACAGAAGGAAGGCCATGTGATGCCTTCATGTGAGCCTCTGACTTATTAAGCAGATTTATGAGAAAACAGTGAAAACTTCTTCTGCCTATTGTGTTCTGGCAACCTTTTTTTTATCCATAGTGCACAGTTGAAATTTGGTGGAAGATAATACACTTCAAGGTAACGGTCCTGAAAGTGAAATCCAGGTTTCCCTACTTCATATATCCTTATAAATAGCTGACCCTGTCAACCCCATGAGCTTTGAGGCTTTACATAGAACATAGAACATAGAAGAATACAGCGCAGTACAGGCCCTTTGGCCCTCGATGTTGCGCCGATCTAAGCCCACCTAACCTATACTAACCCACTATCCTCCATATACCTATCCAATGCCCGCTTAAATGCCCATAAAGAGGGAGAGTCCACCACTGCTACTGGCAGGGCATTCCATGAACTTACGACTCGCTGAGTGAAGAACCTACCCCTAACTTCAGTCCTATATCTACCCCCCCTTAATTTAAAGCTATGCCCCCTTGTAATACCCGACTCCATACGTGGGAAAAGGTTCACACTGTCAACCCTATCTAACCCCCTAATCATCTTGTACACCTCAATCAAGTCACCCCTAAACCTTCTTTTCTCTAATGAAAACAGCCCCAAGTGTCTCAGTCTTTCCTCATACGATCTTCCTTCCATACCAGGCAACATCCTGGTAAACCTCCTCTGCACCCGTTCCAGTGCCTCCACATCCTTCCTATAGTATGGCGACCAAAACTGCACACAATATTCCAGATGCGGCCGCACCAGAGTCTTATACAACTGCATCATGACCTCAGGACTCCGGAACTCAATTCCTCTACCAATAAAAGCCAGTACGCCATATGGCACTATTTACCTGGGTGGCAACTTTCAGAGATCTGTGTACATGGACACCAAGATCCCTCTGCTCATCCACACTACCAAGTATCCGACCATTAGCCCAGTACCCCATCTTTTTGTTATTCTTCCCAAAGTGAATCACCTCACACTTAGCTACATTGAATTCCATTTGCCACCTTTCTGCCCAGCTCTGCAGCTTCTCTATATCCTGCTGTAACCTGCCACATCCTTCCTCACTGTCAACAACTCCTCCGACTTTCGTATCATCCGCAAACTTGCTCACCCAACCTTCTAACCCCTCTTCCAGGTCATTTATAAAAATGACAAACAGCAATGGTCCCAAAACAGATCCTTGCGGAACACCGCTAGTGACGGCACTCCATGAAGAAACTTTGCCATCAACTACTACCCTCTGTCTTCTTCCATCCAGCCAATTCCTAACCCAAACCTCCAACTCACCCTCAATGCCATATCTCCGTATTTTCTGCAGTAGCCTACCCCATGGGGAACCTTATCAAACGCCTTACTAAAATCCATATATACCACATCTACCGCTTTCCCCTCATCAACCTCCTTCGTCACCTTTTCAAAGAATTCAATAAGGTTTGTGAGGCACGACCTGCCCTTCACAAAACCATGCTGACTATCCTTGATCACATTATTCCTATTCAGATGTGCATAAATCCTATCCCTTACAATTCTCTCTAAGACTTTGCCCACAACAGAAGTGAGACTCACCGGCCTATAGTTACTAGGGTTATCCCTAGTCCCCTTTTTGAACAAGGGAACCACATTTGCTATCCTCCAGTCTTCTGGCACTACTCCTGTAGACAAAGAGGACATAAAAATCAAGGCCAATGGCTCTGCAATCTCCTCCCTTGCTTCCCAGAGAATCCTAGGATAAATGCCATCAGGCCCAGGGGACTTATCTATTTTCACCTTTTCCAGGATTTCCAACACCTCTACATACCTCAAAGCCATCCATTCTACTTATTTGTGTCTCAGTATTCACATCGACGACAATGCCCTGCTCCTGAGTAAATACTGAAGAAAAGTATTCATTCAGTGTCTCCCCAATCTCTTCAGCCTCCACACGCAACTTCCCACTACTATCCTTGACTGGACCTATTCCTACCCTAGTCATTCTTTTATTCCTAACATACCTATAGAAAGCCTTAGGGTTTTCCCTAATCCTACCGACTAAGGACCTTTCATGTCCCCTCCTTGCTGCTCTTAGCTCTCTCTTCAGGTCCTTCCTGGCTACCCTATAACTCTCAATCGCCCCAATTGAACCTTCACGTCTCATCTTGAGATAGGCCGCCCTCTTCCATTTAACAAGGGATTCCAATTCCTTATTAAACCACGGCTCCCTCGCACGACCCTTTCCTCCCTGCCTGACAGGTACATAATTATCAAGGACACTCAATAGTTGCTCCTTGAACAAGCTCCACATATCATTTACACTCTTGCCTTGGAGTCTACTTTTCCAAGCCACACATCCTAAGTCATGCCTCACCGCATCATAATTTCCCTGACCCCAGCTATAACTCTTGCCCTGTAGTACACACTTATCCCTCTCCATCACGAGAGTAAAAATCACCGAATTATGGTCACTATCCCCAAAGTGCTCACCTACCTCTAATTCTAACACCTGGCCTGGTTCGTTACCCAGAACCAAATCCAGTATGGCCTCACCTCTTGTTGGCCTGTCTACATATTGTGTCAGGAAACTCTCCTGCACACATTGAACAAACACTGACCCATCTAACGAACTTGAGCTATAGCTTTCCCAATCAATATCAGGAAAGTTAAAGTCCCCCATAACAACCACCCTATTACTGTCACTCATCTCCTGAATCACCTTCCCTATCCTTTCTTCAATGATTCTAGGACTATTAGGAGGCCTGTAAAAGACTCCTAACAGGGTGACCTCACCTTTCCTATTCCTAACCTCAGCCCAAACTACCTCAGATGGCAAGTCCTCATCCATCGTCCTTTCCACCACTGTAATACTATCTTTGACAAGCAATGCCACACCTCCCCCTCTTTTACCCCCACCTCTGACCCACCTCTTTCCACATTTCCATCCAACATCTTATTTCACAGTACCATCTGCTTTCTCCATAAGCCCCTATCCTGCTGCAAATCAGGATGGTGATAACTTGTGCACCTTTGCCACCCTCAATACTCCACGTTCTTGTGTTAAATCCCACCCTTACGTTTGGAGTTGCCTCCTTCTGAGTTATTATCCCTCTGTATCCCAGTGTAATGGATGAAATCATCACATGAGTTTCCCATTTTGCCTACACAACATTGTCTGACCCTGAAAACCCCTCTTGTGATTTACTGCCCAAACCAAGGAAATAAACACCCCACCCCTCACCTCCACAAACACACTGACCGTGTGACTTGTGAGGGCAGCCCCAACAAAGCACAGCACATCTTTCCAACTGATGTCTCTACAGCTCTCCAACTGATTGAACTGTGATTCCCAGACTGGTTAGACTTAAAACTGCAAGACTATCTGTGGCCCAATCCACACAGTCGAAGGACACAGATCCTTGGACCCTGGCGTAGCTAGCATCTGACTGAGATAAGGTAATGCCTTCGGCTGAGTGTGACTCCAATTCCCTACTGACTATCGTCCTCTTTCGCTTGACTAAGAACTGCTGACCTTGGAATTTCAGACATGGCCATTTGGTTGAACTAACATGCAGTGTGTTACCACATAAGCAGCTGGCACATGCTGTAAATGTAACCTTGATGTAGCACAGTGTCATATAGTAAAATATCAACCCTCTTTATTGATCAGTATCGGCAACAATGGCAAGCTGCCTGTTCTAAGAAGCAAGTTATAGCAGGGATGCTGTAAGCCTCTGGTTCTCAGTAAAGCAGCAATGTGTTAAAAACTAATGCAATGCTGAGAAGCTGTGTCGTTCCAAATAGTCTGTGAGAACTAAGAATCAAACTTAAGAGCCATGAGATATATCCTGTACAGATACAGGGGATGGTGTGTCTTTACGTATGGAGTGACATGGCAAGAGCACTGCAACATAAGGTGTCAGTGAACTCCAGAGTGCAGTAAAGAAACACTGAACAGTATTCTGAGTTAGCCCGAGATTGGACATGATGATGTTGTGGGGCTGGTGCTTTGCCATCTTGTATGGATGAAGAGTGGAGGCAGTCGTTGCCCGGGGAACATGCCAGGAGTTGTTATTGAGTGGAGGTGGCAGCCTGGAAAAGCAAGCATTTAACTCCAAAGCCTCCATGTGATTCCAGATCCACTGCAGTATAGTTCAATCTTCAATTTCTTCCATTTTTATTCATTTACAAGATGTGGGTGTCACTGGCTAGGCTAATTGTCCAGAGGAGAGTTAAGGGTCAACCACATTATTGGAGGTCTGCGGTCACGTGTGAGCCATGTAAAGAGGGCAGATTTCAATCCCCAAAGAACATTAGTGAACCTGTTGGACTTTTATAACAATTGGCAATGGTTACTTGATTACCATTAGATTAGCTCTCTATTCGGATTTATTGAGTTCAAATTTCACCATTTGCCATTGTGGGATTTGAACCCAAGTCCCCAGAACATTATGACTGCACCACCTTCTTCCCTGAGCTCATCTTCTGAAATTGCTGAGCAAGCCAGTTATCTTTGTATCTAACTGCAACAAAATTGGATAGAAGACATGAAACTGGATGACTACACAGCATTGATGAAGGCATCAGAAGCAACAACAGCACACGTAGACCTGTTGACCCTACAAGATGGCCCTTGTTAATATCTGAGCGCTAGAGCCAAAATTGGAAGATCTGTTCCATAGATTATACAAGCAACAGTCTGATGTAGTCATCTTAAAGAATCATATCTTACAGACAATTTCCCAGGCACCACCATCACCATCTCTGTGTGTGGGCAGAACAGACCACAAGCTGTGTCACTAAGATGGTATATATTCAGGAGGGATTTACCCTGGGAGCCTTTCATTCTGGACCCCATGAAATCTCATGGCATCAGGTCATTTCTTGGTATGGAGACCTCCTGCTTATTCTCACCAATTACACTGCCCTCTCTCCTTTTCCCCAGGCTAATGAATCCGTTCTCCTCAATGCTGAACATTCCTTGAGGGATGCCCTGAGGCTGGCAAGGACACAGAAGGGCGAAGCCCACTGTGGTGTGGAACTTCAGTGGCTGTCACCAAGTGTAGCTCAGCGTGACAACTGATCACACTGATCAAATCCCAAAGCACGTGGCTGCTGTGTTAGATCTGCAGCGAGCAAATGCTGAGGGAACCAACAAGAGGGCAAACATGCTTGAGCATTTCCTCATTATATTTCACTAGCACCTAAAATGGTTTCCATAGTGATCACACTGATGATCCTGCCAAGACCTGTCTGGTGTGTAAACTTAGGCCGTTGTACACGGATTTATTTAGGACTACTCCTAGTAAGGCATACAGCTACTCAGGAGTGCAGTCTATTTGCCTGTGACAGTATCAGTAGGAGTGACCATTACTCTTGTCCTTGTGGAGACAAAGCCCTGCCTTCATGTTGAAGGTACCCACCATAGTTTTGTGTGACTCTATTGTGTACTAAACGAGTACTTTTCAGACAGACCTTGCAGTAGATAACACTATGGGCTAAAAATAACAGCAGAATTGTTTTTAACCACAATGTGTAACCCTATGGCCAGACATACCCTTCACTCTGCTGGTTGAAGTCATACCTGGCATAAAGGAAGATGGTTGTGATTATTGGAGGTCAATCACCAAAGGTCCAGGACATCATTGCAGGAGTCTCTGGGGACTGTCGTAGGCACATCCATCTTCAGCTGTTTCATTAATGATCTTCCCTGCATCATAAAACAGAGATATTCACTGATGATTACACTATGTTCAGCACCATTGTTGACTCATACTTTAGCTGTCTGTGTCCAAATGCAACAAGTCTGAACAAAATCCAGGTTTAGGCTGATACATGGTAAGTAACATTTATGCTACACAAATGCCAAGCAATGACCATCTCCAGTAAGAGAGAATCCAACTAACCCTCTTGAAATTCAGTGGCATTGCCATTGCTGAATCCTTCATTATCAGCATCCTGTCAGTCACTATTGACCAGAAACTGAACTAGACCAGCCATGTATGTGGCTACATGAGCATAAGAGAGGCTTGGAATTTGGCAAGTAATTTGCCTCCTGACTCCTTAAAGCCTGTCTACAAAGCACAAATCAGGAGTGTGATGGAATACTGTGCATTTACCTTGATGTCTGCAGGTCTAACAACACTGAAGAAATGTGACACCATCTACAAATAAGTAGCCCATTAAACTCAATTTGTACGATCGACAAGATACACTTGTCATTAGGGTTCCTTAGTCAGCACCTTGCATCCCTCTGTCCTCTCCCACCTAGAAGGGCAAGGCAGCATATGATGAGAACACCACCCACGACAAGTTTTTCTCCAAGCCATACGTAAGACCGTAGATGTCAGAGCAGTCCATCAAGTCTCCTTCACTGTTCAGTTACATTGTGGCTGATCTCATAATTCTCAACTTAACTTTCCTGCCTTTTCCCAATATCCCTGATTATCTTAATAATTAAAAGTCTTATCTATGTCAGCTTTGAATATACTAAACAATCCAATAGTTCTCTGAGGTAAAGAATTAACAGATGCACTACACTGTGAGAGAAGAAATTTCTCCTCATATCTGTCTTAAATTTATGACTCCTTATTCTGATGTTATGCCCATAAGTCCTACACTGTTCCACCTGAGGAAACATCCTTTCCGTGTCTACCCTGTCAAGTCCTCTAAGAACATTGTCTGTTCAATAAGGTCGCTGCTATTCTTCTAAATTCCAGTGAGTATAGGACCAAAGAACTTAACCTCTCCTCATAAGACAGTCCCTCCATACCTGGTATCAGATTAGTGATCCTTCTCAAGATTGGTTCCAATGCCAGCATATTTTTCCCTACATAGGGGCCCAACAATGTTCACAGCACTCCAGCTATGGTCTGATTAGTGCCTTTATAATTTTGGCAAAACCTCCTTTATCCTGACATTGCCCTCACTTGGAACAATGTCATATTTCATTAATATAAAATAAATAATTGCAAATGCTGAAAATCTAAAGCAAAAGCAGAAATTGCTGGAGTAACTCAGCTGGTCTGGTAGTATCTGTGAAGAGAAAGCAAGTTAACATTTTGGGTCCAGTGATCCTCAGAATTCAGAACTTTAAATCATATTTCCTTCTCAGTTGCTGGCACAAAATCCTGGAACTCCTTTCGTAACAATTCTGTGGGTCCATCTATACCCTGTAGGCTTCAGCAATTCAAGAGGACAGCTCACTACCGTCTTCTCAAGAATAATTGATGTTAGCCTTGTCAATGACTTCCACACCCAGAAATGAATAATTACAAAAAACACGATTTTCAAAGAAATACTGAAACAAAAAAATTGAGCTGCCAATCAAATGTATATGGAAATAAAATCCATAATATTTTTGTGACATAAATTGAGTGGATTGCCTCTGGCACAAATACCCGACAAGTAAAGGCTCAGATCTTTCAGTTAAATTTTGAATTTGCGACCCACCTGAAATGGTTCCAGTGGTGATCACGTTGATGAGCCTGCCAGGAACTGTCTGGTGTTTAAACCTGGACTATTTTACACAAAATTATTTAAAACATAGTGTCTGCTGAGGAGTGCAGTCTATTCCATCAAAAGGCATGTCAGAACCATTTCTGCACCTCCAGCACCCTCCCTCACCTTCCACCTGACAACACACCATCCCAGCCCCAGTGCATATCGCTGTGCTTTAGGGCACTATAAAATATTATATCTATATAATAGGTTTTATTTCAAATCAGATGTGATTGAGTACTGTGATCAGAAGAAGGACATTACAGCCAATAGATCATTTTTGAACAAAAGTATTGTGGCAAATAGAATGACTCAAATCTAAACGTACAATATTTGTAATGAGACAAATGAAATGACGTATTTTTAAAAAGTGAAATATATGTTCAGTTTAAAAGCTGGTTGAATTTACTATAGTACACAGCATACTGATCCAAATATTATTAGTTAGTCTTGACATTTTCATGTGCATTAAATCTTGGCTTTGGTTCTTGGTCAGGAATGCTGTCCAAGAACCTGTCTGCACATCTCCTTATTGGCCTTGCCAGATGATGAATACTGCAATTTTCCTGTTTTTAAACTCTACACGTGTATTTGGTAGTGCCATTCAGCCATTTTGAATGATCATTGAAAGACCGTACAAACGACAATTTCTCTGATGTATCCTAGGTTTGCGAGTTAATTTATTTTTGCTGCCAAGTTGTTTTGATTTTCTCATATGTTGGTACTACTGATAAAGTTAATATTTATGCCCATCTCTAAAACTTCTTGAGAACATGTGGCGAGCCATCCTCTCAAAGAGCAGTAATCCATATGGTGTCTGTTCACCCTTATTACTAAGTGGTGAATTCCAGTATTTTGATCTAGCAACAACGCAGCCACGGCAAAATAGTTTCACATCTGAATGGCATGTGACTTAGACAGGAACTTGTATATGGTGATGCACTTGCTGGCCTTGTCCTTTTAGATGCTAGATGTTGTGGGTTAGAGGAATAATGGTGTGTTAGATCCTGTGGATGGTACATAATGCTGCCACTGTGCACCATTGGTGGAAGGAGTGAATGCTTAATGTTTGGTGCCTATTAAGTTTGTTGTTTGTCGAGATGATGCTGAATGTCTTGAGTGTTATTGGAAAGTCTACTCAACCAGGCAAGTTGAGAATTTTTTTTACAGTCCTGATTCTGTCTTGTTGCCAAATAGACTTTGTGAAATCAGAAAGTCAGCTACTTAACAAAAGTAGAGTTTAGATTAGAGTGGTGCTGGAAAAGCACAGCAGATCAGGCAGCATCCGAGGAGCAGGAAAATCGATGTTTCGGGCAAAAGCCCTTCGTCAGTTTTCCTGCTCTTCGGATGCTACCTGACCTGCTATGCTTTTCCAGCATAACTCTAATCTAAACTCTGATTTCCAGCATCTGCAGTCTTCACTTTTGCCTACTTAACAAAAGTACCCAATCTCTGAAATGCTCATGTCGCCACAATATTTTTATGTGACTAGTCCAGTTAAATTGTTGGATCAGTGGTGCTGGAAGAGCACAGCAATTCAGGCAGCATCCAAGGACAGGCAAAATCGACGTTTCGGGTTTATTCCTGATGAAGGGCTTTTGCCCGAAACGTCGATTTTGCCTGTCCTCGGATGCTGCCTGAATTGCTGTGCTCTTCCAGCACCACTGATCCAGAATCTGGTTTCCAGCATCTGCAGTCATTGTTTTTACCCAGTTAAATTGTTGGTCAAAGCTTAGTGTCCTGAATGAGAAACTGAGGATAGCTTTCAGGAATCCCCCTCAATGAATTCAGTACAGAAGAACGCACAGAATAAGAGCACAACGAGGACTTTCAGTCCTTCAAGCCTGTTCCACAATTAAATTAATGCTCTGAGAGAAAGAATTTCTTCTAATCCCTATCTTAAATAGGAAATCCCTTATTTTTAAACAATGTGGGATACTTTCTTTGTATTCTCCCTATCAAGTCTTTCAGGATCTTTCTATTTTCCACCTCTCATTCTTTTAAACTCCATTGGATACCGACTCATCTTGTCCAATCTTTCCTCATAATAGTGCCTTCTTCTCAGGACCCTGTTGAGTTAACCTTCTCTGAACTGCTTGTAATGCAATTATGTCTTCAAAAAAAGAGACTAAAACTCTATACTCAACTCTAGATGTGATCTCACCAAAGCCCTTTGCAACAGCA
This sequence comes from Chiloscyllium plagiosum, assembly GCF_037043375.1. Taxonomy (NCBI): domain Eukaryota; kingdom Metazoa; phylum Chordata; class Chondrichthyes; order Orectolobiformes; family Hemiscylliidae; genus Chiloscyllium; species Chiloscyllium plagiosum. The sequence goes on from NW_028270141.1 coordinate 100,901,939, forward strand.
CCAGAAAAATTCCTGAATTCATTTTCTATTTTCTTCCAATAAATGCCATCATTCCATTTTACATCCTATTTAATTGCTGATCATCCATACCAAACATTTCTGGTTCATGTACCAAGACATCCAGACCTCTCTTTCCTTCTGTGTTCCACAATCTTCCTTTCTGTCTCTCTCTCTCTCTCGGTCTCATTCAACAATATGTTGTTTTCCTACTCTTCCTGCAAAAGTAGACAAATTCATATTTGCCTAAATCATACTCTGTCGCACAATTTTTTGTTTACACACAACCTAGCCATATCTTTTTATAAACTCCTTATGCTCTCTTCACAACTTACTTTCCTACCTTCGTGTCATCAGCAAATTGAACTACTCTTCATCCTCCATGTCGAGGATGTGTTGCTGGAAAAGCACAGAAGCTCAGGCAGCATCCGAAAACCTGATGAAGGGTTTATGCCCAAAACATCGATTCCTCTGCTCCTCAGATGCTACCTGACCTGCTGAGCTTTTCCAGCAACACACTCTTGACTCTGATCTCCAGCATCTGCAGTCCTCACTTCCTCTTCATCCTCCATCCCTTTACTTATTCTTGGCAAACAGACATTGATGGCTAGGCCAGCAATAATTGATGCCCTGGGTTTTCCAGGAGAAGGAGTGGTGACCTGCCTTCTTGGATCATTGCAGACCTTGGGCTGTAAGAACACTCTCAGTGCTGTTAGGAAGGGAGTGCCACAATTTTGATCTGGCCACAGTGAAGGAACCATGATATAGTTCCAAGTGACGCTGTGTGGCTTAGAAGACAACTTGCGAGTAGAGATATTCACATGCTGCGTTCTTGGTGGCAGAGGTCACAGGGCCTTGAAAGTGCTTTTGGATGAGCCCTGGTGAGGTACTTGAGTGCATCTTGGAGATAGTACATACTGTTGATCGATCGTGAAGGGAGTAAATTGTCAAGGTGATTATTGGGGTGTCTAAATCAGACAGGCTATTTTGTCCTGAATGATCATAAAGTCATAGAGGTGTACAGCATGGAAACAGACCCTTCAGTCCAACCTGTCCACACCGACCAGATATCCCAACCCAATCTAGTCCCACCTGCCAGCACCCGGCCCATATCCCTAGGACCTTACCATTCATATACCCATCCAAATGCCTCTTAAATGTTGCAATTGTACCAGCCTCCACCACATCCTCTGGCAGCTCATTCCATACATGTGCCACCCTCTGCATGAAAAAGTTGCCCCTTAGGTCTCTTTTATATCTTTCCCCTCTCATCCTAATCCTATGCCCTCTAGTTCTGGACTCCCCGATCCCAAGGAAAAGACATCTATTTATCCTATCCCTGCCCCTCATAATTTTGTGACCCTCTACAAGGTCACCCCTCAGCCTCCGACGCTCCAGGGAAAACAGCCCCAGCCTGTTCAGCCTCTCCCTATAGCTCAAATCCTCCAATCCTGGCAACATCCTTGTAAATCCTTTCTGAACCCTTTCAAGTTTCACAACATCTTTCGGATAGGAAGGAGACTAGAATTGCAGGCAATATTCCAACAGTGGCCTAACCAATGTCCTGTACAGCCGCAACATGACCTCCCAACTCCTGTACTCAATACTCTGACCAATAATGGAAAGCATATCAAATGCCTTCTTCACTATCCTATCTACCTGTGACTCCACTTTCAAGGAGCTATAAACCTGTACTCCAAGGTCTCTTTATTCAGCAACACTCCCTAGGACCTTACCATTTAGTGTATAAGTCCTTCTAAGATTTGCTTTCCCAAAATGCAGCACCTCGCATTTATCTGAATTAAACTCCGTCTGCCACTTCTCAGCCCATTGGCCCATCTGGTCAAGATCCTGTTGTAATCTGAGGTAACCTCTTTGCTGTCCACTACACCTCCAATTTTGGTGTCATCTGCAAACTTACTAACTGTACCTCTTATGCTCGCATCCAAATCATTTATGTAAATGACAAAAAGTAGAGGGCCCAGCACCGATGCTTTTGGCACTCCACTGGTCACAGGCCTCCAGTCTGAAAAACAACCGTCCACCACCACCCTCTGTCTTCTACCTTTGAGCCAGTTCTGTATCCAAATGGCTAGTTCTCCCGGTTTCTTGAGTGTTGTTGGGGAGACTTGCACTTATCCAGGTACATGGTGAGTATTCCATTACATTCCTGATTTACGTCTTTTAGATGAAGGACAGGCTTTGTGGCGTCACAAGATGAGTTACCAACAACAAGCTTTCTTGGACTCTTCATGTGGACGCAATGGTTACAAAGGCCCAACAACGTCGTTCTTCCTCAGCAGCTGAGAAAATTTGGCATGACGGCGAATACCCTTGCCAACTTTTGTAGGTGCACCATCGAGAATGTTCTGTCTGGATGTATTACTACTTGGTATGGCAACTGTACCATTCAAGATTGGAGAGTGGTGGACTTGGCCCAGACAACCACAAAGGCAACCTCCCAACTATAGAATCCATCTACCATGCCCGCTGTCAAAGAAAGGCAGCCAGCATTCTCAAAGATCCATCCCACCCTGGCAATGATTTTCTACAGCCTCTACCATCGGGGAGAAGGTACAGAAGCCTGAACACACGTACCAGCCAGTTTCGACGCAGTTTCTACCCTACTGTTGTTAGAATACTGAGTGGACTCACAAACTCTTAGCATTCGCCTGTACTTGTGTTTTGTTTCTTGCCGCTGTTTACCTATTATTTATTTATCTATGCTATTTAACTATGTGATCTGCCTGTACTGCTCGCAAAATAGAGCTTTTCACTGTGCCTCAGTACACATAACAATAAATTCAATTCAATTCAATTCTTGCTGCAAGATTTGTGGGCGGCACGGTGGCACAGTGGTTAGCACTGCTGCCTCACAGCGCTAGAGACCCGGGTTCAATTCCCGCCTCAGGCGACTGACTGTGTGGAGTTTGCACGTTCTCCCCGTGTCTGCATGTGTTTCCTCCGGGTGCTCCTGTTTCCACACTGTAAATAATCTAATCTAATCTAATCTAATCTAATTCCTCACCTCTGGCCTGCTGTTGTAGCCACAGCATTTATATAGTTAATCCAGTGCTGACTTTATGATGGTGAGAAGCCCATTGATATAGTAGCTGAGTGGGGCTAAAACGGTTGTTCTCCACCAACCATAAAAATCTTCTTTTAGAGTCATAGAGGTGTACAGCACAGAAACAGATCCTTTGGTCCAACACGTCCATTCCAACCAGATATCCTAAATTAATCTAGTCCCATTTGCCTGAATTTGGCCCATATCCCTCTAAATTTTTCCTAGTCATATATCCATCCAGATTCCTTTTAAATGTTGTTATTGTTCCAGCCTCCACCATTTCCTCTGGCAGTTCATTTCATACACAAACCACTCTCATGAAAAAGTTGCCCCTGAGTCCCTTCTAAATCTTTCCTGCCTCTCCTTAACCCTATGCACTCTAGTTTTGGACTCTACCACCTGGGAAAAGGCCTTGGCTATTCACCCTATCCATGCCCCTCATGATTTTATAAATATAAGGTAACTCCTCAATCTCTGATGCTCCAAGGAAAATACAGCTCAAACCCTCCAATCCTGGCATCATCCTTGTAAATCTTTTCTGAACCCTTTAAAATTTCACAACATCTTTCCTTTCTCAGGGAGACCAGAATTGCACGGATTATTCCAAAAGTGGCCCAACCAATGTCCTGTATAGCCGCAACATGAGCTCCCAACTCCTATACTCAATGCATTGACCAGTAGAGGCAACATACCAAGTGCCTTCTTCACTGTCCTATCTAACTGTGACTCCACTTTCAAGGTACTATTAATCTGCATTCTGAGGCCTCTTAGTTCAGCAACACTCCCCAGGACCTTACCATTAAGTGCATATGTCCTACCCTGATTTGCCTTTCCAAAATTCTGCTAGACATGAACATGGAACATGAAAGCACAGTACAAGCGGCCCTTGATGTTGCACCGACCTGTGGAACCAATCTGAACCAATCTGAAGCCCATCTAACCTACACTATTCCATTCTTGTCCATATGTCTATCCAATGACATCTAAATGCCAGTAAAGTTGGCGAGTTTACTACTGTTGCAGGCAGTGTGTTCGACACCCCGACTACTCTCTGAGTAAAGAAACTATGTTTGACATCCGTCCTATATCTATCATTCCTCAATTTAAAGCTATGTCCCTTCGTGCTAGCCATTGCCATCCGAGGAAAAAGGCTCTCGCTGTCCAACCTATCTAACCCACTGATTATCTTATGTTCTCTATTAAGTCACCTCTCAGCCTTTTTCTGTCTAACAAAAACAGCCTCACGTCCCTCAGCCTTACCTTGTAAGATCTTCCCTCCATACCAGGAAACATCCGAGTAAATCTTCTCTGAACCCTTTCCAAAGCTTCCATATCCTTCCTATAATGCTGTATAGAACTGTACGCAATACTCCAAATGTGGCCACACCAGAGTTTTGTACAGCTGCAGCACGATCTCATGGTTCCAAAACTCAATGCCTCTATCAATAAAAGCTAGCACACCGTATGCCTTCTTAACAACCCTGTCAACCTGGATGGCAACTTTCAAGGACCTATGTAACTGGACACCGAGATGTCTCTGCTCATCTACACTACCAAGAATCTTACCATTCGCCCAGTACTTTGCATTCCTGTAACTCCTTCCAAAGTGAATCACCTCACACTTTTCAGCATTAAATTCTATTTGCCACCTCTCAGCCCATCTCTGCAGCTTATCTATGCCTCTGTGTAACCAACAACATCCTTCGTCACTATCTGCAACTCCACCGACCTTAATGTCATCTGTAAATTTACTAACCTATCCTTCTATGCCCTCATCCAGGTCATTTATAAAAATGACAAACAACAGTGGCCTCAAAATAGATCCTTGCAAAACCACATTAGTAATTGAACTCCGGGATGAATATTTCCCATCAACCACCATCTTCTGTCTTCTTTCAGCTAGATCTGATCCAAACTGATAAATCACCCTCAATCCCCTGTCTCTGCATTTTGTGCAATAGCGTACCATGGGGAATTTTATCAAACGCCTTATGAAATACATATACATCATATCAATTGCTTTACCCTCATCCACCTGTTTGGTCACCTTCTCTATGAGGCGCGACCTATCCTTCACAAAACTGTGTTGACTATCCCTAATCAACGTATTCCTTTCTGGATGATTATAAATCCTATCTCTATAACCCTTTCCAACACTTTACCTACAACTGAAGTAAGGCTCACAGGTCTGTAATTTCCGGGGTTGTCTCTATTCCCCTTCTTGAATGAGGGAAAAACATTTGCTAACCTCCAGTCTTCTGGCTCTATTCCTGTAGAAATGATGACATAAAGATCAAAACCAAAGGCTCAGCAGTCTCCTCCCTGGCTTCCCAGAGAATCCTAGAATTGATCCCATCCGGTCCAGGGGACTTAACTAATTTTAACACTTTCCAGAATTGCTAACACCTCCTCCTTATGCACCTCAATCCCATCTAGTCTGGTAGCCTGTATCTCAGTATCTCCTCGACCACATTATCTTTTTTACTGTGAATATTGACGAAAAGTATTCATTTAACACTATCTCCTCTGACTCCACACACAACTTCCCACTACTATGCTTGATTGTCCCTAATCTTACTCAAATCATTCTTTTATTCCTGATATACCTGTAGAAAGCCTTAGGGGTTTCCTTGATCCTATCCGCCAACATCTTCTCATGTCCCCTCCTGGCTCTTCTTAGCTCTCTCTTTAGGTCTTTCCTGGCTAACTTGTAACTCTCAAGCGCCCTAACTTAGCCATCACATCTCATCCTAACATAAGCCGCCTTCTTCCTATTGACAAGAGATTCAACTTCCTTAGTAAACCATGCCTTCCGCGCTCAACACCTTCCTCCCTGCCTGACTGGTACATACTTATCAAGGACCCGCAGTAGCTGGTTCTTGAATAAGTTCCACATTTCAACTGTGCCCGACCCTGCAATTTTCTTCCCCATCCAATGCATCCTAAATCTTGCCTAATTGCTTCATAATTGCCTTTCCCCCAGCTATAACATTTGCCCTGTGGGATATACGTATCCCTTTCCATAACTAAAGTAAATATAACTGAATTGTGGTCACTATCACCAAAGTGTTCACCAGCCTCCAAATCTAACCCCTGGCCAGGTTCATAACCCAGTACCAAATCTAATGTGACCTCGCCCCTTGTTGGCTTGTCTACATACTGTGTCAGGATACCCTCCTGCACACATTGGACAAAAAATGATTTTGATTCCAGCCAGCTGAGAGATCTCCCCTGCACCCAGAACAAAATTCCCATTGATTCCAATTTTCCTTGGGCTGATGCCCTACTCAATCAAATGCTGCCTTGTTATATATTGTAACTAGCTGTGATAAATAGCTAAGGCCTCTGCACTGATACCTGTGGAGGCCTGTGACCTTCACTCATTTCATCTTGCCAACCTAAAATGACCCATTTATGCCAGCATTCTTTTTACTATTAGCTCATAAATTCTCTATCCATGCTAATATTTTACCCCTTACTCCATGAGCTCTTATTTTGGCTTGTAATCTCTAATGTGATAATTGCCTTCTGGAAATTTCAGACCATCACATCCAGAATTTCACTTTTATCCATGTTGCTTGTTATTTCCTCAAAGAATTTTTCATAAATCAGTCAAACTTGATTTCCCTTTCAATAAATCATGTTGACCCTGCCTGATTATGTTGATATTTTCTAAGTACCCTACAGTGTCCTCCTTAACAATAGATTCCAGCATTTTCCCTGTGACAGGAGAATCTGTAGTTTCTTGCTTTCCATTTACACCTTTTCTTAAATACAGAATTTACCTTTGCTATTTTTCAATTTAATGGGACCTTTACAGCATCTAAACAAATTTGGAAAATTAGCATCAATGCACTTACCATCTCAGTTCCTTTAGAACCTTAGGAAGAAGTCCATCAGAACCTGGGAACCTGTCAGCTTTAAGTTCTAATAATCTTCTCAGTGACCGTATCCTGCCGATTGTGATTGCTGAGAGTTTGTCTCACACTTTCACCTCTTCATTTACAATTATTTCTTGGATTTTATTTGTATTCTGTGCACTGAAGGCACCGTTTCTTTATTTTCTATTTTTAATTGCCGAACATTCTATCTCGAAGAGATTAATGCACAATTTAGTTATTCCTTTTCCCTTTTAAATGCCTATAGAAGCTCTGACCATCTGGTTTTATATTTATGATTAGCTTTCTCTTGTGATCTAATTTCTTCCGTCTTTTCAGTCATTCTTTGTTGCTTTTTATATTCTGCCAATCTTCACAGAACTGTGCACTTTTTCTTGCAATATGATAATATAGAAATGATGCTTTTTTTTCTCTAGAATTTTCTTTTTCTCTCTTGAATGTATCTTTGCTGAGTATCGTAATATATCTCTTAAATGTCTACTCCTGCATCACCATTGACCTATCAATTAGCCTAGTTTCCAATTTTTTAATATAAGACATAAGGATCAATGAATGTTGTGAAAGAACACCAGAGGTAATAACATTTCACCCATATGTATGCCACATCCATTGCCACGTGTCTGGTTGTAGCTAATTAATATTAGAAAATTGACACTACAGTCTTTAGCTCAAAGGGAGGAAGTTGCAAATACATGTCATTCCATTTTAAGAGTAATTTTGACAACATCACAATACAGGATTATCACTACAGTGGCAGTCAAGGTAGCAATGATTTATTTAAGTACATGGGATACCTTCAGTGTCAGCCAATTTGCTCAGAGACTTGCCAATTCAGACAATTAATTAATTTGCCAACATGAAAGCCTGCCACAATCTTGGTGCTGGACAAGGGCATCCATGTAGCCATTCAGAACACTTGCCAATGGGAAAAGAAAAGGCATCAATTAAAATACTGTGCAGCTGCTCTGTGATGGACAACATATTTTGCAGCATAACATGTTTTTCTGAATCAGCAGTTAAAATGCTTTGGTTTTAAGACAGTTATCTATCCCAGGATTATTTGAAAGTAAAGGCAGAACAGAAGAATGGCTGTCTGGAGATCATGTCCTGTGGCAGCCAGGAGCAAAAGGAAAGAACAAATATGACAAAGCCGATGCAGACATCACCTACAGCGCAGTCTTTTGACACTGCTGAAAATGTGTTGCTAGAAAAGCGCTGCAGATCAGGCAGCATCCAAGGAGCAGGAGAATCGACGTTTCGGGCATGAGCCCTTCTTCAGGAATTCCTGAAGAAGGGCTCATGCCCGAAACATCGATTCTCCTGCTCCTTGGATGCTGCCTGACCTCCTGCGCTTTTCCAGCAACACATTTTCAGCTCTGATCTCCAGCATCTGCAGCCCTCACTTTCTCCTAGTCTTTTGACACTATCAAGTAATGTTTCAGATTGAGGCAATAAAGCCAGAACAGGAGACAGCAGTTGATCAGATTATTTGAAGAAGAACTAAGCAGTCATCTCAGTATCCAAGTCGACATTCTGCCCATAATTCTAAGTATCAAAACAAATGGTTCCATAATTTGCTAATTGTTTGAGGGATTGGTGTACATAAAATCCTTGTCGTTGGTGTGGAAAAAAAAATAGTAACTGCTCTTCAAAAGAAATTGACAATGGAACATTTAAAAGCATGTTGAAAATATGCAAGAAGCTTTATATGTGAAATAGTTTATGAAATTGAATGTGATTATCATATTATCTCACTGTACAAGCAATGACCATTTGGTCCATCACATGGGCTTTTTATATAAGCTATCCCATTATCTTCCGGCCTTCTCGGAGCTGTACCATTGATTTATTTTCAGTTATTTGTATAATTTTAATTAAAGCTACTTCTGGCCTTTCAGAGAGTGCCATACCAGTCATTACATAAGATTTCTCTTGCCTCCCCTTTGATTCTTTTGCAATCAAGTAATCTGGTTTCTTATAATTTTGAATATTCTATTCAGTCTTCTCTTAATTTTATCTGCTCAACGACAGCAATCCAAGCTTCTCACATTTCTCCTCGTCCTTAGGTTAAGCGTCAATCAGAGTAACAATGTCCCCAGAGCATTATCTGAGAAAGTGGTCAAATTTTTGTCATCCTCTGTTTCATTGCAGTAAATTACACTCTTCAAGGAATTGACAACTGTCTGTAAGTGTGCTACCCCAACATCAGCACAATACTTGAGCTAGGGCCAAAGTAGTAACTTCTATCAAATTTTGAAATAATATTAATGGTTTTGTCTTCCAATCCTGTATTAACAAGGCAAAGAATTCTATACGCTATTAAAACAGCTTTATCACCTTGTCAATTAAGAAACTGTGTGCTGAGAGGATCTCTTCTCAAATATTTTATGGAAACCTAAAGAAAACTTTTCGAGGGGTACGGGTGACTAATGCTGATACATTTTGTGAAATTACGTATCACTTCAATTGGTCACACTGCACAATATAAAATTCAACTGACAATCATGACTAGGCAAAATTATGTTTTCTAACACCTGGCTATAAAAGATGCAAAAAGGATTCTAAAAAGTGAATTTGGCATGATATTCTGAATCATTTAGGAAGTTTTATAATTGTGTTTATATCCTCAGATATTAGAAGTTTCGATTATGTGGAAATAACGTGGTTAAAAAGAAGTTTAGATATAAATTTGAGCATTTTGTGGAAGTGCATGACCAAGTCAAGACATGGGATCCAAATTATATTTTTGCAAGAGTCATTATAAAAGTAGATATATGAATTTATAATAGGCAAAGGTTGACGTGAAGTGTGACAAAATAGAGGTCACATGCAGAGGATTTTATAAAACAATATCCAACATATACTTTAATTATTCAACTTTATATTATATCTGAAAGGTACATTATAAAAACTTGTAAATAAATTACTGAGATCAGTCCTTGACTATAATATAAAATATGTTGCATATCAGAAACCAAATTTTACTAATGTTGAGGAAAACACCATTGAATCTGGAATGACGTGGTAATTGTAATCAACTTCAGTTTAAGTTGATTTGCAGCTGCAAGGGTCTAATATTTCATGCATTCATAAATGTTTTTTGCATTCTGACTTTGTTTTAATTTTTAAAAGAGCAGCTTAGGAAGGAATAGCATAATTAGCGAGATGAGTCAGCCTCATTAAAACTAAACTTTTGTTATTGTAATTATGAATCATGCTTTGTTATATATTGTCAAACATGTTTCACAATGACATTAGTTGCATTTTTGTGAAATGGTTTATAGCTTTTAAGATTAATACGCACTACTCAAAACTTGCACTTAAATATTTTGTTTGTCATTTGAGAGATGGGAATGATGGAATACAATACTTTATATCACGTGTTATGGATAAATTACCACACGCTACCTTTAATTTGGCTACTTATTGTGAAATCTCACATACAATCAAATACTGAAGCAATCATTAAACTTTATTGCATGCAGCAACCAAATAAGACCTCCCAAGTAAGCAAGTTAAGCACCACACTTTGACTTGGCTTGTACCTGATTAATGGTGAAATCTAGGTACGATTCCAACCAACAGCATCTGTCTCTGGATGTCCAAAGTTTAATCCTCATGTAGCCTTGTTCTCCAGAGTTCTGAAACTGAAGAATCCTAGAGTTGAATTCTGAAAGTATTTTCTTCCCTTCATGTTTATGGCGTGACATTATGGACGGGTGGCAGGGTGAAATGTGAGTAGGATGTTAGGAGAATACAGGGTGACCTGGACAGGCTGGTTAAGTGGACAGATGCATGGCAAATGCAGTTTAATGTGGATAAATGTGTGGTAATCTACTTTGGTGGCAAGAACAGGAAGGCAGATTACTACCTAAATGGAGTCAAATTAGGTAAAGGGGCAGTACAACGAGATCCAGGTGTTCTTGTACATCAGTCAATGAAAGCAAGCATGCAGGTACAGCAGGCAGTGAAGAAAGCTAATATCATGCTGGCCTTCATAACAAGAGGAATTGAGTATAGAAGCAAACAGGTCCTTCTGCAGCTGTACAGGGCCCTGGTGAGACCGCACCTGGAATATTGTGCGCAGTTTTGGTCTCCAAATTTGAGGAAAGACATTCTGGCTATTGAGGGAGTATAGCATAGGTTCACAAGGTCAATTCCCGGAATGGCGGGACTATCTTAACACTGAAAGATTGGAGCGACTGAGCTTGTGTACGCTTGAGATTAGAAGGCTGAGAGGGGATCTGATTGAGACGTATAATATTATTAAAGGATTGGACACTCTGGAGGCAGGAAGCATGTTTCCACTGATGGGTGAGTCCCGAATCAGAGGACACAGTTTAAAAATAAGGGGTAGGCCACTTAGAACAGAGTTGAGGAGAAACTACTTCACCCAGAGAGTGGTGGGTGTATGGAATGCTCTGCCCCAGAAGGCTGTAGAGGCCAAGTCTCTGGATACTTTCAAGAAAGAGTTGGATAGAGCTCTTAAGGATAGTGGAATCAAGGGTTATGGGGATAAGGCAGGAACAGGATACTGATTGAGGATGATCAGCCATGATCATAATGAATGGTGGTGCTGGCTCGAAGGGCAGAATGGCTTACTCCTGCACCTATTGTCTATTGTCTATTCTTTCACCCACAAAGTTACAATTCTGCTGCTTGCCTTCTTATCCTAAGTAGCTTCCCTGTTCCTTGTCAAACTTAGCTTTGACCTGTCTGTTTGAAGACATAATTTTCCTACAATTAACTTTTTAAATTCTTCTTTAGGGCAGTCATTTGTCCTTGTGGCATAGGGCAGCCAGTCATCAGGTATTTGTTAAAGCAGTTTGTTTGTGTAGTGACTCCTCCTTTTCGCAGACATGGCTAATTGCTTTCAATTTCTGCATAACAATTTGTCTTTGCCCCTTAATAGTTTATTCTAGACAGAATTATTACTGATTATTTAGAAACAGTCCAACTCTTCCATGCCAACCAGATATCCTAACCTAATCTAATTCCATTTGCCAGCACCTGGCCCATATCTCTCTAAACCCTTCCAATTCATATACCCATCCAGATGCCTTTTAAATGTTGTAATTGTACCAGCCTCCACCATTTCCTCTGATAGCTCATTCCATACACACCACTCTCTGCATGAAAAAGTTGCCCCTTAGGTCCCTTTTAGAATTTTCCCCTCTCACCCTAAACCTATAGCCTCTAGTTCTGGACCCCTCCACTCCAGGGAAAAGACCTTGCCTATTTAGCCTCTCCATGCCCCTCATGATTTTTGTACACCTCTATGCTCCAGGGAAAACAGCTATTATCATCTGTGATGACCTTGCTATTGATAATGTTCAATCTCAAACTTTCTAATTCAGATTCTTAATCTGCTGCCTTTTGAACAAAATGGACACACTTCCAGGAGTGCAGAAATCTGATTATTGTACAAAAAGCTTTATAGACACTGAAAGCGCCAGTTTCTCAGATGTCAGGCCACTTTCTCTAAATACAGGGTGACCACTGTATCCATGGGTAAGGTTTCCATGGTTTCAGTTATCCGCGGTTTACCACAGTCTGAACATATTACATGGAACATTCCAGAACCGGGGACGGGGTGGGGGGAGCTAGGGGTGCTGCTGGGGAGGTAAATTTCCCATTGAAGTAAATGGGTTCACTAATATCCGTGGTTTCTGGCATCTGAGGTAGGTCTTGGAACGTATCCCGCATGGATATGGGGGATTACTGGATAAAAAAATATTAATTTAGATAGGTGTGCATGTTATTTCTATGGGTTATTTTGTATATACAGTTTTTGTTAATGGCTTAGTTTTATGCACCCATTTGTTCTCTTCATTTTCAGTGTTTCTGGTAAATTCATTGCCAGCTATTAAGACAAAGTGATCTTGGGAGGAATCTAATTATTTTGAGTCCATTGGCTTTTGGAGAAGTGAAAATCACAATTACCACATTAGACTTTCAATCAAATAGGTGGGTGGGACTTATGACCTGTTGTCGGAATACATTTACTTCTGCTGTGGTTTATCATTCATCTAATGACAAAAGTCTGTACAATACCAACCTAATTCTGCTCGTCAGTAATGGCTGCTTGAATCATTTTGTTTATAAAGGGTATTTGTTGGTGCTCAACTTCTCCAATAATTAGTAGTTGCACGTTTTTGAGGACTTCGAATGCAGGATGTGTTGCTCAAGCAGCACTTAACAACATGTGTAAATGTAGACAGTGTTTTGATTTAGCGGGGGAGAGTGCGCAGATAGTTGTGCCCCACTGTTCTGCAAGCTTATATTTGCATCTGGATCTTGCAAAAATCATGCAGTTATCTGCGAATGTGGTGAATTGCTGTTTCATGGGGCCGGTATACTGCTTGGAGTGACTTTAATACTCGTGGCTGATGCAGAAGAGCAACTGTATTCCCAGCTATCAATCTGAGAATAAGGACCTGTGCTATTCCATCACTTGCTCGCAGACATTGTTTTTGTGCCTTAACATTATTTGCATTAACATTGTTATCCTATCCTATCATTATAGAACATCATTAATGGTGCTGGTGTGAAAGGCTATCACAGTGCTCAGTGTTTTGTGGCTGTGCACATTTCCTTACTTAAGAGAGTGCCAAAAATATGGGTATTAGCATATGTTTATTTTATCAATAGTTACACCTTGCATTTGTATAGCTACTTAAGCACTATCAAATGTATCAGTCTACTTCACAAGGGGAAACAGCCGCAAATATTAGAAGCGTTAGGAGAACTTGCATTAGACATGTCTGAAAATATAGCATGTTTGAGATTTTTAAAGGTAGAGTTGTAAGGAGCAAGTGGCAGAACAACAGGAATAAGATACCAAGAGATGTGAAGTCTCCAAAGCATAAAGGAGAATGTGGAGGTATGAATGGAGAAACTGTGGATAATTTATCAAAGGGAACAATCATTTTGAGTTTGTGTGTTGGTTAATAGGGGACTCAATGAAAATCAGCAAAATGGAATACTGGCATCTATGGTTTAGACTGGTTCAAATGAATGCTGAAAATGTGTTGCTGGAAAAGCGCAGCAGGTCAGGCAGCATCCAGGGAATAGGAGAATCGATGTTTCGGGCATAAGCCCGTCTTCAGGAATGAAGAAGGGCTTATGCCCGAAACGTCGATTCTCCTAATCCCTGGATGCTGCCTGACCTGCTGCGCTTTTCCAGCAACACATTTTCAGCTCTGATCTCCAGCATCTGCAGACCTCACTTTCTCCTCACTGTTCAAATGAATGTTTCAGCAACCAAGGCAATGAGGGATGGTTGGAATATATGATGGGTAGAGTTGTAAATGGACCTCGTTAATGAAAAGAACACAGTTTTATAGTTCAGCTCTCCTATCTGGTGCAGCGTGAATCAGCAGTTGGGTCTGAATGCACTGAGGCAAAAACTTGAGAGATTTGATGTGAACCAAATAGACTTTAAGTTTCACAAAAGTCAGCTGGAAAAAGTTCTGATGCATTTACTCATTTGCAAACTGTATTAAAATCGTTGTAAAGCTGACTTGGTAGAAATGATCTCATCAGAGTTCACCAGGCAAAAACGGAAACCAACATTAGAAATTCACGGATACGCTCTGCAGAATCAACCAAGACAACCACTTTCTATCAATATTATTGGATTTTAGTTATTTCTAGAGTGTCTGCTTTACAGCAGTGTGTTGCCCTTTTCTTTAATGTGCACTGTTTGTGGGTTTAAAACTGCTTTGTCTTTAAGGTTTTGTGTTACATGACATTTGGAAGTGAATCTGAAAAACCTTTTTTTGTGGGTTTCTGTTGAGTTTTGAGATTCCATTTTTGCCCGTTTATTACCTTCTTTATGTTTCAAGCAGATTTCTCTGAATCATATTTGTCCTTGTTGCAAAGAATCTTTATGAAACAGATCAGTTTTACTCAAAATGAAAGTAGACTCAGCAATAAGTATATCCTAACAAGGAGAACAAAATAAATTGTACTGCAAATGCAAATGATGCAGTAACTCTAATATGGTTAGATTTCCAATCCATCAACTGAATTGGGGACTGGATCAAAATGTTTTCTGTTTTATGACCAAGTGTATTTCAGCATGGAAATATTTTATAAAAACATGAGTAATGGAAATATTTAACTTATACTGTGCATTATCTATCATGTCTCTGTGAACTGCAAGCCAAAATCACAATGGGAACAAGAAATAAGGGCCATCCTATCTATTCATCTCAATAACCCCCCCCCTTACATGCACATGCAAGTTTGTTTTCCTCCTATATTTGTTTTGTTATAATTAAGTAATCCTGTGTTGGGATTCTTAGTTGCTAATAGTCTATAATTTCCTAGCAGTTTTATCAAAAGATAATTAACGATTTCAGTCTGAAAGTGATGAGTCAAGGGAGACTGATTTGGGCATAACAGGCAATAGTTGCAGTGAACTGCACCTTATTAAGGTGAGCTACTTGACCTCTTCCTTCAACTTGAAAAATATGTTTTTAAGTTTTCTGCCAGATAAAATATGTTCAAGTGTCATAAGCATTGTAATTTAAAATAAATGGTTTTATTTTGTGAATGTAGCAAGGGATTTTTTTAAAACTAAATACTTTTAGTCACAGATAGATGACAGATTTTGAAACTGAAGTGCTGCAAAGGTTCAAGCAATGACTGGCCATTTTCTGTAGCCTGAAGTGTTTTGCATTG
Source organism: Chiloscyllium plagiosum (assembly GCF_037043375.1). Classification (NCBI taxonomy): domain Eukaryota; kingdom Metazoa; phylum Chordata; class Chondrichthyes; order Orectolobiformes; family Hemiscylliidae; genus Chiloscyllium; species Chiloscyllium plagiosum. The sequence continues at coordinate 100,917,590 of NW_028270141.1, forward strand.
CAAATTTCTAAATGCATATGAAGAATGTAAAATGATAGCGATTCAGTTGCAAGCACAGTTCATCAGTCTGTAGTTATGTTTATTGCGAGACAATGCATGTTAAATACTGTAGTTATGAAAATTAAACTAAATGATGGTGACCGAAGATTTGAACTGTATCATATTGATAGAATATTTGTGAGATAGTTTGGGCTTGCAATGACGCTATAGCTTTGAATAGGTAAGGGATGCCAAAATCCAGAGCATCAGTTTTGCAGATGAGTGGAAACTGAATACAGAACCTTTCTTTTAAAACATTTATGACAGCTTGTAAAGTTTATTGCATGAAAACATGGCTGTATAATCTCATGATGCTCAAACTCTCCACCCATGATTGTAATACGTTTTCTTGAGAGATTAACCAATATATTGTATAGATTTTGATATCTTTGCTATTTGAGAATATAACTCGAGCAAGTGTGCATAAAGAAATGGTAGTCCATTTAATTCTAAGTGTACTAAAAGTATTATTCAAGTAAAAATGACAAAAAATGACAGGTTTTAAGCTTGTTATTCAGTGCATAACTATATTTATGATCCTTAAATTTCTACAAGAAATATAGAATATACTAAGAGGAAAAACAAGCACTTGTGAGTATTTTTAGATCAGAATCAAGGGGTGAATTATTAAGACATTGTCCACCATAATTTTGGTGGAAGGACTGTTTTACCACGGATTCCATGGCATTTTCTCTGAAGTTAGTGAACAAATGAGAAAACTCCTGTGGAGAATTAAGATATTTTTGATTAAGAACATGAGTCCAACCCAACCTGTCAAGTCAACTAAATTCAGCAGTCCAGAAACACTACTCAAACTGAATTGTCTGGACAGCCAAACATTTTTACAAGACTGATAATCTATCTGACAGCAAATATTGCCATATTTTCTTGAATATGTCAATGGATCATGATTTTAAAAGGGGAATAAAATTAAAAATGGGTATGGCAGACATTTCAATTAAACCCATTAATGGAATCGATTAGACTAATCCTTGTTTAAAATTAGTTTGCTTAAACGTTCCTGTACATAGCAGCAACAGCTGTTTTCGCACATCAACAAAGTGGTAGAAGACAAATATTGCTATGAAGCAGCACAAGAAATAACCTCCTCGCTGATGTTCAAAAGAACTGACATCTAGAGATGAGATGAGAAATACTGCCCTTTACATCAGAGCTGTACTTCTTTGAGTGTGATGTTAAGGAGTCCTTGCAAAGCTTCAGTCATTGGAATTCAGGAGGGTGAGTTGAACGACTCTCCATTGGTTGGAGTCATACCTGGCACAAAGAAAGGTGGTAGACGTTATAGATCAGTCATTAAAATTCCAGGTCATTGCTGCAGAAGGACCTTAGGGTAGTGTCCTGGGCTCAGTGATCTTAAGCTGCTTCATCAACGACCTTTTCTTGTGAATCAAAAGTGAGGATATTAACTGATTGTACAATGTTCAACACAATTCACAAATCCTCAGATTCCAACTGTATCCCTATGCAACAAAACCTGGACAGCATGTGGAATTGGCCTGACAAGTGGCAAGTAACATTGTCACCATACAAGTGCCAGATAATTACTATCTCCAACAAGAGAGAATCTAATCATTTAACACTTGACATTCAATTATATTACCCTCACTGAATCCCCACTGCCAGCTTCCCGGAGATTCCAATTGACCAGAAATTGTACCGATTGGCCAAATAAATACAAGAGCAGGCGAGAGGCATTATGAAGAAGGGTCACTAGACCTGAAACTTTTAACTCCACTTTCTCTCCACGGATGTTGCCAGACGCACTGTGTTTTTTTCCAGCAATTCCTGTAGTAACATGCCTCCTGTGATGCCACAAATTAGCAAATGATTCAAACCAAATTTTAAAATGTCAAAATGAATGAACAAGCGTTAAACTCCAAAACAAGTATACTCCTATCAATCTGTTTACTTCAATGATTGCAACCACTTAACAATTTCAACAACTGGACAGAATGGTGAAGCAGTGGTTAGCACTTTTGCCTCACAGTTTTGATTCCTGCCTCAGGTGACTGTCAGTGTGGAGTTTGCACATTCTCCCCTTGTCTGCGTGGGTTTCCTCCCACAATCCAAAAATGTGCAGGAGGATGAATTTGCCATACTAAATTGCCCATAGTGTTAGGTGCATTAGTCAGGGGTAAATATAGGGTAGGGGAATAGGGGTCTGGGTGAGTTACTCTTCAGAGGGTCGGTGTGGACTTGTTGGGCAAAAGGGCCTGTTTCCATGCTGTAAGGAATCGGATCTAATCTAATCTAAAACTCACTGTCTGTTTACTTAATAATCAGAAATTGTTATTTTAAATTCTTTAGCTCAGAATTTGATGCCAAATTACCAATAAATGTAAATCATACTTACCATTCTTAATGGATAAATCTTAGCACTTGTGAGAAAGAGATGCTCTATGATCTGTGAACTGTGACAAGTCGCTGGATGGTTTGCAGTGCTCTACAATTAGCCTAATGAAAATGTCTGTTCACTTTAAGGAAGAATGATCATAGGAAAGAGATTAATCAATTATGGTTAACCAGAGAAGTTAAGGATAGTATCACATTGAAAGAAAAATAACATACAATGTAGCGAATACTAGTGGTGATACAAAAGATTGGGAAACTTTAAAAATCAATGAAAGACAACTAAGAAAAAGGAGGAAATAAACTTAGAAGTAAACTTGCAAATAATATAATCACTGACTACCAGAGCTTCTTTAAAATATAAAAAGAAAGAGAAGCCAAAGTGAATATAGGCCCATTCAGTGCTAATGAGGCTGTGGAAATAATAACAAGGAACCAGGAAATAGCAGAGGAGTTGAATAAATTCTTTGCACCAGTCTTCGTAGTAGAAGGCACTAGAAGATTCTTAGAGGACATGATAGGGCTGATCCAGAAAGTTTGTTTCCTCTTGTGGGAGAGTCTAAGACTAGAGGACATAATCTCAGAATAAGGGTTTGTACATTTAATACCGAGACAAGGAGGAATTTCTTTTCTAAGAGGGTTGTGATTCTTTGGACTACTTTATCACAGAGGGTTGTTGAGGTTTGGGCATTAGGCTAATTCAAGGCTGAAATAGACCAATTTTAAATCTCTAAGGGAATCAAGAGTTATGGAGAAAAGATAGGAAAGTGGTGTTGGGGATTGTCAGATAAACCATGGTCGCATTGAATGGTGGAGCAGACTTGACGGGCTGCATGGCCTAATTTTGCTTCCCTGTCTTACGGTCTTATTTTTGAGAGTTTCATGAAGTTGGCTGAGTATTTAACTATTTAAATATCCTTTACATAACAAATCATGTTCTTTCATTGTTATGCACTTTCTCTACCCCAGAAAAGGAATAAGTGAAACTGCGCAGTTTCCTTTCAGTAACTTGTGAATTTTTTGTAAAGGTTTGCAAAATTAAAATATTGTCTTTTTAAATGTATCCTTCATCTCGTTTATCCTACTTTTAATTTAATTTTTCTTTTTTTCTCTAATTCTTTTTCTGCACCCAACCAACCTCCACCTCAGCGTATTTCTCTCTTCAGCACACCTATTTCATTCTTAATTTTTATTAGGAAAGAAGGTATGTTGTCAGTCCCATGATTCACCAAGGCCCTAGATCCCTCTTGTTCTTGTCATACTATTATCAGCTTGCATGTCCAGCTACATAACAGGACAAAATATATTCGAGCTGAAAGACTTGGCAAAAGTCAGGGCATCCTCAAGCCTGACTTCTAACTGACCTGAACTAATTTAAGAATGCAGGGCAATATCATTTTGTAGCCTTAGATGTACAATTTTTTTATTTCAGGCACAGACTGTTACATTTCTGTAAACAGCATATTCTCAGACTTAGAATGAAATGAACTATGAAACACAATCACAATAGAATAAATAGGATGGGGCGGTGTTTGTGCAGTGTGTCCAGGAAGCTTTTCTAACGCAGTATGTAGATTGTCCAACCAGAGGGGAGGCCATATTGGATTTGGTACTCGGTAATGAACCGGGACAAGTGGTGGGCTTGTTAGTGGGTGAACATTTTGGTGATGGTGACCACAATTCTGTGACTTTCACCTTGGTTATGGAGAGAGATAGGTGCGCACAACAAGGTAGATTTTATAATTGGGGGAAGGGAAATTACGATGCTGTAAGGCAGGATTTGAGGAGCATACGTTGGGAGCATAGGCTGTCAGGGAAGGATGTGGTGGAAATGTGGAACTTTTTCAAAGAGCAGATACGACGTGTCCATGATATGTATGTACCTATCAGGCAGGAAAGAAATGGTCGTGTGAGGGAGCCTTGGTTGACGAGAGAGGTTGAATAGAGATGGAAATGTGTTGCTGGAGAAGCGCAGCAGGTCAGGCAGCATCTAGGGAACAGGAGAATCGACGTTTCGGGCATTAGCCCTTCTTCAGGAAGGGCTAATGCCCTTCTTTCGGGCTAATGCCCGAAACGTCGATTCTCCTGTTCCCTAGATGCTGCCTGGCCTGCTGCGCTTCTCCAGCAACACATTTCCATCTCTGATCCCCAGCATCTACAGACCTCATTTTCTCTTCAGAGAGAGGTTGAATGTCTGGTAAAGAGGAAGAAGGAGGCTTACATAAGGTTGAGGAAACAGGATTCAGACAGAGCAGTGGAGGGATACAGGATAGCCAGAAGGGACCTGAAGAAAGGGATTAGGAGAGCTAAGAGAGGGTATGAAAAATCGTTGGCGGATAGGATCAAGGATCAAGGGCGGCACGGTGGCACAGTGGTTAGCACTGCTGCCTCACAGCGCCTGAGACCCGGGTTCAATTCCCGCCTCAGGCGACTGACTGTGTGGAGTTTGCACGTTCTCCCCGTGTCTGCGTGGGTTTCCTCCGGGTGCTCCGGTTTCCTCCCACAGTCCAAAAGATGTGCAGGGTCAGGTGAATTGGCCATGCTAAATTGCCCGTAGTGTTAGGTAAGAGGTAAATGTAGGGGTATGGGTGGGTTTCGCTTCGGCGGGTCGGTGTGGACTTGTTGGGCCGAAGGGCCTGTTTCTACACTGTAATGTAGGGCGGCACGGTGGCACAGTGGTTAGCACTGCTGCCTCACAGCGCCAGAGACCCGGGTTCAATTCCCGCCTCAGGCGACTGACTGTGTGGAGTTTGCACGTTCTCCCTGTGTCTGCGTGGGTTTCCTCCGGGTGCTCCGGTTTCCTCCCACAGTCCAAAGATGTGCAGGTTAGGTGAATTGGCCATGCTAAATTGCCCGTAGTGTTAGGTAAGGGGTACTTGTAGGGGAATGGGTGGGTTGCGCTTAGGCGGGGCGGTGTGGACTTGTTGGGCCGAAGGGCCTGTTTCCACACTGTAAGTAATCTAATCTAATAACCCCAAGGCATTTTATGCGTATGTGAGAAACCTGAGAATGACGAGAACGAGGGTAGGTCCGATCAAGGACAGTAGTGGGAGACTGTGTATTGAGTCGGAAGAGATAGGAGAGGTCTTGAACAAGTACTTCTCTTCAGTATTTACGAACGAGAGGGACCGTATTGTAGAAGAGGAGAGTGTGAAATGGACTGGTAAGCTAGAAGAGATACCTGTTAGGAAGGAAGATGTGTTGGACATTTTGAACAACTTGAGGATAGACAAGTCCCCCGGGCCTGACGGGATATATCCTAGGATTATGTGGGAAGCAAGAGAGGAAATTGCAGTACCGTTGGCAATGATCTTCTCGTCTTCACTGGCAACGGGGGTGGTACCAGGGGACTGGAGAGTAGCGAATGTTGTGCCCCTGTTCAAAACAGGGAATAGGGATAACCCCTGGGAATTACAGGCCTGTTAGTCTTACTTCTGTGGTAGGCAAAGTAATGGAAAGGGTACTGAGGGATAGGATTTATGAGTATCTGGAAAGACACTGCTTGATTAGGGACAGCCAGCACGGATTTGTGAAGGGTAGGTCTTGCCTTACAAGTCTTATTGAATTCTTCGAGGAGGTGACCAAGCATGTGGAATGAGGGTAGAGCAGTGGATGTAGTGTACATGGATTTTAGTAAGGCATTTGATAAGGTTCCCCATGGTAGGCTTATGCGGAAAGTCAGGAGGCATAGGATAGAGGGAAATTTGGCCAATTGGATAGAAAACTGGCTAACCGGTCGAAGGCAGAGAGTGGTGGTAGATGGTAAATATTCAGCCTGGAGCCCAGTTACAAGTGGAGTTCCGCAGGGATCAGTTCTGGGTCCTCTGCTGTTTGTAATTTTTATTAATGACCTAGATGAGGGAGTCGAAGGGTGGGTCAGTAAATTTGCAGATGATACGAAGATAGGTGGAGTTGTGGACAGTGAGGAGGGCTGTTGTCGGCTGCAGAGGGACTTAGATATGATGCAGAGCTGGGCTGAGGAGTGGCAGATGGAGTTCAACCCTGCCAAGTGTGAGGTTGTCCATTTTGGAAGAACAAATAAGAATGCGGAATACAGGGTTAATGGTAGGGTTCTTAGTCAGGTGGAGGAACAGAGGGATCTTGGGGTCTATGTACATAGATCTTTGAAGGTTGCCACTCAGGTGGATAGAGTTTGTAAGAAGGCCTATGGAGTATTATCGTTCATTAGCAGAGGGATTGAATTCAAGAGTCGTGAAGTGATGTTGCAGCTGTACAGGACTTTGGTTAGGCCACAGTTGGAGTACTGTGTGCAGTTCTGGTCACCTCACTTTAGGAAAGATGTGGAAGCTTTGGAGAGGGTGCAGAGAAGATTTACCAGGATGTTGCCTGGAATGGAGAGGAAGTCGTACGAGGATAGGTTGAGAGTTCTCGGCCTTTTCTCGTTGGAACGGCGAAGGATGAGGGGTGACTTGATAGAGGTTTATAAGATGATCAGAGGAATAGATAGAGTAGACAGTCAGAAACTTTTTTCCCCGGGTACAACAGAGTGTTACAAGGGGACATAAATTTAAGGTGAAGGGTGGAAGGTATAGGGGAGATGTCAGGGGTGGGTTCTTTACCCAAAGAGTGGTGGGAGCATGGAATGCGCTGCCCGTGGGAGTGGTAGAGTCGGAATCATTGGCGACCTTTAAGCGGCATTTGGATAGGTACATGGATGGGTACTTAATCTAGGTTAGAAGTTCGGCACAACATCGTGGGCCGAAGGGCCTGTTCTGTGCTGTATTGTTCTATGTTCTATGTTCTATGTTCTAACACCTCAATCACTCCCTAAGATTGCAATATAGTTTTAGAAAATTGTTCATGGGATGTGGGAGTCCCTGGCTCGGACAGCATTTCCTGCTGATCCCTACATGACCTGAGAAAGATGGTGGTGAGCTGCCTTCTTGGACTTTGAGGCGTAGGACACCCACGGTGCTCTTAGGGAGTGAGTCCCAGATTTTGACACAGCAACACTTCAAAGTTAGTATGGAGTGTGCTTGGAGGGGAACTTGCAGGGAGTTGTGGTCTTATTCTTATGGATGTTAGAGGTTTGGAAGGCGCTGTCAAAGCAGCTTTGATGACTTAACGGCAATGAATCTTTTGGCTCATACATGCTACTGCAACTGTGCATCAGTCATGAAGGGAATAAATGCTAAAGGCAGTGGATGAGATGCTAATCAAGTGGAGATGCACCAACTTATGCAATTGGAGAGTATTCCATCATACTCTTGAATTTTGCTTTGTAATAGTACAAGCTTAAGGAAAACAGAAGACTTGAGAAGTCCTCCAGCTAGGCCAGCATTTATTGCCTATTCTTCATTGCCTCCATAAAGGTGATCGTGAGTTGCCTATTGATCCACTGCAGTCTGTCTGATGTCAGGACACCCCCAATTTTGTTAGGAAGAAAGTTCCAGGAATTTGACTCAGCAACAGTGAAGGAAAAGTGAGAAGTTCTACAAATTTGTGGGCGGCACGGTGGCACAGTGGTTAGCACTGTTGCCTCACAGCGCCAGAGATCCGGGTTCAATTCCCGGCTCAGGCGACTGACTGTGTGGAGTTTGCACGTTCTCCCCGTGTCTGCGTAGATTTCCTCCGGGTGCTCCGGTTTCCTCCCACAGTCCAAAGATGTGCAGGTCAGGTGAATTGCCCGTAGTGTTAGGTAAGGGGTAAATGTAGGGATATGGGTGGGTTGCGCTTCGGCGGGTCGGTGTGGACTTGTTGGGCCGAAGGGCCTGTTTCCACACTGTAGTGTAATCTAATCTAAATCAGGATATTGTGTGACTTAAGAGGAACTTGAAGGTGTGGTGTTCCAAGGTGTCTAAGCAAAGAATATATGTTTGAAACGTGCCTTCAAAGAAACATCGGGAAGTTATTGCACTATATATTATTGAAGATACATCCAACTGCAATGGTGCACCTGTGGTGGAGGGAATGAATACTTAAGGTGTTCAATATGATGCTGATCAAACTGATTGCTTTGATCTTGATGATGTATAGCTTTTTGAGTGTTGTTGGAGTGGACAGTATTTCATCACACTCTGAACTGCATCTTTATAGATGCTTGAGATTAGGGAGACAGATGGTGAGTTATTTACCACAAAATTCTCAGCATCTTACTCACTTTTGTAGCCACAGCATTTATAATAATTATTCTCCATATAACCATAGATTGCTTCAAAGGTAGTTTTATTGATTTGATTTATTTGCTGTGTTTATTGTCAAGTGTATCTTTTTTCAAAAATACAGTGAAAAGTGTTGTATAGTGTCACCACTGTCCAGCGCCATTTAAAATGCAGAAAGATAAACCAAAATGTAGAGGTTAAAGATAGAAAATTAAAGAAATAAAGAAAAAGTTTCCAAGTTTACAGTCCTTTTTAAGTGCTCCGTCATGGGCCTAGTGGCCAGTCATGGTATCCTTTGCTGCTCAGCCACAGCTGGAATGAAAGTCATCACTCTTCAGTGGCATCTCGCCTCCACCAACGTCCCTGCCACTATGGGTCCATGCTGGACCTCACCAGTGCAAACACCACTGATGCCACCTGATATTTCACAGGCTCAAACCCAACTTCACCACTGCCATGATTCTGCCCTGGGCCCGCCTCACCAATTCAACCACTGCTGATGCCGCCGTGTCTCCTGTTGGGCTCAAACTCATCTGCATCGCCGCCTCCTTGAATCTGCGCTGGATCAGGTGTATTCGGGAACCAAATCTGCCTTCATCTCAGCAGCCTTGAGTCGGCACGAGGACTACCTTGAAAATGCTGAAGCCATCGGGAACCCAAACTGTCTTCAACATCACTGCCACGAGTCTGCATTGCCGGGCCTACACAAGTCCATGATGCTGGGCCTACTGGCCACCAATGCTGCAACCAAGCTCTTCATCAAGAGGTAAGTCAAATAAAATAAAGACGAGAAAAGACTAGAGGAGAAAAAGAAGGAACAAAGCAAAAAGAAGCTCTGCTCCACTGAGATAAACCTTTTAATGGCAAATGTTTATTTACAGAATAGTTCCTCTTAATGTTGTACTGTGTTAGCATTGTGTTGCATTAATACTTCTATTGTATTGTATTTCTGTTTTAGAAATTTGAGTAGCTATTTAGAAATGTTACAAGGTTGCAGTAAAATTGAAGTAGCCTGACTACATCACGAACACAACGTTTTCAAATGTAATCTCAATATTGATATTAAGCTATTACTTTGTCGGTCACTGTCAAGCCAACTGAAGTTTATATAAATATATTGCTTTTTTGCCATTAAAACTTCTATCTTCCATTCTGTAATTTTGAAATTTGGGCCTGCACATGGTGAATTAACACCACATGAAAGGAAAAATAGTACTAGTTTTGTTGTCCCTTTGTCAAAATGTTGTACTAGATTAGTAATTACCCATCTGACAGCATAGAGTCATAGAAATGTACAGCATTGAAACAGACCCTTCGGTCCAACCCGTCCATGCCGACCAGATATCCCAACCCAATCTAGTCCCACCTGCCAGCACCCGGCCCACATCCATCCAAGCCCTTCCTATTCATATACCCATCCAAATGCCTCTTAGCTGTTGCAATTGTACCAGCCTCCACCACATCCTCTGGCAGCTCATTCCAGACACGTACCACCCTCTGCGTGAAAAATTTGCCATTTAGGTCTCTTTTATGTATTTCCCCTCTCACCCTAAACCTATGCCCTCTAGTTCTGGACTCCCCAACCCCAGGGAAAAGACTTTGTCTATTTATCCTATCCATGCCCCTCATAATTTTGTAAACCTCTATAAGGTCACCCCTCAGCCTCCGACGCATGGTACCTGTAAACAAAAGACGCGATCAGAGTTGAAATAGCTCTTTGACGTAATGTTTCTATCGGGACCTCAAGATCTCTTTTGGACAATCTGATATTTGAATAATTGATATTCGGATAATCGAGGTTCCTCTATAGTCGTTGGTTGGACAGACTTCAGTATTGTTGAAAGAACGACTCATTGTGTTGAAGCTTTTCACCTTGCACTCATCAGGACAATTCGCAAGAATACCAATGTGAAGAGAAAAAAAATGATCATTCTATGTCTGAACAGAGTGTTGATTTTTTGGCAGGTGAATTCTGATTGGTTGTGGTATTATCATAGTGAATGTATCAATTAGTAATGGCAGACAGATAATGTGGTGTGAACTAATTAACATTTGATGTGAATCCACAATTGGACGACGTTTGTTAAAAAAAGCTCTTAAAGTATGAAGAATTATGCTGATGATTAATTTAGGACTATTATTTTGTGCTTGCAGTGTAACAGATTTACATGTACTGAAAGTTGCATATGTTAGTACACAGAGCTCTATTCTTTGCTCTGCTTAATAATAACTTGTTCACAGATGTCCAGCTTGGTTTCTGCCAAAGCCACTCAGCTACTAACCTCATGACAGCCTTGGTATAAATGAACAAAACAGCTGAATTCTACAGGTGAGGAGCAAGTGACTGCCATTGACATTATGGCTGCATTTGATAGAATGTGCCATCAAGGCACTCTAGCAAAACTGGAGTCCATGAGAATTGAGGGAAAACATCTCTGATGATTGGAATCATATCTGGCACAACAGTAGGTGGTTGCGGTTGTTAACAATCAGTCACCTTACCTGTGAGACATCTCATGCTACAGTCCTAGGCCTAACTGCTTTCGGGCTGCTTCGTCAATGACCACCCTTCTATCACAAGATCAGAAATACAGATGTGCAATCCTCGGGAAACAATGTTCAGCATCATTTGTTGCTCCTCAGATAAAGAAGCAGCCCATGTTCAAATACAACAAATAATATCCAGATTTGCGTTGACAAATGGGAAATAACATGCATACCACATAAATGCCAGGCAATGATCAGACAGCAAGAGAGAATCTAACCTTGACATTCAGTGGATTACTATAATTGAATTTGCCTCTAACAATATCCTAGGGGTTTCCATTGACCAGAAACTAAACTGGGCTAGCTGTATAAATACTGTAGCTAAAAGAACAAGTCAGAAGCTAGGGATGCAGCAGCGACTATAACATCTCCTGACTCCTAAAAGCCTACTGTCTAAAAAACACAAATCAAGAATGTGATGGAATATTTTCCACTTGCCTGGAGGACTGCAACTCCAATAACAGTCAAGATATTTGCCACCTTACAAAACAAAGCAACCTGCTTAATAAGCATCACATCTGCAAACATTCGGTCCTTCAACCACAAATATTCAGTGATAACAGTGTATACCATCTAGAAGCTGGACTGCAAAAATTGACCGAATCTCCTTAGTACTTCCTCTACCCACAACCACTCATCATTCTGAACTGTAACCATATTGCCGTCCTCATTGTCACTGGGTGAAAATCCTGGAACTTCCTACACATGTAAGGTGGGCAATTTGTGCTGGCACAGGCAGGGACATCCACATCCCATGAACATGAGTGGTGGCGGCTCTACAGGACATTCATTTCGTCATTATTGGAATACTGCATGTAATTCTGGTCTCCATGCTGTAGGAACGATGTTGTGAAACTTGAAAGGGTTCAGAAAACATTTACAAGGATGTAGCCAGGGTTGCATGGTTTGAGTAATAGAGAGGCTGAATAGGCTGAGGGTACTTTCCCTGAAGCATCGGAGGTGAAGGGGTGATCTTATCGAGATTTTAAAAATCATAAGTGGCATAGACAGAGTAAATAGACAAGATCTTTTCTCTGAGGTGGGGGAGTCCAAAACTAGAGAGAATAGATTTAAAGTGAGAGGGGAAAGATTTAAAAGGAATCTAAGGGGCAATGTTTTCACTCAGATGGTGATGCGTGCATGGAATGAGCTGCCAGAGGAAATGGTGGAGGCTAGTACAATTACAGCATTTAAAAGGCATCTGGATGGGTACATGAATAGGAAGTGTTTAGAGGGATATGGGCCAAATGCTGGCAAATGGGACTAGATTTATTTAGGATATCTGGTCGGCATGGACGAGTTGGACTAAAGGGTCTGTGTCACTGCTGTATACCTCTCTGAATCTATGACAATTTGCAAGAATATGATCGTGCTGGGAAAACAACATTCATGCTAAAAAAGAGAACACTGATGACTGGTGGTAAGTGGAACCAACTGGTAGTGACATTGTCATGGATAATGCACCAGCCAATGGTGACTAATAGTTAATTGTGAGGCTCAGTTTAAATTCCAAAACAGGCAGCTGACTGAATGGTGCAGGCATTGCCCTGCGAAATGGGGCAGCACGGTGGCACAGTGGTTAGCACTGCTGCTTCACAGCGCCAGAGACCCAGGTTCAATTCCCACCTCAGGCAACTGACTGTCTGGAATTTGCACATTCTCCCCGTATCTGCGTGGGTTTCCTCCAGGTGCTCCGGTTTCCTCCCACAGTCCAAAAAATAAATGTGCAGGTTAGGTGAATTGGCCATGCTAAATTGCCTGTAGTGTTAGGGGTAGGGGAATGGATCTGGGTGGGTTGCGCTTCAGCAGGTCGGTGTGGACTTGTTGGGCCGAAGGGCCTGTTTCCACACTTCAAATAATCTGATCTAAAAAAGTAATCTAATCTAAAAAAAATGAACCAGCAAATGACTACTGCTTACTTTGTTGACTTTTAATGGGCGCTGAGCATGTACTTTAGTACATAGCACCCAGCCCATATCCCTTCAAACCCTTCCTATTCATCTACCCATCCAAATGCCTTTTAAATATTGCAATTGTACCAGCCTCCACCAATTTCTCTGGCAGCTCATTCCATACACGTACCACCCTCTGCGTGAAAAAGTTGCCCCTTAGGTCTCTTTTATATCTTTCCCCTCTCACCCTAAACCTATGCCCTCTAGTTCTGGACTCCCCAACCCCAGGGAAAAGACTTTGCCTATTTAACCTATCCATGCCCCTCATAATTTTGTAAACCTCTATAAGGTCACCCTCAGCCTCTGATGCTCCAGGGAAAACAGCCCCAGCCTGTTCAGCCTCTCCCTGTAGCTCAAATCCTCCAACCCTGGCAACATCCTTGTAAATCTTTTCTGATTTCAAGTTTCACAACATCTTTCTGATAATTGTCAAACCCTTTAACCATTATAGCATACATGCTTTTATTGCTTCTTGATATTACTGAATACTACTTACAACTACTTACATCATTTACTTAGATTTTTAGAAAGCATTTGATAGAAAAGCACATGGGACAGGCGATATGGATTAATGATTGGCTAACAGGAAACAGGAAGTAGGAATAAATTAGTTGTTTTCACATTGGCAGGATGTGACTAGTCAGATACCACAAGGGTATGTCCTTGGACACCATTGTTCACAATATAGATCAGTGGTTTTGGAGGTGGAGATTTGGAGGTCAAATGTAATATTTTCAAATTTGCGAATGTAAATGCTGGGAGGGAATGTGTGTTGTGAGGAAGATGTAAAACATCTGTGAATGACAGGATGTTCATAGGGAAGACAATGGCACATGCAATATAATGTGGAAATATGCGGGGTCATCCACTTTGATAGGAGGAATGGATGTGCAGAATATTTTGTGAATGACGAGATTGGAATATGTAGAGGTGCAAAATGACTGAGATGCACTTGTCAATAAGTCACAGAAGGCTACCAAGCAGATGCAGCAACATATTAGTAAGGCTAATGGAAAATTGGCCTTTCTTGCAAGAGGTCTTATATACAGGAGTAGTTCAGTCTTGCTTCAATTGTACAGGATACGGACTTGGTTGGACAGCACCTGGAGTACGGTGTCTAAGTTTGACTTTCTTGTCTCAGAAAAGATATTATTGCCATGGAGGCAGTGGAGTGAAGGTTTTGCAGACTTGTTTCTGGAATGGCAGGACTGTCTTCAGAAGATAGATTGGGCAAAATGGGTCTGTGGTCTTTGGAGTTTTGAAGAGTAAGATGTGGTCTAATTGAAACTTACAAAATACTTAAGAGGATAGGCAAAGTAAATGTTGGAAGGATGTTTCCCCTTGTTAGGAATAATGTTAATCTTGCCAATATTGATCTTGCTTTGTGCACCTCCTGTTATGCCATAACCTTGAATGCCTCACTCTATCTAAGCACCCTATGATCAGTATGTCCTTTTTTAAGATGATATCCCTGTATTGCTTACAAAACAAAACTTTTCATTGTACTTAGATACATGTGACTACAGCAAATCAAATCAAAATCAGAATTATGGGCAGAATTTAGAATGAGAGTATTGCCATCTTGTTCCGAGATGAGAAGAAACTTTTTTACTCGGGATTATGAATCTTTGGCATTCTGTACACAGGGCTGTGGAAGCAAGTCTTTGAATACATTGAAGGTGACGATTGATAAATTTCAGATTCCAATGGCATGCAGGCTTATAGAGATGGGGCAAGTAAAAAGCACTGAAGAGTACAATCAGTTATGATGATTTTGAATGGCCGGGAAGGCTCGATGGACTGAATGGTCTATTTCCATTCCTATATTCCTATTATTTGTAATTAATCTGTGATGCTAAAGACTTCAGGAGTGGACCAATATTTATCTAATCTGAATCAAAATTGTGCATACTAATCAATCACTGAATAAGCAAGAGGGAACAAGAGATTCTGCAATTAAAACTTAAGCTGATAAAAATAATGTTTCCATTAACATTGTCGTCCATTGACAAGAAAGTTGTCCTTAATTTGTACACTTTGCATTTTCTTTAAGTTCTGGTAAAAATGCTTGTAGCACTCTCAAATGTGTAGTGAAAAAATGCCTAGTGCGCTAAAATTTTGATGAGTACTGTTATTTTAAGAACTAAATCAGACATTGCTGCAGCATTGAGTTAATGTTATGGAAAAATAATATCATCTATCCTGTACTGTGTTTATTTCTCACTGCTGTAACCTAAGGTGCCACAGTAGATTCAAGATTTGTATTCAAGTGTTTTTTTAACCAAGACATTTGAGTTTGGAATATGTTTTAGTGAAAAGCACCATTTAACGGGGAGAACTTATGAAGGACCTTTTGTTGTCTTCGCCAAAGGTCATAACTCATTTCAGTGTTATCTTTTTGTTAGGCGGATTCAGTCCTGTCGGACATCGTTTTGGCAGAGCTCCATCAGTCAAACTAGAGAAGGTAGGAACTATATCAGTTTCCATCTTTGCTGCTGAGAAATCTTGTAATTTTATTTTGTAGAATCATGGAATGATGCTATCATGGACAAAGGAGGAATGGAAGTGAATTTAAATTATGATTGCCTTTTCCCTCTTAAGTTCAAGCCAGCAATGTAGCATTTAATGTAAGATTTTCCCTTTTCTTCCCGTCCCTTGTTGAAGTTGACCAGGATGTGTGACCCAAACTGTTTTTTCTGAGTTTCAGACTTCGAAATAAACCCCAGAAAACTCCTTTATGATTAAGTCAAAGATAGGATTTATTTTTAAACAAAAAGCAATCTTTCCAGCTAGTAACTTGGAGACAGAAATGGAGGAGGCAGACTACCTATTCAGCCAGGAATCCTGCATTTCTTTTGGAGGTCAGACAGTGAGTGAGCTATAAACCCTACATTGTACATTTAAGTAATTCGTCCAGTTTCAGTTTGTCATGTGATGAAATCAGGCACTTCAAATGCTGATGGTCCATTTTGTGAGATGATTGTGAGAAAAGCATTAGTTCTCATTTTAGCATAACGGATCAGAGGTTGCTCGAAACACACACATAATCAGAGATTACTGGAAAACACTAGCAGGTCTGACAGCATTTGTGGAGACAGAGCAGAGTTAATGTTTCATAGTGCCAATCCAATGGATCTTCTCTGACTACCTTCAGTGCCAATATATCTTTTCTTAGACCAGGGGCCTAAAACTCTTCATAGTCTTCCATCTGTGGTCAGACTAATGACTTGTAAAGTTTTAACAAAACCGTACTGCTTCTATACTCCATTGCTTTCCTTTGGAAATAAAGGCCAACATTCCATTTGCCTTCCCAATTACACACAACTCGTTTGCCAGCTTTTTGCAGTTCATGAACAAGGACTCCTAAATCCATCAGTTCTATATCTTTCTGCAGTTTTTCTCCATTCCAGTCGCTGGCTGACCAGCATTAATTGCCTGTCCCTAGTAGACCTTGGGAAGGTAGTAGTGAGCTGCTTTCTTGATTGCTGCAGTCAATGTACTCTGAGTAGACCCACATGCCCTTAGAGACTTTGACCCAGCAGCAGTGAATGAACAGCGATATATTTCTAAGTCAGCATGTTAAGTGGCTTGGAGAGGAATTGCAGGTGGTGATGTCATCATGTATCTGCTGTACCTAACGTTCTAGATGAAAACGGTCATGGGTTTAGAGGGTATAGTCTTTGGATCTTTGGTGAATTTCTGCAGACAGATATTTTATAGATATTACACACTCTGCTACTGAGCAATGATGGTGGATGGAGTGGATGCTTGTGGACGTGGCAAGGATCAAGCAGACTACTTTGTCTTGGATGATGTCAGGCTTCTTAAGTGTTACTGATGCTTCACCCATTCAAGCAAGTTAGGAGTATTCTGTCGCTCCTGACTTGTGCCTTGCAGATGGTGGACAGACTTGTGAGTCAAAAGGTGAGTATTCCTATCCTTTGTCCTATCCTTGTGGTCATTGTATTTATGTGGCAAATCCAATTGAGTTTCTTGTCAGTGGTAACCCCCAAGATGTTGATAGTGGGGGATTCAGTGATGATGTAACCATTGACTGTCAGGGGAGATGGATAGATTGTTCCCTATTGGAGATGGTCATTGTCTGGTATTTGTGTGGCACAAACGTTACTTACCGCTTGTTGCCCCAACCCTGAATATGGTTGAGATTTTGTTGATTTGTATCTGGCGAGTCACAAATGGTGCTGCATGTTGTGCAATTATCGGCAAACATTCCCACTTCTGACCTTAAGGTGGAGAGAAGGCCATTGGCAAAGTAGCTGAAAATGTTTGCGCTAAGGACACTACCCTGAGAAATTCCTGCAGAGATGCCTTCAAACTGGATGACTGACCTTCAATAACTATAACCATCTTCACTTGTGCCAAGAGTGACTTCCCCAGCGATTTCGCCTCCTGATACTCACAGATACTAGTTTTGCTCAGGGTCCTTGATGGTACATTCAGTCAAATACGGCCTCGAAGTTAACTGCTGTCACTCTCACCAGACTTGTAGTATTAAATATTTTAGTCTATGTTGAATCAAATGAGGTCAGGAGCTGAGGAGTCCTGGTGGAACCCAAACTGGTGCTGCTTGATAGCTCAGGTGCTACTTCACAGTACTGTTGATGACACCTTCCATCACTTTACTGGTGATCGAGAGGAAACTGACGATGCAGTAATTGGCTGGGTTGGATTTGTCCTGCTTTTAGCATACAAGACATACTTGGGCAATTTTCCACATTGTTGGGTATATGTCAGTGTTGTAACTGCACTGGAAGAGCTTGGCTAGCAGAGTGGCAAATTCTGAAGTGTAAGTCTTCAGTGCTATTGTTGGAATATTGACAGAGCCCATCACCTTTGCAGTATCCAGTGCCACTGTCAGTTTCTTGATATCACGTGGAGTGAATTGACTTGGCTAAACACTGGCATCTGTGATATTGTTAACCACTGTAGGATGCCAAAATAGATCATTGACTCAGTACTTTCTGGCTGAAGATTAAAATATTGGGCTCTTCCATCATTGAAGATGGGGATATTTATAGATCCTCCTTCTTCAGTGTGTTGTTTTAATTGTCCACCACCATTCATGATTGGGTGTGACAGGACTGCAGAGCTTAGATCTGATCCATTGGTTGTGGGATCGCTTAGCTCTATCTCTTATGCGTGCAAGCAGTTGTTTTGTAGCTTCACCAAATTGATACCTCATTTTTAGGCATGCCTGGTGCTGCTTCTGGCATGCCTTCCTGCACCCTCTATTGAACCAGGGTTGATCCCCTGGCTTGATATAATGATTGAGTGAAAGATTTGCCAGGCCATCACCTTACAGGATCTGTTGGAGCATAGTATTGCTGTTGTTGATGGCCCACAGTGTCTCATAGATGCCCAGTCTTGAGTTGTTAGATCTGTTCGAAATCTGTCCCATTTCACACAGTGATACTACTACACAACTTGATGAAGAATGTTGTCAATGTGAAGACTGGATTTTGTCTCCCCACAGACAGTGCAGTGGTTATTCTTGCTGATATCATCATGGATAGATGCATCTGCAGCCAGTAGTTGGTAAGGATGAGGTCAAATATGTTTTCCTCTTGTTGATTTCCGAACCACCTGTTACAGACACAGTCGAGCAGCTGTGTCCTTTAGGACCTAACCAACTTGACCAGTATTGATGCTGCTGAGCCACGTTTGATGGTGGTCATTGAAATCCCACACCTACAGCACATTTTGTGCCTTTGCAGCCCTCAGTGCTTCTTCCAAGTGATGTTCAACATGGAGGAATAATGATTCATCAGTTGAGGGAGGATGATACGTGATAATCGGCAGGAAGTTTCCCTGCCCATATTTAAACTGAAGCCATGAGACCTCATGGGCTTCAAAGTCAATGTTGAGGACTCCCAAGGACAAATCTCTCCTGACTGTGTACAGTGTCACCACCTGAGCTGGGTCTGCCCTGCCCATGGGACAGGACACACACATGGATGGCAATGGTGGTGTTTGGGACTTTGTCTAAGGTATGATTCCGTGAGTATGACTATGTCAGCCTATTGCTTGGCTAGTTTGTGAGTCAATCCTACCACTAGCCCCTAGATGTTATTAAGAAAGACTTTGCAGGGTCAATGGGGTTGTTTTTGTCATTGTCATTTCCAGTGACTAGGTTGATGTCAGGTGGTCCATCCAGTTTCATTCTTTCATTGAGACATCATAACGATTGATTCAATGAGTGGCTTGCTCGGCCATTTCAGAGGACAGTTGAGAGTCAACCACATGGCTGTGGCTGTGTAGTCGTATGCAGGCCAAATCGGGTGAGGATGGTAGATTTGAAGGACATTAGCGAACCATTCTTCTTGCCAAAGTGCATAGTCTGATATTTCTCCAAACTATGTTCAATCTGACAAGTTCTTTTGGCAACTCATTTATTTGTATCCCTCTCTAGACCTATTGTATCATTTCACCACTTGCCTTTCCACCTATTTTAGTGCCATCTGCAAACTTGGTTATAGTACCTTCTCATTTCTCATGCAAGTCATTATATTTATTGTAAATAATTGTGACCCCACCACTGAACTATGTGGCACACTACAGGTTGCCATCCCAACTCTCTGCTTTCCATTAAGTAGCCAACGCTACCTGCAACTACCTTCAATGTACCCCCAATGCTACTTCCAACACCATAGGTTCTTATTTTGTTAAGTAGCCTAATGTGTGGTATTTATTCAAACCCGTTCTGGAAATCCTAATATACAATATACACTGCTTCACTTTTATTTATTCTACTTGTTAATTGTTCAAAGATTTCTAGGAAATTTTTCAGGCAAGGTTATTCTTCATGACACCAAGCTGACTCTGTTTGATCATATTATGCATTTAGAATCATAGAGTCATACAGCCCATAGCCATAAATATTACATTTCAGGTCCCCATCCACGCATCTTTTAAAGGTTTATGAGTTTTCCCGCCTCTGCTATCTTCCCAGACAGTGCATTCCAGATTCCCACCACTCTGGGTGAATAAAAAAAAGTCACTTCCCGTTCTTAAGTCAGTCGCCTTAAACCAATGCCCTCTGGATCTCCAACAATATCTCCCTACCTGTTGCACCTAACCCCAGGAAAACTTTGAATATCTCTATAAAACTTCCCCTCATGCTTTCCTTTTAAGGAGAACAGTCCTAGCTCCTATAAGCTATCCAAGTAACTGAAATCTCATCCTAGAACTATTCTCATAAGCATCCTTTTTAAAGCTTTCACGTCATTCCCAGAGTACAATGCCAGAATTTAGGAGGAAGCAATAGCCTAGTGTTATTATCACTGGACTGTTAATTCAGAAACCCAGGTAATGTTCTGGGGACCTGGGTTCAAAACCTGCCATAGAAGATGGTGGAATTTGAGTTCAATAAAAAATGTAAAATTAAAAGTCTAACGATGACCATGAAGCCATTGTCAATTGTCAGGAAAAACCCATTTGGTTCACTAATGCCTCTTAGGAAAGGAAACTGCCATTCTTACTTGATCTGGCCTACATGTGACTCCAAACCCACACTAATGTGGTGGTCTCTTAAGTGCCCTCTGGGCACTTAGGAATGGCCAGTGAGTGCTGGCCTAGCCAGTGATGCCCTCATCCCATGAATAAATTTAAAAAAAGATTTGGACACAATGTTTCAGTTGAAGTGAACCAATCACTGAGGAAGAAGGCTTATCATAACTTGCTTAATTCTCTTCACTCTTTTCAGTATATCACTGATCTCCTCTTTCACTATGACTTTGGTGGCCTCTTTCTTCTTTTGGTGAAGACAGATGGAAAGTACTATTTACTTCCTCAGCAATGCCCTCAGCCTCCATGTTAGGTCTCTTTGTTTTTGGTCCACACCTCCTTTTATACCCATTTACTATTTATGTTCCTTTAGATTTTAGGATTCCCTTCTATATTAGCTTTTGCTCTGTCTTTGCCTCCCTTCCAATCTGAACTTTCTATATACAGAACTTTTACTCGTGTCATCAACCTGGCTTCTATCAATAATACAGTCTTAATTCAGACTGAGAACCAAGCCTGAACTCAGGTGAAACCTGGATTTTTCTGACTCCTGTGTCTAATTTGCAAACACCCAAAATCATTGGGAAACAAAAGTTGGACAGTTGCTGCAAAAGAAATCTTGGGCATCCAGAGTCTGCCATTGTTTACCAAATGACAAAACAGTGTGATTTGTCACTGCTAACATGGCTGACAGCCACCAATGCAAATGACTGCATTATTATCACACTTCTGTGTAACAGCTTTCTGGCTGCTGACCACTCCTCTCACCACAAAACCCTGTAGCTGGCCGCCACTGCCCCAATTCCCAATGCTTCTCTACCTCTCACACACACACATATTGTTGGCTGGCATGTACCCTTTGCTGCATGGCTAGGGAAGAGGGCAGAGAGTATAGTAGCAGTTGAGGCATCAAGGAGAACACTCAGGAGTTTGACTGCAAAGCTATTTCTTTCCATGTGTATACAGTCACTGTGCCCTCTACTGGTGGCGTTATTCATTTACGCAGCCAAATATAATGCAGGGTTATCCTGAAAAAAATCTGTTTGTCACCCCTAATGAATGTATCATAAAACGAAATAACTGCAGACACTGAAGATCTAAAACAAAAGCAGAATATGCTGGAGAAACTCAGCAAGTCTGGCAGCATCTGCAGAGAGAAAACATATTGAATGTTTCGAGTCCAGTCGCCCTTTATCTATAGATGCTGCTAAACTTGAGTTTCTCCAGCACGTTCTTTTGTTCCAAATGAGATTAAGATGTTTATGTGAGTGAATGTATGTTTTTGTTTTGTTATTTAATTTGAACTAATGTAAACTTTAGTTATCAGTAAGTAACTGCTCATTTTAGTATAACTATTGTCTGGCAACTTTCAAAGATGACATTTAAACAATGTTGAGGAAATAGCAATGGAATTGGTAAACACCGCCAGTCAAAACTGAAAGAGGATCAATACCAGTTCATGCAATAAATTGCACTTTGTATTAACAAGTATACCCAGAATACATGGGATCACCAATTTATGAATGTCCGACTTGCATATATTCATGTTTATGAACATAATCTAATACAGCAGTTTATTGATAGTAATACTAATTCTAAAGATCCAAAATACAGATATTGACTCATACTTAGTAATAGTTATTTTATATCGTCTTGCACTGTGTTCCAACTTGCATACAAACCAACTTGCAAATGGACTCGAGAATGGAACCTGCGCACCATCCGGGATTTGCCTGTATCTAAATATTTACTTCCAGAGCTGTGGTGTACAACTTAACTGTATACCTATATTTTACTCCACCTGTAGTCAAAACAAAGTTTTGTACAGTTCCAACATAACTTCCCTGTTCTTATCATCTCTGCCACAACTGATAAAGGCTGGTGTTCCATATGCTTTCTTAACTACTCTATTAACCTGCCCTGCTTCTTTCATGGATCTGTGGACAAACACATCAAGATCCCTTTGTTCCTCTGAGCTTCCTGGTGTCCTGCCATTCATTGAGTACTCTCTTGTCTTGTTACTTATTCCAGGGTCTATCACCTTACACTTTTCAGAGTTAAATACCATCTGCCACGGATGTCCCTAGCTGACCAACCCATCAATATTCTCCTATACCCTGACTTTCTTTCTCATTAATAACCATCAGGCTAATCTTCACATCACCCATAAACTTGCTATCATCCCCCCTCATCTATATTTTTTACATAAACTATAAACAATAAGGGAAACAGCACTGATACTTGTGCTACTCCTCTGGACACCGCCCATCACTCACAAACAGCCTTCTCCCATCACCCTCTGTTTGTTGCCATGAAGCCAATTATCCTGGATCCCATGTGGGACCAATTTAAAGGCTTTGCTGAAATCCATATAAACTAAATCAACTGCACCACTCTCATCTGCACCAGCTCTCGCTCCGAAAGTTAGTGTGCTTCCAATTAAGCCCATTGGACTACAACCTGGTGTTGCGTGATTTTTAACTTTGTACACCCCAGTCCAACACCGGCATCACCAAATCATGACTGCACACCTGGTCACCTCGAAAGATTCAATCAAATTTATTAGTAATGACCTCCCTCAAAACTATGCTCCCTATCCCTCATCAAACCTTGCCTCTCCAAGTGAAAATTAATTCTCTTCTTCAGAATTTACTCCATTAGTTTCCCTACCCCTGATGTGAGTCTCACTCATCTGTAATTCCCTGGTATATCACTACAATCCTTCGCAAAAATTGGAACCACATTAATTGTCCTCTTGCATCTCACCTGTGGACAGAGAGGAATTAAAATTTCAAAGTCCCTATTCTTTCCTTCCATGCCTTCCGTAGCAGCTTGAGATACAACTCATCAGGACCTGGGAATTTGTCCACCTCAAGCCTGCCAAAATCTTCAACAACTGCGCACTTCCTAAGTCAATCTGCTCTGAGTCCCACTTTCCGAATTCTCAATCTACGTCTTCCTTTCTTAGTGAGGACAGATGTGAATTACACATTGACATCCTGCTAGTATCCTCCGGTTCAACACAGAGATTGCCCCCTTTGTCCTTATTGGCTCTACTCTTTTCCCCCATTATTGTTCTCACCTTCATATTCTTGTTAAATATCTTGAAGTTTTCCCTACTTTTACCTGCTAGTGTTTTTTTATAGCCCTTCTTTGCTCTTCACATTGCTTTCTTAAGTTCCCCTTGCACTTTCTGCACTCCACAAGGCCCTCCATTTATTTGCTTCTTTTGTACCTGCAAAAAGCCATCTTTTCTTTATTTTCCAATCCTGAATATTCTCAGACATTCAGGGTTCTCAGGGATTCCACATCAAAATGAACCAATTGAAGGCAATCATTAGAATTGGATTTTGCTTCCTGATACTGCCCACTGTGAAAATTTTTGAGGAACACCAAGTTTTGTTTTTATTTATTCGTATGACATATTGCAGCATTCATTATCCCTCCCAATTGCTGTTGAGAAGATGGTAGTGAACTGCCTTTGTGAGCTACTGATGTCCAGTCATTCAATTAGACCCACAGTGTTGTTAAGGAATGAGTTCCAGATTTTTATCCAGCAACGGTGAAGGAACTGTGGTATATCTGCCAGCCAAGATGGCATGTTTCCTAGCAGGGGCTTGGAGGTGGTGATGTTCCTATGTGCGCCCACTGCGCTGTCCTTCTAAGTGACAAAGTTATGAGAGTTACTGAAGTAAACCTTGCTGAGTTACTACCTTGCATTTTGTAGATGGTACATAAGGCTTCCATTGTGCACTGGTGTGGAGCGGATGTATGTTTAAGATTTAAGTGTGTTGATAGGTGCCAGTCAAGCATACTACTTTGCCCTTGTAGTTACAACCTCTTGTGTGCTGCTACATTCACCTGGCAAGTGAAATATATGCTGTCACACTACTGATTTGTGCCCAGTGGAGAGGCTTTCAGGAGTCAGAACATGGGTTACTTAGCAGAGAATTTGAACCTCTAATCTGTTTTTATAGCCAAAGTATTAAGCATTTCTTAAAAAGTAAGTGGGAAGTGCTGTAGTCAAAAAGTGCTCACCAGAACTTTGCACAGTTTCGTATGGCTATGGTCCCTGCATAATGTCCCAGCATTAATATTCCTAACCTGATAGAGAGACTGTTTTTGTCCATCTCTTCCATTGCAATCAGGTAGTGATGTCGATGGCACTGTCTATATCAACCTGTCATGCTGCATTGCCCACAAAATATGGTTTACATTTATTCATAATTCTACCTTCACCAGTTACCCAAGCATCATAAAGCTCTAGAAGACAAAATAAAGTAATATGAAATGGATGAAACTAAGTTGTGATCTTGATAATCATTATAATCTGTCTACTCATAATACAGTAAGTGATAAGAAAAGTCAATCTTTGTGGGACATATTATTCATCCTGCCAGCAATCATCTGTAAGATTCTGGTTTCCCCATCCCAGCTGACACAGATAAAGACATGCTACCTATCTCCATGACCACCACATCCACTTATGTAAGCAGCACAAGTTGTTAGGGTCACAAATGAGATCATAGAATCATACAACACAGAAGAGGCCTTCAGCCCAACAAGTCTGTGCTGACAAAAATGCTCTATTACCTATGCTAGTCCAACTTTCCTGCAGTAGGCCCATAGCCTTATATGTTATGACATTGCAGGTGCTCATCCAAGTACTTTTTAAAGATAGTGAGGTTACCCGCCTCAGCTACCCTTCAGGCGGTGTATTGCAGACTCCAACCAACCTCTGCGTGAAAACATTTTTCCTCAAATTCCTGCGAAACCACCTGCTATTCATTGAATACTCCTTTGTCTTGCTGCTTCTTCCAAAATGCATCGCCTCACACTTTTCAGATTTAAATCCAATCTGCCACTGATCTGCCCATCTGACCAACCTCTCTCTATCTCCCTGTAATCTAAGACCTTCAACTACTGTCAACTACTTGGCCAATATTTGTGTCATGTACAAATTTACTTATCATTCGCCCCCACCCCCCACATTCTCATATGCATCATTTTTGATTATCACAAACAATAAGGGACCCAACACTGATCCCTGTAGAATGTCACTAAACATTGCATAAAATAGATTGTTCACTTTGCCATCCTCCCAAACTTAATGGGAGTTACATAGTGAGGAAGTTCATAATAAGTGGCAGGTGGGTGCTGATGGATGTGAGGAATATTGCTTGGCTAAACTGAGTGAAAGAGTGGAGGATTTACACCACAGATGTAGATGAATCAACAATGCATTTACTTTCTCTTACTCAGTTATGTAATTAAACCACTTCCTGAACAGTATTCAAGACCAAAGCACAACATTCAGCTCCTCAGTCAGTTCAAACCATGCATTCTTAGTGACAACTGCTGTTTTATTTTTGCAACCTTAAGTTCCTCTTGTTCCTCACTGTACTAAGTATTCATTCCAGAGGAGCATCATTGTATCTGAGTGCTGCCTTGGCTGTTTGTCCATCTAAAACACCTCATTTCTTCTCCAAATTCAGTTTTGCCCTTGAAATTGTGGCTTTAGGTTTACATCATGCAGGTGCACATTACAAACATTTCACAGACTTAGAAACATGAAAAAAAAGTAAATATTTTTGCTCAGTTACATTTAAATAAAAAATTATGACCTTGGCCCATTGGTTTTTTAAACTAGATTTTGGGATGTAATCATCGATGGCTGGCCAACATCTATTGTCCCCATCCCTCAGATTTACATAGCTTTAGCTATCTGATCACACTTATCAAAATCCCATTTTCCTGCATTTGTGTTGTGCCTTCTTTCATGAACTTTCTGATGACTGGAATCTTGAGGTCTCAATCAACTCCACTTGTAGCCATGTCCTTTCTGATATCTGCTGCATTGTACCATTGAATGGACAAATTAATAGCACAAAAGCAAAAAAATGAGTATGGTATGGTACTCCAAGTTGTCATATGCCTGACCCAAGGGCCAGAGTTCACTAGTGAGCCTGTCCACTGCAAATATGATAAATAATCAGTTTGTGATTGAATGAGCAACAGCAGTGTAAGGTTAAAGTTTTGGGAATGATATGGGACATCAGATTATTGGAAGGAGTAGAATGACCATTTCCTTGCAGCTTTTTTAATACTGGTCAGGTAGATTTCAACCATCAGCTGATAGAGGAAACTAGCTGATAGTGGAAACTAGCTGATAGTGGAAACTATCTGATAGTGGCAATGAGGATTATCGCTCGTTTTGAGGGATGGGCCTAATTGCCAAACTGTAAACAGTTTTCATCTCATTGTTTTTGAACCAGCAGCAAGGTAAGTTCGTGGACTAAGGGCAATCTTGATGTAGGGCTGGGGCAGGTTTACCAGGCTAACAGTCAACTGCATTACTCTTTCACTTACTCCTTGCCCAGCAGAGATAATTTAAATCCTCAAATGAAATTTTAAAAACTGTGGATTCTGGAAATTTAAAATTAAAACAAAAAGTACTTTGCAGGTCTGGCAGAATCTGTGAAGAGAAAAACAGAATTAATTTTTTGACTCTGTTATGTCTCTTCATTAGAGTTTTAAACTCACTCTTTTATTTTTGTAAAGCTTACAAACAAAATGTTAATTCAACAAGTCCTGGTTGGCAAAATGGGCAAAGCCTTCCACTGAAACAATAACCAACATTTGCCCTTACGTTTTTTGCTAAGTAGATTCAAACTTTTGAATTTCTCATATTTAAGACCAAGTTAAAAATCACACAGCTTATATTTGGAAAATATAAGCTTTCAAAGTACTGCTCCTTCATCAAGTAGCTAGTAGACAAAGGAACAGCATTCCGAAAGCTTGTAGTTCCAAATAAGCCTGTTGGACTATGACTCAGTGTTGTGTCATTTTTAACTTTGACCACTCCAGTCCAACACTGGCACCTCCACATCTCATTTAAGCGAAGTGACTAGCCTGAATTTGGGACTTCAAAAAGGCAGGTAAGAATTCCAATTTCAAAAGAAGTTAACATTGTATCTTTAAATGTTAACTTCATTAGAAAGATTCACAAAGACACTTGTTTCTGGAAAATATGCAAATTTACAGCAAACAATATGTTGCCCTAATGTGGAGTGCTGCACCTTGTACAGAACAGAATACCAGAGATGAAGACTACCTCATGGCTTGGAAAATAGTGGAATAACTAGCAATTAGTAATCCATGCAGTGTAAAAATATAGCCTTTATTGAAAAATACTTTCTAATTTTATAATGAAGCTAAATAAAATTGGCTTTACAATTAGACAGTAAGATGTAGGTGCAGAGGTGTGCCATTCAGTCTGCTCTGCCATTCAATAAAATCATGGCTGGTCTGATAAATGTTATTGTTTTCCCCATAACCCTTGATTCCCTTACTGATTAACCATCTGTCTATCTCAGCCTTGCATATACTTAATACACAGCATCTACAGCCCTTTATGGTAAAGAATTCCATAGATTCACAACCCTCTGAGAGAAGCAATTCCTCCCCATCTTAAATGGGCACCATCTTCCTCTGAGATTATGCCCTCTGGCCCTAGACTCTCCTAGAACAGATCCAACCTTTCCACATTTATACTGTCAGGCCCTGATGTACTTGTATGGTTCATTAAGGTCACCTCTCAGTTCTTTAAACTGCAAAGACTACAAACTCAACCGACTCAGCCTCTCCTCTCAGAAAATTCCCTCCAAACCCAGAATCAACCTGGCGAACATTCTCTGGAATGATTCCAAAGCCAATATATCTTTGAAATGGGACCTGAAACTGTCCACAGAATTCCAGCTGTCATCTGAACTAGTGTCTTTGATAGTTTTAGTAAAACTTCCTTACCTTTGTACACCATTCCCTTTGAAATAAAGGCCAACAGCTTAACCAAGAAGTGACAAAGCTAAGTAATTCCACAACTAATGAATCAGAACTAAGCTGTTCAAGGATCCCCATCATCACAGGTGTCAGTTTTGTCTCGATATAATTCACTCCATCTGATATAAAGAAACAGTTGGAGGCAAAAGCATTCCAGCAACAGTTCTGAAGATTTATGCTGCAGAACTTGCAGCACTCCTAGCCAAGCTGTTCCATTCTGGTTCCAACACTGGTATCTTCCTGGCAATGTAACAAATTGCCTAAGTATGTTCTACAATCTAAAAGCGCAACAAATTCATCCCAACCAATTAATACCCCACCAGTTTATTCTCTCTCATCAATAAGATGGTGAAAGGTGTCACAACATTGCTATTAAGCAGCATTTGCTTAGCAATAACTGACACTCAGTTTGAGTTCCATTAGGGCCCCCTCAGATCCTGACCTCAGTGCAGCCTTGGTTCAAACATGGACAGAAGGGCTGAATTCCAGAAGTGAGGTGAGATTGCCCTTGACATTAGGACCGCATTTGACTGTTTGTAACGTCAAGGAGCCCTACCAAAACAAAAATTTCTGGAAATTAGGAGGCAAAATCTTCACAGGTTGGAGTCATACCTAGCAGAGGGAAGGATGGTTATCTTTATTGGAGGTCAGTCATCTCAGCTCCAGGACATCACTGCAGAAGTTTCTCACAGTAGTGTCCCAGCCCAATTAACTTCAACTGTTTTACCAATGATCTTCCCTCCAACATAAGATTAAAAGTGGGAACTTTCACCGATCATTGCACCTTTTGCAACCATGAGGAGGAGAAAGTGAGAACTGCAGGTGCTGGAGAGTCAGAGTCGAAACGTGTGGTGCTGGAAAAGCACAGCAGATCAGGCAGCATCCAAGGAGCAGGAGAGTCACCATTTCGGGCATAATCCCTTCATCAGGAATGTGGAAGTCACTAAATAATTCCACAGTTAAGGTTTCTCTAGGGAAGATTGTTTCTAAGACTGAATTTCATATTGCATTTAGCAGTGATGTGGTGAGGTTCAAAATCAGGATCTTCTCACTTTTGTTGGAAGAATACAAAAGGAATTTTTAATTAGATGAGAATCTAGTAAGTGTTAATTGTCAGAGGCATTTTGGGGTCTTCGCACACAAGTCACAGGAAATTAATATGGAAATCCAGTAATCAATTAGGAAGGCTTTTGGTTTGTTATTTGTAAATGATTGGAGTATAAGGGTAAATCTTGTTGCTCTTGAATGAGACTTTGTTCAGAATAAATCCAGAGTACTTGTATAGTTTTGGTCTCTTATTGAAGGAAGAACATAATTTCCTTAGAAAGGATGGAATGAAGATTCACTGAACTGATTCCTTAGATGAGAATGCTGCCTATAAGATTGTGTAGATTGTGCTTCTCTCCTCCAAAGTTTAAAAGAATGAAAGGCAATCTAATTGAAGTGTGTGATGTTTTTGAGAGGACTTGACAAGATCAATGCCAAGAAGCTGTTGCTCCTTTGATATAGTTAAAAATCACACAACACCAGGTTATAGTCCAACAGATTTATTTGGAAGTACAAACTTTTGGAGCATTGCTCCTTCATCCACTAGCTACCTGACTATAACTTGGTGTTGTGTGATTTTTAACTTGGTTGACCCCAGTCCAACACCTGCACTTCCACATCAGTATAGATTGAGATTTCACAATTTTTTGGTGAGGGAACAGCCGTTTAGTTGGGGAAAATGTGATAAATTTCTTTAGAGAATTGCATATTTTGGAATTCTCTGCTCCTGATGACACTCTCCAGTTGCTACATTCAAGATTAAAAGCAATAGGTTTTAGACATATGGGGATTCAAGGGGTAAGGGGTTATTGGTGGCAGTTTTACCACTTGCCCTGCTTTGTTTCTGTAAATTAGGTTCAGCACTGCTCCCTCTCCTCAGACTTTCTACTTCCTTACTTAAAATGTATCCAGGAGAGCTTTAAGAATCCAATGTCACACACCTTGTCTATCCCGTTAATATTGTGAAAGTTGAAATCCCTGCTATTATTAGCACATTTTTTACTTTTCTGACATTCATGTAGATATCTGCCTTTCCATCTCTCCTAAGTATCAAGGGTCTCTGGCGATTCTGAGCATGGTAACATCACTGTGACTGCACACACAGGGAAGGCTTGGAATTAGAATCTTTGAAGCAAAATACTGTAGATGCTAAAAAGCTGAAATAAAAGCTGAGAATGCTGGAGAAACTCAGCAAGTCTGGCATTTCTTGAAGAAGAGTCATACTGGATTTGAAACATTAAATTCTGTTTCTCTTTCCAAAATGCTGCCAGATCTGATTAATTTCTCCAGCACTTTCTGCTTTTATCTTATCCTGTGCAAAGGCAAAGGCCAGGCATGGGGGCAATGTTAGCATTGTTTTGCACTGTGTGCTGTTTTACAACAAAGTGTATTAATAATAGCACTAGGTTATATGGGGCCAATCATTGGATTACACTGTTGCCAGTTACATTGCAAAATGTAAGGATAGGGACAATAAAAAAGAGGTTATGCTTTGGGGATTGGCAAAAATCTATGGAACAGGGGAGAGGATTTACAAACATCCACCAGAAGCTACAATCTCCCAATAAGAAGTTTTGAGTCCTGCTTCTGCAGTTCCAGGGCTTTTTCATGGACACAGGCTGTCACCTCAATTCAGTGCTGAGCAGGGCACAGGTGTGACCTTCTTGGTGTTCCAGAGTCTTAGCGGCTATGAGTAAAAATGTTTCTTTTTATTCTCTTGTGTAAGGGAGCTTGAGTAGTGTACACACAGAGTAGAGACAATTGGAAAATGGATTTTAGGAAAATAAATAGTTGTGTTGGTATGATACTTTTTTACTTTGGCGCAGGGAGAAGTGAAAGTGAGTGGACGGAGATTTAGAACTTTGGGAGTGGTTAAGACGTTAATTCAGCTTTTTATTGAATTCAAATTGCATCATCTATCATTCACTATTTGAATATTTACATTCCGGCCCGAAATGTCGATTCTCCTGCTCCTTGGATGCTGCCTGACCTGCTGTGATTTTCCAGCAACAAACTCGATTCTGATCTCCAGCATCTGCAGACCTCACTTTCTCCTACCAACAGCAATGGCCTGAGGAATTAGGTCTAACTAGACCTGCTGAAGTTGGCACATGCCTGAATGATCTGCTAAGTTGTCACATCATTCTCAAAGGCACTACACAGGATAGCCATAAACTCCTCCAGGTGGCCAGCCAGGAAACTGTTTCATGTTGTGTTTTTTTTAACCCAATGTTTGTTCCTATAGATGCAACTCTCTGTAAATATTCA
Source organism: Chiloscyllium plagiosum (assembly GCF_037043375.1). NCBI lineage: Eukaryota > Metazoa > Chordata > Chondrichthyes > Orectolobiformes > Hemiscylliidae > Chiloscyllium > Chiloscyllium plagiosum. Next base: position 100,949,298 of record NW_028270141.1, read on the forward strand.
AATAATGAATGATAGATGATGCAATTTGAATTCAATAAAAAACTGAATTAAGAGTCTAACAAAAATCATGAAACCATTACCAGTTGTTGGAAAAACCCATCTCGTTCACTCACACCCTTTAGGGAGGGAATCTGCCATCCTTACCTGGTCTGGCCTACATATAACTTCCGACCCACAGTAACGTGGTTGACTCTTAACTGCCCTTTGGCAATTAGGAATGGGTAATAAATGCTGGCTTAGCTAGCAACACCCACCTCCTAGAGGGGAACCTAGAGAAATTGTTAGATTTTGTATTCAGGAGCCAATATCTGACAATGCTTATGAATTTCAGTTTTGCTATGCTGCACCCCAGGGTTCAGTCCACCACTTTCTACATTCCTTCCTCAGAATCAAGAGCGCCAAAGTGGATAATTGTGGACACAAAATCAGGGCTGTTACATGAAGAACTTTTTCTGTAACTGCAATGTCATGTGTATCATTTTTAAGTACAAAGTACTTGTGTGGAAAATAATAACCACTAAGGCTGTTTGTGGCCAATGTTGTATCATCAACTTAGCCATGTCATTACTTGCAATCTAAGGTGGTTACATATTCTTGGCTGCCACCTCATGATCACTGGTTAATACTAAGTTTGTAGAACACCAGTCTGTTTGTTCTTGTGAGTGAGTCATATCACACACACTAACTCAGGCACTTGCGTATTCTCAGCTGAAACAGCTCACTTTAGTTTCAAAGTCAGTACATACTGTGAGTAAGCGCTTCCACTAATGGGGAGATTCCTGGAATAATACCTATGATAAAGATATTTCCCAAGAAGTAGCAAGAGTAAAGGAAAATGTGGTGTTAATGACAAAGGTGATGTAGTGATATCTGAGGTTGATGTGTAGAGAGAAAAATGAAGGAGAAAAGAAAGAAAGGGAACGAAAGCAAAGCAAACGACATTCAAGAAAGTAAGCCTTGCATAATGGTGACCTAGTAAGGATAAGTAGCCAGGAGTGACACTAGTGGAGTGCCAAGTTGGGAGGGGTTAAATTCTGCTGGTCCAGCCAGCTGTACCCTTATGAGCATTAGGAGATCTAGTAGTTATTTTCTTGTTATAATAACTTCTTTCATGCTCTCGAATCTTTCTCCACAAACAGCATTTATCTCACATAGCTATCGACAGAAGCTCTCTTAAGCATTTCATTTCTTCTTGCATTTGTTTTAACATTCCTTGGTGTCATGGCCTCAGTTTCATTTCAGCTTACTTGTTCAACCCTGAACATTATTAACGTTCCTATCCTCACATTGGTCAGTTATTCCAGTGCCAGGAAGACATGGCACAGTAGCACTCAACTCTTTCTTCTTCCCAAGTTCTTTTTCTGCTGTGATGGTGCCAACATATAATCTGGTTCAATTTACCATTATCTTCTGGGACTCGGACCCAGCACCCTGTAGCTGCAATTCTAACCCATGTGTTGATGTTGGGATTCAAACCACTTCATTTGTCTTGCATTTTTACTTTTGTTTAACTGCTTGTTCCCTGGCTGGCGCTATTTTCTCTGTATTTAAGAAAGCTCCTGTGTAGTATATTTTGATCAGCTGCCTGAACTCTAATCTTAACCATAGAATCCCTACAGTGTGGAAGCAGGCCATTCAACCCATCAAATCCACACTGACCCTCCCAAGAGTATCCAACCCAGACCCACTCCCTGTCCTATCCCTGTAATCCTGCATTACCCATGGCTAATCCACCTCATATAATGTAGGGTAAGAAGTGAGGAAGGGACATTGTTCCTAATTTTAAAAACATTTTTAGAAGTCTTAAGATGACTCACTTCCTTCACCTAGGCGTGACTGACTCAGAGAGACATGTCCAACTCTGAGTAACAAAGTGCACAATTCCCACTCCACTCACAGTAAGCAGTCTGGAGAGATAATCTGGGGTGCTTGTATCCAGAAGTTAAGTGCCAATCTCTTATTGCTTAAGTTGGGGAATCCACAAAACCCCCTTTCCATATATGACTAAACATTCTCTTTTCTGCTATAAAGGTGGTTATGTTTGCTGGGCATTCATATTACAACAAAAAAGTTTGAAATGACAAAATTCAAGCCAGCAAGCTACAAAACTTGACATTAACTCTCCACCAACATAACCCCTTTGTAATTGTAAATACTTTTTTGCTTTGTCCAAGGTTTTATGTGCTTTGCAATATTCCTTTTATATCTTCTCAGCTTTTATGCCAGTTTTTTAATATTCTCTGGCATCCAAGTCTTTGGGTGGCATGATGGTTCAGTGGTTAGCATGGCTGCCTCACAGATCCACGAACTCTCGATTCCACCCTTAGGTGGATTTGCATGGGTCTGTGTGAGTTGCTTCCAGGTGCTCTCGTTTCCTCCCACAGTCCAAAGATATGCAGATTGGTTGAAATGGCCATGCTAAATTGCCCATAGTGATCAGGGATGTGCAGGCTAGGTGGATTATCCATGGGAAATGCAGTGTTACAGGGATAAGGTAGGTGATTGGGTCTGGGTTGGATGCTGTTTGGAGGGTCATTATAGACTTGATAGGCCAAATGGCCTGCTTCCACACTGTAGGGATTCCATGATTCTAATATTATTTTCTACAGCAGCTATGTTGATCATCTTCAAAACATTATGCAGGAATTAACAACCGCCAAACCGTCTACTGTAATGAAAGACATCAATCTGAAATGCTAACTCTGCTTCTCTCCACAGACATGCTGAGTATTTCCAACATTTTCTGGTTTTAGACTAAAATTTCAGGAATACTAAGCTTTATTTGTAAAACCATTAATGCCCAAACAACAGTGTACCCAGCTGTATGAACATCCAGGTTTTAAAAGAATGGAATTTAGCTTATTTCATCTTTGCTGCAAGGCATGTAAGACTTTCTCATTGAACAGTAAACTTAAATTTTCGAAGAATCTGCATTTTTTCATGCTTCAAGTCCATAACAATGTGCTAAATGACGAAAGAAGTAATACACAAAAAAACTTGCGTTTTACCATTTTCTATGATCACAGGATGATCTAAGTCATTTTCAAACAATTGAAGTATTTCTGAGCTGTTGTCACTGTTGGAATGTGAAACACGTGACCATTTAGTGCAATAAGCTGTCCCAAACAGCAATATGATAGTGAATAATGATCCTTTTTGCACTGATGAGTCTGGGATAACTATCAGACCGAACAATGAGGATACTTGCTTTATTTTTTTCTGAAACATTGCCTTGAAACAAGTCATGTCCAACTCAGAGATAGTTGGGATCTTGGGTTGTAGGATAGAATCCCAACCTTTTAACAGTCTAAGGCCACTTAGTCCATCATATCTGAGTCACTGCCTCCCCTATTCCTTTGAGCTGTTTATGCAATTACCCTTTCAGAGTCACGGTTGAATCTGCCTGTCATCATCCCACTCTGTCAGGCAGTGCATCCCACAGCTTAACCACTCACTATTTGAAGATTTTCTTCTGTGCCCATTGCTTAATTTTGCAATTCACTTTAAATCAATGGCTTCTGATTCTTAACCCCTACACCATGTGGAACACTTTCTCCCTATCTATTGTCAAGGCACATTATCATTTTGAACACCACCATTGTTTCCTCTGTGTAATATTCATAAATATGAAGAGGCTGAAATTATCCACCTAGTTTGGAACCACACTTTAGATAGATTTTGAAAGCCGTAGAGAGGTTTGGTACTACTGTTTCCTGCTACCCTGCCACACAACAAATTTTTAATACATTCTCTGTGGCCACTCACCTCTTAATTCCATGGGCTTCAGATTTGCTGGAAAGGCTATATTTGGCAGCAAAAGAAATGCTCAAAAAGTAAACAGGTCAGGCAGTATCTATAGAGAAAACAAGTTAATGGCTGAATCTTCCTTTTTTGGGCTAAAAGTCAGTTTTGGCAAGTTGAATGAAAGATTTCTTCTCGAGAGACCTAGTCAGTTTTCTCACAACATCTAACCAAACTTGCATCATTAACCACCTGCTCCACTCCTGTGGTGCCTCTTTCACCTGAGTCAAGCCCTTTTGTTTTTAACCATTTTTTTAAATGGGATATGCTCGTCACAGGCTGGCCAGCATTTATTTCCTGTCCCTAGTTGCCTTTGATAAGGTGGTGGTGAGCTGCCTTCTTGAATTGCTGCAGTCTACAATGACCCACAATGCTATTAGGGAGGGAATTCCAGGATTTTGACTCAGAGACAGTGAGGGAACAGTAATATATTTCCATATCAGGATGGTGAGTGACTTGGAAGGGAACTTGAAGGTGTTGGTTTTCCCACATATCTGCTGACTTTGTCCTTCTAGCTGGAAGTGGTTGTGGGTTTGTAAGGTGGTGTCTGAGGAACTTTAGTGAATTTCTACAGTGCATCTTGTAGATAGTACACAGTGTGGCTATTGAGCATTGGTGGTGGGCAGAGTGGATACTTCTGGATGTAGTGCCAATCAAGTCTGCTTGTCCTAGCTTCTTGAGTGTTGTTGGAGCTACACTCATCTAGGCAAGTGCGGAATATTCCACCACACTCCTGATTTGTAGATGGTGGACAGGCTTTGGGAAGTCAGGAGGTAAGTTGTTCGCCACAGTATTCCTAACCTCTGACCTGTTATTGTAGTCACTGTTTTTATGTTATGTGGTGAGTCCAGTTGAGCTTCTGGTCAATGATAACACCAAGATGTTGGAAGTGGGGGAGTAAACGATGGTAACACCATTGAATGTCAATGGGTGGTGGTTATGTTGTCTCTTGTTGGTGATGGTCATAGCCTGCCATTTATGTGGCATAAATGGTACTTGCTACTTGTCAGCCCAAGCCTGGATATTGTCCAGATCTTATTGCATTTAAATATGGACTGCTTCAGTGTTTAAGGAGTCGTAAATGATGCTGAACATTGTGCAATCATCGACAAATCTCCCCACCTCTGACCATATGATGGAGGAAAGGTCATTGACAAGGCAATTGAAAATGATTGAGCCTAGGATTAGATTAGATTAGATTACAGTGTGGAAACAGGCCCTTCGGCCCAACAAGTCCACACCGACCTGCCGAAGCGAAACCCACCCATACCCCTACATTTACCCCTTACCTAACACTATGGGCAATTTAGTATGGCCAATTCACCTGACCCTGCACATCTTTGGACTGTGGGAGGAAACCGGAGCACCCGGAGGAAACCCACGCAGACACGGGGAGAACGTGCAAACTCCACACAGTCAGTCGCCTGAGGCGGGAATTGAACCCGGGTCTCTGGCGCTGTGAGGCAGCAGTGCTAACCACTGTGCCACCGTGCCGCCCACCATGCTCCCTTGAGGAACTCCTGGAGAGATGTCCTGGAGCGACTGACCTTCGACTACGCAACCACCTTCCTATGTGCTAGGTATGATTTCAACCACCAGAGAGTTTGCCCCCAATGCTCATTGATTCCAGCTTCACAAGGGCTCCTTGATGCCACACTCAGTAGAATGCAGCCTTGATATCAAGATTGTTTGATGTCTGCCACTGCTATTCCTGGAACATCTTGCATCTGCCAGATATCCCAAAATAAACTGGCATCCCTTGATGTGATGACATCTCCAAAGGCTGTTGTGTAACCAGATAAACTCTCTTTAGGATCTGCCTTGCACCATTCAGGGGAGGTGATGGTCTAGTGGAATAAAAGCTAGACTATTAATCTAGAAAACCAGCTAATATTCTGGGGACCTGGTCTCAAATCCTGCTATAGTAGATGGTGGAATTTGAATTTTAATAACAAAAAATCAGGAATTAAGAATCTACTGATGACCATGAAACTAATGTTGATTATCAAGATGATCAGGGGTTTAGATAGGGTTGACCATGAGAACCTTTTTCCACGTATGGAGTCAGCTATTATGAGGGGGCATAGCTTTAAATTAAGGGATGGTAGGTATAGGACAGATGTTAGGGGTAGATTCTTTACTCAGCGAGTCGTGAGTTCATGGAATGCCCTGCCAGTAGCAGTGGTGGACTCTCCCTCTTTATGGGCATTTAAACGGGCATTGGATAGGCATATGGAGGATAGTGGGCTAGTGTAGGTTAGGTGGGCTTGGATCAGCGCAACATCGAGGGCCAAAGGGCCTGTACTGCGCTGTATTTTTCTATGTTCTATCAGGAAAATAACCATCTTGTTTACTAGTGTCCTTCAGGGAAGGAAAACTGCCATCCTTGCCTGGCAAGCCACTCAGTTCAAGGGCAGCTAGGGATAGGTGATAAATGCAGGTCAGCCAGCGACGCCTACTTCCCACGAGTCAATAAAGAATAACTCCTAACATATGCCCCAGACATGACAGAAAAAGTCTGCTTTGTGGGCAGGAACCTGGAGGTCCTAGTGGTTGGGGTGGTGCAAAGGTAGGATGTCCTTATTCCCCAGGAGCGGCAGAGGAGGACATGAAGCCACACTGGAACAGCTTCGTCTGGGGTTGTCATCTGTGTCACTGCAGTCTCAGCTGTCTGAAGGAATACATAGCAATGTTGACTTTCTCTACGGCCAGCATAAGTGAAACCATGTTTTCTCTACTAGCTCACATTCTCTTTATCCGCGTTATTGTACCACCTTTCACCAAAAACCCAGGTTCTATCACCGAAACTACTGCCTGCAACATTTCCCTCGCTTACTGTCACGTACTCCATCTCCTGACACCACTAATCCTACATGCCTTCTGCGCTGTGTAGTCACTCACTCACTCAGGGCACCATTTCACATGTATCAGAAGTAACTGCTGTGCCACCCACTTGTACTTCCCTTAATATCTGCCTGTCTGTCATTACAGGAGGAAACTAGCCCACCATAGGGGAGAAAGACTTAATTCAGATGGTGGACAGCCTGATCTTCACCCTGTAAGTGGAGAGGAGTCTTGCTCAAACCATTCTGAGCAGCTGACTGACTGTGTCAAAGCCCCAGGACTGGTATCCGTGGGAGCCCTTGACGTGTTGTACTGGGATCTTTGAGTAAAGGCTAACGCCTTTGACTTGACTGAGGACTGTTGACACCTACGAGAAACTTCCTGACTGTGTGTCTGTGCTAAACAGCACAGCAGTAATGACAGTGTGGAATCTCTCTCTGAGGGAGAAATGCACAAAAGACGAGGCAAGACCTGGATGCTGTGAGCATCCAGGTCAACTCAAAAGTGAGCGAGCACCAAGAGATGCAGCCAAGTCCAGCCTATGAGCTGGGTACACACACCTGAGCTGCAGCATTATAATGATGATTGCCATATGAAATGTGAAAGTGTGCTGTTTGTGGATCAATGATATACTATGAGGGTTCTTAAAGCTTGGTGCATATCAAATGTCTGTGGATGTGGAGTGTTTTTGGCCGGCGCCCGTGAAGCATGCCCTGAAATGCTGGTGCCTCATGTCCAACAAGACAGTCCTATGGAGTAAACAAAGAGTGAAATCGCCAGGCACCCTATCTAATTTCCATATCTAGAATTCTTGGCGTCTAGTTTGCTTACAGCAGTTGGTATGCTGCAAAGTTGCATGTCAGTAGGTCAAAATCTGCAGTTGATAAAGTCATTAATAAGCAGAGTTCCTTCTAATTTTCTCTCCAACTGTATGTGACAGCGACTTCTGGAGCCAGAAGTGATTGCAATGATCAGTGTGCTGATGCTGATCACCATGCATGGAACCTTGAAGTAGCTGCTTGCATACACAGCCATGCAACTTAAATGAAACATTGTTAATAAGCAATAATTATCTTCTATAAGCAACATACTGCTGCTGAGTGAGAATCTCATCTTGTTGCCAGAATTGTATTAAAAGATGCAGCGTGTTGTTCCTGTGGTAAGTTAGGTCTTACTGGACTTTTCATGCAACTCTACCACATTTCCCACCATGGCCCACGTTATTCAGAACCCTGTGAGATTTTACCTTCAGATTGATGATCTTTCTACAGAATTCAGCCATTATGTAAAATAAAGAATATGAAAGCATGGGAAGGGTTAAAGCATGAAGACCACTAGCAACCTGTGTTCTGTGGAAGTCAGGGGCAGGATGGGATAACCATAGTGGAACATTCTTACACCAATTAGCAGAGTAAGGTTAAGGCTGAAAGGTCACTATGGCGAGATGAGATAACACAAGTAATAAAGCAAGTTTCTCTGCTAAGTGTTATTATGACAGGATTAGGACCGTAAATATTTGGGACATGACATCAAAATATCTAATTAAAAGTTAGTGGAGTCAGCTTGAGACAGGAGACTGTTGTAATAGATGGAATAGCTAAATATCTATCATGATAGGTTAGTCTGCAATGCAAGATCACTGTAGCAGAAGTGATAATAAATATCCAACTGTGACATTAGAATAACATCAAGTAGAATGTACAACTAAAGAGATACTGGGAACTAACATTGCTGGTTTATTGTGTAGCTAGAGTGAGGTACTTTGATTAATATAGTTGGACATGCTGATAAGCTAACAGAAACATGATAAAAAAAGATATAAAAATCCACGGACCCTGAGGTTTGTGGGCATTCGAGAATCAGCTTTCTCAGTGTCACGGTTTTTTGCAAATAAAAGACCTACTTCTTGAAGAACTCTTTGCATCTCCTGGTAGTTCTCTGTATTTTCTCCACAACAAATTTGGCGCAGCGAGCAGAGTCATGCAGAGACCCAACTGGACAGAGGACGGCAGAAACAGGGCACTTCTTGGTCCACCGGGGACACTCCAAAGACTGACAGAATAAGGGTACCCAACAAAAAAAAGGTTAGCATTTTTGCTGTGAATTCAGACTATATTCTGTTGGCTTCGAGTGGTCCTTGGGTCTCTGAGGTGCGGGAACCTGCCGGAGGGTCTCTCCAATCCAAGATCCAAAGGCAAGGGGTAAATTGCTGCTGAAGGAGACGTGAAGAATTGGTCAAGAAAACTGCGCAGTGGGGTAAGGGGTGAGTAAGAATAAAAAGTAGCAAAAATTCCATGTGGTGTATGTAAGACCCTATGGATAGATAAGGCATAAATATAAGACCCTATAGATAGATAGGGCAGAATAAAGAAGGGGAAATGGTTTTATAAGATCCTATAGATAGATAGGGCAGAATAGGTAAGGGGAAATTGTTTTACTGGAAGCGCTGATAGACCTGTTTAGAAAGCCGGCAAATTGGTAGTGGATGATTAAAAGTGAAAATAGCAGAGAATAGTCATAGTGTTATAGTGTTACTAGACTGTTAAATGTTTTAGATAAGGCCTGTAGGATAATTAGACTTTTGGAAATGAACAAAAGGTCTGTTTAAGTAAGGCTGTGGCTAACAGCAATTGATTTATAGCAGAGTGTTTGGCTGTTAGCAGCAAACGTGTGTGTGTATGTTTCCCTGGAGCTCGAGATCCAGGGGTATTTTGATCTTATTTTGTACTGTAAGAAGTTAAGATAGGTTTTTTTTGAAAGAGAAATTTCTCAAGAAACCAATAGTGATTGATGCATTATGAAGGTGCAGTGTTAGATTGGTTTAGGTTGAATGAATGAGAATAGGTTGTTTGTATTAACTAGCTGCAATTGAGGACGTTTAGAAATTGATAGATTGGTAAGGGACAATTACAAGTTATAAAGTTAGGAATTGCTTATACTATTGAACAAAGCACTACCGGACTTGAATGGTATGAGAAAGTGATTTATGAGAGCAAAGATAATACATTGGTTCGACTGAAATATATCGTAGGATGGATAAAGTGACTGCAATTGAGATATTGATTAAGAAATTTCGAGGGGCAAGAAATGATATTGTAAAAATTTCTGAGAAATGGGAAAAAAGAACTAAGGATTTATTGACTAAATGGCCAAAAGAAGGTAACTTTGATATACATATGTGCAATGAGATGGAAGGACTAATTAAGAACTATAAGCCAAAAGATAAATCTAAAAATAGAAACCAAAGCGATCAGGAGATAAATACTGAAACTTTTCAGGAAAGAGGGTGAGGAACTGAAGGTAACTTGTCAGGCACCTGTGGTAACTAGGAAAGCTGCAAAAGAACGAGCTGAGCAGTTACTGGAAACAGAAAAGTAGGAATCAGCAATCTCCATGTATACCCAGATGTGGAGGAGTTGAATAAACCTCCTTCCTACTCGAATGAAGAGGCAATGAAGCAGTGTCCAGTAATAAAGGGAACAGTAGAAATAGAGGAACAGTTAGAATGGGATAGAAGTGCGGAAGACAAAAATGAACTGGGGGAAAGAAGAGAAAGAGAGAAAAGGGACAGGCAGGAGCAAATAGAAGCTATACAACGAGAGCAAGAAGAGCTGAAAGATGAGATTAGTGTGCTGCGTGGGCTAAGGGAACAAAAGGTAATTGAGGAATACTCATTGCAATACAAAAGAAGGGCTGAAGAGAAAAACAGTGAAAGTGATGGAGAGCAAGCAAAAAGGGACGATGAGAGACAAGGAAAGAAAAAGGCCCCAGTACCTAAAGAATGTGAGGAATTAGAAATAGCATCGGACTCAGAGCCCGAGGGAGATTTATTGAGAAGTAGTGTCAATAAAGGGAAAAAGGGCCAACAGGGAAAGGTGCTACCGCTTCTTATGAAAGAGGGGAGAAACCCACAATACATTCCTTGGGGAACTCAGGATCTGGAAGAGCTGAAGAATGCACTGCCCAGTTTGCATGAGGGAGCGGGAAAGTGAATCAGGGCTTTCGAAGATGAAACCATAGGGCAATTGCTGGCTATAGGAGACTTGAAGGCACTGCTGGTGAGGTTGGTAGAGCTCCCGAAGTTAAAGGAAATAATGGTCCGAGCCCATTTGAAAAATGTGGCAGACAATCCAATGATTGATGGGGTTGGGTTTGATCAAGTGAGACAGAGTGTATGGCAGGCCTTAAGAAACTGTTATCCACCCAAAATAGACCCCCAGGGTCTGAGAGGGGAACCACTGGGAGAAAGTGAAAACCCGGCTGCTACTTAGAGAAACAGTTAAAGAAGTGGAGGCTGGAAACAGAACAAGACATAGACACTAATCAGTTGCTGACTACAATGTTCCAAAATTCCATCATTGAGGCAATGCCCTCCTAAGTCAGGTCAAGGCTGGAGGAAGTGGTGGGTCTGACATAAGCGAGCCACCAGGAATTTAGAGATCATGTAGCTCATGCAGTTGAAAGGTTTCAAAAAGACAAAGCGAAACTGCCTGAACAGCAGGAGGAGGTGCAAAGGAAGCTGGCACAAATGCAGCTCGAAGAGCTTAAAAAGAAAGAAAAACAGAAGGCTAAAAAGATGTTGCCAGTAAGAACCGACACAGTAATCAACACTTGCGTGAACCAAGTGCCGGTGCAAGGGGGATCCTATCAGGTAGCCAGACAGGGGCCAGAAAGTCCCATGCCAACAATGGAGGTATTTAGAGAAGCTTTCCCACAGGGGACGTATCCGGGGCAGGGCAGATTTAAACAACAGCCAAATCAGAACTGGGGTCCTCAAGGACAAAGACGTAGGAATGAGGGACTAAGGTACATGATAAATAATCAGGCTCAAGGGGGGTCAGAAATGATGTGTTCAGGATGCCCTGAGAACCTGGGTGGGAAGGGGTAATACCCTGTAGTAACATGGGAGGCTGATCAAGAACCAGTAATACAAATTAATATAGAAGGGCCTCAGACACAGGTGATGATAGATATTGGAGCTAGATACACTTGTGTACAGCAGTGGTATGCCTCTCACTTTCCGATGACAAGTAAATTTGTTAAAACTGTTGGGTTCTCAGGGAAATCACAGTTAACCCGATTTATAGCTCCACTAAGATTAGAAATGGAAGGTAGGGAGATAGTTCTGCCAATATTAGTGTCTAGAGAGACGCCAATTAATTTGTTAGGTAGGTACAACAGTTAGAGGTAAGATTGGAGTGCACACAGCAGGGCTTGGTCATAGAAAAGACCAATGCACAATTAGTGATTCAAGAAGTTAAAGATGTTATTGTTTATTGGATAGGGGATGTAGCAAGTGATGTTTAAGACATTTGGGGGATGTGGGAAGCAGAAGTGTTGACGATGTTGACTAAAGCAAGACTGAGCTGCACTATACAGTGATATCAGGATGAGATGTTAGAGAGGCAATGGCAGCAGGAAGTCACTGCTCTTTAACATTTGAGAAGTGAAACGATAATATTAGGGGAGCCGGGAGTGATCCTATAAATAGAAAACAATGTGTTCCTGGAAAAGTGGTATAGAGTACCAGGTGCCACACCACATGTAACCTTACTGGTAAATAAGGGATGTACATCTAAAGATTTAGGACCTACGGCAGGCATGTAGAAACAGTTGGGAATGGCATATGCTCATGACAGGGGTTTGGGGATCCAGGGATGGCAGCTATATTAAAATCCTAGTATGCTGCACCTTGACAGAGAATCCGAAGGAAGTCAAAGTAACACCCCAGCGGAGCATACCAGTGACAGTGGAGGAAGGTGATCAATATGGTAATGAGCAATTGGATGCATTACCAGCCACTTTGTGTTCACAGCATGATACAGATGTAGGGAAAGTGAAATCAGCTAGCCCAGTAGAAATAAGGTTGAAACCAGGAGCTGGGAAGTAGTGAAATTTCTGATGAATGAGGTTATCCCAAGGTTTGGTATACCATCGGAAATTAGTTCAGACAATGGGTCTGCCTTCATTCAGAAAGTAGTTAAGTTGGTCTGCAGTCTTTGAGAATCAAACAGAGGTTTGGGTGCGAGTACCATCCCCAGTCACAGGGTATGGTGGAAAGGATTAATGGGATATTGAAAGCCAAATTAAACAAGATCTTTGCAAGCAGCAATCTTAATTGGGTTGATGCACTGCCGCTGCACTAATGAGTTATCGCATGCAGACTAATCGCATGACCAATCTAACACCGCATGAGATGCTCACAGGTAGACCTATGCCAGTGCCCAGGTGGAGAGGCCCATATGAAGGGCCTAGCTTGGAGCGGTTAACCTTAAAACTTAAGCAATATATGCAGCAGCTAACTATGATACATGAGACTATCCACCTGCAGGAAACACAAAGAGAACCGCCACCTGTTAACGAGGAAGGACCTATTACACCCAGGGATTGGGTGTACCTGTGGGTTTTTTGAAGACACTGGAATGAGCCGAGGAGAGAGGGACCTTTCGTAGTGATTAAGGCATCACCTACCGCAACCCAAGTGGAAGGACAACACATATGGTACCACCTTAATCATTGTACTAAAGCTGTCCCACCAGCACAAACTAACTCTAACACTGAGTCCTTTTTAGTTCGCATCAGTACATGGCAACTTATGGTCATTTCAACTACCCCAGGAAGTGCTTACTCCTCTGATGGAACCCCACCACTCTATGATTATGATCTAACAACCACCACAGTGCAAGGAATATGTCCACGTGGGGACGTCATTGATACTTCTGAAAAATGAGCGGGTCCTAGATTGCGAGGGATCTTGGGTCTTTTTTCCTGTTCTGGTTATTAGAGGACAGGTTTTTGGCCCAAGGGACCCCAGGAATGGAGGAAGAACCCTTTAAGTCTCAGACTCTTGAAAATTATTTAGTCCATGTTGGGACCTATATTGTTTGAATTGGGCACAAGAGAGGCTGACCTTATTGTCTTCTTTCTTTGGGTGAGACCAGTAGGTCTCAAAGGGGGGAATATGGAAAATAAAGAACATGAAAGCATGGGAAGGGTTAAAGCAAGTAGACCATTAGCAACCTGTGTTCTGTGGAAGTCAGGGGCAGGATGGGATAACCATAGTGGAACATTCTTACACCAATTAGCAGAGTAAGGTTAAGGCTGAAAGGTCACTATGGCGAGATGAGATAACACAAGTAATAAAGCAAGTTTCTCTGCTAAGTGTTATTATGACAGGATTGGGACCGTAAATATTTGGGACATGACATTAAAATATCTAATTAAAAGTTAGTAGAGTCAGCTTGAGACAGGAGACTATTGTAATAGATAGAATAGCTAAATATCTATCATGACAGGTTAGTGTACAATGAAAGATCACTGCAGCAGAAGTGATAATAAGTATCCAACTGTGACATTAGAATAACATCAAGTAGAATGTACAACTAAAGAGATCATGGGAACTTACATCACTGATTTATTGTGTAGCTAGAGTGAGGTACTTTGATTAATATAGTTGGACATGCTGATAAGCTAACAGAAACATGATTAAAAAAAATATAAAAATCCACAGACCCTGAGGTTCGGGGACATTCGAGAATCTGCTTTCTCAGTGTCACGGTTTTTTGGTTTGCAAATAAAAGACCTACTTCTTGAAGAACTCTCTGCGTCTCCTGGTGGTTCTCTATAATTTCTCCACAACACCATCAGCTTGAAATGTTAACAAATGCTCCCTGACACATTCAGCACTTGTAATAGTTCCTATGATGTGTTCCATATTAAGCAAATTTTAGAAGTCCATGTCACCACATAAACTGCAATGCTTTATCAAATCAGTACAGTGTCTCATTTAAAAGATTGCAAGTATCCCTATGAACTGTACAGAAGTGTTAGTTTTAATTTGTGTCGTGCAGTGGGCCTTTTGCCCACAACTTTCTGCTTAGACACAAGTTCTATTTGCTGATACACAATCAATGTAAATGTATTAGACGGGGTGCAGTATAGGTTCGTGATAATGATTCCATGGATTGTGGAACTTTACTATAGATTGGAAAAGCTAGGCCTGTTTCCCTGGAGAAAAAAAAATGTTGAGTTGAGATTTATGTAGTGTGCAGTGTCTCAAGGGGTCATGGGATAGTCAGGATTGGTTCAACATAGAACAGTAGAGCACAATACAGGCCCTTCGGCCTCTATGTTTTGCCGACTTTCTATCCTACTCTAAGATCAAACGAACCTACATTTCCTTCATTTTACTATCATCCATGTGCCTGTCTAAGAACTGCTTAAATATCCCTAATGTATCTGACTCTACTACCATAGCGGGCAGTGCATGCCACGCACCTACCATTCTCTGAGTAGAGAACCTACTTCTGACATCTCCCCTAAACATTCCTCCAATCGCCTTAAAATTATGCCCTCTCGTGAGAGGCATTTCTATCCTGGGAAAAGGTCTCTGACTGTTCACTCTATCTACGCCTCTCATTATCTTGTAGACCTCTATCAAGTCACCTCTCATCCTACTTCGCTCCAATGAGAAAAGTCCTAGCTTCCTCAACCTTTCTTCGTAAGACATGCCCTCCAGTCCAGGCAGCCTCAGGCGACTGACTGTGTGGAGTTTGCACATTCTCCCCGTGTCTGCGTGGGTTTCCTCCGGGTGCTCCGGTTTCCTCCCACAGTCCAAAGATGTGCAGGTCAGGTGAATTGGACATGCTAAATTGCCCGTAGTGTTAGGTAAGGGGTTAATGTAGGGGTATGGGTGGGTTGCGCTTCGGCGGGTCGGTGTGGACTTGTTGGGCCGAAGGGCCTGTTTCCACACTGTAATGTAATGTAATGTAAATATCCTCTGCATCCTCTCTAAAGCTTCCACATTCGTCCTATAATGAAGCGACCAGAACAAACACAATATTCCAAGTGTAGTCTAACCAGGGTCCTGTAGAGCTGCAGCATAACCTCGCAGCTCTTAAACTCAATCCCCCGGCTAATGAAAGCTAACACACTATACACCTTCTTAACAACTCTAACTACTTGGGTGGCAGCTTTGAGGGATCAATGGACATGTACCCCAAGATTCCTCTGTTCCTCCGAACTGCCAAAAATCCTGCCTTTAACCCTGTATTCTAAGTAAACCTTCCAAAATGAATCATTTCACACCTTTCTAGGTTGAACTCCATCTGCCATTTATCAGCCCAATTCTGCATCCTGTCAATGACCCATTGCAACCTACAACAGTCTTCCACACTATCTACCACTCCATCAACCTTCGTATCATCTTATTAACCCACCCTTCATGTTCCTCATCCAAGTCATTTATAAAAATCATAAGAGCACAGGTTCCAGAACAGATCAGTGTGGAACACCACTGGTCACTGAACTCCAGGCTGAATACTTTCCGTCTACTACCACCCTCTGTCTTCTGTGGGCCAGCCAATTCTGTGTGCAGATAGCCAAATTTTCCTGTATCCCATGCCTCCTTTCTTTCTGGATGAGCCTACCATGGGAAATCTTATCAAATACCTTGCTAAATTCCATGTACACCATGTTGACTGCCCTACCTTCATCAATGTGTTTTGTCACATCCTCAAAAGAATTCAGTAAGGCTTGTGAGGCATGACCTGCCCCTCACAAAGCCATGCTGACTATCTCTGATCAAACTATGGTTTTCCAAGTAATCGTAAATGCTGTCTCTCAGAATCCTCCCCAGTAATTTGCCCAGCACAGATGTAAGACTGACCGGTCTGTAATTCTTAGGATTATCCCTATTTCCTTTCGCGAACAAGGGAATAACATTTGCCACCCTCCAATCATCTGGCACTACTCCCGTGGACAGTGAGGACACAGGAGTAAAGGAGCAGCAACCTTTTCCCTCACTTCCTCTAGTAACCTTGGGTATATCCTGTCCAGCCCAGGAGGCTGATCTATCCTTACATTTTTCAAAGTTTTCAGCACATCTTCCTTCTTAACATCAATCTATTTGAGCATATCAACCTGGTTCACACTGTCAAACGACAAGGACCTCTCAATAGTGAATACTGAAACAAAGTATTCATTAAGAACCTCCCCATCTCCTCCAACACCTGGCACAAGTTCCCTCCACTATCCCTGATCGGCCCTCCCCTCACTCTTGTTCCTCACGTAAGTATAGAATGCCTTAAGGTTTTCCTTAATCTTATCCGCTAAAGCTTTTTCATGTCCCATTCTAGCCCTCCTAAGTCCATTCTTCAGTTCCTTCCTGACTACCTTGTAAATCTTTAGAGCCCTGTCTGACCCTTGCTTCCTCAACCTTAAGAAAGCTTCCTTCTTCCTCTTGGCTAGATATTCTACATGCCTTGTCACCCAAGATTCCTTCACCCTACCATCCCTTCCTTGCCTCCGTGGGACAAAGCTATCCAGCACTATCAGCAAGTGCTTCCTAAACAACTTCCACATTTCTGTCTTGCATTTTCCTGAGAATATCTGTTCCCAATTTAGGTACCCCAGTTCCTGCCTAATAACATGTAATTCCTGCTCCCCCATTAAATACTTTCCCATACCGTTTGCTGCTATCCTTCTCCATGACTATAGTAAAGATCAGGGAGTTGTGATTATTATCACCGAAATGCTCTCCCACTGAGAAATCTGGCACCTGGCCTAGTTCATTGCCAAGCACCAAATCCAAATGTCCTCCCCTCTAGTCTCCCTATCTACATATTGAGTCAGAAATCTTTCCTGGACACACCAGACAAAAACTGCTACATCCAAACTATTTGAACTAAGGAGGTTCCAATCAATATTAGAGAAGTTAAAGTTAAAAAAATCACACAACACCAGGTTATATCCGACAGGTTTATTTAGAAGCATTAGCTTTCAGAGCCCTGTTCTTTCATCAGGTGGTTGGGGAGTATAAGATCATAAGGCACAGAATTTATAGCAAAAGTTTACAGTGTGATGCAACAGAGATTATATATTGAAAAACAGCTGATTATTTGTAAAATCTCTCATCTTTTAGAATTACCATGTTGATTTCAGTTCTTTCATGTATAAATCACAGAACGTTTTTTAAAGTTACATTCTCAAGTGAACTTTATCTGAGCTGACATGGCATCTATTGTTAATGCATTGAAAGTGTGAGGTTAAAGTCTGTCTGTCTGTGCCCCAATGTTCGGACTGATTCGATTTCTAAAAAAAAAGGGATTTACAGAATCTTAAAATCCATGCAGTTTTTGAGCAAAATAAAATGTAATTTTGCAAGTATAAATGCACCCCACAAATGTATTGTGTGTGTGTGTTTTGGGGGTAGTTTGTGAGTGTCTGTGAGAGAGTGTGTGTATGATGTATGAGTGTGAGTGTAAAGGGGTATAAGTCTGTTAGAGGATGCGTGTGTAGGTGTGAGTGTGGGGGGTGGGTATGTATGAGCATGGGGATGAGTATGGGTGAGTGTATGATAGAGAGCTTATGTTATGAGAGAGGGTTTGTGTGATTATATGGGTCTTTAGGTGTGTGTTTATGTGTGCGCGCTTGTGTGCATGTGTGAGAGAGAGTGTGTAGTGCAGTGGGGTCACCTGACATGAACTTAAGGTCCCAGTTGAGGCCATCCCTATTGGAATCAAAGATGATTCTCGATAGGAGTGAGAGAGTCAGGGTAGTTATCATGGGGGACTTCAACTTTCCAAATATTGACTGGGAACGCTATAGTACAAGTATAGATGGGTCAGTTTTTGTCCAGTGTGTGCAGGAGGGCTTCCTGACACAGTATGTAGACAGGCCAACAAGGGGCGAAGCCACATTAGATTTGGTACTGGGTAATGAGCCCGGCCAGGTGTTAGACTTGGAAGTAGGTGAGCACTTTGGTGATCGCGATCACAATTCTGCTATGTTTACTTTAGTGATAGAAAGGGATAGGTGTATACCACTGGGCAAGAGTTACAGCTGGGGAAAAGGCAATTACGATGCGATTAGGCAAGATTTAGGAAGCATAGGATGGGGAAGGAAACTGCAGGGGAGGAGCACATTAGAAATGTGGAGCTTATTCAAGGAAAAGCTCCTGTGTGTCCTAGATAAGTGTGTACCTGTCAGGCAGGGAGGAAGCTGTAGAGCGTGGGAGCCGTGGTTTATGAAGGAAGTGGAATCTCTGGTCAAGAGGAAGAAGAAGGCTTATGTAAGGATGAGATGCGAAGGCTCAGTTAGGGCGCTTGAGGGTTACAAGGTAGCCAGGAAAGACCTAAAGAGAGAGCTCAGAAGAGCCAGGAGGAGACATGAGAAGTTGTTGGCGGATAGGATCAGGGTAAACCCTAAGGCTTTCTATAGGTATTTAAGGAATAAAAGAATGACGACAGTAAGATTAGGGCTAATCAAGGATAGTAGTGGGAAGTTGTGTGTGGAGTCAGAGGAGATAGGGAAAGCACTAAATGAATATTTTTCGATGGTATTCGCTCTAGAAAACGACCATATTGTCGAGGAGAATACTGAGATACAGGCTACTAGACGAGGTGTGATTGAAGTTCACAAGGAAGAGGTATTAGAAATCTTGCAGAGTGTGAAAATAGATAAGTTCCCTTGGGCCGGATGGGATTTATTCTAGGTTCCTCTGGGAAGCCAGGGGGGAGATTGCCGAGCCTTTGGCATTGATCTTGAAATCATCATTGTCTACAGGAATAGTGCCAGTAGACTGGAGAATAGCAAATATGGTTCCCCTGTTCAAAAAGGGGAGTAGAGACAACCTTGGTAATTATAGACGAGTGAGCCTTACTTCAGTTGTTGGTAAAATGTTGGAAAAGGTTATAAGAGATAGGATTTATAATCATCTAGAAAAGAATAATTTGATTAGGGATAGTCAGCACGGTTTTGTGAAGGGTAGGTCGTGCCTCACAAACCTTATAAAGTTCTTTGAGAAGTTGACCAAACAGGTGGATGAGAGTAAACCGGTTGATGTGGTGTATATGGATTTCAGCAAGGCGTTCGATAAGGTTCCCCACAGTAGACTATTGTACAAAATGCGGAGGAATGGGATTGTGGGAGATATAGCAGTTTGGATCAGTAATTGGCTTGCTGAAAGAAGACAGAGGATGGTGGTTGATCCTGGAGTCCAGTTACTAATGGTGTACCGCAAGGGTCAGTGTTGGGTCCATCGCTGTTCGTCATTTTTATAAACAACCTGGATGAGGGCGTAGAAGAGTGGGTTAGTAAATTTGCAGATGACACTAAGGTCGGTGAGTTGTGAATAGTGACGAAGGATGTTGTAGGTTACAGAGAGATATAGATAAGCTGCATAGCTGGGCTGATAGGTGGCAAACGGAGTTTAGTGCGGACAAGTGTGAGGTGATTCACTTTGGTCGGAGTAACCGGAATGCAAAGTACTGGGCTAATGGTAAGATTCTTGGTAGTGCAGATGAGCAGAGAGATCCATGTACACAGATCCTTGAAAGTTGCCACCCATGTTTACAGAGTTGTTAAGAAGGCATACAGTGTTTTAACTTTTATTAATAGAGGGATCGAGTTCTGGAACCATGAGGTTATGCTGCAACTGTACAAAACTCTGGTGCGGCCGCACTTGGAATATTGAGTACAGTTCTGGTCACTGCATTATAAGAAGGATATGGAAGCTTTGGAAAGAGTGCAGAGGAGATTTACTAGGATGTTGCCTGGAATGGAAGGAAGGTCTTACGAGGAAAGGCTGAGGGACTTGAGGCTGTTTTCATTAGAGAGAAAAAGGTTGAGAGGTGATTTAATAGAGACATACAAGATAATCAGAGGGTTAGATAGGGTGGACAGGGAGAGCCTGGTTCCAAGTATGGTGACGGCGAGCATGAGAGGGCATAGCTTTAAATTGAGGGTTGATAGATATAGGACAGATGTCAGAGGTAGTTTCTTTACTCAGAGAGTAGTAAGGCTATGGAATGCTTTGCCTGCAACGGTAGATTTGCCAACTTTAAGTACATTTACTCGTCATTGGACAAGCATATGGACGTAAATGGAATAGTGTAGGTTAGATGGGCTTCAGATTGGTGCAACATTGAGGGCTGAAGGGCCTGTACTACGCTGTAATGTTCTATGTTCTAAACTTGGCTGTCAGCCTCTGCTCGTCCACTTTGCGTTGTTGCCTGTCCTGCAACAGCTGTGGCTGAACAGAGGCTGACAGCCAAGTTCGGTACCCATGGGATGGCCTCAATCGGGACCTTGGGTTCATGTTACACTACAGGTGACCCCACTGCACTACACACTCTCTCTCTCTGTCTCTGTCTCTCTCTCTCTCTCTCACACACACACACTCCTATAGACCCATACACTTATGCAGACCGTCTCTCATACACAAGCTGCCTCTCATATGCTCACACATACACACCCCCCACACCCACACAGGCACCCTCTCATAGACCTATATCCCTTTAAACTTACACACACTCCCACGGACAGACACTCTCCCCACAAGCACATATACACATATAGGTTTGTAGGGTGCACTTGTACTTGCAAAATTACATCTTATTTTGCTCAAAAACTCCATGGACCCATGTAAAGTTAAAAATCGCTCAACACCAGGTTATAGTCCAACAGGTTTAATTGGAAGCACACTAGCTTTCAGAGCGTTGCTCCTTCATTGGGTGATCACTATCACCCAATGAAGGAATGTCGCTCCGAAAGCTAGTGTTCTTCCAATTAAACCTGTTGGACTATAACCTGGTGTTGTGTGATTTTTAACTTTGTATACCCCAGTCCAACACCGGCATCTCCAAATTATGGATCCATGTAAGATTCTGTAAATCCCTTTTTTAGAAATAGAACCAGCCTGAACATTGAGGCACAGACAGACAGACTAATCTCATGCTTTCAATGCATTATCTGAGCTGACATGGCACCCATTATTAAGGTTCACTTGTGAATGTAACTTTAAAACAAGTTCTGGGATTTACATACGAAAGAACAGAAACCAACATTGTCATTCTAAAAGATGAGAGATTTAACAAATAATCCAGCTGTTTTTCAATATGTAATCTCAGTAGCATCACACTGTAAACATTTGCTGTAAATTCTGTTTCTTACAATCTTAGACTCCCCAACCACCTGATGAAGGACCAGTGCTCCGAAAGCTAGTGCTTCCAAATAAACCTGTTGGACTATAACCTGGTGTCGTGTGATTTTTAACTTTGTAACCCCCCAGTCCAACACCGGCACCTCCAAATCAGGGAAGTTAAACTCACCCATGACAACAACCTTGTCACTTCTGCATCTTTCCAAAATCTGCCTCCCAATATGCTCCTCTGTATCCCTGTTGCTACTGGGAGGTCTGTAGAAAACTTCCAATAAAGTCACTGCTTTCCTGTTTCTGACTTCCACCCATACTAACTCTGTAGACAAACCCTCCTCGCCGACCTCCCTTTCTACAGCTGTAATACCATGCCTGATTAGCAATGCCCTCACCTCCCATCCCTTTTGAAACATCTAAACCCTGGAACATCCAACAACCATTCCTGCCCCTGTGATATCCAAGTCACGGTAATGGCCACAACATCATTGTTCCAAGTATTGATCCATGTCTAAGTTCATCACCCTTATTTCTGATACTTCGTGCGTTTAAATAGACACACTTCAACCCATCACACTGACTGCAACTTTGCCCTATCAACAGTCTATCCCCCCTCACAGACTCTCTGCACGCTGCATCTGGCTGTTCACTAACTATTTCATCCTCAGATCCGTAGCTCCGGTTCCCTGATGTTGAAGATCAAACTCCAGGACATGACTATATGTAATCCTGTGAAAAAATCATTATAGTATTAATTTTTTGTCATTTTTGTTGAAAGTTTGTTTATGAAATGTAAAGATATGGAAAATTTGGGTGGCACAGTGGTTACAACTGCTGCCTCACAGCGCCGGAGACCCGGGTTCAATTCCCGCCTCAGGCGACTGACTGTGTGGAGTTTGCACATTCTCCCCATGTCTGCGTGGGTTTCCTCCGGGTGCTCCGGTTTCCTCCCACAGTCCAAAGATGTGCAGGTCAGGTGAATTGGCCATGCTAAGTTGCCCGTAGTGTTAGGTAAAGGGGTAAATGTTGAGGAATGGGTGGGTTGCGCTTCGGCGGGTCGGTGTGGACTTGTTGGGCCGAAGGGCCTGTTTCCACACTGTAATGTAATCTAATCTAATCTAATCTTAGGGAAATAAACAAATCTGCCTGAGCAGTATCTAATTGTGTGAAAAGTGTTTGGATTCTAGTTTCCACAGGATGGAAATGCATCTCAAAGCGGGATAAGTTGCCAACTAATGGCCGCAATGTAGGGACAAGTTATGTGATGAAACCTCCAGGAAAGCATTTAATCACAGCAAATCCACAAAGACAGTGAGGGAGAAACTGTTACTGTTAGTGGAGGGTTTGGACCCAGAAGCCATTGATTTAAGCTGATTAGCAAAGGAAACAACACTAATGTAAGAAAAAATGTTTATAAGTATAGAGTTTATAAGTAGAGGATTAAGAGAAGAAGAGAAAAGAAATAACAGGGCCACAGGGCAAGGGCAGGAGAGTGGCATAAAGTGAATTGGTTTTGCTAGAAAATTAGCACTGAAATCATGCACTGAATGGGTCCCTCTGGGCCGTAATTAGCCTAACATTCTATCACCTATGTATAATGCAGTATACTGTATATAGCTTTGGATTTGAGGGGGAGGATTTTAGTTTACCATATATTCATGGAAGATTGTGATAAAGTTTAGATTACTTACAGTGTGGAAACAGGCCTTTTGGCCCGACAAGTCTACACCGCAACCCCGAACCCATTCCTCTACAGTACCCCTTCACCTAATACAACGGGCAACTTAACATGGCCAATTCACCTAACCTGCACATTTTTTGGATTGTGGGAGGAAACCCATACAGACACAGGGAGAACGTGCAAACTCCACATAGAGAGTCACCTGAGGCAGGAATTGAACCCTGGTCTCTAGCACTGTGAGGCAGCAGTGCTAACCATTGTACCACCGTGCTGCCCAATCCAGGCTACTAGGAAGGATTCTCCTCATTCAGTGTTTGAACAAAAGAAAACAAAATGCCCTTTAAACGCAAATTTTGATTTTGTACTAATGTACAACATTTGAATAAATTTAAAACTTAAACAGTACACCTAATTACTAAATTCTACAAAACAAAGAAAATCTTCTTTATATGCTATGAGAACATTATATCATGATAGCCTGTTATATGACTCAATGCCTAATAAACATTTTAATGTAGTTGCCCTTTTCTTTAGACT
The DNA here is from genome assembly GCF_037043375.1 of Chiloscyllium plagiosum. Lineage (NCBI taxonomy): Eukaryota > Metazoa > Chordata > Chondrichthyes > Orectolobiformes > Hemiscylliidae > Chiloscyllium > Chiloscyllium plagiosum. Next base: position 100,973,096 of record NW_028270141.1, read on the forward strand.
TGTGAAAAACCTACAATATCTTCAATCAAAGTAGAAGCCGATTCTAACGCACCAGTGGAAGAATCTGTAAGTAAACATTTGCATTTGTGAGCAGTTATGTTTATGTATCTTTTCAATCTTAAACCTTTGCCAAAATTAGGTTTCATCATTTTAATTGTGTAAAAATTAACATTTTCACGTACATGACTGATCACCACTCATGTTTTATTAACTCAGGTAGATAAGAAATGTCACACAGATGCTGAAACTTTAAAAACATATTTAATCTTAAATTGGCCCCATAGCGTTATTCTTTACTCATAAGTTCAGCATTCAAACTCAGGAAGTTAGCGGAAAATATCCAGTAGCCTCAAAAAAACAGAGCCACACCAAAATGTTGTCAACTCAAATGGAAATAGACTTGCAGAATGTGAAACAAGTTGGCATGTTAAATAAGTATAGAAACTTCAGGTTGCATTTTAAACTGCAACAATACCAGACATTCTATCATTTTTTTGTAGCTGAAATAACGTTCAAGGCAAAAAATGTGTGGCTTGCAACTTTGCCCAATATAGCAATTACCAAAGGATTCATTTTCTAAATTTAAAGACATTTCTCCCTGGGTGAAACAATGATTTTTAAACTGTTTGATTTATTTTCCAATAATTTCACAGTTATTTTTTAAGTTACTGCAGTAAGAGGTAAAGGCATCATTGCATTGGAACCTTAACCCACAAAACAATGGGACAGGATTCTATTGAAAGGCAGCAACCTGATATTTTTCAGACATTTTGGCAGAATTTTCCAGGTCCCATAGCGGGAGTTTTGGAGATAGGTAAGGATTGATGCTAGGAAAATAGAGAGAAGCCATATAAGGACGGTTAAGAAGGCATTTGGTATGCTTGCCTTTATTGGTCAGAGTATTGAGTATAGGAGTTGGGAGGTCATTTTGGAAGGACATTTCTTAGGCCACTTTTGGAATATTGTGTGCAATTCTGGTCTCCTTGCTGTAGGAATGATATTGTGAAACATGAAAAGGTTCAAAAAAGATTTACAAGGATGTTGCCAGAGTTGGAGGGTTTGAGGTACAGGGAGAGGCTGAATAGGTTGGGGCTGTTTTCTCTGGAGGGCTGAGGGGTGACTTTATAGAAAGTCCACGAGGGGCATGGATAGGGTGAATAGCCAAAGACTTTTCTCCCGAGTGGGGGAGTCCAAAACTAGAGGACGTAGATCTAAGCTGAGAGGGGAAAGATTTAAAAGGGACCTTAGGGGCAACTTTTTCTAACAGCGGGTAGTGTGTATATAGAATGAGCTGCCAGAGAAAGTGAAGGAGGCTGCTGCAGTAACAATATTTAAAAGGCACCTGGGTGGGTCCATGAACAGGAAGGGTTTAGAGGCATATGGGCCAAATGCTGGCAAATGAGACAAGATTAATTTCAGATTTCTGGTCGGCATGGACGTGTTGAACGGAAGGGTCTGTTTCCATGCTGCACATTTCTATGACTCATTACCTCCTGACTCATTCACTCTCTGGAATATGTCTCCCAGAGGGTTTCCAGGATATAGATCTTTCTTTAACTCAACTTGTGCCTGTTCAGAGGCACCATGAGAGCCTTCAGGATACGGATCAACTGCCTGCTGAATGGAGTTAGATAGCCAATTTAAATGATTAAGGCACCATGTAGGGGCAGTTTAAAGTTGCCAGTAGCAGAGCTGCCTTGGTGGCTTCTCTGCAAGGCTGGGGGTTGGTTAGAGAGAATCATTGAGGCCAGAGGAAACATCCACCAAAGAAACGGCCACAGATGGAAATATGAACTTGTTGTTTAAACACTGCCGCAACAGGGGTTTCTCTGCTCTGATGGGCCTGCCAGCTTTAGCCCTTTTAAATTTAAAATTAAAATTTTTGCCAAGGGAGCCACTTTCACTTGGAGGTGTCATCCTTGCCTTAGTTTCACCCACTTCTTCTGTTAAGGCACCTTTGAGTGGGAAAGGAGCACTGGGAAATCTGTCGTTCTTGAATGGATGACAAACCCACAGTAGGCTCACTAGCTGGCACCAGACGTGCGAACTCAGGACCCCATGTGGCCTTGACATCGGGATCCCAAAGCCCACAGAAACGTTCTACGTATTCTATTAACAAACAACATTTGCTATTAATAATAGAAAAAAATCATACTTGCCAATAAAACTTTCCTTCTTCTGCTATAACCATCAATTCTATATTGCATTTTTCACCCAATCAAAAATATTTCTTGTAACGTAAATTAAAATCATTGCACAATTTTTGTAAAAATTAAAGTAAGTGCTCAAAACTATGGTGCAGTAACAGGACTAGTACATTTTCGGCTACCAATTGGGCCTGACTGGTAATTTCAATCCATTGTATTTCAAGAAAATCACCCCTCATGCTTTCTAAGTCAGTGTTGACCAATAAATGTTCTGCAGTCTGTTTTCCAGTTGCTCCATGCTCACAAAGAAAGTTCCATCATTTATATCCATATTAATTAACAGCTTTCAAAGTAATAAAGCTCACCCATAAATAAGACAATAGCCCATATCACCTACTCAATTCTTTTAAATGTAAAAGTCATCACATAAGATGTCGGTTAATGGATTGATGTCACAAAAGAGATTTTCCTTATCACAGAAAAGCAGATGTAACCAGCCCTAAGAAAGTAATTCTTCAAGTACGACAATTAGATATATTCTAAAAGGTTCCCCTGAGCAAATGGAACATTGTTTAAAAGCCATGTTTTTGCATTTTAATTGATGTGCATAACACTTTTGAAGGCAAACACTAAGTGCATGCACCGAAACTGAGAGTCTTAGAAACAATCACCAAGTTTTAAAACTTTCCTGACTTGATTTTCTAGCTGCTAATAGAAAAATTGACATCTATTTGTTGTAAAGAACTCAGACCTTGCAATTGATCTAACCAATTGCCACTTCCATCCTCAGTTGAAGTAGATCCTTTTCTAGCAGAAAGTGAGTGTGTTAACAAATGGGTTCATACATATTGCTGGCATGTATGGTAAAAATTACACATAATTGTTGCATTATAATGCTTCAATAGGAACACTAAATCATGTTGAGTAAGTTGACAGTGACAGTTGTTCCCTCTGAGATAAGACACCTTCCTATCGCATAATGTTACATTCTTGAACTAACATATATTCTCCTGAATTTTTGGGGAATCTCACAGCGGAGCTGTAGTCACCTGCTTTCTTACTAGGGCATCTCCTTACTTTTGTGTTTGAACTAGTCAGCTAATTCTGCTGCTATAGAATGGAATTAGTAAAGGACTTTCACATCTGCTATGAATTCTAGGCTAATTTTCATTCACTATGTGGTCAGTACTCCAGTGAAATGGCTTTAAAGGGAACAAAAAACAGAAAGGTGGAAACAATGGATAGTAATGTGGAAGATATGTTTTACTACTTAACTGGCCTCTGCAGGTTATATCAGGGATACCTTTTGTGAGCTATGATCATATTTCTTTAAGTATGCAACTCATGACTGAAGATATCCTCAGTCTACATATTTCAGAAACTAGACTGACGATTGCTGAAATTCACCTAATTAAGCCAAGTGATCTTAACAGACTGTAAACAGATAACAGTCAAGAGTGTGGTGCTGGAAAAGCACAGTAAGTCAGGCAGCATCCGAGGAGCAGGATACCTGAATGTTAGCCCATTATTTTTTCCACAGATGTTAATGTGTATTTCTACTGTTTTATTTTATGCTCAGAGATTTATTAGTTAATTGGGAAGTATGCATTGGATTTTTTTTATTTTGTGGCTTTTGATTACAATATGTGACAACTATTTCCTCTCAAAATAGTATTTCAGACATTATATGATTTCACGATTTGCAAAAATATGTTAATTGATCTGATATGTTTTGCCTGTCAGCCCCAAAATACCAGAAATCTGAAATTGCTTTATTCCATTTTTTAAATTATTTCATTTTACTGCACAGTAGTAAATGATCACTGCTATAGCATTGTGCTCCTTGTTTCCATCATCATACCTTTGGCTTGCTATTTTTCTTGTTCTGTTTTCTCATCTGCCCTTTATATTTCTCTTAGGTTATTTCAGCCAATGCACTGATTCTAGCAGGAATTCTCTTCTACCCCTTCCGTTAGCAGAAGGACCACCACTGAAGGGAGAGAAGTTGCATTTTAGCAAACTTTGTCATAAAGTCAGGGGTTCCTAAATGCTATCATCTTGAAACAATGACTTAAGACACTTGTATTATTGTAATTCACACATTAATGAACCAAAACAAGAAACAAAAGTTACTTCCATAGGCTAGATATTTGTAACGCTTGTAAGCAAATTACCGAAATAAACCTCCCCATTGAACTCCTGTTTAGTTACGAGTAGTATTATCTGTGGTTAACGTAGCTTGTATTGGAAGGAGGGGAATTCCAATCAACCCCCCATTGTTATTTACATTCTGTATACTTTGAAAGTTAAAAAAACAATGACAGTGCATTATTTATCTTCAAATCTCATATGCCTCTGGGTAATAGTACTGATCTACACATTTCTCATGTGGTAAATTCACAATTTCAGCATGAACTGTTGAAAGAGGCATAGGGTGGAAATTAGAGCCCCTCCCACAAAGATAGACCTCTTGCCTGTACATTTCAAAGCTGCCAGTTTGAGAACAGCATTGGCACAGACGTGAGAGATATTGATTAGCAGACTGCCCTTTCAACGTTGTCTGGATAGAACCTAATAAAACTTTGTGGGTGGGGCAGGGGAGCTGAGTTGGGAGGTGGGAGAATAACTGTCTTTAAGAAAATGATGATATTTAAAGAGAATTGTTCTAAAATATTGTAGATGAAATTCAGAAGTGCCTCCTATTTCCAAATTATTGTGCTGATTTTTATATTACAGATACTTTCAATATGACAGTATTTCCTCACATCGATAATTTAATGTACAGCTGCCACATCACTCATCTTTGCAAGATATTAATAGCAGTTTAAAAAAAAACTCCCACTCAAACTTTCCAAAATGTATCAGTTTATGATTGGAAATTAACCTTTTGAGTACTGAATGCATTAATAGTTTTCAGTGTACACTCGTTTTTTTAGCCTTATCACAGCTGCAATAAAATCACACTTATAAACAGCAAAGTTGGATAAATCTATAAAGTGACAAAAGTTTATATTGTTTTCTGAAAAAGCTAAACAAAGTTGCTTTTAAATTTTGTAAGACTAATCTTCAAAGGGTTAACTTGTTATATTTTGATCAAAGCTGTTTGATTAGCAACAATGGAAAATGACGACATCTGTTCCAAGATATTACAAGCTTTTTCTCTACAGTGTCTTTAAATTTAAAAATATGGTTTCTCATTTAAAATGTCTGCGGCATTATGTAAAAATACTCAGCAGTAAAATTGCAAGTTGGTTTCAGGTTTAAGAGTTCTGGTGTTAAGATTCTCAACATGTGCAGGTGAAGTTACAATCATTGTTTAATAAGATCATTAATACAATAGCAGCTGTTGTAAACTAACCTTAGCAGTGTGAAATGGTTTAACTATGTCTTGAATCCCGCAGTCCTTTATCTCTAACTCCTGCTACGTTCCCACCACTTCTGATCCCATCATCAAAACCCTTAGACAGCCTCAAGTCTTACCATACTACAGCTTTGGTTTCAGCTGCCCTGCTGCAGGAGGAAGTTAGTCTTAGGGGTTTCTCTCTGTGGCATAGTTGTGATAAAACTGTGGCGGCCTTATCTCTCCTGTAGGTCGTAGCTCTTTATGACTACACAGCAAATCGATCAGATGAGCTAACCATCCAGCGTTTTGACATTATCCAAGTGCTGTACAAAGATAATGCGAGCTGGTGGTTTGGTCGCCTGGCCAATGGAAAACAGGGCTACTTTCCTGCAAATTATGTGGCTAATGAAAGTAAGTTGGCTTTTACCCTTCCTCCTTTACTCATATGTCTGTAACAGATAACAGAAGGTTTTTTTTACTATTCACTTTTTAAAAAGAGGAACTTAATTATCATGTAAATATGTGCCATTTTAACAGGAATACCTGATGAAACAGAGCAAAATCAACAAAGCACCAGTCCTATGGCCGCATATAAAGGTGGAGAGACAGAAGAAAAATCCCCAACCCCTACCCAGGTAATAACACCCTGGCAGAGCCAGGGGTGGCAATTTTATCATCGAAAATGTTGCAGATGTAAGAGTTTCAAATCAGGTAAGGGGTGGAGGGGAGAGAGAAGCAGGAGGGTTAATCTGTGATCAGGTGAAAATGCAAGAGGTTAAATGGCAAAAGAGATGGCATACAGGCTAAAGGTGGTGAAATATAGTAAGAATCAAAAAATGGGTGGAGGAGATGCTAATGGAAACAGCAGACTCATTACCTGTACCAACTGTTTGAAACTAAGGGGGTCAAGAGTTGCAATCTCAGAATTAATTCCCTGCCAGTCAAACTTTGAGTGGCATTTCATTTTTCGATCAGACATTTGATTTCATTTAGCCTCATTATTAAGTTGAACAGTTTTACATCATGACCAAAGGGCTGTTGCAGTGCAGTGGTAGTGTCCCTATTTCAAAGTCAGGGTTCAAGTCCCACCTGCCCCAGAAGTGTGCATTGAATGTCAAGGGATAGTACTTAGATTTTTTCTATTTGGAGATGGTCATTGTATAACACTTACCTGGCACAAATTTTAGTTACAACTTGTCACCCAAATCTGGATATTGTCCAGGTCTTGCTGTACTTGATTGTGGACTGTTTCGGTGTCTGAGGAGGTGCTAAACGTTATGCAATCACCTGTGAACTTGCTCATTTCTGACCTTATGATGGAGGGAAGGTCACTGATAAAGCAGCTAAAGATAGTTGGATCTAAGCCACAACCCTGAGGATCTCTGGCAAAGATGTCCTGGAGCTGAGGTGACTGACCTCCCCTAATTACAACCATTTCCCTTATGCCAGGTATGACTTCAACAGGTGGTGATTTTGCCCTGATTCCCACTGATTTTAGTGTTGCTAGAGCTCCTTGATGCCACAAGCAGTCAAATGCAGCCTTAATGTCAAGGACTCTCATTTCACCTCTGCAACTCAGCTCTTTTGTTGATGTTTGACCTAAAGCTGGAATGAGGTCTGGATCTGAATGACCCAATGGAGGCCTGACTGAGTTTCAGTGAGTAGCTTATTGCCAAGCATGTGCGTCTTTATATCACTATTGTTAACACCTTCCATCACTTTACTGATGATTGCGAGTAGACTGAGGGGCCAGTTGGTTGGTTAGATTCGTCCTGTTTCTTACTATAGCTATTATCTGGGTATTTTTCCACATTGTTGCATAGATATCAACTGTTCTGGGAAAACCTAACCGGGGACATGCACATTCAGGACTATAGCCAGGATTCTGTCAGAACCTAAAGCTTTTGTAATATCCAGTATCTTAATCATTTCTTGATATTACAAATTGAGTACTGTCATCAGTGATGTAGCAGACAGCTGGAGGAGACCAAAATAGTCATCCACCTGGCAGTTCTGTCTGTGAATTGTTGAAAATGCCTTATTTTTTTGCATCAAAGTGCTATGCTCTTCCATTATTTAGGATGGGGATGTTTGTGGAACCTCAATCCACAACAAGATGTGGTAGGACTACAGAACTTAGATCTGATCCATTGGTTGAAGAATCACTTAGTTCTGTCTGTCACTTGTAGTTTATGCTTTCGGCATGCAAGTTGTCCAGGTTGAAACCTCACTTTAAATCTGCCTGCTGTTTCCCATGATAAGCTCTCATGCAGTCCTCATTAAACAGGATTGATCCCTAGCTTGATGGTGATAAAATTATAGAATCTTAGAATCCCTACAGTGCAGAATGAGGCCATTCAATCCATCAAGTCTGCACCAAACTTCCGAAAAGCATCCCACACAGACCCACACCCCCATCCCGCCCCTGTAACCCTGCATTTACTCTGGCTAACACACCTAGTTTGAACATAGCTGAACACTACAGACACTTTCAGTAATAGGAGAGTGGGCAATACACTGAGCTATTAGTTTGCACATTGTGTTGGCAATATGATTCTGTTGCAGCTGATTGCTCTCAATGTTTCATGGATGCCAGTGTTGATTTGCTAGATCTGTTCAAAATCCAACCCATTTAGCACAGTGACAATGCTACACAACACAATGAAACATATTCTCAATGTGAAGCGCACCTATGACTTCATTAGAGCTGTCCGGTATTCATTGTTAATGATGTGGTCATGGACAGATGCATCTGTGACAGGCAGATTGGCAGGCCAAGTTCAACTATGTTTTTCCCTTTTGTTAGTTCCCTCATCACCTGCCGCAATTCTAGTCTAGCAACCGGGTCCTTTAGGACCTGACAAGCACATTCAGTAATGGTGCTGCTAAGACATTCAGGTCTCCCTCCCAGAGTATATTCTACACACTTGCCAACATCAGTGTTTCTTCTAAATGCTGTTCCACATGCAAAAGGACTGAGTTATAAGCCAAAAGAAGTTACGTGATAAGAATCAGAAGGTTTCCTTGCCCATGTTTGACCTGATGCCATGAAACATAGTGTCCGGAGTCAATGATAGAGACTCGTAGGGCAACTCCCTCTTGACTGTATGCCAGTATACCACCACTTCTGCTTGGTCTACCCCTCCAGTGGAGCATAACAAACGAAGGGATGGTGATGGTATTGTCTGGGACATTGTGTGTTGATTCAGTGACTATAACAATGTTAGACTGTTGCTTGACAAGTCTATGAGACAATTTGGTACTAGTCCCCAGATCTTAGTAAGCAGGATCCTGCATGCCTCACAGGGCTGTTTGCCATTGTCATTTTCAGTGCCATTTTCGGTGTCTTAGTAAATTCTAGCTAGTTCACCTGGTTTCATTTATTTTAGTTGTTGGTACAACTGAGTGGCTTACTGGCCATTTCAGAGAGCAGTTAACAGTCAATCACATTTCTGTAAGTCTGGAATCGTATATAGGCCAGACCAGGCTGTTTCCTTCCCTAAAAGATATTACTGAACCCAAGTAGGTTTTTACTACAATTATTTCAGTGTGTGTTGACACCATACCTACATATTGTTTACCACGTAAACTGCTGGCACTTGCTGCAGGTATGACATTAACATAGCATAGTGCTAGCTAATGATATGTCAACTCCATTAACTATTCAGTGCTTCCCTACATTGAAAAACACCTCTCCCTCTGAGCTAAAAGCAATGAAAGTCACAAAGGTTAGCAGCTTGCAACTGAACTTTGAAGGCCCTGTACACAAAGGAAACACTAAGTTAGGCAGCCTCCAAATAAGCACAAAGTGAATGAACACAAGAAAGCAAGCTAAGAGCATAAGAAGAATCCTGCGTAGACTCAAGAGGTATGCATCCCAGTGTGTAAAGTGATTTGGTTTGCACTTAATAGGTATTCCTGAGCTCCAGAGTAAAGTATTGCAAGTCTAAAATAGCACCTGAATTGGTTTGAGAATAGGCATGATGATGGGGTGAGGCTGATGGTTTGTCAATACCACCTTGTACAGATTAAGAGTAGAATGTGGTGGTAATTTAGCATGCACAGACATATAATGAAGTATTTGCATGATGTCAAGTGCACAGCAAGTTGCTGCTTCCTGGTACCCATTCTGATATGCTTGGTCTGGAATTTGTGCTGTCTCATTTCTCAGGGAACGAGCAAAAATGATCATTGGCATGTAAATATGGCAGTTTAGAGCTTTAATAAGATGCATATTCATAGGAATATGGTTATTGCTGCTCAAGGTGAAATTCTGAAGTAACCAATTAATGTTTGAGGGGAAAGTAACAAAAATCTTTTTTGATGTCAAGATTCTGATTTCCTTTATTCTCACTGTATTTTCCTGCCTTTCTTGCCATCACTCTTGCCACAGCAGTGAAAATTCCACCCCAATTTGGTTTTGTGTTTTATAGACTTTATAGCACAGACGTAGTTAGGTAAGCAAGATTAAGGATATTGAGTCTGAGTAAGTTGGCTTGATCCAACATTAGCTTCACTTCAAACTGATGGCATTTCAAACTGATGGGGTCTCCTGTTTTTCTACATGTTAGTGATGATCTACCACGTATCTGTGGTGTGAGATCTATGATTTTGATATATATTTTAATATTTGATTTTAGAGTCGAGATTTTGAATGAGTTTCATTGAGTTTTGGTCTGAGAGAATGACACGCTTAATGGTTATCTTGTCAGTATTTCTGGAACTTTTAGGTTTAAACAGTATGAGACAGAGTTGCTGGAGTGCTAATGGGAATCTGTTAGCATTGGAAGAGTTTTTCATGTATCAAAGAGAATTAGTCTAATTTTTGTTAGAAGATTCAGGGATTGATTTTTTTTGTTTATTTAGGGGAAACATCCATAGCTTAAAAAACTTTTAGTTTCAGTTTGTAGTTTGATGTTAGAAGTTCTCTTGAAGCAAGAATTTAGTTCAGAAAAGTTAGAAATTGATTACCTCAGTGTAAATGTTTTTTTAGTCTGCAAGTTCCAAATCCCGACATGTACAGTTAGAATCCTGAAGGAATTACTCGAAACTAAGAGCATCTAAGCTCAGTGTGTGAATATTCAAAGAAGAGACTATCAGACTCCAATGGCTGGTATTGAAAGCAACCATTAAAACAAAGCGACAGATGTGATAGAGGAGGGAATTCTCACAGCATTTGAATATAGTAAAGGGATGCTGTTGAATTAGATGGAATATTGTATTCTTACTGTGTGTTTTAAGCTCTTTCAGTTGCATCGTATGTAAATAGTTTGGTTTATTAGACTTTATATTCTTTACTTTTATTGTTAGCACTAAATGTACAGCATTGCATGCTTGTGTTTCAGTGAAAAATTATCCCGTTAAATAAGAACAAAATATGATCTATAAAGGGAGATTTTATGTTTGACATAAAATAATCAATTATTAGTTTGGACAATGCTAATCATTTCTGAAGCTGAATACAGTTGCACTGATTACTGTTTTAACAATTGGAATTGTATCATTAGGTTCCTATCCTAAAGCCGATCAAGTAGCATCTTTGATGTTCTGACCTTTCAGTGGAGATAGATTTTTGTTTAATTGATTCCCCATTGCTAAAACTTGACCATATGATTCCTCAATCAAGAAGACAATGGACAACTAAAATTATGCTTGTATCAGAGTCATTCCTAAAGTAGCCAATGGAAAATGTACTGGATAACGTGCTTTGAGATTGCTATCTCTCTCCTGTGACATCACACCTGGGGCTGAATTTAATGACAGCAGCAATGTCCAATCACTGGCTAGAGGGCTCGTGGCAACCTTGCCATAACTATTTAGTGTCAAAATATGTGGCACTGGAAAAGACAGCAGATCAGACAGCATCCAAGGAGCAGGAGAGTTGACGTTTTGGGAATAAGCCCTTCATCAGGATGATGCCTGACCTGCTGTGTTTTTCCAGCGCCATTCTTTTTGACTCTGATCTTCAGCATCTGCAGTCCTTATTTTCTCCATAACTATTTAGTGGGCCCCAAAAAGATTAAATCCCAACTTATCTAAGACATTGGAGTTTCCAGGCTTTTGAAGATGAACACTCTGTCTCCAAGAGTTATTTGCTAATCAGGTGGCCAGCAGCTCTTCAAGCCCAGCAACTTCATTAGGAATGACCCGTTGGTAACAGATCAATGATGCTGAGTAGGGATGAGATTCATATGGTCACTTAAGTGCCTCAATCAGCCTATGGGTACAAAGATAATGATAGGAGCAGACATAGATGTTATTGTTTATCATGCCTGCTCTACCCCACTCAACATAATCAAGACTGACCTAAGCCTTCCCCATCCCTGACATCCCTCCCAGGGGAGTCGGGCAGGTATCAGGCTATCCAGTCCATGCCTTTCTGCCACTAAACTTGCAGTATGGTGTCAAGACTATAGGTAGAGAGCATACAGAAAAAATGCTGGAATGAGACCAAGGTTGTGGGGCTTAGTTAGAACAACACACTAGAGGGGTTGGGCTGGTTCTCCTTGGAACAAAAAAGTGAAGGGTTTAGTAGAGGTGTTCAAAATAATGAGGGTTTTTCATGGAATAACGAGAAGCTACATCTAATGGCAGAAGACTTAGATTTAAGGCGATTGGAAAAAGGGCCAAAGGCAAAAGAAGGAGAAATGTTTGTAGACAGCATATTGGCAGGTACTGGCTGCAAAGATGATTGAAGCAAAATAATTGATAAATGTAAAACAAAATTAGCTGAGTTAGGTAGAAGCTGAAAAATTTACTGGGCTCTCAGAAGAAGGCAGGAGTGGGATAAATTGGTTGAAAGAACAGGCATGATGGACTAAATAACCCCTTCCTGTGCTGTGCCATTGTGTGAAGCTGCACTGTCATCTTTTCAGATTTTAATGTATTCTGTAACTCATTCTGTAATTTACTTCCTTTCCTATATGAGGCCCTTCTTTATATTTGATGTCAGTTCCAACTGAGCTGTCAGACTGATACTTGTTCTTATGCAATATCTTTCTTTACCAGGTGTATGCCTTGAGTGCATAGTATATGCCTTGACTTTTCATTCTGTTCTTCTCGTTTGGAAGTACTGTCTTGCCACATTTTCATACTTTCCTTAATTGCTCATTGATACTGTAATAGCCTGTACAATTAATAGGCATTGTTCGGTTTTCTATGCAACAAATTCACTTTTTTTTAGAAATGAGTTGTGCTGGTAAGTATCATTTGTGTACTTTTTCCTTGTAATGGGAAGTGAGCCATAATTGGTAACGTGAACACTTATTGCTGCTCCTAATTGCTCCTGGGACGGTAGTGGCTTGGAGAAAACATTTTCAAGTAGTATTCCATTCACCTGCTGCCAGTATGTGTTATTTTTAATGATAGATGCTACTGGTTTGGAAACTGCTGCCAAAGGATCCAAATACTTTTCCAATTCGTTTTTTGACAACACAGGTTCAATTTACTTGTTATAGTATGGCAAATCAAAAATTCTAAACTATGTACAACAACAAGATGTACTAGATATAATGACCAATTCTTTATATCAGTGCTAGAGGAAGATCTGTTCATCATTACTTCCTGATTAAAGTAAGTTTATTCAGGCCACGGCTGTTTACTCCTCAGGCCAGAGGAAATAGTTTTCTCTCTGTTTTCTCAATCAAAGCACATTCATAACTTTAGTACCTCTTTGGTCTACTCTTGATCTTTTCTACTTTAAGAACTATCTTTTCTTCTTCAATCACTTCATAAAATTGAACATGCTCATTCTTGATAGCTTCATGATAAACCTCAGAGCTTTGTTATGTGTGATGTCCAGAATTCTACACAGCACTCCAGCCATTGTCGAAACTCGAGCTTAGAGAGGGAGAGGGTACAATCGGAAGTGACAATATTTCTGTTGAATAAAGGGAACTATGGAGCTATGAGGGAGGAGCTGGCCAAAGTTCAATGGTGCAATACCTTAGCAGGAATGACAGTGGAGGAACAATGGCGGATATTTCTGTGTATAATGCAGAAGTTGCAGGATCAGTTCATTCCAAAGAGGAAGAAATATCCTAGGAGGAGGCATGGGTGGCTGTGGCTGACGAGGGAAGTTAAGAAACATATAAAGTTAAAAGAGAAAAAGTATAACATAGCAAAGATAAGTGGGAAAACGGAAAACTGGGAAGCTTTTAAAGAACAACAGAGGATTACTAAGACGGAAATACGCAGAGAAAAAATGAGGTACGAAGGTAAACTGGCCAATAATATAAAGGAGGATAGTAAAAGTTTTTTTAGGTATGTGAAAGGCAAAAAAATGGTTAAGACTAAAATTGGGCCCTTGAAGACAGAAACAGGGGAATATATTACGGGGAACAAAGAAATGGCAGGAGAATTGAATTAGTACTTCAAATCTGTGTTCACTGGGGAAGACACAAGCAATCTCCCTGAGGTAACAGTGGCTGAAGGACCTGAACTGAAGGGAATTTATATTTGCCAGGAATTGGTGTTGGAGAGACTGTTAGGTCTGAAGGTTGATAAGTCCCCGGGGCTTGATGGTCTACATCCCAGGGTACTGAAGGAGGTGGCTCGAGAAATGGTGGATGCGTTGGTGATTATTTTCCAGAGTTCGATAGATTTGTGGGCGGCACGGTGGCACAGTGGTTAGCACTGCTGCCTCACAGCGCCGGAGACCCGGGTTCAATTCCCGCCTCAGGCAACTGACTGTGTGGAGTTTGCACATTCTCCCCGTGTCTGCGTGGGTTTCCTCTGGGTGCTCCGGTTTCCTCCCACAGTCCAAAGATGTGCAGGTCAGGTGAATTGGCTGGAGTTAAATTGCCCATAGTGTTAGGTTAGGGGTATGGGTGGGTTGCGCTTCGGCGGGTCGGTGTGGACTTGTTGGGCCGAAGGGCCTGTTTCCACCCTGTAATGTAATCTAATCTAATTTGGGATCAGCTCCTGCAGTTTGGAGGGTGGCTAATGTTGTACCACTTTTTAAGAAAGGTGGGAGAGAGAAAACAGGAAATTATAAACCAGTTAGTCTGTCCTCAGTGATGGGAAAGATGCTGGAGTCTATTATAAAGGATGAAATTACGACACATCTGGATAGTAGTAACAGGATAGGTCAGAGTCAGCATGGATTTATGAAGGGGAAATCATGCTTGACTAATCTTCTGGAATTTTTTGAGGATGTAACTCTGAAGATGGACGAGGGTGGTCCAGTAGATGTAGTGTACCTGGACGTTCAGAAAGCTTTTGATAAAGTCCCACATAAGAGGTTAGTGAGCAAAATTAGGGCGCATGGTATTGGGGGCAAAGTACTAACTTGGATTGAAAGTTGGTTGGCTGATAGGAAACAAAGAGTAGTGATAAACGGCTCCATTTCGGAATGGCAGGCAATGACCAGTGGGGTACCGCAGGGATCAGTACTGGGACCGCAGCTTTTTACAATATATGTTAATAATATAGAAGATGGTATTAGCAATAACATTAGCAAATTTGCTGATGATACTAAGCTGGGTGGCAGGGTGAAATGTGATGAGGATGTTAGGAGAATACAGGGTGACCTGGACAAGTTAGGTGAGTGGTCAGATGCATGGCAGATGCAGTTAAATGTGGATAAATGTATGGTTATCCACTTTGGTGGCAAGAACACAAAGGCAGATTACTACCTAAATGGAATCAATTTAGGTAAAGGGGCAGTACAGAGAGATCTGGGTTTTCTTGTACACCAGTCAATGAAGGTAAGCATGCAGGTACAGCAGGTAGTGAAGAAGGCTAATAGCATGCTGGCCTTCATAACAAGAGGGATTGAGTATAGAAGCAAAGAGGTTCTTCTGCAGCTGTACAGGGCCCTGGTGAGACCACACCTGGAGTACTGTGTGCAGTTCTGGTCTCCAAATTTGAGGAAAGACATTCTGGCTATTGAGGGAGTGCAGCATAGGTTCACGAGGTCAATTCCTGGAATGGTGGGATTACCTTACACTGAAAGACTGGAGCGACTGGGCTAGTATACCCTTGAGTTGAGAAGACTGAGAAGGGATCTGATTGAGACATATAAGATTATTAAAGGATTGGACATTCTGGAGGCAGCAAACATGTTTCCGCTGATGGGTGAGTGCCGAACCAGAGGACACAGCTTAAAAATACGGGGTAGACCATTTAGGACAGAGATGAGGAGAAAGTTCTTCACCCAGAGAGTGGTGGCTGTGTGGAATGTTCTGCCCCAGAGGGCAGTGGAGGCCCAGTCTCTGGATTCATTTAAGAAAGAGTTGGATAGAGCTCTCAAGGATTGTGGAATCAAGGGTCATGGAGATAAGGCAGGAACAGGATACTGATTAAGGATGATCAGCCATGATCATATTGAATGGTGGTACAGGCTCGAAGGGCAGAATAGCCTACTCTTGCACCTATTGTCTATTGTCTATTAGTAATTGTTTTACGTTGCATCCTTGCTTTTGTATTCAATGAGCTACTATATCAAATACTTTTTTTTGAAGTGCATGCACGTGATATCTACCAAAAAAACTTTTGTAAATCCTGTTACTTGATCAATGAACTTAAACGGTGTAGTCAGACACAATTTGCTTTTAACAAATCTGTGATTTTTCTTATTTAATCACTGTGAAGGTATGCTGAACTTTCGACATCCAGACATCTACAACATAGAATCATAGAATTTTACAGTACAGGAGAAGACTAATCTACTCATCATGCCTGTACCGGCTCCCAAATAAGCTACCCAGCTAGTCCCATTCTCCAGCCTTATTTCTGTAGCCCTCTAAATATAATCACTTTCAAATATATATAACAAGTTCTCATTTAAAGCCTTGTATAGAACTTGCCTCCACCATTCTCCCAGGCAACACATTCCAAATCCTAACAACTCTTTGAATAACTAAATGTTTCCTTCACTCGCTACCTCTCTTGCTGACAATCTTGAAATTGTGACCCCTAGTTACTGACATACCAACCAGTGAATTGGATTGAATTAGCTTTATTGTCACATGTACTGAAATGAATGCAGTTAAAAGTTTATAAGTTGCCACTTCCAATGCCATCTTAGGTACAAAGGTCCATTGGTACAATCCTTAATTACAGAATAGAGAGATGAAGAAAAAACGTTATATTACAGCTATGCAAAGTATAACCATAGGTCAGAAAAAAGCAAGAACCAAAGTTAAAGTGACAAATATCACAGTCTCTCTTCAAAGGCTGTCCACAGCAGACCAGCACAGGGGACCTCTATGCGGTCTGACCACTGGCTGCCACCACATTCCCGCACCAGACTGCTACTCCCACTCGGTACTGAGCCACTGGTTACTGGTGTCTCCACTGACCCCGCTTCGGAGGCCATAAGTTAGATGCTGAGTGTCCAAGGCTGAGAGAAGGGAAGAGAGAGGGAGAAAAATCAAATATCCTTCTTTATTCTGTCAATTTTGTTCTTATGAACAATTTTGAACACCTCAATGAGGTCACCTCTTAATCTTCTATCCTCCAAGGAGAATAAATCTAATGTTTCTAATCTTTCCTTGTATCTAAAATCCCTCATTCCTAGTATCATTCTAGTAAATTTCCTCTACAGTTTCCAGGGCTTTAACAGCCTTTCTTAAATAAGATGCCTAGAACTGAACATCATATTCTAAATGTGACCTGTGGAGATGTTGTATCACATCCTTGCTTTTATAATGAATGCCTCAATTTATAAACCCAATGATCCTATAAAACTTTTTAACAACTGTTTTAACTTGCCTGTCCATTTCCAAAAAATTTGCCGACTTGCTATTGTTTAACCTATCGACATCCATTTGCAGTCTCTTTTGCCTGAATTTTTCCACCTCCTTCCCTTTTAAAACAGAGGCAGAAGGCTTTCAAAATGGCAGGCGAAACCTGATTCTGGGATTCACACCGTTCATTCTCACATCTGGCAAATTTTTTTGATATGTGATAATCTGCAGTTAGCAAGTCCACACAAAGCATTCTTGACCTTACTGGTTCCGTGTAGATGGGCATTTCAGGCTTTCTGTCTCCCTCCATCCTTGAATATGGAAATTATATTTGCAGAATTCCAGTCTGCTGAGACATTTTCAGAACTTGGGAAATTTTAGAAAATAGGAAAAATTTGGAAAGTCATCCTTTGCTTGTTTCTAAAAATTTCTAGTTTCTCAGCCCTGACCTTTGCAGTATTGTAGACCTTCTCTTTTAATTGAAAACCATATTTCATTTCCTTAATTGGTTTCACAGTTTTTCTTTTTGTCGAATATTCTCTTTCTTAGTATCTTTCTTTCTCAATGGGATATATATTTGTTGATGGTGTGATAGTTCTTAAATATTTGCCACTATTATATTTCTTTAGAATCTATTTTAGCCAATTCTGTCTTCATACCTTTATTATTAAATTTATTTAAGTTTCAGAAACTGATCACTCTTCCCTAATTATTAAATAATCTATTTCAGTTGTTAGTTGAGGGGTAAACCTCAAACGGGAGACTGAGGAGAATACCCTGTTTTTTTTTAAATAACTGATTTAACATTTCATTTGAAAGTCAACAATGCAACACGGTGAGGGATTGGGCGGCACGGTGGCACAGTGGTTAGCACTGCTGCCTCACAGCACCAGAGACCTGGGTTCAATTCCCGCCTCAGGCGACTGACTGTGTGGAGTTTGCACACTCTCCCCGTGTCTGCGTGGGTTTCCTCCGGGTGCTCCGGTTTCCTCCCACAGTCCAAAGATGTGCAGGTCAGGTGAATTGGCCATGCTAAATTGCCCGCAGTGTTAGGTAAGGGATAAATGTAGGGGTATGAGTGGGTTGCGCTTCGGTGGGGCGGTGTGGACTTGTTGGGCCGAAGGGCCTGTTTCCACACTGTAAGTAATCTAATCTAAACACCCACTTTCTACTGCATTGAAGTGGCAGTCTAGTCAGCATAGGCTAAGTAGGAAAGGTGCCAATTTGTACTACAGAAACCATTCTTTAATTTAAATAGGCTATGAATCCAATTAGATTTTACTCTCGAGACCTTCTTTTCTTGAGTGTGGTCTTCAGGTTCTATGTGTACTGCACATTCGAATTAACATTCAGCTGAACAGGGATTCTTGATGTTCCAAAGTTTGTAACAAGAATAACAGAGAACTGATATACAAAATAAGTAAATATTATTCTCTGGGATCCATCTTGGAAATGTTTTCACTTAAGAAACAGACTAATGAAAAAGACATCAATTTTAGACATTTTATAACCTTCTGCCCTCAGCATTGAGTTTACCATTTCAGAATGTAGCATTTTCACCCAGTCTGTTTTTTTTCTTCAAGGCTTTCCTCTATGTATTCCTTTTCTGGTTTTCAGATAGCAGCTCTCCTGTCATTCATGTATCCTCTAGACATATATAATGGTCTCGGGTTTATGCTCCCACAGTGTTTGAAGGTGGAATGGACATGTAAAGTCCGGCAGGTGGCCTTTTCACTGTCTACCCATGCATCCCTGACATACCTGAGATTTTGCTGAGGACAGGATGGTGTCACAAGACCTAGCTGTCTTTGGGTCTATTGAGCCCCTCAAGTGACCAGTTAATGACCTTATCCCTCTGGAAGTTAATTCGTGTCATAGGAAGGCCCACCCACAAGAGAAGCTGAACAGCTTTTGCTGCACATGCTGGTTCAGAGCAAAAGGTCTCACCCCTTTCAGGCCTCCAGGCCCATTGGAGGCACTCCTACCACAAAACCCCTTTTCACATTCCTATAACCTTGTGAACCTGTCCTTGCTGGAAAAACACCCTGCAATTTGTCAAAAAGAAATATACAGCTTCACAGGCAGTTGTTTTTTGTTGTTAAAGTAATAGAAACAAAATAAAAACCTACCTTGTTGATCATGGTGCAGAACTACTATGCCAGTCATGAAAACGTTAATAAGAACTTCGCTTTCACACACACGCACACATGCACATATTAGAATATGGTCCCAGGTGTATCTAGCAACTCTCCATACTATTTTGGTTTTACTTCAGTATGTAAAGTGGTATCTCCGTATCATGGGAATAGTAGGACGCCCGTGTTTTTTTCCTGTTAGTCTACAGATTGTAACCACACATGGGTAAATAGATCAGAGCAGACAGCTTTAACATTATCAAACAAGCTGCATACATTCCAAGTACAGGAAGCCTGTGGCTTTGCATATGTGCTGAGACAAAGCAGCAGAGCACCCTCACCTCTCCCTGCACCCCCTGTCTAACACCACCACCACTTTATATCTTACATCTTCCCTTCATTTTGTTCTCCTATAGATGTCAGCAGTCATCAGCAAGTCTGGGGAACTCAAGTTGATCTCTGAGCATGACACAGATACAGAGTCACCTGTGAAACCGTAAGTAACACCAATTCAGTCAACACATCAAATCTTAAGAGCTTTCAATTTTATTTAAGAAATGCTGACAGCGTTTCCTTGAATTATTTCAAAATTAGAAGAATGTCATTCATGGCATGGAAACATTCTGAGCAATATGCTGTGGGTCTGATATCAGAAGGACTCAAGGCCAAGGTTTGATCATTGAAAAGCATATCATTCTGGGCAACACTCAGGGCTCAATCAGTCCAAAGGGAAATGTTAACATTTCAGATCAACCCCTTTTCAGTATTTGAATATTTTCACTTAATACTGAGAGGAATTTTTGAGACATCAACAATCCAGAACATTCTTGTCTCATGGTATTAGAATGGCTGGATTCTGCAAATAAGGAAAATAATATTGATAAAGAAGATTGCTAGGTTATTAGGGCAGAAATCATATTCCGATGAGGAGTAGCACAAAAGACATCCATGCAACCTGGCAACAATGCCTTGATCCTCTGTCTTTATTTCTTAAGAAATAAAAGAATTTCCAAGAGCATTCTGTTCCCTTTATGCAAAGAAAGAACCTGGTCAGCTGGGTATCTAACCTGATGCCTTGGAGATTGTGAAGTTGGCTTTTGGGAGATTATTGATGGGAATCCTATTGAAAATTGAATATATTGGATAAAGCAATCATTGGCCATCAATATTTTTAAATTAGTCCTTTTTTTTTCATTTTTTACAATGTTTTGCAAGTAATGTTAACAAGAATCACATCACTTGAAACCTGAAGTTGCTGAAAGTTTTCCACTTTCTACTGACTGTGATCAAGCTACTTTGTAAAAACAAATAAACTATGAGTTAAGTTCTCAGTAATTGTATATTGCCACAATTGACAAGCTGATGTGCATGGGTCCTAATTATGCCTCTCTCTTTGTGGGGTGTACTGTTCTAGTCCTACTCAGGCGCACACGTACAACTCCTTCTCAGACACATTGATGCTGTCTTCAGTGTTGCTCCTGCTGTTGTCCTGAATTGAATAAATTTGTCAGTTTTGCTTCTGATTTTCATCATTTTGTCACCTCCACCTGCTTCATCTCTGATTCTTCCTTTCCCTTCCTTGCTTCACTGTTTCCATTTCTGGGGCTATCCATCAATGTCCATTACAGGGCCACTCACTTCCACCTCCTCACCCTACTTCCAATCTCCCCATTTCTCCATTTATTCTAATGATGTCAGCTTCCTCCAGGCCGACTCCAACACAACCTCTTTTCTTTTTCTTAACCAAGGCCCACCCCATCCATTATTGCTTACTTTGTGTATAATTTACTATTTTTTGGGCCAATTATACAATTTGTAGATTTTGAATCTACAGACATGCTATTGGTTCTACATACCATTGCTGCAATTGGATAAAAGATGATGTTATAAGGGACATGGTTAATAACTATTTCCCTACTGGATCAATGAACATTGAACATAGAACATTACAGCGCAATCCAGGCCCTTCGGCCCTCGATGTTGTGCCAACCTGTGAAACCAATCTGAAGCCCATCTAACCTACACTATTTCATTATCGTTCATATGTTCATCCAATGGCCATTTAAATGCACTTAAAGTTGGTGAGTCTTAGAATGTTTTCCAGATGGGGAAAGGCTTTGGAAATCTGAAGCACTAAGGGACTTCAGAGTCCTAGTTCAGGATTCTGGTATGGTCAACATGCATTTTGAGTGGCAGTTAGGAGAATGAAGACAATGTTCATATTCATTTTGAGAGGGCTAGAATGCAGGGATATACTGCTGAAAATGTATAAGGCTCTGGTCAGACTGCATTTGGAATGTTGTGAACAGTTTTGGGCCCCGTATCAAAGGAAGGGTGGTGTTGGCCTTGGCTGGTGTCCAGAGGAAGTTTATAAGAATGATCCTGGGGATGAAGAGCTTGTCATTTGAGGAGTCGTTGAAGATTCTGGGTCTGTACTCAATAGAGTTTAGAAGGATGAGGGGGATCTAATTGAAACTTACTGAGAAGCGTGGATAGAGTGAATATGGTGATGATGTTTTCACTCATATGAGAGAGTAGAATCCGAGGGTATAGCCTCAGAGGATGACCCTTTAGAACGTAGATAAGAAGGAATTTTCTGAGGCAGAGAATGGTGAATCCACAGAACTCATTGCCGCAGTAGACTGTCAAGTCCAAGACATTAAGTGTATTTAAAACAGAGATAGATAAGGTATTAGTTAAGAGGATCAGTGATCATGGTGAGAAGGCAGGAGAAAAGGGGTTGAGAAATATATCAGCCACGATATGTTGACTTTTAAAACAAATAATTTAACTATTACAATATAATTTTGCTGTAACATTTATATAAATAGATTAAAAATACTAAAACTAAAATACAAACAAGCTATTAATTACCTTGGTTACCCTGACTCTTGGGTAGCCCATAATCTCCATAAGTTTTGTCGAGGTTTATCCCTGGGGAAGACCCTCCCACTTAAGGCAGAGTGTGAATGCAGCACAACAGCCAGGCTTCACACAGATTTCACCACACCGGCACAAACTATTGTCTTCAGAGTCAGAAAGTTGGCATTTATTTGTTTTTATATTTTACCCTCCAATTTTCCTCTCTCACTCTCCTCTCCTTACTGTTATAACACTGGCCCATGATTCCACACCCAGTCATAGGTTGCAGTCCTGCTGTGCTTTAATATAAACCTTAATGTCCTGAAACTGCTGCTGTCCTTATCTGGTCTGGCCTACATGTGACTCCAGATCCACAGCTAGGTTTCTTCACATAGAGAAGAGCAATAAATCGTGTCTTAGCTAACGACACCCACCTCCATGAATGTATATATTAAAAACAAGTGTTTTTTTTTGGCAGTGAAACCAAGACTGTTGAGTTTTTCTTCTCTCCATCATGTGCTTTTCAACAGGTGTCATTAAAAACCTATTAAGTGTTTAGAGTTTTGAAAGGCATTTTCTCACTTCAATCCAGAGACACTGGGATAAATTATAACCTCCTCATTGCTGTCCCATTTCAAGATGAACGTAATTAATAAGTAACTTTTCCATCCGCATCATTCAGTACCACACCATAAGAATACTTTTGCTCCTGGGCATGAGGGGACTTGCTTTTTATTGATTGACAATATGAAGTTACCCAAATGTTGAGTGTTATTTTTACTGAGATTAATGAGTTGCCTTTTGTGAAATCATTTTGTACTACTCAAACCAAACTGAGCACTACAATTTAAATCGACAAACAAAACTTCAAGTTTTAGTAAGTAATATGCCGCTTCTTTTCCAGGGCATCTCAGAAGAAGAAGAACAAGAAGAAAAAGCAGAAAGCAGCAACTCAGTCATTGAGTGAGACAGCTTCTACATCCAGTTTAATAGTCGCTGAAAGTGAGTATAAAATTGATTCAGGAATCGCAAGAAAGAAAACAAAGAAGAAACCTGTTAAAGACCACTACCCAACTGGAGGAATTAATGATGCTTTTGAGCAAGACTAGAACAGTTCCTTAAGAAAACAAAACACTCTTTGTAAAAACAACAAGGTGAAAGAACGAAAAGGACTTGTCCGTTATTCTTATAGAATAAGTTGCAATAATTTTCAGTAATCTAGAAAATGTGCACTGTTTTGCAGTTTAGCACTACCTTAATAAAGATGACCTCTGACAGTACCAAAAAAGTAAATGTTTTCTCGCAGAACAGCTTGAACAACACTATCAAAAAATTAGGTTAATGATTGCATGGGGTTGATTATTTTAATTTAAATAATTGAAGGAGAGCTTGCTTATTATGTATTGTGCTCAAATCAGCTGTAAAGGTATTAAATGAGAACAAAATGTATTATATTTGAAAAAGCCTTTGTTATCAGAATAAAATTTATGCCTATTTTATATCTATTATTTAAGAAAGCATTTTTATCAGACCAAATTAATGTTTGTAACAAAAGCTGAAATTGCTGGAGAAACTCAGTAGGTCTGGCAGTATCTTTTGAGAGAAAGCAGGTGTCCCTGGACCCACACCATTAATTGTGCTTTCTGTCCACAGGTGCTTCCAGACCTGCTGCATTTCTCCAACAATTTTATTTTTTATTTCAGATTTCCAGCATCCACTGTTCTTTTGTGTTTTTTAAAATTAATGTTTGTGTTATTTCATGTTTTTGTTAGTACTTGTGTTGAAAGTTAAATTAACTTATTGTTTCTGATGTTTGATGAAAATCATCTTTGTTTTTAATATTCATTGTCTAATTTACCTAATGCAATCAATTCAGTGGCTATGGTACAGTTTATCTGAACAGTCTTTAAACCAATCAAAACAGAGTTAAAAGAATGAAAAGAAGCATCCATTATATCAAATCCATCAAATTTACTTTCGGCCTTCATTCTTCTAAAGCACCTTTATACGTGATGTCTATTTGTGTTTATCTAAATTAACCTGAAATTTCAATTCCTGTTTAGCCAAATTAGTCTGTATTTGAAGGAAAACAATCAATTATTTAAAGCATGCAACTTAATTAAAATGTACTTTCTCATAATTGAAGATTTACTTTTTAAAAGCTTGTAATAATTATCGGCAAATGAAAATTTCCACACAGTATATGCTCACATTTTAGAAAGCTTTTTTTTCTAATTTTATAGCTATTAGTAATACAATACTGTTTTAGCCTTAATCATCAGCTAAAGAAAGCTTTTGAAACTCTTGTTGCAACTTGGCACAGAATTTATACCTGTATGTTTTGAGTGTTTTTTACGATTACCTTTTTCAGTAGTTAATGAACATGATTAAAGCAACAAATAATTTATTACAAATTTGACTTGATTTGTCACTTTTCTTTGTATCTTGTGGAAAGCTAACGTTCCACTTTTCCAAATGAAAGCATCAAAGTTGTGGGAAAAGATTTCTTGTGCTATCAGTGAAAATCATTCATTTTCATAATGAATCAGTAACAAAAAGATTGAAATGACTTTTGCTGTACTGTTAACCTAACAATAATGATGAGAAAGGTGGGAAATTACAGAGATCATGAAAAAATCAAAATATTGACATTAAAATAAAATCTTTCCCTTAAGCCTTACATTGCAAATTCAGAATCTCACCATTAAGCAGCAACTACCTGATTTCCATGCATGTGTAACTCATTAATACCCTCAAACTGACCTATTCATATTCCACTCCCAATTTTCCTCTTCACTGAGAAATTAAACAACAAATTCCCAACATGTAAACTGGAACAGGTACTTGGTGGCTGCAACTTACTGAATCCTTGTCTCAGCTATCATCATGGCTCCTCTCAGACCAACTCAGGCACCATTTCAGTCCTTCAACACTTTAGAATTCAAGAATACCTCAGACTTGAAAGGTTCTATCAGGTTGCTATATGCATAGAGAGACATATAAATCACAGGCATCTGCATCTTGTGGCTCCTAGCTTACTTTCTTAGTTATCACTCAGTTTAGCACTTAATTAGCTGCCATCCTCAAGTGTACACTCACTGACTTCAGTACTGACTTACAGGCTGCCAGCCCTGGGATGGTGGGGGGGTGTCACATTGCTTTTAACACAAAGGGTATCCAATGCACCATTACAGGCTGTCACTCTCCTGAGATTTGCAGTACAGTACACAAGGAGTTGGAGGCAGCCTTGTCATGGTGGGGAGCACTGAACAATCTAGGGGGCGGACATGTGACTGTACAACAATGTGACACCTGCATTAGGCCATCAGTCTACACAGGAAGTGTTTCGATCGTGTGGTGACAGAGGAATAGAGAATTGCAAACATGCCTTTGTACAAGGAGATTGTAAGGATAAACCCAGCAATTACAGAACAGGCAGTTTAATTTTATTGTTGGGAAAACCATGAAGCAATAATTTGGAATAGAAATAGTAGTCACATGGACAAATGTGAACTAATCAGAAATAGCCTTGACATTTCTTCTATTTAATTAATTTTCGGAAGTTCTTGAAAGAGGTAACAGACAGAGTTAATGAGGTAACGCTGTTGTTATAGTGTATATAATTTCCAAAATGTGTTCAGTGCAATGCTACACAACAGACTTGTGAGGAAATGTATAGGTCATGAAACAAAGAGACAATAGCAACATGGATATAAATTTGACTGACTGATAGACAAAGAGAATTGGTTCATAGATTTCTTTTTTAGCTGGAGGTAAGTTTGTAATGCAGTTCCTCAAGGATTGGTTTTAGGAGTCTTGCTTTTCATGATTTATACCAAAGATCTAGATCAATGGTTCCAACCTTTTCAGCATGAAGGAACACTTTAACAAGACAAACAATTCCATGGTAAATATTTTTCAGCTGCAGTGATCATTCATAAACTTCACATTTGCTTACAATTACAATGCTATAGTAGGAATGGAGACATTGGATGATCAGTGAAGCTTCCCCTGGCCTCCTTGCTCCCCAGCCACCAACCATCCAGCCACCTCACACAACATACGCCCATGCCCATCTCGTACAAGTCGCCGTATGTCATGGTCATGGAGAGGAGGCCTAGTCACCAGCTACAGCTGTGATCCCATTGTGTATTTATTGGGTAAGGCAGTGAGCTGAAACGCCAACCCTTCTCCTCCCCCCCACCCAGTCCATCAAACAATTTGCTCTGTGCTCTGCTCTGTCCTGGTCCCGATGACCGGCAGTAAAATTAGAGCCCAAGGTGACAGACTCACCAGTGCTGCAAACTAAGAGACAGCACCTTTCACCAATAGGATACGTAGTGTCATCAGGTAAAACAGCATTGCTTCTTCATAATTTTGTGGAACACCTATCACCTTGTCACTGCATACTGGTTGAAAACCACTCATCTAGATGTTGGAATGCAGGGGACAATTTTACAGTTTGCAGTCTATATAAATGAGGCAGTACAGTTACAACACTAGCAAGTACCTATCAATGTAGAAAATTGCCCAGGTATGTCCTGTACACAATTACCACCTGATGAGTGACCTCTTGAACATCAGCAAAGTGATGGAAAGTGTCATGAACAGTGCCAACAAGCAACACCTGCTCAGCAATAACCAGTGATGCAGAGTTTGGATTTCACCAGGGCCATTGGCTCCTGTTCTCATTACAGCCTTGGTTCAAACATGGACAAAAGAACTGAGTTCCAGAGGTGAAGTGAGAGTGACAGATCTTGATATCAAGACTACTTTTGACCAAGTGTGGCATCAAGAAACCCTAACAAACTGGAATTGTTGGGTATCGGGGGGAAACTCTGCTGGCTGGAGTCATACTTGGCACATAGGAAAATGGTTGTTGTTGGAGGTCAGTCATCTTAGCTCCAGGACATCTTTGCAGGAATTCCTCAGAGTACTGTCCTTGGCCCAACCATCGTCAGCTGCTTTCTCGATTACCTTCCCTCCATCATAAGGTCAGAAATGGAGATGTTCCCTGGTTACTACACAACATTCAGCACCTTTCGTGACTGCAGAGACTGAAAGAAATGCAGCAGAATCTGGTGATACCAGTCTTGGGGTGGCACGTAACATTGGCACCACAAAATGAACAAAGACCAGGTGTTGGACTGAGGTGGACAAAGTTAAAAATCAGTTTTGAAACTTTATTGCTGGAACAGCACAGCAGGTCAGGCAGCATCCAGGGAACAGGAGATTCGACGTTTCGGGCACAGGCCCTTCTTCACACAATGCTAGGTTATAGCAAACTTGTATTTCCAAATAAACCTGTTGATGTCATGTGATTTTTAAATTTGTTCATCTTCAACAAGGCAATCTCATGCCTTGATATTCAATGGCATTATTATCACTGAATCTCCCATTACCAACGTGTACTTGCCATTGACTTGAAATTATATTGGAGTAGCTATATAAAGAGCAGATCAAAGGCCAGGAATCTTTCAGTGAGTAACTCACTTCCTAGCTCCCCAAGGCCTGACCACTGTCTACAAGGCACAAGTTAGGAGTATGATGAAATATACCCGACTTGCCTGAATGAGTGCAGAATCGTCAAAACAAAAAAGGATTGACACCATCCAAGACAAAACAGCTGCTTGAATCGGAATACATTTTCAAGCCTTCACTCCCATCACCACCAACACTCAGGAGTAGCAGCAGTATATACCATCTATAAAGTACACTGCAGAAATTCACCAAAGATCTTTCCAAGGCAGCACCTTCCAAACCCATGAGCACTACCATCTAGAACGACATTGCAGCAGACACATGGGGACACCACCACCTGCAAGCTCCTCTCCAAGCCATTCCTGCATTAGAAATATGTTGCTGTTCCTTCAGTGTTGCTGGGTCAAAATCCTAGAATCCCCTCCTTAACAGCCTATGGGTCTATAATACATAGACTATGAAGATTCCTAAAGCTAACTCACCACCACTACCTCAAGCTAACTCACCACAACTAGAGATGAACAATAAATGTTGTTCCAGTCTGTGAGGCCAACTTTCCATGCATGAATAAGGAAAACTAATTGCCTCCTTGTCACATCAGCTAAACAAATATATTATCAAAGGCACTTAAACACAACACCTGAGTGTTGGGTTTCACAAATATATTCTAAATCTAGCACAGGAAAGATAACCTTTCACAGCTCTTACATTTGCACTCTGAACTGTCAATATGCAAGAATGGAGTTTGGAAGGTGGCCTTTGATGGAGGGTGGGGAGGCTATCGTGTTGGCTTACTGACAAACATTGGATGGATTTAAGAGACGGCTAGATATAGTACTTGGGGAAATGGGAGCAAAGGTTATTGGGAGAAAGCAGGATTAAGCTACTAGTTGCACAATCAGCCACGATCATGATGAAGGCAGAGTAGGCTTGAAGCGCTGATGGGCCTCTTCCTGCTCCTATCTTCTATGTTTCTATATTACTGACAGAATTCTATTCCTCCACTGTTGCAGGAATACTGTGGTGCAACTTACCATTGGCTAAGGTCATATACCTCGGACCTCCTTATGGAGACACGACAGTGATCTCCATGTCATACTGTGTGAGAGCACAACATGAGGCTTCATTATGATGGCTGTAAAGGTTCAGGCTTCATTCAATAAAGTTGACTTTTTCTTTCTGACTTACCCTTCTAATTACCAGTTCATGCATCTGACATGGAGATTGATTGGCTGGAATCCCTGTTGCCTTTCTTCAACTCATAAGGGAACATAGGAGAAGATAGCACCTGGTTAAAACGAAGTGAACATGGCTATAATTCCAGAAAACCATGGGCTGCCCTCTTATTAAAGAGAGAGGGACGATGGAACAAAACAACATTGTCAGCAGTAACAGCAACCTGCTGCAAAGTTCCTGAGAGAGAAGCAGCAGGGAGGAGAATGATGGGACTCCAGATCTACAGACTTCCCATCATTCTCTTTGTTTGAAAGACAATGCAAGCACCAAGTAAGGATATTGCACCTCATTTTTCTGTTGCTGCATATTTGTTTCATTTCCTATCTGATTGTACACTTCCTATCTTTGTATGATCTCACCTACCAGTATCTATATATTACGTGTCTTACTGTGAATTAGGGAAAAAGTAGCAGTCAGTGAGACCGGGAACTAACATCACATGATGCTAAGATTAAGTATCTCTTCAGGCTTCAAACAGCGTATAATATCTGAGTGTTGTGCAGTGAAATCTCTCAAGTTAGGCAATATATTGGGAGGAAGACTAAAGTATCTTTTAACCCTTCAATCATTAGTAATGCTGCAATGTTTCAGGGTGTGTGTAGACTGCTCAGTTGTCCTGAAATGTTTTGAGCAATTTATTTTTTATTAAGTCATGGGCTTTGTTGGCTAGAACAGTATTTATTGTCCAGCCTTAATTACCTAATAAATGCTGGCCCACATGACATGAATGTATACAAAAAAAATTCTCAACCATTTCAGTGCAGCTACAAACGTTGAACTACCAAGAGTCAGTACTTTATGCAGCTTTTCCTGCTAATTATAGCCACTGTGCTATGATGAGTGGATATGTGAACTGTCCATTGTACATCACTCTACCTTGACTGGCAGTGTATTTCCTCAAAAGGTGGATCGATAGAAAGATCAGAGACGCGGAATCATCACTGATTCCATATTTTCACACTGAATGGGTGTAAATGTGGAAGATGTGTGCCCTGGCACAGTCCCTGCACGTTGCACGTTTTTAATCTCTTGTAAGATGTGTCCAGCTTTGCCTGGCCAGTATTTATTGACTGTCCCTAGTTGTACTTGAGAAGATGGGGATGTGGTGCAGTCCATGTCCTATAGGTCGACTCACAATGCCCTTGGGGGGGTGGAATTCCAAGGTTTTGATTCAGCAAACTGCGATAAATTTCTGAGTCAAGACAGTGAGTGGATTAGAGGGGAACTTGCAAATGGTGGTGTTCCCATGTATCTGCTGCCTTGTCCTTCTAGATGATAGTGGTTATGGGATTGGAAGGTGCTACATTGATGAATTTTTGGAGAGAATCTTGTAGATGGTACACATTACTGTTACTGAACATCAGTGGTGGCGGGCGTGAATGTAGATTTTGTACCAATCAAGCAGGTTGCTTTGTCATAGGTGGTGTCAAGCTTCTTGAGTGTTGTTAGAAATGCACCCATCCAGGCAAGGAGGGAGAGTTCTACTCCTGACTTGTGCCTTGTAGATGATGGAAAGGCTTCGGGAGTTAGGAGATGAGTTACTCCCTGCAGGATTCCTAGCCCCTGACATGCTAATTGTTATAACACAGCAGTGAATCCCTCTGCTAATTAAACCAAACACCCAGAAAAGCTCACCTTGCCTCATAATCTGTTAAAGTTTGCATGACAAAGAACTCCCAAATTCCACTACTTAAAGAAAAAAAATCAATTTATTCTTTAACTCTAAAAGCGAATATTAAACAACTATTTACAACTTTAAGCCACCTTTCTCTTAACTGCTTGTTATCTGCTTCCAACTCTGTCGCAATATACTGTTCCAATAACCACCTGAATTAAAATTACATCAACTCAATTTCAAAACCACACAGTGGTTATCATCTCTAGTATTGTCCTTCTTTCGGCTGTAGATCTCCCTGGGTCATCTTCCATCTTTTACTGCAAAATGTTTCCGTTGAGAAAGGTACCTTTCATAGAGAGTGTATTGAATGGCAGTCTCTCTCAATGGCAGTTAGCTTCTGTCTAACTTTCAAACTGTCTGCTTTTTTTATACCCCAAACATCGTCTCATTGGTTCAAGGTTGGTAAAAACAATAAATTCAAACGCGATTGGGTTTTAGTATCCTGAGGCATATTTTAAACTGATTGATTAAATTTGAATTGTGGTCAGAATAGCTGAGGTATCTAGTTTACAGCCAAATGTTACATATTTTCAGTTTTCCAGTGCACTCTGAGACTGTTTGTCAGTCATATGTTAGGTACCTGTAAGCTCTCAGTGCAATACAGCTTTCACTCTCTTTAAAGGTACAGTACATGCCTTCAACTTTATAATATCATGTCGTCCCTGTGTTTATATGATGAATCCAGTTGAGTTTCTGATCAATGGTAAACTCAGGATGTTGATAGTGGAGGTTTCAGTGATGGTGATGCCATTAAATGCCAAGGGACAGGGATTAGGTTGTCTCTTATTGGTGATGGTCATTGCCTGGCATTTGTGTGGCACGAATGTCACTTGCAACTTGGTAGCCCAATATTGTCCCAGTCCTGTTCCATTTGAATATGGACTGCTTCAGTCTCATGGATGGTGCTGAATGTTGTGCAATTATCGGTGAACATCCTCATTTCTGACCTTATGATGGATGGAAGGTCATTGGTGAAACAGTTGAAGATTGTTGGGCCTAGGGCACTACCGTGAGCAACTCTTGCAGTGATGTCTTGGAGCTGAGATGACTGACCTCCAAAAACCACAACCATCTTCCTATGTGCCAGGTATGATTCCAACCAGTGAATTTTTTGCCCCCTGATTCTCACTGATTCCAGTTTTTCTCAGGCTTTTTGATGCCACACTCGGTCAAATGTGTTCTGAAGTCAAGGGCTGTCATTCTCACCTCACCTCTAGAATTTAACTCTTTTGTCCATGTTTGAACCAAGGCTGTAATGACATCAGGAGCTGGATGGCCCTGGCAGATCCCAAACTGAGCGTCACTGAGCAAGTTATTGCTGAGAAGTGCTGCTTGATAGCACTGTTGAAGACACCATCCATCACTTTATTGATGATCGAGAATAGACTGATGGGGCAATCATTGGCTGGGTTAGATGTGTCCTGGTTTATTTTTATGTACAGGATACCTGGATAATTTTCCACATTGTCAGGCAGATGCCAGTATTGCAATTGTACCAGGAAGAGCTTGGCGAGGGAGGGACAAGTTCTGAAGCACATGTCTTCAGTATAATTGCTGGAATGTTACGGCCCATAGCCTTTGCAGTATCCAGTGCATATAACTGTTTTCTGATTTCATGTGTGTAACGAATTGAGTAAGAATGGTAAGTGCGATGTTGGGGACCTTTAGAGTAAGCCTAGATAAATCATCAATTTGGCCCTTCTGGCTGAAGATTGCTATGAAAGCTTCAGTCTTATCTGTTGCATGATGTGTTGACCTCTTCCATCATTGAGTATGGGGATGTTTGTGAAACCTCCTTCTCCAATGAGTTGTTCAATTGTCCACCACCATTCACAACTGGATGAGGCAGGACTGCAGAGCTTAGATCTCATCTGTTTATTGCAGGATAATTTAGCCTTGTCTCTCACTTGCTGCTTTTGCTATTTGGCATGCAAGTAATTCTGTTTGGTAGCTGCACCAGGTTGATATCGCATTTTTTGGTATGCCTGGTTTTGCTCCTGCACTCTCTATGGAACCAGGGGTAATCCCCTGACTGGTGGTAATAGTTGAGTGAGCCATGAAGTTGCAGATTGTGTTGATGGCCCATCATGCCTCATGGATGCCCAGTCTTGAGTTATTACGTCTGTTTAAAGTCTGTCCCATTTAGCATGATATTGCCACACAACACTATGGAGGGTATTCTCAATGTGAAGGCAGGGCTTCATCTCCATAAGGAATATGCAGTGGTCAGTCTTGCCAATACTATCATGGATAGGTCCATCTGGAGCCAGAAACCTGGTAAAGATGAGGTCAAGAATGTTTTTCCCTTAGGTTGGTTCTCTCACCACCTGCCGTAGAGCCAGTCTCACAGCTATATCATTTAGGACCTGATCAGCTTGATCAGTAGTACTGCTGCTGAGCCACTCTTGGTGGTGAACATTAAAATCCCCCACCTAGAGTACATGTTGTGTCCTTGCCATCCTCAGTATTTTTTCCAAGCATTTTTCAACATGGAGGAATACTGATTCATCTGCTGAGAGAGGGCAGTATGTGGTAATCAGCAGGAGGTTTCTTTGCCCATGTTTAACCTGAAACCATAAGACTTCATATGACCCAGTGTCAATGTTGAGGACTCGTAGACTAACTCCCTCCTGACTGTATATCATCATGCACCATCTCTGCTGGATCTGTCCTGCTGATGAGATAGGACATATCTATGAATGGTGATGGTGATGTATGAAGCATTGTCTGTAAGGTGTGATTCTGTGAGTATACTATATCAGGCTGTTACTTGACTAGTCTGTGGGACAGCTCTCCCAATATTAGTACTAGCCCCTAGATGTTAGGAAGACTTTGCAGCGTCGACAGGGCTGTTATTGCCATTGTCTAGGTTGAGACTCCAATGTGATTGATAGAACTGAATGGCTTGCTAGGCCTTTCAGAGGGCAGTTGAGAGTCAACTACATTGCAAGGGCTCACATGCCGGCCAGGCCAGGTGAGGATAGTAGATTTCCTTCCCTGAAGGACATTAGTGAACCAGATGGGTTTTCCTGACAATCCAGGAGTCATTTCATGGTCATCGTTAGATATTTAATTCCAGATATTTTGTTGAATTCAAATTTTATCATCTGCAGTGGCAGGATTTGAACCGAGGTCCCCAGAATATTAGCTGAGTTTCTGAGTTAATAGTCTAGTGTTAATACCATGAGGCCATTGTTTCGCCATCATTTAACCCCAGGGTGGTCAACATTAAAGTACACCAAATTGACTGCAGCCCTTAATTTTTATTGAATCCTTACAGTGTGGAAACAAACTCTTCAGTCCAACAAGATCACATCAAGCCTCCAAAAAGCAAAGCACCCAGAACTATTCCCTTACCCCATTATTCTACATTTACCCCTGACTAAGGCACCTAATCTACACATCCCTGAACACTATGGCCAATTCACCTAAACTGCACATCATTGGATTGTGGGAGGAAACCCACGCTAACACGAGGAGAATGTGCATATTCCACAAAGACAATTGCCCCAGGCTGATAACGAACCCAGGTCCCTGGCGCTGTGAGGCAGCAGTGCTAACCACCGAGCCACCGTGCTGCCCTGTGATGTGTGAAAGATACCTGATGTCTGATGTGTCCGTAGTCAGGAATCGGTTGTTTGTGAGAGACAGGCAATGCTTCGCCATTACAACTTTGGGCAGCATGTTGACTCAGTGGTCAGCACTGCTGCCTCACAGCACCAGGGACATGGGTTTGATTCCACCCTCGGGTGACTGTCTGTGTGGAGTTTGCACATTCTCCCCGTGTTGTGTGGGTTTCTTCTAGGTGCTCCGGTTTCGTCCCAAATCCAAAGATGTGCAGGTTAGATGGATTGACCATGTTAAATTGTCCATAGTATGTGGGGGTGCGCAGGCTAGGCGGATTGGCCATGAGAAATGCAGGTTACAGGGAAAAGGTCGGGTGAATGGGCCTGGGTGGGATGCTCTTCAGTGGGTCATTGTGGACTTGATGGGCCGAATGGCCTGCTTCCACACTGTTGGGATTCCATCAATTTCTTTCATCCTTGGATGTTTGCTGAAAGTGATCATCTCTCAACTGGATGCAATTTAACCAGGTCCAACAATGAAAATTACACTCAAGCAGGCATTTTAACTGTCCAAGTGAAGCGTGTTGACAAAGTGAAATTTTATTTGCAATGATTTTTTTACTTGTGTCATCTGTACACCTCAGTAAGAATGTTTTCGTCCTCCGCCTCCCACTACATTGAGGTTAATCCCAACTTCTGCCACTGAGGTGAAGGCTGCGTCCTTCCCTGGTGGCTCCATTGGCTTTGGACAGTCATCTCCTTGGTGCCTGAGAAGGTCCAGGTCTTCTGAGGGTCTCCTGACCAGATGCAGAGTCAGCCTCGGCAGCTTGAACTTTGTGATAACAGGCTGGGCACCTCTGGAGTGTCCTGGGGAAAGATTACAGGCCTCCAATGAACACCGATCACCTTGCTGGGTTCCTGCTGGCATCAGCCTGTGTCTCTGAGAGGAATGGTTTCCTTGTTCCTCCTTCGCCTGTCCCCTTACCTTGTTGTTGATGCTGAGCATCAGTAGGGTGCAGGTCAGGACATACACCCGCCGGGCGATGTGGGTGCTGAAGCTGGCTGGCTGTG
Source organism: Chiloscyllium plagiosum (assembly GCF_037043375.1). NCBI lineage: Eukaryota > Metazoa > Chordata > Chondrichthyes > Orectolobiformes > Hemiscylliidae > Chiloscyllium > Chiloscyllium plagiosum. Next base: position 101,008,305 of record NW_028270141.1, read on the forward strand.
GCAGTCACCATCCTCTCCTTGGAGACTGCCACGTGGTCACATCCTGCGACCCAGCTTACGGCCAAGACTGTGGGATCATCCTCTGCCTGGGGCTGAGAAGGTGCCTGTGTGTGCCAGTGGCCCTGGAGCAAATCTTCCAGAACCAACTACGGGGTGGGGGGGAGGAGAAACCATGCCAGTGACATGCTCACTAGGTTGTGCGCCCAAGTCTGAACTACTGAGTGCACCGCCGTGGTGCAGCTGTCTGAGCTGGCAGAGGGTGCAAGTAAAAGACCTACCAGTGCATCCTCTGAGGGGTCAGTGCCCTCTTCCTGAGAGGTGGGGTTTTCACTGAGGGTCTCTTCTTAGCAGAGGTTCACAAGGGGCTGCTGAAGAACAGCGACAGATGTAGTTTTCTAAGTTGAATAAAAACCTGCACAAATTAAAGAGATGTTCAGACTAGTGTCAGTGGGAGAGTGGCACAATGAAACTTACCCAGGATGGTTGGCCATTGAGGTCTCCCTGTCCCTGTGAGAGCAGCCATTGTTCCTCTTGGATGAATTGGAGAATCTTCTTCAGGCTGTCATTAAAGAGTAAATGATGGGATTTAATGGTGGTGTGGCAGTCACTGGAGAAGGGGTGAGGGATCCCCAGTGAGTGGGTAAGAAACGCTGGTTTGTAGTTTAGGAGGTTGAGTTGGGTGAGAGCCATTGAGTGGAGGTGAGAGCTGTTGGCCATGAACTTTGGGGAGAGGTCTGGGCAGTGGCGGAGTTAGCGAGAATGGTTACCACATGAGAGTGAGCTAGCAGAGAAATGCTGGAGGCTTTTACTTGTGCAGAAGATCATTGACCTTCCTGCATTACTTGGCATCCCACTTCACCCAGGGATACAAAACTGACCCGGGCTGACATTCATGTCGAGGCTGGCTGGCTGGCTGTGGTGAAAGTCCGTAGGCCAAAAGGATGGTTCCCCCTCTTCAGCACCTTATCCACCTGCAAGTTCAGGTCCCTGTCTGCCAAGTGGAATACCAGCTCTCCTCCAGGGCATACTGATGGCGCATCACATTGGGAAAGGTAGTTCCTGGCTTGCAGTGTCTGAAATGATATGCAGCTGACCTTTAAATACATGATGCCAATGGTTTAAAAGTTGGAAGGCCCCAGCACGGGCAATCATTTCCCGTCTCTGGCTCTGCGATTCCCAAGGACGGCACCGAAGATCCTGGTTGCATTGTGAAAGAGGTTAAGGGACAGAGATTGCATGAGCAAAGTCTTTCCAACTAATTGATACCTTGTAATGCATGCTCAGGGTCTTGAAAATCATTCTTAAGTCTTCTTATTCGGGTGAAAGAATTTAATTCATCCGGGATGCTGAACAAAACTAGCTAAAGTATAATGCCCAAACATTTTCTTCATCTGCATACACTCATTAGATGATGGAAGTTCTTGAATCAATTGATACAGCCATTTTGTGGGACACTTGATGAAAACCTCCAGTTTAGTACATTAGGATACTTACACTCGAATATGTTTGAATTTTACCATTTTGATTATCTCAAAACTTCCCCAAAGTAAGCAAAAGAAAAACTCAATCAATGTGATTATGCAGCTATTATTCCTTTCACAACTTAAAATTAAACTATAACAAGTTGAATCTAACATGGAGTCCCCAAATTACAACCATCCAACTTACAACTGCTCACACTTAAGAACGTGATTTCATGCTGGAGTGTAATTTTAATGACCCAGCAGATGAACATTTCCTGTACTTACAAGCAGCTGCTTTACATTGACCTGCATTGTGTTCCAACTTGTGCACAGATCGATTTGTGCAGAGACTCCAGAAAGGAATCCAGGCACTGCCTGTATATTGAGATGACCTTAGAATTCCAGAATAGCATAAAATCTGAAGCAGAAATGGACCATTCAGCCGATGAGGTCTGCTCTGTCACTCAATATCTGTCTATCTCAGCCTTGAATATATTTAACGACCCAACCTCTACAACCTTCTGTGGTAAAGAATTCCATAGAATCACTACCATCCGAAAGAATAAATTCCTCCTCATCTCTGTCTTAAATATGTGATCCCTTATTCTGAGATTGTGCCCTCTGTTCCTAGACTCTCCCACAAGGGGACACAATGTCTCCACATCAATACTTTCCAGTCCCTAATAAGGTTGCACTAGATTTCTAGTGACTACTTTGTATTTACATCATTGTTTGTGCATTTGGGTTCACGTTCCTCGGCAGCTGTTTGAAACTGGTTGAATGTCAATCCCTAAAGTGATTGATCATTTCTGCCTCAAATACCATGTCTTTGTCTAATATTTCATCAGTACCATTTAAGTAATCATTTTAGGAATGGGATGTGGGAGAATGATACTTTCTGTTTTTTACCTGATTGTTCATTCTGGTCTGGTCAGCAACAAAAGGTCATTAAACAAATGTGAAATGGTATTAAACAAGTATGATTTAAGAATAATGGCATTTGCACTGATAATTTTACGAAGTTTCCTGTTAGTCAGTTATATTATATATAAGGAGTGGTAATGGTGAAATTTAAAAAGATACATTCCATTAATTTATTGTAGGACTGTTATTCCTGTGTCTTTACCTTGATCAGAGCCTTATGCTCAACACAACTTTGGTGAACTATCATGCAAAATTATCTGGAAAACCCATGAAGTGACACTGAAACTTTTAAAAGATGGATAAATTAATATGGGTGGATCACACCCAAGAAGGGAGAGATTAGGAGAACAGAAGATGGCATGGCAGCAGAAAGACCTTGTTGATAAGTGGCCCAAAGCAGCAGGCCAGCCGTAATTGTTTCCTGGTTAATTGAATGTCAGGATCACTTAGAGTGAACAATGGTCCAATGTAAGCTTGCACAGACAGCAATGAAACATGGCTGAGCTGTTGGCCTTTCTGCAGAGACTGGAGATGCAGAGTCACTAATGAGGGCACTACATTCATTACGTCCTTCTGCTCTAATTCCTCAGGTGAAAGGCAAATACTTTCCCCAAAGGAAGAATAAGGAAAAGCAAATGCACTTCTTAAATAAACACGGGACTATACAGTTGGAGAGAAATTAAAATATATATTTCCAGTTATTCCCGTCTCTCCATGATGATATGTTTATCAACTCTGCAGGGTTTAGCTTTTACATCAGATTCCATTCATTGTCATTTGCTTAATAAGCTCCAGAATGACTGTACAAGAATTATAAAACTGAGTGACCACTTCAATAATTTAAAAATAATATTTGTTTACTAACAACATTTCTTTGCCCTACACACAATAAGTAATCAATGGATTACACCAATCTTTGGCCTCATTACCAAAATTATGATAACTTAGAAATTATTCAGAGTTTTAAGTGTATTTAGAACATAGAACATAGAACATAGAAGAATACAGCGCAGTACAGGCCCTTCGGCCCTCGATGTTGCGCCGATCCAAACCCACCTAACCTACACTAGCCCACTATCCTCCATATGCCTATCCAATGCCCGTTTAAATGCCCATAATGAGGGAGAGTCCACCACTGCTACTGTCAGGGCATTCCATGAACTCACGACTCGCTGAGTAAAGAACCTACCCCTAACATCTGTCCTATACCTACCCCCACTTAATTTAAAGCTATGCCCCCTTGTAATAGCTGACTCCATACGTGGAAAAAGATTCTCACTGTTGACCCTATATAAACCCCTAATCATCTTGTACACCTCTATCAAGTCACCCTTAAACCTTCTTTTCTCCAATGAAAACAACCCCAAGTGCCTCAGCCTTTCCTCATACGATCTTTCTACCATACCAGGCAATATCCTGGTAAACCTCCTCTGCACCCGTTCCAGTGCCTCCACATCCTTCCTATAGTATGGCGACCAAAACTGCACACAATACTCCAGATGCGGCCGCACCAGAGTCTTATACAACTGCAACCTGGCCTCAGTACTCCGGAACTCAATTCCTCTACCAATAAAAGCCAGTACGCCATATGCCTTCTTCACCGCACTATTTACCTGGGTGGCAACTTTCAAAGATCTGTGTACATGGACACCAAGATCCCTCTGCTCATCCACACTACCAAGTATCAGACCATTAGCCCAGTACCCCATCTTTTTGTAACTCTTACCAAAGTGAATCACCTCACACTTAGCTACATTGAACTCCATTTGCCACCTTTCTGCCCAGTTCTGCAACTTATCTATATCCCGCTGTAACCTGCCACATCGTTCCTCACTGTCTACAACTCCTCCAACTTTCGTATCATCCGCAAACTTGCTCACCCAACCTTCTAACCCCTCCTCCAGGTCATTTATAAAAATGACAAACAGCAATGGTCCCAAAACAGATCCTTGCGGAACACCGCTAGTGATGGCACTCCAAGATGAACCTTTGCCATCAACTACTACCCTCTGTCTTCTTCCAGCCAGCCAACTTCTAATCCAAACCTCCAACTCACCCTCAATGCCATACCTCTGTATTTTTTGCAGTAGTCTACCATGGGGAACCTTATCAAACGCCTTACTAAAATCCATATACACCACATCTACCGCTTTCCCCTCATCCACCTCCTTAGTCACCTTCTCAAAGAATTCAATAAGGTTTGTGAGGCACGACCTGCCCTTCACAAAACCATGCTGACTATCCTTGATCACATTATTCCTATGCAGATGTTCATAAATCCTATCCCTTATAATTCTCTCTAAGATTTTGCCCACAACAGAAGTGAGACTCACCGGCCTATAGTTACTAGGGTTATCCCTACTCCCCTTCTTGAACAAGGGAACCACATTTGCTAGCCTCCAATCTTCTGGCACTATTCCTGTAGACAACGAGGACATAAAAATCAAGGCCAATGGCTCTGCAATCTCCTCCCTTGCTTCCCAGAGAATCCTAGGAAAAATGCCATCAGGCCCAGGGGACTTATCTATTTTCACCCTTTCCAGAATTTCCAATACCTCTTCTCTACATACCTCAAAGCCATCCATTCTACTTAATTGTGACTCAGTATTCACATTGACAACAATGTCCTGTTCCTGATTGAATACTGACGAAAAGTATTCATTCAGTGTCTCCCCAATCTCTTCAGCCTCCACACGCAACTTCCCACTACTATCCTTGACTGGACCTATTCCTACCCTAGTCATTCTTTTATTCCTGACATACCTATAGAAAGCCTTAGGGTTTTCCCTAATCCTACCAACTAAGGACCTTTCATGTCCCCTCCTTGCTGCTCTTAGCTCTCTCTTCAGGTCCTTCCTGGCTACCTTATAACTCTCAGCCCAAACTACCTCAGATGGCAAGTCTTCATCCATCGTCCTTTCCACAGCTGTAATACTATCTTTGACAAGCAATGCCACACCTCCCCCTCTTTTACCCCCACCTCTGACCCTACTAAAACATATAAACCCTGGGACCTGCAACAGCCAATCCTGTCCCTGTTCTACCCATGTCTCCGTAATAGCCACAACATCAAAGTCCCAGATACCAACCCACGCTGCAAGTTCACCTACCTTATTTCGTATACTTCTTGCATTGAAGTATACACACTTCAAGCCACTTTCCTGTTTACAGGCACCCTCCTTTTAAATTGATGCCATGTTCCTAACCTCCCTACACTCCAGGTCCTGCACCCTAAAGCTACAGTCTGGGTTCCCATGCCCCTGCAGAGTTAGTTTAAACCCCCCCCAAGAGCACTAGCAAACCTCCCACCAAGGATACTGGTGCCCCTCAGGTTCAGGTGCAGACTATCCTGTTTATAGAGGTCCCACCTTTCCCAGAAAGAACCCCAGTTATCCAAATACTGGAATCCCTCCCTCCTGCACCATCCCTGTAGCCACGCATTTAACTGTTCTCTCTCCCTATCTCTCGACTCTCTATCACATGGCACGGTTAACAAACCAGAGACAACAATTCTGTTCGTTCTAACTTTGAGCTTCCAACCTAGCTCCCTGAAAGCCTGCCTAACATCCTCAGCGCTCCTCCTACCTATGTCATTGGTGCCAATGTGGACCACGACTTCGGGCTGCTCCCCCTCCCCCTTAAGGACCCGGAAAACACGATCAGAGACATCACGTACCCTTGCACCTGGGAGGCAACATACCAAACGTGAGTCTCTCTCGTTCCCACAAAACCGCCTATCTGTGCCCGAACTATCGAGTCCCCAATTACTATTGCTCTGCTCTTCTCCACCCTTCCCTTCTGAGTAACGGGGACAGGCTCCGTGCCAGAGGCCTGAGCCCCGTTACTTACCCTTGGTAAGGCGTCCCCCCCACAAGTATCCAAAACGGTATACTTGTTCTTGAGGGGAACGGCAGCAGGGGGTCCCTGCACCATTTATGGTCACCAGTTTACATATCTGCTGAGGTACATTGTTTGTGTCTTCCGTGAACTTTGTAGCCTTTCAGAGAAGAACATTATATCAATAATAAAGTTAGTATTCCTTGCAATGTTCATAAATGTTAGACCACAGCTCATAAAGCTTTATTTCTATCAACAAAATATACAATAAATATCCAATAAATAAAAAATCAAATGTTCTAAGCCTCAGAACATTTACTGCTGAATTTTCAGGTCCAACTAAGTAACGCTGGTAGCCCAGTTGAAATTTGTTTAAAGTGAATTAATATCTTAGGACTAAAAAGAGACTAACAAAATACAGTGCATATTAGTCATGCTAACATTATTTGCTTTATTTTAATGGAATGTGGGCATGTATGGCACCAACAGTACTTGTTGCCCATCTCCAGTCATCCTTGAACTGAGTGCAAGGCCATTTCACAGAGTCGTCAAAAGTCAACCACTGTGGGGCTGGACTCACGTGTAGGTCAGACTAATTAATTCTGTCAAATTGGCTTCGCTAAAGGACATAGCAAACTAGACGGAATTTTTATTACAATTGATGGTAGCTTCAAGGTTACAATTACTGAAGGTATTTTGCATATTTAACATATTTAAAATTGAATTTGAATTCAACAAGGTGAGATCATGGACCCAGGTTCCCAAGGCATTATACTGAACCATAGAATTATTAATCCTGTGACATTACCACTACATTGCCAGCAACTCACCTTTAGGAACAAGAACAAGTTGGTGTTTTCTGGCTTTAGTGAATTTATAGCAAAATTTAGATATTTTAATAAAGTGTAAGGAAATAAACATAAAACTATCAGTATTCATTTCAATAATGTACACAGTGTAACTTGATGTCCAAGATTGTAACTTGATGCAGCCACTTTAGAGAAAATAGCTTCAATTGATTTTAGTGTTTACCTTCAGTAACGATTGATAGTAATGCAAGATGTTTAACCCGTGACACATACAAATGTGAATTCTTTTTAAATTATTTAGTTGTTTCTATTTCATTTACTTGCATGTATTTTGTAATCATTGCTAACTTCCTAACAGACACATTCCAACTCAACTTGTACTTGCCTTTCATACTTTGTCTGCAAGTTCTGCAAAGTGCCTTACACAGACCATTTTTCAGAGCAGTGAATAATATAACCCCTGGAGTTTCTGAAGTGGAGTCTTGCACAGCAATAGGCAGACAACATGCTTGGCACATGTCAGCAGTCATCCAAGGACTCTCCATCTGACATTGTGTAACTATAATAATGAACTGCTCTTTCCTTAATTATAATAGAACAGCAAACCATGAAAATTAAACAGCTTGCTTCTGGAAAATGACAATTCTTCATAGCATTCCACTACTGAATGGTGTTATATGTCATTACAATACCAACCAATAAGCTACTTCTCACCTTTTCTAAAACTGGAAATTGAAAGTGAATTTTAATTGGAAATAAACACGTGTCCTTGGAGAAAATGCTGGCATTTGCTTAAGAAAAATAATTTAAAAACGATATGCCATACCTGAGGGCGATGATGGAATGCATTGTTGCACAGTTGTTAACCAATCGGTGATTTTGATGGTCACAAATTTAGAAATGGGGAAATTAAGCTCAAAAGTATGTGACATGAAATACTTGGAGTCAAGCCATTTTCGCAACATCCTGCAATTAATTTTTATATGACAGGTCAGGCAAACTGAAACATCCAGTTTGGTTTGTTCTGAGTACATAGTTCTAATGGTTGCTACAATGCTGGTCAATTTAGGGTTCTTTCTCACTTTATATAGCGATGTGTCAAACCCACAAGGAAATACAGTGAAAGTGCTGTCCTCACTTAAAGCTAAGTAGATAATGGTGTAATGTGATTAAAAATAACGACATTATTACAAATCAAATACAGGATTATATACCAAGATTAGCACTAAACAGAATACTAAAGAGGAAGCATTAATTGCAAATTCTGCTTGCTTGGCAGATTACAGTTTTCATAGATTGGTGCTTTCGGTCTATTGGGACTGAATCTAGGTTGGAATATAAACAAGGGGATGCAATGCACCTGTGTGTGTTACTGGTAAGTTGTTTCCTTCACAGATCGAAATGATCTGCTCGAGCAGATGATTCGAATTTCTGGATGCAGATGTTCGAGGAATCGGTGTAGTGCTTTAACATTTACAAATGCAAGACCTGTTTCCGCTTCAACCCCCAAGAGGTCAGCCACACGTTAAGGCACATTGCACTAAACCTAGATTGCTGAAGTCTGTTCACAGTTGAGAACAGTCAACAATTCAAAAGTTGTTTTACAAAACTAAATTTGACCGTTCCACTCCATTGTCTGAAGTGTGCAAAGCAAATAATGGCATTGGTTTTTCATTTAAAGTTTACTAACCAATCTGAGTATTTCATCTTTTTGTAAAGTCTGTGGATTACAGGTGCCCACTGTTTGCTTTATCAATCCATTTCTTTTATTGATCACCTTCACAGGATTACAGGGGACACGTTGATTTATGCAAAGCCTGGCAAGAGCATTGTACCAGGAGGAGTTGTTTGTTTCAAAGTGGTTCCTTTTTTCTCAAATTTGTTCATCACAGCTGTGGCAAAATCATTACATTCAGTAAGAACCCAGTTAGGGAGAAGGTAAGAAGTATTGTCACAATTAGGATTAATTTGAAAACAAAACTGAAGCTTATTGATTAACTGTATTTTCTCAAGCTGTCTAACATTGATCAACAATTCAGCTGATGCATTCCAGACTATCATTTTTGATTAATCTTGTGACTTTTTTCATTGCCTTTCCTCGCTCATGTTGTTGAGATCCCTTAAGAAATTAATCTTGTGATTATAACATCAGATTTAATGTTAAAATGTCAGGAAAATTCCAATATTGTTTATGATACAGCTAACAACTTTACCTTTTCTACCTTTCGTCTTCATTCCTGAAAATGGATGACACTTGTTTCAACTTTCATTAGCAAAAGGGCGTCTGCCTGAAGCATTGGGCTGGATTTGACAAAGCCTGTTGCAGCAAGACTATGCAAAACAGACCAGCTTAATCGTGGGAGTCTCAGTCATAGGGATGGCCTTGCAGCGATCAGTAAAGTGCCTCCCAGCACTACACCAACTCTTTTCCAGCACTACACTCTTGGCACTGCCCTTCGGCCCCATCCATCACTCCCCTCTTTGACCTATCTCCTTCTTCCTCACCTTCATCCACCTATCACTTTCCCAGCTACTTTCCTCCCAACCACACTTCCCTCCCAGTTATCTCTCAGCCCCAACTCACAACCCTCATTCCTGATGAAAGGCTTATGCTCGAAACGTCAATTCTCCTGCTCCTCAGATGCTTCCTGACCTGCTGTGATTTTCCAGCACCATACTCTTGACCCCCATCAGGCCTTCCCCACGGTACAGTCTTGGGGAGTGTTCCCTGGTGGGTTTGTGACCACCAGGCAAGAACCCATCAGTCCAACAAAACCATGGTCATTAACTTTGTTTCTCATTCCACAAATGCCACCAGACCTGCTGAATATTTGCAGCATTTTCTGTTTTTATTTCAGATTTACAGCACCCACAGTATTTTGCTTCTGTACTTGTTTTTACACTTTTTGTTTCCTCCAAGGAACAAACCCTTACTATGCACGACTCCATTGTCACTAGACCAATACTTCATCCAAATTCTTCTTATTGGTGTTGTTAGGTTGTTCAACAGGGGCAGAATCACAGGCAAATGGCTGAGAATTGAATCTTCAGATCTTTATGGCTTATTACTACAATTTTCTTTTTACTCACTAGATCATCAGGCTTATCTAATCAGTATTTTCTTGGGTGAATGAACTAGATTTTATTTTGCAGAAGAACTGTCTAAAATAAATGGAATGTTTGCATCCCATGACTGGATTCCGAAATCCAGTTAGCTATTCGCAACGGAATGTCTACATTTTTGAAAATCTTTAAGTAACTTTTAAAAGCATTCATAAGATGGACGGTATGATTTTTTTGTTTAATTTTTGAACTACATAAGCAAGTTTATATTGCATCAGAAATCTGCATTATTAACTTTGCTTCTTTTATTGCTTTCTTTTAATTAGTCATAATTTTCTAGAGCACATATTATCTATACCACTGATTATCCATCATATTTTCACAATATATTCTGTTAAAGCATCAAGAAATGTTACAGTGATCATATTACTCACAGTAATAGTAAAAAATCATGCCTTCTCAAGTATGCTACCTGACTTTAAGCTGACACTATGGTACTTTGAAAGTAATCTGTATACTTAACGCAAAACCATTACAGTTTTATCTAAATTCTAATAGCATTTAAAAAGCCATTTGCTCTAACCTTCTTCTGCTAGTCAGACACTAATGATAACATAAGAGGAAATAGGAGATGATGGAAATAACAAGAAAGAAATTGCTGAAATAGAAACAGGCACAATGCAGTCCAAACCACATAGAATATGTTGAGAGTGTGGTGCTGGTAAAGCACAGCAAGTCAGACAGCATCCAAAGAGCAGGAAAATTGACATTTCAGGCAAAAACCCTTCATCAGGAATCAGGCTTTTGCCTGAAACGCCAATTTTCTTGCTCCTCGGATGCTGCCTGACCTGCTGTGCTTTTCCAGCACCGCATTCTCAATTCTAATCTCCAGCATCTGCAGTCCTCACTTTCACCATATAGAATATGTGTTTGGCAGCACAGAAATTGAGTACTGCTGAACAAGTAAGTATTTTATTGACCATTTTCACCATGTACTAAACAGGGCAATCTGCACGAATACAGCCATAACATAAATGGTGTTTGTCATGAACAAGATGGCGCTGTAAATTGAAGAAAACATTCTGTCTCACATAAATGAGGAATATGGCATATGAATTTCAGTGCTGGCATGTTGATGGGTGTATAGGCCCAAATGCTTGCAGGTCATATCAAACGACATGCCCCTTGAATTGTTTACAATAAAGTTCTGATCATCCCCAACCTGTATTTGTAAAACCCATTGAGATGTAATTCTGCAATTGGACAATATTTGCCAGATAACCTAGCTTTGTGTCTGCACTAAATAACATAGCAAGGCAACAGTAACATGAGAAGGAGGATGCTGAGGAAACAAAGTCCAAACAGGCAAGACAAGTTAGGGATGCTGTGGCTATCCAGGCAGGCTCACTGTGAGTGAATGCTCTGAGAGCAAGTGAAAGAGCCTGGAGACACATCCTGGTGCAGTCCATCTGCAGGATGTGTGACCTGAGTGCACCGCTGAATCTGCCTCCTTGTCTTGGTATCACAATGTCAAGCCAGTTTGGCAAGTTGATAAGGCAGCTGAATGTTAATGAGGTGAGTTGGGCTGCGAACAAAGTTTTTGACAATCAGTAATGATGGTCAATTGGCATCTTATATCTGCCTCATGAAAATATCAGCACGCTGCTCCTGAAAATGGCACAAGTTACTCCTGACATTACATTGGGTCTCGGTGAACTTGTCACCCGATTCTGATACACATCTCTTCTTGGCCAATGCCACTTAAACCCCTATAAGATTCCACCTTCTACATTTTAACATCAAGAAAATATAAGGCGGACGAAAGGAACTCTTGAATTAATGATAAAAGTCAGAGCAGGCAAGTTAACAAGTATGTGTTGATTTGACAGAAACTTCTGGTCACAAAAATAGCTTTTATGCAAACCAAGTGATAGTAGGATCTGGTCTTAAGTCTGCCAAGTGCTTTGGAGATATTCAAATCAAATGTTCAAGAACAGCAATCAAGGGCTAATTAGTTACAGTTTGACATGATTTCTTAAGGCAATCATTTTTGGAACTCACGACTTCTGTAACTTACAGAATCCCAAGTTTAAAGTTAGTTGGGAGGCTTCTGGCCATGTAAGAACAAAGTATGAATATCAACAAATTTCTAAAAGGAAAGCTAAAATAAAAATGAGAAATCAAAAGATTGCAAGGAGTAGAAATGCCTTAATTTAAAGGAACGTTGCCATGACAATGGAAGGGATATTAGGAACCTTGTTACAGAGAGTTGAAATGTGAAAAAACAGTGCACATTAGTCGGAAAGGGAATGGTGGAATGGAGTGAGGTTCACTTAAAACAAAGACCTGTTTTCAAAAACTTTGGATACCCTAAATGCTGATAGTTTTGCCATTTTTAATACAACATCTTACCATACCAAACTTGCCATTATTATTTTAGCAATATTTTTGTTATAGTATGATTCTGGAGCACAATGATCCATTGTCACTCAAACAAAAATGGAAAGTTCTGGAGAAACTCAGCAGGTTTGGCAGCATCTGCAGAGAGAAACCTGGTTTACAATACAGGCAAGGTGACCCTTCATCAGAACTGAAAATAGTTGGGAAAGGGTGATATTTATCTGAAGGGATTTATGGTATTTTGCCAATTTTATGATTGTTCGTTTCCCCAAACAAAATCAATTTATTAATAATTTACAAAAAAGAGAAAATATAATTCTACCTGCAGATATGATGAAAAATAGACAAGAAAGAATTATGAGGGGCATGGATAGGATAAATAGACAAAATCTTTTCCTTGGGATCGGGGCGTCCAAAATTAGAGGGCATAGGTTTAGGGTGAGAGGGGAAAGATATAAAAGAGACCTAGGGAGCAACTTTTTCCCGCAGAGGGTGGTATGTGTATGGAATGAGCTGCCAGAGGATCTGGTGCGATTGCAACATTTAAGAGGCATTTGGATGGGTATATGAATAGGAAGGGTTTGGAGGGATATGGGCCGGGTGCTGGCAGGTGGGACTAAATTGGGTTGGGACATCTGCTCAGTATGGACGGGTTGGACCAAAAGGTCTGTTTCCATGTTGTACTCTATAACTCAAAAATCTTATTGACCGATGACAGCAATACAGAGCCAGGAGTATATAACATCCTTGCTTTTTGACTACAGTAGGACTCACAATTTTAAATTTCTGTAAATAAATTTCAGAATCTAGATCTTAGTAACATTCTGATATTTTTTCTCTTTGATATAAAAGGGATATTTTGAAAAAATCACTTTTTATAAGTTTGTTATTCAGCATTATGAATAGGCATCTTACCTACATTCTATGGATTATTTTTATATTAAGACTTTAACTGTAATAGAGTGATTTGTCCATTTGGAATGTAGTGATTATAATGAGGTCAGTCAGGTGGACCTTCTAGAATATGAGTTCCCTGATTGGGTCTGTTAATCTGGTCCAATCAGAGAACCCTGGCTGACAGATATAAACAGGAGGCTACAAATGTCATTGTCACTGTCTTGTCATATGTCAAACTGGGATTTGAGGTTTGTCCTCCTCTCCCTGTAAATTGGTTGAACGGTAGGGTTCGGGGCCTAGCTTTGCTGCTGCTCTCCCTTGTAAAACTGCTGTCTTTTGTGTACAGCTGTCAATGTTTTTTTGTAAACTGTTTTGTAATTTGTTTAATAAAATAAAATATAACTAGAAGCTCCTCATTTGAGGGGACTGATTCTGTGAAAAAAAAAACAGGAGGCAAGGGTAGTGTTTGTCACTGGCCACCCGGGTGTTTTCCTATCTTCCTGGTGGTGGAAATTGAATAAAGATTCGTGCACTTTGTGTCTTCCACTGTGTCTCACACCTGCACACACACACCATGGGTGCTGGGGATAAAATAAGCACTACCGCACTTAGGTGGTAGTGTGGGGGTGAAAAGATTTTAAAAAAAGAAGAAAGAAGAAAAATAAATAAATAAATAAAAATAAACAAAAAAAACCAAACAGGAGGCAAGGGTAGTGTTTGTCACTGGCCACCCGGGTGTTTTCCTATCTTCCTGGTGGTGGAAATTGAATAAAGATTCGTGCACTTTGTGCCTTTCACTGTGTCTCACACCTGCACACACACACCATGAGTGCTGGGGAAAAAAATAAGCACTACCGCACTTAGGTGGTAGTGTGGGGGTTAAAATAAAAAAATATATAACCAGGAAATTAGCACTATAAAAAAAATAAATAAACAGGAGGCAAGGGCAGTGTTTGTCACTGGCCACCCGGGTGTTTTCCTATTTTCCTGGTGGTGGAAATTGAATAAAGATTCGTGCACTTTGTGCCTTTCACTGTGTCTCACACCTGCACACACACACACCATGGGTGCTAAAATAAAAGAAAAAAATAAAATAAACAGGAGGCCCTGGTACGGAGGAGGGAGGGCAGGTCTGAAGATGTCCTCGTGGGTCTGCTCCTGGGCCTGGCCAAACTGGCCATTAACAGGTCCAGGTAGCGGGCCGTGGAGGGGGTCGTTAGGGCCGACTGCCTGCCCCTCTTCCGCGGTTACGTTAGAGCCCGGGTGTCCTTGGAGAAGGAGCACGCGGTGTCCACCAACACCCTGGAGTCGTTCAGGGAGAGATGGGTGCCGCAGGGAGTGGAGTGCATCATTTCTCCCTCCAACTCTATTTTGATTTAGTCCCTACCCTCCCCCTCACTGTTTTGATCACACAGCACTGCCCTTTGATGTGAAGGGCAGTGTTTGTCACTGGCCACCCGGGTGTTTTCCTATCTTCCTGGTGGTGGAAATTGAATAAAGATTCGTGCACCTTGTGTCTCTCACTGTGTCTCAACCTGCGCACACACACCATGGGTGCTGGGGAAAAAATAAGCACTACCGCAGTTAGGTCGTAGTGTGGGGGTTAAATAAAAGAAAAAAGAAGAAAAAAACAAACAAAAAAAATTAAACAGCAGTGTCACACAGCATTGCTCTTTGATATGAAGGGTATTGCTTGTCACTGGCCACTCGGGTATGTAAAAAAAGATAAACAGGAGGCCCCGGTACGGAGGAGGGAGGGCAGGTCTGAAGACCTCCTCATGGGTCTGCTCCTGGGCCTGGCCAAACTGGCCATCAACAGGTCCAGGCAGTGGGCTGTGGAGGGGGTCATCAGGGCCGACTGCCTGCCCCTCTTCTGCGGTTACGTTAGAGCCCGGGTGTCCTTGGAGAAGGAGCACGCGGTGTCGACCAACACCCTGGAGTTGTTCAGGGAGAGGTGGGCACCGCAGGGAGTGGAGTGCATTATTTCCCCCTCCAACTCTATTTTGATTTAATCCCTGCCCTCCCCTTCACTGTTTGATCACACAGCATTGCCTTTTGTGAAGGGCAGTGCTTGTCACTGGCCACTTGGGTGTTTTCCTTTCTTCCTGGTGGTGGAAATTGAATAAAGATTCGTGCACCTTGTGAAGAAAAAAAAAACCAAAAAAAAAATAAACAGGAGTCTCTGAGGGAGCTGAATCAGTGTCAAGGACTCTCCACATGTAAGCTAAGGGTGACTGTAAAGGTACTGGCCTCCATGGAGTTATTTCACAGAATCATTGAATCTTACAACAAGGCCATTCAACTATCATGCCTTGCCAACTCTTTAAAAGATCCATCCAATTTTGTCCCACATCCCAGCATTTCTCCATTATGCTAAAAATTAATCCTCAAGTACATGTCCAAATACCTTTTGAAAGTCTCCACCTCACTTTCAGGTAGTGCATTCCAGGTCACAGCAGCCCTCTTAGCAAAAAGATATTCCTGTTTTCTCGAGTTATTTTTCGATCTTTCTATTTAATCTGTGCCAACCCACCTGCCAGAAGAAACCTTCCCTGTGCTGTCAAAACCCTTTTTACTTCCTAATACCTTTATTAGGTCTAATCTCAATTTTCTGAGTTATAAAGAAATGATCACAGCTCCTCCAATCTCTCCACATGACTTAAGTCCCTCACCTTGGTCATTTTTGATTTGTACCCTCTCCTCTATAAGGAATGACTATCTAATAAGCTGAAATAAAATTTATAAAATGAATTGAGCATTATAGAAATACCTCATCTTGGTCGCTCTCTTTACCCCTATGACAAAAGGGTCAATAGTAGCCGATCACAGCTGACATATAGGCACAGGACAACATAGGCCTGTTGTCTCTTGCCAGTTACATCAGTCTAAGCATAGACTTTTAAATCCATTGAACCACAAAAAATTTACAGCACAGAAAGAGAATGTTGCGGCACAGAAAGAGGCTGTTCTGCTCATCATACCTGTGCTGGCTGAATACACTGGCTGCTCATCTGTTTTCACTGCCCAGCATTTGGTCCTTAACCTTTCAAATAGCAGCATGTTTAAATGACATGCTTCCTTTACTACCTTTATCTACCAGTCTTTCCACCTCAACCAGTAAACTGGCCAGGGAATTCCAGACATCCACCACCCTCTGGGTGAAAAGATATTTCTCATGTCCTCTATAATCCTTCTACCAATCTCCTTAAATCCATGCCCTCTAATAATTGGCCACTCCACTAGAGTTTTCCAAGTCCACACTGTCAAAGTCCCTCATTAGTTTTGACTGCATACTCAAATCTTACCTCAGCCTGCTCCTTTCTATGTAAAACAACCCTGGCCTATCCAATATTTCCTCAAACATGCAATTTTCAAGCCCTGACAAGATTCTTGTAAGTCTTCTTGTATTGTCTCCAGAATAATTATCCCCTTCATGTAATGTGCTGACCAGAACTGTCCTCAATACTGCAGCTGTGGTTAATCTGGTCAATTATGTAATTCCAATATTAGATCTAGGCATTTTTATTTAATACTTGCCTAATAACTGGATATATCCACATGCTTTTTTTACCACCTTTATCTACCAATCTTTCCACCTGCATGCTCACTTACTCTGTCCCTCTCACTACCCTACAGCTTATTGTGTATTCTCTTGCTTTGTTTGCCTTCCCAAAAGCATTACCTTGCATTTCCAAAGATAGAATTCTATTTGCCACATTTAGTTCATGCAACCAAACCATTGCTATCTTCCAGCAGTTGATAAACATTCTTTACACAGGCAATCACCCAGCCAATTTTTATGTTGTCTGCAAAGTTCTAACCATGTCTCCTACACTTGAATCTAAATCCTTAACATCTACACAAACGGTTTGAGACCCAACCCTGAGTCCTGTGGACCACCACTGGAAATCACATTCCATTCGCAAAACCAGTCATAGATTGTCTCTGAACTAATTTTGGGTCCAACATGCCACATTCTTGTGTATCCCATGTGCTTTATTTTTTTCTTAACTATCTCTCTATGGGCCCTGTAGCGAATATCCACCTTTATCTATCTAAAAATCTAACTATCTTGATTAATCCATGCCTCTCAAGTAATAGTTAATCTTGTCTCTCAATATTGTGTCTAATAATTAACCCATCACTAAGGTCAGACTGACTGGCTATAATTATTTGGTGTATCCCTCATACCCTTTTTAAATAATGGCACAATGTTTGTGGCTCCCAATCCTCTGATACCTCACCTGTACCAAGCGAGGTTTGAAAAACGATCCTCAGACCATCTGCTATTTCTTCCTTGATTTCCTTTGTATCTGCCTGGGATACAATGCAACAAGCCCTGATGATTTATCCACCTTAAGGAGATCAATGACTCCAGTATTTTCTTTCTCTTTCATGGTTATTTTTATCTCATGTTTCACACTCCCCCTTTTAACTAAAAGTCTCTCCAACATCATTGTCCTTTGTGAAGACAGACACAAAATATTCATGCAGAACCTTGCCCACAACTTCTGCATCCATGCACAAGTTACCATGTACATCTCTGTTAGGGCCAATCCTTTCCTTAGTCACTTTCATCCTAAGCTTTGGATTGTCATTCATTTTAACAACCAATTTTTTTGTGTGTATTCTATCTTCTGTTGTCTGCTTCCTTAATTTCCTTTTTCACTTCTCCCCTGTACTTTCTATACTCTTTTAAGCATACTAAAGTATTTAAAATTTTGTCCTAAGCTCGATTTATCTGCATTATTAGCTGTGTTTGCTACTCTATAACCACCCCTTTATCTTTGTAGGGACATGTCAACACTGTGCCTAGAGAAACTCATTTTTGAGATTCCCCTGATTCTCTGTCTCCCACGGAATTGCCACTGACTTTTCTTCAAGTAGCTGTTGCCTGTCCACTTTGTGTCAGCGCAGATGTAAAACCTTGCAAACTTTGTAAAGTGTACCTTACCCAGCTTAGAACGTTTACTCTTGTTTTATATAAAACAACCTGGGCTGATGAGATGGGACCTAATGGCAGACATCTAAACAGGATCCCAGATTTTCACCGTGACAAAGGGCATCTCTGCCAAGCCAACAACACTGAGAGAAATTACAATGCCGACAATAGCATTTCTCCTGCTTGCAGGGAGGGGATTGGAGGGAGGCAGGTCTTCATACTTGTGAAGTTCCCAGGCTACTCAGCACATCAAGTCTGCCATGTTATTTGATGTGATCGTGGATGATCTGATAAACCTCAACTCTATTTTCCTGCATTTTGGAGAGGCCAGAGTTATCACCCTTCTACTCTTTTAAGACATTTTTCCAAACCAACCCTTGAATTGAGTGTTTGGTTACTCATCCCCAATGTCTCTTCATGTGGCATACAGTCAGATGTTAATCAGTGGCAATAAAGCAAGAGCTTTGACACACAGTAGCTTAACTGCAAAAAAGGGGCTCTACAAATTCAAGTTGTTGTTGCATTCTGGACTTCCAGTTGCCATCAAGAAATGGCAGTTTTTTGTGAAAAGTAGACATGATTGTGCACAAAATGTGCAGAAAAGTGTGTGGCATTTAAAAACACAATACCATGTATTTCTGCTTTCCTGTTGCATCCACGTTCTTCTGAGAGTGTGGTAACCAGAACTGCATGCAATATTCTAAATGGGGCCGAACTAAAGTTTTGTACAGCTGTAACATAACTTGCCAACTTGTATATTTGATTCCCTGGTTGATGAGGGTAACCATGCTGTATGCCTTCTTGACCACCTTATCCATCTTGACCACCTTATCCATCTGTGTTGCCACATTCAGTGAATGTGTACACCCAGATCCCTCTTTTTATTGTACAATTTGCATCTGTATTTGATCTTCCAAAATACATCACATTGTATATGCCCAGATTAAACTCCACCTGCCATTTTTCTGTCAAAATCTGCCATCTGTCAATGTTCCACTGTATCATTTGACAATCCTCACCATCTGCAACTCCCTCAATTTTGTTGTCATCCACAAACCTACTAATCAGACCACCTACATTTTCCTCCAGATCATATATATAATATACATATATATTGCAAACGACAAAGGTCCCAAAACTGATCCCTGTGGAGCACCACTAGTTACTGATCTCCTTTCCAAAAGCATCCTTCCATTGCTACTCTCTGTCTTCTATGAGCAAGCCAATATTGTATCTGTCTAACCAGTTCACCCTGGATCCCATAAGACTCTAACCATTGTACCAGCCTGCCTTGAGATACCCTATCAAATGACATACTAAAGTCAATCATCAATCATTCTTGTCATCTTTTCAAAAAACTCAAATCAACTTGATGAGACATGATGTTTCACATACAAACCCAAGCTATCCATCACTAACAAGTCAATTTGCTTCCAAATGTGAATAAATCCTGTCTCTCATTATCTTCTCCAACAGTTCCCCTGTTGGAGAAGATAATGAGAGACAGGATTTATTCACATTTGGAAGCAAATAGACATCAGACTCTAATTATCTGGATTATGTCTGTTTCTCTTCTTAAACAAATGAATAACATTGGCCATTCTCTAGTTTTCTGGAATCTTACCTGAAGCCAAAGAGGATGCAAAGATATTTGTTAAGTCCACAGCAATTTCCTCCTTTGCCTCTCACACCATCCTAGGATAGATCCCATCTGGCACAGGGGACTTGTCTACCGTAATGTATTTCAAGACACCCAACAGTTCCTCTTTCATTATGTTGCGCTGCCTAAGAATACTTACACACTTTTCCCTCACCTCAATCTCCCACATGTCCCTCTCTTTGGTGAATACTGATGTAAAATACGGATTAAGGGTATCACCCATTTCCTCTTGTTCCATACATAACCTCCCTCCTTTATCCTTGTGTGGGCCTACTCTTTCCCTAATTCCCCTCTTGTCCCTAATAAATTATTACAATGCCTTGGAGTTCTCCTTAACATTGCTAGCCAGGGACATTTCATGAATCCTTTTAGCCTTCCTAACTCCCCGTTTGAGTTCTTTCCTACTTGCTCTAAATTCTTCAAGGACTCCATCTGTTTTTAGTTGCCTGGACCTTAGGCATGCTTTTTTTTTCTGACTAAGCTGATAATTGCCCTTGTCTTCCAAGGCTCCTGAATCCTCACATTCCTGTTCTTCCTATTCACAGGAACATGCCTGTCCTGCACTCTAATCATCTGGCCTTGAAAAAGACTCCCCAGTTATCAGATGTGGATTTACCCTGATACAGCTGCTTCCAATCCTCATCTGACAATTCTTGCCTAATTCATCATAGTTGGTCTTTCCCCAATTCAACACTTTCATCTGAAGTCCACTCTTGTCCTTTTCCATAAGTATCTGAAAATTTACAGAATTATGGTCACTATTCCCAAAATGCTCCCTGGCTGAAACTTTGATCACCTGGCCGGGCGTATTAGTCAATACCAGGTCCAATATAGGCTTTACTGTCTGCTTGATACAGATTATGTCTGTTTATTTGTTGTACTTGAACTGGCAGTCTTTATTAGCCTGCCTTAATAACCTGCTTTAATGACACTTCAAATCTTTTGAACAATCTCTTCATCACAATGGGATCAGAAGTGGGAAAGCAGATAGAAGAGATATAAGCAAGAGATGTGGTAAACATGGATGGGAATGGGTTAATATAGGAGAAGAGGGTCACCTCATTTCCCAGGGTCTGATGGTAAAGGTGGATGGGTGCAAGCTCATGCAGATAGGATGAGCAGGGACCTGAGGAGATTTGAAACATGTGAGGTTTACAGAAAGGGCTACCATGAAGGAAATCTGGGTGATTGGGGCCTGACTCGCACAGATGTGGAGACTGGAATCTACTGGCCAAAGATCAAAATACTGTTGTCTTCTATTGTGCTAGAAATTGAAAGTACTCAACAGGGAAGGAAGTGACTGCAACCGCAGCCAGACCAAGCGTGTTACATATCTTGATTTGTTCGAAAGGGGGTTGCAAGAACTATCAATGTGAGGCCCTTTCAAGGGGAACATTGCACACAGATCCATGCACTGTACAAGCTGCTCAGCTGCAGGCCCCCTGATTCCTGGTGAACCTAGGGCATTGATTCTTTGTGTGCTGCATAACTTCTTGACCAGACATCACCTACCACTACATTTGCACCAAGGCCAGGGCAAGATTTGTATATCTTAATATGAGGACTAATGGACTCTGCTTGTTCATCTTGCTTACTTGTCCTGTATGAACTTTAAGTTATGCATCATGCTGCCACAATTATATTTGGGGCTACACAGAGACTTGATGTAGATCTCCGCAGGAGTTCCTTGGGGTAGTGTCCTTGACATAACCATCTTTAGCTGCTTCATCAATAACCTTCTCTCCTTCATAAGACTAGAAGTGGGAATGTTTATTGATAATTTCACAATGTTCAGCATCATTCCCAACTCCTCAGATACTGAAGAAGTTCAGGTCCAAATATCCAGGTTTTAGCTCACAAGTAGTATTCACACAATACAAATGCCACTCAACAACCATCTCCAACAAAAGAGAATCTAGCCATTGCTCCTTGATGATCAATGGCATTATCATTGAATCCCCCACTATCAACAAGCTGTGGGTTATCATTGTCCAGAAATGGAACTGGACAGGCTTTATAAACACTGTGATTGTCTTATGGTGCAATGGTGTTGCCCCTATCTCTGTGCCAGAAGGTCTGGGTTCATTGCCCACCTGCTCTGTTTGGCTGAAATACCCATAAGCACTATGATTAGAAGAGCACGTCGGAGGCTAGGAATTCTGTAGCAGGTAACTCACTTCTAAACTCTCAAAAGCCTGTTCAGATTCTCCAAGCCACAAGTCAGGAATGTGATAGAATATTCCTCAAATGCCTGGATGGATACAGTTCCAACACTCAAGAAGCTTGACACCATCCTTAACAAAGCAGCCCACTTAAATGCCACCACATTCACAAACATTCACCGCCACCAATGCCCAGTTGTACTATAGAATTTCACCAAGGCTTCTTAGACAGCACCTTCCCCAAACCCCACAAGTCCCCTACTAAAAAGAAGGAAAAGGTAGCAAATACATGGAGACATCACCACCTGCAAGTTCCCCTCTAAGGCACTCACCATCCTGTTTTGGAAATATATCACTGATCTTTCAGTATCCTCATGACATTATGGGTGTGTATACACCAAATGGACAGCAGCAATTCGAAAGGACAGCTCACTACCACCTTCTCAAGGATAATCGGAAATTGGCAATAAATGCTGGGCCAGCCAGTGACACCCACATCTCACAAATGTTTACAAAAAAAAATAAAATTTATACAAATGTGATACTTATCACATGTACCACCAAAGTGCCCTCAAAAGGACTTTCTCATTCTTTTCATCCAATATGTCCTGCTATTGTCACAGGATCAGAGCTGGGGTGAAGTGAGCCTACTCAGAAGTGAAGCCCATCGGCTATGTTAGCTTGGTCATGCAACCCCAAGGCCAGTTGTGTCTGGAGGACCAGAGATGCTGTGAGTTTTCTTGACAGACAAGTGAATTCTCCTCAACTAGAACAGCCATGGATTGGAGGGAGGCAGAGAGGGTGGAGATGTACCTCTGGAGTGCCAGACTTCTGAGCAGCCTGTGTGTGCTTCCTCTTCTGACTATATGCTTCCTGGCATTGCCTTGTCTTCTTATGAGGAAAGGGGCACCTGGACAGAGTACTTTTCCAGCACGACTCTGATCTAAATTACAAAGGCTGCCTGCCTCTTGCTAAGTACTAAAGAACTTATGAGCTAAAAAGCAAGCGAAAAAGCAGCTAGCATCTGACATCTGACCAACTCTAGAGATTCTGTGTAGATACAAGATACCTGGATTTTCCCTAACTTCAATCAATCTGCCACAAACATACCAGTCCTGGTTTGCCTCTCACCTCTAAAGTACATGCTTGAGGCCCTGATGTTGTGGCTGAATTGGGCTGAGATCAAGCACAATGATATTGTGAAGCTGGCGCTTTACTAATGCTGGGTTGGGGAAATGAAGGATCGAGGAAGTATATGTGCATTGACTATAGACATATCTTGTGTAGAATAAGCAGTTCCATAAAAAAAGAAATTAGATGACTGGCACAGCTATTCCACAAGCTGCAATGTACACTGTCGAGTCACCAGAGAGCCACTCAGAATTCCTGTCAAGCAATTGTGCCATTGAGTGAGTTTCTTGATTACGCAGTTGAACATTGAAAATATGGCAATAATATGGCAAGCCGAATCAATAATAAGATGCAAACACGTGGAAATACATTTCCTGCCAGCCAATGAAAAGATTCTAAGGCATGAGGATTTAATCAAGACTTTTTCTCAATGTCACAAATCTGATCGTTGGACATCATTTTCATGAGAGGAAGATTTGGCCCTTAAACTCAATTTGTTGGAAAGTTAGCATTTCCAAAACTGTGGATCACAAACCCCACTGAGATCACAGCAGGTAAGGCCACAAGCTCCCCCATCTCTGAGATCGCATCCCAAACAGTTATCAAGGCCCTGTGACATCCAGTCCTTCATGCCTCTTTCAGAATTAGGATAAAAATCACAGTGATTTACAACACAGGAAAAGGCCCTTCAACTCATTGCATCTTCACCAATCAAAAACAATGATCTTATTACTTAATCCCATTTTTCAGCATTTGGCCCATATCCTTGCAAGTCTTGCATTTGCAAGTGCATATCTAAATGTTTCTTAAATGTTATGAGGGTTTCTGTCTCTATTACCCTTACAAGGAGTGAGCTCCCACCATTCTCTGGGTGAAAAAGCTTTTCTTCACATCTTTTCTAAACCTACTGCTCCTTAAGTATATCTCCCTTGGCCATGATCCCTCTATCAAGAGGAAATGTCTTCCTGTCTATGGTTCTCATAATTCTATACATCTCAATCACGTCCCCTCAGTTTCCTTTGCTCTAAGGGAGACCTGTCAGTTCAATTTCTCTTCATAACTGAAACTCTCCAGCCCAGGCAATTTCCTGGTAAATCTCCTCTAGACCCGTTGCAGTGCTATCACATCCATATGTTATCTGCATGACTGACAGGAGACTCCCCAAGCAAGTACTGGACTCCCAACTGTGAAATGGCAGGTGAACCTCAGGTATACTGAGGAAGCGCTTCAGTAATACCTCCAATGTTTCACTGGTGAAGTGCAGCATTCCCACAGATACCTGGGAATCACTGGCCCAGGACCATCCAAAATACAGGAACATCCAAGGTGATGTTGGGCACCTCAAAATTTGCCATTGGGAAAAAGCGGAAGCCAGGTGAAAACAGACACACCAATGTCCCACATACCCCTTCCTGTGACCACTTTCCATTCCAAGTGCAAGAGCCTGAGGTAATCACATCGGTCTGTAGAGCCACCTATGGATCACCCTGAAACTGGAAGAGTCATCTTTGTCTGAAGGGACTGCCAATAAATGAATGTATCACATTCCTCCTATAATGTGAAGTCCAGAACAGCAGATAATAGTCTGTGGCCTAACCCAACATTTTATAGTTCCAACATAACCTCCCTGCTCTTAAACTCTATGCTTCAAATAATAAGAGATAAATATACCATGTCTTCTTAACCACTTTATCCACCAGTCGTGATACCTTAAGGGACTAGTATACATGCATGCTAACTCTCGATGCTTCCCAGGGTCTTATCGTGTATCATGTAATTTCTTGCCAAGTTTGCTCTGCTCCAATACCTTGCATTTATGTGACTGAATTTCATTTGCCACTGATCAGCCATCTATATCCTCTTGCTGTCCGATGCTATCATCACCATTTAACATCACAAGTTTTCATATTGCAAATGAACGTATTGATCAACATTCAAATCTTAATATTTCAATAAACCACAATCAGCAAAGGCCCCAACACTGACCCCTATGGCACTCCTCTGAACACAGACTTTGTCAGAAAAACACCCCTCAACCATCACCCTCTGCATCCTGCAACTCAACTAACTGTGGATCCAATTTGCCAAATTTCCTTGGATTCCATGGGTTCTTAGCTTTGGTATCAGTCTTCCATACAGGGCCTTATCAAAAGCCTTGCTGAAATCCACAGAATACATCAAAAGCACTGCACTTATCTACACACCCAGCCACCTCTTTGAAAGATTTAAACAAATTGGTCAGACATGACCTCCTCATAATAAAATCCTGCTGACTGTACTGTACTGTGTAGCTAAATACAGATTCTGTCCCTTAGAATTGCTTCCAATATGTTTCTCACCACTGAGGTTAGACTGATTGTCTGTAGTGTTCTGATTTACCCCTTGCTTCCTTCTTGAATAACTGTCCTTCAGTCCTCTGGCACCTTTCCTTTGGCCAGAGAGAAACGCAAGTTTTGGCAAGAGCCCTGGCTATTTCTTCCCTTGGCTTACTCAACAACCTGAGTTACATTTCATCCAGCCCTGGAGATTTATCATTTTTAAAGCATGCCAGCAGCAACTGATATACCTAGCAGACAGTTTACAAGGCTTCAGAAACATCATGCAGGCCACAAGCTCTGATTAAGAAGCTTTTGGTTCCATGTTTGCACTGTGGTCTCAGTTGCAAATTTTATGAAGAACAGTGTACATCAGGATACTTTTATGACCATGATCCTTCTCTGAGCAATGTACAACAGGATACATGCATTTATATCATCTTTAAAGCAAGTAACATTCATCAGAGGTCACACATAGCTATTCTGGACTAAACTGTAGCTTGCATTCAGCTTCAGAAAGGTCTGACACTAGAAAATATGAAATACCTGATTAAAACCTAGTGAAGTACTGGAAAATAAAATTAATGCTGATACCACCTTTTCCTACTGACACATAAGAAATCCAGAAAGGGCAGATTGCAGAGTATAAAGGCATAATTCAACTTAGGGCACATACAACTCAGAAATTCTTACCAACTTAAAATATTTCTTAAAAATAAAATGAAACAAACTTTTTAAGTAGAAAAACACACTTTTATTTTCTGTACATGGCAGTGGCTATACAATGGTAGTCAAAGTATTAGTGCAGGTAATTTGCACCAAGCTGATATTAAGGTAGTACATTTTGAAAATCACTTATTTTACTTTTAAAATCAAGTGTTCGGTGTATGTATACCAGAAGAGTTGGACATGACAATAGAATAAAGCCAAGACTTCTTGAACAAATTGTCCAATGCATTAAAAAAACATTTGGGCCAGAATGCCTTGAGTTAAATATGAAATGAATGGGACAAAAGTAATAAAAAAAATTAGTGAATGTATCAGTGTTCTCCCAAAATACAAAAGGTGCATCATATTCATTTTGTCACAATAAGACAAAACATTTCACTTCCCAAAAGTTTGTATTTGTAAATGCTAGGTTTAAAAAAAAATACTAGCTACCAGTGCATTGTTGATCAACTAACACCATTTTCTCTGATAACTCTACTGCCCATTTCATGCAGCATGTCTACATGCTAAAGTCTTTAGCAGCACAACACATTATCCATTTGGCATTTACAAAATTAACTTACTGGATAAAATATACATTTTTCATACATAAAACTTTGTTTTTACATACAGTATCCGTATTATTCAAGCTACACACAAAAACACACATGCACATATATCTTATATATATGTATGTATATTATATATAATATATATGGCTCAAAACAAGGCCCAAAAAAATCAAACAAAAACAATACTTCAAACCTATCAATTTTACATCTTCAAAAGCTTGATTTTTTTCATCTAATTTGGTTTGTAGTAATGCTATACCTCTATTTTGTCAACAGTGCATTTCATTTAATTTATTAACTTACATATTTAAATTACATCAGTCTTGAAGTACTTCCAAAAACTAATTGCTTTTCCGCCACCCAATACAAAAAGAATACTGATATGTTACAGTCTGCTGAATAGAACTGAAAATATTTATTCAACTTTTTTTTTAAATAGAAGGAATCATTTTTGTAACTTCAAGCATCTTTTACTGTAGATAACTGTGATATTTATCTTTTTGGCTGGTGAAATACAACCCTTCTAGTCTGACAAACAACAGAATTGTGCTTAGTGAAGAATGAAATTTGTGCCATTGAATTGTTGTCATATAACATTGCTCTACATCCATTGATGGAAAGCTCACAAGAAGAAATGAGGATTGTGAGTCAACAACGTGTTTCAAAACTTCTTAATGCTTAGTTGGAAAAAAAATTACATAACTAATGTTCGAGTAGAAAAGGTGTTCATGTATTTGCGTGCTTGCTCAGTTACAATAAGTTGATCTTCTGTTTTCCCACAAGCCACAGCCTCCCAAGTATTGGCAAACTGCAAGAAAAGACACAAGAAGTTATATCTCTGCTTGAAAGTAAATAATTCATTCATCTGTTTAAAACCTATAACCTCACTGCATATACAGTATTTATCCTACTGTAGTTGCCTACATTATTCATTTAAGTGACTAACCTTACTAATTCTGTAAGAAGGTATATTGTGGTAAGTAATGGCACCTCAGAGTATTTACTTCATTTCTTCCACTAAAACAATACATATTTAACAAAAAAGGAAAACTATAAACACATTTAAATAAAAAGAACAATTAAATATCTAATCATTCCTATATGAATCTCTTACTGGCTTTATGGAGTGCTGGAACAGAGTTTCAGCTAACCAGGGTTCCAGGTCCAGGGACTTCTCAAATCCAGCTGGGATACCTGAAAATATATTACACGAGTCCAGCTGCCGGTTTTCCACATTCAAGTACAGAATGTACACAATAATTATACCATCAATAGCCTTCCCCATCCCAGAAAACATCAACATTTGGAACTTAATATGACTAAATTCCTTTGAATAATGAAATGATTTGTTTTCATTTCCCTATAAGTATTTTATAACTTTAAGTGTAAATTCAGTATCATCCACTCGCCCTTAACGTGAGCCAATGTAATATTCATGTATGAATTAGATAAAATTGAGTTGTTTGCACTCTAATATTATTTTAGTTGAGTACTCTGTCAATGTTTTTCTGTTTACAGTAGAGGGGGAAATTTAGTTAATGCAAATGGTGAAAAATGGATTGAAAAATTTAGTAGCTATTTTATGCCACACACAAGTTTAATTTTCCATGAAAGTTGGTGCTAATTCGCTACCAGACCAATATGCATTACTGGTGTAGATGATTTCATGCTGATAGAAATCTGGTATTTTTACAAGTAAAAATTCTAATTAGTAAGTGAATAATCTTGTGGAGTTAAAGGTTATTTCCACTTCTTCAGGTGAGGTTCCATGATTTAATTAATATTTTGTTTCACATATACCATTTTATTTTATTGGTTTTGCAATAATTTATTGCAAATTTATGTTTTAGAGCATTAAGTATAAATGAAAGTGAAAAAGACTTGAGCCTGTTTTCTAAACACGCCAAGTGCACAACCTACTGACAATGCGTATGGGAGTTCAGAGATTTTCTCCCCATTCAAAAGTAAAATGCTATCACAAATATTTCCCATTATTTTCCATTCATTTAAATTATGATTCAAGATTTGGTCACATTTCAGGTTCCAGTGAAATAAAGTCTCACATTTTAGCGTTTTAACAACTGGAAATGATGGAATATTTTAAGCATTTGGATTCATTGTCGCAGCATAAAGAAACCCAATGCATATCATTTTTAAGTGCATGGATTTGTTCCTCAGTAGTTAAATTACTTATTTCAATATGTATACTAGCAACACAAGAAAAGCCAAAATGTACACTGAATTCTTGCTTTTTTAATTCTAAAATGTATTTACATTATTTTTCAAAAACACAAAATTAAACAAATTAAAACGAAAATAATGCCTCAATACAACAGGTTCAAAGAGGAGCTAAAATCCTCCCTGTTCCTGTTCAACATCAGTGATTTGTAAAATGTGAAGTCTTTACGCTGCAAAAATTAAAACATTTGACTACTGTAATAATAAACTAGAAACACCACATTAAGCAAAAAATGAATGGCTACAGATATGCAAGAATGAATATTTTAGATTCTAAATTCTGATATTAAATGCAAAATATCCAATGTTGATGCATAAAAATGCTTTACTGCATTTAAACCTTGCAAACTTCTGAAACATAAATCTACACTTCACACTGTTAGTGAAACATTCATACATCAGACATAATTGTTTATTTCCCTTCACATCAAATGTGAGAAGGGAGCAAATAAAATTCAACAACATAATTAAAGGTTATACAGCCTTAGAGTCAGACAGCACAGAAGCAGACGCTTTGGTTCAACTTGGCCATGTCGACCAAGTTCCCCAACTAAACTAATACCATTTGCCTGTATTTGGCCCATATCCCTCTAAACATTTCCTATTCATAGCTGTCCAAATGTCTTTTTAACATTGTAATTGTGCCTGCACCTACCACTTCCCCAGGCCATTTATTTCACATATGAACCACCCTCTATGTGAAAAAGTTGCCCCTCAGGTCCCTTTTAAATCTTTCTCCTCACTGTAAAATTATGCTTTCTAGTTTTGAACTCCCCAACCCTTGGGAGAAAATCTTTGCAATTCAGCTTATCTGTGCGCCTCATGACTTTATAAATCTCTAAAGGATCACCCCTCAACCTTCAATGTTCCAGTGAAAAAAGTCCCAGCTTATCCAGCTCTCCTTATAACTCAAACCCTGAAGTGAAATTCTGCATGTAACAAAATGCAGAGTGCCTGTTGTGTACTTGTCCATTAAATTCAAGTTAAGGTGTATTACGAGTAGACTATCCATTGAATTCAATTTGTTCCCTCTGCCCAAGTTGAATTTCATAGTCAATGTGCTCAATCTTACCCAGTAGAGGAGAACTCTTTTAAAAAATGCCAAAAGTTTGCAAACTCAGTTATGTAGCTTAACCACTAATTCATAACATGTCATACATACCTGCAATGAACTGCCCATCTGCTTGCTCATTTGTGCTGCAAATGCTTTGTTAAGAATGTCATCAGTCTTCTCTGATACAGGCATCATTAATACAGAACTTGTCAGGAGATTTTGCATCTAGGATGAGGTATATAATCAAAATCAATTTCCATTTATATTATAACATTCTTTTAAAATTAATATTCTTCCCTTTCCAGTAACTTCCTTAGATACGTCCTATCAACTCCCGTGATATCCTGCTCCCAGGGATCTCCTGGTATACGTTTACAGTAAGAAGTTCAAGAAAGTTATTCAGGGCAACACTGATCTACCTCTCTATGACAAAATGCCTGATATTCAATTGGAAACATACAGGAAAAGCATACTGTGAATCAACAATGTATTGTTCTCATGTCTGTTGTTTGTTCAAATAAAAATCACATCACAACACAACACAATTCCTTTCTGAAATCTATTTGTCCTGCTAGGAGGACAACCAATAAAAATTAAAATTCTCCACCTCAACATCTTCTGTAGCCAAGTCAAAAAATTTGGATTTTAAGTTGCTCTTGGCTGTTGCCAGAAGGGGTATTACATGTGAATAATAATATTAATTTCCCTCATTAAGAGGCATCACCAATCAAACATTACTGCACAAGAAATGGGAGTTCAGTGAACTGGAAAAATTAGAATTTGCAACCATTGTTCTACAGCAATACACAATGTTCCTCCTATAACAAGAACTATCAAAAATGAAACCAGCTTAATTAACAGTAAGTGGTTAGCAAAACAAGATCAATTCAGGAAACTAAAAATTATTTGGGAGACAGAGACACAAATAAAAGGATGTTTGGGGGGGGGGGGGGGGGGGGAGGTGATATAATTTCCAATGGCATGCCCACCTATCTGCCCCCAAACTGTGTGAAACTTTAAGGGAATCTGATGCTGCGTTGAGCAACTTGCCGCCCTCTGGTTTACTGAGGCCACCTCAGGGATTCATATGTCCTTTGCAGTAACATTACTCACAAAAGGGGCAGAATGGAATTCCCAAATCATGTGGAAAGCCTAGCAAACTTAGCTACTCAGAAAGGTGTTGCAAAAGAGGGTGAAAATGATTGCAGTTCCTTGAGAGCTCAACAGAATGGGAAAATGGAATCCTGCTTTCATCACATTACTGGTATTCAATATTCATTCATCTTCCTGGAGGTATCTGCCCAAGAACATCCTTCAGTCTGGCTCCCCTAATCATTTGAACCTGATATTCCACTCCTTCAGAGACCCCTGACCCTGGATTTATTTTGGCTTTTCACTGTGGTGGGCCTGGCTGCAGCCCCAGCAACGGCTGTTGCTCCCAACTGCAGCTATTGGACTTACAGAGCTCCTGGAAATCCAATGTTTAGGACAGGCAGCTCTCCAAGATAATATTTGGGAGATGAGAATGAAGGTGGGCCTAAGGCTCGTCTTAAAACAATTAATGCTGCTGCCAGCGTTTAATTGCTGTAGGACAGTAAACTAATTTGTGGGCAGGCTTTCACACCCAATATTTTAGCTCGGGAAGACAGGACTGCAGTGCCCTGTAAAATCCAGTCCATAAAAAAAGGGAACTATTAGATGTTTTATAGAAGGCTTGTACTCAAACCAATCAATTAAAACATTTATGGGGCAAAATTCAATCACCATGTGTAGAAATCATGATGTCTGATTATCCACTACCTACTCTTGTTGGTGAGATGTAGGTAGCATGCAAACTTTGTGTGGATACTCCTTTCATTGATTGACAGTATCTCAAATGCTGAATATGTGACACTTGACTGAGGGAATATTGTAATGTTGAAGGAACCATGTTTCAAATAAGACATTAAAACAAGGCATTATCCACCTCTAATAAGTAAAAAAGGACCCTTAGGATCATTTTGAAGAATAAATCTCATGGTCTTGTCAATATTTATCCTCCAGTTAACATCACATAAACAGACTACCTGGTCATTATCATATTGTTCTAAGTAGGAATGTGCTGTGTGCAACGTGATTGCTTGTTTTCTACTCGAGTATTTCAAAAATACTTCACTGGTTATAAAGCACTTTGAAGTGCCTTGTTGTTGTGACAAATGTTATACAAATGAAAGTCTTTCTTTCTTTTCCATCCAGTAGGTAGAAAAGACATGATTAGGAGGTCCTTCAAGCACACATCAAATGGAATGGGAACAGGTAGGCATGGAAGTCAATTCAGTGGCAGAACGTTTAATGATCTCACAAGGGTGACAATGGTGTATGAATGCACTCATGTTATCATCAGTCTCACACAATAGTACAGTACACAACTGTCATTCCCATCAATAATATCTGGCCAACAGGACTCATGCCTAAAATCTATATGCCACAATTCACACTCGCATAATTAATAAAACTGCCAAATTCAGACTCCCATTTTCCACATACATCCAGACATTCAGCTTTACAAGCACTTCATCTAAACAACTTGTGCATGCTCACCAATTTCTTACTCTGTCTTGAAGGCAAAGATACATGAAACAAGAGGCTGCCAGGGACAGACAAACCTCCATCTTCTGATTTCTTTGGAGGTGGTGTGTTGCAATGTTTTGGTGGGCACTGAGGTAACAGCTTCTGGATCAGTGGTGCTGGAAGAGCACAGCAGTTCAGGCAGCATCCGAGGAGCAGTAAAATCGACATTTCGGGCAAAAGCCCTTCATCAGGAATAAAGGCAGAGAGCCTGAAGGGTGGAGAGATAAATGAGAGGAAGGTGGGGGTTGGGAGAAAGTAGCATAGAGTACAATAGGTGAGTGGGGGAGGGGATGAAGGTGATAGATCAGGGAGGAGGTTGGGGTGGATAGGTGGAAAAGAAGATAGGCAGGTAGGACAAGTCATGGCGACAGTGCTGAGCTGGAAGTTTGGAACTAGGGTGAGGTGGGGGAAGGGGAAATGAGGAAACTGTTGAAGTC
Source organism: Chiloscyllium plagiosum (assembly GCF_037043375.1). Lineage (NCBI taxonomy): Eukaryota > Metazoa > Chordata > Chondrichthyes > Orectolobiformes > Hemiscylliidae > Chiloscyllium > Chiloscyllium plagiosum. The sequence continues at coordinate 101,041,527 of NW_028270141.1, forward strand.
CACATTGATACCCTGGGGTTGAAGTATTCCAAGGCAGAAGATGAGGCGTTCTTCCTCCAGGCGTCTAGTGGTGAGGGGGTGGCGGTGAAGGAGGCCCAGGACCTCCATGTCCTTGTCAGAGTGGAAGGGGGAGTTGAAATGATGGGCCAAAGGCGGTGTGGTTGATTGGTGCGGGTGTCCCGGAGATGTTCCCTAAAGCACTCTGCTAGGAGGCGTCCAGTCTCCCCAATGTAGAGGAGACCGCATCGGGAGCAACGGATGGGCACGGGTAACATGGGATGGGCAGTAAATGCTGGTTCAGCCAGAAATGCTCACATCCCATGAATGAATTATAAAGAAAAAATGCAGTTTGGCCAACCTCAGACTGAATGATGAGAACAAGAGAACATATCTGATGAAAACACATAATTACTTCATTTGAAACACAGTTATCAATTTAGATACTCATCTTACACGTACTTTGGAGGATAACATAGAAGTAGCATCAAGACCTGTTGAGTTACTAGATATGATTGACCTGCAGATAAATCAGGAGTAAAGAACAGTGTGTATGCTAGCTCCATGGAAGGCAAAGTTACAAATAAGTTCTGCTACATATGGAAATATTACCACTGCAGAAGACAGAGATTGAAGAGGCAGTGTACAGGCATGCATCCAAATGCTTGGTGAATGAACAGGCTAACTGTCATTGTCAAGAAGCAGAGAGGTTTTGCTCAATCTTGGGACATGGCATGTGCAGAAGTTGTGGCCTACTGCTTCCAGTGTGAAGGTGATGGCCAATTCCTCAACAGGACTGACAGACCCAGCCCTGATAATAACATCTGGTGACTGATATCTCAACTTCCATGAAGCACAGATAGAAGCCAAACAATATTCAAGTATTGGATCAGATTGAGGACGAAATTCACACTTCTTGCCATACATGCTCAACTTTTCGCCAGGCAAGCTCAGACTGCTGTGCTGATACCAGTATTCAAGGGGAAGCAGCATCTCTCAGCAGTTCAGAAGGCTTTGCATCAGCAAATTACTGAGATTACTGAGAGGCTGTCCGAAGGAAGGATCAGTGGCTCTTTGATGCAGTAAACAGGTGTCTTCTTCGAGAAAGAGAACATTTGTGACACACCACCATATGGCTAGTGGCTCCACTGTTACCTGGGCAGACTGATGCTATGCATGATAAGTTGTCACAGTACAAAAATCAAGGCCTCAAGGTCCAGGGGTGCCAAGCCATCTGCAGTCTCCCACCAACCATCCTGTTGCCACTGGAATAGCATTGTGTATGAGCACCAGACAAGGCAAAGGCACCCGCAAAACCTTGTGAGAATGTACAGGTAGTTTTTCTATAATGTGATGGTTGCATTTTTGAGCAATCCTACATTATAGAAAAAGCGCTTAATGTTGGTGATGTAATCGTGTTACAGCCAACATGCATTTTAGAAGTTCATGCTTTAGAAATAGTGTCTTCAGTTTGTCAAATGCGTGACAGAGAATTTGCATTAATGAAACGCATGTTACAGCAGGATGACCTGTACAAAGATTAAATTTTATATGTATAATTAGAAGTGCTGCCAAGTAAGACTAATAATCCTGCTTCAGATACCAAATGTAAGATCAGGCAGCGCAGAGGCTGACCTATCCAGCATTTTTAGATCTGGGTGAGTGTTTGTTCATGATATTCTTGTGCAACAGGAGGCCACATTCAATTTTGCAGACCTCAGAAAATTTGTTCACCAAGGAGTTACCAGTGCTAAAAACAGCTCTTTCAAATCTTCAGTCTGACAAAATTCAAATAGCCTATGAAGAAATAAGAAAATGTAGGATATTATAGGGTGGATGAGAGCTATTGGCATTAGTTCTATATAAGCTACAGCTGAATAATTTCCATTCTTCCTCCTTAGGAATCAAAATGCACTCACAGTTTATGTGGAGTTTTGGAATTATTTTATCATGAGAAGTTAAAACAGAACGTTCAATCGTTCTTTACTTTAGCTTACAGTGCAGTGTATTTCAACATGGATTTTGATCTTATTAATTGAAATTGTTGAAAAATAGAACAAGTGTAACAAGGTTTAGCATACATACAGGTACTTCTTCCAAAGGACCCTGTGAGAAAAGCTGAGTATTTAAGTGTTCTCTTTCCCATGGTGCCAATGTGAGGAATTTCCTCATTTTCTTATCAGGAGACTCCACCTGAAATTAATAAGTAAATTTAAGACTTTATGATTAGGAATATGATCTTGATTTACAAAGGAACATTATGCAATTATCAGGTCTGAAAAAATTAGACAATGGTGATGCAGGAAATGGTTTATTTATATTTTCACAAGTCTTTTAATAAAGTTACCCGTAATAGCATGATAAATAAGGTCGGAGGAGGTGCTATCAGCAGACAAATGACAGATTGGATTGCTAGCTGGCTTCAAGACAAAGAGCAGGACAAAGAGTACACAGTCTGAGAAGCAGAAAGTGAGAAGTAGGATTCCACAAGGATCAGTACTGGGATCGCTGCTGTTCAGAACTTACATTTATGATTTGAAGTTTAGAATAATAAGGTGGCTAGATTTTTATGGACTTGGGGAGACACTGCATGTCGAGTCATGGTACTTCCATGCCCATTTTATAAAGAATCAATGAACTCTAAAGTGCTTAAGGAAAGGTTTAAGAAAAATCATTCACACATGAATTTCCACTTTCTAAAAATAAACTCTGTTTGCTATAGGCCAACAGAAATGTCAAAACATCCATATCCACTGCAGAAACTGCAAGCACTTGAAACCTCGACTTATTTACGTTGGTAAGGCTATATTTAGAATACTGTATAAAATTCTATAGGGAAGATGTTGTTAAACTTGAGAAAGTGCAGAAAAGATTGAAAGGTTTATGTAATAGAAATAGCTTGAATAGGCTGGGGCTTTTTTCCATGGAGCATTGGAGTTTGAGAGGTGGCCTTATATAGGTTTATAAAATCATGAGAAGCAAAGACAGGGTGAATAGCCAAGGTCTTTTCCTTGGGCTGGCGGAGTCCAAAACTAGATGGCATAGGTTTAAGGTAAGAGGGAACACCTGCGGGGCAACTGCTTCATGCAGAGGGTGGTGCATTTATGGAACAAGTTGCCAGTGGAAGTGGTGGAGGAGGGTACAATTACAACTCTTAAAAGGCATCTGGATGGGTATATGAATAGGAAGAGTTTAGAGGGATATGGGCCAAATGCTAGCAAATGGGACTAGATCAGATTGCGATGGCTGGTCGGCATAGATGAGTTGAGCCAAAGGATGTCATTCTGTACTCTATGACTCAATATAAATAAACACGGTGTGATTGATAGACTAAATCAGAGAGCTGTCACTCAAGTAATAGCTTACTTGGAACTCTGCTGTTTCAAATACTATATAATGTAATTGCTTTTTCTGCTTTTTTAGGATCTGGAAGACTGACACTTTTATTAACCTGTATTGAAAGGAATTTTCTCAAGGAACTAAACAAAATTATGAATGAATGACTGCCTCTGTTAAAGTTTTTTTAAAATCTGTCCTAGTGTCACTGGTTCTGTACAAATGAGTAAATAAGCATGAACATGCCACAGTCAAGAGTGTGGTGCTGGAAAAGCACAGCAGGTCAGGCAGCATCCCAGGAGCAGGAGAATCGATGTTTCAGGCATAAGTCCTTCATCAGGAATGGTGCCACAGTTAGCACTGAGGCCGTACGAGGTCATGGAGCTGGTGAAGGACACAGCTTGTCACAGGGGCTATGAGAGGTGAGTGTGGGGAATAACTTGGCATTGAGGGTGTGAGGGGTCAGAGAGGTGGATAATGGACATGGAGCATATGAGGAGCCATAATAGGTGAGTGGAGGAATATAAGATGCAATGGATGGGCATCGGGAGTATATTAGATTAGATTAGATTACAGTGTGGAAACAGGCCCTTCGGCCCACGGTGGCACAGTGGTTAGCACTGCTGCCTCACAGCGCCTGAGACCCGGGTTCAATTCCCGCCTCAGGCGACTGACTGTGTGGAGTTTGCACATTCTCCCCGTGTCTGCGTGGGTTTCCTCCGGGTGCTCCGGTTTCCTCCCACAGTCACAATGATGTGCAGGTCCAGGTGAATTGGCCATACTAAATTGCCCATACTAAATTGCCCGTAGTGTTAGGTAAGGGGTCAATGTATATGTGAGTGATGAGGGATGTAAAGCCTTACTGTTCTTTCTAAAACTGAAATAAAGTCTCAAGCACTGAGGCAGGCCTTTCAAGCAGCCAACTTCAGCACTTGACAGTGCCCGGTGACTATCTGTAAAAGCATTCCAAGGTCAGCTGCCTTGACTGTAGCACATACTGACCTCCTGCAATGAGAATTGGGTCAAAACAAAGAAAACTTCCTGAGGCATGTGTGGGAAGCTAGGAATTTCCCCAATTCCCAATCCCTAGTTCAAAGTTGAAAACTCAGCCCAAACGTTTTACATTTGGAGATAATGTCAAATTGGTTGGGACTAGAATAAATTACAGGCAGACATGAATAAACATTTAGAATGGACGCATAATTCACAACATGAGTAAACGTAAGATAGTACATTTTGGTAGGCAGAATAGACATATCACGTGTTGCTTGGAAGGTGCAAGTCCAGGTATCAAAGGGAAGCAAAGGAATCTCAGAGTACAAATGTACCAATCACTAAAAGCCAGGTCGCAGGTCAGCAAGACCATAAACAAGGTAAATCAGGTATTAGACATTATTTTGACAGATAAATAATTTTAAAGTAGATAATTTACCTGAATTGAATCTTGGTTAGAACACATCAAAGGTACAACATACAATTCTATTAGTAAAGAACATAGGGACACTGGGCACAGTGCAGAAAAGAGGGGTCAAAGATCACACATATTAGTAAAAGGATGTTGAGTCTTTTTTCTATTGGAAAGAACTAAAGCCAATGGGTGACATAATAAAGCTCTTTAAACTTATGGTTATAATTGATTTGAACGAATACTTAATATGTTTTAAATTTCTGTCCTTGTATTTTAATATTTAATAGAGCAGCTAACTGACTTAAAATAAACAGGTTAAGGATTCCACTACAATAACAGTAAGAAACTGAACAGAAGCAATTTCAAACAATAACAGCATCCAGTGTGATTTCCAGGTTTACATTTCTGCGTCCAATGATTAAAGAAAGGTTGGGAAAAGAAAGATAGGGCAAGTATGAGGTAGATTTTAAAATTTGTAGAATCTGTTGCCTTTCAAAGATATAATCTCCAAAATCTTGGATTGTAGGTTTCCTGCAAGTTTGCAAAAATTTATACTTGTTATAGAGAAAGGAAAAACTTACTTCTTGCTTAATTTTCTTTAAAAGAGGTTGTCCATTTTCATGAAGACTACCTATAATTGTAGTTTCATTGGCCTCTTGTTTAATTACATCTTGAGTGTTGTCTGCAAGATGAGATGTTGCCTTACATTGCAAGGAAATGAGAAATTATCAAAATCGTTCTACTGATAAGCTTCAAATTAATATTCACACAATGACAATCAATCAGGCCAGAAATTCTTACCAGCATTTTCAAGGGTCCACATTTAATTTCCTGAGCAACAAGTGCATTTTTAAAGGGTGTGGGTGTTCTAGGTGAGCCTTCTAATATTGAACGTCTGATATTTGGAGTTCTGAAACTAATTAAACAGTTAGAGCCAAGTTACTAAGTTAAAAGAAAATTGTGCTGGACCATCCCTTAAAAACTCTAGATCTATGCCATTTTCAGAATGAACACACAAAACATTCTGGTCCATGCCCAACACAATACTGATATGACTTCTGGGAGGTGCATAAAAGCAGGATCGAGTGAAACATACTTCACATGCAACTTTGAGGAAATGCCTACCTGTCACTCTGTCATTCTTGTAATAATTACAGTAAAGTTGCCTGTTGGGAAGTCACAATTGCAATGCATAAATTCCCAACTATGGGCCTTAATGAGTAGATTTGGGAGGGCAAATACAAATTGAAGCAGTGTCATACCATGTGACCATAGTGATATTTTATGTATATTATTTCAAAATGCTTTGTATTTTCAGTTAATCTTTTGGCTCATGAACTACAAACTGGTGACTTTCTTCAAATTCTGATGCAACTGGCCATTTTTCTTTGAACATTTATAAACATATAAAACTTTTCAATAAGATGCCCTTGTTCGATAAAACAAAAATACAATTTCTCCAACAAATGACTGTCATAGCTTTTCAGCACCTTTTGAAATAATATCACACATAAATCAGATCATTTTACTTTTTTTTATCAATTAATTAATATCATAAGAAAGGAAACAAAATCTATAAGAAACAGAATCATACTGACGCATCATTTTCTTTTTGAGGCTTAGGTGTTTGGTCACGATGTAGTGGAGTTGTTACAATGATCTTTTGATTGCACACTGGCGTAGAAGTTAATGCAGGTGATTCCATTTCTAGGTGCTCATTTGTGGGTGTATTTAAAAACTGAAAGGAAAAAGAGCCATTGAGATGAAAGTACCAAAAATCTAGAGTGTGAAGCTCCATCCACAGAGGCCAGGGTAAATAAAAGTGAACCTCAAATGGAAATGAGTTTCATTTTTGCTTTTGAAATAATTAAAATTACTGGCAGGTGTAATCACGCAACACAAAATAACACCTAAGGGAAAAAAGTTCTGTTTCCAGTAACATAACAATGTGACTTTCTGGGAGTTCAAAAAAAACTTGAAACTGGCAGAAACTGATAAAATGTTTTAAAACTTCAAAATTGAAACCAATATACATTTGGAACCATTACATTCTTAAATAGGTTATTCATTTATTAAAACAGAGGTCAAAAGCATAAAAATTCACAGACCAAAAAGAGCAAATACATTTTTGCTCACAATGTTTGCTGGAATCTTTTTGACCATGCAAAATTTTCAGAGACAATTTTTTTAATTTGCAAAAAGGCATTAAAAATTAAAAACAACTGCTTCCAAATCTTCATGATCTAGATCCCTAGAGGGCTCCATGCATCAGTCCATGGGTCAGCCAATATATCTGCTCTCACCAGGCATACCTGCATTAAATATGTATTGGGTTCTGATGAAGGTCCAGAGAAGAGGAACATATTATGTTCAATGTAATTGGATCCTCTTGCGTTATTGATTATATTTGGGAAGGCAAAAAATCTAATCCAACAGTCCATCCTGGTAAACTAAGCGATCCAGCATGTTTTTGTCATGTATTGCTTTTTAATAAATTCAATGACAATATTTAAAATTTCAGTCCTTGAGTATATCAGCCAAAAGAACACAAGTTAAATGTAGCAAGACACAAAAATGTTGTGCTGAATTGCAACATACAAATGCTTTGTGTCTGGGAAATCAGAAAAAGAGGCCAAGTCTTGGTTACAGGAAACACAACTTTTTGACTAAACTGAATACAAAATGTAAATGAAAAGCCAATCATATTCTAGTACACTTATTGAAAAAAGTTGGTATTTAAGTGCATAAAAAGGAAAGCAAACTAATTAGCATTGTGCTGATCTGAGAAGAGTGGTCAGAAGGACAGTAGTGAGTGGGTTAAAAATACACAGTCAAATCAGTGAGTATAAAAGTGATTAGTCATTTGTTCCATAGAATTAGTTTCTAAATTGTTAACCATTTAATGTCTGTTGCAGTATTAGTAATATCTGTTGATTACTGTTCATCTACCTGCGAGGGAGAGAAGGGCAGACCTTTGACATGGGTACGCTTGGGAGTAGAGCAGCTGAAGTCAGCTAATGTGGACCAATTACTATCACCACTAGCTGAGTGGTTAGGATGCCCTCTCTTTGTGCGGCGAAGGATAGTTGGTGGAGTGCTGAACTTTGAAGGAGAGAGTGAGCTGAGCGAAGCAGGGGAGCCCTGACACACCATGCTTTTGCTTAGGCTTGTGTTAATATGTCCTTCACACTGGCAAACGCTGCTCTCTTTGTGCTGAAGCTGTGTGATTTTGGCTGTAACATTTTTGCTAGGTGTGCTGTCTTCCCCTTCGAGGAAGTCGAAACTGCTGAGATCACCCCAAGTAGATGGATCCTGAAACAATTTGGGAGGTACGAATCTATAAACGGTGAACAGTGCCACCTGTGTAACTAAATGATATATGCTATAGCTTTCAAAAGCACGGTAACATTTGTTGGGAATACCCCCTTTTCAACTACTTGTACTTAAGCCAGTCTTTAAAAACACATTCAAAGTTCTCACTTCCTCCAAGATTTGCAGACAGAAAGATCTACAAGTACAGTAATGTAAGGCTTTATATATAAATTTGTTCTGCTCAAATTATTTTATAGTTCCTGCGAAGAATTTCCAAATTAAACTTATTCCATCATTTGATAGTCTAAGTTGATTCTGGGTAATGAAATAGCAAACTCATGGATAAAACAAAACTTCCTTGGAGTTGCAAGAATTAATTATAACAGATTGGTTGCATGCCCTCCACACTACTTACTTTTCTTCTCTAATGAGATATATAACTTGCAGCCTATCTATTATGCCTATTTACAATACAACCAAAATTGAAAGCTGTGGCTAGAAATTTTATCCACATAGAACATTTTGTTTCTTTGTCATATCTACCTTGGATTTCACATCAGACATTGTTAACATTTAACGTTAAAGATTAACAATAAGTATCTGCTGTATTATCAAAATATTTATTCACTATGATTTTAAACTTGTGATACTGACTAATCTATTACCCCAATTACAAATCCTAACATTGGAGAACCAACTAAAATGTAACCAGTGAGATACAAATCCTACATAAGTACATGAGCCATGCAACTTTAAGCAAAGACCACAAAACTGATAAAGTTACTTACTGAATCTATGAGTTGAAGTGTTTCTGTGTACTCAGAATTTGGAACATTTCTCATTGGTGAGAGTATTCCATTAGAATGAATCATGCATCTTGCTGGTGATGCACTTTCTTCTGGCAAACAACCATGTTCCATGTGAGGTGGGTGTGCTGGCTGCCGATGTTCTCCCAAACAAGTAATGGCCACACTGCTGTTGTGAACTCCTGCATTATCAATGACTACAGTACCATTCCAACCAGAGTAGTCTGCTGCTTGAGTCTGCCCAAAAGAAAGAGAGAAAATAAAGGAGGTTAGCAATTCATTTGCACGGTGAGATTAAATCTGATATCAGCTTAAACATTTTGTAGTTCCATCATTCTTGTAAATGATTTTTGAAACAGCAAGAGCTTTCTTCTGAGATCAAAAAAAATCTATTCCCTACATTTGTTAGACATGTTCTTAACTTTAGTCTTCCCTCAACAAAAAATCTCAGATATTATAACAGAGTAACCATTGTTACTATAATGAAATATCTTCATTTGCAATTAAAACAACTGATTAATGTGCTTCTTTCTAATCAGGGAAAATTTTAAGACAATATAATAAAGTTTGTGGAGTTGTGTGCTCTATGTGGCTTTTCTCCTTTGCTAATTAAAATTCTAATGCAGGCCATTTTAGAATGTTGGGTTAGAGTTGCTTTTGTAGCAGTGAATTACTGCAGCTAAATGTTTTGATGCTGCAGCTCACACCAACGCAACACAGAGGTGTGCAAATCAAAATTATCAGAAAATAGAGGAGAAATTAGAGATAAGCTTAATATGTAGTCAGATGACGGAAGAAGTGATAAACTTTAAGAAATAAAATCAAGTTTATATAATTTCTAAATTTAAAAACCATTAGTACAGTTACACAAATTCTCATGCAGGTTATTTTCATGCAGACCCACTGTATCAAAACTTTTGCTTCAAAAACCCGAAGTATGCTGGCCATTTATTTTCACTCATATTTGTCTGGCTTTTACCATGCACAGTAAAACCAAAACCAGCACTACTGCTTTTACAACTGAAATACTGCTCATATGTTGTGGAATTGATTAAAAAGCCAGCAAGAGTTTTTGTCATGCATCACTATCTGCTAATAATTTAAACAAAATGGGTTAATGTAACCAGCCAAGAAAGTAATCCAGAGTTTAAAAAGAACATTGGATTAAACAGTCAAACATGCACTTTAAAAATTAATACAGGTAAGCAATGAAATGCAATGCAAAAGATGAGCAAAGCTAGAGAAAGTGACAGTCAGATACTGGGCTCTAGATTATTTTTCTCAAAAAGTTAAAAATTCAGGGTATGATACTGTGAGAATACTTCAATAAATCAGTGTCAATACATTGAAGATTCTTGAAGCAGAAGTACTTAAACAGAAAATAAATCCACCATTACTCCACAATTGTCTGGTGGAGATTTTGGTTTTAAAATTTACTTTTGGACATGACAAATTTAAAATTAATATAGAGCCTTTAAAAGATAGAGATAAAAAGAGAAGAGCACTGGGGTGAAGCTGCTAGCCCTTTATCCAAGCCACACAGTGACATTCTTACTGGTAATGCCTGCTGCCCTCTCAGTTCATTTTCAGTCGACATTAGTAGCAACTCTAATTCCTTTATTCTTTTCTCTTTTTCAGGATCTTCATCATTATAGTGCTTCTGAAATTAAGAGTTGAGGGAAAAGAAAGAAGAGATCAAAGGGTATGATTTTAAATATAATGTTATACTGATTTAAAACTTGCAAAATTTCAGCTACCATAGCTGAGGCCAAGGCAACCATGAAGGTCAAACCAACATTTAAATGAACGTTTTTTGTGGATATATGGTAATGATTAGCAGCTAAAAGAGAGGATAAATTTCTTCAAACAAAATATCAACATTTTATTGACATACAGCATTTTCTGTAAATTGCAATCACTGAATTTAAACTAACCTTAGACAACAATGTCTTTGTCATTCATACAACGTGACAACGAAGAAAACAAATTTAACCTACCTGAATAGCCGCAGTGCCAGGTAGGGGAATATTGGCCATGTTCATATGTAGAGCCACTGGGTATGGCATCTGATTGGAAATCAGAGAAAAGTGTCAAGAATGGTTAAAACTTAATATTGAAAGAACTGCTGGTATTTATTTAAAGCTTATGTGCATTATAATATAAATGCAGCAGCAATCCTCAACACCTGAAAAAATAGTTTATAATGATAAAAATATAAATAGAAGCATTTCGCACGATAAAAATTATTTTTGTATACAATTAACATTTTTAGCATTTAAAAAATATATATAAAAATGTAACGTCAGTGAACTTCTATTTGAATACACATTCCAGATAAAAGTTACCGGACAGTTTATATTCCATTAATCTTTCAAAATGAATAGATGGATATGCATTCTACAGCACAACTTGAATTTGTGTGCAAAAGCCATGAATTAGAAAGGAATAAAAAGCATAACAAAAATAAATTCTAATTACTTACCTCTTGTGGATCAGGAATGTGAAAATATGCATAGTCACCATTTACTTGGGGTTGGGTAGTTGGCAACTGGGCAGAAGGAGGTGTATGGGCAAAACCCATAATGTGATTATTTTTTTGAAAACTTGTGGTCACTGTTGGCTGACTAATTTTTGAAGACTCCTGCAGATAGCCCTCTTGCTCCACTTTACGACGCATTGTTGAATTCCAATGGTTCTTGATAGCGTTATCAGTCCTACACAGAGATAACACAAAAATGTATAGAAATCCACAATTTATTGACAATTAAATAATAAAAATGGAGAAAAACATTTGGTTATTATTCAAATTTTAGATCATTTGTGGAATTCCAATAGTTCTTGATACAATTGTCAATCCTACAGAGATATTAGACTGAATCTTACGAAAGCCTGAATGACATGGACTATGGTAAGAAATCTGTGAGAATTGTAAGTCGTCAAGCAAAGGCTTTTTCATCATTAAAAATACAACAAGTTGTTCTCAGAGTTCCAGGCATCAAGATGGGGATTATTGCTTTGTGTCAGCCTTATTAACGGCAAATCTTAGGTTATTAATATGCAGATTCCTACCATACAACCCATTGCAAGAAAACTAGATATAGACATTTCCTGTCAAGAGTTAAAATGGATACCCGGCAACTTCAGCTCACTGCTTTCTCTTCCAGCTGCCATCTTGGAAATCTTGTAATAATGTAACAGTGAGATGAAATTCATGACACATTTATTAATGCAGTTGCAGGAAGAGAAAGTGATGTGTTGTTGAGTGAATGGGTAGACCACTTACAGCACATGCAGGATTGCTGGTGTCAGTTGCTGGGAGTGAGGGAGAGTGAGTGAGGCAACATGTTGCATGCAATAGTGAGGACTGATACAGCATGAGTCTTTGTGGGAGGTGCATGCAGGAGCAGGGATAAAGTGATTATGAGCCAAGATGGTGGAACTTACTGTGGCAGAGTGGAAGTGGTACTTGAACTTTTTCCTACACCGCTAGGCATTCCTCTAGGCAGCTGAGACCACACTGGCCCAGGCTAGCAGGGTCTGGTGTCGTAGCCTGGACTGCCCTGGGGGATAAAGGACAGCCACCTCTGCATCAGCCCATCCATCAGGACCTCCAGGTTCCTGTCCACAAAATGAGGCTGTAAATTTCCCCTTCTCGGTTATGTCCAGGGCTAATGTCAGTCACAGTGTTGGGTATTTCTAGACCAACAGTGTTTGTCTGGGTGCACAATGATCTTTTAAACATGGTGCTGGCTCCAGGGATTGATTGTCTATTCTGGTATATCCTGGCAGTGGAGAGTTCTTTAAGTATGGTGAGTGGTGAAATTGGGCTAACATCAGACAAAGGCATCATCATATGATGGCGTAGGTAATAATGAGGTGAGTATAGGACTATACTTAGAGAAATCTTGCTGGGCATCAGGGAGAGAAACCTTCCATGAAACTCAACTACATTGACAATTAGCCAAAATATGACAATATTCAACCCAATGTTAAAAAATATCAACAGCTTATGGACAAATAATAAACAAGAGAAAATAACTTATTATACATATTTTACATAAGCAAAAATACAGATCAAACAATGGCAATTGAGATGTATAGAAATGAGCCCAGATTCAAAAATCATCAAAGGCCTGGAAAAACTGAAACATTGGTTAAACACAAAATATGGAAAAAATGTGAAGTATAGTCTGATTAAGAGTTAAATGAACAATCTGTCTCCTGGAGCAGAATAGCTACTATTCTTAATGTTAAAACCAAAAGAGGTTGGGTCAGTTTTGAGACTTATAGTAGTAGTAGGCATTTGTCTGTCTCAGGAGATGAAAGACTGGGGGTGAGAGTATCATTTCTGGTCTGTATATCATCTGTTTTGGCTGTAGAGGCCAATGCATGAGATCAATGTCTTCCACAAACCAACTAATATTTTCTCTTTCTCCTGGGTTCTCATTCTGTCTTTTGGTCATTTATTTTGACCAGTTTTCTTGATATCCTTCACAACCATTCATCTACAGCTATTCAGTAGCAAGGACTTCCTAGACATCAACTCCAACCCCTGTCAACTTAAGGTCTTGCTTGCAGACACTGGCATCTGCTGGTCTCCCACTGACAATGGGCTTGCCATAGAACATGTCTTTGTGAATGCGGGCAACATCTATTTGCCACACATAACACAACCAATGCGGTCATTGCTGTTGCTCAAAAAGGCAAACATGTTGGGAATTTCTGCTTACTTTTGTACTCAGCACTCATATTTAAGATTTTAGCATCGCTCCAATCAAAATCTACCCATCTGAAGGTTAAAACTGTCCCCAGTGTGCTCAAAGTCATTCAGTACACCTTAGTTAATGCATCCAAAAAGACCCAAAGTCCTCCATCACAATTAATATTTTCTTGCCTCAACTGCTTTTTTAAAAAAATCTCAAATATTTACAACAGGGTTTAGCTTCACTGATCTTCTCTGTTCAGGCTTCAGCACTCATCTGTCTTTTTTGCACCTCAGCGACTGTAGTGTTCAAGGAATGATTTAACCACTGTACAATGGAATTTGATCATGGTACCTTATGATATACCTAATCTTTATTTTGAGTATACAACCAAATATTCATTGGTTTGACTAAATACTGCTTTGCCTTGCTTGGACATATTAAGTATTGAATTTAACAAGATTTCAAGTCTACTTAACTTTGTTCTTAGCTATTTTAAAGTCAATGCGTTTACACAGTCATATTTTCTTCTCTGGGCAATATTACTCACAGACATTTATTTCTGATATTGGCCTGCCTACTTAAATATTTTAACCAACTCCTTACAATTTCAGAGTTTCCTCTCTATTTTAATATGCCCTAAATTAGTGCCGTCTATAAATCTGCATTATTCCTAACCTGCACCATGAATGTAAAAAAACAACAAAAATCATCCCTATGCTATAATAAAAGCCAAATACTGGCGATTTGAATTGAAAATCTAGAGAAACCAAGGAGCGTCTGGCAGGACCTGTGAAGAGAGAAACAGTTAAAAGTTTCAAGACCAATATGACTCTTATCCAGAACAATACTAGTCCTTTGGACAGCTCACTCCATACTCTGTCCCCTGCCCATCTGACAAGTCCTCCAATGGTTACATATTACTGTGATTAAATTTCTCTCATTAGCGATTGTATTGTGTTCAAAGGACCCTCAATTATATAGTGAGGGATCATTGGTATAAGTCTGTAATTTATTACAGGGTCACTTTGTCACAGATCCAGAAGATTATAAGCTCCTATTTTCTGCAGGCTCCAATAGTTATTTCTTCAATTAAGCTTACCTTCCAGGAAGTAGCTTTGCTATTTCTGCCCATCTATTTCCAAGTCTTTTATGTGCTTGATATATAATTCTGTCTTCTTCTTCAGTCCAGGAAGTTTTTTTAACTTCAGGATTCAGATGATTGTGCCATCGCTCCCGGCATTGTTTTCCTATTCTGCCTTTTAAGTGCTTTGCGATAACAGACCAGCGTTTTGGGCCATATTTCTGAACAAGTTCTATTACCTAAAACAAAAATTTGTGTTGTAAAAATAACTCATACAAATTATGGACATATTATTATTCTGAGTTCCATCCCTAATGGCATTGTGGATCTACCTACAATACATGAACTGCAGTAGTTCAAGAAGGCAGCTCACTATCAACTTCTCAAGGGCACTCGAGACAGGCAGTAAATGCTGGCCAGCCAGAACTGCCGATGTGCCACAAGTGAATACAGTCACACAGCATGGAAACAGGCCCTTCTGCCCATAAAAAACAATGGAAATTATCTCAAAATAGCTTAGTAAATTCAGAATTTTGAAGTAAGTAAGTACAATATTTGTTACTGAATCATTCTTGTCTTATACTTAGTTATTGTTTACCAAAGAAAGTAGATGCTCAAAACTTAAAACATAAATGTACTACATTTTACATATGAATGAAGCACAGAGAAATAAAAGCAGTTTACAGTTCCCCCCAGTATGAAAACAAAAATCAAATACACGGCACAATTGCTGCAATACTCTACTTATTGAGTATCCTTGAAATCATTATGAATTGCACCCAATGATATTAGAAACATAAGGTGGAAGCAGTCATCCCATCCATCAGAGCTTTTTTTTCTAAACATTCTCTAGATAGTTATCATACTCCCGGCACATTAAACTATTTTTACGATATTACATTGTACTTGCAGCATAATAACTAAGTGACATTAAGAATTAAGTGCAGGAATAAGCCATAAGCGATTCAGTAAGGACAAATGGATAACTAGGGAGAAAATAGAGCCCCTTAAAGATCAGCACAGCCACTGACATATGGAACTGCAGAAGATGGGTGAGATACTAAACGAATATTTTGCATCAGTGTTTACTTTGGAGAAGGATTTGGAAGATAGAGAATGTGGAGAAATAAATAGTGACATCTTGAAACACATCTATATTACAGAAGAGGTGCTGGACATCTTAAAACACAAAGGTGGATAAATCCCCAGAACTGATCAGATATTTCCTAGAAATCAGTGAGAAGCTAGGAAAGAGATTCCCAGGCCCCTTTGCTGAGATATTTGCATCATCGATTACCACAGATGAGGTGTCAGAAGACTGCAGTTTGGCTAATGTTTTGCTACTATTTAAGAAAGGTGGTAAGGAAAAACTAGGGAAACTATACACTGCTAAGTCTGATGTTGGTGGTGGGCACATTGTTGAAGGGCATCCTGAGGAACAGGATTCATATGTATTTGGAAAGGCAAGGACTGATTAGGGATAATCAACATAGCATTATGCATGGGAAATCGTATCTCACTAACTCGATTGAGTTTTTTGAAGCTGTAATGAAGTGGGATTGATGAGGGCAGAGCAGTGGATGTGATCGATATGGACTTCAGTAAGGTGTTCAACAAGGTTCCTCATGGTAGACTGGTTAGCAAGATTAGATCACACAGAATGCAGGGAGAACTAGCGATTTGGATATAGAACTGGCTCAAAGATAGAAGGCAGAGGGTGGTGGTGGACGGTTGCTTTTCAGACTGGAGATCTGTGACCAGTGGTGTGCCACAAGGATTGGTGTGGGATCCACTGCTTTTCATCATTTATATAAACGATTTGCATGCGAACATAAGAGGTATGTTTAGTAAGTTTGCAGATTACACTAAAATTGGAGGTGCTGTGGACAGTGAAAAAGGTTACATCAGAGGACAAGGGGATCTTGATCAGATGGGCCAGTGGGCCGAGGAATGGCAAGTGGAGTTTAATTTAGATAAATGAGAGGTGCTGCATTTTGGAAAGGCGAATCAGGACAAGACCTGTTTACTTAATAGTAAGGTCCTTGGAGTGTGCTGAACAAAGGCACCTTGGAGTGCAGGTTCATAGTTCCTTGAAAGTGGAGTCGCAGGTACATAAGATAGTAAAGATGATGTTTGGTATACTTGCCTTTATTGGTCAGTGCACTGAGTATAGGAGTTTAGAGGTCTTGTTGTGTCTGTAAAGGACATTGGTTAAGCCACTTTTGGAGTACTGCAAGCAATTCTGGTGTCCTGCTATAGGAAGGATGTTGTGAAACTTGAAAGGGTTCAGAAAAGATTTACGAGGATGCTGCCAGGGTTAGAGGGTTTGAGCTATGTGGAGTAGGCTGGATCTATCTTCCCTGGAGTGTCAGATGTTGAGGGATTACCTTATAGAGGTTTACAAAATCATGAGGGGCATGGATAGGGTGAATAGCCAAGGTCTTTTCCCTGGGTAGGGGGTCCAAACCCAGACAGCATTGGTTTAAAGGTGAGAGGGGAAAGATTTAAAAGGGACTTATGGAACAAACTGTCAGAGGAAGTGGTGGAGGTTGGTACGATTACAACATTTAAAAGGCATCTAGATTGGTATATGAAGAGGAAGGGTTTAGAGAGATATGGGCCAAATGTAGGCAAATGGGACTATATTTACATAGGATATTTGGTCAGCGTGGACAAGTTGGACCAAAGAGTGTGTTTCCATGCTGTATGTCTAGTCTCTATGATTCTATGACTGCCCCAGCATACAGTAAAACTATGGCCAACCCTCTACCCCCAACTCCAATTTCCAGTCCAATTCCATATCCCATGTTTCTCTTGGCATCCAGAAATCTCTGGATCTCAGCCTTGATTACATTCAATGACTCAGAGGCCCTGGGGCAGATTATTCAAATGAATCACAAACCTGAGCAACAAAATATTTCCTTATCTGAGTCCTAAATTGATAACTCTTTATCCTGAGACCATGTGCCTTAGCTTGAAATTCTTTTGCCAGGAAAAACAGCCTATCAGCATTCTACTCCATTAAACTTTCTCAAAACTCTTTATATTCTCATGAGATCACCTCTCATTCTTCTAACCTGCAGACTCTAGGCTGCAGTTATTTTTCAATAATTAATAATATCAACTTAAGTAAGCAAGTGAAGAATTTAATAATATCCTGTTTAAGTGTAAAACATTTCTGCAAATGAAAAAAAACCCAAATGGCCCAAGTCAAATTGTAAGGTCATAGGTTTACAGTGCTTTGTAAGGCTCAGGCTAAAGTTCAGCTAACAATTGTGAGAATGCTTTGTGGTAAAAGACTTTTACTGAAAGACACAGCTATGCTCCAAAATGGCTTTGCTTTGTAATTTAAAGTATGTCACAGAATTATATTAGTATCAGAAGTACATTAATTTTAGCCTCAACTTACGCAGCTTATTGTGGAATCACAAATCATTCTTTTAATTTAAGGATACTGATAAGTTCAGAGAATACTTTGATGTATTAGCTGAAATATTTGCATGATAACATATCACTAGGAGGTGACACTATCTTCAGTCTGATATAATGTTCTACTGGTGCCACATTATCTTGGTAAAGATGTATAGAGGTGGTAAGCTAAGAGATAACCTGTCATAAATAGGATGATCTCTCAAATTGATTAGCCTGTCAAAGAATGTATCAGGAGATAGGAGGTAGTGATGCCACTAAGTTGACCATCACTTTTAAAAAAATCAGCCTGGAACTGGGTGTACACTACCCAGCCAATCCAAGACTGACCATGAACAGTTCATGCACTAATAATCCAATTCGAGTTCAGGATGTACCTAACCATAAACTAGGAGGTGGCTAGTAAGGGTTAATAAATGATGATTCTTAGTTGTTCAGTGCAGAAGAATTGAATATTGAGGTGGATTGACTGAAAATCATTTTGAGTATCATTTATTTTGTAGTTGCTGTGATAAAGTTAATAAACTCTGTAAAACATGTGAAAACATGTGCATTTGGAATGGGTCTAGTATTAATCAGGACTACCTAAGTTTTCAGATTGGTTCTCTCAAACTCAATTTATAGGAATTGACTAAACTAAAGTCCACGATCTGCCAATAGTATTGACCCATTCCACATAAACTCTCTGCATGGATAACAGTTCATCCCTGGAATTAGTTTCGTGAAACACTGTTGCTTGGGTGAGGGTACCAACAAGGCAATCAATAAATCTGGGGTGGTTTCACCAAAACTCCAAAATTGAATCAAGACTTCCTTACTCTTATATTCCAAAGCCCTTGCAATAAAGGCCAAACACCATTAAGTGAATTGCAAATTTATTTTTTGATAAAAGTACCTTTCTTGTTGGTCTTCCTTTCATTAACCATTTTCCAAGTTAAGTTTCTGATCTCAGTGGAGGGTTTTGGATCAAGAGTAGAGTAAAAAAAACATTTCTAACTACAAAACATTTTAATGCTTAATAACCCTACCCTTTGATCCTCTTCTTTTGTCCAAGGGCCTTTAATAAGTTCGGGATTTAGAACTTTTTGCCAGCGGTGTTGGCACTGCACATCAGTCCGATTCTAGATTTGTAAAGGAATACAGGAACTAATTCTAATGTTTTAAAGAGTTTTCAAGACAACATATAACACTTTGTGGCTTTAATTCAATGCAATACTCTGCAGACAAGTTTCATTTCTGCATTTCACTTTTCAAGCACATAAATGTGTAAGATGATAAGGCAAATAACTTACTAAATACAATTACTGCACCAATCAATAATCCTTTAACATAGCAGTTTGTCATAGCAAAAAAATCAATCTCATAAACAAATTTAAACTTAAGTATTTTTTACGGCTTTTAGCATTGCATACTATATAGTTTGCTCAGTTAACTTTTTATAGTTCTGGATTTCGTACTACGGACAAACTTAATGAAACAGCTGCAGCAAGTCATGTGTTAGACAGATTACCAGGTGTTTAGTAGCAAGATTTTTCAATTAAATAATCTATAAATTATCCAGATTAAACAACCCATATAAAAGTCATTGTGTTTTGTGACACTGTGGTAGTGAGTGTCCAGATTCTAATCCCACCTCAGGATGTGATGGCCTGGAAATATGTTGCAATATATCCAAACAATGCAATTAAAATAAACAAAAGTGGCCTATCTTAAAGTTCCGAGGGACTTACACCTTTGTTATCTCTGCATTATAACTGAAAACATGTTTTAAAGATTTCAACATTCAACTTTTTGGAAGAGTCCAGTAATATAAGAAACCTTATGTAATCAAATATTGTAAAATAAATCCTTTAGTCAGGCATCATTTTAATGTTGGTCTTTAGCTCATGACAACAAGAAGCGAAGCAATGGATTTATTATTTTTAAAATATTACTACACTTTGCTTATGCTGTTATACCAGTTTTCAGCAGTGAATTTTCAGAAAATCAGTATGCTTAATAAAGGTTTACCTTAACTGAGTACAGAAAATAGTACTTACTGGAAGGAAATTAGCAATCACTTTCCAGTCTTCTGTTCCATGTTGTTCAACTAATTTCTTCAGTTTTTCATCCTTTAAGAAAACCAACTAGTTTGTATTTATATTGTACATACACACATACACAATAATAAAAAAATTCCAAGTTGAAGCTGTAAAGATTTTTGAATTGATCGAGATGGTAATAGTACAGATTGTAGTCATAATCAGAATGATATGTAAGCATATTTTACGCCAACAAAATATTATTTTCAGTGACTTCGATGTTTTACAATAAATTGAAGGAATACAGCAAAATTAAATGTGTCAACACTTTTTTATGACTTGGAGGTGCCAGTGTTGGACTGGGGTGAACAAAGTTAAAAATCACACAACATCAGGTTTAATCCAACAGGTTTAGTTGAAAGCACTAGCTAGTGCTTCCAAATAAACCTGTTGAACTATAACTTGGTGTTGTGTGATTTTTAACTAAAGCTTTTTTAGTTTAATTTAACCTGATTACATTTTCAGTTTAAAGGTGCTTTAAACAGCTATATCTCATTCAGTTAATCTTGACATACCTCTTCACGTGTCCATCGAGTTTTACTTAATTGACGTTTACAAGACTTTGGTTGGGGGCCATCATAATCATGATCAAACATTTCAATCTCTTCTTCGTCCTCATCACTACTATATAAACTACAAACAAAATAACATGAATAATTAGGGACAAATAAAGTCTCATACATTGTTTTCAAAGATAATTGCATCGTTCGACAAGTAATGAAAACAATTACTACATTTTCAAATAAATAATCTAGAAGCATTAGGCATTACGTTTAGTGCAGCATTCACAAAGATATTTCAAAACAACCTTTCTGGGCATCTCCTTAACGTATATCGCTGAATGGGTTAGATATAGGATTAACCCTAATCTTAATCTACTCTATTTTATGGTGTTTAATATCATTAAGTAGTTAATAACAGAATCCAAATCCTTTGCAAAATTAAAAATCTACTGTAGTTTTCTAGTGCACTTAATTACATTTTAATAGCGAGATCTCTTAAGACATACTCAAATAGCTAGATAAATATATTGATTAATAGGAATTGCTTACAACCAACACTTGTAAAAGAGACCTAATGAATCAGTGAAAACATTCACCTGTACAGGCAGAAGAAGTTTCCATTAAGCACATTATACCATCATATTGAATAACTTGACCATACATACATCTAGAATACAAATGGTTCAATCGCAGATCAGTGTCTTGAGATTTCTGTCCACTTTGAAATCTCAGCTCTAACAAAAATTTGTTAAATTCCTTCCTGCACTCGACATTTGTAAGACATCTAAAAGTTAATTTATTGTACTAAAACTCTACCAATGGCTTATCTAATGCACAATTGAGGCATGCAAACCAAGCATGTCACCATTCCACTACCTAGCATATGTTAATAGACCTTGGCTGAGGTATCAAAAGGGTCAAAGTTGACCTAATTACTCATGGCTGTGTAGATGACAGCTGGCCAAACATCCCACTTTTAACTTCAAATAATTATTGTGTGTGTGTCTACAGATATCAGATGAGGACATACTGTACTTGGTGATGATGCTCTCTATTATCAAATAGTCTTGTCAAGCTCATTAAAAAGGTTTATATGAAAAATTGATTTGAGCAACTTTTCCCAATACCTATCCCAGAAATGGATTAATAACACAAGGAAAAGGAAGACAAAGCTAACCTCAGAATTATTCTTGTACTCATACTGTGAACAAATTTGATCAATAGTGACAATTCGAACATCCAAAATGACAGCTGTAAATTTGCATCAAATGATGATTTATATTTCAGTTGCTGGATTCAATACAATCATTATTGGAAGGCAATGCAGTATTAGTCTAGGGCATGCCTTCAAAAAGGGATTTAAAATGAAGGAAGCAGTCAGTGCCTCATTTGTGCACCCAGTACCCAGATTTCAACCAAAAATAGATGGGAAGTGGATTGGTATCATGCATGCCACTGGAAAAATAAAGAAAAGGGAGCAGTAGCTGAAGTATTCTTTTTGAACAAAAAATTAAATAAAATCTTTAAATGCATTTTTTGTTTCAATACTTTCTCAGAAGCTAACTGTTCAAATACACAATAACTAGATATTTTATGTATTAGTCCACTATCATCAACATTACTTAAATAGAAATTATTATGAATTATTATTTCAAGATAAAACAAAATTTTAGTCTGTCATTCAAGTCACTTTAAAAAAAACCAAGAGAGGGCACTTATACTTTATCGTAAACTCTATTTCCCATTGCTTCCACTTTTAGTTGGATTAGACTAGACTAAACCCATTCGAAATTCAGTCTGCAGGAGGCATTGTTCCAGGTGTATGTTTCAATCCAGTTTTTTTCTCTCTTTACACATCACCCCATCTAGTGGTTTTATCAAGAACTGACCGACTTCCCCGATAAACAGTCGGTTGCATATCATATCTAGAATATCAATTCATTGATTTTCGGTTGTTTTCAAAAAATTAAATTGTAATACCAAAAATCTCAGCCCTAGCCATAATATTCCCTAATATCTGACAGAACAGATCTTTATCGCAATCTAAGGTCTTACTGCTTGCTAAAGTACTTGCTTTGCTCTAGAAAATTGGATAATGTTAATTGTGCAAGAATGCACAGCAAATAAAAACTACGTTGACAGGGGCTGAAGTATTGCCTTTACCTGTATTCAAATTCAATCCAAATCAATGGAAGGAATTTCTCTTCCTGTTGGTTGGCAGGACAGTCTTAATCCAACCTTTAGCAGATGTGCATTCACAGCGCAAAACTGTCTATAATTTAGCAAATATTGCCATTTCACCCAGACAACCAAAGGAATTTACATTGTTGCAGGTGAGATGCACTTATGAAGTCCTATATTTCTGATTAAGAAGTGCTTGAATGGTGTGCAAGCAGACAATAAACCAATGTGTAATTTTAAATAGATGACATGATCTTCATGGCTCAAGTTTCAATCGCCTATTAAATTATGTATTTAAAATTCAAACACACTGATAGGGAAATCAAATATAAACTATTGATTTTATGCAACTCTTAACAATCTGCTGGGAATCATTATTGTAAAAATACCAAACTAATCCGCTGTGAAAAGCGAATAAAAGGGACTTTTTTTTAAATGTCGAATACATATCGCCGAGTTCGTAGTATCGCGATCATGACGTCCCAACATTCAGCTACGAGATTTTAAATAGTTATGTTAGTAACCTATAAATGCAAGCAAAGTAATGACCGGCAGGTAATGGGTTAAAGTGCGATAACTCCAGCCCTCTTATCTTATTAGTTAAATTCACAATCATTCTTGCGCGTGGACTAAACAAAAATGGTGCTTACTACACTAAATTAAAGAGACAAAGTTACAGTAATACCATAATTCCATGGATTGTTTTGTCGTCCTGAAATTTTGAAAAGATCTTTGTAGGTTCCATTAATAAAGTGTGGAATTTCCACACGTTCAGCGTACAAAAGGACTTGCATGGTTTCTGCTACTGCATACTCGGGGAAAGTGTCATTGTTCCCCATTTCATTCACACTTTAATGACGATAATGATTCTGATATATTCAGTTCCCTTAGACCACAAACATTAGTCACGCACGAATAGCCAAAAAGGAGAAAAGCTCCAAGCAATTTCTGCCACTGTTACGTATAATTTTGACAACTTGGGTCATAGCCTAAAGTTCAGTTTATCATGACACATCCAGAAACCACCTTATTATGTCGAAAAATTAGGATTAAGATCTTGTGTTCGGTAGTTTCATACAGCTTGCAATAACTTAAAATCCACGTGTCACTCCGCCAGCTCTTGCACTAACAATAAAAATGTGATGTCGTTCATTGATTAGTCTTGGATGCACTTATTTTCTTTTCATGCATGAAAGCATTCGGCTACGTCAATAACATGCTGAACTAGAACTTGCCTCACAAGTGCGGGGTTCAGTGGATATTGCAACTGAGAAACTACAATGCTAACATATAAACACATACAGTCAACTATTTCCTATACGACCAACGTGGTGGAAGGTGAGAAATATTTTGTAGCAGCTCCACTATTTTACAGCGACACATTTGAGACATAATTTAAAGGGTATATCTTCAACCTGTGTATCGATTTTGCAAGATTGCATTGTTCTTTTCGATTTAAGAGTAAACAAGTGTTGTTGTCATTTGGCACTTAGAACGTGCGCGCATGAATGAAAGCACCTTTTAAATCTGCTTATTCTACAACGTGCCCGCATAGTTTTGAATACTAAGTAGACAGGTTATACACATAATCTCCATTTTAACCAGTTCTTCAATTACAATGGAAAGTTTACTGCAGAAATTGAGCATATCATAAAAAGATCCGAACCATTCATAATTTAGCTGCATTAAGTATCGGAACAGAACCGAGCTTCTCACTCACTGCTTAACAAGTCTTCTCTCAGCGTGCAAACCTCATAAAATTAAAGTGAAAGTTCTTCCTCTTCCTGCAATAATCTATGTTTTGTTCATTAGGCAGTAGCCAAAACGTATAATACAGTTACCTATTCCGTGGCCGCCGAGCCATGAGTCTCTCAGAGAGTGCGGAAGAAGTGTCGCTGCAAGTGATCAGCCAAACTCACACGAGGAGGAAGCAAATTGAGATTAAAGTGTACGATCTGTAAACACAGATTCCTACAAACAAAGCCCTGGACCCTCCCCTCCCGCCAAATCTCCCGCCCAAACCAGAGACAGTATAGTACGCAGGCGCACTGCTGACCTTGGCGGTCCTCCGTGAAACCCGCCTTTTTCCTGCAATCCCCGCTCGGTCCGGCAGTACCCCGCCCCCTCCCTTCCAACCAGGAGTTTTACAAAGTAAACAATTAGAGATAAAGTGCTTTTGTTCTTCATCTGTCAGTTCTCTGAGAGAATCCAGTCCCGGAGTTCCCTGTTGCTAATCTGCACATTTACCATATTGCTTCTAAAACAATCAGTTTCTCCCGCGGAAAGTCAGTCGCAGGGACGTGGCTACCAAGTAAATTTGTTCAATATTTTGATTATTAGTAAAATGCTGCTGGAATAACAAACTGGGAAAACGAGGGGCAGTTTCTACATCTAGTTACTGTTTCTTACATGTCATTAGAAAACTTGATTGAAATATATCATTTTAAGAACACATACAGTAAAGCAAACTACTCTTTTACGCGACTAAATGACATTTTTTTGAACTGAACAAAAAGTTGAGTGCTTATTCCATAGATGGCGCAACCTGCAGTTTTGCAATGAAACCTAAATATGGAGTAATGAGGGTCCTTTGTTCGTAAACGTTTCAGAATTAAAAGAAAACAAAGCAAATGTGCATGATCATTTTTGAATGTTACAAAATTCATCTATAACAAGGTGACTATTTGCTTGTGATAGATATAAAGTGTATTCAAAGCCATAGATTAAAAGTTGTCAACCAAACTATATTCTACCTGTTTCGCTATACTTACAATTTGAGTATCATTTATGGTGAAACAATATAAATTTCCTAGATGCATTATCATCGCCAACAGATCTGTAAGTTTAGCGCAAGTAATTTGGAATTTTGGATCACCGTAATACACTTCCTCTTTCCTGCACACTCCTGACACGTGTGTAATTCAACGGGACAATAAACCTATAAAGCAGTTGGTACTGCTTCAGCACGTTTTGGAGTCACTTTATGGATCGACTGCAGAGAGTGTACACGAACTTCAGATCAAAGTCAATGCCAAATGAAAACAACAAAGCCCTTAAATAAATATAATTCCCAAGTGTTTTCTCCCTATACTTATCTCAGCATGATTAATGTTCTATTATTTAATGTTTAAGTAAACAAAATATTGCAGGGTCTGTAATTTGCTTCGTGTTTACAGTCTAATTCAGTTGAATTTGCATTTAATTTTTAATTACCAGGAATTGTCTTTTTGATCAATTTGGATCCATTCAAGCAAATTATTTCTGCCAAAATTCACGCAGAAGCTCCCTTTTTTATCCTTAGGGTTATGACAAATGTCTTCTTTTCGAGCTCGCATTTTTGTTACTTCCAATGCAGATGTCTCAGCGTACATCGCCAAGACTGGAATATCTTCCGTAATCGTTTCCCCTGTTCAATTTTATGGCAATCAGTTGCATTAGCGTGTTTTGCAAAGAGCCTATAATTGTTACATATTTTAATTATTAGCAACAATTGTGTCAGAATGAAAAAAAAACCTCACACCAGATTTTTGCTTGGACGAACCCTGGAACTTCAACCACAGTTCACTGTCCCGGCCACCATCCTCAATTTGTTTGTTCGTGCCTTTTTTTTTTGAAACTTTGATTATATTTCTTGCCATCAGTTTGTCATCTTTCTTCCTCTTTTTTGTAGATTAGTTTCCTCATTTCCGTTACCACCGCTTTCCCTTTGTGTTTTTCATCAGCCTTTTCTTCCCCCCCCCCCCCCCCCCCATTACATCACTACGCTTTTTGTTTAGTGATATTTACCCTCTTAGTTTTTTATTCTCCAGGTGTCGGCATCTTCCCTTTACCTGTATAAAATAATTCAGTTATTCTGCATTTTCGTCAGCTGATACCCCTTTCTTATAACCCTTAGGTTTCCCGAGCTATGCCTTGTGGGAAAGGGGGCTCTTGAAAACACATTATGTCCAACATTTACAATTTTTAAGAATAAATTAAATCTACAGACAATGCAACCACTTTGACCAGATGCACTGTCACTCACTGCCTGCTTCCTTTTGGCAGCTTTTCCCAAAGTGGATTGCAATAACAGGACCTGGTTATCAGAAAATGCCGGAGACACTGAACAAGCAGCTCTGCAAGAGCGAAGGGTCATTAAAATGTTGGCGTTCCCGGTGAAAAATAGCGACGGGGCTGATGGGCAAGTAGGTGTATGTCAATGGCCAAGAACTGTTGCACCTCTCATTTCCTTGCAGGTCCCGGTGAAGGAAAGAAGCAGTGAAGCTGAATAGTTAACTCTTGCTTATATCCCATCTATATATATATATATTGTATATAGAAAAGGTAATGTGAATCCAGGTGAGCTGTCTGCACCTGGAGCACGTCGAGGAGTTCCGCATGGGCACTGACGGGGGTGCCAACAATTTCCTCATCACACCCACCAGGTATTTTTAAAAAATACCCCACACCTCCATCAGTTCATTAGACCGGAATAAATCTCATCATTAGAAAGAAAACGTCAAAATCGCCGTCCGCCCACCTCACTCGCGGACCAGACCTCGAAGGTGAGATTTCCCCCATCACCTGTTACAGTCCACCCCACGCCCCTTCCCGGACCCGCCCGGTGGGACGTTTTGGGGTGGAGGGGGGGAAGAGTAGTACAGTGTTTGTTTTTAAAACAGCCCCCTTCCCGCCCCCGCCTGCCCGTTCACGATGAACCGGGAGAGAGCGGAGCGCCGCCCCCTCCCGCCCCGGGAGGGGGCCACGTGACGCCGCCAACGGTCGCCCGTCTGTCGATTTCCCACGTACCCGAAGGAGGTGTCCATGTGCTGGCCGGAGGCGAGGCGAGGCGAGGCGATCCACTCAGCCGCAGGTGGACGGGGTGCTGCTGGGCGACGGTGATGGGAGAGAGTTGAGGGGCGAGCAAGGAGGAGGGTTGTCGTTCCCCGAAAGAGAGGGGTGGTGGTGATGGTCGGGGTAGATCTGAGAATTTACACCAGACAGCACGGTAACACAAAATTAAAAAGAACAGTCTCCCTCTCTGCGCCCTCAAGAATTGACTGGTTATTATGTTGTTGTTATTTCTGATTGTACGCATACACACTGGTCCTATTCACAAAACCTTCTCCACCTCTGGAATCCTGTCGATTCAAATTGCGGCGGGTTCTTTTCCGGGAACGCCCTCGCGCCCGCCCACGGCACGTGCCGCTAGTGCGCGCGTCCGCCTGGCTCGGGCTGCGAGTAACTGGTGGAGGGGAGACCTGTGCGTGGAATTGTGTGTGTGTGTGAGAGACAGCAGATGGGGAGGTGGCGGGAGTAGGGGGAGAAACTCGCATGCGTGGATTGGAGTGTGGGGAGCGCGCGTGTCCGATGGCTGCCCGACACCTCGGCTGCGGGTGGCGCGACGGATCCACTCACCTGCACAGTGCGCCGAGGCTCGCGCCACCGCGTGCATGTCCGGGCTGGCGCTTGCCCCCTTCAGCCGCGGTGCCTGCATTTCCTTTCACCCACGCTAATTGTGGGTCCAGCTCCCTGGCCTGGAAAGCATTTCTAAACTATCCGCTGCCATAATAACGAGGTGGTTAGAGGGTGGGCTGGAAGGTTAAGCATATGGAACACTTATCGGTGTTGCTAACTTTGCCATTCTTGTTAAGAGTTGGCTTTGATAAGAAAAGCAACAGCTGTCCTTGCTGGAAAATACCCTTCCCCGCCCTGTTACATTGCATAAATTACAAGACCTGTTTTCAAATATGAACTGCAACTGGCTGTTCTTGATGTTTCCATTACCGTGGAAAACATATGAGGGTCTTATCATAATTATTATCATTATCTTTACAAACCAATAGTATATATATTTTCCTGGTAGGTGCTGTAGAATTTGTTTTCTATACAATACAAAACTTAGAATTGCTTGAATACTTTTCAACTAAAAACAAGCACCTTTTTTTGTTCACGGAGGATTATATAAAATGGGTAGGTAGTCAATAAATCTTGCACAAAGCATAAGTACCAGCATGAACTGGTTGTGCCAGCTGATAAGTTTCTGCATGATATATTCTATGTAATATTTCAATACAAGATTTAGGCTATTAACATTTGTGATAGCTAAGTGAATACAAGATTCAAATAGATAAGGAAGGTCACTCATCCCTGAGTTTATCTAATGAGAAAATTCTCACCACAGCATTCAGTTGTTTTTTGCCTCCATCATAGTAACTAATCTGCTGTTTTTTTTCTAAGTAGCTTAACATTATACCTGCTGTATTGATTAGGGTATACATTTTGGTTGACAAAGATCACTTGACAGGTTCATGCAGTTTTCCTCTTTAGGTTTTATGTACAGATATTTTCCTATTTAAAATTAAGATTTTAGTACCTAATTTAGAATAGTTTACATGGGAATATAAATTGGTGAATTTCATGTTCATATTGATTTGTTGAATACAATAAATTGGACCGACAAATGCTGAAAGGTTGTTTCCCTTCATGGGAGAGATGAGAAGGGATCTCTTTTCTTAGAGTCTTTGGAACTCCTTGCCATAGAGAGCTGTGAGGACAGAGTCCTAATGTATATTTAAGGCTGAGATAGATAGATTCTTGATCAGTAGGAGAATCAAGGATTACAGGAAAGGGCAAGAAAGTGGATGTGAGGAATGTTAATCAGCCATGATCCAATTGACCTGTGGTGTCGGCTCTAGGGGTCGAACGGCCTACTCCTGTTCCCATTTCTTATGATCTTAAGGGTTTAATTTCTTGCTGCTGAACATCAAATTTGCTAAAACTTAATCTTACTTCAAAGCAGTTTGCAGAATATTGTGACCTTTTCCCCTAAATGCAGATTTTGCATTTTCCATATTTGTGAAAACAATTCTGCAGTTCCTGGAATGCCTAATTAGCTTCAATTGTGTAATTTAAAAAAATTAAAAATTTAAATGTACTTCATTTACAAGCTTGCTGACAACACCACAATTGTAAGTTGGATATCAAACTAAGACGAAATGGATTATAGGAAGGAGATGGAGTGCTTAATGCCATAGCATAAAGATAATAATTTCTCCAGCAAAAGTAGCAAATGAAGGAGTTGGTCATTGACTTCAGGAAGCAGAAAGGTGGGTACAACCCTGTTGCGTCAGTGGTGCTGAGATGGAGATGGTCAAGAACATCAAATTCCTGGGAGTGTAAATCACCAACAGTCTGACCTGGTCCACCCATGTTGACACTATGGTCAAGAAAGCACAGCAACATCTCTATTTTCTTAGGAGAGTAAGGAAATTCAGCATGTCCAGAAAGATTGTTACAAATTTTTAGAGATTCACCAAAGAAAACATCTCGTTTGGATGCAATGCGTCATGATATGGCAGCTGCTTTTCCCAAGACTGAAAGAAACTACAGAGAGTTGTGAACACCGCCAAGTCCATCACTCAAAGCAGCCTCCCATCCATTAACTTCAACTATACTTTGGGAAAACCACCAACATGATCAAAGACCCTTCCATCCTGGTTATACTCTTTTCCACCCTCTTCGTCGAGCAGAAGATATAAAAGTTTGTATCCATGTACAAACAGATTCAAGAATAGCTTCTTCCCTGCTGTAATCAGACTTTTGAGTGGACTTATTTAATATTAATGTTGATCTCTCTGTGCCTTCTTAGCAGATTTAACATTATCTCCTGCACTCTGTTATCCTGATGCACTGGTACAATACGATCTGCCTGCAAAGCACGTAAGACAACACTTTTCACTGTACTTTGGTACATGTGTTTGATAAATCAAATCAAATTTGACCAGCTTACACTAAACTTCTGAATAAAAGCAAATGAGAATTACAATTACTGTGGTCCTCACATTGAGGAAGTTTCCTCAGAACATGCCTAGCTCAATATCCCATTGTTTTCTACATTTTTATCAATTTCTTACACTTCCCTACAGAGTAAACTGATAAAATACTTGTTGGAAATAATGCTTCTGACAATTCATTGATAGATAGTTGATAAATTACTTTTAAGAAAGTGGAAATTATAAAATAATTAAATTTAAAGATCCATTTTGATTGTGTGCATGTGATTTTGATTAGAACCAAAGGCGTCACTTGTAATGGTTCACAGAGTGATATGCAAACTCAGCTTCTTAATTTAGCTGATACCTCCCAACCTTCATTTTTTTTCTGTCTTGAATTCCCTGTCAACTCCATGCCTTTGATCTTCCCCATGTTCCACTAAGCCTTTAAGTTAGCTGCTCATCTTCCCACTTTACCCCTGAGCACCAGGCGTACAGCTTAGTGATGCCAAACATTGATGTCCACTGCCAACCCCATCAAAGCCAGGGTGGCGGTGAACATCATTGGACTCCCTCCTGCAATGGACTTTGAACTCTCATGCTCAGATTTCTCCCACCCTCATACTTTAAGTTACCTACCATTACAATTAATGTTCCCTCAGCACCCAGCATGCTGCTTCCAAATTCCATAATTGACTTCCCCAGTATCACTACCACAGCACTTGTTCCTGATAACCCCTCTTGACTTTCAGTGGATTGACCAGGGGTCACCCACTTGACTGATTCAGAAAGGCAACAATCTGTTTTCATCTGAGTTGTGCCATGGTGATGTGATCAAGTTCGTGTTTATCCAATACGAACCTCTATGGATGGGGTTCAGGTGGTCATTGCCCATAGAATGTGCCCTGAGATATTGGGGAGTGTTGTCCAACATGAGG
Organism: Chiloscyllium plagiosum; assembly: GCF_037043375.1. Taxonomy (NCBI): domain Eukaryota; kingdom Metazoa; phylum Chordata; class Chondrichthyes; order Orectolobiformes; family Hemiscylliidae; genus Chiloscyllium; species Chiloscyllium plagiosum. The sequence continues at coordinate 101,073,059 of NW_028270141.1, forward strand.
GCTTGGAGGAGCAAGAAGCAAACTGAGGCCACTAGGTACCTGCTGTGACTTTGATGTCAGGAGTTGTGGCCATCGAGTTTCTGCCAGTTTTTTGAGAATAGCAGACTGAGTTTAAATTATATTAGGAAATATTGAGATGTTAACGCATGCAAATAGGCCTCTCACTGCTCACTAGCAAGATTCCCATCTCTGGCCAAACTTTGGGCAGAAAATTGGAAATTGTTTCTTGATGTCAAGAATCTCATTCTTTTTGTCATATTTTTCCAACTGATTTGTCATTCAGAGGCTGAGAATATTCAACCCTGTGTTCCTGCATCTATTTTAAATCTATCATATTAACCAGTCTGTATTTTCCTGGAATCTGTTACTGATTTCCTCAATGTTTACTGCATTTATAAGTTTTGTTTTATCTCTAACTTTATACATAAATTCAATTTGTTAATATATAATGAAAAGGCCTGTTGTTCTAACACTGATCCTTCACAGGTTTATCCTTCTACTCCTTTTTGAATATGGTTATGAGTAAATCACTACTTTTTAGCATAATTGAAATAAACCTAATGACATTGTGATTACTTTTATAAATGGCCTTGCTCTACTTCACTTGCCCCATTTATTTCCCCAGAACCAAGTCCAGCATGGCTGTTTCAATGCACTGGAAAAATGATCAAGGAAATTTCTTGTAAACATTTGAGGAAATCCTACCTATCTTTATCCCAATCTATTACTTTTCCAATGTATATCAAGATAATTGATTACCAGCATTCTAAAATTCTACATCTTTCTGCAACTTTTCTGTAAATTTACTTCTCCATCTCCTTCTTTTAGTATCCACTATTTGTTGGCCTGTACGACACACTCAGCAGTGTGATTGCTACTTAATTTTAACCAAATATATACTGTCTTTGAGCATTATTTACATCATCCTTTTTCCTGCTTTATATAAACGTTAAATTAGGATTGGGTCTTTTCAGTCTGAAAAGAGGAAGCACTTTTTTGCATGATAAGTAGTGGTTGAGGGAATGGTGTGGTAAAGGCAATGGTTTTATAACCAATGGTATCGGGCTTAAAGTACTGTGGGCACATGTTCAAATCCTACTTTGGCAGGTGGTGAAATTTGAAGTTGTTTTAAAATACCTGGAATTAAAAGCTAGTCTAGTGCACCACCGTCAATTGTTGGAAAAAAAATCAGTTTCTTTAATACTCTTTATGGGAGGGAAATCTGACATCTTTACCCGGTCTGACCTACATGTGACAGCAGATCCAGAGTAATTTGGTTGACTCTTAAATTGCGCTCTGGGCAACTAATGATGAGCAATAAATGGCCAAGCCAGCAGTGCACGTATCCCATGAATGAATGAATGAAATAAAATCTGGAATTTGCAGTATTGAGTGACTTGGAGCCAAAATGGTGAAATGAAATTGAAGGTCAGATCAGTTATGATTTAACTGTAAGATGGAACAGAGTCAAGTTGCTCAATTTGCAAGCAGCAATACTGCAATTTTGTCAGTATCACCAACACCCTGTGTGCTTTTTTAAAAAGTAAATTTAAACATATTTGTTCTATCAATGGTTTATTTTGCATTAAATCTGTTTTGTTGCATGTATGTTTACCATGGAAAATGTGTGCAAATAACTGATGGCATAAGTTAAACAAATTAACATAAATAATAATTACTATTTGTTTAAATGGTGAATTTGGGAACTGATGTCAGTGATCAACATTAGAATGTTTGTGCAACTAATCAAGCAAAAAAAATGCTTCTGCCATAATTGCTAAATAAGAACAATTTTTGTTTATAAGTATGCAATTATTGTGAAAATGCAACATGATAGACGTGACTAACAGTATAAGGACAGCAGATTCATGGGAATCACCAGCACCTGCAAGTTCCTCTCCAAGTCACTATCCTGACTTGGAAATATGAGCTGAAAATGTGTTGCTGGAAAAGCGCAGCAGGTCAGGCAGCATCCAAGGAGCAGGAGAATCGACGTTTCGGGCATGAGCCCTTCTTCAGGAATGAGGAAAGTGTGCCAAGCAGGCTAAGATAAAAGGTATGGAGGACGGACATAGGGGAGGGGCTTTGGAAATGCGATAGGTGGAAGGAGGTTAAGGTGAGGGTGATAAGATTCACACGGATGATCCCTGGAATGGGAGGTCTAACATACGAGGAACGGCTGAGGATCCTGCGATTGTATTCAATGGAGTTTAGAAGATTAAGGGGAGATCTAATAGAAACTTACAAGATAATACATGGCTTGGAAAGGGTGGATGCTAGGAAATTGTTTCCGTTAGGCGAGGAGACTAGGACCCGTGGACACAGTCTTAGAATTAGATGGGGTAAATTCAGAACAGAAATGCGGAGACATTTCTTCAGCCAGAGAGTGGTGGGCCTGTGGAATTCATTGCCACAGAGTGCAGTGGAGGCTGGGACGCTAAATGTCTTCAAGGCAGAGATTGATAAATTCTTGATGTCACAAGGAATTAAGGGCTACGGGGAGAATGCGGGTAAGTGGAGTTGAAATGCCCATCAGCCATGATTGAATGGCGGAGTGGACTCGATGGGCCGAATGGCCTTACTTCCGCTCCTATGTCTTATGGTCTTAAGGTGAGGGTGATAGGCCGGAGTGGGGGTGGAAGCGGAGAGGTCAGGAAGAAGATTGAAGGTTCGGAAGGTGGTGCTGAGTTCAAGGTTTGTGCCTGAGACAAGGTGGGGGGAGGGGAAATGAGGAAACTGGAGAAGTCTGAGTTCATCCCTTGTGGTTGGAGGGTTCCTAGGCAAAGGATGAGGCGCTCTTCCTCCAGCCGTCGTGTTGCTATGGTCTGGCGATGGAGGAGTCCAAGGACCTGCATGTCCTTGGTGGAGTGGGAGGGGGAGTTGAAGTGTTGAGCCACGGGGTGGTTGGGTTGGTTGGTCCGGGTGTCCCAGAGGTGCTCTCTGCAAGTAGGCGGCCTGTCTCCCCAATACAGAGGAGGCCACATCGGGTGCAGCGGATGCAGTAAATGATGTGTGTGGAGGTGCAGGTGGATTTGTGGCGGATATGGAAGGATCCCTTGGTGCCTTGGAGGGAAGTAAGGGGGGCTTTGCATTTCTTGCGGTTGCAGGGGAAGGTGCCGGGAGTGGAGGTTGGGTTGGTGGAGGGTATGGACCTGATGAGAGAGTCACGGAGGGAGTGGTCTTTTCGGAATGCTGATAGAGGAGGGGAGGGAAATATATCCCTGGTGGTGGGGTCCGTTTGGAGATAGCGGAAATGACGATGGATGATACGATGTATATGGAGGTTGGTGGGGTGGTAGGTGAGGACCTGTGGGGTTCTGTCCTGGTGGTGATTGGAGAGGCGGGGCTCAAGGACGGAGGAGCGGGAAGTGGAGGAGATGCAGTGGAGAGCATCGTCGACCACGTCTGGGGGGAAATTGCAGTCTTTGAAGAAAGAGGTCATCTGGGCTGTTCGGTATTGGAACTGGACCTCCTGGGAGCAGATGCGGTGGAGACGAAGGAATTGGGAATATGGGATGGCATTTTTAAGGGGGCTGGGCGAGAGGAGGTGTAGTCTAGGTAGCTGTGGGAATCGGTGGTAAATGTCCGTGTTGATTCGGTCGCCCAAGATAGAAATGGAGAGGTCTAGGAAGTGGAGGGAGGAGTCTGAGACGGTCCAGGTAAACTTGAGGTCGGGGTGGAAGGTGTTAGTAAAGTGGATGAACTGTTCAACCTCCTCGTGGGAGCACGAGGCAGTGCCGATACAGTCATCGATGTAGCGGAGGTAAAGGTGGGGGGTGGTGCCAGTGTAGCTGCGGAAGATGGACTGTTCCATATATCCTATGAAGAGGCAGGCATAACTAGGGCCCACGCGGGTGCCCATGGCTACTCCTTTGGTTTGGAGGAAGTGGGAGGATTGGAAAGAGAAGTTGTTCAGAGTCCTGACTTGGAAATATATCACTGTTCCTTCACAGTTGTGGATCAAAATCCTGGAATTCCCTCACAACAACCTTTTCAAGGGCAATTATTGATTGCCAATAAATGCTGGCCCAGCCAGCAAACTCTACTTAACATGAATGAATTTTAAAAAATAATTATAGATTACATTACAGCGTGGAAACATGCCCTTCGGCCCAACAAGTCCACACCAACCCGTCGAAGCACAACCCACCCATACCCCTACATTTACCCCTTTCCTAACACTACGGGCAACTTAGCATGGCCAATTCACCTGACCTGCACATCTTTGGACGGTGGGAGGAAACCGGAGGAAACCCATGCAGACACGGGGAGAACGTGCAAACTCCACACAGTCAGTCGCCTGAGGCAGGAATTGAACCCAGGTCTCAGGCACTGTGAGGCAGCAGTGCTAACCACTGTGCCACCCACAATAATGTTATAGCATGTAATCTATACAACTGTGCATGCCGATTATGTTTTGAAGTTTTATGAATTATTTTAACTTAAAACCTAAACAGCTTTGTTACTTTCTAGTTAGTAGAGGTTGTGTGTTTAGGAAGTGCTATCAAAGTAGGCTTGGTGCAATGCATTTTGAAGATGATACAGATGGCTGTGCATTGATGATGAAGGAAATCAGTTTTGAAGGTGGTGGTTGGAATCCACCAATCAAGTTGGCTACTTTGTTTTGAACCCATGTTGAGCTTCCTGATAGTGGTTAAAGTTGCAGCTATTTAAGTAAGTATTTGATCCCACTTTTTATTTATTTCTTGTAGATGATGTACAGGCATTAGGGAAATAGGAGATGAGGTTCTCTCCACAGAATTCCTACCCTCTGATCTATTCTTACAACCACACTTATTTGGCTGGTTCAGTTGGGTTTCTGGTCAATAGTAATCTCGAGGATGACACAGTGATGGTAATCATTTTGAACATCAAGGGATGATGGTTTGATTTTGTTTTGTTCAAAATGATTATTGTCTGGTACTTAGTTAGCGTAAATGTGACTTGCCATTTATTAGCCCAAGCGTGGATGTTTTCCAGGTCTTGCTGCAAATAGACATTAGCTATTTCAGTATCTGAGGAGTCGTGACTCTTTTGGAATATGGTGCAATCACCAACGAACATTACCACTTCTGACTTTATGATGGAGGAAGGCCATTGATGAAGCAGCAGAAGATGGTAAGACCTAGGACACTACCATAAGGAACTCCTGCAGAGATGTCCTTGGACTGGGATTGAATAATCTCTAACAACCACAGATTAGATTAGATTCCCTACAGTGTGGAAACAGGCCCAAGCAGTCCACATTGACCCTCTGAAGAGTAATCCACTCTGACCCATTTCCCTCTGACTAATGCATCTAACACTATGGGCAATTTAGCATGGCCAATTCACCTGAACTGCACATCTTTGGATTGTGAGAGCAAACCAGAGCACCTAGAGGAAACCCACGCAGACACAGGGAGAATGTTCAAACTCCACACAGAGGCTGGAATCAAACCTAGGACCCTGGTGCTGTGAGGCAGCAGTGCTAACCACTGAGCCATATAGCCATCCTCCTTTATGCTAGGTATGACTCCGACCAGTGAAAAGCTCTTCCCCTGATTCCCATTGACAACAGTTTTGCTGGGGGTCCTTGATACCATACGTGAAAAAATGCTGCCTTGATGGGTATTGCTTTGTCATGAGTGGTATCAAGTTCTTCGAGCTCTGCGGAACAAAATGATTGCTAAATTAGCTGAAGACACAAAGATAGGTGGGAAGATAAATTGTGAAGAGAACATAAAGAGACTGCAGAGGGATATAGATACGCCAAATGAGCTGTTGAATATTTGGCAAATGGAGTATTTAGTGTGAAAATATGAACATATCCACTTTGGTAATAAGAATAGAAAAGCAGCATGATGTCCTGATATTTCGATTACCATTAGAGCAGAACCTTTTTACAATACGCCACTTATCAACCACCAATTATTCTGGTCAAAATTCTAGGCCTGACCTGTCCTGAATACGTTCATTGGAGGAAACGAGGGAGGAATTCATTCAGCTCTTGTACAACATTGCAAGCCAAGACTTGTTTCATGTTACAGTACTTTCTATTTCAGAAGTAAAAGGTCCAAAGTCACTTTGACATCAACTGAGGAAAGGAAAGTGTGTAATGTAAGTGAGGGGGCAGTGTCATAATCAGGTAGTTAAGGAGGTATGCCAGGTGCCAGATGAGTGAGGGTAGTAAGCTGCCATGTGAGTGAGATGGTAGATATCAGATGAGTGAGGGAGTAGGATATTAGTTAGGTAAGGGCGGAAGTTTGCCAGGTTGATGAATGGATTGAGTGCTGTGTTTGCCAGATTGATGATGGCAATGGGCAAAGGCAGGGATTTCAGGTTCAGCGGGGTTATGTAACGGGGTTCGTGGGGATTGGGTCTGATGAGTTGGGGGGGGGGGGTGGTCAGGCCCAACTGGGGGAAGGGGGAGGGGGTGTGGCTGTTGGGTATAGCAAGGTCCAAGGGTAGGGTCCTGGTCCAATGGTGTCTATAGCTGGGGGTGTGTAGTTGCTGTTGTGAGGGGTGGGGGCAGTCAGTCATGAGTTGGAGTTTTAGTTTAATAGTTATTCAGGAGTTTAGATTAAGTTTTTAATTCTCTTAACTGTTCCAAGTTAGTAAACTTATGTGAGTCAGAACCCTCTGAGTTCTCCAAATTTAAGGGGCTTTTTTGGAGAGTTTTAGATACTGGGGAATTGTTCATTAGAGATTTCAATTTCCCAGGTAATTCCCACAGAATCAGCTGCATCGGGGATTCTGCATGGTCCCGATGTGCAAGTCCAATCTGTGCTCCTTCACTGACTATCTGGCAGTCAGAAATCAGACAGAGATTATTGAATTACGAGATACCAAAGGTTCAAGGTGTCCTGGTACATGAATCACAAAAGATTAGTATGTAGATATAGTAAATAGTAAGAAAGGCAAATGGAGTGTTGTTATTTACCTGAGGGGAAATGAAATACAAAAGTAGATCTGTTTTGCTTCAGCTGTATAGAGCAAGGCAACAGTTAGAGTACAGCATAAAGCTTTGGTCTCCTTGTTCAAAAGAGGTTGAAAATGCATTAGAAGCAGTCAGGGAAGGTTTATTTCACTGATACCTGGGAAGGGAGAGTTATCTGAGATGAAAGGTTGGATAGGTTGAGACTGTATCCAAAGACCCACCTGTATTTTCCTGTAATGTCACACGTTGGCCATCATGGAAGAAGCAATTTGAAAGGACTGTCAGTAGCCAGTTTTTCTCTCCCACCATTGCTGCCCTTCTCACTCAAGCCAATTGTCACTTGATGAAACTGCTATCCCGCTTTTACATGTTAATTGAGAAGCTTAACCTACATTTGTTTTCCAATCAAAATTGCAATTGAGAAGCTGTGGTGAAACCACTGTAATCCATCTGATCTAACTAGCCAGTTTCAGAAGGAATTCCCAGATTTTGACCTGACAAAATAAGAAACACCACTATAGTTTCAAGTCAGGTGTGGCTTGAAGGGAAATTTTTAGGTGATTGTGTTCAACTGTGGCTGATCCCCTTGTCTTTCTAGAATGTAGAGGTCACAAGTTTCAAAGGTGCCTTGATGAGTTGTTGCAATGCATCTTGTAGATGCTGCCACTGTGGAGGTGGGATTGAATGTTGAAGTTGCTGGTAGATGAGGTGCCCATCAAGTGGGAAGCATTGTCCTGGATGGTGTAATGCTTTTTTATTGACTATTTCTGACATTTTTTTTACTTTTTTTTACTTTCCTGCTAATATGTCTTCAGGTCATCTACAGGAGGTGTCTACTTAACAGAACTGACAGAAAGTTGTTCAGCCTTGCTCATTTGAGATCCAAGACAAATGTGTGTCGTGTCCTCATCAGAAAGTTATACTACACTAATAACATCATTTCATACTGTCAAATACCTTCAGTGGCAAATAGGCCAACTCACACACATCTTTAAAGGCCATCAGCATCAGAAGGACAAATATCATGGCCAGTGATGTTGCCATACCACTATCTATCAGCACTGATAATGTGATGCTGGTGGTTGTTGATAGTTGCCATCAACAATATATGTCCCAAAAGCTGCATTTGTTATGTCCAGGATTAGTCGCAGAGTGTAGCTCAACAGCAACCTGACCAAGAACAATAAACTGCCAGACTACCAAGGCTATGTCTTTGGCACAGTATTCTATGATGGTGAGACCTGGAAAATATATTCTAGTCAGGTGAAAAGACTGAACAGTTTCCACATTCACTGTCTCAGATATGTCCTCAGCCAGTACAAGGTCACCAACTCAGAGATCTTGGAGTATGCTGATCCTACAGCAAATATTCATTGCTAACCCAATGACATCTGAATTGGCTTTGCCATGATCATCAGGTGTAAGCCAGCCTTAAACCGAAGACCTTCTGTAAAGTGAACTGCAATTAAGTCCCAACCCTGTGGGCACCCATACCTCTGGTACAAAGATACCAGCCAGCAAGATATAAATACAATGACATAGACAACTAGGAGATGTTTGCTGATAGCCATGATCTCTGGAAGGCGATTTTTCAGAAGGGCATTGAAAGAGACAAGAGAAACAAAAAACCCATCTGCTGAGAAAAGGTCAGATTAAAAAAAGACCAATGAATAATTCAACTTTTCAGCCGTTGTGTTACTCTGTTACATATGGGGTACATGTATGGAATGAGCTGCCAGAGGAAGTGGTGGAGGTTGGTACAATTGCAATGTTTAAAAGACATCTGGCTGGGAATATGAATTGGAGGGATATGGGCCGGGTGCTGGCAAGAGGGACTAGATTAGGTTGGGATATCTGGTCAGCAATGACGAGTTGGACCGAAGGTCTGTTTCTGTGCTGTACATCTCGATGACTCTATATGTGGCAGAGAATGCCATGCAGGGTGGAGCTCCAGAGCCACACAGGTAATGCTTAACACAGTGCTGACAGGCCTGCACAAACCATCATCTTATGAGATAGAAAAGGCTGCCACACTATTGATTACAATGTTTAAAGCTGTTGGGCATTTTGTAATGTTTAATAATAATTCAAAATTTAGGATAATCAATTAAAAACAAAGTTATTTAAGGATTAGCATTCAATTTTGACAGTTAGTCATGCCATTGTGAGGCAGACAAGCTCCAGTAGGTGGACGGAAGAAATCGAGAAACAGTCCCCCTCATCCTGCTCCATGCAGCTGTTGATTTGAATGTGGGATTTGCAGCAACTTGTAAGGAAGCAATTTGCTGATCATTTCTATCAATCTGTGGGAGACCCACAATATATTTTGGGAGGAAACTTGCCAAATAACTTCAATATATTCAGCAGTGTCTCTATGAGTATTTTCTCATCCTCTCTCCATCATTAATGGTGCAGAAATGAATGTACTACTATTAATGGGGAAATTTAGAAAATACAATAATTTGCATGTTGCAGCTCATGTTACTAAAACTTCAGCAATTCATAGTATTTTTCCAACGGTCTTTTTAAATCTAACCTAGGCATTCTGTGGAATAACCACTTAAGGTTTGCTAACAGAAGTTAAAATATTTGTTGAAAATTAAGTCAATGGTTTACACTGTAGAGTAGGTTTATTTTTTATTTTTGAAATGTACTCATTATTTGAATCAAAGCCACTGTGAATAAATAATTTCACAAAGCTCAGATGGTAAAGGTTGCTGTCCTTTTTTCAGAATTAAGTTAAAAATTAGAAGTACGTTACTTAAATAATTGGTGCTCCTGAAGCTTATGAAATGTATTTTACTCTCACAATTAACCATAATGTGACTGCAAATGATAAAGGCAGTTCTCACACCTAATAGGTATAAAGGATTTGATTAAAGATTAAAACAGTGGTACTTGACAAATATAAAACTACCTAGCGAGTTTGGAAAAGATTTGTAGCTGAAGTTGAGGTTCTGGATGTAAGTTTGTTCGGTGAGCTGCAAGGTTCATTTTCAGACATTTCGTCACCGTACTACTTAACATCATCAGTGAGCCTCCGGTGAAACCCCTCACATTAAACTGCCTCTCACAGTAGCATGAGCTGAAGATTGAGGAGTCACTAAGAATTTGTTTTCCATGGAATAATTTTATTCAGTTGTACAAGAGTTTCCAGACTTTATTCAGTAGTAACACAGCGTGAAAAGAACTGAATTACAAGCAGTATTAAATCTGCAGACACATAAATTGAGGTCTATGTACAATTATGTAATATATATATATATATCTATTCCCATGTTCATTCTGTGCTTGGACCTAATGTTTCATCTTTGCACATACTTGTTGTAGAAGGGTTCTGATAATGTCAGAGCTGAAGAATATACATTTCTGCTAGGAACAAAAAGCAAGATTACGGATTTTGAAAATTTATTTCTTAGCAAGTTGTTAGTGAATTAATTTGAGTGTCAAGTCTTTTCACCCTTATCTTTGCCTAACTATAAGTTAATTACGTTTTGAAATTGGTTGGCCAAAACTAGATTATGTTATGGATGCATTCTCTCTTCTAACATATGGAGGAGTGAGAGATCTGCTTCGTGGCATTTAGCTTCCTTTTCTGTGGCTTACACCTGAAGTGTAGAGAGAGATAAAGTAATTGACAAATGCTTTATTAATGTCACTAGAAATATTTTTAAGGAAGAGGTTGACTAGGCTAGAGCTGTTTTCCCTGATGTGTTGGTGGCTGAGGGGTGACCTTATAGAGGTTTATAAAATCATGAGGGGCATGGATAGAATAAATAGACAAGGTCTTTTTCCTGGGGTGGAGGAGTCCAGAACTAGAGGGCATAAGTTTAGGGTGAGAGGGGAAAGATATAAAAGAGACCTAAGGGGCAACTTTTTCATGCAGAAGGTGGTGCGTGTATGGAATGGGCTGCCAGAGGAAGTGGTGGAGACTGGTACAGTTGTAACATTTAAAAGGCATCTGGATGGGTATATGAGTAGGAAGGGTTTGGAGGAATATGGGCCAACTGCTGGCAGGTGGGACTAGATTTGGATTGGGATATCTGGTCGACATGGACGAGTTGGACCGAAGGGTCTGTTTTCGTACTGTACATCTCTATGACTCTATAATTAAGCTTAAACCTGGATGAGAGAATTAAAAATCAATGTGCAATGTTAAACAGAAATAGCTGCAAAGCTCCTCAAAATAATATACAAATTTTTAAAATAAATTAAATGTAATTAGCTGCATTGATAATGGCTTTCTTGTTTTTATACATTTGGCAGGAGATGCAACAGAAATTCTAGCATCAGTCCTGGAAGGCTAAAAATACTTGTTCATGTAGTTAAGTAGAAATGTAAATCAAATTAGTTCAATTGAGCAGAAGTGTTGTAATATTGTGAATGTCTATCAATGTAGCAAACTTTGACTGAAGCTTGCAACAGCTTATTTGTTGCCGTTCTAAAAGCCTTGTAGGCCTGACAAAATACAGTGTATGATTCACCACAGGATTCCCCAAGCAGACTTATAAATGGTGCGTTATTCATTTATAACTTGACTTCATCAGACTGAAGCACCCACAGTACAGCAATGATGAGAAGCAAGACTATTCTTTTCACACCTCTGAAGTTCTGATCTCAGTAGAATCACAGATGAATTACCAGGAGAAGACCCACATGGGTCCCTCCTCAATCACTAACGCTGGAAGCACACACTACAACCTCAGAATACTCTGTTAGAATGTCCTCCTACCCCATGTCTTTAATGCTCTATGCAGTTCTATAAGTCAGTACTACTGCCTACACATTGAAATAGAGGTCTAGAGTATCTTGGGCTGTGGATGTTTGAATATAAGACCATAAGACATAGGAGTGGAAGTAAGGCCATTCGGCCCATCGAGTCCACTCCGCCATTCAATCATGGCTGATGGGCATTTCAACTCCACTTACCCGCATTCTCCCCGTAGCCCTTAATTCCTTGTGACGTCAAGAATTTATCAATCTCTGCCTTGAAGACATTTAGCGTCCCAGCCTCCACTGCACTCTGCGGCAATGAATTCCACAGGCCCACCACTCTCTGGCTGAAGAAATGTCTCCGCATTTCTGTTCTGAATTTACCCCCTCTAATTCTAAGACTGTGTCCACGGGTCCTAGTCTCCTCGCCTAACGGAAACAATTTCCTCGCGTCCACCCTTTCCAAGCCGTGTACTCTTTCTGAAGCTGCTTGCTCTTTATCTCTAAGAACGGTTCTTCAGCTCTTTATGTACTGTGACTCTCCTTTATTTATATTTCAACATAATAGGCTTGCAAATACAGCTTTCCAGTGTAGTGTCTTAAGCTCTCTGTATTCACATGCACATTCTAGACTGATATTTGTCCTTTACTCTTGTCAGAATCATGTGAACAGTTATATCATGAATCTCATTGTATCACATTTATGTTTTATCTCTGTATCACTTTGTTTTAGGTCTTTCAATCACAAGAAACTGACACAAAATATATATTTATTCTTATTTTTTAAACTGTCCTGTAATCTCCCCTGTTTTTAGGTCTTTCTTCATATTTGCATTTCCTCATACTTGGCAGCATCCTGGTGAACCTACACCATATCTATTGCTTCAACATCCTTCCTATAATGTGGAATCCAAAACTGCACACACTTCTTCAACTGTGGTCTTATCAGGATTTCATTTACATTTATATCTTTTTTTAACATTCTCTATATTTTACCACAGGCACACTGTTTAATTTGTTTTCTTTTAAGAGCGTTCTGCACAGGTTCCTGTACTTAACATCTCATGAACACAAACACTTGTAGATCATCCAATTTTCAATATTCAAAATTTGTTTAACTTTTTTCCATCCAAATATGCTACCTTATATTTACTAGCATTCAATTTTATCCTTTAATTCTGCTCCATCAGAAGTAACATTACTTAGATTACTTGCAGTGTGGAAACAGGCCATTCGGCCCAACAGGTCCACAATGACCCGCCGAAGCACAACCCACCCAGACCCATTCTCCTACATTTACCCCTTCACCTAACACTACGGGCAATTTAGCGTGGCCAATTCAACTAACCTCCACATTTTTGGACTGTGGGAGGAAACCGGAGCACCCGAAGGAAACCCACGCAGACACGGGGAGAATGTGCAAACTTCACACAGTCAGTTGCCTGAGGCAGGAATTGAACCTGAGTCTCTGGCGCTGTGCCGCCCAAATATTTTAGATTAGATTACTTACAGTGTGTAAACAGGCCCTTCGGCCCAACAAGTCCACACCGACCCTCCGAAGAGCAACCCACCCAGACCAATCCTACATTTACCCCTCCACACTGCGGCATGCTGAAGCAACTAGTATTGATAGATTGATATTTGTCCTTTACTCTTGTCAGAATCATGTGAACAGTTATATCATGGATCTCATTGTATCACATTTATGTTTTATCTCTGTATCACCTTGTTTTAGGTCTTTCAATCATAAGAAACAAGAGTTGCATGAGTTATCACACTCAGAATAGGATGTGCAGAATACATGCCTTCAGCACTTTAGTCTGCAGAGACCCCTAGAATTCAAATGGAACTACTTCTAGTAAAATATCAAAGTCTTTTGAGCCTCACCTGAAATCTTAAAATAAATTGATTACTTTGTCTAGAGAAGTTATGTAATCTGATCTGTGGTTCTGTGTTAACTGTGTTGGCAATTTTAATAATGTATAAGAATATATTTTCCCCTGGGGTGTGAGCATCACAAGCAAGACCAGCATTTATTGTGGATTATACCACACAGGGTGGGATGCATAATATTGAGGAGGACTGCAAAACATTACAGAAGTCATCTTGCAGATTGGACAAATAATTGAGAAATTAAGTTCAACACAGATATATGGGAGGCACTATATTTTGATCAGCAGAATGCAAGTCACTTGTTTTGAAGGTACAAATATAGGTAAAGTCACAAAACAACAGGAGGTGTGAGTACAAATACACCAACAGGTAAAGGTTGCACCATAACTTAGGAAGACCACTAAAAAGGCATACAAAGCACTCCCTTTATTTATAGCATGTTAGATTTGAAAAGTAGGAAACATATACTGAACCAACGTTGAACTGTGGTTAGATGACACTCAGAATATTGAGTGTTTCTGACTACAATATTATGGAAATGACATATATGCATTGTTATTCATATTAGGAAAGCACTGTCAAGCTGGGTCTCATTACTCTTGAAAGAAAAGGATCAGTGACTTAAAACTAAGAAAGGCTTCCATCAAGTGAACACGGAAAGAGAGTGGAATCCTATAGGGATGTGAGCAATTTGTGAAAGAATCAAATGACAAGTGCAGCAAGGCTCACCTCAACATCGAGAACATAGAACAGTACAGGTCAGAGCCAGGCCCTTTGGGCCACCATGTCTGTGCTGACCATAGTGCCACTCTAACCTAATCTCATCTGCCTGGGTTCATATCCCTCTATTCTCTGCCTGTTCATGTGTTCATCTAAATGCCTCTTTAACATTCCTTTCACATCTGCTACCACTGCTTCCCTGGTGGAGCATTCCAGGCACCTAGCACACTCTGTGTAAAAAACTTGTCTCACATATCTCCCTCAAACTTTTCTCCTCTTACCTTGAACCTACGCTTCCTTGAATTTGACATTTCTATCCTGGGAGAAGCATTCTGACCATCCACCCTATCAATGCCTCTCTGAATTTTGACTTGGAGGTGCCGGTGTTGGACTGGGGCATACAAAGTTAGAAATCACACAACACTAGGTTATAGTCCAACACGTTTATTTGGAAGCACTAGCTTTCATAGTGCTGCTCTTTCATCAGGTGGTTGTGGAGTATAAGATTGTAAGACACAGAATTTATAGCAAAATTTTACAGTGTGGTGTAACTGAAATTATATATTGAAAAAGACCTGGATTGTTTGTTAAGTCTCTCATCTTTTAGAGTGACCATGTTGGTTTCAGTTCTTTCATATGAAAACCTTTGCTATAAATTCTGTGTCTTACGATCTTATACTCCACAACCACCTGATGAAGGAACAGCGGTCCGAAAGCTAGTGCTTCCAAATAAACCTGTTGGACATAATCTGGTGTTGTATGATTTTCAACTCTCTTAATTTTCTATACATCTATCAGGTTATGCCTCATCCTCCAATGCTTTAGTGAAATAATCCAAGTTTGTTCAAGCCCGCCTTATAGATAATACACTCCAATCCAGGCAACATCCTAGTAAACCTCTTTTGCACCTCCTCCAAAGCCTCCACATCGTTCCTACAGTGTAGTGATCAGAACTTCACATGATACGCCAAACATGGCCGAACTAAACTCTTGTACAGCTGCAACATTTTTTATGTTTTTTACAAATGGTGTGTCAAAACCCTTGCTAGGCAGTATGAGATACCAATTGACCAATTATACCAATTCTTGACTATTAAACACTTTGTTAATACCACAAATCACCTCATTAATATCCATATTCCCATCTTACCAGACTCACCAAACAAACTTGACAAGGAATCCAGAATGTATACCTGGCAGATTCAACTTACCATTTGCTCTGAATGACCTCTATCTTGGACACTAGGATGTAACCGCTTAAGGCACGATCCATGAACACCAGTATCATTTAAAGACAGTGCCATCTGACATTTACAAACCCATTTTGATCACTATGGCACCTTGCTAGTACACTGGTGGCCATTCACTGTGGCATGCTGAAGCAACTAGTATTGAGAAGACTTCAGCAGGGGCTCTTCTCCTCTACGGACAGGGACCAGGCTGCATCTCAGGTATGCTTCTTTGCTCTTTTTGTGCTCACTCATTTTGTGCCTACCTGCATGTTCGCACCAACATGGCTTGCTTAGCTTTGCTGTGCCATGCTATGCCTATTAGCACATTCAGACAAAGCTGCCATTCTAAGTGACTATTTTAATGCAGACACACTGAAAGGCTGTTCGCCATTCTTGTTGGATGTCGGGTAAGGTGTATCTTGCTGTATGGCACACAAGGTCCAAAATATAACACCTCAGGAACGTGCTAACTATTTGCATGGCAAACATACTGCACATTCATTTAATTAAATGGACATGGCAGAAATTACTGAGGGACTGTCAAAGGGGGTGTTGCTATCCTACAGGGCGTCCTTATACTGTCAATCATGGGCACAGTCTGCACATAGTTAATTGGCTTCAAAATGGTCAGTCTTCCGTTTGGAATGCCCAGTATCTGAATATCTGTCTCAGTGCAGTTATGGGGGGCTGTTCAGTAGTCAGTCCTATGGGATCAACACATGTATATTTTGTCAGGTAGGTGCAAAAACAGTGATTAGAGGACTAGAATTAGGAATAGATTTCCTCAGCTGAAAATAACAAATGCTGGAGATCACAGTAGGTCAGGCAGCATCCGTGGAGAGAGAGCAAGCTAACATTTCGAGTCTAGATAACTCTTCATTGGAGCTAAAGTGAAGTGAGAAGGAGTAGCATTTATGCAACAGTTTGGGGTGGGGGGGGGTGGGGTGGGGATTGTGGGTGTAGAGTGCTAGTGGAGAAAGGATGTTGATAATTCAGATTAAGTGACGGAATGTGAGAATGGCAAAACAACAGTGTGTCAGACTGCCAGACTGGGAAGGACAACAGTCCCACTGAGGTGGGAGGAGGGGAGAGAGGACATGATAGCAGAATGTAACAAGCTAAAACAAAGGGAAGGAATGGCTCACAATTTGAAGATGTTAAACTCAATATTAAGTCCAGAAGGCTGTCAAGTGCCTAGTCTGAAGATGAGATGTTGCTATCCCAGTTTGCGCCGTGATTCGCTGGAGCATTGCAGCATGCTGAGGACAGACATGTGGGCATGTGGGCAGGACCCTGTGTTAAAATGATCAGCTACAGGAAGGTCAGCGTCCTGCTTGTGCACAGACCAGAGATGTTCTGCAAAGCGGTCAGCCAGTCTACATTTGGTTTCTCCAATGTAGTGTAGGCCACATTACGTGCAGTGAATACAATACACTAGATTGGAGAAGATATAGGTGAGATGCTGCTTCACCTGGAAAGAATGGTGCAGCCCTTGGAGGGAGAGCAGGGAGGAGGTAAAGGGCTAGATGTTACACCTTCTACGGTTAATGTGGGAAGGTGCTGTGGGGAGTTGGGTGGTGTTGGTGGCCATGGAATGGATTAGGCTATCCCTGAGGGAACGATCCCTGCGAAATTCAAGCAGGAGGAGTGAGAGGAAGATGTGTTTGGTGGTGGCATTCTGCTGGAGTTGACTGAAATGGTGGAGAATGATCCCTTGAATGCGGAGGCTGTTGGGATCAAAAGTTGTTCCTATAGATTTCCCCAAGCAGGATGGTTTTTGATTGATTAATGAAGTGAACTGGATTGTAGCAAAAAGGTTGCTGATCCTCCACGGCAATGTCATCTGATCCTTTACATTCATGTTATGTCATTCACTCAGTGTTCCTCTTTCAATTTTAAAAAATATTTCCTTAGGTATTGTAAATTTTGCTGATCTTTACAGTGGGGTACTGAACAATAATAACTAGTCTGTTATTCCATTTTAGTTGGAGTTTGGGCTGCTTCTTTCAGATTATACACAGATAAAGAAAAGTAACACTTGTTAAAATATTCTAATATGGCCTTTCAGACTGCTGTTCCAGATGAATGACAATGTAAAGATGAATGAGTGTCAAATGATTGCATAGCAAGCATTAACACATAAGATACAAGAACGAGAATCAGTTTGACCCCTCTGCTGTCATTCCTCCAAACTCTTATTTCTAATCATTTTGAAACTGGCATCTTCTAAGGGTATTAAACTATTGGGTAATCCTCCCACTGACAATTGCTCCACTCTGTTCTGCAAGCAAGGAACTTATGTTGAGAAGTTGGAAGGTTGAAGGGGAATACAATAACAATCAAGTGCTTCTCCCAGCTCTCAGTATGTGTTGAGTAACTAAGCCTGCATCATACAGTTGAGTTTGTGGTAAGCGTGGGATGTTTTCTCACCTTTCCAGGTGTTAATGTGACAATTATTCCACTTTTAACTTGCAGTTAGAATGTGTCCCTTCTACAATAAGGGCAAAAAATGTAAATTTATGCCAAAACAGTGTCAAGATGTAAGAGGTCAGGAGGAAACCTTTCTCCTAAGCATGCTTGACATTTTATTCTGAATAGAAAAATACTGACTAACTTTGCTTTTGACAGATTTCTGCATTTTTTTCTCATACGCATCCAGGTCCTTTATGCGATGGACGAAGCCTTCACCCTACTTGTCAACACCTTCTATATACACGGCCAGCCTGCTAGGGCCTTGTACTAATAAACAAGGCAATCTTCCTTTCACCCAGTTAAGAAGCGGAAACAATGAAGTTCATCAGCTGCCACTGCTCCATTAGTCTGTTTGATTGTCATTGTTTACCATGGTAGGCCAAACCATTTGATTTGAATTGTATTAGCTTTTTTTGTACAGTGAAAAGCTTATAAATCACCACTTACAGTGCCATCTTAGGTACAGAATACCTAGGTACAATCCTTCATTACAGTATACAGAAATAAAGAAAAAAAATGCTACACTACAGCCATACACAGTATAGTCATACGTCAGAAAATGAGAAGCAAAGTTAAAAAGACAAACATCACAGTCTCTTTCCAAAGACTCTCCACAGCAGACCAGCGCAGGGGCCACCATGTTCCATACTAGGCTGCTGGCTGCTGGAAGCCCCACTTCGGGTTGTTCACTGCCAGTGACTCATTCCAGCCTCTGGCATCCTCACTCCGACCGATGGTCACTGGCTTTCCTGCTCCAGTCTCTGGCGTCCTCACTCCGACCGATGGTCACTGGCTTCCCTGCTCCAGTCTCTGGTGTCCTCACACCAGCTGATGGTCACTGGCTTCCCTGCTCCAGCCTCTGGTGTCCTCACACCAGCTGATGGTCACTGGCTTCCCTGCTCCAGCCTCTGGCGTCCTCACTCCGACCGATGGTCACTGGCTTCCCTGCTCCAGTCTCTGGTGTCCTCACACCAACTGATGGTCACTGGCTTCCCTGCTCCAGCCTCTGGTGTCCTCACTCTGACTGATGGTCACTGGCTTCCCTGCTCCAGCCGCTGGCATCCTCGCTCCTACTAATGGTCACTTGCTTCCCTGCTCCAGCTGCTGGCATCCTCACTCCGACTGATGGTCACTGGCTTCCCTGCTCCAGCCGCTGGCATCCTCACTCTGACTGATGGTCACTGGCTTCCCTGCTCCAGCCTCTGGTGTCCTCACACCAGCTGATGGTCACTGCATTCCCTGCTCCAGCCGCTGGCGTCCTCACTCCGACTGATGGTCACTGGCTTCCCTGCTCCAGTCTCTGGCGTCCTCACTCCGACCAATGGTCACTGGCTTCCTTGCTCCAGCCGCTGGCATCCTCACTCCGACGGCTGGTGTCTCCGCCGACCACTGAGCCCACTTCCAGGCTGAGGTCAGGTGGCTGAGGCCAAGAGAAGGGAGAGAAAGAAGGAGAGAGGGAGAAAAAGAAGAAAGAGAGTGAGTGGAGCAGAGGAGCTCCAGTTGGAAGCCCCTTCTGTGCCGCCATCTTACCTGAGATTATTTTAGCACATTTTTAAGCACCTTCATCATTTTATCATTGACTCCACCTTCTTCCTGGTCAGTTGCTCAGGCTGACAAGCTTTTGCACTCGCTTTGATGCAGAGGCCTGTTTCAAAACCCATATCTCTAAAACTGCTTACCTACAATCTCTGCCACATTGTTTACTTCTGCCCCTACTCAGTCTCACTCAAAACTCTTATCAATGTTTTATCTTTGAGATTCTTCTGCAATGTATTCCTTGCCAAGTGTAGGGTGCTTTGACCCAGCTGGATAAGAACCAGAATAGAGGAGGGTAGGGAGAGTATTTTATTTGTCACGAGCAACTGGTTCACAGACCAGCATTTGTGACCATATTCTGCAAAAATGTGGCCTAGAGATATCAGAGAGTGATGCTGACATGAAAGCATTATTGTCTGAAATGCAACTTAAATGCAAAATGATCGCAAGGTACACATTAATGACTTGGAGTTGTGTATCCAAACTTCTGACTGACATCAGATGATGAAAAATAAATTGCGCTGATGAGAGCCGAAGTTCACAAGGGGGTACAAACAAATGCATTGGCAAAACAATTGAATTCAATGTGGAAACGTGTGAGGCCATCCAATCTGAGAAAGTCAAATTGTAATATTTTCATATTTTAACAGATTAGTAGCTCTACAGAACCAAAGTGATTTAAGTGTACAGGAACACAAAACACTGAAGCTAATGGACAGGTAGAGAAAAAAATCAAAAAGCCTCATGGAATATCATGGGGTTTGGCAAGTGAGGAAACAATGTTTCAGTAATACAGAGTCTTTGTTGGATAACATTTAGATCACTGCATTTCATTTTGGACCCAAACCCCAGGAAGGTACATTGATCTTGGAGGGTTACAATCCAGATTAACCAGAATTATTCTTGGACTAAAATGGTTAAATTATGAAAACATATTACATAAGAATGGTTTGTATTGGAATGGTATTGTAACTGAAGTGCTTAAATGAGAACTCAGTCATTTGGTAATGAAAATGAGATTTTATTTTATCTAAAGTAAAGCATAAATTTGAAATTCTCTCCCCAAAATGATTACACGATCTGACTCAATTGAATTCTCAGGACTGATTTTTGTTTGGTCAGCTTATTTAGTGAAGAAGGGCCATTCCTGAAGAAGGGCCTGTGCCCGAAACGTCGAATCTCCTGTTCCCTGGATGCTGCCTGACCTGCTGTGCTGTTCCAGCAATAAAGTTTCAGCTTATTTAGTGACATGGATGAAAGATGAATTAATACATTGGCAGTACAGATGTACCAAGATCTATTGGGTTTGAGGGGCTGAATGGCTCCCTATTTTTCAACTTCTAATTAAATAGCAAAAGCAACTCTACTCAGCTTTATTTTGTCCAGAATATATAAATATTTATTTGCATTTTTCTTTTTTGGAATCCTTCTTCTGTACAGCTATTGGGTCTGTTTCTATTTTCATTTGAGGTCAAGAATTGTTGGCACACCTTTTTGTCAAATAATTTACTGTACATAAACACAATGGACTGTTTAGGTCTAATTTACAAAATGTGTTTTGACAGAACCAGTTGTGTAACAATTGTTGGTCGCTGCCTTTTTAAAGGCATTGAGCTCAAAATAGTTCATGCATATTTTTAATTTATGTACCTGTTCTACTCATGTGTTGTTGACAAAATCAAAAGGTCTGCAAGGTTTAACTGCCAAATTAAGCAAATAAAATCCCTGGGACTATGAACATGCATAATTCCTTCTGAGTTTCATAGCTTCTGCTGTGCATCAGATTCCTTGAACACTTTTGCAGGCAGTTTTGAATGCTGCCTGTGGTCAACAATAGAGTCTTGTTTGAAAACTGTAACTGTGTAGTCACCCTGCTCCTGCACCCTTTCCTTTTGAGACTAATTGATCTTTGTCGACTCTTTGTAAGCGTACATAAAATATAGTGAATTTATCCAAACTGCACAATAAAGCATATGTCAGGTATAGACAGCAGAGATCGAATGAATCCTTAGAAGCGTAAAAAGGCAGTAGGAGTATACTTAAAAGAGAAATCAGGAGGAGAAAAAGGGGGCATGAGATAGCTTTGGCAAATAGAGTTAAGGAGAATCCAAAGGGAATTTACAAATACATTAAGGACAAAAGGATAACTAGAGAGAGAATAGGGCCCCTCAAAGATCAGCAAGGCAGCCTATGTGTGGATCTGCAGGAGATGAGGGAGATACCAAATGAGTATTTTGCATCAGTATTTACTGTGGAGAAGGATATGCAAGATACAGAATGTGGGGAAATACACGGTGACATCTTGAGAAATGTCCATATTACAGAGGAGGAAGTGCTGGATGTCTTGAAACGCATAAAAGTGGATAAATCCCCAAGACCTGATCAGGTGTACCCTTGAACTCTGTGGGAAGCTAGGGAAGTGATTGCTGGGCCCCTTGATGAGATATTTGTATCATCGATAGTCACAGGTGAGGTGCCAGAAGACTGGAGGTTGATTAAAATGGTGCCACTATTTAAGAAAGGTAGTAAGGAAAAGCCAGGAAAATATAAACCGGTGGGCCTGACACCGGTGGGCAAGTTGTTGGAGGCAATCCTGAGGAACAGGATTCACATTTATTTGGAAAAACAAGGACTGATTAGGGATAGTCAGTATGGCTTTGTGTGTGGGAAATCATGCCTTACAAACTTGATTGTGTTTTTTTGAAGAAGTAACAAAGATCATTGATGAGGGCAGAGCGGTAGATGTGATCTATATGGACTTCCGTAAGGTGTTCGATAAGGTTCCTCATGGGAGTCTGGTTAGCAAGGTTAGATCTCACAGAATACAGGGAGAACTAGCCATTTGGATACAGAACTGGCTCAAAGGTAGAAGAAAGGTGGTGGTAGAGGGTTGTTTTCAGACTGGAGGCCTGTGACCAGTGGAGGGTCACAAGGATCGGTGCTGGGTCCACTGCTTTTTGTCATTTATATAAATGATTTGGATGTGAACATAGGAGGTATAGTTAGTAAGTTTGCAGATGACACCAAAATTGGAGGTGTAGTGGACAGCAAAGACAGTTACCTCAGAATACAACAGGATCTTGATCAGATGGGCCAATGGGCTGAGGAGTGGCAGATGGAGTTTAATTTAGACAAATGTGAGGTGCTGCTTTTTGGAAAGGCAAGTCAGGGTAGGATTTAGAAACTTAATGGTAAGGTACTTGGGAGTGTTGCTGAACAAAGAGAATTTGGAGTGCAGGTTCATAGCTGCTTGAAAGTGGAGTCGCAGGTAGATAGGATAGCGAAGAAGGCGTTTGGTATACTTTCCTTTATTGGACAGAACACTGAGTACAGGAGTTGGGAAGTCATACTGCAGCTGTACAGGACATTGGTTACGCTACTTTTGGAATATTGCATGCAATTCTGGTCTCCTTCCTATTGGAAAGATGTTGTGAAACTTGAAAGGGTTCAGAAAAGGTTACAAGAATATTGCTGGGGTTGGAGGGTTTGAGCTATTGGGAGAGGCTGAATAGGCCTGGGCTGTTTTCCTGGAGCATTGTAGGCTGAGGGGTGACCTTATAGAGGTTTATAAAATCATGAGGGGCATGGATAGGGTAAATAGACAAGGTCTTTTCCCTGGGGTGGGGAGTCCAGAACAAGAGGCATAGGTTTCGGGTCTGAGGGGAAAAGTTTAAAAAGGACCAAAGGGACATTTTCATGTAGAGGGTGGTACGTGTGTGGAGTGAGCTGCCAGAGGAAGTGGTGGAGGCTGGTAAAACCTCAGCCTTTAAAAGGCATCTGAATGGGTTTATGAATAGGAAGGGTTTAGTGGGATATGGGCCAAGTGCTGGCAAATGGGACTAAATTACATTCGGATATCTGGTCAGTATGGACAAGTTGGACTGAATTGTTTGTTTCCGTGCTGTTCAATTCTATGACTCTAATTACCACTGCCACGGATGTTTATAGCAATAGAAATATTTAGGTCCGAGAGCTTAAGTTTACTTGTTACATCGAGCACAATCTTCCACAATTTTATTCCAGGTAGAAATGTTAAAAGATTTTGTGAATTAGTTAATTTATCTCTTTCTGTTGGTGTAGATATGGAAATGTATTCCCCAGACCTGTTTTTGAACTTCATGATCATGAGTGCATTAACAACTAGTTATTTTTGCAGTTTTCCATTTCAATTTCTTAAGAGTTTAGAAATCAATGGACATACTTTAAGCAGATTTTGTATGTACCTAAAATATAATCAGATTTAGAGTAGCACTGAGATACAAAGGAAACAACAGAACTTTAGGGACAGCCTGGTGGCAGAGTGGTTAGTGTAGTTGCCTTATGGTGCTAAGAACCTGAGTTCAATTCCAGCCTTGGGTGACTGTCTGTGTGGAGTTTGCACATTTTTCCAGTGTCTGTGTGGGTTTTCTGCCAGGTGCTCTAGTTTCCTCCTGCAATCCAAAAACCTATAGGTTAGGTGAGTTGGCCATTGTAAATATAAGGTTGGGATGCTCTCTGGAGGGTCAGTACAGACTCAGTGGGATGAATGGCCTCTTTCTGCCGACTTATGATTTATTTGATGGGGAGAACAAAGCTTCTGGAGTCAATTTTTGATCACAGCGGCAAAAGTACAATAACTTACCCTAGTGCTTTAGGCAACAAAACAGAATCAAGCTCACACAAATCAAAATTAGAACTGGCCCATACTACTGGCTGATTGATTTCTGCCAAGGTGTTAATCACCAAATTGTAATTGCAAAGTTTAAATATGTGATTACACTTTGCAGTTTGTCATGAATACTGATTTGTTCTTGCACAATTCCAGAAACCTTGTTGTCCTTCTCTGGAGCTTATCTCATGTATTCACACTGCTCAACACTGGATCAGGCGGCATTTGGAATCATAGAATCATAGAGATGTACAGCATGGAAACAGATCCTTCGGTCCAACCCGTCCATGCTGACCAAATATTCCAACCCAATCTAGTCCCACCTGCCAGCACCCGGCCCATATCCCTCCAAACCCTTCCTATTCATATACCCATCCAAATGCCTCTTAAATGTTGCAATTGTACCAGCCTCCACCACATCCTTTTCTTTGTATATATTGATTTAACTTCTAAGATCCCAACAGTTCAACTCATCTCCACTACAACATTCTCTGTAAAGACTATGGACATTCTTTGCTTCTTCTGCATCCTGATTAGGTGAAAAAAAACCCTGAGATACAAAGCTGAAAAAAAAAACACTTTGCTATAGGTCTATGACCTTTAACTATCATTGTGTCATTAGTATGTGATAGGTTAACAGAATACTCTGCCTGAGTATATCTTTATAAGGATGTCATTCAAAGTCTGGAGCTAGGGTATTTCCCCACCTACTCTGATCTTAGTCACTGGCTATTTTGAACTTGTTACACATTTACCCAATAGGTACTGTAGAACATAGTATAACATGCCTTTTCCATTGAGATTAATATTCTGACACTACACATGATGTTACCGAGGATCTCCTGTACCAACTGGATCACTGAGCATATTGTTTTGAGAATATTCACACAGAATATGCATTTTTGTGAAATATGCCAAAAAAATTGCAAAGCTAAAAGTTTCCTGGAACATTAAAGCAAAACTGTTTGTAGATGGTAAACATCTACAGAGAGGGCTGTACAGTCTAGTTTCACTTAATGTCTTTAAAAAGCAATGAAAATACATGACAGAAGAGATTGTTTGTGAAAGTTGTTGAGGATTTGGAGGAAGTTACAAGTGAATCCAAATCCTTAGCAGCCTTCCTGAGCAAGTCTTATGGATAAGAACCACAAGAGAAACGAACTCTGAGTTAGCACTGACCTCATTAGAATTGCAGTGTAAGACATTAAGGGACTGGTTGCACAAGGCCATAGGATTGATGTGTGATTCTGTGAACTTATTTTTAATTAAGGGCTAAATCTACATTTCTTCTTACCTGCTTCGAATTTTGCGTAATAAGCTGAGGAGCAGTATTTAGGTAAGCTTCAAGCAGCTTTGAAACATTAATTAGAACACTATTTGCATGTATTCTTAAAGTTCAGAAACATTTGATTCTCATCACCAGTGAAATAAACCTCTAATTGTATGTTTCAATAAAACCAGGGGTGTCGCTCTATTTTGGACAGCCAACATCTGATTAAAAATCTGAAATGGTCAGCATTGCTTGTTGCCATTAACAAAATAGAGTCATTGAGTTTTTACAGCATGAGAAAAGGCCCTTTGGCCCATTGGGTCACTGCTGGTTATCAAACATCCATCTATTCTAAATTGGAACAAGTTATTGTGGATAATGGAATCTGTACTGAAAACAACAAGTGCTGGCGATCACAGCGGGTCAGACAGCATCCATAGAGAGAAAGCAAGCTAACGTTTTGAGTCTAGATGTATTCTAACCCCATTTCCCAGCACTTGGATCGTAGCCTTGCACAGTATGGTATTTCAGGTGCTCACCTAATTCTCCTTAAATGGCTTGAGTGTTTCCTCCTCTATTATCCTTTCACTCTATGAGTTCCAGGCACCCACAGCCCTCTGGCTGAAAAGATTTTCCTCAATTCCCCTTCAAACCTTTTGCTCTTCACCTTAAAATTGTGCCCACTGGTTATTGCCCCTTCCAATAAGAGGAGAGGTTTCTCTGGATCAACTTCGTCTATGACCCTCAGAACTCTGTTTACATCAATCAGATCCTCCCTCGGCCTTCTCTGCTCTAAGGAAAACAGCCCTGGCCTTTCTAGTCAGTCTGAGATATAAAATACATAATGCAAATAAAATACATTTGCATGGTCTTAGATATAAAAATCCCAATGTTTACAGGTTGCTGTGAGATGGCAGAAGGGGTGAGGGAAGGAGGTGGTTGTGGTGGTGAATGGTGTAGAAGTCAAGAACACTAGGTATTCCAAAGGTTCAAACCTTTGTTTGTCTGTTTTTTAGCTGACCAGAGGCAGGTTTCAAAGCTGCTTCAAGTTTACCTTAATACTGCTCCTCAGCTTATTGCACAAAATTGGAAGCAGGTAGGAGGAAACGTTGATCTAATAAGGGTGGCTCAGTGGTTAGCACTGCTGCCTCACAGTCCCAGGTTCAATTCTAGCTTTGGGTGACTGTCTGTGTGGAGTTTGCACATTCTCCCTGTGTCTGCGTGGGTTTCCTTCCAAAGATGTGCAGGTTAGGTGAATTGGCCAAGCTAGATTGTCCATAGTGTTAGGTGCATTTGTCAGAGGGGATGGGTTACTCTTCAGAGGGTTGGCATGGACTTGTTGTGCCGAAGGGCCTGTTTCCACTCTGTAGGGAATCTAATCTTTAAAAAAAAGTTCACAGAATCACACATTAATCCTATGGTCTCATATGACGAGTCTCTTAATGTCTTACCCTGCAATTCTAGTGAGATCAGTGATTAACGCAGAGTTCGTTCTTATTGTGGTTCTTTTCCAAAACACTTGCTCAGGAAGGCCGCTTAGGAATTGATTCACTGTGCAACTTACTCCAAATCCTCAGCAACTTTCACAAACAATCCCTTCTGTCAAGTATTTTCTTTGCTTTTAAAGACATTACATGAAACTGGTCTGCACAGAATCTTGAATGCAGTATGGGTGTCCTTATTAGAGGAAGGATGTTTTCTACCCAAGTTTTTAATGGGTAGATGACAATCTTGGTAGTGAGCAGTAAGAATTTTTTGCATAAATCTTACAGGTCTAATTATTACCTAACCTCACCTGCTATTTTCCTGGGCAGTGGCAACAATTTTTGATATGAAAATCTGAATGGGTAGCTGGTGGTTACAGATTAACAGGCCTCCATATTGGTCCCCCAACCTCTCAGGGTACATTGTATGGACTGTGAGTGTCGGGCCTTTAGCTCGTTCCCTGGAGATTGGCATCGGACAAGCATCAGTTTAACCACATTACTGATGAAGGGTTTATGACCAAAATGTTGACTCCCCTGCTTCTCAGACGCTGCCTGACCTGTTGGCCAACACCACACTTTTCCAGCACCATGCTTTTCGATTCAGATGAGATTGAGCATGGGACAGAGGAGCAGGGAGTCATAAAATAGACCAAGGAATCAATTAAAGTAGTGAGGAGGGATAATACCTTGGAAACATCATTAAATCAGGTCAAATAGGTGAAAGTAAAAAGAACACTGGGGACAAGGAATGTATGTAGGCTCTAAACACTTAGAGGATTGTATATGTAATCAAACTTCAGAGAACGGTAAGAATGTTAAGATAGTAATAATGGGGGACTTCATGATCAAAATACTAACTGGGATATTATGAACGTACAAAGTAGGGAGCCACATTCTCTCTAATATGCAGATCTCTGAAGTCTGTACACAACAGCAGCTTCTGGAACCAGATGTCAATGCGTCCACACACCAATCAGCGTGTATGGACCTCGAAGCAGCTGTGCAGTTTTGCAGCCACAAAGGGTAGAGGAAATTTTAAAGGAGGAAGCAAAATTCATAAGTTGCATCTGAGAGAACGTTTTGGCAAGTATGTAGAAAGTCCAACAAGGGAGAGTAGGCTTAGACCTAACATCTGGAAAAGAACACGAGTAGAAGGAAGGTATTCAGTTTGCGAGCACTTTGGAGCAAGGAATTGGTTTAGCTCAGTTGGCTGAATTGTTGGTTTACAGAGCATTGTAATGCCAACAGTATGGGTTCAATTCCTATCACTGCTTTGAGGTTACCATGAAGGGCTCTCCTTCTCAGTCTCTTCCCTCAACTGAGGTCTTGTGGCCCTCAGGTTAAATCACTGCCAGTTGCTTCTTTCTCTAATGAGAGAGCAGCCCCTATGGTCTGGTAAGACTATGGCAACGCAACAACATTTTGGAGATAGTGACTGCAGTTATGGAAAAGGATACGGATGGATAAGAAATAAAAGTTCTAAGCTGGGATAGGTTAATTCTCCTAAAATAAAATATGACTTGGTCCATGTGGACTTTGAGCAGTTACTTGCTCTGTGTCACAACAATGGCAGGTATTCACGGATGAAATTGTAGAAGTGCTGGCCAAATATGTTCCAATGAAAGGTAGGATGAAGCTTGGAGAACCCTGGATATCCAAGGTCATAAATGCTAGGCTTAAGAAAGAGGCTCCTTCTGGCAGAAACTGAGGGATCAATACAGCAGAGCCCCTAGCGGAGTACAAATAGTAGAAAGATAGACTTACAAAGGAAATTAGTAGAATAAAGAAAGTACATGAGAAAGTGTTGGTGGGTACAATAAAGGTTAGGGTTATGGTTAGTTTCACAGTACAGAAATTACTGGAGACAGACCCTGCCAAGGGTCACTGGTCTTGAAACATTAACTCTGTTTTCTCCAAAGGGTCACTTCTGTCAGATCTGCTGATTTTCTCCAGCAATTTCTTGTTTCAGATTTCCAGCATCCACTCTGTGCTTTATTTTACTTTCAAAGTACAGGCTGAAGTAATCTGTAATCAAAGCAACCTGCATATGATGTGCATTTAGTGTACAACAGTGTGGGTGTAAATCCTGGTTACAAGCAATCTTGACCACATCATTGGTCATTGCAGCTTGAAAATAGTCATTTCTGGTGAAGCACAAGTAATCACTGGTCACCTTAAACTGGCACCGGTGGGGAACAAATCATGATCAAAGGTCTCAGGCTACACAAGGGCACAAAACGGCATTTCCTCTCTTTTCCTCTTAAATTGAATGTATTCATCATCATGCTTATACATAATGTTACCTTTCTTGGGTAATATGTGGCATGGGAAACAAGATATCAGACAGCACTTACAATCTCTGACAATATTTACACAATATGGTTTATGCTACATTCTTTAGAATAAGGTCCTTACATAGATGGTATCCATGGTCTTCCTTGGTGGATTCCTCCATGCCACACTGTATGGAGGAGTATGCTAAACTATCCAGAGCAAAATGCTCTGTTACTGGAAGACAATGGCTAACTTCTGCAATCATGACTGATGACTCTGTTATGCAACTCCCTGACAGAGGGCCTATGAAGATAAAATGCTTTCTTTGACTAGGACTATGATGGAGCAGACAAATTCTCTGCTGAAGATGTTCCACTGCTTAGATTAGTCTGAGGGGACCTTGCAGGCCACTCCAGATAAAGTGTGCAACAGTCCCAGTTCTGCTCAACTGTAGTGGGTAAACAGGGGATGTGATGGGCTCTGAAGAGTGGGAAAGAGGTAACAATCTTCTGAAGGGGAAGATGAGGACATTGAGCAACAGGAATACATAATAATGGAGTGCAGTGTTAAAATACAACAAACCAAATAAGGTTTAATTGCTATCAAGTTCTGGTAGATGAGAGCTGGGTACAGTGATCATGCACTGTCTGTAAATTTATTGTTGGTCAAAAGGGAAGCAGTCTTTGTTCCAGAGGCAAATATAGCATCTGTTTTTTGCTCTATGATAGGATTTCAGCTGATGTTATCACTGGACAATTCAGAGCCCAAAGTTAAATTTGGTTTGATCTTTATATTTTACTTGACAAGATAGTCTTTCACTGAAACACAAACATACCTGCTGCAGATCTGGTTTTAACAAAAAAAACAAAAGTTTATTAGATATAAGAAAAAAAATCAAATGGAACAAACTCAGCTATTTACATGTAACCTAATTTGAGAGATATTGAAAAACACAGAAAAGAACAATATTCTATCTATTTCAACATCAAAAGTTTACAGTAACCAAACACCAAAGTTAATTTTCCAATCATTTCTATAGGTTTAACTACACTGTTTCTTTCCATGCTCACTCTTGAGAGGCTGCTAACCTCGTTCTTGAGTATTCACAGAAATAAGCATCGACTTTCTTAGCTTCTAAACAAAGTTCAGTTCTGGAACTTTCAAACTAAAACCCCCACACTGAGGTAAGCTGCTTCTAACTCTTTCTAACTAAGTCCTTTTTCCTGGAGAACTGATCATGCACTTAACTTCAACCAGATTGTCTGAGAATGAAAACCAAAAGGCTTCCAAGCTATGGGTGTTTCGCTAAGCAAAAGCAAGTCAACTCCTATTCCTTCTAACTGAAAGCAAGTGATTGCTCTTTGATGTTTATTTTGTTCTCTTGTAAAACTCACCCAACATAAACAAATTCTTATTAGTAGTCCAGGAAGTATCTCTTTCATACTGGTTTTTAAAAAAATGACTCCAGAAATACTGAGACATCAATCATTAAAACCCTCACACAGACCAAAACCCACATGCCCTTCGTTCAAAATTCAAACTCTAAAATAAATGATATTAAAATATACATAAATGACATATTTCATATTTGTAGCTTAATTTGTCTGTTGCTGAATAAAAGTTAATGTTTTCAACTGTTTGAAGGCTTTACAGTATGTGATGATCCCACTTTGAACAACAAGAGGATGTTGGGCTACATTGGGTGTTGGGGAATGAATAACATTCCCTTAAAAAGAGAATTTTGATGGGATGAAACTAAGGATGAATAAGGTCTAAAGCTTGGTTCGTAAAAAGCAACTGACTTACGAATGTGTATTTGCAATTTAGTGTCACTAACGTGACCAAAGAAGTGTTTGATTTTAGGTTCACCTCCCAACACATGCATGGTGCAAGGCAACTTCTGACTGGTCGTTAAAGATGACGAAGATGCTGTGAATTCCCAAAGGTCCTAACACAGGTGACTTTTTCCTTCTTTGGCAAGAGAGAAGATATAGTGGGTGGAGTGCCATCGAGGTATGGTGCTTAGCTAATAAGGTCAATTGCAGAGAATATTATGAGAGATCTTACTAGGTCCCATGGAGAGAAACTCTGAATGACCTGTAACTTCCTGGGCTATGCCTTTCTCCCTTTTTAAGTAGGAATGTAGCCAATTAGAATAAGGCATGTTCAGATTCTATACAACAGGCATTTAATATTTACAGCTCAACTTTTTGATGTGTGACTCAACAAAATGTTTGAGGATCACATTCATAAAAATTAGAATAGATGAATGGTTGATGCAGAAAAATTCCATCACAAAGACTGGAACTATACCTACCTGTTGGATGTTTTGAGCAGTTTCATCATAATGTCAGAGGATGCTAGTGCACAAACTGGTCATTCAAACATATAAAATATTCAATACAATGGATGGGAGGAAGATGGTTTCCTGCAGAGGAATAATTCTGCAAGTGCAGACTAAATCCAATCAAGATGGAACCCTTATGACAATGCCATAGAATGCATTTGGTGAAATCTTTGCATTGATGACAAAGTCAGTTTCAGGATGTTGACGTCATTTTGATTTTAGTCAAAGGTATCTTTGTAGAATTCATTCATTTAATAATTTTATTGATTGAATTATTGTTGTTATATATTTTTTTCAAAATGGCAACACTGAAACTGTCATTTCACACTTTACATTCAGCAAACAAGCCAAGGCATGTTTTTAGAAGGATTTTGTCAAGGCTTAAAAGGTCGACTTATATGTCATGGTCTATTGCATATCTCAATGAACTATGTGTTTCAAAGTTAAATTTATTTCAACTGCCTATATTTAAGTTACATGTTTCTCATAAGATATATGTTGGTGTCCTCTGTAACAATGTACTGCTGTTATAGTATCTTCAGTGTAATTAGTTTGTACTTTTCCACATCTTGATCTTGAATCCCACGTCCAATAAAACAACACACTCTAAAGGTCAAAGAAGGCATCCAGATGATGTTTGAGTGCTGCAGTGTCATTCTTGTACCACATCAAAAATAATAGACGCTTAAAATGTTCCATTTTCTATTCAGTATGGTGAATAGAAATATGTATCTTGTACTGCTCCCACTGTACACTGTATTATTTGTCAGTACATACTGATAACTGAAATATTTCCATAAAC
The DNA here is from genome assembly GCF_037043375.1 of Chiloscyllium plagiosum. Lineage (NCBI taxonomy): Eukaryota > Metazoa > Chordata > Chondrichthyes > Orectolobiformes > Hemiscylliidae > Chiloscyllium > Chiloscyllium plagiosum. The sequence continues at coordinate 101,105,372 of NW_028270141.1, forward strand.
CAAAATTCTTCATGGCATTTTTAAATACCAAGCTGAGCAGAATTGTTTTTAGACCTATGTAGCAATAAAACAATGGAAAGGAAATATAGCTGCACAGCTCGCTTCTTAGCTGACCCATTATTTTCTCTGATCAGGATTCTGCATTTTGGGCTTTCCACATTCTCAGGTTATAGAGTCATAGAGTTATACAGCACGAAAACACACCCTTCGGTCCAACTTGTCCATGCCGACCAAATATCCTACATTAATCTAGTCCCATATCCCTCTAAACCCTACCCATTCATATACCCATCCTGATGCCTTTTAAATGTTGTAATTGTACCAGCTGTCACCACTTCCTCTGGCAGCTTATTCCATATGTGCATCACCCTCTACATGAAAAAGTTACACCTTAGGTCCCTTTTAAATCTTTCCCTTTTACCTTACACCTATGCCCTCTAGTTTTGGACTCTTCCACCCCAGGGAAAAGACTCTTTCTATTTACCCTTTCCATGCCCCTCACAATTTTATAAACCTACAGAAGGTCACCCATCAGCCTCTAACGCTCCTGAGAAAATAGCCCCAGCCTATTCAGGCTCTCCCCGTAGCGTAAACCCTCCAAGCCTAGCAACATCCTCAAAAGTCTTTGCTGAACCCTTTCAAGTTTCACAATATCTTTTCTGCAATAGGGATACCAGAATTGCACGCAATATTCGAAAAGTGGAATAACTAATGTCCTGTACAGCGGCAAAAAGACCTCCCAACTCCTATACTCAATGTACTGACCAATAAAGACCAGCATACCAAATGCCCTCTTCCTATCTACCTAGGACTTCACTTTCAAGGAATTATGAACCTGCACTGTTTCTTTGTTCAGCAACACTCCTGACCATTCAGTGTATAAGTCCTGCCCTGATTTGCCATTTCAAAATGCAGCACCTCACATTTATCGAAATTAAACTCCACCTGCCACTCCTCGGCCCATTGACCCATCTGATCAAGATCCCGTTGTAATCTGAGGTAACATTTTTCGCTGTCCACTACACCTCCAATTTTGGCATCATCTGCAAACTTACTAACTATACTTCCTATATTCTCATCCAAATCATTTATATAAATGATAGAAAGCAGTGGACTCAACACTGATCCTTGTGGCATAAATCTGGTCACAGGCCTCCGGTCTGAAAGGCAACCCTCTGCCTCTTACCTTCGAGCCAGTTCTGTATTCAAATTGCTAGTTCTCCATGTATTCCATGAGATCTAGCCTTGCCAACCAGTCTACCATGAGGATCCTTGTCGAACACCTTACAGAAGTCCATATAGATCACATCACTGCTCTGCCCTCATCAATCCTTTTCATTACTTCTTCAAAAAGCTCAATCAAGTTAGTGAGACATGATTTCCCATGTACAAAGCCATGTTGACTATCCCTAATCAGTACTTGCCTTTCCAAATACATATAAATCCCATCCTTCAGGAATCCTTCCAACAACTTGGCCACCACTGATGTCAGGCTCACCGGTCTATAGTTCCCTGGCTTTTCCTTACTATTCCTTTCATAAATAGTAGCACCATGTTAGCCAACCTCCAGTCCTCCTCCTCCTCACCTGTGTCTATTGGTGATACAAATATCTCAGCAAGAAGCCCAACAATCACTTCTCTAGCTTCCCATAGAGTTCTAGGGTACACCTGATCAGGTCCTGGGGATTTATCTACCTGAATGTATTTTAAGACATCCAGCACATCCTCCTCTGGACATTTTTCAAGATGTCGCTATTTATTTTCCAACATTTTCTACCTTCCATTTCCTTCTCCACAGAAAACACTGATGCAAAACACTCATTTAAGTAACTCCCCCACCTTCTGCAGTTCCACACATTGGCAACTTGCTGACCTTTAAGAGGATCTATTCTCTCCCTAGTTACCCTTTTTCCTTAATGCATTTGCAGAATCCCTTTGGATTCTCCTTAACTCTATTTGCTAAAGTTATCTTATGTCCCCTTTTGGCCTCTTGATTTCACTCTTAAGTATACTCCTACTGCTTTTATACTCTTCTTGGGACTCATTCAATCTCTGCTGTTTATACCTGACATATGCTTCCTTCGTATTCTTGACCAAACCTCAATTTCTCTAGTCATCCAGCATTCCCTACATCTATAAGCCTTGCCCTTCAACCAAACAGGAACATCCTGTCTCTGGACTCTCATTTTCTCTTTTTTAAAGGCTTCCTTTTTTCCAGTCGTCCCTTTACCTTCAAATATCTGCCCCCCCCCCCCCCCCCCCCCCCCCCGTAGTCAACCTTTGAAAGTTCGTACCTCATACCTTCAAAATTGGCTTTCCTCCAATTTAGAACTGTAACTTTTAAATCTGGTCTATCCTTTCCATCGCTATTTTAAAAATAATAGAATTATGGTCACTGGCCCCAAAATGCTTCCCCACTGACACCTCAGTCACCTTGCCTTCTTTCCCAAGAGTAGGTCAAGTTTTCACCTTCTCTAGTAGGTACATCCACATACTGAATAAGAACATTTTCTTGTACGCACCTAACAAATTCCTCTCTATCCAAGTTCTTAACACTATGACAGAACTAGTCTATGCTTGTAAAGTTAAAATCCCCTGCCATGGCCACTCTATTATTCTTACAGATAACTGAGATATCCTTACAAATTTGTTTCTCAATTTCCCGCTGACTATTGGGGGGGGTCTATAGTACCATCTCTTTCTTATTTTGTTGTTCCACCCAAATAACTTCCCTGGATGTGTTCCCAGGAATATCCTCCCTAAGTACAGCTGTAATGTTATCCCTAGTCAAAACTGCCAGGTTGATCCATAGGTAATGTGTTCCCAGACTTCTGTAGGTGCTACTATTTCTAGAAGATATGCAACAGTTCCTGTTGTCCCTATTCTCCTCACCCAGTCTGTACTTGATGCCTGCCACGTAAAGGCTGGATTTTCCGTTTGACAAGTCTACAGTTTCTCAGTCCCAACTAGTTTGTACCTCTAGGAGGGAACAGTCATTGATCTGCCATCTTCTTTTTGTGGAGGTTGTGGGCAAGCTTACTGGGCATGGAGACATTGTATTGTATGGCATTATAAATGTGCTAAATGGGACCAACTTCAAACAGATTTAGCAAGCAAAGACTGGGCATCCATGAGGCACTGTGAGCCATCAACAGCAGCAGAGTTGTAGTCAAATCTAAATTGCAACCTCATGGCCCACCATATCCCCATTTCAGCAAGTCCAGCAAGTCTTGGGCCTCCTCCACCGCCAAATCTAAGCCACCCAACGACTGGAGAAAGAGCACTTTATCTTTCCATCTTGGGACCCTTCAACCACAAGGCATCAACATTGACTTCACTAATTTTCAAATCTCCCCTCCCTCCATCTCATCCCAGATCCAACCCTCCAACTCGGCACCACCTTTTTGACCTGTCCATCTTCCTTCCGAATTATCTGCTTCACCCTCCCCACCGCCCTATCACAATTACTTCCCATCTGGATCTCCTATTGCCTTCCCAGCTACCTTCCCCCCAGCCCACCCAAACCCTCCTATTTATCTCTCAGTCCTCTTTCCCCCGACATTTTTGATGAAGGGCTTATACATGAAACATCTACAGTCCTGCTCCTCGGATGCTGCCTGACCTGCTGTGCTTTTCCAGTGCCACAATCTGACTCTATAGCATCTGCAATCCTCTCTTTCTCCTAGTTGTTGGAGGTTAGTCAATCTAGCTCCAGGACATTTCTGCAGGAGTATTTCTCAGAGTAGTGTCCTTGGCCCAACATCCTCAGCTACTTCATGAATGACCTTCCCTCCATCATAGCATTAGAAATGAGTATGTTTGCTGATAATTGCACAATGTTCAGTATTATTCACAATTTCTCAGATGCTGAAGCAATTTATGTCCAAATGCAGCAGGGCCTAGACAATATACAGCAAGACCTGGACAATATTCAGGCTGGGATTGACAATTGGCAAGTAAATTCATGCCACACAACTGTCAGGCATTGTCCATCCCCAGCAAGAGAATCTAGCCATCAACCCATGACATTCAATGGCATTACCACCACTGAATTCTCTACTGTCAAAATCTTAGGTGTTACCATTGACCAGAAACTGATCTGGATTAGCCATACTAGAGCAAGTCAGAGGCTAGGAAGTCTGCCACAAGTAACACACCTCCTAATTTCCTATCGCCGATCAACCATCTGCATAGCTCAAGTGAAGAGTATTTTTTAAAAATCTCTACTTGCCTGAATTAGTGCAGCTTCAACAACAGTCAAGAAGTTTGATACCATCCATGAGAAAGCAGCCTGCTTGATTAGTCCATCTCCTTAAACACTCACTTCCGCCACCACTGATGCTCAGTAGCAGCAATATGTATCACTGCAGAGATCCACCTAAACTGCTTTGACAATATCTTCCAAACTCATGACCATTTCTTAGGGGTGTGATATGGTAGATGCAGAGAGATTCTTTCCCCTTCTGGGCGAGTTTAGGATCAGAAGGCATAATCTCAGAGTAAGGGATCAAGTATTAGGACAGAGATAAGGAGGAACATCTTCTCCTGTGGGTGGTCAATCTGCAGAAATTGTTTATTGCAGGAGGGTTTAAAGCCTGGGTCATTAAGTTAATTCATGGACAAAAGAGAGAGATTTTTAATCAGAAATAAATCAAGGATTATAAGAAAAAGGCAGGAAAGTGGATTTGAGGATTATCAGATCAGTCATGATCTCATTGAATTGCCTTCTTCTCTCCCTAATTTGTATATTGATGAAGAACAAGGGCAGCAGATACAGGGAACATTGCCAGCTGCAAGTAGCTCACCATCCCAATTTAGAAATATATAATTGTTTCTTCTGTGCCACTGAGTTAAAATTTTGGAACTCTGTTCATGCAGTTATGGATGCACTTACATCAAATGGACTGTAAAAGTTCAAGAAGACAATTCATGACCACCTTCTCAAGGGCAACTAGGAAATAGCAATAAATGCTGGCCAGACAGCAACATCAACATAGAATCATAGAGGTGTACAGCACTGAAACCGTCCCTTCGGTCCAACTCGTCCATGCCAACCAGATATCCTAGCCTAATCGAGTCCCATTTTCCAGCACTTGGTCCATATCCATCTAAACCACTCCTATTCATGTACCCATCCAGATGCCTTATAAATACTGTAATTGTACCAGCCTCCACTACTTCCTCTGGCAGCTCATTCCATATAATCACCACCATCCGTCTGAAAAAGTTGCCCCTTAGGTCCCTTTATTACGACAAATATTTTTAAAAAGGCTGCAACGGATGATAAGTAACTGAAGGGGCTCTTAAATATAGAGGCTATCTCAACACCACTTTTGAATCTTCAGATAAGAAGATGGTGATAACAGCCAGGCCACCACTATGAGGTGGAAGAGGTGGGGTGAGTATGTGTACATCTCTAATCAACAGCCTTGGGTTACTTTTGCATCCAGGCAGGTGGTGGTGGTAAGTTAAGGGGAGGGGGTTGCTTGCAGGACCCAGGAGCATGTGATTTAGGAGGAAGAGTAGCTATCCAGCTTTCACCATCCAATAAGTGCTGTCCATCCCATTTTCCCATCTGCCCCTGTAACTCATGACCCTCTTGTCTATCAAAAATATATCCAACTCAGCCTTGCATTAATTCGAAATAAGTATAAACAGAACTCTTGATGTGCAGAAGACTGAAAGCTCACTGAAAACTCTCCATTGATGTCCCCTAATTGGACTTATTTATCTCCTCTGTTGCACTGGGGCAGATAGCCCTATCTGCCCTGCACCAGCAGATGCCAAAATATATTTGGAAATTAGCATGCCAGCTGTAATTTCAAGTCCAGTCAGTCTCCAGTCTTGCTCCCAAAAAAATTTAATTTCAGCCCAAACTGCCTTTTATTTTGGGCCCTGAGGTGTGTGGGGAATTGAACCAATACATTTTCTCTCTATGGTGCTTTCCATGAGTGCCACAATATGATTATTATAAGACTACTAATAATAGGAATTTTAATGAGATTTAAATACTACATCACTGCAAAATATGTCTGGCTGTTAGCTTTGGAAGACTAAAGACTTCCAAATTTAAAACCTTTGTTTGATTGACATTTGAACCATTGTTATTTCCCAGGCTGCAATTCCCTACTTGGAGCAGAAAAGACATTGGAGTGAAGGAAGATTATAATCTCATACATAATAGTACATTTGGCTATGAAGAAACCTGGGGGTCAAAGCTAACTAAAGTAGAAACCTGTAAATGATAGACAAGTATATAAAAGGACAAAAAGGGGGATAATGAAAATAAGTTGAGAAAAAGATGTAATGCAAGTAATGCTCAGAAACTTCCTGATATCTCCAAAAAGGTGATTTAGCAGTGAGCAAAAGGAACAATGGATTTGGTGCAATCCTCACAGAAATAATCATGTTTGTGAAGAAATGTAAACTTTTAGTCATTAGATGAATAGGATAACACAACAAGGTTTTATGTGTTAGGATCTTTAATACAATAAATGACACAATTAACAAAAGACTATTTTCTTTTTGTGGCCAAATTAAACTTTATATTGCAGAAAGGAATGTTCTTCTTTTATACTTAACACACATTGTGCTCTCCACAGAATTGCAATCTTTATTGAAAATTGTCCACAGTTACTTCCAGCTTCCATAGGAGTTACATTTCCTCATTTTGCTTAGTTGTAATTTTGAACCAACTATTTACCTTCGTTTTTGGACACTTCCTAAATTTCCCCAGCAGGAGAAAAGAATTTCCCTCTAAACAAGCCCAGGCAAAACTCTCAGTATCTTCAGATAGTTGTGAGATATGATTCGTTTACCACGCAGATAGCAATGACCTCCCACATCTGACTGTGGTAGTTTGCAAAGCCAAGCAACTTCTCTCTACTGACCACACAAAACATTTTTTTTGTCTGTCTGTAATATTCATTGTTGTGTCGCCATAGTCTTACCAGACCATAGAGGCTGCTCTCTCATTAAAGAGGGAAGCAACTGATGGTGATTTAACCTGAGGGCCACAAGACCTCAGATGAGGGAAGATGTTGAGAAGGAGAGTCCTTCATGGTAACCTCAAACCAGTGATGGGAACTGAACCCATACTGTTGGCATCACACTGCTCTGTAAACCAACAATAGACAAGGATTCACATTTATTGAGCTGGTGTATGGGAGAAGGATTCACATTTATTGAGCTGGTGTATGGGAGAAGGATTCACATTTATTGGCAGCAGGGTGGCTCAATGGTTAGCACTGCTGCCTCATAGTGCTAGGGCCCCAGGTTCAATTCCAGCCTACTCCCAGTGCTATGAGCTGGTGAGGGTAGAAACAGGAGGATAGAGCAGATGAATGTATGGCTGATGAGCTGGTGTATGGGAGAAGGATTCACATTTATTGGCAGCAGGGTGGCTCAATGGTTAGCACTGCTGCCTCATAGTGCTAGGGCCCCAGGTTCAATTCCAGCCTACTCCCAGTGCTATGAGCTGGTGAGGGTAGAAACAGGAGGATAGAGCAGATGAATGTATGGCTGATGAGCTGGTGTATGGGAGAAGGATTCACATTTATTAAAACTTGAAACCAACAATGCAGCCAACTGAGCTTGTTGGAAAGTCTGAAACCTGATCTGGTAAGTGGCTCCCACTCAACTCTTCCCTGTGGCAATGTGAAGTACGTTCACTTTGCATACATATAGAAATATTTTTTGACAAAACTCTGTTTTGTTTTAGAAGTAATTGGACTGTCTACAACACAACTGTTTATATACAAATACTTTCAATACCTTTCTGGGACTTTGGGAGAGACAACCTTTTGTGAAATGAAAGACTGCTGCCATTGTCTCTAACCATGAACAGAGCCCCTTCTTCGGGGCTCATGCCCAAAACGTCGATTCTCCTGTTCCCTGGATGCTGCCTGACCTGCTGCGCTTTTCCAGCAACACATTTTCAGCTCTGATCTCCAGCATCTGCAGTTCTCACTTTCTCCTCTAACCATGAACATCCTGAATCGATATCCCAATAAAACAATCTCTCCTTGATTTCATAGAATACAATCTCTACAGTGTGGAAAAAGCCTGGAAGATCTGACTTCCAATTGCACGATCGGCATGGGCAACAGTATTCTGAGCACAACAAAAGGACTGGAAGAGCGACAGTGCTAGGAAAACAAATGCAATTGTTGTGAGAGAGGAAGCATATTTAAGCTGTTTTCAGTTTTTCCCATTCCCCTGGTGGCATTTCAGAAATCTTAAATACAAACAGAAACTGTTGGATACAAAAGCTCAGCGCGTTAGATGGCATCTTTGTAGATAGAAAACGGAGTTGACATTTCGGGTGTGTGACACAAACCTAAGATGCTACCTGAGGTTTTTCCAGCATTTTCTCTTTTTATTTTGTATTTCCAGCATCAGTGGGAATTCTATTCTTCAGTTCTGAAATTCCTACCTGCTCAGAGGCTTTGGAGCACATTGAACAGAGGTTTCCACAGCCAAGATGGCATCCATATAAACATACATGTTCTGTAAGAGTGAGGAAGATATGTAATTGAGTGTCCTTGCCAGCAATGTCCACGTGGTAAGAATTAATAAATTCAATGCATTCCTGTGTTGTGGCAGCAGATGGAGCTTCAATCCCTTGTCCCTGGAATAAATGCTGTGGAGAATGGGATACCTGCAGGAAATCATGCTGGATCCTATTCTTATGGCTATTGATGGCTAATACCCTCAAGGATGAAACCTCACCCTACAAACTGACTACTTACGGTTTTCATTTTTAGCTTTAATTCAGTATCATCTGAATTCTGTTGAATATAGCTCTTACCTCTGATAATTCTAAACATACAGGCCTGTTTTCAGGTAAAATTCTGCTTTAAGTGAGTAATTGTGAATACTCCTGGACTATTGCATACACCTCCTGCATTCTCATTTCTGATTCGTTCTAAATTTATTGCTCTTTGTGTCCAGTTTATCTGAGCAAATGATCAGTTGCCCAGCTTTCTTAGTCTAAAGAATGGCATGCATGGTGGCCAGTGTAAAAAATTGGGGAGAAAACCACACTTAAAATTGAGAATGGATTAACAAATATGTATAAATAATGGGTGTACAAAATTAATACTATAAACTTAATAACTGTAGGACTCAAGTTAAATTATAACAGATTGTGAAAAACACAAAAATACATGAACACAGGACTGGGGTCAGAAGTGAATGTTCACTGATAATTGTACAATGTTCATCATTATTCAGGACTCCTCAGATACTGAAACAAAAGAATATCTAACCATTGCCCCTTGATATTCAATAACATTGCAATCGCTGAATCCCTCACTATCAACCTCCCGTGGGTTACCATTGACCAGAAACTGAACTGGAATAGTCATACATGGTGGCTGTATGAGCAGAGCAGGGGATGGGAATCCTGCAGTGAGTAACTCACCTCTTGCCTCCTCAGAGGCTACCCACCATCTACAAAGCACGAGTCTGGAGTATTGTGGAATATCTCCCATGTGCCTTGATGAGTGCAAATCCAACATCACTCATGAGTCTTGATACCATCTAGGAAAAGCAGCCTACTTGCTTGTCACTATCCAAAAACATTCATTCCATTCTCCAATAATGCTCAATAGTGTGTGATTCAAAACTCTAGACGTCCTTTCTAACAGTACTGTGGATGTACCCACACATGGAGATGGGAGTAGCCCATTCAGTTTGTCAACCCTACTACACCGCTTAACACAATCATGGCTGTTTGAACACTTCAATGCTTTTTACCTCCATTACCCTCACATTCCTTTAAAACATTAGGAGTCAGAAATATACCATGTTTACTTTAAACATACTGAAAGGCCAAGCTTCCACAGCTCAGCTGGGCTAGAGAATCCCAAAGATTCACAATCTTCTGAGCAAAATCATTTTTCCTAATTTCTCTACAAAATGGCATTCTGTTACATTTAAATTGTGTCCCCTTGTTCTAAATCCCAAACCAGGGTAATATTTTACCTGCATATACCCTGTCTATTCCTTTTATGTATTTTAAAGATTTCAATCAGATTACTTTTCATTCTTTGAAACTACGGAGAATATAGGCCCAGTTTGCTTGATCTCTCTTCATTGGACAATCTTGTCATTCTGAGAAAAAGTTTTCTGAACCTTCATTGCACTCTCTCTATGACAATAATAACAAATGGACTGCAATGGTTCAAGAAGGTAGCTGATCACCACTTTCTATGGGTGGGCAATAAAGACGGCATCCTAGGGGTGGAGTCCCTTATTGAAAGGCACTCCATGCATAGAGCAGGCAACCTGGAGTTGTGAGCGAAGCAAGAGGGGACTGAATGGCCCTTGTTGCTAACTCCACTCCCTCTCCATCTCCTTAGCCCTTTCCCCATGTCCAGCCATCATTCACTAGTCACTTGTGATCCAATGACAATATTCAGCTTCAGGTCAATGTCATGCTGGCAGGAGCGACTGCCACCCCAGTGATGAGACTGTTCAATGGACCTCTGGCCTCAGATGGACCAGAAGCTCTCGCCAATCGGGACTTCTGCCCCCAAGTCCCTGAAGCCAAAGAAGTGCCACCACTGCCCAGTTTAATTTCTTAGTGACACATCGTATGGTGGGCTCTCCCTAAAAGTGGTGACATGGCCATTTGCCAGCTTTCCAGTCAATAGGCAAGATCCACATGGCCTTCATTAAATATTACCCAGCATATCACATTGGGATCTGATTTCTGCAAGTGAATATAATTTTTAATTCTTTACATACAATGGCAGAATTGAAGAATTAAATTTGATGTGAGAATCTTGTGCAAAAGACTTAATTGTTATAAAGATGACCTCAAAGCAAGTTTCATCACAGACAATTCACGTGGTTAAGAAATTGGCAGCACCATTGACTTTCAATGTGATTAACATTTTCCACACTGTCAAGACAGCTTTGTCCAAGTGGCTTTATTCCCTGTTTCACAGTCAAGAGGCACACAGTATCTTTCTCACCTATCGTACAGTCTATCACTGTACGAATGATGCCTGTGATTGCCACACTCAGAATCAGTGAGGCCTTTCCAACTCTAAACAGAATCTAGAAAGCTGTGCACATCATCTCCACCCCATTTCATTTCCATCCTCATTTTGCCTTCTTATTCCTAATACATCGCAACATGCACTAAACATTACAAGCACACCTATCAGTCCAGGGTCACTGGGGAGTTCAACTGAAACAATATTGGAGGGTGTAGTCCAAATCCTGCTCAGTTGAATATAGATTCAGAACTCCAGGAGCTCCTTTTGTAAAGAGGAACCCTGAGAAACAATAGCAAAGCACATTGGTCATGACTGCAGTGAGAATCCAGTATGAAGCAGATGGTATTGCAGGACATAAGAACATTTGAATTAAGAGTAGGAGTAGGCCATTTGGGCCATCTAGCCTGCTGCATCATGCAATAAGATCATGACTGATCTATTTGTCTTTCAACTTTGACATTCCTAAGTACACCCTGGTAATCTTTGCTGCTCTTATCTAATAAGAATCAAGCTACTGCTGCCTTAAAAAAATGAGACAGAGTTCCAACTTGCACAACCCACTGAAACAAAAGATGTATTCTCATTTCTTGTTCGAAAAGAGCAAGCTTTAATTTTTTAACAGTGCAACCTGGTCTGGACTCACTCATAAAAGGTGTTACACCCAGATCTCAGATAAGATTCTCCAATTTGTTATGGTTCCAGATAGGATACCCCAAATCATTAGGCTCCTGAGTGAGAAAGGATGAACTGGCTCCCCTTCTTTATTCACCTACTCCCTCAGTTGGCCACAACATGTTTAATTTTAAAGTGACCTCTTCCTTTGTGGATACCCTTCTTCCAGATCCATATCAGCTTAAGTTTTAAAAGGAGTCAATTTAACTAGGTTTTCTTGAGTTGACCAGGAATGAGTTTATTCATTATTAATTGCAAGAGAAATTAGTAATGTAATTAATATACACACAAATTCAAATTAAGAGGTGAGTCCAAAAGGATAATTATAAAAGAAAACAGATATATGGATCACTGTCTGAATTGTTCATGAAAAGCAGATAGTTGAAAGCTGAGGCTGTTGCAGTGGAACCCACTGTGGACTGCTGACAGTGGTAGTTGAGCAGTTAGATCCCTGATTCTTACTTGGATGAGTACTTGAAATGTCATAACATTCAAGACTGTGGGCCAACTGCTGGAAAGTGTGCCTAGTGTAGATTTAGCGCTTTTTTGGTCAGTGGAGACTCAATGGGCCAAAGGGCCTGTTCTATATGATTCTATGATTCTACTTAGAAAACAGTGGCAAGATCGGACAGAGTCAGCATGGATTTACATCAGGGAAGTCATACTTGATGGATCAACTGGAATTCTTTGAGGATGTGACTCATCATATTGATGAGGGGGAGCTAGTGGCTGTGGTTTATTGGGCTTTCTGAAGGCTTTCAACAAAAACCTAAATAAGAAAATAGCATTTAAAATTAAAGTATGTGGGACTGGGGATAGTGTATTGAAATTTATGGAAACCCGGTTGTCAGATAAGAATCAAAGAATAGGAATAAACAAGTCTTTTTCCAGATGGCAGACAGGGACTAGTGGGGTACCACTGGGATCAATGCTAGGGCCTCAGCTATTCAAACATATATTAAGGATTTGGATGAGGGAACAAAATATAATATCTCCAAATTTGCAGTTAATACTAAGCTGGATGGGAGGGGAAGCTGTGAGAAGGATTCAGAGATGCGTCAGTGTGATTTTGACAAGCTGAGTGAGAAAGTGGTCAAATGCATTGCTGACACAGTATAATGTAGATAAATATGAGGTTATCTGCTTTGGGAGCAAAATCAAGAAGGCAGATTATTATCTGAATGGCTATAAACTGAGAAACGGGAATGTGCAACGAGAGCAGGGTGTCCTTGTACACATTTGGTGAAGTTAAACATGCAGGTGCAGCAGGTGCTCAAGAAGGCAAATGGTATGCTGGCTTTCATAGCGAGAGGATTTGAGTACAGGAGCAGGGATGTTGTTTGTACAGGGTTTTGGTGAGACCTGAAATATTGTCTGCAGATATGGCCTCTGGATCTGAGGAAGGATGTTCTTTCTATTGAGGGAGCGCAGCGAAGGTTTACCAGACTAATTCTTGAGATAGTAGATCTGAGGTGTGAGAAGAGGTTGAATCAGTTATGATTATAGGTCCTGGAGTTTGAAAGGATGAGGGGAATCTCATAGAAACCTGGAAAATTCTAACAGGACGAGACTGAGTAGACGCAGGAAGAAATCCAAAACCAGAGGTCGTAGTTGAAGGATGTGGGATAGGACATGTAGGACTGAAATAAGGAGAAATTTCTTCATTCAGAGAATGGTGAACCTGTGAAGTTAAATCCACATTGCTACTATGGAAAGCAGTCGAGGCCAAAATGTTGTATGATTTTTAAGAAGGAGTTGGATACAGCACGTGGAGCTAAAGGATACGGGGTAAAAGCAGGTACAGGTTATGAAGTTGGATAATTAGTCACGATCATAATGAAGGCAGAGTAGATTTGAAGAGCTAAATGGCTTATTCCTACTTCTATTTTCTATGTTGCTGTGAGTTATATTCTAGATTAGTTCAAATTTTGAAGTTTTGATTCCTTTTGACTGTGATAAAGTTCTAGCATTCAGTGTGATAGTCCTTTATTTTGTCCATTTCTGACTTCAGCTTCAGCTAAGCAGAGAGAGAATGAGCAACAGGATAAATTGAAGCCCAAGATCAGAGAGCAACAGAGAAAGCATCAGCCGAGGAGGGGATCAGCTGAGGGAGGGAACAGCCGAGGGACAGCACAGCCAAGAAGGGAACAGCTGAGGGAGGGAACAGCTGAGGAGGGGACAGCTGCGAAAGAGAACAACTGGGGGAGGGGACAGCCCAGGGAGGGGACAGCTGGGGGAGAGGGCAGCCGAGGGAGGGGACAGCTGGGGGAGAGGGCAGCCGAGGGAGGGGACAGCTGGGGGTGAAGGAAGCCTAGGGAGGGGACAGCCGGGGGAGAGGGAAGCCGAGGGAGAGGACAGCCCAGGGAGGGGACAGCCGGGGGAGAGGGAAACCGAGGGAGGGGACAGCTGGGGGAGAGGGAAACCGAGGGAGGGGACAACCAAGGGAGGGAACAGCCCAGGGAGGGTACAGCCGAGGGAGGGTACAGCCGAGGGAGGGGACAGCCGGGGGAGAGGGAAACCGAGGGAGGGGACAGCCAAGGGAGAGGGCAGCCGAGGGAGGGGACAGCCGAGGGAGGAGACAGCTGAGGGAGGGGACAGCCGAGGGATGGGACAGCCGGGGTAGAAGGCAGCTGAGGGAGGGTATAGCTGAGGGAGGGTACAGCAGAGGGAGGGGACAGACCAGGGAGGGAACAGTGAGGGATGGGACAATCGAGGGAGAGGACAACCCGAGGAAAGGGACAGCAGATAGAGGGGACAACAGATGGAGGGGTCAGCAGTGGTCTTTGATTGTTGGCTGCTTTCCCGAGGCAGTGGGAAGTGTAGCAGGAGTCAATAGAAGAAAGGTTGGTTTTTGTGATAGACTGGGTTGCACTCAGAACCCTCTCTAATTTCTTAGAAGAGACTCCAGTATGCATGTTGCCTTCCTGATGCCTGGGTCAGGGATGTTACTGAACAGTTTCAGGGAATTTTAAAGCGGGAGGATAAACAAGTAGAGATAGTGGTATATATTGGTACGAATGACATAGGTAGGAAATGGCATGAGGTCCTGTAACCAGAATTTAGGCAGCTCAGGAGTAGATTAAAGAAAAAGACCTAAAAGGTCGTAATGTCTGGATTATTCCTGATGTCATGTGCAAATGAATATAAGAATAGGTTAGTCCAGATGAATGTGTTGGAGAGATGGTGCAAGATGGAGATGCTTTAGATTTCTGGGACATTAAGACTGTTTTATGGGATTGGAGAGCTGTGTACAAAGTCGACTGGTTGCATGAGAATCGAAATGCGTTAGGCATCTTGTGGGAGGTTTGCATGTGCTGTGGGGGAAGGTTCAAACTAATGTTGGTGAGATCCAGACAGAGTGTTCAGCAGTGGGAGATGAACAGCCAAAATTAGAAGAGAAAGCAAGTGATTCAAGAAGGCATAGACATTAAAGGACAGTTAAGGCACAAGGGAGATGGCAAGATTGGGTGGTACCTAGTTTAATGTAAGCATCTGATGAACAAGACAGATGAGTTGAGAGCACAAATTAAAACATGGTGGTACGATGTCATTGTTGTCACTGAGATCTGGTTGAGAGAGGGACAGGACTGACAGCTCAATATTCCAGGATACAGGGTCTTCAAGTGAGGCAGGGAAGGAGGTAAAACAGGAGGAAGTGTTGCAATTTTGATCAGGGAACCTATTATGGCAGGAAGGAACGGTGACATTTTCGAAGGCTTCTCAAATGAAACCGAGGAGAATTTAAAAACGAAAAATGTGCACTCACATTGCTGGGAATGTATTATGGGTCCCCTAACAGTCCGAGAGAAAAAGAAGAGCAGATTCAGACATATTTCAGTGAAGTATAAAAGTAACAGGGCATTGATTTCAACTTCCTCAGCAAGAGCTGGGATACTCGTAGTATGAAAGGTTTGGAAGGAGCAGGATTCTTAAGATTCAGCCTGGAGAGCCTTTAAGCCAGCATGTAGAAGGATCTACAAGAGAGGGGGCAGTCCTGGATTTAATTTTAGATAACAAAGCTGGGCAAGAGGTTGAAGTATGCTTGGGAGAGATTTGGTTTTGCAGACAGCAATCATAATACTGTTAGATTCAAGATTGTTATGGAAAAGAACAAGGATGGGCCTGAAATCGAAGCTTCAAACGGGGGAAGGCTGATTTTAATATGATCAGATCTGATTTGATCAGAGCAGACAGAGAGCAGATACTTTTAGATAAATTTGTGTCAGGACAGTAGTACGAATAATAGTGGGAGTAGAGGGCCAACATGTTCTAATAAAGAGAAAAGGGGGCACCATCAAAATCAGCAAACCCTGGATATTGAGGGATATACAGGATTGGATAAAGAGAAAAAGTGAGGCAAATGGCAGATACCTAGGGCTGAAAACAGCAGACACCCTCAAACAGTATAGAATGCAAAAGGAAACTTTAAAAGGAAATTAGCATGAGGGCATACCGGTGATGGACTGGAGTAGACAAAATGAGAAGTCACACACCAGGTTATAGCCTTCGCTCCTGATGGAGTGCTTTTGCCTGAAACGTCAATTTTTCTGCTCCTCGGATGCTGCCTGACCTGCTGTGCTTTTCCAGCACCACTCTAATCTAGACTCTGATTTCCAGCATCTGCAGTCCTCACTTTTGCCTAAGTTATAGTCCAACAGATTTACTTGAAATCACAAGCTTTTGGAGCACTGCTCCTTCGTCAGGTGAATTAGAAATTAGGAGAGCTAAAAGGGGGCATGATGGAATAATGACGAATGAAATAAAGGAAAATACTAAATTATTTTACAAGTATATTAAGGCTAAAAGGAATAACAGGGAAAGCCCATTAAGGGGTGGAAAATTGTGTGTGTAACCAGAGGACACAGGTAGAATTCTCAATGAATACTTTGTGTCAGTGTTCATTATACAGAAAGATTACATGGACATAGAAATCGAGGGAAGGTCTGTGATAAAATTAAAGAATTTAGAATTGATGGAGAGGAGGTTCTGAGTGGTCTGGCAGGCTCAAAATAGATAAATCTTCAGGCTGGATGAAATGTCCCAGGTTGTTGGGTGAGGCAAGGTAGGAAATAACAGGAGCATTGGTAAAAGCTTTCAATCCCTCTCTGACAACAGGAGAGTTGTGAGAGGACTGGAGGACAGTCAAGCACAGCTATTCAAGAAGGGATAAACCAGGAAAGTACTGCCCAGTCTAACCTCAGTGGTGAGGAAACTATTAGAAGCAATTCTGAGGGAGAGAACAAATCTGCATGTGGAGAGGCAAGAATTAAGCAAGAACAGTCAGTGTGTTTTTGTCAAGAGGAGGTCATGTCTGACCAACTTGTTTGAATTTTTACAAAGAATTGACCATGTGCAGAGTCATAGAGATGTACAACATGGAAACAGACCCTTTGGTCCAACTTGTCCATGCCAACCAGATATCCTAACCTAATCTAGTCCCATTTGCCAGCATTTGGCCCATATCCCTCTGAACCCTCCCTATTCATATACCCATCCAGATGACTTTGTAATGCTGTAATTGTACCAGCCTCCATCACTTCCTCTGGCAGCCATACACGTACCACCCTCTGTTTGAAAACATTGCCCCTGAGGTCCCTTTTAAATCTTTCCCCTCTCAGCCTAAACCTATGTCCTCTAGTCTGGACTCCCCCACCTCAAGGAAAAGACCTTATCTATTTATCCTATCCATGCTCCTCATGATTTTATAAACCTCTATAAGGTCATCTCTCAGCCTCCGACACTCCAGGGAAAACAGCCCCAGACTATTCAGCCTCTCCCTATAGTTCAAATCCTTCAACCCTGGCCAAATCCTTGTGAACCTTTTCTGAACCCTTTCAAATTTCAGATGAGGGCAATGCTTTTTATCTAGTCTATGTGGACTTCAGCATGTCTTTTGATAATGTTCTGCATGAGAAACTGATAGAACAAACCAATGAGATACAAGGAAGTTTGATTCATGGATCATGTATATCTACGAACTCCTATGTCCTATTTATAAGATTCTTTCCTAACATCTTTTACGTTACTTGCAAATTTAGTTACTATGCATTTGCTCCCCTCATCAAAAGCATTGGTATAAATTGTAAGAAGCTGAGGCCACCACACAGAACGCTGCAGATCTTCAGTTGTCATATCTTACCAACCAGACAAGTCAGAGAAAGTAGGACTACAGATGCTGGAGAGCCAGAGTCGAAAAGTGTGGTACTGGAAAAGCACAGCAGGTCAGGCAGCATCCGAGAAGCAGTAGAGTGGACGTTTCAGGTATAAGCCCTTTATTCGGAAGTCAGACAAGTCCACTGTCAATACTGCTTCTCTGATTGTATCCTTGCATGAACCTTGTCCATAAATATTAAACATGGCAATCAAATGAGTCCATGAGGGTCTTTTGCTAAGCCATACAGACTCAGGATGCCAACCTGTCTCGCACTTTAAATAGTATGACAAACATCTCTGCTCTGGCTCTACAGTGCCACACTGCTCAATGGAAAACTGTTCTCAGGCAGTGAAGTGTGCCTGGCCCATGTGAGGTGGTCATGCTATATTCATTATAGTGCTGTTGGGCTGTTCAGCTTTTGTTGTGTCATCAGTCTTGCTTGAAATGGCTTTTCCCTATCTGCTAACAGTCAGTCCTTACGTTGCTTGTAGATAGGAATAGGTCAGGGAGCTTACCCTGCGACAGGATGTTGTCTTGGGATCTTGTACTAGCCTCCAGAACTATCTTGCTGTGATTGAACACCAGTTGCACTTTGATGGAATGGAAGCCCTCAGGGTTCATGAATATTCCTGGTTGATCTGGAGGCATCCAGAGTGATTCCTGTGTACAGCTGATGCTCTGCACTTGAGTGCCTGTTCAATCTGACTGGGGTCATGACAGCCAAAGTTCACATAATTACCCATCTTGGCAAATCAGCCATCAGTACATCTCATGCTGCAAGCTGCTTCCCACCTGTTGTCTCTCTCAATCTGCTTCTTGTCTGAGGTCCTAAGGCAACAAAATACTCATCCTGATAGGATTTAGAAAAACTTCCAAATACAGAATCTCAACAAAAATACTGTGACAAATCCTTTCACTCCCAGCAGGTAAGAAAGTAAATATGAATAAAACATTATTGCAGCATTTTCATTAGCTTTAATTAGTCCTCTCAATTGCTGTAGTGTTCTTGCCTTTAATTCACTAGTGAATTTCAAGAAGCTTGGGAAACCCAAAAATGTGAGGTTAAACATAAACGTGTGTTGAAGTATCACTCCATTTAAATAATCAGCAATATAGGCAACCAGCCTGTCTTGTAGGGATTGCAGTTGGCAGCTCCTTCTTGACATGCTTATTTTTGTGCTGGACTTAACTCTCCCACCCAAATCAAAACCCATAAATTCCTCCAGGCTAAGGTTCCCATCTTTGCTTCCTTTTCATTCATGTAAAGAAGGCAGGAGCACAAGACGCTGCAGCATTTTTTAATTGACACATTTCCCCGAAGTCAAAATCTGGAAGTGGGAAAATTTGTACCTGTCCAGATTACATAAATGCAAAGTTTTCACTCAGTTTAGATATGCATGGACTTGAATGTTTTTTTTCTGCAGAGAAGCAAAAGGGCAGAGAGGAACATCCTGAAGTATTGTCAAAGGGAAGGCATAGTAACTTAATTCAGGGATGAAGAAATTCCTTTGACTATGTACTTCATGCTAGTTATAGCATGCAACAGGTACAGTTTTCATTATGGGTTGCTGGTGGTAACCTTACATGGGATTTGGTCTCAGTTCTGACCCTTCACTATTTTTAAGGAATGGCCATTGAAAGATTCAGGACAGAGTTGCTGCTGAGTTAGGGATGGTCTATTGGAAGCCCTCATACACTCGCAGTATTGGAACTGCTGATTTGAAGATACAAAAGGAGATAAAGAAGGATGGGTAAGACATTCTTACTTTAAAAATGGTCACAGCTGTCTGTGATACAATGAGATCATGGCTGAGCTGATAAACTTTATCTCCACTTTCCTGCCTTTTCCCTATAACTCTTGATTCCCTAACTGATTAAAAATCTTTCCAACTCAGCCTTGAATAAACCATCCTCTTCAGCACTTTGCGGTAAAGAATTCCAAAGATTCACAATCCTCTGAGAGAAGAAATTCCTCTTTATCTCTGTCTTAAATGGGTGACCCTTATTCTGAGATTGTACCCTCTGGTTCTGGACTTTCCCACAAGGAGAAATAACTTTTCCACATTTACCTTGCCAAATTCCTTAAAGGTCTTGTTTGTTTAAAAAAAAAATTGCCTTTAATTCTTCTAAACTCCAATGACTACTGGCCCAACCTTCTTAATCTCTCATTATAAGACAGTCCCTTTATACCCAAGATCCACCGAGTAAACCTTGTCTGGACTATCTTCAATATCAGCATATCTTTCCCTTAATAAGGACACCAACGCTGTTCACAGTATTTCAGTTGTGAGTCTGACTAATGTCTTGTATAGTTTTAGCAAGACCGCTCTATTTTTATACTCTTTTCCCTTTGAAATAATGGCCAATATTCCATTTGTCTCCCCTATTTACTGCTGAAATTGGACAGAAGCCTTTCGTGATTTATGCATGTGGACTCCAAAATCCTCCTGTTCTGCCAACAGTTGTTTCTAACCAAAGATCCTCCATTTCAAACTGAATGTTGTGCTGTAATGGTCATTGTTTCTCATGGAATCCCTACAGTGTGGAAGTAGGCTATTTGGCCCGTCAAGTCCACAGTGACCCTCTGTAGGGCATCCCACCCAGACTCACCCTATCCCTGTAACCTTGGCTAATCCACTTAACTTGTACTTGTCTAGACACTATAGGCAATTTAGCATGGCTTTGGATTGTGGGAGGAAACCAGAGCACCTGGAGGAAACCCACACTGACACAGGAAGAACATGCAAACTCCACACAGACAATCGTCCAAGGCTGGAATCGAACCCAGGTCTCTGGCACTGTAAGACATGTGCTGCTACTGAGCCACTGTGCCACATGATCTTTTACTCTAATATAATTTATTAAACCTGCCTCATTAAACATCACTAGATCCAAAGTAGGCTGATCCTTAGTTGGATCTATAACGTACTGTTCTACTCTGAATTCTTCCTCATAGTTACCTCTGCCACTCAGAATATCCCAATTGTTGTGAAAATTAAAGTTACCCACGATTAATGCATTGATTTGTTTACAGGCCCCCATTAATCCCTGATTTATTCTCTGTCCTACTGTATAACCACTATTTGGAGACCTGTAACTACTCCTACTGGTGTCTTCTTACACTTTTTATTTCTTAACTCCAAACATATGAATTATACATCTTCTGATCCGAAACGATTTCTTTCTATCATACTTATTTCATTCCCTACCTACAATGGTACCCCACTATCCTTCACTTACTGTCCTTTTGTAAGGTCACATAGACCTGGAAGTGTAATTTCTAGCTTTGATCTCCTCACAGTCATGTCTCAATAATGGATATAAGATCATACCTATTAACTTATATTTGTACTGTTAGTTCATTTATTTTGTTCCAAATACTTCATGCACTCAAGTAAAAAGCCACTCTATTTGGCCTTTGGCCTTTTCTCATCTCTCCCCTCCCTTTGACCTCATTTTCAATTGTTTTTCTACGTTTGTAAACTCTGTCCCTTTCTGTACCACTCTGGATGTCAATTTCCAAATAGCTGCCCTGTAATGCTGCCTCTCTCAAACAGGACACTGGTCCCATCATGGTTCAAGCGAAGCCCTTCCCACCAGAACAGCTCCCTTTAACTCAAGTTAATCTATTTCAATAGGAATAGGAATCTATTCCAACCACACCAATGAATAGGATTCTATTCTACCCATACCAATGGATTTAACTCCTTGATTTTATTTACTGTATACCAGTTTGCCCATGGCTCAGATAGTAGTTTAGCTATTACCTTAAAAGTTGGACTTTTAGTTTAGCTCCTAACTGTTCAATAACTTTTAGCCGAATTTCCTTTCTAATCCTATCAGTGTCGTTGGCATCAACATGGATGACAACTAGTGGATTCCTCCCCTCCTTCTCCAAGTTCTTCTCTGACCCCAAGGAGTTGCCTGGCATCAGGCAGGCAACACAGCCTTTGTAACACCTACTCATGGCTGTAGAAAACAGTATCTATACACCCTACTACAAATATATTCCTATTTCCTCTCCCCACTTGAATGGCTGTCTCTGTCAAGGTGCCATGGTTAGTTTGCTTCCTGGAGTCTCCACTGTCATCTGCACAGCTTGCAAGAACCTCATAACTAATGTAGCACATCACATTTATCTAAATTAAACTCCACCTGCCACTATCAATGGACCAAGAGGAAATCTGGATGTTTGGATTTTATTGTGGGACTGATAATGTGGTACTGGTTTCGGCCATTAAGGCGTTTGGTACGCTTGCCTTTATTGGTTTAGGAGTTGGGAGGTTATATTGCAGCTGTACTGGACATTGGTTAGGCCATTTTTGTAATACTGCGTTCAGTTCTGCTCTCCCTGCTAAAGAAAAGATGTTGTGAAACTTGAAAGGGTTCAGAAAAAATTTACACAGATGTTGCCAGGGTTGGAGGGTTTGATTTACAGGGAGAGGCTGAATAGGCTGGGGCTATTTTCCCTGCAGCATCAGAGGCTGAGGAGTGACCTCAAAGAAGTTAATAAAATCATGAGAGGCATAGATCGGGTGAATAGACAAGGTCTTTTCCCTGGGGTGGGGGAGTCCAAAACTAGATGGCATAGGTTTAAGGTGAGAGGGAAAAGGCAACTTTTTCATGCAGAAGGTGGTGCATGTATGGAATGAGCTGCCAGAGGAAATGAAGGAGGCTGGTGCAACTACAACATTTAAAAGACATCTAAATGGGTATATGAATAGGAAGGGCTTAGAGGGATATTATCCAAATGCTGACAAATGGAACTAGATCAATTTATGATATCTGGTCAACATGGATGAATTGGACCAAAGGGTCTGTTTCTGTGCTGTACAGCTCTATGACTCTATGACTCCATAATTGTTGGACAATTGTAGGATCTGAGAAATACTGGTAGAAATAAGGGCTGCAGAGCAAAAGCACATCAACATCCAAGGAATTCTGACCCTGAAAAAGATATGCAGGTATCTACAGGGAAATAGCAAATGTCAAATCCAGCATCCCTCGGACAACTGTACAATGCTGAAAATTGTTTATTGACTTTGCTAGGCTAGTAAAAATAAGTGAGGAACAAGTACCTTCAGTAAATACTGAACTACTGCTGGAAGTTAGCTTCAACTCCACATTATCTTGAACCACATGCAGAATAAGAGGGAATCAACGACACACAAAACATGCCTTTCGGCTAATCTGCTCTCCTTCATTCTACATTTAAATGCAACAGGGCAGCTAATCTCTGGAAGAGCAAACTTTATGAGACTTTTATAAGGACAATTCTAGTTGAATATTTTTACCAAATGATTTAAGTTGCAAGTCTGGGTGTTTTACTGAGTTTTTTTTTAGATTACTTACAGTGTGGAAATGGGCCCTTCGGCCCAACAAGTCCACACCGACCCTTAGAAGAGCAACCCACCCAGACTCAGTCCCCTACATTTACCCCTTCACCTAACACTACGGGCAATTTAGCATGGCCAATTCACCTAACGTGCACATTTTTGGACTGTGAGAGGAAACCGGAGCACCCGGAGGAAACCCACGCAGACACGGGAGAATGTGCAAACTCCACACAGACAGGAATCGAACCTGGGCCCTGGTACTGTGAGGCAGCAGTGCTAACCACTGAGCCACCATGCCACCCTTATTTTTAATTAGGGGTTAGATCAACGTTTCCTCCTACCTGCTTCCAATTTTGGACAGGAAATGTGTTGCTGGAAAAGCGCAGCAGGTCAGGCAGCATCCAGGGAACAGGAGAATCGATGTTTCAGGCATAAGCCCTTCTTCAGGAGGGCTTATGCCCGAAACGTCGATTCTCCTGTTCCCTGGATGCTGCCTGACCTGCTGCGCTTTTCCAGCAACACATTTCCAGCTCTGATCTCCAGCATCTGCAGACCTCACTTTCTCCTCCAATTTTGGACAATAAGCTGAGGAGCAGTATTAAGGTAAGCTTGAAGTTGGGCTTCGTAAAACTGTATGCAAACAGTGATTAGGTCAAAATAAACTCAAATCATTCAAATTTAATTAATTCAGAAGAAGCAGCAATTCTCGTAAAACTTGTTCATCATTTTCATTTTGAAACTGTGAAATCTGCATTCTTATATTTCCCTCCATCAAGCAGATCAACCTGGATCATGAAGTTCTTATCGTTGTTAAAGTTGCCCCGTGATCAATGCACCATGACCATTTCCACCTCAACTTATATAAATCACCTCACATCTATTCTGTTCCATCTTACAAAAGCCAAATGAAAATAGACAAAGAATCTCACCCTAAGTGAGTTCAAGTGTCTTGCAGCTTTGTGTAGGAGTGTGCTGTAATAATAAAAAAAAGTAATAAAACATTCTGTCTTTACTTTGATGTAAACATTGCAGTTCTTTACTGAAATGCTGTGTACACATAACTTTTTCCTATGTGGGAGGATTTGTTGTCGCTAAAGTTCACTGTTTGGTTTTGTCACATCCTGTAGAAATGCATGATGCAACATGACCTACGCAGCATGTCTGGTATTCTTTCTTCAAAAGATATTTTAAAAAATAGATTAAATTAATGTAATGCAAGAGATCTTCATCTGTACTGGAAGTTAACACAACAGTATTGTTTAGATAATTTCGTTTTGCTGCTGCTGTTAAATAGTCCATTAAGCATACTGCCATAAATACACTTTCCACTGCATTATTGAAATCTAAATACACTCAAGAGCTAACAATGTGTTATCTATCTAAGATAAGTGATTTTGGAAACATTGTTATAACAGGGTAAAAGTAATGACAATTTGCATTGCTCAGGAGCTGGTGGTTAAAATGTAAATTAAAAGTGATGCAAAATTTAACTTAAAAACTATATATGGGTTATTTGAAGTTGTTATTATCAGAAAATCAAAAAAGATATTTACACTGAACATCCTAGTTTTCTTTAGGGCGAAGTGACACTTTCGAACCTAACAGCACTGTGGGCCTATTTCCACCACAAGGACTGGCTATGCTGGTTCAAGAAGACAGCTTCCCACCACATTCTTGAGCTACAAGAGATGATGAACATCACCTTGTATGTAAGCACAATGATTTAACAGATGCTCAAAGGACAGTTATCTACTTGGTCCAACTAAAATGAAGATGAGGAGAAATTTATTCTCTCAGCATGTTATTGACCTTGATTAACTTCAGCTTTTTAAACTTTAACAAGTGTCTACCCCAGAGAGCAGTGGATAAATGAATTGATGCTAGGCAGACTTTTGATATACAAGGGGCTCAAGGATTGTTGGCCAGCAGGTAGGGAGGTGGAGTTAAGTCCAAAATCCAATCAGCCAAGTTCTTACCGAATGGTGAAGCAGGTACATTGGATGGAACTGAATGAATACTCCTGTTCTGATTTTTTATGACCTTACACTCAAATGACTTCTAGTGACAGCGTGGAGGGTGCTGGAGATTTGGGGAGAAACACCCTTCCATCTTTTGTTTTTTTTGTTCAAATCAAAATCAGTGACGGGGGGGGGGGGCGGTCAAAATCAAAAAGCCCATTAGAACGGTGAACAGATCAAGCTACCAAAAGGGACTTACAAGGAGATCCAAAGCTGTGAGTGAATGAGCCCTTCTCAAGTTGAGAAACTTGTGGAAACCTGGCTCTTTGTTCATGACCAGACCCCGCCACAAAAATTGATGCTAAGTATTTATGAGTGAACAACATGAAACACAAAAATGACCCAAACAGCAGATTCAGGACATAATGCATTGTGACCTGATCTCCTCATTAGAAAGAAGGGCAACATCTGGGAATCTGAGGCTGCATTATATGGAAAGAACTATTGAGCACAGGAATTAGTTTATTCATTCTTTGTCTGGAAGTATCCTCCTTTCTGCTTTGCAGCGTCTCCACACATTCTTAAGGACAAGGAAACAGAGAAACTCCCTTTTTATCTGTCCAATTGGATCCAATTTGGTTCATATCAAATTATAAAGTATTCATTTGAAAGGTAGAAAAAAATAAACAAGTTTGAATTTTCTCAAAATGTCTTCCATCTTTCTGCCTTAATTTTTCTGTACAAACCATGAATGTGTACTATGGCAACAAAGTTGGTGGTGCTTTACAGAAATTCACCCTGACCCTCTCAAAACAAGGAGAGATGATGGTGTAGTTGTAGTTTCACTGCACGGGTATAGAGTAACTAAGAAGGCATTTAGCACACGTGCCTTCATTGCTCAGACCATTGAGTATTGGAGTTGGGATGTCATGTTGCGGCTGTACATGACATTGGTAAGCCATTTTTGGATTACTGTGCACAGTTCTGGTCATCCTACTGTAGGAAAGATATTATTAAATTGGAGAGGGTTCAGAAAAGATCTAAAAAGATGTTGCCAGGATGAGAGAGTTTGAGTTATAAGGCAAGGCTTAGACTTTTTCACTGGATGTAGGTTGAGAGGTGACCTTATAGAGGTTTATGAAATCATGAGGGGAATAGATAAGGTGAATAGCAAAGGATTTTACCCTAGGGTGGGGAAGTTCAAAATTAGAAGGCTTTTTTAAAGGAGAGAGGAGAAAGATTTAAAAAGGACCTGAGGAGCAACTGCCTGAGGAAGTGGTAGATGCAGATACAGTTAAAACATTTAAAAGATATTTGGACAGGAAAAGTTTAGAGTGATCTGGGTCAAATGCAGGCAAATTGGACTAGTTTAGTTTGGGAAACTTGTCAGCAAGGAAGTGTTGGACTGAAGGGTCTGTTTCTGTGCTCTGTGATGCTACAGTAATCCAGAGACCAAAGCATATGGGCTCAAATCCCATTATGGAGGTCTTAGATTTAAAATGCAGTTAATAAGATCTGGAATTAAAAACTAATCTTGATAATGGTAATCATGAAACCATTATTTATTATCATAAACACTGATCTGGGTCACGAATTCCATTTAGGAAAGGAAATCTGTCCACAGACCGACAGCAATGTTGTTGACTCTAAACTACATTCTCAATTGGCTTAGCAAGCCACTGAGTTCAAGGACAATTAGGGATCGGAAACAACGTTAACCCTGGCAGTGATGCCTATGTCTCATGAAACAATTCTAAAAATTTAATTGCATTCACATATCTTCTCTAATGAGAGATCAAGTAGGAGTGCTACTTTTCATAACAAAAGAAAATTACTTCCTGTTGCTCGATATATATATATTCTATTTGCTAATTTCTTGTCCACTCTCTTAACTTTCTATTTTCTTTTTTGTATTTCTTGGGTGGATTCTTGATTTTTCAAAATATAAATGTGGAGGGCGTCTTAAAAGCAGGAGATACTTCTACATTACAATGGTCAGGTTTTATTGCATGATGACTCCGTTCAATGCATATTCATGCATGGATAAAACAACAAATTGTTTGGTCAGTAGGTTTTACCACCCGACAGACCTTCTGGGCTCAAACCTCCACACACCAAATTTAAAAGGAACATAACTTCACTCTCTGGAACTCTGGACATCACTCAACGTCTGCTCATCACTCCAATCTGCAGCTGAAGATATGAGAGGCCAGGCAAAAAAACTAGTTCCATGGTTCAGCAATGTCTTCCTGGAAGCTTCCCTATTCTCTGCTAGGATATGTATTACCATCTACTCAATGCTTCATTCCTCCAAGAGTGAGTTAGTATTGTAAAGTTGTCACCGCATTTAGATTGTCACGTAAGATTGGAGCCAGGCAACCTCATCATTTTTTTCCCCCTTCATTCATTCATTTCCCAGAGGGCAATTAAGAGTCAACCACATTGCTGTACATCTGGAGTCAAATGTAGGCCAAACCAGGTAAGGATGGCAGTTTCCTTCCCTCACGGATATTACTGAACCAGACAGGTTTCTCCAACAATTAACAATGGATTCATGGTCATCATTAGACCCTTACTTCCAGAGTTTATTGGATTCAGATTCCACCATCTGCTGTGGCAGGATTTGGACCCGGGTTCCCGGAATGTTATCTGGATCTCTGGATTAACGGTCCAGTGATACTACCACCAGGCCACAGCATCCCCTCATATACCTCATGTGCATTCTATGTACTTCATTGCAGTGCAGCAGTCCTTGCAGCACAGTGATACTGACTCTTACACATCTGCCTGCATTCATATTTAAAGCATGAAAGATGCAACAACGCTCAGCAGCTCATTGACCTTTCATCACAACTCGGTGAACATGTGCATATGATAACTTTTCACACAAGTCTTGCTTTGATCAAGGATACTACCACAAAATGTTTCTTCAGGATAAACACCTCACAGGAGTATCAGATGCATACATCAGATGAAGCTTTATTAATATCCATCAGTGCAAACTCTTTGATGACACTGAACAGCCACCTTTCAATCAGATCCACCTAACTCCTAACTTGCCCTCTGCCACGTTGCTGTTCCTATGGAACATGGACAATCACTGCTGTGGAGATTGACATCTCTAACAGTATTTATTAAGGCAGTGCTCATATACCCATGCTAATGTATCCTAATAGTACTCTCCTTCTGTAAGAGAAGAGTCTGTCCAGACATGTACGGGTAATGGAGTATGGTCGGGTGGTGGGGTGGAGGGGTGGGGTGGGGAGGAAAGTGCCTGATAGAAGGCTCCACACTTCGAGGTCCAACCAATGGGCTCACAAGACAGAAAGGGGAGCATGTCTGTATTGAAAGGGAAATTGGATATCAACAGCTAGCTATTGAGAAAACCTCAAAGCAGATCATCTCAACTGCAAGTTGAGCACAAAATCTTAAAGTAAGGACTTTGTTTATGGCATTAACAAATCTTAATGATTTTTTAATATAACTTCCATATCCCACTCCCAGCCAGAACCAAAAGGAGAGATCCAGGCCTCAGGCCCATCTTCACCAGCAGGTTGCAGCATTCCTCTGAGGGGGAACAGTCGTGAGTCTCAAAAACCACCTCACCTTCCACCAGCCAGAGGTATACCCACCTTGATGGGAGATCAATTCAGAGTTTGTCCGAGTCACATTGTGGTGAATACAGCACTGACATAGGCTCAGGCCCCTGCTAAGCCAAGCACAGATATTGAGCAAAGCCAGAAATTGCTGGAGAAACTCAGCAAATCTTGCAGCATCTATGGAGAGAAAGCAGAGTTTTGTTTTCTCTCCCCAGATGTTGCAAGACCTGCTGAGTTTCTCCAGCAATTACTGTTGTTGTGTGTTTCAGATCTCCAGCATCTGTGGTTCTTTGTTTCATTTATTATGTACAGATATTGAATTTTTGGGCTCAGCTATTAATGAACCAATATAGATGCACAGGTAAGCAGAGGAACATCAGGCAGAGGTGCTAGCGATCATGGAGAATGCAGCAAAGGACAGAGGAGTCTGTCCAAATTCTATACAATGCCATGGTGTTCAAGCCATCATTTACCAGTTGGTGGCTGTTCTGGTGAGCCAGCTCCAGAAGAACAATTAGTATCTACCAGATATGCATGGGGTCCTTCACTCTATCATTCGAGCTATGCATTCATTTAGTCGCTAGACCTTGTCCTTCTTCAGGAGGTGAGTGAGATGACATTGTACACCAACAGGGAGGACGGGGCTGGGTAGTGGTGACAGCCAAACACCCAGGATTGTCATCTCAGGACAGTCAGAGGTGCTCTGCTGCATTTCCTTCTGTCTATCAAGGAGCCAAATTCCTCCATTTGGTAAGAGTGTAGACCCGAGAACACCAGATGACACCTTACAAAGTCATCTGGGGCAAGGCAGGAATACAGCCAGCAGGCTTCCTCGAGATCAGCTACAGCTGCTAAAGATGGCACCAAGATGTAGCAGTTGGAAAGGAAAGATTAAAGAATACTGAAATCACTTTGGATGCATGGATGCAAATCTTCTGTACAAAATTACATTTAATACAAAGGCAGCATTTTACACAACAATCTTTTGATCAATTTCAATATTTGAAGGCCTCTGACAACATACATCTCCCTTTTGACTACATTGAGAGTTGACTAATCACCCAAATGCTTTCATGTAGGTCAGATACAGCAATGCAAAGATCGCGGAGGCTCTTGTTCACTAATATCCTCTGAGAGGAACATAACAAATTGAAAATGAGCACTTAAGCTGGAAGAGTCAAGAGTGTGGTGCTGGAAAAGCATCCGAGGAGCAGGAGAATCGATGTTTCGGGCATAAGCCCTTCATCAGGAATTTCTACTTAAAAAGGGAAGGAGCCAAAAGCTCTCACCAGTTAGCTTAAAATCTGTTATTGGGTAAACATATCAAAGTCCATTATAAAGAATAATAGCAGAGCATTTGAAATGCATAATATTGGGGCTAAAGACCGAGAGGTCACCTGGACTTGATGCAACGAGTCCTAGTATATTAAAAAGAGTAATTTCATAAAAAATGGATACACTGGTAGTAATCTTCCAGGAATCCTCAGATTCTGGAAATGTCCTAACTGATTGGAAAACTGCCAATAGAGCACCTCTATTTAAAATGGAAAGGAGGCCAAAAACTCTCACCAGTTAGCTTAAAATCTATTATTGGGCAAACATATCAGAGTCCATTATAAAGAATGTAATAGCAGAGCATCAGAAATGCATATGATCAAGCACGGTCATTATGGTATCATGGAGGGTAAGTTATGACTGACCTATTTACTAGGATTCTTTGAGGAAGTAGCAAGATGGGTAGACAAAGGGGAAGCAGTGTATGCAATATATTTGGATTTTCAAAAGGCATTTGATAAGTTGCAACACATTAGGCTGCTTACTAAGTTAAGACCCCATGGTGTTGGCAGCAGTATATTAGCGTGGGTAGATGATTGGCTAACTAATAGAAAGCAGAGAGTTGGTTAACAGGGCACTTTCAGGTTGGCAACCTATAATCGGTGGCATGTCGCAGGGATCAGGGCTAAAATTATTTACAATATGTATATCCTAATGACCTGAATGAGGAAAGTGAATGTTCTCTAGCCAAGTTTGTGGTAACAGAAAAATAGATGGGAAGGCCAGTGGTGAGAATGACAAAGTCTGCAGAAGGATATGGATAGGTTACATGAATGAGCAAAAATTGGGCTGATGGAATATAGCCTGGGGAAATGCAGTTTTTCAAAAATATAGAAAAGCTGGATATTATTTAAATCGAAAAGTACTGCAGAAAGCTACAGGACAGAGGGAATTGGGAGTCCTAATCTATGAATCACAAAAGGCTCACATCCAAGTTCAGCAGGTAAAATAGAATGTTGGTCTTCATTTCAAAGTGCATGGAATATAAAATTGGGGAAGTTTGCAAAAACTGTACAAGGCATGAATCAGGCCACCGCTAGGATACCGTGATCCTGATGAAAGGCTTATGCCCGAAATGTCGATTCTGCGCTTCCTCGGATGCTGCCTGACCTTGTGTGCACCACACTCTCAATTCCGATCTCCAGCATCTGCAGTCCTCACTTTCTCCAAGTTAATGTAAGCTAGAAGATTCAGGGTTGTGAATCAGTCAGCTTAGCTAACCCATCTACATCACAGGAAATGAGGTGAATTCGGTGAGAGATGAATGTCCCTTGCAAATTAGGTTTGCCATTTAAGTATAACTCCTCACAGCTGAATAACTCCATGCTGGTATGCTGGCTAGAAAACTGAACAGGAGGTTATTGGTGTAAATGGAGCAAATTAACTTTCAATTTATGCCAAAAAAGTAGCTTAATATTTTAAACTCATAAACCAAGCCTTCTCTTGGCAGCAGGAGTGACTCAGCTCCATAACTGGCTCATATTTTTCAGGTATTTTAGAGCAAGATTACTTACCTTCACATTTACCCAATATCAAATTATCTCAGGCCTCTCAGCCTCTTCTCATCACTGTCCTAATTTCCTCAGCATCCTCATTATCAACTCACTCAACATAAGGCCATAATACAGAGGAGCAGGAGTAGGCCATTCAGTCCTTTGCCATCCAGTGAGATCATGGCTGATCCTCAGCAATAGTTTCTGCCTTCTCCCCACAATATGTGCTTTTCTTACTGATAAAAAGTCTATTCATCTCAGCCTTGAATATACTTAAAAATCCAACCTCAACAGCTTCTGTGATAATGAATTCCACAAATTCACAACCCTCCGAGAAAAGACATTCCTTCTATTCTCTGTCTAAAACATGTGATCCCTTATTCGGATATTATGTCCTCTGGTCCTAGACTCTCCCACAAGATGGTCCCTACATTACCTGGTATTAACCTAGTGAACCTTTTTTGGACTGATTCTAATGCCTGCATATCTTTCCTTTGATAGTGGGCACAAAAAAGGTTCACGGTATTCTAGCTGTGGCCTGACTATGCCTTGTAGAGATTTTGCAAACTTCCCCAATTTTATATTCCATGCACTTTGAAATAAAGACCAACATTCTATTTTACCTGCTGAACTTGGATGTGAGCCTTTTGTGATTCGTAGATTAGTACTCCCAATTCCCTCTGTTCTGTAGCTTTCTGCAGTACTTTTCAATTTAAATAATATTTAGCTTTTCTATACTTTTTGAAAAAATGCATAACTTCACATTTCCCCAGGTTATATTCCATCAGTTTAGTTTTTGCTCATTCATGTAACCTGTCCATATCCCTCTGCAGACTCTGTCATTCTCACCACTGTCATTCTCACCACTGGCATTCCCACCTACTTTTCTGTTACCACAAACTTGGCTAGAGAACATTCATTTTCCTCATTCAGGTCATTAGGATATACATATTATAAATAATTTTAGCCCTGATCCCTGTGACATGCCACCGGTTATTGGTTGCCAGTCTGAAAATACCCTGTTAACCAATTCTCTGTGTTCTACTAGTTAGCCAATCATCTACCCATGCTAATATATTGCTGCCAACACCATGGGGTCTTAACTTAGTAAGCAGCCTAATGTGTTGCAACTTATCAAATGCCTTTTGAAAATCCAAATATATTGCATACACTGCTTCCCCTTTGTCTACCCATCTTGCTACTTCCTCAAAGAATTCTAGTAAATAGGTCAGTCATGACTTCCCCTTCATGATACCATAATGACCGTGCTTGATCATATTATGCATTTCTAATGCTCTGCTATTACATTCTTTATAATGGACTTTGATATGTTTGCCCAATAATAGATTTTAAGCTAACTGGTGAGAGCTTTTGGCCTCCTTTCCATTTTAAATAGAGGTGCTCTATTGGCAGTTTTCCAATCATTTAGGACATTTCCAGAATCTGAGGATTCCTGGAAGATTACTACCAGTGCATCCATTTTTTTCTGTAATTACTCTCTTTAATATACTAGGACTCTTTGCATCAGGTCCAGGTGACCTCTTAGTCTTTAGCCCCAATAGTTTCCCGAGCACATGATCTTGAATGATAGTTTTTCAATTTAACTCCTGTCCTTTTATCCTTGGAATCTTATTAGTGTCTTCTACTGTAAAGACAGATGCAAAATATTTATTCAATGCCTCTGCCATTTCCTGGGTCCCCACGTTTATATCCCTAGCTTCATTCTCTAAATCACTTTGTCTTCTCTCTTTCTTTTTATAAATCTGAAGAAGTTTTTGCTGTCCACGTTGACATTACTTGCAAGTTTACTCTAAAAGCTTATTTTCTTCCTCTTTATTCTTTTCTCATTTTCTTTTGTTAGCCTTGTTAAAGCCATTCTCAATACTCTGGGCTTACCACAAATCTTTACCACATAATTTGTATCTTCTTTCAATCTGATGTTATCCTTGACTTGCTTGGTTAACCATCGTTGGCTTATCCCCTTTGTAGAATCCTTCTTTCTCACTGGAATACATCCTTACTATGAGCCTTGAACTATTTTGCTGAACATTTCCCATTGATCCTCAATCATGTTTGCTGTTCAATTCCTTTCCCATTCTACACCATCCAGCTGTACCCTCATTCCTTTGTAATTACACTTATTTAAGCTTAGGACAGTTGTTTCCGACCCCTATTCCTCAAACTTACTGCTAAATTCGATCACGCTATAGTCACTGTTTCCTATGGGATCATTCACTCTGACATCATTTATTAAACTTGCCTCATCACACATGACCAGATCCAAAATAGCCCAATCCTGGTTAAATTCCCAATATATTGTTCTCAGAAACTGTCCTGAATACACTCCATGCATTCTTTCTCATGGCTACTTCAGTCAACCTGACTATCCCAATCTCGGTGAAAATTAAAGTCACCATGAGCAATATTCAACCTTTGTTATATGTCTTCAATATCTCTATATATATTGTCTGTTCTACCATATAGATATTGTTAGCGGGCCTATAGACTGTTTCTGCCAGTGTCTACTTGCCTTTTTTATTTAGTCATAGAGTCATAGAGATGTACAGCATGAAAACAAACCCTTCGGTCCAACCCGTCCATGCCGACCAGATAGCCCAACTCAATCTAGTCCCCACCTGCCAGCACCCGGCCCATATCCCTCCAAACCCTTCGTATTCATATACCCATCTAAATGCCTCTTAAATATTGCAATTATACCAGATGTGAAATATAGCTGAAGATGGCTGGGACAATGCCCAGGCTTGGCAAAGACAATGTCCCTTTACAGGTGAGGGCACATGATGCATGTTTGCTAGGTGTTACAACACTGAAGGGATCAATATGTAAGACGAGCTGAAGAAGGGCTTATGCCCGAAACGTCGATTCTCCTGTTCCCTGGATGCTGCTTGGCCTGCTGCGCTGTTCCAGCAACACATTTTCAGCTCTGATCTCCAGCATCTGCAGACCTCACTTTCTCCTCAAGGGTTTGCAAACTCCAGCTATACTTCATTTGCAAACATTTCTTCACAAAAATGCAATGCATGAAGAGTGAATGTTCTGCTGCAGCATCTTCACCAGGTTGGTGCACATACTGCAGTGCAGGCAGGGCTGGAGCAATGATAGACTGCTGAAGTTACTATTTAGTTGCATGGATTGGTCTCGGGCCAGGTGGGGAGGGGGGGTGTTGATGGTGGTGTAACACCAGTATAGTACTTACAAAGTGTGCTGCGCCTAGCGTACTATACTCTATACAATTGAAGCTGGCATAGGGTGATGTGCTGGATGCTGATGAATTGGGGAAAGGGGAGCAGTCTTCCGAGAAGAAGCTCTCCTTGTGGATGACAGAGCTCAGTTGCATTGGAGCCCACAAGGCAGACAGGACCTGATTGACACCTGGTTCCAGAGGATGAGTATTGGATACAGGAGACTATCACAGACTGTCAATGTTCAAGATATCAGCATTTGGTTCACAATGTCAGCATGAGCAGCAGCTTGTATTCATTGTGTTTGTGTCCCCTCTTGCTGGCTGTGAATATAAGCTCAAGTTTGGACTTGTCCAAATATTTGGCTGTATGTGATACTTCCTGAATGAACAATGACAAGATGAAGATCCACCATTGGGTACTGGGGACATAGAAAGGATCTTCACATGGGTTATATCTAAGCTCAGGTAAAGTGTGTGGCCTGGTGGTTTAATGATGTGGATTAGTGAAAGAATAGAATTGTACGTGTGACAGTGTGTTCGGCGTGCTAGCTATGTGCTGTGAGCAGCATGGCTTTGTGGATGTGTGCCATTATGCCACTAGTGAGGCGCAATGCTGAAAACTGCCAATGCTTATCTGGGAGACAGCAACCTGTCAAAGATGGTGCCAGTGCAAGAGATGTCAGTTTTTAGGTAAAAGTCAGAAGTCACACTTCATCTGCCGAAGGAGCAGCACTCCTAAAACGTATGATTTCAGATAAATCTGTTGGACTGTGACGTGGTGTCATGTGACTTCTGACCTTGTCCACTCCAGTCCAACACTATCACCTCCACATCATGGTCTTATGGTAGATATCTGTTGAATGGCAGGTTGTTCTGGGAACCACTTGTGATAAGGTGGGGATAAAATCAGATGTGAGGGATGGCATGGGTGGGTTAGCTCGTTAATGAAGTGAATTTCATAAGATTTGTCAAGAAATCTCACTATGCCTCATGATAGGAATACCTTCAAAAAATTTGAAGCAACTTGCTTTTAACCAAAGAACCATGATTTAGCCCTCTGGTCCTTCATTACACAGCATGGTGTCAAATTTACTACACAGGAAACAGACTATTCAGGCCAAATGGGCTATTGTGTTTATACTTCACATTAGTTTCTTCATATTCTACTTTGCCTAATCCCATTAACACGATCTTATGTTCCTTTCTCTCTATTGAGTCTAGTTTAGGCAGAAGTGGAAACTGTCCCTTTGGTACATTGAAAGGAGGCAGTGACAAAGAGGTTAGGGGCTGCTGTGAAGTTAGCAACCATTGGCAATGTGTGACTCTTGGTCCAACTCTAGGTCCTGCTGCAAGGGGTTACAGGGTCTACAACAGCCTATCTGGAAAAAGCCAGCATCCTGATGCACTGCTCTTCAAGTAGATCAGAAAAGCTGACTCTTGGCCTGTGGTCCCTGGGTGGTGGGCATCACGTGTTAAAGTGCAAAAGGTGTTCTGTGAAATGATTGAAATGTGCAATCTGTTCTCACAGGGTTAAAATCACCCCTCAAGCTTTTTTGGTGTTCCTGTCAGGCACATTCTTTCTCATATGTTTTTTTTTCCCTCTTTCGCTTTCATATGCTTTTTTATTTGCTTTCACTTCCTCACACTTCATGCGAGCACATTATGGTCTTAAAAATACTGTAACTGGATCCATGCCAGCTTGTAAATGCATTTGCCAGAGGATCAACTATTTACATAATGTAGACCTGTCAGCATAAGTGATACCTAAGAGGAACTTCATTCAATTTCTTTTGTAGATTTTACTATTGTTGGAAACCTTGTTACATTTGGATTGTTAATCCACTTGTAGATAATGCTTAATATTGAAAGTGACAATTCTCTTTTACAATTTTGCTGCCAAGTGTGGAAGGGTGAGTGTGATTTTATTTTGTAACTTGAGACAGAGGTCCCATAGAAAATTTCTCATTTGCAAATCTGCTTATTCTAACTTTAGTAACATACATAATTTTTCTTCACTAAGTTCTTGATTGGCTTTTTTTTGTTAGTGCTTCTCTTCAGCTGACCATAGGAGGTGCTATGGAACAATCTTGGGAAACCACTATCTCTATTAGTGAAAAAATTGATAAAAAAATGAAAAAGAGTTGGCTCTCAAACACCTTATTTAAAACTCTACAACCAAGGCAGTCACCCAAGGATGGAATCAAACCCAGGTCCCTGGCACTATGAGGAATCAGGGCTAACTACTGAGTCACCATGCCACCATAGGACAGTTGGACAGTGTTTAAGTTCTGAAATTGTTAAATTGCATGTTGATTCCTAACAGCTGTAAAGTGCCTAAGCGGAAAATGGGGTACTGTACCTGCAGTTTGTGTTGAGTTACTGGAGTACTGCAGCAGATTGGAATCAGAAATGTTAGCATGACAACAACCAACATTCGACTTGCCAATATCTCTCGCTATTAAAATAGCGACTACATTTCAAGACGAATACATTGGCACTAAAATGGTTTAGTCGGTCTTGAGGATATGAAAAGTGCTATACAAATGCAATTTTTCTTTTTCTTTAAGTTCTTCTCAATGTTTGCTTAAATCAATAGTAAATACAAATAAATTTATCATTCATGAGGAAACAATTCAACAGAAAAAAGCGAGTATTCTGTGGAATTGTTTGTCTCACTGAAGTGTGACTTAATACTGAAAAGTTTGAGAATTAATGAGGTCTTAGTCAGTTTATCAATAATTAACTCTAGTGAGAAGGTCAATCTTACTTTTGGCATCTTTGGTCTGATATACTGGTAGTTATTCCTGATGACCAACTATTATAGACCTTATCAAATTTAGGTATTATTCACCATGTGAACGTGATCAGGTATTTTCTGTTGTTCACTTATAATGTATCAGAAATAAAGATTAAAAGTATCAGTAAGCAAAAGAAAGAACCTTCTAATTGAACTAGAAACAGATTTTATGATCTACCCTTAAACATTTGTTCACAGTACTCCATATTTGGTCTCACCAATTCTCTGTATAACAGAAATGAAGCATAATCTCATTTCTTTTATATTCAATTTCCCTCATAAATCATCAGGGATAGATAAAATTTAATACGCAAAAGTGTGAAGAGAGAATTGAGACAAGAAAAAAACATAATTTATGGGAGGCAATGGCGTAGCAGTATTATTGCTGGACTGTTCACCCAGATAATGTTCTGGGGACTGGGTTTGAATCCTGCCATAGCAGAAGGTGGAATTTGAATTCAACAAAAATCTGGAAATAAGAGTCTAATACTGACCACAAGTCAATTGTTGGAAAGACCCATCTGGTTCACTAATGACCTTCATGGAAGGAAACTGCCATGATTACCTGGTCTGGCCAATATGTGACTCCAAATGCATCGCAATGGATTGACTTTAACTTCCCTCTGGGCAATTAGGGATGGCAATAAATGCTGGCCTAACCAGTGACACCCTCATCCCATGAATGAATAAAAAAATTTAGCAGTTGCAGTTTCAGTTCATATACAGCATATATGGCCTTTTGGACCAGTGTCCATGCCAGTCATCAAACATTCATTTATTCTATCCCCATTTCTCAGGATAGGCCTCTAGTCTTGGATACTATGGCATTTCCAATTTTTATCTAAATCATTCTCAAATGTTTAAGAGTTCCAACCTCTACTGACCCATTAGACAGTGAGTTCCAAATAACCACAGCCCTCTGGGTGAAAAAACTTTCCTCAAATTCCCTCTAAACCCTGTGCTCCTTAACTTAAGACTGTGTCCACTTATTATTGACGCCTCTATTAAGGGGAAAAGTTTCTCCTTATGACCTTCAGACTTTTTACTCCTCACTGAGATTCCCCCGGCCTCAGCCTCCTCTGCTATAATGAAAACAACCACAGTCTTTCTAGTATACTTTAGATGAATTGCTCCAGCCCAGTCAACATCCTCACGAATCTCTTCTGCAAACTCTCCAGTACAATTGCAACCTTGCTATAATGTGGCAACCAGAACTGCAGACGGTGCTCCAGCTATGGCCATACAGTTCCATCATAACCTTTTGCTCTTGCCTTTAATTCCTTGACTAATAAAAGCTAGTATCCTATTTGCTTTTGTAACCATGTTATTCACTTATCCTATTAGTTTCAAGGATCTATGGACATACACAACAAGGTACCTCAATCCTCTGTACTTCTTAGGGTTCTACCATCTAATGTGCACTCTCTTGCCTTGTTAGTCCTCATAAAAACGCATCACTCACTCTTTTCTAGATTAAATTTCATTTGCGACTGTATAGTGCATTTGACTAGTCCATCTGTATCTTCCTGTCCTAGAGCCATAGAGATGCGCAGCATGGAAACAGACCCTTCAGTCCAACCCGTCCATGCCGACCAGACATCCCAAACCAATCTAGTCCAACCTGTCAGCACCTGGCCTGTAACCCTCCAAACCCTTCCTATTCATATACTCATCCAAATGTCTTTTAAATGTTGCAATTGTACCAGCCCCCATCACTTCCTCTGGCAGCTCATTCCATACACATACCACCCTCTGCATGAAAACGTTGTCCCTTAGGTCTCTTTTATATCTTTCCCCTCTCACCCGAGACCTATGCCCTCTTGTTCTGGACTCCCCCACCCCAGGGAAAAGACTTTGTCTATTTATCTTATCTATGCCCCGTATGATTTTGTAAACTTTTATAAGATCACCCCTCAGCCTCCGACGCTCCAGGGAAAACAGTCCCAGCCTGTTCAGCCTCTCCCTATAACTCAAATCTTCCAACCCTGGCAACATCCTTGTCAATCTTTTCTGAACCCTTTCAAGTTTCAAAACATCTTTCCGATAGGAAGGAGACCAGAATTGCACGCAATATTCCAACAGTGGCCTAACCAATGTCCTATACGGTTGCAACATGACCTCCCAACTCCTGTACACAGTACTCTGACCAATAAAGCAAAGCATTCCAAATGCCATCTTCACTATCCTATCTACCTGCGACTCCACTTTCAAGGAGCTATGAACCTGCACTCCAAGGTGTCTTTGTTCAGCAACATTCCCTAGGACCTTACCATTAAGTTGCTAAGTCCTGCTAAGATTTGCTTTCCCAAAACGCAGCACTTCACATTTATCTGAATTAAACTCCATCTGCCACTTCTCAGCCCATTGGCCCATCTGATCAAGATCCCGTTGTAATCTGAGGTAACCTTTTTCGCTGTCCACTACACCTCCAATTTTAATGTCATCTGCAAACTTACTAACTATACCTCTTATCATTCATAACAAAAAGTAGTGGACCCAGCACCGATCCTTGTGGCACTCCACTGGTTACAGGCCTCCAGTCTGAAAAACAACCCTCCACCACCAGCCTCTGTCTTCTACCTTTGAGCCAATTCTGGTATCCATATGGCTAGTTCTCCCTGTTTTCCATGAGATCTAACCTTGCTAATCAGTCTCCCATGGGAATCTTGTTGAACGCCTTACTGAAGTTCGTATAGATCATATCTACTGCTCTGCCCTTATCAATCCTCTTCTTCAAAAAACTCAATCAAGTTTGTGAGACATTATTTCCCACACACAAAGCCATGCTGACTATTCTTAATCAGTCCTTGCCTTTCAAAATACACATACATCCTGTCCCTCAGGATTCCCTCCAACAACCTGCCCACCACTGACTTCAGGCTCACTGGTATATAGTTCCCTGGCTTGTCCTTACCACCTTTTTTAAACACCTTAGCCAACCTCCAGTCTTCTGGCACCTCACCTGTGACTATCGATGATATAAATATTTCAGTAAGAGGCCCAGCAATCACTTCCCTAGCCTCCCATAGAGTTCTAGGGTACACCTGATCAGATCCTGGGGATTTATCCACGTTTATGCGTTTCTGCACAGCGACCAGTATCCGATCACCAAGTCACCCTCTATTTACTAATCTGAGAGTAAGTGAAGACTGTAGATGCTGGAGATCAGAGTGAAAAGTGTGGCACTGGCAAAGCACAGCAGGTCAGGCAGCATTTGAGGAGTGGGAGAGTTGACATTTCGGGCATAAGCCCTTCACTCCTGACTTTATTTACTAGTGCATAGCACACCGGTTGTCACCAGTCAACTTTGAGTCAGTCCTCAACTGAGGAGATTCTAATCTTGTTATTTTGTTTTGTTGATTCCTCCCTAAATTCACAAGTCTGTTAATATGACTTTCAACTGCATATTTTGATTGGAAATTTACCAATACTAATGGAGGATGTTAACCAATTACTTTCAGTTGTACTGTACCTTGAAATAGTGCTCGACCATTGAAATAACTGCACAAAGGCCAGTGTCCTGCAACCAAGTCACCTTTTATTTACTTGCGCACAGTACACTAGCTGCGGCCAGCCAGCTTGGGGTAAGTTCCCTGAACTGAGGAGATGCTAAATCTCCTGGTTATTTTTTAATTTTAAATATACACAGTTTACAAAAAATGAACATTAACAGCTGTATACAGAGCAAAAGCAATTTACAAGGGAGAGGAGCGGCAAGCTCGGCACCAAACCCTACCATTCAACTAGTTTTCAGGGAAATGAGGATAAACCTCAAATTCAGTTTCAGTCACCACAAAACAGTAACAGTGACATATAAGACAGTCCAATTACATTTTAAAAAGTGCATAAGATACAGACCCCCAGCAAGCCACCCACCACTTCCACCTTACAGCCACTCTGAGGCAGCACGCCCCTATGCCCCTTCCGGCCACCTCTAGGATAGCCTGTCCTCCCTCCCTAACCACCTCCTCCTCCCCCCCCAAGATGACAACGGTCAGGACAGCCTATGCACCATCCAGCTTCCCTAACTGCCCTTCGCGCCGTCTGGCCACCTCTAGGACAGCCCGCCCTCGCACCGGCCCGGGGTGACCGTGTTGAGGACGACCTACCCAGTTTCCGGCTTTCGGTCTGCCCCATGTACCATCTGGCTCTTGCCCACCCCAACATGCCATCCGGCCTGTGGACTGCCCCGAAACATCTTCAGGCCACCTCTAGGACAGCCCATCCCCTTCCCTGGGATGACAATGCGCAGGGCAGCCCACAAGCCTTCTGGATTTCGGCCTGCCCCTATGCATCTTCTGGTGCTTGGCTGCTCTGACACACCTTCCGACCACCTCTAGGACAGCCCGTTCCGATTACCCCTTCTTGGGACGACAGCACTCAGAACGGCCTACTCACCTTCCGGCTCTCGGTGTGACTGGCATTGGGATGGCATACCCACCCTCTGGCATTGGGATGGCCTACCCACCCTCCGGCTATCAGGGTGACAGATTTCAGGATGACCTATGAGCCTTCTGTCTCACAGTAAAGCCTGCCAGACCCAGCGACACACAAGACAGTGCAGGTGTTAAACCCAACAAGCAACAAGACAGAGTCAATTATAAACAGAGTCCCTTCTAGTACAGAGTTCATTCGACGAACAGTTCTCTTCAAAATGTAGAGTTTATTCCCAGGAACAGAGTCCACTCCAGTATAAAAAGTGCATTGTCAGAAATAGAGTCCACTCCAAACTGCAGAGTCCATTGCTAACATCAGATTCCACAACCAAGGGCAGAGTCCACTCCTGAAGGCAGCAAACGCACACCGCACAGCGTACAGGTGTTCAGTCTCCATAGAGTTCAGGCCCATTCATAGAGAACTAGGCCCACTCACAGGAACACAGTATATTGTAAAGGTGCAGTTACCTTACAGGGCTTTGGACCACTCCCAAACTCCAGGATACAGCAAGTGCTCACCTCCCAGCACACACACAGGTGTTCAGTCTTTAAAGAGGCCTAGTCCTAGGGTCAGGCTTACCCACAGGAACAGCTCACCTGGAAAGTTGTAACTTCTCACAAGGGCTCAGTCCAAACACCAAAAAACAGTGAAGACACACACAAAAACACAAAGAAAACTAGAGTGCAAGGGCTAAACCCTGCCACAAATCAACATTGTCCTTTTTTCAAAAAATAGAGAAAAGAGTAACACACAGGCTGTAACCAGTCAGTGAAACAACAATTCCCTACCGAGAACTGAATTACACCTGAAACACTTGACTATGTCGATCAGACAGTTTAAAAAAACAGTCCTCAATAAAAAGGAATACCAGTAAACAAACTGGCTAAATAATTCAGCCAATTTTGGAATCAGATTCTTCCCTCCCCCCTCCCATACACTACTGTCATTTGCCTCATCGAAAAATTCAAATAAAATTTGTTAAGTCATGATTTTTCTCTTACAAACTTGGGCAGACTTGATTCATCTTCATGTGTCTAGAAGAATCTGAGTGTTTAGAGAGATATGGGCCAACTGGACTAGATTAGATTACTTACAATGTGGAAATAGGCCCTTCGGCCCAACAAGACCACACTGACTCTCCGAAGAGCAACTCACCCAGACCCATTCCCCTACATTTACCCCTTCACGAACACACTACAGGCAATTTGGCATGGCCAATCCGCCTAACCTGCACATCTTTGGACTGTGGGAGGAAACCCCCGCAGACACGGGAAGAATGTGCAAACTCCACACAGACAGTTGC
Source organism: Chiloscyllium plagiosum (assembly GCF_037043375.1). Lineage (NCBI taxonomy): Eukaryota > Metazoa > Chordata > Chondrichthyes > Orectolobiformes > Hemiscylliidae > Chiloscyllium > Chiloscyllium plagiosum. The sequence goes on from NW_028270141.1 coordinate 101,148,670, forward strand.
CTGAGGTGGGAATTGAACCCTGGTCTCTGGCGCTGTGAAGCAACAGTGCTAACCACTGTGCCATCGTGCTGCCCGTAAATCTAGATCTTATTGGGATCTCTGATCGGCACAGACAAGTTGGTTTGAAGGATCTGTTTCTGTGCTGCATGACTCCATGTCTTAAGTGGCAAGGTTAGTTAAAAAAAAGATACCCTCAGCTTTATCGAGGCACTGAATACAAATACCACAAATGTGGGAGTGTCTTATTAGAGTCTTACAGATATATAGCATAGAAGCAGACCCTTTGGCCCAACTCATCCATGCCGACCAGATCGCCTATATAAATCTAGTCCCGTTTGCCAGCATTTGGCCCATATCCTCTAAACCCTTTCTGCTCATATACCCATCCAGTTGCCATTTAAATGTTGTAATTGTACCAGCCTACACCACTTCATCTGGCAGCTCATTCCATACACGCACCACCCTCTATGTAAAAAAGTTGCCTCTTAGGTCCCTTCTATGTCTTTTCCCTCTCACCTATACCTATGTCCTCTAGTTTTAGACTCCCCCACCCTGGGGAAAACACTTTGCGTATTTACCCTATGCATGCCCCTCATGATTTTATAAACTTGTAGAAGGTCACCCCTCAGCCTCCAACTGTCCAGGGAAAATAGCCCCTGCCTATTCAGCCTGTCCCCATAGCTTAAACCTTCCAACTCTGGCAACATCCTCAGAAATCTTTTCTGAACCTTTTCAAGTTTCACAACATTCTTCCTATAGCAGGGAGACCAGAATTGCACAGAATACTCCAAAAGTGGCCTAGTCAATATTGTGTACAGCGGCAACATGACCTCCCAACACCTATACTTAATGCACTGACCAATAAAGGAAAGCATACTAAATGCCTTCCTAACTATCCTATATACCTGAAACCCCAGTTTCAAGAAGATATGAACCTGCACTCTAAGGTTTCCTTTGTTCAGCAACACTCCCATTAAGTGTATAAGTCCTGTCTTGATTTGCCTTTCCATTAGATTCCCTACAGTGTGGAAACAGGTCCTTCGGCCTAACAAGTCCACACCAACCCTCCAAAGAGTAACCCACCCAGACCCATTTCCCTCGGACTATTGCGCCTAACACTACGGGCAATTTAGCATGGCCAATTCACCTGACCTGCACATCTATGAACCGTGGGAGGAAACCGGAGCAAACCCACGCAGACACAGGGAGAATGTGCAAACTCCACACAGTCACCCAAGACTTTTTTTTATTTCAAAAATATACTTTATTCATAAAAATATTTTGATGATCTGTACAGTTGGCCATGCCATACATACGTAAACATTCCATTTCTTTGCACAAAGAGATCGAGTAATCATTCGTATATACAGGTCTGTACGTTTGCCATCCATATATTTAGCTGAGGCGTCAGTGGGGCCTAAATGACTGCGTGGGCCCCCTGTTCTTCTTAGGTAGGCAGATGTTACATGGTGGTCTTTCCCCACCGTGTTTTGGCGGCAGCTGCCCCAAGCTTCAGCGCGTCTCTCAACACATATTCCTGGACCTTGGAATGTGCCAGTCTGCAACACTCAGTTGGGGTCAGCTCCTTCAGCTGGAAATCAACAGGTTTCGGACCAAAGAGTGTCTTTCACTGAGTTGATGATCCTCCAGGCACAGTTGATGTTCATCTTGGGGAACAGACCGTAGAGCACGGAGTCCCATGCCACGGAGCTCCTCGGGACGAACCTTGACAAACACCATTGCATTCCTCTCCAGACTTCTTTTGCATAGGCACATTCCAGAAGGAGGTGTGTGACAGTCTCGTCCCCCCTGCAGCCGCTTCGAGGGCAGCGTGTGGTGCGGCAGAGAGTCCGGGCGTGCATAAAGGATCTCACAGGCAGAGCCCTTCTCACCACCAGCCAAGCCATGTCTTGGTGCTTGTTGGAAAGTTCTGGTGATGAGGCATTCTGCCAAATGACTTTGACAGTCTGCCCAAGGAACCGCTCGATAGGATCGCCCTCTCCTTTTCCCGAACTACTCGGAGCGCTCCGTGGCAGCGAGGCCAGGCCCATCCTTCGCAACACTGGGGACAGGTAGAACCTCAGTATGTAGTGACACTTTGTGTTTGCATACCAGGGATCTACGCACAGCTTGATGCAGCCACACACAAAGGTGGCCATCAGGGTGAGGGTTGCATTGGGTGTGTTTTTTCCCCCGTTGCCCAGAGCTTTGTACATTGAGTCCCTTCAGACCCTGGTCATCTTTGATCTCCATACAAAATGGAAGAAGGCCCGGGTGACTGCAATGGCACAAATTCTGGGAATAAGCCAGACCTGTGCCATGTATACCAGCAATGACAGTGCCTCACACCTGATGACCAGGTTTTTACCCGTGATGGAGAGCGACTGTAGCTTCCATCTGCCCAGTTTCTGCCTCACTTTCTTGATACACTCCCCCTAAGACATGGCGTATGCCCGAGCCCCTCTGAACCAAGTACCCAGCACCTTCAGGTGGTCGGTCCTGACGGTGAAGGGGATGAAGGATTGGTCAGCCCAGTTCCCGAAGAGCATGGCCTTGTTCTTGCCTCGGTTTACCTTGGCCCCCGAGGACCGTTCAAACTGGTCACATATGCACATGAGTCTGTGCATGGACAGCGGATCTGAGCAGAAAACGGCGATGTCATCCATGTACAGGGAGGCCTTAACCTGTAGGCCCTCACTGCCAGGAATAGTCACCCCTCTCAGGCTCGCATCCTTCCTGATTGTTTTAAAAAAAATTCTCAAGGTCAGGTTCGTAGGAGAGTAGTCTGACACAGAACAAACGACCAAGAGGCGAGTCTGCTAGAATATGGGCATTTTATTCCCCGCAGCGTCGCCACAACGGGTCTGGCTTATACTCACTCTACATGTTACCAAAACTGGGAGCCGTCAGTTCTCGTAGAGCGGTTGCCAACAACCCACGCTCGGCGGTTAAACGTAACCCCGGAGCAGACTCACCGAACTGGAGACTTTTCCAGCTGATATACTCTTTTCCAGATATAAACATTCATGTGAACAGCAGAGCAAGGCTAAAAAACACATTCCATTCTGGTTACATACAGATAAGAAGATTCACACGGGACTAAGCAACACCTCCATTCCGGTTAGATTCACACATGTATTGGGACATAATTTTTAACCGTTTCACCACATTCCACTGCTTGGAATTTTACACCACATTCCACTGCTTGGCCCAATACATGTGTTACATTATGATTCACACATGTATTGGGACATAATTTTACACCACATTCCACTGCTTGGCCCAATACATGTGTTACATTATGCTTAATTCAGTTCAATTCGTTTCAGTTAATTTCAGTTCAGTCAATTCAGTGTAATTCAATTCAGCTCAGTTCAGGTCTGTTCAGTTCAATTCAATTGTGTTCAATTCAGTTCCGTCCATTTCAATTCAATTTAGCTCAGTTCCATTTTGTTCCGTTCAATTTGATTCACTTCAGTTCCACTCAGTTCAGTTCAGTTCAATCCCATTCAATTCTGTTAACTCCGCTTCAGCTTTTTGGACATGCCCACATCCTCCGCTGTACCCCAGGCAAGGGGTTCTTCGGCAGGACTGGGATCCTTTCTCAAACAAACTGCCACGTACATGCCCACATCCATGCCATCCCGGGACGGTCGGGACCTCCACAGTTTGTTCTTCTGGTTTCTTAGTCTTTTTCCAAAACATTGTTCTGTATCAAAATCTCTCCTCAATTGCGATTGATCCTGCCGACTACGCCAAATGTTTTAAAAAAAATTCTCAAGGTCAGGTTCGTAGGAGAGTAGTCTGACACAGAACAAACGACCAAGAGGCGAGTCTGCTAGAATATGGGCATTTTATTCCCCGCAGCGTCGCCACAACGGGTCTGGCTTATACTCACTCTACATGTTACCAAACTGGGAGCCGTCAGTTCTCGTAGAGCGGTTGCCAACAACCCACGCTCGGCGGTTAAACGTAACCCCGGAGCAGACTCACCGAACTGGAGACTTTTCCAGCTGATATACTCTTTTCCAGATATAAACATTCATGTGAACAGCAGAGCAAGGCTAAAAAACACATTTCATTCTGGTTACATACAGATAAGAAGATTCACACGGGGAGGTGTGTAATAAAATTCACACGGGACTAAGCAACACCTCCATTCCGGTTAGATTCACACATGTATTGGGACATAATTTTTAACCGTTTCACCACATTCCACTGCTTGGAATTTTACACCACATTCCACTGCTTGGCCCAATACATGTGTTACATTATGATTCACACATGTATTGGGACATAATTTTACACCACACTGATGAACTTGGCCAATGGCTCTATGCAGCACACCAACAAGGCAGGAGAGAGAGGGCAGCCCTGCCTGACTCCAGATCTGACTGGGAAGCTATCTGATTCCCACCCATTGATTGAGACTGCACTGACAATGTTGGTGTAAAGCAGTCTGATCTAATTGCAGATTCCCTCCCCAAAGCCCATTTTGGAGAGAACATCCCTCAATTAAGTGTACGATATCCTGTCAAAGGCTTTCTCGTGGTCCAGGATGAGCAGGCAGGTATCCAACCCTATGTCAACTCGGCCAAACAAAGAACAGCCAGGGAATTCCTAGAAGCATGGCACTCATCCACAAACTCCATCAACAAACACATCGACCTGGACCCAATATACCGACCACTACAGCAGACAGCTGAAACTGACAACTGGAAGCGGCAGGGACAGACCACTATAAATGCCGGAGGAAACACCACAGAAGCGCTTCACAGGAGGCTCCCAAGCACTGAGGATGTCACCTAGACAGGGGACGAAACGTTTACAACAAAAACTTTCAGCTCGGCGAACAGAACCTCAGCAACGAGCACCCGAGCTACAAATCTTCTCACAAACTTTGAAAATCCAACCCTCTGTCCTGCACGTAGGCGATTGTATCTCTGAGGAGTGCGGGACTCTCAGTGATCTTCCTGCCCGGTAAAGCATAGGTTTGGTCAGGGTGGATCACTGATCCCAGAGCAGACCTGACCCGGTTGGCGATGACCTTTGCCAACATTTTGTAATCTGCATTTAATAGTGAGATTGGTCTCCAATTTCTGATTTCCTCCCTCTCCTCCTTCCGCTTGTAGATGAGAGTGATGATGCCTTTCCTCATGGATTCACTCATGGTACCTGCCAGAAGCATCTGACATACACCTCCAGCAGATCCTGGCCAATCAAGTAACACAGAGCAGAATACAGCTCGACTGGTAACTGTCGCTTCCGGGAGTTTTATTCTTTTCGAAGGACTCGAGGGCCTTGGTCAGCTTGTCCAGAGATAGCGGCAGGTCATAGAGTCATAGAGATGTACAGCATGGAAACATACCCTTCAGTTCAACCGTCCATGCCAACCAGATAACCCAACCTAATCTCGTCCCACCTGCTAGCACCTGGTCCATATCCCTCCAAACCCTTCCTATTCATATACCCATCCAAATGCCTCTTAAATGTTGCAATTGCACCCAGCTGCTCCTGTGTTCTGTCGTCTAAGACCTCCGTGATAGAAGACAGGAACGACTGGGAGGCCACGCTGTCGGTTGGCTTTGAGTCTTATAGACTGGCGTAGAAGGATTTGCTGATCCTCATGATGGGGAGAAAGTGAGGTCTGCAGATGCTGGAGATCAGAGCTGAAAATGTGTTGCTGGTAAAGCACAGCAGGTCAGGCAGCATCCAAGGAACAGGAGAATCGACGTTTCGGGCATAAGCCCTTCATCAGGATGCTGTCTGACCTGCTGTGCTTTACCAGCTACACATTTTCAGCTCTGAACCTCATGACGTCAGCCTGAGATGACGTTATCGAGCCCTCTTCTTCCTTCAGGCTGCTGTACACGGAGCTCTCTTTGTGCACCTTCTGGTAGAAGAAATGTGAGCACGTCTCGTCCTGCTCCACCAAGCGGATCCTGGACTGGAAGATTATCTTGGAGGCCTCCGAGGCAAAGAGCGAGGCTTGCTGGCCCTTCACCTCCTGGAGGTCCTCTGTGACATTGACCCCCATCGTCTGCAGCAGGAGCAGGTTCTGCATACTTTCCTGGAGCTGGGACAGTTTTCCCCGCCTCTCTCTCGCCTCCTGAACACTTTTGAGGATGAAGAACCTCTTGATGTTCCCTTTTACTGTTTCAATCAGTCTGCTGGGGACTCAAACAGCGGCTTCACGGTTCTCCAACCTGCATAATCCCTCTTGAGCTCCTCAATGTTTCCCGGGGTCAACAGCTTGGTGTTCAGCTTCCACGTTCCCTTACCAGCCTGCTGCTCGTCCTGTAGGTGACAATCGGCCAGCAGGAGGCAGTGGTCAGAGAAGAACACCGGCTTGATGTCAGTGGATCTGACCGAGAATGTTCTGGACACAAACAGGTAATCTATCCTTGAGCGGATCGACCCGTCTGCCCGTGACCAGGTGTATCTACACTGCGCTCCGTCTGCAGAGGTGCTGAAGACGTCGTGCAGCTTGGCATCTTTTACCGTTTCCATCAGGGCTCTGGACATGGCGTCCAGTTTACTGTCCCCCCTGCCGGATCATCCATCTGCATCAATGATACAGGTGAAGTCTCCGGCCAGAATGACCGGCCTGGACGTAGCCAGCAACAGTGGAAGCTGCTGCAGGACGGCCAACCGTTCACTCTTACCCACTGGGGCATACACATTAATCAGTCTCAGGGGAGCATTCCTGTACATGACGTCGGTGACGAGGAGGCTCCCGCCCACCACCTCCTTAACCTCGGAGATGGTGAAGTTGCCTCCTCGCAACAGGATACACAGGCCGGAGGCGCGGCTATCGTTGTCCCCCAACCAAACTGATGGCCCATGGGCCCACAGGCTCGACCATCTCCTGTAGCTGCTGAGGTGCGGTATCCCACACTCCTGCAGAAACAGGACGTCGGCTTTAACGTTGGCCAGGAAGGCCATCGTAGAAACACATCGCATAGCAGCTTTGATGCTATGCACATCGATACTGGCAATTTTTATCCCCATTTTAACAGTTTACGTGTCCATTTGCTACTGGTCTTGCCTCTCTGGGGTAGCTGTGTGCATCCCCGTGGTGACGGCAAACTGCTGGACCCTCCCAGGGCTGAGGTAGCTGTCTGGCTCCACGCTGAAGCCATTTCCCCGCTCTGGTGTCTTCAGGTCAGGCCCAGGGTCCGCACAGTCCAGTTCTCTGTCTGACAGCTGTCACAGGACCGGTGCTCCCAGTTACCTGGAGCTGTGGGGCGGTGGGTACCTTTGGTTCTCACCGGGTGGGGGGTGGTCTTTACCCGTCCCCTCAGAGCGATCGTCTTTTCCTGTTTGGGCGGTGCTACCCTCCTTTTTCCTCACGGCGCTCTGTCTCTTCCTCTGGTGACGACCCTCCTTGTGCCCATCCTCATCGTCTGAAGAGCTGCCTGTATCCTCCTCGTGTAGGTGTTGTTTCCCCCTTTGCTGGGTGGCTTTGGGGGCCTGGCGAGGTTTCCTCTTCCTGCTTTTGACAGTAATCCAATCCTCTGTCTCCTTTGTTCCCTTCTCTTTCATTTCCTCAGTCAGTCTTGAAGGAAGTTGCTGCATCTCCCCGCTGTCTGCGTGCCCTTCCTTCTGCGTGCCCTTCCTTCTGGGTGCCCCAGACACCGTTCCCATGCTGGTTTGTGGTATCTTGCTGGTCTTATGTGGTCCACGGCTCGTGTTGCCACCGCCGGTCATCTGTGCATAGGTGGCGGCCCCTCATCTTGGGCAGGCCTCGTACATGTGGCCCGCCTCTCCGCACAGATTACAGTTCTTGGCCTCTTTACATTCCTTGGTCGGGTGGCCTTCCTGCTTGCAATTTCGACAGACAGCCACCTTACAATCCGCCGCCACGTGGCCTGACCTCCCGCAGGTTCAGCACACTTTCGGCTGCCCTGCGTACGTCAGGTAACCTCTGCTTCCTCTGATTGCGAAGCTGGAGGGTGGGTGGAGGATGTTCCCACTGGCATCGATCCTCAGGGTTACCCTGACCTGCCGCTTGCTGGTCCAGATCCCGAAAGGATCGACCATATCGGTGCTTTTTCCCTTGACCTGGATGTATCTTCTCAGGAAGGTCAGGACATCAGCTGCTGGGATGTGGGGGTTGTACATATGGATTGTAACAACCCAACTCCTCTGCGCAGGAAGCACACACAACCGGACCACCGACAAGATGGAGAACAGAGGTTCCCCTTCCTTCTCCTTGAAGACCTTCAGGTGCTGCTCACAATTCTTCAGGCTCCTGAAGGTCACGTCGAAATAGCCTGACCCAGGGAAATCCTGCAGGCAGTACATGTCCTTTTTTTTATTTCAAAAATATACTTTATTCATAAAATATTTTGATGGTCTGTACAGTTGGTCATACCATACATATGGAAACATTCCATTTCTTTGCATACAGAGATCAGAATTTCTCATTTTTATATACAGGTCTGTACGTTTATCAATCATATATCCATATATTTAGCTGAGGCGTCAGCAGAGCCCAAATGACTGCGTAGGCCCCCTGTTCTTCTTAGGCAGGCAGATGTTACATGGTGGTCTTTCCCCACCATGCCTTGGCGGCAGCTGCCCCAAGCTTCAGCGCGTCCCTCAACACGTAGTCCTGGACCTTGGAATGTGCCAGTCTGCAACACTCAGTCGGAGTCAACTCCTTCAGCTGGAAGGTCAACAGGTTTCGGACCACCCAGAGAGCGTCCTTCACCGAGTTGATGATCCTCCAGGCACGGTTGATGTTCGTCTCGGTGTGCGTCCTGGGGAACAGACTGTAGAGCACGGAGTCCCGCGTCAGGGCGCTGCTCGGGACAAACCTCGACAAACACCACTGCACTCCTCTCCAGACTTCCTCTGCATAGGCACATTCCAGAAGGAGGTGTGTGACAGTCTCGTCCCCCCACGCAGCTGCTTCGAGGGCAGCGTGCGATGCGGCTGAGAGTCCGGGCATGCATAAATGATCTCACAGGCAGAGCCCTTCTCACCACCAGCCAAGCCATGTCTTGGTGCTTGATGGAAAGTTCTGGCAATGAGGCATTCTGCCAAATGGCTTTGACAGTCTGCTCAGGGAACCGCTCGATAGGATCCGCCCTCTCCTTTTCCTGAATGGTCTCAAGGACACTATGTGCTGACCACTTCCTGATGGACTTGTGGTCAAAGGTGTTTTTCTTGATAAATTTCTCCACGAAGGACAGGTGATACAGAACGGTCCAACTACTCGGAGCGTTCCGCGGCAGCAAGGTCAGGCCCTTCCTTCGCAACACTGGAGACAGGTAGAACCTCAGTACGTAGTGACACTTGGTGTTTGTGTACCGGGGATCCACAGCTTAATGCAGCCACACACAAAGGTGGCCATCGGGGTGAGGGTGGCATTGGGTGTATTTTTTCCCCTGTTGCCCAGATCTTTATATATCGAGTCTCTTTGGACACGGTCCATCTTTGATCTCCATATAAATTGGAAGATGGCCCGGGTGACTGCAGCGGCACAAATTCTGGGAATAGGCCAGACCTGTGCCACATATAACAGCGATGACAGTGCCTCACACCTGATGACCAGGTTTTTTCCCGCAATGGAGAGCGACCATAGCTTCCATCTGCCCAGTTTCTGCATCACTTTGCTGATACGCTCCTCCCAAGACTTGGCGCACACCCCAGCCCCCCCGAACCAAATACCCAGCATCTTCAGGTGGTCGGTCCTGACGGTGAAGGGGATCGGGGATTGGTCGGCCCAGTTCCCAAAGAGCATGGCCTCGCTCTTGCCTCGGTTTACCTTGGCCCCCAAGGCCCGTTCGAACTGGTCACATACGCACATGAGTCTGTGCACAGACAGCGGATCCAAGCAGAAAACGGCGACGTTATCCATGTACAGGGAGGCCTTAACCTGCAGACCCCCGCTGCCAGGAATAGTCACCCCTCTCAGGCTCGCATCCTTCCTGATGGACTCGGCCAATAGCTCTATGCAGCACACAAACAAGGCAGGAGAGAGAGGGCAGCCCTGCCTGACTCCAGATCTGACTGGGAAGCTATCTGATTCCCACCCATTGATTGAGACTGCACTGACAATGTTGGTGTAGAGCAGTCTGATCCAATTCCAGATTTCTTCCCCAAAGCCCATTTTGGAGCGAACATCTCTCATATACCTGTGTGATATCCTATCAAAGGCTTTCTCCTGGTCCAGGCTGATGAGGCAGCTGTCCAACTCTCTGTCCTGCACAAAGGCGATCGTATCCCTGAAGAGTGCGAGACTCTCAGCGATCTTCCTGCCCGGAACAGCACAGGTTTGGTCAGGGTGAATCACCCATCCCAGAGCAGACCTGACCCGGTTGGCAACTACCTTTGACAGAATTTTGTAATCTGCATTCTATAGTGAGATTGGTCTCCAATTTCTGAGTTCCTCCCTCTCCCCCTTCCGCTTGTAGATGAGGGTGATGATGCCTTTCCTCATGGATTCACTCATGGTACCTGCCAGAAGCATACTGATATACACCGCCAGCAGCTCCTGGCCAATCAAGTCACACAGAGCAGAATACAGCTCGACCGGTAAGCCGTCGCTTCCGGGAGTTTTATTCTTTTCGAAGGACTTGAGGGCCTTGGTCAGCTCATCCAGAGATAGCGGCTGGTCCAGCCCCTCCTGTGTTCTGTCGTCTAAGACGTCCGTGATAGAGGACAGGAACGACTGGGAGGCCACGCTGTCAGTTGGCTTCGAGTCATACAGACTGGCATAGAAGGATTTGCTGATCCTCATGACGTCAGCTTGGGATGACGTTACCGAGCCATCTTATTCCTTCAGGCTGCTGAGCACAGAGCTCTGGAAGAAGAAACGTGAGCATGTCTCGTCCTGCTACACCGAGCAGACCCTGGACCGGAAGATTATCTTGGAGGCCTCCGAGGCAAAGAACGAGGCTTGCTGGCCCTTCACCTCCTGGTGGCCCTCCGTGACATCGACCCCCGTCTGCAGCAGGAGCAGGTTCTGCATACTTTCCTGGAGCTGGGACAGTTTTCCCCGCCTCTCTCTCGCCTCCTGAACACCTTTGAGGATGAAGAACGTCTTGATGTTCCCTTTTACTGTTTCCCATCCGTCTGCTGGGGACTCAAAGAGGGGCTTCACGGTTCTCCAGCCTGCGTAGTCCCTCTTGAGCTCCTCAATGTTTCCCTGTGTCAACAGCTTGGTGTTCAGCAGTGGGTACCTCGTGGTTCTCACCGGGTAGGGGGAGGTCTTTACCCGTCCCCTCAGAAAGATCGCCTTTTCCTGTTTGGGTGGTGCTGCCCTCCTTTTTCCCCGCTGCGCTCTGTCTCTTCCTCTGGTGACGTCCCTCCTTGCCCCCCGTCCTCACCGTTGGAAAAGCTGCCTGTATCCTCATCGTGTAGGTGTTGTTTCCCCCTTTGCTGGGTGGCTTTGGGGGCCTGGTGAGGTTTCCTCTTCCTGCTTTTGACAGTAATCCAATCCTATGCCTCCTTTGTTCCCTGCTCTTCCATTTCGTCATTCTGTCTTGAAGGAGCTTGGATTGGCTGCTGCCTCCCCGCTGTCTGCAGTCTGCTCTGCTAGAGCCTGCCATTCTTTCTGGGTGCCCCAGACACCGTTCCCATGCTGTTTTGTGGTACCTTGCTGGTCTTATGCGGTCCACGGCTCATGTTGCCACCTCTGGCCATCTGTGCATAGGTGGCGGCCCCTCATCTTGGGCAGGCCACGTACATGTGGCCCGCCTCTCCGCACAGATTACAGTTCTTGGCCTCTTTACATTCCTTGGTCGGGTGGCCTTCCTGCTTGCAATTTCGACAGACAGCCACCTTACAATCTGCCGCCACGTGGCCTGACCTCCCACAGGTTCGACACACTTTCGGCTGCCCTGCGTACGTCAGGTAACCTCTGCTTCCTCCAATGGCAAAGCTGGAGGGTGGGTTGAGGATGTTCCCACTGGCATCGATCCTCAGGGTTACTCTGACCTGTCGTTTGCTGGTCCAGATCCCGAAAAGATCGACCACATCGGTACTTTCTCCCTCAACTTGGACGTATCTTCTCAGGAAGGTCAGGACACCTGCTGCTGGGACATGGGGGTTGTACATATGGATTGTAACAACCCGACCCCTCTGCGCAGGAAGCACACACAACAGGACCGCTGACAAGATAGAAATTAGAGGTTCCCCTTCCTTCTCCTTGAAGACCTTCAGGAGCTGCTCGCAATTCTTCACGCTCCTGAAGGTAACGTCGAAATAGCCTGTCACAGAGAAATCCTGCAGGCAGTACACATTTTTTTTAATTTCAAAAATATACTTTATTCATAAAATACTTTGATGATCTGTACAACTGGACATGCCGTACATATGTAAACATTCCATTTGTTTGCATACCGAAAACAGAGTAATCATTCCTATTTATAGGTCTGTACGGTTATATTTTATTGCTGAGGTGTCAGCAGAGCCCGAACCCAGCACTCCAATAGAACCTTCCTGACGCACACTGTCCAATTGACCGGTGTATGACCTTCCACTTTCTTCACAGTCACTCTGACTGTGTTGCGCCTGCCCTGGCCTGGGCTGCGGGCAGCTGCTGAAGCCATAGCTCTGAGGTTGGCTGGTCCCTGTCTTGGTGTTAGCCCAAAGCAAGCATAAAGATCGCTTCTCGGCCTTTTGGCTAAGATCAAGTGTCTGTTCTTATCAGGACAGCGGTCGAGTTGCGGAGATCATCGCTGGATCGTGATTGGACGTTGGAGGATCGTTTGGTTGTGCTGACCTGCTATTGGTGGATCTTCATGCTGGCTTCGGCCTAACGCCAATTCAGGGACCAGCCAACCTCAGAGCTATGGCCTCAACAGCTGCGCTCAGCCCTGGGCAGGGGGTTCGAAACACCGTCCGGGTGTCTGTCAAGAAGGTGGAGGAGCGTACACCAGTCGATCGGACAGTGTTCGTCAAGAAGGTGTTGTTCGAGTGCTGTGGATTCGCCGCAGCAGACGTGTACTGCCTGCAGGATTTCCCTGGGGCAGGCTACTTCGATGTCACCTTCAGGAGCGTGAAGCAATGTGAGCAGCTCCTGAAGGTCTTCAAAGAAAAGGAAGGGGAGCCGCTGTTCTCCATCTTGTCGGCGGTCCCGTTGTGTGTGCTTCCTGCACAGAGGAGCCGGGTTGTTACAATCCACATGTACAACCCCTACGTGCCAGCAACTGATGTCCTGACGTTCCTGGGAAGATATGTGCAGGTCGAGTGTCAAAGCACCGATGTGGTTGACCCTTTCGGGATCTGGACCAGCAAACGACAGGTCAAGGTAACCCTGAGGGTGGATGCCAGCGGGAATATCCTCCACCCACCCTCCAGCTTTGCTATCGGAGGGAGCAGAGGGTACCTGACTTATGCAGGGCAGCCGAAAGTGTGCCGAACCTGTGGGAGGTCAGGCCACATGGCGGTGGACTGCAAGGTCACGATCTGTCGCAATTGCAAGAAGGAGGGCCACCCGACCAAAGAGTGCAAGGAGGAAAAGAACTGGAATCTGTGCGGGGAGGCAGGCCACGTGTACAGGGCCTGCCCAAGACGAGGGGCCGCCACCTACGCGCAGATGGCCGGAGGCGGGCCACAAAAGGACGGCAAGGCACCGCAAACCGGCAAGGGAATGGTGTCAGGAGGCATGCAACAGGAAGGACAGGCCGGAGCAGAGCAGATGACAGTTACCGGAGAGGTACAGCTGCCGAGCGAAGCTCCGACAGGACAGGAGGAGGAGGCGGAGAAGGGAAAGAAGGAGGCAGAGGAATGGACTGTGGTGCAAAACAGGAAGAGGAAAACCCACCCGGTCACCAAGACCTCCCAAAAAAAAGGGAAAAGGCAACTGCAGGTGGAGGACATGGACGGCTCTTCGGAGGGTGAGGACGGAAGAAAGGAGGGTCGTCACCAAAAAAAGAGGCAGAGCGCTGCGAGGAGAAAGGAGAGCAGCAACTGCCAACCAAGGGACGAACCTCCTGAGGAAATGGGAAACCACCACCCCCTACCAGGTGAAAGCCAGGAGGGCCCCACCGCCACACAGCTCCAGGTCACTGGGAGCAGCGACCCTCTGACAGCCCCGCTGTCAGATATAGAAACAGACAGCGTGGACCCTGGTCTCGGCCCGATGACACCGAAGCGGGCAAATGGGCCGAGTGAGGAACTGGACAGCTACCTCAGCCCTGCGAGGGTCCAGTAGTTTGCATGCTGCATGGGGATGCAGACAGCTACCCCAGAGGGGCAGGACCAGCGACAATCGGACATGGGTAACTTTACAACCTGTAACAAAATGGGGTTTAAAATTGCAACTATCAATGTGCGCAGCATAAAATCTGCTGCGCGATGTGTTTCAACACTGGCCTTCCTGGCCAACGTGAAAGCTGATGTCCTGTTTCTGCAGGAGTGTGGGATACCGCACCTCAGCAGTTACAGGAGATGGTCGAGCTTGTGGGCCCATGGACCGTCAGTGTGGTCGGGGGGTAACGATAACCGCTCCTCGGGCCTGGGTATTCTGTTACGGGGAGGCAACTTCACCATCTCCGAGGTTAAGGAGGTGGTGGGCGGGCGCCTCCTCGTTGCTGATGTTACCTACAGAAACGCTCCCGTGAGACTAACCAACATGTACACCCCAGCGGGTAAGAGGGAACGGTTGGCCGTCCTGCAGTTGGCCCACTGTTGCTGGCTACGTCCAGGCTGGTCATTCTGGCCGGAGACTTCAATTGTATCATCGATGCAGACGGACGATCCGGCGGGGGGGACAGTACACTGGACGCCACGTCCAGAGCCCTGATGGACACGGTCAAAGACGCCCAGCTGCACGACGTCTTCAGCACCTCTGCAGACGGAGCGCAGCGTAGATATACATGGTCACGGGCAGACGGGTCTATCCGCTCAAGGATAGATTACCTGTTTGTGTCCCGAACGCTCTCGGTCAGATCCACTGACGTCAAGCCGGTGTTCTTCTCTGACCACTGCCTCCTGCTGGCCGACTGTCACCTACAGGACGAGCAGCGGGCTGGTAAGGGAACGGGGAAACTGAACACCAAGCTGTTGACCCCGGGAAACATCGAGGAGCTCAAGAGGGATTACGCAGGTTGGAGAACCGTGAAGCCCCTCTTTGAGTCTCCAGCGGACGGATGGGAAACAGTAAAAGGGAACATCAAGTTGTTCTTCATCCTCAAAGGTGTTCAGGAGGCGAGAGAGAGGCGGGGAAAACTGTCCAAGCTCCAGGAAAGTATGCAGAACCTGCTCCTGCTGCAGACGATGGGGGTCGATGTCACGGAGGACCTCAAGGAGGTGAAGGGCCAGCAAGCCTCGCTCTTTGCCTCGGAGGCCTCCAAGATAATCTTCCAGTCCAGGGTCCGCTTGGTGGAGCAGGACGAGACGTGCTCACGTTTCTTCTTCCAGAAGGTGCACAAAGAGAGCTCTGTGCTCAGCAGCCTGAAGGAATAAGATGGCTCGGTAACGTCACCTCAGGCTGACATCATGAGGATCAGCAAATCCTTCTATGCCAGTCTGTATGACTCGAAGCCAACCGACAGCGCGGCCACCAAGTCATTCCTGTCCTCTATCACGGAGGTCCTAGACGACGGAACACGAGAGAGGCTGGACCAGCCGCTATCTCTGGATGAGCTGACCAAGGCCCTCGAGTCCTTCGAAAAGAATAAAACTCCCGGAAGCGACGGCTTACCGGTCGAGCTCTATTCCGCTCTTTGGGACTTGATTGGTCGGGACCTGCTGGAGGTGTATGTCAGTATGCTTCGGGCAGGTACCATGAGGCATCATCACCCTCATCTACAAGCAGAAGGGGGAGAGGGAAGAAATTAGAAATTGGAGACCGATCTCACTGTTAAACACAGACTACAAAATCTTGTCAAAGGTCATCGCCAACCGGGTCAGGTCTGCTCTGGGATCGGTGATTCACCCTGACCAAACCTGTACTGTACCGGGCAGGAAGATCGCTGAGAGTCCCGCACTCCTCAGAGATACGATTGCCTACGTGCAGGACAGGGGGGTGGACACCTGCCTCAGCCTGGACCAGGAGAAAGCCTTTGACAGGATATCGCATACATATATGAGGGATGTCCTCTCCAAAATGGGCTTCGGGGAGGGAATCGCTAATTGGATCAGACTGCTCTACACCAACATTGTCAGTGCAGTCTCAATCAATGAGTGGGAATCAGATAGCTTCCCAGTCAGATCTGGAGTCAGGCAGGGCTGCCCTCTCTCTCCTGCCTTGTTTGTGTGCTGCATAGAGCCATTGGCCGAGTCCATCAGGAAGGATTCGAGCCTGAGAGGGGTGACTATTCCTGGCAGCGGGGGTCTACAGGTTAAGGCCTCCCTGTACATGGATGACGTCGCCGTTTTCTGCTCGGATCCGCTGTCCGTGCACAGACTCATGTGCATCTGTGACCAGTTCGAACGGGCCTCGGGGGCCAAGGTAAACCGAGGCAAGAGCGAAGCCATGCTCTTCGGGAACTGGGCCGACCAATCCTCTATCCCCTTCACCGTCAGGACCGACCACCTGAAGGTGCTGGGTATTTGGTTCGGGGGGGCTGGGGCGTGCGCCAAGACCTGGGAGGAGCGGATCAGGAAGGTGAGACAGAAACTGGGCAGATGGGAGCAACGGTCGCTCTCCATCGCGGGTAAAAACCTGGCCATCAGGTGTGAGGTACTCTCAGTATTGTTATACGTGGCACAGGTCTGGCCTATCCCCAGAACCTGTGCCGCCGCAGTCACCCGGGCCATCTTCCACTTCGTGTGGAGATCAAAGGGTCCGAAGAGATGTAATGTACAAAGACCGGTGCAATGGGGGAAAAAACACACCCAATGCAACCCTCACCCTGATGGCCACCTTTGTGTGTGGCTGCATCAAGCTGTGCTTGGATCCCCGGTAGGCAAACACCAAGTGTCACTACGTACTGAGGTTCTACCTGTCCCCGGTGTTGCGAAGGATGGGCCTGGCCTCGCTGCCGCGGAACGCTCCAAGTAGTTGGACCGTTCCGTACCACCTGTCCTTCGTGGAGAAATTTATCAAGAAAAACACCTTTGACCACAAGTCCATCAGGAAGTGGTCAGCATGTAGTGTCCTTGAGACCCTTCGGGAAAAGGAGAGGGCAGATCCTGTCGAGCGGTTCCCTGAGCAGACTGTCAAAGCCATTTGGCAGAATGCCTCATCGCCAGAACTTTCCAACAAGCACCAAGACATGGCTTGGCTGGTGGTGAGAAGGGCTCTGCCTGTGAGATCATTTATGCACGCCCAGACTCTCTGCCGCACCGCATGCTGCCCTCGAAGTGGCTACGGGGGGGATGAGACTGTCACACACCTCCTTCTGGAATGTGCCTATGCAGAGGAAGTCTGGAGAGGAATGCAGTGGTTCTGTCGAGGTTCGTCCCGAGCAGCGCCGTGACGCGGGACTCCGTGCTCTACGGCCTGTTCCCCGGGACGCACACCGAGACGAACATCAACTGTGCCTGGAGGATCATCAACTCGGTGAAGGACGCTCTCTGGGTCGTCCGAAACCTGTTGATCTTCCAGCTGAAGGAGTTGACCCTGACTGAGTGTTGCAGACTGGCACATTCCAAGGTCCAGGACTACGTTTTGAGGGACGCGCTGAAGCTTGGGGCAGCTGCCGCCAAGGCGCGGTGGGAAAAGACCACCATATAACATCTGCCTGCCTAAAGAAGAACAGGAGGCCTACGCAGTCATTTGGGCTCCGCTGGCGCCTCAGCTCAATGTAATCGCACCAACCTGTGAATAGGAATGATTACCCTGTTTCGATACGCAAAGAAATGGAATGTTTACAGAATGATGACATATCCAATTGTATAGATTAAATATATATGAATAAAGTATATTTTTGAAATAAAAAAAAAGCAAGCATAAAGATCCACCAAGAGCAGGTCAACACAACTAAACGATCCTCCAATGTCCAATCACGATCCAGCAATGATCTTCACTAGCTCTAATGACTCAAAGCTCCACTCTTGATCCTCGTATCTCCCCTGCCAGTCACCCAAGGCTGGAATCAAACCTGGGATCCTGGTGCTGTGAGCCACCGTGCCACCCCAAAATGCAACATCTCATATTTATCTAAATTAAATTCCATCTACCACTCCTCGGTCCATTGGCTCATCTGATCAAGGTTCCGTTATACACTGAAGTAACCTTCCTCGCTGTTCTCTACACCTCCAATTTTAGTGTCACCTGCAAACTTATTAACCATTCCTCCAATGTTCACATCCAAATCACTTATGTAAATGACAAAAGACAGTGGACCCAGCACTGATCCTTGTGGCACACCACTAGTCACAGGCCTCTCGTCAGAAAGCCAACTCTGCACTACCACTCTCTATCTTCTACCTTCGAGCCAGTTCTGTATCCATGGTAATCAGTCTACCATGAGCAACCTGTTTAATGCCTTACTGAAGTCCATATTATCAACTAGAATATTGATAGAATTGTGGAAGCAGATTAGAACATAGGAGGGTACTGTATAAATACTTTAATGAATGAGACAAGCAGGGCTTTGTGGAAGAAGACATTTCAGGATGAAATGAAGAAATATCCAGCACAGCCTCTAGGGCTGAATGGTAGCGCCCATTGTGTTGCATCATTCTGTTCCGAATCACTGATTGATTGGAAAGCTGCAAGAAGTACATGACACACACTCATGCACCCAACAATGTCTCAGTTTACAAAATCAGAAGTTGCTGGAAAAGGCTAGCAAGTCTGGCAGCATCAATTCTGAGGAAGGGTCACTGGACCCGAAATGTTGACTTTGTATTTGTCTTCAGAAGTGCTGAGCTTTTCCAGCAACTTCTGTTATTGTTTCTGATTTACAGCATCCGCGGTTCTTTCGATTTTTCACGTCTCAGTTCAGTTCGGTGCGCTGAACGCCAAATTTACAGGCGCTATCAGTCAACAGCTGTGGCAGCGGTACCTCTGGAGCAGGGGGCAAGTGTTCAAGTCCAGTCTGCTCCCTGCAGATGTGTAATTGGGGAAAAAATATGTATCAGATCTTCATTCCATAATAGAAAAGAAACGATCAAGAACGCATTGAAAAGATTATAAACACCACCCACCCAACCCCCTCGAAGCGCAGCAAATGAGCTATTCATGCCACGTTGCACAGACACACACACACACATAGACAGACAAGGCCATCCACAGTGTTGCGTTGGTGTCAGGGTGGCCCTGGCAGCTGTCACTCACACTCCGGGTGAGGCAGCGGAGCTCGCGCACTCCAACATTCCATTCCAAAGCACGCGTGCGCGAAGGGAGACAGCGCAATGATTCGGGAGGTGGGGGGGGGAGGGGAGCTGTCAGTGCGCGTGCGCGGCCTGGGGACATGGTGACGGCGCTGGCCTGGGAAAAAAAACTTTGTCACGTCGAGTAAGGCGAAAACAACACGGCGCGGATGAGCCGTGAGCAGCATGGCCAGGCATAGAAATGTCCGCGGACTGAAGTATGACGAAGGTACTGAGCACCAGCCGCATCGGGCGCTGATTTGTTCTCAGGTTATGCCGCTGCCCCGGAGCCGGTGGCCGCTCGGGCCTGTAACCCTGCTCCACTCTGCAGTAAGGGGGCAAGCTCAGCGCTGGGCCTCTCAACCACTCACTCATTCACTCACTCCTGCTTTAACCCAAGAACGAAACCTGGTCGTGGTGCAGACCGCTAGAATCATAATAATTAGTTATTATTAGTGCTTGACAATTAATCATTCGACCCGCTGTTGATTTTGTGCAAATCCAGTGAAGTAGTTGCTGCATACACATTCCCCAGATGCTGTTGGGATGAACGTTTTTATTTAAACTGAAATAGTGACAACCTAAGTACAGTTTAGCTTTTGAGGATATGGTTTAAATTGCTTACTTCTTGAGTACTTTCTTATGAGGTATTAGCCCGAATAAAATATTTGACAGACTTTCAACACAGTACAGAGCTGAAAATGTGTTGCTGGAAAAGCGCAGCAGGTCAGATTTCAACACAGTACAGCCTTGTTTATAAAGCTTACTTCAACAAAATAGAAAGTTGCAGTTAGCTTTGTGAATCTACACTTAACAAAGTGTTATCAACAACAGTACCACGGAGTGGATAATGAATTTTTCAATTTCTCATTCTTGGTTTTTCTTTTAATTAGAAATACTTCAACATGGTGTCTTGTATGAATATGCTGTGAAGTGTTTCAAATATGCCATATGTATTTATGACACCTAGAAGTTTTTACGACTAACGTCGTGACTAACTGTACTTAAGTTATGTAGACTACATTTACTTAAGTGCATGATTTCAAATAAAGCTTAATTTAGACAAAGTTGAGCAGAGATAAGCCACTTTTAAATTTAGTAATACAAGACAGAACATTTTCATGTTTCCACCAAGCTTATTTCATGTATGGGGCTATTGTACTGCATGAAATATCTAATCAGCAGTAAGATTTATGTTATATCATGCCCTTAGATCATCACAATTGTTTTAACACTGCTTGATGGAGCAAAGATCAAAAGTACTCCATTTTTAAAACAAATCTGTTTATGAGATATGGATGCCACTGACTAGTCCCTAATTGCCAGGGAAAAGGTCATGGTGAGCTGCCTTCTTGAACTGCTGTAATCCTTTGTGAGTTGGGACATCCATACTGTTGTCAGAAGTGGAGTTCCAGAATTTTGATTTGGTGGCAGTGAAAGAATGGCAATAGAGTTCTAAATCAGGATGAAGTGTGGCTTGAAGGGAATGTGCAGATTGTATGTTTCCTTTGTTTCATCTACCATTTTTAGTAGAAGCTGAAGGTTTGTAATGTGCTGTGAAATGAGTCCTAGTGAGATTTTATTGCATTTTGTAGGTGGTACACTGCTGACATTAGTTTTTTATAGAATCCCAACAGTGTGGAAGCAGGCCATTTGGTCCATTGAGTCCATACCACCCTTCAGAAGAGACTCCCAATCAGACCCACCCCCCTACCCTATACCACGACCCTGCCCTATACCTGTAATCCTGCATTTATCTTTGGCTAATCCACCTAGTCTGCACATCTCTGGATACTATTTAGCATGGGCAATCCACCAAACCAGCACCTCTCTGGACTGTGGGAAGAAGCTGGTGAAAACCCACACAGACATGGGGAGAATGTCCACTCGTTCAAGATTGGAATCAAACCTGGGTCCCTGGCGCTATGAGGCAGCAGTACTAGCCACTGTGCAAACTTCTGCTTTGGTGAATGCAATGTGAATTAAATAGGCTGCTTTGACATGGATGCAGTTGATCGTCTTGATTGTTAGTGCTGGACCAATCCAGGCAAATGGGGAGTATTCCCTCATGCTTGTAGATGTAGATGACTTTGTACCTTGTTATGTAGACAAGTATTGGGGACAGAGGAGGGGAATTACACTGCTTAATTCAAAGGCACGAGCTTGCTCTATAGATTAGATTCCCTACAGTAACCCACCCAGACCCATTCCCCTACATTTACCCATAACTAATGCACCTAACACTATTGTAACCATATTATTTATATGGCTCGTCAGTTCAGTTTTTACTCCGTGCTAACCCCACAATGTTGATAGTGAGAAAATCACTAATGGCAATTACTATGAATCTTGAGCGGTGATGGTTAAGTTCTCTCGTTGGTGATAGTCATTGCCCAACACTTGTGCAGTGCAAATATTACCTTCTAAACAACAAGTATTCCTTTAGTTATTCACTGCTTGGAATGTTGTAGGACAATGGTACTGGGCATGTTAGCTGAGCGAGGTTACCTCATGACCTTTTCCCACATAGTTTAGACTAGTCTCTTGTTGTGATGTACTGTTAACAGGGAAGCTCATGCAAGGTTTGTAGCTCAGGTTGAGGTTTAGGGTGTAGGTTTGTTCGCTGATCTAGCCAAAGCAATTGGTCATTTGACCTGGCTCGATCAAGGTTTCCCACTTTGTGCATGTTTCTTAATTGTCACGTGTACTCAGATCTGTCATTTAGTTTCTCTTCCTATACAAACTTGTGCCATTTTATTGCTGCTAATCTGATTAAGGACATGTGGTGTTTTTGTAATCTCAATACTAATTTCTGTAGAAAGACAGTTTGTTTGCAGCAATAAGGGGAGTAGCCTGAGAGAGTTCTTAGGGGTAAGAGCAGGCACTACTACTATGCTAATGGTTTTAAAACCTTTCCTCAAGCCTGGCTTGTAGGTATCTATGTTATAGTGTAACATTGATGCCATGGTAAATAAAGGTAATAATTTAAACTAAATTGGGTGTAAGACTTTTATATTCCAGAAGAGTACGATCTCCGAGGTGAACCAAGAGAGGCCTATCAGTCGAGTCCGTTTGGGATTCACTAAGTCATCTCAAATAGGTACTTTAACAGTAAGAGCCTGGTTGAAGGATTGGTTAGCTCGCACAACAGAGAAGAATATGGTGCGTCCTGGTGTAATGTGTTTCGTCAACATGAATTGGCTATAGCGTGATTGAAGAATTGTGGCCACTATTTGGAAAGTGTTGAACTTTCTGCTGAACGGGTATAGCGATCTTCTACAGAATGATTTTCGGTAGCGTGAGCTTGCAGTGAAATGCAACTGTTGCGTTATACCAAAACGCACTGTAATTGAGTCATTTTCAGTTTGGCAAGCAGTAAATAGCAGAGTGCCATAGGACTCAGTGTTTGGATCTTGGCTATTCACAATCAATGTAAATGATTTGGACGAAGGGTCCAAAGTGTATAGTAGCTAAATTTGCAGATTAAGTTGTAACGAAGAGGTAAAGACTCTTCAAAGGAATTTAGGTTGTGAGTGAGCAAAGTTTGGCAGATAAAGTATAGTGGGGAAAATGTAAACTTGTCTGTTTGAGCAGGAAGAATAAAAAAAAATTTACATCGAGACAGTTTCCAGGACTTGAGGAATAGAGGGATCTGGGTATCCTGTTGCATGAATCTAAAAATGTTTGACTTCAAGCCATTAGGGACGTAAAACAAATTAGATTAGATTACTTACAGTGTGGAAACAGGCCCTTCGGCCCAACAAGTCCACACCGACCCGCCGAAGCGCAACCCACCCATACCCCTACATTTACCCCTTTAACCTAATACTACGGGCAATTTAGCATGGCCAATTCACCTGACCCGCACATCTTTGTGACTGTGGGAGGAAACCGGAGCACCCGGAGGAAACCCATGCAGTCACGGGGAGAATGTGCAAACTCCACACAGTCAGTCGCCTGAGTCGGGAATTGAACCCGGGTCTCTGGCGCTGTGAGGCAGCAGTGCTAACCACTGTGCCACCGTGCTGCCCACTTTGTCCTTTATTACGAATGAAATGGAATCCATAAGAAGAAACATTTTACAACAGGTGTATATGATCTTAATGATACTAGAAATGGAGCAGTATGTACACTTTTGGTTGTCTTATTTAAAAAGTATGTAACTGTATTAAAAACATTACAGAGAATGTTCACTTGACTCATTCCTGGTATGAAGCACTTGTCTGATGAAGAAATGTTGAACAGGTTAGACCTTTACCCAATGCAGTTTAGAAAAATGAGATCATAAAATTGAAGCAAATAAAATCTCCAGGAGACTTCCTCCTGGTATCCGATTTGTTAGGGACCCTAGAGCTAGAAGTCAAATGTTTTAAAGTAAGAGGCCTCCCTTTTAAAACAGATGGAATTTATTTTCTCTCAAAAGGAGTTATTAGTCTGGAGTTTTCTTTCTCAGAAAGCAGAGGAGGCTGGGCTATTAGATTTATTCAAGGCTGAGATTAAGTCTGAACTAACAAGGAGATGAGGATTAAGGTAGAGGCAAGCATGATAGTGGAAATGAGACCATAGCCAAAGTCTGAATGGCAGAGTGGGCTCAAGGCCAAATGGCCTACTCTTCTGCACACCAAGATTGGAAACTTTAAGTTAAACACTAAGTATAGAATCCTTTACTAAAATACAACATCAAATATCTGTGACAATAGGCCACTTTACTACTTGAACCAACACAACAAGGCTGTTGGGAGAAGGAGAATCGACGTTTCGGGCATAAGCCTGAAGAAGGGCTTATGCCCGAAACATTGATTCTCCTGCTCCTTGGATGCTGCCTGACCTGCTGCGCTTTTCCAGCAACACATTTTCAGCTCTGACCTCCAGCATCTGCAGTCCTCACTTTCTCCTGTTGGCAGATGCAAAGTTTTCTCCTTTTGTGTTAATGAATTCTACCGATAATCAGTAAAAATTGTTTCTCCCTTTGTTCTAGGAGGTAGTTGGATGGATTTTATATTTGAGCACCTATTTTCTCATTTTCTCCAAAGTCCTGTTTAACCTATTTGATCTTTTATGATCTCTCTTCAGTCAAACTATTCTTATTTGTTAATGTGCTGCACTTTGTTATGGCCAAATTGGCTTTCTGAGCACTGGGTGATTATATTGAATTTAAGTGACATAGTATCTTTCATTGGTGTACGTATTGATTCATTGGGGTCTTGTATAGACATGGTGTTCCACCTGAAGAAATGATGGCCATAAAGGTATATCATAACTCATCTGAACAGATTGATAATGAAGTTATTAATGTTTTTATTTTTAACATACTGCTTTTTGTACTGTTTTCAAATTTCATTAATATTTGTTTATTGTATCATTGTAAGAGGGTGATTTATTCTGTATATTGAGGAGGCAAACATAAATGCCTGTTTCTGTTACTGGTAGCTGGGCTTGGATTCTTTATTTCATTATGATTGTGAATAGGTTGAACCCTAAAGTGCACGAACATTTGTGTGCAAAATTAGCATTTTTAAAAATGTTTCTGCATTTTATAGACGTTAATCAGAAGAGGTGCTCTACCAGAAAGAAGTTGTAGTTTAACTTTGATGCAGTTATGCATTGTCTGGTTGTGGTGTAATTGCCTTACTAAACGAATAGTATCTGAATTATTTAAGAAAAGAAATCTGTGGGATCTCTTCCACTGGAAGTGATTCTGTTAGATTGCTCTAATGACGTCAAGGATTTTTAAAATACGCTTTGAAGAATTATTGATGCGGCTACATGGAATTTCAGTCATATAAGTCTCTCCTGTATGCTGCCTCTCTGGTCCTAGAAGACAGTACAGAACCTTCTTGGGGAAAGCCAGAAGTGTCAGTTTATGTTGGGGTCAACAATGTAGGGACAAAGAGAATTAATGTCCTGTTGTTGGAGAGAAAGTTAGAACCAGGACCTCAAAGGTAATGGTATATCAGTTATTCTCAGTGAAAGTAGAAATTGGATATTGCAGGATAATGCTTGATGAAAAAGATGATGTTAGCAAGACTTTCAAATGATGGAATAAGTATTGGAGAATGAAATAGGTCAAGTGGAGAATATTACATTGGGGGCCAATATGGGAATAATGATTATAGTGTTATAATGGAGAAGGATAAGGTGCAATCTAGAATAAAAGTAATTAACTGGAAGTGGGCTGATTTCAGTGGTTTGAGGAGGAATTTGGCCAGTGTAAATTGGAGTAAATGACTGGCAGACAGAAAAGTAAAGGAGGAGCCTTTCAAGAGGTTCAGATGCATTCCACAATTCGGGAGTAAGATTAAACAAAGAGCTCCATTATGTTCCATAATCTCTTTGAAAGATAATCAAACTCCATAATACCCATCTTTGCTCTATGTCTCTTAATAGCTTTGACTAATACTCTATCAGTCTCAGTTTTAAAATCAATAATTGATATAGCATCATTTCCCATTTGCAAAAGCGAGTTTCAAACTTCTACGACTCTCGTCCCATTAAGAAGTGTTTGCCAATTTTACCCCTGAAAAATTTGGCTCAAATTGACTGAGACCCTGGTGTTACAAATGTGAAGTTTATAAAATGATGCTTTGAGACTGTCTCTTACAATTTAAAGTGGCGATGGGACAGAGTTCATTTGTCTTGCTGGATTTTGAATGACAGCAAACGTGTGTAGTTTGGTAGCTATGGGGATGAGGGGTTCAAGTCAAGAGACTTACTGAGAAAACACAACATGTTCGCGCATGTGGATAATGGGAAGAGCATCTGTGCTGATTGGATATACAGTTGCTCTTTAGGTTTCTCGCCAAGGTGATGGGAATTTTTATAACTTGAAGCTATCTATTTTATTCCAGGATAAAACAGAATTGGAAGTCTTGAATTGGTGTTAGTTAGCAATTTCTGCTTTGATACAAGGCGCATGTGATTCTTGTTGTTTTCGAGATGAACTTAAAAATGGAAGATTCTACAAAAAGCCACTGTAGTATTGAGATTCTGGCATTTCTAACAGGTCCCTGAATATTTTGATATGAAGTTAGTCTTCTGGAATTTGAGGGAGAGTGTAAAAGGATGGAAGTAGCAGCAGTCCTTCCTTCTCCAGATGTAGAGAAAATGCTGCCCTTCTTATTTATCAGCCACAGAGAAGGTGGGAGTATGCACTTGTTTTTAGAGAGAGAGTTTGTGAGGATCCAGAGGATATGGCTGGCTCATTCTAAAACATACGAATCTCCAAATGAAGCCACTTAGAATAGAATAGAACAGAATAGATTCCCTACAGTGTGGAAACAGGCCATTTGGCCCAACAGGTCGATACTGACCCTCCAAAGAGTATCTCACCCAGACCCATTCCCCTACCCAATTACTCTACATTTACCCCTGACCAATGCACCTAGCTTACACATTCCTCAACACTATGGACAATTAGTATGGTCAATTCACCTAACCTGCACATCTTTGGACTGTGGGAGGAAACTGGAGCACCCGGAGGAAACCCACACAGATAGTCGTCCAAGGCGGGAATTGAACCCGGGTCCCTGGCACTGTGAGGCAGCAGTGCTAACCACTGAGCCACTGTGCCGTGCTTCTGGGATTAAAGGTTAAATGGCTGGGAAAGAAAAGAGAAAGATATCATCTGGAGTGTAGAATTGCTTTCGACTGGTTCTGGGAGAATGAAGTGCTTACTTAAAGGACACTGTAAAGATCTTCAGTCCTATTGAATGAAGTTTCTTTCTTGTAACTTCTATAGTGTAAGTTACATACAAAACGTGGTCAATGTTTTTATTTTTTACAGTAAAAAAGACTTAATACCTGAAACCTTGTTATTTGATTATTTCAGTCAGTCACAGGAAATTCATTTATCTTTTTAAAAGTTATTTGTTGCAAAGTTTATTGTAGCACAAGTCCTAGACTTCTGGGTGTCAGTGAAGGTGAGATGGCCAAAGAGCAGCGATGTTTGCTCCAATGGCGGTGGCGCAGTGGAGGGGACTCATGTCTGGTCACCTGGTCCATGGTGGAGCACTTAACAAGAAGGATGATAAAATTGAATACCTTATCTTTATTTCTTTATTTTTTTGTCTTTATATTCTATGTTCTGTGTCTTAAGATGGCACCAGAGAGTGGTGAAACTATACAACACTTTTCGATGTATTTTCTAGCAAAGTACACATAACAGTAATTCAAATCAAATCTCCAAACAGCAGAATTAGTTTCTCCCATTGTTTCCTTTAACATTTTGAAAGCTTTGTTCAAATTGTCTCCAAATCTTCATAGAGAATATAACTCCGGTTTATTTAATTTCTTCTTGCACCTTTACCCTTGAAATTCGAGTCATAGAGATGTACAGCACGGAAACAGACCCTTCGGTCCAACCCGTCCATGCCGACCAGATATCCCAACCCAATCTAGTCCCACCTGTCAGCGCCCGGCCCATATCCCTCCAAGCCCTTACTATTCATATACTCATCCAAATGCCTCTTAAATGTTGCAATTGTACCAGCCTCCACCACATCCTCTGGCAGATAATTCCATACACGTACCACCTTCTGCGTGAAAAAGTTGCCCCTTAGGTCTCTTTTATATCTTTCCCCTCTCACTCTAAACCTATGCCCTCTAGTTCTGGACTCCCTGACCCCAGGGAAAAAACTTTGTCTATTTATCCTATCCATGCCCCTCATAATTTTGTAAACCTCTATAAGGTCACCCCTCATCTCTGACGCTCCAGGGAGAACATCCCCAGCCTGTTCAGCCTCTCCCTGTAGGTCAGATCCTCCAACCCTGGCAACATCCTGGTAAATCTTTTCTGAACCCTTTCAAGTTTCACAATATCTTTCCGATAGGAAGGAGACCAGAATTGCAGGCAATATTCCAACAGTGGCCTAGCCAATGTCCTGTACAGCCACAACATGACCTCCCAACTCCTGTACTCAATACTCTGACCAATAAAGGAAAGCATACCTTCTTCACTATCCTATCTACCTGCGACTCCACTTTCAAGGAGCTATGAACCTGCACTCCAAGGTCTCTTTGTTCAGCAACACTACCTAGGACCTTACCATTAAGTGTATAAGTCCTGCTAAGATTTGCTTTTCCCTGCCTAACTAATGGTGACAGAGCTGCATGCAGTACTCCAGCTGTGACCTAAGCAAAGTTTTGTTTCGCTGAAATTTGACTTTGTGTTGAATTCAATTCAATCAGTTTATGTGAACTATTAGTGTTTTTAAAAACTCATTTCAAAATTATGACCATTTGGACTGACAGTTCCTATTTTATACACTGTGTATAAGCTGATCCCTGTTTTTGGAGGGATTTTGGATGGTTCAAAGGTTGACTTATACGCCGTGATCTTTTGTGCATACTGTACAATATCTGGCATGCTGACATTTCCTCTACTGTAAATACTGACGGAACTTTGGGAGGCAAAACCAAACTCGCAACTCTGAGGTTGATGGATTGAAGAGTAGGATAAAGCAGAAAAGTCATGTATAACAGCTGTCAGCTTGATAATACATGGGAGAATTGGGCTGAATATAAAAAGCACAGAGAAGTGAGAGAGGAACTGAGAGGCAAATACATCGTACAAAGCTAGATTGACAGCTACATTTAAAGAAAAACCAAAGATGATCTATGCAATCACTAACAATAAAAGGACTCTCCGAGAAGTAGCGTGGTGATTAGACACCATAATGGAGACCTCTTGGTGCATGACGAGACATGGACGATGTGCTTAATGAGTACTTTACATCAATGTTTCCCAAGCAATGTGATTTTGATAAAGCGATGGAAATGGAGGAGGTTGTCAGGACAGTGCTTAAGTTTATAAATATATAAAGAAGTACCAGAATGTCCTGAATACTAAAATTGGATTAGTCACCTGGTGCAGATGGGATGCATCCCAGGTTGCCGAGGAATGCTGAGAAGTTGCAGAGGAACTAGACAATATCTTCAGTTTATCTGCAGTTACAGGGATGGTGCCAGAGCAGTTGTTATATCCTTTTTCAAAATTGGAGAAGGCCAAGCCTAGTAATGACCATAAGACATAGGAGCAGAAGTAGGCCATTTAACACATTGAGCTTGCTCCACCATTCACTGAGATTATGGTTGATCCAATAATCCTATCTTATCCCTATAATCCTTGATTCTCTTACTGACTAAAAATCTGTGTCTCAGCCTTGAATGACCCAGCCTCAACAGGCCTCTGTGTTAAATAATTTCACAGCTTGAGTATCGACCCTCTGAGAGAAAAATTCATAGTCATACAGCATGGAAACAGACCCTTCAGTCCAACTAGTCCAGACCCACCGTGTTCCCAAACTAAACTTGTCCCATTTGCCTGCATTTGGCTCATATCCCTCCAAACCATTCCTATTTATGTATTTATTCAAATGTCTTTTAAATGTTGTAACTGTACCTACATCCACTACTATCTCTTACAGTTCATTACCACACATGTATCACAAACTGTGTAAAAAAGATTGCCTGTCATGTCTTTTTTAGAACTTTCTCCTCTCACCTTAAAAATGACCCCTACTTTTGAACTCCCCCAACCTAGGGCAAATACACTTGCTCTTTACCTTATCTATGCCCCTCATGATTTTAAATAGCCAGTAATGTAAGAGGTTACCCCTAAACCTCCTATGCTCCAGTGGAAAAAATCCAGCCTATTCAGCTTATTTTTATAATTCAAACCCTCCATTTCCAGCACCATCCTGGTAAATATTTTCTGAAACTTCTCAAATTGCAAATATCCTTCCGCTAGTAGGGCGACCAGAACTGCACACAGTACTCCAGAAGAGCCCTCGTCAATGTCCTGTGTAACCTCAACAAGATATCCCAACTCTTATACTCAAAAGTCTGAGCAATGAAGGAAATTCTTCCTCATCTCTGTTCTAATGAGCCACTCTTTACTCTGAGATTATGACCTCTTGTCTGAGACTCAAGGTTTCGAGCTTCCCCAAAAGGGTCATTGCCTCTCTCTCATCTACCCTGTCAAGTCCTCAAAATTTTGTAACTTTCATTCTGCTAAGTGCCAGTAAGTACAGGCCCAACCTCTTCAACCTCTCCTTGTAAGACAATCTCCTCATACCTGGAATCAATTTAATAAATCTTCTCTAGGCTGTCTGTAATGCCAGTATATGTTTCCTTGATAAGGAGACCAAAACTCTTCACAGCATTCCAGTCTGACTAATGCATTGTATAGTTTTAGCAAGACTTCCCTATTCTATATTCCAATCCCTTTCAAATAAGGATTGACATTCTATATGCCTTTCCTATTACATTGCTGAACTTGTATGCTAGCCTTTTGTGAATTATGCATGATGACCCCCCAAATCCTTATGTGCTTTTGCTTTCTGCAGTTTTTCTCAATCGATCTCTGGAATAAACACACAGCAGATTGACTCAGTTGAGAGTGTTGGCAAGTGAGTCCCAGCTGACAGCTGAATTTCAGTTTCTGATCCCTTTATAGAGAGTAAGTTGTTGCTCAAAAAGCCATAAAAAGTCCGTGGGCAGTTGTAATCATAATGGATGACGAGGATAAATTTGTTTCATTGACTATACACGAGGTGAATGAAATGCACACTGGGTCACAGCTTTGCCTAACACCTACGCTTTATCTGTAAAAATGGCCCCGAGCTTCTATGCTAACGTTTCTGTTTTGGGCCTGTGGCAGTGCTTAAGCGAGGCTGAAGGAGCCCTAACCCTATCCTATTTCACTGCCTGGGTACCTAACAACCTTTAGCACTAAACATTGAGTTCAACTTCAGAATGCAAAACTCCTCCTCTCCTGTTTGTTATCCTCTCCTGACACCCCTAGGTCCTGTTTTGTAAGGGTTGCTCCCAACACAGCCAAACTATTTACAACCTTTACTCTTGTTCGGACCAGACCCAGAATTTATCTCTCTCTCTCAATTTACCATCAACTATCTTTGTGTACCTGTCCTTTCTTTCTCTCAGCACTGTCTCCTTGTACTCTATTCACTGCCCCACACCACTCCCATCCCCACCATTCAGCCCCCAACCCCGTCATCAGCATGATTTTTAGTTCTGGCAAAGGGTCACTAGACTTGAAACATTAACTCTTGTTTTTCTCTCTGCAGATGGTGCCAGACCTGCTGAGTTTCTCCATTACTTTGTTTTTGTTGCAAAATCCAGGTGGCTGTGTTATGGATCAGTGCAAGTGCAGACCTGTAGCTCCTGATTCACACTCAGTTCAGTTGAGAGTGTGGTGCTGGAAAAGCACAGTAGGTCAGACAGTATTTGTAGAGCAGGAGAATTGACATTTCGGGCAAAAGCCCTTCATCAGGAATGAGGCTGGTGGGCCGGGGGGCTGAGAGATAAATGGAGGGGGGTGTGGGCGTGGGCGTGGTGAAGGTACCTGAGAATGTAGTAAGTAGGAGAAGGTGATATAAAAGACCCCACCACTCGGGATATATTTCCCTCCCCACCCAGATCAGCTTTCCAGAGAGACCATTCCCTCTACAACTCCCTTGTCAGATCCACACCTCCCCAGCACTCACTCCACTCCTGGCACCTACCCTTGTCACCACAGGAAATGCAAAACCTGGGCCCACCCCACCTACTTCTAAGGCCCCAAAGGATCCTTGCACTTCCAACTGAAATTTACCTGTACCTCCACAAATGTCATCTACTGAATCCGTTGTACACGATGGAGTCTCCTCTACATTGGGGAGACAGGACGCCAACTTGCGGATTGGTTCAGAGAACATCTCTGGAAGACCTGCAGCACCACCCCACTGCCCTGTGACTGAACAATTCAACTCTCCCTTCCACTCTGGCAAGGACATGCAGGGCCTGGGCCACTTCCGTTGCCAAACCCTAATCACCTGACATCTGGAGGAAGAATGCCTCATCTTCTGTCTTGGGGATCTGCAATCCCAAGGGATCAATATGGATTTCTCCAGTTTCCTCATTTCCCCATCTTACCCCAGTCCCAAGCCTTCAACTTGGCACCGTCCTCTTGACCTGTCCATTGTCTTCCCGATTTACCCTCTCCAACCTCCTCTCCGACTTATTACCTTCTCCCTCACCTTCATCTACCTATTGCATTCTCAGCTACCTTCTCCCCAGCCCCCTCTCCCATTTATCTCTTAGCACCTGCCCCCCCCCCCCCCCCCAACCCCCCTATTTCTCATGGAGGGCTTATGCCCGAAACGTTGATTTTCCTGCTCCTGGGGTGCTGCCTGACCTGCTGTGCTTTTCCAACACCACACTCTGGACTCTGATCTTCAGCATCTGCAGTCCTCACTTTGTCGTCATGCTCAGTTGAAGCTGAGTTAGCAGATCTGTCGTGGGGCAACAGTACCTCACTGTCACTGGGCTTGGTTAAAAACTTATTTCAAGAGATATGCTCTTGGTCCCCATCCTTTGCTTTTAAGTACACTTTTGCAGGTGGACCATAAGCATAAAATCAATCTTCAGTGGGACTTTATGACTGCTATTCTAACTTCATTGGTAGGTGAGGCACTTGAGAACTTATTGCATTGAAACTGTATACACAATGCCTTCATACAGAAGGAGTGATTGTTGACACACAGAATTCTGCATTGATATTGTTGACACAGGTTATCGTGTCAGATCAACTAGTACCAGCTATTTGATCTCACTTCAGTTTCAGAATTAAATTTTCAGACCAGCTTAGGTGATCTCACTTCAGTTTCGGAATTAAATTGGTGAAAGTTCTGCCAAGGTTGTTGAGAGGTATTTATCAATTATTTCACTTATTCCAACCCAACCAGTTTTTAAGTGCACCTTAATTTTCATTTGTAGATATCAAATAACCAAGTTTACTTAACACATTTGTCGGCATGCTTTGATGCTGCTTCTCCGAACAGCAGCATTTTTTCCCAGTTTAAGATTTTCCCAATTTTATTTCAGTAGGACATTTTATTTGTAATGGGAAATGGATGAGGATGCAAAGGGCACGTTTATTGCTCATTACTAACTATCTTGAGAAGATGCTGAGGGCAAGGCTTTTGTGTTATTGTTTTATTTAGATTTATCCTTCATTCAGTTTTTTAAATTAAATCTACAAATAGGAATCTCTGGAGAGTAGAAGTGGATATGAACAGACGATTTGCTTTAATGTCAGAATTCAGGAAATCAGTAGTTGCTTCAATTTTTCCAAGTGGTCTATTCATTATAGTACTGGTGCAGATCATTTTAAATTTTCTAAAAGTTGCTCAATCGTGTTTATTTTTAGACTTTGAAGATGATGATGTCTATGGCCAGTCTGTAGAGGATGACTACTGCATTTCTCCAGCAACAGGTTTGTTAATGTTCTTTTATTTCTTGCAATTTCTGAAAAAAACTAAGCCTTATGAGTAGCCTTTTAATTAAAGTTCAAGGAAGGTGATGTTGCTCATCACTGACTTCATTTTGTATCAAAATTCTTATTTTTACAAGTTACTTTGAATGGTTCTGATGCACAGATTTTCAGTGGAATTTTTGGAAGCATTTCTAAAGGGAGGTGATGGCATAATGGTAAAGTCACCAGAGTATTAATCCATAATCTGAGGCTAATGTTCTGACCACAGCGGATATTGAAATTTGAATTCAATTTAAAAAAACTATATTAAAAAGCTAGCCTCATGGCAACCATGAAACCACTGACGATTGACATAAAAATCTATCTGGTTCACTAATTAAAGTCCTTTAGGGGAAGAAATTTAGCATCCTTACCTGGTCTGACCTGTATATGACTGCAGATCTGTGGCAATGTGGTTGACTTTTAACTGTCTTCAGGGCAATAAATGCTGTAAAGGTCGCCAATGACTTACACGTCCTTTGAATTAAGTAGCTATGTGTGTGCAATGAATGAACTGCAGTAAAAGTAATAAAAGAAGTTGAATAGGCATTTTACTCTTTGATGACTATTGTTTGTGAGAAGTGTTCCTTTATGTCCTCCAAGAACTCCTTTTCATCTTGTCTCAGCACTATTGTATGAATGCAGTCATTCAGTTACATCCCTTAATTTGAACATTGGGTGGTCACCATTTAATGCTCTTTGTTTAAAATTTTAGAAGCTGTTATTCTTCAAGCATATGAAGAGATGGACGAAAGAGAGAGCAAATGGTCCAAAGAGCCTGTTCCAATTATTATGCTCATCAGTCTTTGTGTTCCTTTCCACCAGTAGTCATGCATTTTCTGGAAGAAGAAAAATAAAAACTGCTAGACTTATCCAGAAGCAATATAAAATGGGGGAGCTCCTTCAGGAGATCATAATATTGTCAGGAAATCAGTAAGCATACTGCTGAATACCCACCAATGTTTGACGGTGATATTAGCCATAACAAAGAACAGTTATCTCTGAGTATGACAAGATCTTGATCAGATGGGCCAAGGGGTTGAGGAGTGGCAGATGAAGTTTAATTTACATAAATGTGAGGTACCGCATTTTGGAAAGGCAAATCAGGGCTGGACTTACACATAATAATGGTAAGGTCCTAGGGATTGTTGCCGAATAAAGAGACTTTGGAGCGCAGGCTCATAGTTCGTTGAAAGTGGAGTAGCAGGTAAATAGGATAGTGAAGAACGTATTTGGTATGCTTGACTTTATTGGTCAGAACATTGAATAGAGGAGTTGGGAGGTCATGTTGCGACCGTACAGGACATTGGTTAGGCCACTTTTGGAGTATTCTCATCTCCCTGCTATAAGGAGGATGTTGTGAAACCTGAAAGGGTTCAGAAAAGATTTGCAAGGATGTTGCCAGGGTTGGCGGATTTGAGCTATAGGGGGAAGGCTGAATGGACGGGAGCTATTTTCTGTAAAGCGTAGGAGGCTGAGGGGTGACCTTATAAAAGTTTACAAAATCATGAGGGGCATATTTAGGATGAATAGACAAGATCTTTTCCTGGGATTAGGGAGTCCAAAACTAGCGGTATAGGTTTCAGGTGAGAGGGGAAAGATTTAAGAGAGACCTAAGGGGCAACCTTTTCAAAGATAGGGTGGTGTGTGTCTGGAATGAGCTGCCAGAGGAAGTGGTGGATGCTGGTATAATTACAATGTTTAAAAGGCACCTGGATGGGTATATGAATAGGAAGGGTTTAGAGGGATAATGGCCAAATGCTGGCAAATGGGACTAGATTGCTTTAGATATCTGGTCAGCATGGACGAGTTGGACTGAAGGGTCTGTTTCCATGCTGTACAACTCTTTGACTCTATATCCAGCTTGTTGAAACAAATCCACATTTATTACATTAGCTGTTGACTTAATGGCAGTAATTCTCTGCAAAAAGAGAAACTTCCTAACATCTAGCCAAGTTCTAAGCATGCATAATTCTGTGCGTAGTCCCTTAATTTTTCTCATCGATCTAGTTCAAATTGTTGTTCAAAGTAATCTGGTCCTGCAACAGTTCAAGTATTAAAGTCTGCAATTTTCTGGTGTAAACAGATGCTGCTGTCCCAACCTATTGTGATAAATGAGGGATTTAAAACTGTGATCCTTCTGGTGACTTTTATTGTTCCAAATGTTGCTCGATGAGCAATATAGAATATGAACACTGAATGGAGTATTCTAGGAGGGAGGTAACCAGGCTTTTATTCTTTTTGTTTTATACTGAACTGTTCTCACAATCTTGGGTACTCTTTTTTCATTAACTTCACCGTCAGAGTTATAGAGTCCACACCAATCATGTTCCCAAACTAAATTAGTCCCGTCTGTCTGCAATTGGCCCATATCCTTCAAACCTTTCATATCGTGTACTTATCCAAATGTCTTGTAAATGTTGTAACTGTACCTGAATCCATCAATTCCTCTGGCAGTTTATTCCATACATAAGACCATAAGACCATAAGACATAGGAGCGGAAGTAAGGCCATTCGGCCCATCGAGTCCACTCCGCCATTCAATCATGGCTGATGGGCATTTCAACTCCACTTAACCGCATTCTCCCCGTAGCCCTTAATTCCTTGTGACATCAAGAATTTATCAATTTCTGCCTTGAAGACATTTAGCGTCCCAGCCTCCACTGCACTCTGCGGCAATGAATTCCACAGGCCCACCACTCTCTGGCTGAAGAAATGTCTCCGCATTTCTGTTCTGAATTTAACCCCTCTAATTCTAAGGCTGTGTCCACGGGTCCTAGTCTCCTCGCCTAACGGAAACAATTTCCGAGCGTCCACCCTTTCCAAGCCATGTAGTATCTTGTAAGTTTCTATTAGATCTCCTCTTAATCTTCTAAACTCCAATGAATACAATCCCAGGATCCTCAGCCGTTCCTCGTATGTTAGACCTACCATTCCAGGGATCATCCGTGTGAATCTCCGCTGGACACACTCCAGTGCCAGTATGTCCTTCCTGAAGTGTGGGGACCAAAACTGGACACAGTACTCCAAGTGGGGCCTAACCAGAGCTTTATAAAGTCTCAGTAGCACAACAGTGCTTTTATATTCCAACCCTCTTGAGATAATTGACAACATTGCATTCGCTTTCTTAATCACAGACTCAACCTGCATGTTTACCTTTAGAGAATCCTCCACTAGCACTCCCAGATCCCTCTGTACTTTGGCTTTACGAATTTTCTCACCGTTTAGAAAGTAATCCATGCTTCTATTCTTTTTCCCAAAGTGCAAGACCTCGCATTTGCTCACATTGAATTCCATCAACCATTTCCTGCAAACTGTCTAGATCCTTCTGCAGCCTCCCCACTTCCTCAGTACTACCTGCCTGTCCACCTAACTTTGTATCGTCGGCAAACTTCGCTAGAATGCCCCCAGTCCCTTCATCCAGATCATTAATATATAATGTGAACAGCTGCGGCCCCAACACTGAATCTTGCGGGACACTGCTTGTCACCAGCTGCCATTCCTAAAAAAAACCTTTTATCTCAACTCTCCGCCTCCTGTCAGACAGCCAATCCTGTATCCATACCAGTAGCTCACCTCGAACACCATGGGTCCTCACCTTGCTCAGCAGCCTCCCATGTGGCACCTTATCAAAGGCCTTTTGGAAGTCTAGGTAGACCACATCCACTGGGTTTCCCCGGTCTAACCTACTTGTCACCTCTTCAAAGAACTCCAACAGGTTTGTCAGGCACGACCTCCCCTTACTAAATCCATGTTGACTTATTCTAATCCTACCCTGCTCTTCAAAGAATTTAGAAACCTCATCCTTAATGATGGATTCTAGAATTTTACCAACAACCGAGGTTAGTCTAATTGGCCTATAATTTTCCATCTTTTGCCTTGATCCTTTCTTGAACAAGGGGATTACAACAGCGATCTTCCAATCATCTGGGACTTTCCCGGACTCCAGTGACTTTTGAAAGATCTCAACCAATGCCTCTGCTATTTCCTCAGCCACCTTCCTCAGAACTCTAGGATGTAACCCATCAGGGCCAGGAGATTTATCAATTTTAAGACCTTTTAGCTTTTCTAGCACTTTCTCTTTTGTAATGGCAACCATACTCAACTCAGCCCCCTGACTCCCTTTAGTGAACCACACTGTAAAAAATAAAGTTGCCCGTAATGTCCTTTTTAAAACTTTCTCCTCTCACCTTAAAAATATTTATAGTTTTAAACTTATAAATAAGGAGTAGAGTTGGATACACAAACTCACCAACCCTAGGGAAAAAAGTCAGTCCATCACAGAACTGAAAATGAAAGTCCATTTTCCCTCCATTTTAGGACCCAAGTTCTCAAAAATAATTATATATTATGATTTTTCGTCACATCAGCAAATTCTACGAAAGTCAGAATTCAAGCTTCCAGTTTCACTTCTTTTCATAGTCTGGCACTGTCATGAAGCCTAATCCTTTCCTCCCACAAAAAGACATTTTCTTTGCTGAACTGATATTGTGGAGAAAATACATAGGTCAGATGGTCGCTTTGGGAGGAATTGAGTAGTAATCTTGCAAATATCAGTACTGGTTGTTCCACTATAATGTGTGTTTCATCAATATGAATTCGCTATAGCATGATTGATGAATTGGGGACACTGTTTCTAAAGCACAAACTTTTAAAACATGTGTTAGCTGTAATGTGATTACATTGTCAACACTTTAAGCACTATTTCAAAAGCGCAATTTTTCTATAATGTAGGGTTGCAAAAGTACGCAGCCATTGCTTTATAGAAGAACTAACTGTAATCCTTGTAATCCATTTAACCACCTGAATTGTTAAAGTTCTCAAATCAAAAACACAAAAATGTAGAAAAATAAGATATGATATATTTATTAAAACAGAAGCAGCTTTCAAGATGTCAGTCCACACAAAGTGTTTTGCATGTCGTGGCGTTCCTTGCTAACTCAGTTAATAAATTTACATCATTGATTATGTTTGGTAATAAAGGAACGCAGTTGGCTCAATCTTTGATACCACAACTGGCTTCAATGAGCCGATTGTCCTGAAGTAAATCATTATCTAGATTATCTAGATTATCCTCTCCTAATTTCTATGGACTACTGCTGGAAATGTATGTTAGAATGGGCTCGACCATGATATTACCCAATCTGCTGACACTGCTACTAGACTTATGCCTACCATAAAGCACCAACTTCTGCAAGAAGTGAAGATTAGACAAACCGGAAAAAACAAAGCGTATTCTGTAAGCTCATTGCTAGTAAAATTGAACGTACGGTTATGACAATTTGAAATATAACTTTCAAGCATAAATATACTGTTAGTGATTCCGTTTGCCCTACCAAACAGTCCAGGAGTCCAAATTGATCACCATACAATGTGCATTCAAGTGTGCAGTCTGGAAATGCTTGAGAGTTTTGACTGCAACCCTGGTAACCACATTTCAGGTTGTGTACCTTGAGAAATTTGTGTACTTTCCCACTTGATAAACTTAAGTTCTAGACTAGCAATGGCATGCTTGGCATCAGACCAGTAGATATGCATGATGCTACTTTTATCTATGTGCAATTACAACTGCTAGATTCCATTGCTGCATTTTATATAAAATATATTGTATCTATTTGAATTATAGTCTATTTTTCATATTGATCATCTTAACAGGAACAGATTTTTTTGTCATTTGTAAAACTTGCAGACAGTTCTTTGAGAGCATTAAGATAAATTTGCTTATTAACTGCACTTCACATTGTTCTATAGTTCTCAAAAAAAATCTTAAAATCCAAGAATGCAATATAACTTAATCACATGGCAGATAATGAAATTAATGCAATTGTTAAAATTTGAAATTGAAAACTAGTCTTAGGAGGGGTGACCATCAAACTAAAACAAAAATCTAGTTCACCAATTTCCTTCAGGGAAGGAAACCTCACGCTTACGTGGAACTGATCTACATAGGACTGCAGGCCCAATGCATTCTGGCTGAAATGGCCAAACAGGCTGAATCAGTTCAAGGTCAGTTAGGGATGGACAAAAAAAAAAGTGGTCTTTCCAGCGGTGTCCACAACTCATGAAAGAACTGACCAAAAACAAAAAGCTTAATCTAGGAACCTGTTAATGCAACCCACCATTACCTTCTTCGGGGCAATTAAGGTTTGGCATAAATGATGCCCTCAGCTCATGAATGAATTAAAAAAAAACTAGTTATCTCAAGCAGTTAAACAAGATTGATAGTACATGTATTTCTTTTGCATGTTGCAAGTCGTCTATATCTTGCTCATTTCGGCTGGTTAAATGGGTTATTGCTAGTGATCTGTTCTAATAATTTTCCAATAAATGAAGTTAAGCTAATGAGTTCTTGATTTCCCAGTCATGATTTATTATCCTCTTGAAACAAATCCATGCTTCATTGGCTTGCCAGCAATCCCTATCTTGGGTGAGTTTTTGCATAGATAAATATTTTTCTTCCAAATTCTTTTCTGTTTTTGAGGATATATCTCCTGATTGCTACCAGCTCTTATTTAGAGTTACTTAATGTGGATCTTTTTTGAAGAGGTAACAAGTAGGTTAGACCAGGGAAACCCAGTGGATGTGGTCTATCTAGACTTTCAAAAGGCCTTTGATAAGGTGCCACACGGGAGGCTGCTGAGCAAGGTGAGGGCCCATGGTGTTCGAGGTGAGCTGCTGGGATGGATTGAGGATTGGCTGTCTAACAGAAGGCAGAGAGTTGGGATAAAAGGTTCTTTTTCAGAATGGCAGCCGGTGACGAGCGGTGTCCCGCAGGGTTCGGTGCTGGGGCCACAGCTGTTCGCATTATATATTAACGATTTGGATGAGGGAACCGGGGGCATTCTAGCGAAGTTTGCCGATGATACGAAGTTAGGTGGACAGGCAGGTAGTACTGAGGAAGTGGGGAGGCTGCAGAAGGATCTTGACAGGTTGGGAGAGTGGTCCAGGAAATGGCTGATGGAATTTAACGTGAGCAAGTGCGAGGTCTTGCACTTTGGCAAAAAGAATAAAAGCATAGACTACTTTCTAAATGGTGAGAAAATTAATAAAGCCAAAGCACAAAGGGATCCTGGAGTGCTAGTCCAGGATTCTCTAAAGGTAAACATGCAGGTTGAGTCCGTGATTAAGAAAGCGAATGCAATGTTGTCTCTTATCTCAAGAGGGTTGGAATATAAAAGCAGAGATGTACTACTAAGACTTTATAAAGCTCTGGTTAGGCCCCATTTGGAGTACTGTGTCCAGTTTTGGTCCCCACACCTCAGGAAGGACATACTGGCACTGGAACGTGTCCAGCGGAGATTCACACGGATGATCCCTGGAATGACAGGTCTAACATATGAGGAACGGCTGAGGATACTGGGATTGTATTCGTTGGAGTTTAGAAGATTAAGGGGAGACTTAATAGAGACGTACAAAATAATACATGGCTTGGAAAAGGTGGATGCTAGGAAATTGTTTCAGTTAAACGAGGAGACTAGGACCCGTGGAAACAGCCTTAGAATTAGAGGGGGTCATTTCAGAACAGAAATGCGGAGGCATTTCTTCAGCCAGAGAGTGGTGGGCCTGTGGAATTCATTGCCACGGAGTGCAGTGGAAGCCGGGACGCTAAATGTCTTCAAGGCTGAGATTGATAGATTCTTGTTGTCTCGAGGAATTAAGGGCTACGGGGAGAACGCTGGTAAGTGGAGCTGAAATGCGCATCAGCCATGATTGAATGGCGGAGTGGACTTGATGGGCCGAATGGCCTTACTTCCACTCCTATGTCTTATGGTCTTATGGTCTTATGATCTATAGATTTTATGCAATTTCCATTGACGTTAATAAATATTTAAATACAGGATGCCGACAAGAGAGTTACTGACTAGTTAGCAGATATGTTTTCTAGAATTAGAATCTGCATAACTCATTTACAAGCTTTATATAATTACACAAATTAAGCTATTTATTTATACACTTGCCCAATGTTATTGAAAACTACATAATTATCTGCATATCTTTAAAATTGCAGCTGCTCAGTTCATTTATAAACGAGATGATTACAACAGAAGAGCCTTTGCCGAGGAACCTCTGGAAGAAGGTGATGAATATGCAGAAGATAAATTGGAAGAACCTTTCTACGGTAATCAGCCATTACTAAGTGAAGTTGATCAAGGTACGCTAAATTGTTATAGCATCAACTGCAAGTACAATTTTACATAATTGAAATATGGCTTCCATTTTTCAATTACCAGATATATTTTACAATTTTCTGTAAAATATATAATGCCAAGTAAGTGAGTGAAAATTAAAAGCTATGCTATTAGTGTTATAGGCATACCTGCATAAAATGGACTGTAGTACTACCCTCTAAACGGCAATTGGCACTGGCCAATAAATTCTGGCCTTGCCAGTGATCGCCATATTCCAAGAACAAAAAAAATCTTGTTTTGTTTCTCTATTTGTCTCATGCCCATATCCTAAAGAAAAAAGTCCATTGCAGCCTTGATCGTGCCTCATTATCCACAGGTTTTCAGGAAAGAGAACTCCACTATCCTAATGGGGAAAAAAATGTAGTATTCTGACTTCACTTCTAATTGCTCTGATTTTAGAATTACATTCCTTTTTTCTGCAAATCTCTGCCTTCAAATGATTCATGATATACACTTACCAAATCCCATTGTTATTTTAATGCATTTGATTAGCTCAATCCTCAGTCTTGTAGGGATTCAGTTTACAAAAGCAGTATTCAGAATTTAGCCTTGAAGTCAGGCATCATTCTGATAAGATTTGTCTTCCCAAAATTTCCTCCCTGATTTATGGTGCCTAAAACTTGAAGACAGGGCCCCTAGGGTCTAAATTGACTAAGATTGTGTATAATTGAAGCAACAGTGTCTTTCAGTTTTATTCCAACTTTCTTGAGCTAAAGGCAACTTAGTTTTGTTTGATTTTTGTACCTACATCTGTCCTGTCTTTTCAATGACTTCCGTGCACTGAGATCAATATCCATTATATAACCTTATGAATAAGGAATGAGAATGTCATTCAGTCCTTTAAGCCAGCTCCACCATTCAATAAGATCACATCTGCTATGATCACATTTCTGCTTACCCCTGATAACCTTTACATTTCCTTGCTCAACAAGAATTGATCTATTTTGCCTTAAAAATATTATCTGTTAGCCAGCCAGATATGCATGCTGATATGTTACCTGCTCCAACGCAAGTTTTTATTTTCTGCAGTAACCTTTGATATGGCACTTTATTAAATGTTTTCTGAAAATTGAAGTACATCCACTTTATTTTAATCCATAGTACCTCCTCGAAGGCCTCCACTAGATTGATCAAATATGAGTTCCCTTTTACAAAGCCATGTTGACTCTGCCTGATTACCTTGAACTTGTAAAAGTGCACTGTTGTAGCACCTTTAATATTAATTTCTGACATTTTCCTGATTGCAGAATGTAGTATGCACTGCATTCCTATTATCACCTTTCAATGTTACCTCATTAAAAATATTCAGTAAGGTTAGTCATGTATGATTTGCCTTTTACAAAATCATGCTGGCCTTAAATGACTCTAACCTTTCCGAGTGCTTGTTGATTCCCACCCCCCGGACTTTTGTTGCTGAAACATTAGCCTGCAATGATGGCAGAATAACTAGCCCATATTTCAAGAAGGTGTCATGTTTTCAACTCTCTAGCCGATGGCAAATCCCCCATTTTGGTGGGAAGATCAGAGGATTATGGTAAGCCCTTTCGCTGTCTCCAGTTTCACTTCCTTTAGCAATCTTGGGTGCAAACCATCTGTGCCAGGCATCTTAGCCAGTCTTTGCCGTACATCCTTCCTCTTGCTTTCACCCTATCCATTACCTTTACTGCCAAGATTCTATCAGCATTCTGTTCCTTGGTAAACACTATTACAATGTATTTACCAGTACACAATCCTTTATCCGAAATTCTTGGGGCCAGTTGTTTTTCGGATTTCGGAAGTTTTTGGATTTCAGAATAAATGTCATT
Organism: Chiloscyllium plagiosum; assembly: GCF_037043375.1. Lineage (NCBI taxonomy): Eukaryota > Metazoa > Chordata > Chondrichthyes > Orectolobiformes > Hemiscylliidae > Chiloscyllium > Chiloscyllium plagiosum. Next base: position 101,192,199 of record NW_028270141.1, read on the forward strand.
TTCACAGTGAAATAAAAAAAAATTTACCAAACAGCAGACCCGTGTGACTAGTACGGATGCTAAGACACAATTGACACCTCCCGGTGCTAGGCCACGCTGTCACGCCATATCTGAATGACATGGGTTGAGTGGGTGTGGAGTTGGGTCACGTGTTTGCACGTCAAGCAACCATGCTATACAGAAAAAAACTTCACTAGCAAAACTTCGGATTCCAGAATTCTGGATAAAGGAATTATCCTGTACTAATTATTATAGCCTTCCCCAGCTCCTCAAAAGCAGATATCACCTTCTTTGTCCCTAAAAGGACCCACTTATTCTCTTTATACCAGCATAATATTCAGACCATGAGAAGAATTTTGGGATCACTTTTATGTTAACTGCCGTTCTATTTTTGTACTTTCTCTCTCTATCTCCTCTCTTAACTTCCTGTTTTGACCTAGTTTTCACTTAAATAATTCAACTGAAATATATCATCCACCCTTATTTGTTTCCTCGAGAACTATGGAGTATGATGAGGATAAATGTGAGCTTGGCTACTTTAGAAGGAAGAATAGAAAGGCAGCATACTGTTTAAATGGAGAGACATTGCAAAACGCGGTGATTGAGGGATTTGAGTGTCTTCGTACATGAATCACAATGTTAATATATTGGTACAGCAAGTGATTAGAAAGGCAAATAGAATGTTGATTATTCCAAGTGAAATAGAATATGAAAATAGGTATATTTTACTGCAAAGTTAGAAGTGTATTAGTGGATGTGTGTACAGTTTTGGTCTCCTAAGAAAGAGTGTAATTGCTTTATAAGCAAATCAAAGGAGGAACACTCAATATATTCTTGAGATAAAGTAACATTTTGTGAAGAACGGTTAAATAGGTTAGATCTTATCTAAAGCTTAAAAGATGAAGGTCATCTTATTGAATCACAAAAGATCTTGAATGCATTGGGTAGCATGGTTACCTGAACAATGTTTCCTTTTGTGGCGGAAGTTAAAACAAGAAAACATACTTAAGAATAAAAGGCATAACTTTGAAGACTAATGAGAATTATTTTTCTGTCGTAAGAGTGTGGAATTCTCTTCCCCAGAAGATAATGGAAGTCGGGTCTTTAAGTTTATTAAGATTGGCTCTAATTAAGTCGGGTCTTTAAGAGACAGATTTTCGTTTGACAAAGAAGTTGAGGGTTATGGGGAGGGGCAGATGGAAAAGCAGAGTTGAAGCCTGAACCAGATCAGTCAAGATCTTATTGAATGGTGGAGCAGGTTTGAAGAACTAAATGGTTTGCTTCAACCTTGAAGACCTATGTTGCTATCTCATTGAGAAGTATCAAATATGTATCTCTGTCAAATGAGCCCAGGCATGGCGGGACTGTCTTATGAGGAGTATATTAGGATTCTGTTAATTGGTGTTTAGAAGAATGAGAGGTGACCTTACTGAAATATAAAAGATTCTTAGAGGCAGTAGATGCAGGAGAGATTGTTTTACCTTGTGGGATGGTGTAGACCCAGAGGGCAATAATTGGTCTGCCATTTGTGACAGATAAGGAATTTCTTGTCCCAGAAGGTAGTGAATCTGTGGAATTCTTTACCATAGAGGCTGAGTCATTTAGTATATTCAAGGCTGAGGTAGATTTTTAATCAGTAAAGGAATCGAGGCTTATGTGGAAAAGGCAGGAAAGTGGAATTGAGGTGTATCAGATTAACCGTGATCTCATTGGATAGCTGTGGAAGCTCAGTGGACTGTGCAACTTACTTATAACAACATAGCAGTAATACCACCATCCATTTAGACAATGGGTCACTCTTATCTTTATTACACCAACCCACTTTGTATCTATAACCCTAATAGCCTTGTCGTGCAAAAAAATCTATTTATGTGAATTCTGAATTTTTTTGATTTTATGACCTAGCCTCAACAGGATTTTAATGGAGAGTTCCAGATTCCTATAGCCCAACGTAAAAGAGTGCTTCCTGAAAAATTGGCTCTAATTTTAAGAATATGTTCCCTTGTTCTGTACTCTTCTACGACCGAAAGTAGTTTCTTTCTATCTTGTGTTAACCACCTGATGAAGGAGCAGTGCTCTGAAAGCTAGTGCTTCCAAATAAACCTGTTGGACTATAACCTGGTGTTGTGTGATTTTTAACTTTGTACATCCCAGGCCAACACCGGCATCTCCAAATCATGGTCTCCATTCTCAAATCCCTGCAGAGATTTTCTCGCACCTTATGTTTTTATTTCAGATGCTTTGAAATATCCTGTTTGTTTTTATTATATCCTTTGTGAGGTTTGGTGCTTTGAATTGAGTACAGTGCTCTTTTTAAAGTCTAACCAGGGTATTATTTAATTAATATAATTTCCATTCACATTGGAATAAAGTCCAATATTCATGAACCTTTTTATGCTTGTTGGAAATGTTTTTTATGTATTTTACACTCGGCCCTTAAATCTCGCTGCTCCTTGGCTTGCCATTCAGAAATACTGTGACTTCCTCCTTTCCAAAATGGGTGATCACGTACTTGACAAAGTTGAACTTCATTTACCACAGATTTTAATTAATTTAAGCTATTAAACTCAGTAGAAACTTGCTGCTCTCATTTGTGCTATTTACTGTGTCACCTAACCTGGCGTCAGCAAACTTTTGTGTGCAACTCTGTTCCATATTTATAAATTCAATGAAATGCTGAGCTCCCTGTATAATTAAATCCTTGGGGATACCAATAGTAACATTGTGTTAATTAAGGTTCTTAATTGTTGTCCCTACTTTCTGTCCCTTAGCTCCTAATGAATTCCGTAGGTTTGAAGCTGGAGGCTTTCCTCTTGCGTGCTTTCTGACCCATGCAATATGCTTGTGATTTCAGCGAGCTATTCTGGAGAGCATAGAGTAGAGGTTAGTTGTCAATAGGAGCATTAAACACTTCTCTCCCATCTCCTCCACTTTCATCTCCAACATCAAAAGCAAAGATCTCATGAACTTCTTTAGCACTAAGTTTCAGAACATTTGATCTGTTGTTTCTGCCATTTATCACCCTTCCCCCTAACTACAAGACCAAACTTGTTGTAAAATTCTCCCTTTGTCTGGTTTCTATCCCGTTCCCCTCTCTAAGTTCATTTTGTCGAAGCAACCCGCTTCACATTTTCTCTACCTGACTCACTACTTACTGGCCATCCAACTTTTCCATATTGTTGTTGGTTTTCTCCTCTTTGATATCTCATTTAGATTAGATTACTTACAGTGTGGAAACGGGCCCTTCGGCCCAACAAGTCCACACTGACCCGCCGAAGTGCAACCCACCCAGACCCATTCCCCTACATTTACCCCTTCACCTAACACTACGGGCAATTTAGCATGACCATTTCACCTAACCTTCACATTTTTGGACTGTGGTAGGAAACCAGAGCACTCAGAAGAAACCCACCCAGACACGGGAAGAATGTGCAAACTCCACACAGTTGTCTGAGGCGGGAATTGAACCCAGGTCTCTGGCGCTGTGAGGCAGCAGTGCTAACCACTGTGCCATCGTGCTTCCCTGGCCTGACTTTTATGGGGTAATAACAGTGAAACATTTAAATCTGTCATTGCTTTTTCTCCTCAGAAAACAAGCCTTAAGACTGTTGTCTGTCCTTGCAAGGTTTTGTTGCGTCTTCAACCTCACATCCCTTTCCAAAGAACCTGAATACATTGCCACCTCCCAAACTCATGCCTGACTTTCACAGGACTCCACGTTTGAATTCCTCCAATCAGGTTCCCACCACCTCATTTACTTTTAGGAAGGGTAAACATCTTTGCTCAGTCTGCTCAACCTCTCTGCAACCTTGTTGACATGGTTGAGCACGCTATCCTCTTTATTTATCTAATGCTTCTCCTTAGTTCACCTGGATGATATTGCATTTTCTGTGTTTCATTCTTATTTATCCAATCATAGCCAGAGGAGTATCTGCGAAAGTCTCTCATTTCACTTCAGCATGGTTACCTCTGGTGTCCCCCAGGAATCCTTTTTCTCATCTGTATACTTTCTGTGAGCCATTGTGCTACAGAATCATAGAATCCCTACAGCATAGAAGCAGATCATTTGGTCCATCAAGTCCACACCAACCATCTGAAGAGCATCCTACTCAGACCCACCCCTCTATACCTGTAACCCTGCATTTTCTGTAACTAATCCATCTAGACTGCACATCCCTGGACACAGTGGACAATTTAGCAAGGTCAGTCCACCTAATCCTTGGACTGTAGGAGGAAACCAGAGCACCCAGAAGAAACCCATGCAGACAAGGGGTGAATATGCAAATTCCACAGTCACCCTAGGCTGGAATCGAACCCAGGTCCCTGGCGCTGTGAGGCAACAGTGCTAACTGCTCAGTCACCATGCCATGCATAATGCTCTCAAAGGCTCACGTAAGTCAGTTGGGAAAATTGGATGAGATTGGCAAAAATTGAAACCTTTGTACTGAGACAAGAAAATCCAGTTCTCCAACCAAATGTTGAACAGCGAGATGAGAATCTCACTAATGAGTCACAAGATCCATTTGCATCCATTTGATACATGACCTTCCATTTTGAAGGCTGTAATGCTGGAAAAGCACAGCCAGTCAGGCACCATCTGAGGCTAGGAGAATCAACATTCCGGGCATAAACCTTTCATCAGGAATGAGGCTTCTTCAAGTTGTGTGTCAGTGATGACACTTCTTTCTCCCCTTTAGCTGTCTCTATATTGTCAGACAGCTTATTCAACTTCTGATAGTAGATGAGCATTAATCTCCGGCAATTAATATTGTGATTCCTGAAAGCATTGTGTTCAGTCCCAGCATGAACTCTGTTCCCTAGTCGTTGAGTTCCATCCCTTTCCCTGGCAATGTTCTGAAGCTGTACCTGACTGTAAGGTTTATGTTATATTTGACCCTGAAATCAGCCTGTGAACATACATCTGTATCATAATTAAGATGGTCAGTTTCCACCTTCATAATATTTCTGGAGTCTGCCAAAAACCATATCCATTTCTTTGTACAGTTGATTCCTGTAATAAATTTCTGGTTAGTCTCTGTATCTTCCATAAAGACAAACTCATCCAAAATCCTACCTTTGTTTGGATTCACACTAAATCCCAGTTACCTTATACTTCTGTACCACGTGAGCCACATTGCTTTCAAGTTAAGCAATGCCTTGCTTTTAAAATGTTTCTCCTTGTTTCCAAATGCCTTTGTGATTTCACTGTTCTAAATCGTTGTAATCTAATCTGACCATCTTGGAATTCTGTGCTCCTTTCCTAATTCTAGCCTGTTGAGCGTGACTGATTTTAATTGCTTTAATTTGGTCGCTGTGCTAGATCACAAAGTCTGAAATTTCTTCTCTAAGGTCTCCACTGACCTTTCCTCATTTTTATGGTGCTTCTAAAATTTTAACCCGTATTTCAAATCAACCTGTTCATAGATGTTATTACACACTCTGGAGCAGGTGGGATTTGAATCCAGGTTTCCTAGTCTAGTAGTAGAGATTTTATCACTGTGCTGCAAGAGGGTCCAAATCTTTAACCAGCTTTTGATCATCTCCCCTGATACCATGTTAAATGTCTTGGTGTCATATTTCTTCATAATGCATCCTGACAATTTTTATGATGTTGACATTGCTTTAAATTTTTTTTTCCACAACCTTTTTTGCATGTTCTTACACAGGTTCAGAATGAAAATTGGCTGTGCCTCCTGAGCAAACCTTCAACTTGTCAGAAAATCCTTTCCCGGAGAGGACAACACAAAAAAAATGAATTAGATAAAGCTAACCGTCTAAATTGACAACATCATAGATTGAGGTCATTGGAGATTTCCCGACCTGTCAGGAAGCTAGAATTCTATCCCTAGCTAAGGAACACTAAATAAAGCTGCAATGGCACTGTTGGTCCAGCTGACATGTGAATGATAATGAGTTTTGGATGAGACAATCTTCCATTCCACATGAATTGCCCAGCTTCCACTTGGAATATTTTGATAATGGAATTTTTCCCGAATGGCTTTATGGGAATTTTAACTTTGTGAGTAGAAAGAGTTATTTCCAAGTGCTATAATAAAGCCATTTAGTTTTTTAAAGATTTGGGTTAAAATACACAGAAACAAAAATATTCATCCACTCAATTAATTTTTTCCATATTAGTATATTGATTTTCATGCTGTATGTTTACTAGGGACCTAACTGAATACACTTTTATGTTTCAGCTCGTCTTCATTCCTGTCTAGATAAAATGCGAGAAGTCTTGGGGGAGTCTGTATCAGATCAAGTCATGGTCAATGCTGTGCTGAATAGTCAGTATGATGCACATAAAGCCCTGGACCTTGTGCTATCTGAGGACAACCAACAAAAAACAAAATTAAAGATGCAGAGTACAATCCCTACACGGAAATCCACAGTAGGTATGTGAATCTTTTAGGTTGTATGTGTTTTAATCGTCTCATTTACCAAAGGAAACAGCAAAGTATATGTCCAGATGTTTTGGTCTTCAGATGATGAGAGACCTGACAAACACCTGAGGTTTTGCTATGGCACTGTATCGAAGTCCCAATGCATAGATTCTCTAGGTATTACTTGTGAGCTTTAAACTTATGATGGACAATTTCCCTACTTCTAGGATCCTGTGTGACTGACTCTGAGTTGGAGTTTGTGACTTTGAACAGTTCTAACCTGCTTACAAAGATAGTTAGCTGGGCAATGTTAGATAGTAAAAATCCTAGTCTGACTCTTGGGTAACTATAACTAAAACCCTTAAATGTCTCCAGCAGACCCAATGACCCATCTGCTTCCCTGTCAATCTGGCCCCCTAACTTTGACACACTTACTGCCCTTCCCACTTGGAGAAAGCGAGGGCTACAGATGCTGGAGACCAGAATTGAAAAGTATGACACTGGAAAAGCACAGCAAGTCAGGCAGCATCTGAGGAGCAGGAGAGTTGACGTTTTGGGCATAAGCCCTTCATCAGGAATGTGGTGGGGGTCAATAGGGGGTAAGGGTGCTGAGAGATAAATAGGAGGAGGGCTGTGGCTGGGGGGGAAGGTAACTTGGATGGCCATAGGTAGATGCAGGTGGGGGTGATGGTGATAGATCGGATTGGAGGGTGGAGCAGATAGGTGAGAAGGAAGATTGACAGGTGGGACAGTTCAAGAGAGTGGTGCCGTATTGGAGGGTTGGATCTGGGAAGAGGTAGGGGAAGGGAAGATGAGAAAACTGGTGAAATCAACATTGACGCCATGTGGTAGGAAGGTCCCAAAGCAGAAGATGAGTTCTTCCTCCAGGTGTCAGGTGGCTAGGATTTGACGGTGGAGGAGGCCAAGGATTTGCATGTCCTTGGCAGAGTGGGAAGGGCAGTTGAAGTGGTTGGCTATAGGGCAGTGGGGTTGTTTGGCACATATGTCCCAGAGATGTTCTCTGAAACGTTCCGCGAGTTGGCATCCTGTCTCCTCAATGTAGAGGAGACCACGTCGAGAGCAATGGACAGAATAGATGAGGTATTTGAACGTGCAGGAAAATCTCTGCCATTTGTGGAAGGATCCTTTAGGGCCTTGGATGGAGGTGAGGGGGAAGATATGGGCGCAGGTTTTGCACCTCTTATGGTGCTCTACCCACTTATCTTACATACCTTTTCATTGTGGCTCTTCAAAGAGCATTTTGCGCGTTTAAACTCTTTATTTACCAGAATACTGCAGCTAATGCGAGGAAAAGAGGGTGTAGTTTCTACATGGATTTTGCGCTGCTATCTCTGAGGATTACTGTACTGAGTCAGGAGGATCCTACAACAGAATACTGCTCAGAAAAAGTGGTTCAAGACCATGGCTTCTTGAAAGTGGCCATGCAAGTAGATAGGAGAAAGTGAGGACTGCAGATGCTGGAGATCAGAGCTGGAAATGTGTTGCTGGAAAAGTGCAGCAGGTAAAGCAGCATCCAAGGGGCAGGAGAATCGACGTTTCGGGCATGAGCCCTTCTTCAGGAATGAGAAGGGCTCATGCCCGAAACGTCGATTCTCCTGCTCCTTGGATGCTGCCTGACCTGCTGCGCTTTTCCAGCAACACATTTCCATGCAAGTAGATAGGCTGGTAAAGAAGACATATGGCATGTTTGCCTTTATTGGTTGGGGAATTGAGTACAAGAGTTAGAATGTCATGTTGCAGCTTTATAATTTGATTGGGCCACACTTAGAGTATTGAGTTCAATTCTGGTCGCCATATTGCAGGAAGGTTGAGGATCCTTTGGAGAGGGTGCAGAAGAGGTGAACCAGGATGTTGCCTGGATTAGAGGGTATGAGCTATAAGGAGAGGCTAGAAGAACACGGGTTGTTTTCTCAGGAGCAGCGGATTTAATCAAAGTCTGTAAAATTGAGATACATAGATAGGGTTGACGGTAAAAATCTTTTTCCCAGAGTTGAAATGTGTAATACCAAGTGGAATGCCTTTAAGGTGAAAGGGGAAAGTTCAAAGGAGATGTGAGGGGCAATTTGTTTTTACGCAGAGAGTGGTAGGAATCTGGAACGCACTGCCAGGGCTGGAGATAGATAAGTAGGACGTTTAAGGGACTTTTAGATAAGCACATGTATATGCAGTGAATGGAGAGATATTTACGAGAGGACGTAATTACAAATTGAGGGGTGATAGATTTAAGGCAGATGTCAGAGGCAGGTTCTTTACACAGAGAGTGGTAAGGGCATGGAATGCCCTACCTGCTAATGTAGTCAAGTCAGCCATATTAGGGAGATTTAAACAATCCTTAGATAAGCACGTGGATAATTTTGGGATGGTGTAGGGGGACAAGCTGAAAATAGTTCACAGGTCAGCGCAACATCGAGGGCCGAAGGGCCTGTTCTGCGCTGTATTGTTCTATGTTCTACATGGACCAAGGGCAGGCAGATGGATTTGTTTAATTTGGTGTCATGTTCAGCACAACATCGAGGGCTGAAGGGCCTGATTTGCGCTGTATTGTTCTATGTTCTAAAAATGACAAGAAGGTCAATATGTTTTTTTGTCTGACTGGGTCAGAAATAGGATTTCTGATCCTGATCAAATGATCTGAGCCATCATATAATTTCAAAACTTTGAGAAGATTCTGTAGTCAAAGATGAAACTTGGCTAATTCCACAGGTTAGCATTTTTTTATGTTGGATTTCATCATGCATATAAAACTGTGGATTAGCATGTTAGTGCAGAAATTATGGAACCCAGGTGTGAGTTTTAGCCTGCCAGGTGAATATACATATATCTTGCTGACCTTTGCATTTAATTAATACTTACTTTTCTGCAGCACAACTGTTTGTGAATTTTAGCTTAAGTTATCCCACACTACAGTTGTACGACTGGTACTTTGGTTGAAGATTGACATGTGTGATACTGTGGACCACTTGAGCAGCCAAGATGGATCACTTAGCACTTTTGGCTAAAGATTGCTGCACATACTTAATCTTTAGCACCTATGTGTGGGGCTCTTGATCATTAAGGATGAGAATATTTGTGGAGCCGCCTCCTCCAGTGAGTTGTTTAACTGTCCACTACCATTCATGACTGGATGTGGCAGGACTGCAGAGCTCAGGTCTCATCCTTTGATTGTGCTATTCCCTAGCTGTGTCTGTTACCTATTGCCTATGCTGTTTGGCGTATGCTGTTATTCCTGTTTGGTAGCTTCAACAGGTTGACACCTCATTTTTAAGTGTGCTTGGTGCTGCTCCTGGTATGCTCTGTGCGTACTCCATTGAACCAGAGTTGATCTGGCGTGATGGTAGTGGTTGAGTGGGAGAATATGCTGGGTCGTGAGGTTGCAGATGGTGTTGAAGTACAATTCTGCAGTTGTTAGTGGTCCACAGTGCCTCATGCATGGCCAGGCTTAAGTTGCTAGATCTGTTCAAAATCTGTCCCATTTAGCATTATAGTGCCACACAACATGGAGGGTATTCTCAACGTGAAAGGTATTCTCAAGATGGAGGCAAGACTTCTGCACAAAGACTGTGTAGTGGTCACTCTTAACAATACTGTCTTAACTCTGCAGCCAGCAGCTTGGTAAGGGGTGAGGTTGAGTATACTTCTCCCTCTTGTTGGTTCCTTCACCACCTGCTGCAGAACCAGTCTAGCAGCTATATCCTTAAGGACCTGACCAGCTCAATCAGTGATGAACATTGAAATCTCTAACCAAGAACGTATTTTTAGCCCTTGCCACCCTTAGTGGTTCCTCAATGTGTTGTTTAACGTGGAGGACTACTGATTCAACAGCCAAGGCAGGACAGTACATAGTAATCATCAAGTACTTTCTTTACCCATGTTTCCTTCATGAGGACTGAGATCAACATTGAGGACTCTTGGGGCAACTTCCTCCTGATTGTTTACCACTGTGCCACTGCCTTTACTGGGTCTCCATGCTGGTGGGACAGGATACATCTAATGATAGTGGTGGTGATGCCTGAGACATAGTCACACTCATGGATTAATGCCGTATAGACAATGTCAGGCTGTCGCTTCACTCGTGTGTGAGACAGCTCTCCCAGTTTTAGGGCTAACCAGCCAGATGGTAGGAGAATAGGGTTGTTTTTGCCATTGTCATTTATGGTGCCTAGGTTAGTATCGCGTGGTCTGTCTGGTTCCCTTTCTTTGTTGAGACTTTTCATAGCAATTGTTACAGCTGAGTGGCTTGCTGGCCGTTTCAGCGGTCAGTTGAGAATCAGTTGCATTGCTGTGACTCTGAAGTCACATGTAGGCCAGACTAGGTGAGGAGAGAAAGATTTTCTTTCCTGAAGGACGTTAGTGAGCCAGATGGCTTTTTCTGACACTCAACAATGGTTTTATCGTCATCAGTAGATTCTACGTATTTTTCAAAACTGTTCAGAAGAAGGATCACTGGACCCAAGATGTCAACTCTGTTTTCTGTCCATAGATGCTGTCAGACCTGGTGCGTTTCTCCAACTATTTTGTTGCGAGTAGTGGTGTTCCCTTGCATCTGCGATCCTTAGAACACAAAATATTTTTTATTCCAAAGAATGTTCTTGAAATTTGCTTAAGGGCTACTTTTTGATTTTCTGGGGTTCCTTTTTGATTTGCAAGAGTTCCTTTTTCATTGCTTCTAACTCATTTATTAGATGACCTCATTATACTGCAACAATACCTTGTGCTTGTGCTGACGTATAGGCTTGCACTGAAGCAGAATTCAGAGATTTCATCAGTATTTTTACTAATTATCAGTCCTTTTATAAACTTAAAGTGACATCACACAAGGAAAGCATTGATTTCCGGCACACAATGATATTTAAATTGACACAAGAGGCGAAAGTTACCAAACGTTTTACACAAAGTAACTGACAGACACACAAGGAAATCATTACCACAAATACACTTTAGATTTAGTGAGATCATTTTTCCAGTGACTTTTAGACAAAGTTAGAACATTTTTACCAGATACTCCCATGTAAACTGCATCTCTGATCTCAATGCCAGACTTAAGTTTAACAGTTCATTGCAAATGGATCAACCACAATTTTCCGTGTAAAATAATTCTTGAAATTATGCAGCCTTAAACAAAAACTAATGGTGGAAATGGTTAGTTCTCTTGTTAGAGATGGTTACTGCCTGGCAATTGTGTGGTATAAATGTTATTGAAATTTACCAACCCAAGCCTGTATGTTGAACTGCATGCCATGCTGCTCAGAAATTTTCAGATTTTTGCTCTCTGTTGTATCAGTTGACAAATGGCCAAATGGTGAGTGTTTTAAAGGTCAGGGTACAGTAAATAGTAGAGATGGGAGCATAAAATTCCAGCTACATTGATAGATTGAATGGGCAAAAGTGGCAGATGAATTTTGACGTAGATCAGTATACGGTAATTCATTTTTTGATCAGAAAAAGAGTAAATTCAAATTTTTTCTAAAATATTACAAACCTAGGTACAGTGGAGACACCAAGGTTGGTTTGATCTCATCCTGCTTCCAGGGAGAGGGATGGCATTTTGGTAGCTATGGCATGGAATTTGGTGCAGAGAATGAGAACATTATCTTCAGTGTTCACACTATTTAATTGTAACAAATTATTACTTGTTCTGAGTGTAAGGTAAGGCGTTTGTTGAATTAGCAAATGTAGCAGAGTGGAAAAAAGGTTAAATTTTACAATTCTACAATTCTGTCGATAGTGAAATGGAGCCAGAATGCTTTAGGGCTGCAAGACTTAAACGATGGATAAACTGAGAATGCAGTGGGGCTTGGGGGTGACTTGTTTGAGGAATTTAGGATTTTGAAAGGAAGTGATAGTTTTTTTGAGGGCAAGTGTTTCCACTGATGAAACTATCTGGAATGAATGGACATTATCTTAAAATAAGAATCATGTGATTCAGGAGAGAAGACAGGAAGTGCCTAAACAGAAGATATGTAATGGATGGAATAATTACAGAGAACTATTCCACAAAGGCAGATCCCAACAGATATTTGCTTACCAATGGTATTAGTGATTTTGGCGTCAAGGTAGGACTTTTGGATAAAGATCGGACAGAATGGGCTTGCGGAGCCTTGCCAGGTGCTTAATAATGCAACCTAAAAGGGCAGATCCATCACACAATCTAGGATTTGGTCAGACTACCTTTCAAGCTAACTGATAAAATGGTCCTAAGTGGACAAATAGCAGGAAATGTAATCATATTGCAGACAATAATTTATGTATTTTTTAGCTGGCTGCATGTCAGTTATTTTCTTGTGGCTACATCTAAGGCAAACTCCAATAGTCTAACTAATTTCTACCTGGTTCATTGAAGTAGGTTCTTATTATCAGATGAATGTACAGAATATCCAGAAATTTTATTTGTGGATTTCTTAATATTTTGGTCCGAGACAATGATGGTTTTAGGCTTCAGTGAATGTCCTCTTTTTGTGAATCTTTCTGATCAAAAAAGAAATGTACATTTATATATCTCAACATGGTTAGATGATTTCTAATCAAGATGTTGTCAGTGCTTCCATCGTAAGTTTTGTGAAGTGATTTTAATTTCTTGCATTCTAACATGTAACAACTAGCACATTCCAAATTTAAAGTAATAATGTGCTGGATGTAATAAGATCATGGGCGACATGGTGGCTCAGTGATTACCATTGCCTCACAGTGTCAGAGACCCGGGTTTGATTCCAGCCTTGGGTGACTGTGTATGTGATGTTGGCACATTCTTTCTGTGTCTGTGTGCATTTCTGCTGGATGTTCCAGTTTCCTCCCACAGTCCAAGGATGTGCAGGTTAGGAGGAATGGCCATGCTAAGTTGTCTGTAGTGTCCAGGGATGTGCAGATGGGTTAGCCATGTTAAATGTGAGGTTATGGGGATAGGATGGTTGGGGGTGCTGTGATGCTATTAGGAAGGTCTGTGCAGACTTGATGGTGAAAGTGGGGACTGCAGATGCTGGAGTTCAGAGTCAAGATTAGAGTGGTGCTGGAAAAGCACAGCAGGTCAGGCAGCATCCGAGGAGCAGAAAAATCGACGTTTCGGGCAAAAGCCCTTCATCAGGAATTCCTTTATACCCCTCATTCCTGATGAAGAGCTTTTGCCCGAAACACCGATTTTCCTGCTCCTCGGATGCTGCTTGACCTGCTGTGCTTTCCCAGCACCACTCTAATCTTGACCCAGACTTGATGGGCCAAATGCCTCTTTCCACACTGTTGGCACTCTGTTTAGGGCAGCACGGTGGCTCAGTGATTAATTAGCACTGCTGCCACACAGTGCAATGGACCAGCGTTCAATTCCAGCCTTGGGCAACTGTCTGTGGAGTTTGCATATTCTCCCTGTGTCTGCATGAGTTTCCTCTGGATGCTCCAGTTTCCTCCCACTGTCCAGAGATATGCAGGTGAGGGGAATTGGCCATGCTAAATTGTCCATAGTGTTCAGGGATGTATAAGTCAGGTGCACCAGTTAGGGGAGATACAGAGTAATGGGTCTTGGTGGGATATTCTTTGAAGGGGCAATGTGGTCTTGTTGGGCGAAGGGCCTGTTTCCACACTCTGGGGATTCTTTAAAAAAAAAGGAGTAAAATTTGGCAGTTTGATTCTTCGAGTGTACTCTGCCGTTTGATCATGGCTGATCAGTTTCTCAACCCCAAATAATGAACTCGTCAGGCAGCGTCTGCAGAGAGAGAAAGGGTGATTATGTTTTAGGTCCATTTTGTTTTAATAAGGCCTTTCACCTAAACCTTGCTTTTGTTTTTCTTTCCGTAGATGCTGCCTGACCTACTGATATTTCCTGCATATTGTATTTTCATTTTAGATTGTAGCATCCAGAGCAGTTTACTTCTATCTATTTAATTAGTTTTGATAATTTTATATTTTTGAAAAGTCATTTTAGTAACAAATGCCTTTTTTCCTTTTGTTTCTTTTGTGGCCCCGTCTTCTTCCAATCTGACAAAATTGGGGATTGCCTTTGGGTTTCTGAAATCCTATTTGGTTTCTTGTTCATTATCTGACCATTTCTGGCTATCGTAAGGTAAGGAGATATATTTTATTCATCCAAATTAGTAGATTCTAAACACCCAGATTCACGTTTACCAGTAATGTTATTAGATGATACTGATAATTCTTCAGCTTTTGATTTGAGTATTCTATTGTCGACCAAATCTGAGTTAAGTTGTGTGTCTGCTCCCATGGCAGCCTGTGAATCTGTTAATAATGAAAGTGCAAATGGGGGAGAGGAAACCTCAGCACAGTGCATTTCGTTGTTGGAAATGATCCAAGAAACCCCAAATGTGGTACAGACAGATGTGAAGATGTTGAATGGCCCATTGACTGACCAGGCTACAATAAGTTCAGACAGAGGCATAAATCTCGCATATCTGATTAAAGCCAGTGAACATAGTGATCAAGATTTGAATTCAACTATGCTACCTCTCTGTGATGTTTCAGAATTGCCTCCAGTAATGAATTTTGAACAGTCTGTCAGGCCTGCATCAGACATATCAAGGTTGTCTGTATTAACACAAAATAATACTGAAGGAACTTTGCAACCTTCCCCAACGTCCCTCTCAAAACTGTCTTTTACAATATTAAACGCCAATCACCTTTCATCCAACTCTTTAAATGCGCCAGCACAAAACCCTGAGTGCTTAACTTCATCTCTTAGGGCTTTGAGTCTTGTCGATCAACTGAACCAACACCAGCAGAAAAGTAATGGACTCAATAATACTCTGGTTACAAATGCCCAAAGCAGTCCAGTAGACATAACAGGAGGAAACAATTTGTCCTTTCATCAATATGGAAGTCCGTCTCTAGCTGATCTTATTGAGGAACATGAAAAAAATAGTCCCAACAGCTCAGTTTCCTCCTCTGTTCCTTCTCAGTTTCAGTCAGTAACGTCAGCGCATAGTGCAATATTGCCATTAGGGTCTTTATCTTTGGCACAGTTAGCCAGTGAATGCCAGACTAAAACAACAACAGATACATTCACAGGATCGTTGTCATCTTTAATAACACCCAAACCAATGTGTACTTCTGAAATGGGGAAAATGTCACTGTTTGATTTGATCACAGAAAATACTCAGCAAATGCCTGAAAATTCAAAAGCAAAGGATGCTCATTTTGTTACATGTGAAATTCCGCATTCTTCAGAAAAAGCCATAGGGCAGCTATCTACTGATTTGAATGTGCTGACACAACAAAATACCTGTGCACTGGACACTGATCTTCTAAGCATGTTTGTCCAAAAATCTGACCTCCAAAATACAAAGCCGGCA
Source organism: Chiloscyllium plagiosum (assembly GCF_037043375.1). Lineage (NCBI taxonomy): Eukaryota > Metazoa > Chordata > Chondrichthyes > Orectolobiformes > Hemiscylliidae > Chiloscyllium > Chiloscyllium plagiosum. The sequence goes on from NW_028270141.1 coordinate 101,207,893, forward strand.
AATTACAAAACATTTAATAGGAATGCAAGTATTCATAATCACAAGCTTTCAAAGCGAACGAGGACCACATCTTGGACAAAACATTGTTGTGCTGAACCATCTTGTTTTGCTCTTGCAATATGTTTTCAGAATCCTGTAAGAAAAAAGAAAAAGTCTTTACTTAATATTCACACAACATTTTTATATAGCAGGCAAGTTCCAGAAACAAAGGGAGAAGATCAGATTCCTTTATTTGAAATAAAACCATTTGACTTCAGTACACCTTCTCCAGATGATATTATAAAGGCTAGCCAGAAGAAAGCTTTTATTAGAGACTAAGGCTAATATGATGCTGCCTTCCTTTGTTTTATACTGGGGGATTTTTTTTTTGTTGTGTTGAAGAATATTTTGGACTGGATCTTCATTTGAATTTTTGGGGAAGTTGTTCAATTACAGGCGTTGTTTCAGGCTGTTGGTGCATATTAAAAAAGACGGAAGGTTGTTGGCAAACTTTCCACACTTTGTTTAGTTCAGTCACTGGGTACTATCCATTATGACATAATGATGACCTTTACCTCAAAGATATGTGTATGTATATAATCTTCATTCTTCATGTGATGTATTCAGATGACTTCATTTGGACCAATCTTTATAAAAATGTTAGATTTTTATTTTTATTTTTAATTTTTCTAATATTCTTAACTGGATTTTACAGAAATACAACTTTGGTGTATTTGTAATTTTTCTATAATTCTAATAGTGAAAAGCAGTTTTCCAATTTGCAAGAATTTCTTTCTTTCTTTCCCAAACTGAAGTTGGGCATTTAACAAAAATTTGTTGCACTTGCTTCAAGTGAAACCACACTACAGAAGACTGTGATGCAAGAATTAATATTTTTTAAAACATATAAGATCCTAAAAGGTGCAAAATGGTGTTTTTTGGTGATGCTGTGGAACTGGTTGTTTTTTCAGCACTGTTCTGTGCATTTGCTCAAATTGCGAATCTAAGCTCTTCCTTTATATCACAGTTGATAACCATGCAAAACAGTAATTCCACTGGAAGTATGTAAGTTGTATGAGAGTCTAGAATAGTCAATTTTAAGATCACTTAAGTTTATACCAATTACTGCACAAAAGTTCACTTCTAAAATATCAATGAGACAGGCATAAAGGTTGTGTTGTGAATTAGTATTTTCCATTACTGCCTCATATTGACCTCTATGAAATATAAGCAGACACTTTCATTTTACTATGTCATAGCTGATGTCAGAAAATCAAATAAAATATAGTGGGGGTAACGTTTCTCTTCCAGCAGTGCAAAACTGTCAGTAAATTGGCCATAGCGCTTTTACTGTGTCTGTTATTATTTTCCATTGACTTCAAAAATATTGCCAAGATTTTCTTTTTACTTCAAATCAAGTGTAAGTAACAGAAAAACCAGGAAACAAGGTTCCAACAATCGTTCTGTGATCTTAAGTTGAAGGACAATTACTATAAAATAGACAGCCAATTTACAATTTGTTTCTTTCACACTGCTGGAGTGGACTAGTTTCACACCTAAGCCTAGTCCTCTTGTTAGCCATTGTAGTCAGGCATTTTTTGTCTTCTCTGGTGAAATGGTGAAGTAGGTTAAGCTGTTAAATTGTAGGATTTCCTTCCAATGATATTGCAGTTACTGCCCCTACTTCTTGTGCGATCACTGAATCTCATCCTCCAACTTGCAAACTGACAAAAATGGTTTGATAAAAAAGTCAGATTGTAAATAGATTAAAATTGGACAGCTGTATGTTCAAGTCCATTGTTGTACATGACTTGATTCGCCCACTACAGTTGCAATTTCATGAGCTGAAAGTTTTGGAGTGAACTTACCATTGAAATACGATCTCTGCAGAATTTCAACTTATTGTTTTTGTCACTGTAATTGACACTGGCATGTTTTATTGTTCATGCTTAATGTTATATATTTAAAAGATGCAAAAGATTTTAACAGATATTAGAAAATTAAAATGATTTGATCGAGCTATTCATAAGCCAATATTTTAAAACTTGAATACATTTCAAATGAGTTAATTTACTACCAGTATATATTTTTATATAAAAGTTAAATCACTGAATTTAGATTTTATAGTGTTATTTAATATTGAGATTTTGAATTTGTAATGTCATTGAAAATTGGTCTTATGGATTCTGGACGACATGAATAAATTCAGTTTTAAACAAAAGAAGGTTATTGCCTGGATTGTGCATTGAGAATAATGGTGAGGCTAACATTAGTGAATTAACTGCATTAGATAAAATGACAGCAGCCTTCAGATCGTATGGTTGCAGTTAAAACTGGAAATTCAGAAGATATAGTCTTGATTTAACCTACTACATCACAGATTGTGCTGTAATGTTAAAGTGGGTCCTTGATTTATGAATATTTGACATTTGAACACAACCTCATAGAGGTGTCATTTTAACTAAATATTTCCGTACTTACAGCTGTTTATATTATCCTGTATTATGTTCCGACTTGCAAATAAATTGACTTGTGAATAAATTGACTTAAAAATGGAACCCCTTTGTGATGTACAGATTGCCCATACCTTGCTGACAGGTTCAATACTAAGATTATTGAAAGGATGTGAAGTTACAGTGGTTAATCATCCTCTCACATTAAGGCAGCTAAGTTTAGGGCTGGTGTTTTTAGAAATGGATCAGGCTGAGATGTAAGGTTGCGATATGGTCAAGTTGGACCAAAAGGTCTGTTTCTATGCTGTATGACTCTCTCTCTCTCTCTCTATAACTAAATCCTTAGCAGTTACACTGGCTTAACAATCTCATTGGCCCTGAACATTTAATTTTATGTGTGTAGAAGGTGTTACTTCTGTTAAAATTGGTACGCTATTGGTGATTTTTAAAAACAAATGCTTAAATTTTCTGTGCCTACACTTAGGCCTTTCTCAGTCATCTATCTTTCTTTCCTAATTTTTATTTTGCTTTCTGTACATCGTTTATAAGTAATTTCTGCTTTATGCTTCCTGGTTTAGAATCTGTGTTGTGAGAATTCTTTAACCTTCCATGAGGTTAAAGAGCTTTCACTGTTTCTTGAACCACTCTCAAGCATCAGACATTTCCCTGAAGAAGGTGCTGTGCTGGATGACATGGTGGGTGTGCCTGCGCTGAAAAGCCCTCAAGCTCTCTGGGCAGTTGACACTGCAGCAAATGGCAAGTGCCATTCCTTTTTTTGCTTTGTACAAAATCTTCCCTTTTTCAGTTTTACAAACTTAGTTTCCTAGTTAAGAAACACTTGTAGCTGCTAAATGGAGCTAGATGTGTTGGGTGCTAAACTGAAGAAGAAGGAAGGGAACAATTTACAGTCTGGAAGACAAAATAGAACACAAGGCCTTATTGACCCAAAAGATCCTTAAAAAAAATCACGGAAAGTAAAATAAGGTTAAGAAAGTGTTGTTTGAGGAGCTGGCAGCTGATGATAAGCAAATGAAAGCAGAAGTCAGTGATCAGAACAGTAGAAGGAAAAACATGAGAGAAAATGTAACAAGGAGAAAAATATGAAATTGAAGATGCTCAGTCAAGTACGTAGGTCATGAGCTGTCAGCAAAATAATTTAACTTGGATCCTGAAAAGTTGAGAATTGTAACAGACATACAGCAATCAATGGATGTGATAGCTGTACAATAGTTTGTTGGATTCGTGAGCTAATGAGCAAAATTCTTGCTTAATTTGTCATCAGATTGGCAGTGATTTTACATAAGTGTTGACAAGGATATGCAGTGGTACTGGGGCACAGAATAAGTAGCAGCTTTTATTCAAATAAAAAAAAACTAGCAACAACAGATCAACATGTTGTGGAAGTCATTAACACTACAATGACATTTAATCTGAATCTTTCTTTAATCAGACACCAGGCATTCCCCAGGGAAGGAACATCACCCCAATAATGAGCAGATACCAGACAAAAAACAACAACCAACTCACGCGTGTCATCAAAAAAACCAATACACTTTAAAGATAATGAAAGAAATGCATACGTGAGATTCCAGAATTAATAGAGTTTTGTTAATAACTTCTAAACAAAAAAAACCCGAAAGAACTGTGGATGCTGGAAATCAGAAACAAAAACAGAATTTGTTGGGAAAACTCAGCAGGTCTGGGCAGATAAAAGAATGGGTAAATGTCATCACAGGAGAATGAAAAGCTGCTAATGTGGACTGTTAGTGGCTGATAATGGGTTGTTTGTAGTCCATGTAATATCTGGTCTGCGGGGGGTTGGGTTAAGGGTGGCACGGTGGCTAAGTGGTTAGCATTGCTGCCTCACAGTGCCAGGCACCCAGGATCGATTCCAGCCTTAGGTCACTGCCTGCATGGAGTTTGCACCTTCTGCCCATGTCTGTGTGGGTTTCCTCCCATAATCCAAAGATGTGCAGGTCAGGTGAATTGGCCATGCTAAATTGCCCATGGTGTTCAGGGGTGTGTAGATTAGGTGCATTAGTCTGGAGTAAATGTAGAGTAATAGGGTAGGGGAATGTTCTGGGTGAGTTACTCTTCAGAGGGCCGGTGTGGACTTTTTGGGCCCAATGGCCTATCCCCACTATCGGGACTGTATGATTCTATACATAGCACACTTGGATCATCAAGACAACCCATTGTGATTTCTAATTTATATACACAGAATAAGCAGTTCAGGTTTAAACCCCATCACCAGCTTCTCTAGGATATTTGTGAATAGACTATAAAAGCAGGCCTTACTAGCAAACCCCATATCCCATGACTAAATTTTCAAAAGTTAGTAATCCTGGAAATGTATATCAGCAACTATTAAACAAAAAGTTTTAATTTTAGATCTTCTGCATTAAATGATTGTCCTGCCTCAAGTTTGCAAATACTGGTGGATTTCCAGTATTGCAATTTTGATTTTAAACCTGGAAATTAAGTAGTGTTTTTTTCAACTTTGTAGATGCTTGAAATCTGAAGTCAAAACAGATTGTCCTGGAGATAATCAGATCAAGTAGCATCTCAGGATAGAGAAGCAGAATGAATGTTTAATGTCAAATATGATCTTTAGAACTGAAGGAAGGTAGAAATAGTTTGGGTATTATGTCATCTGAAAGAAGGAAAAGGGGAGAAGAACAAAATGTAGGGTCCTGGGATAGGTAGAGATTAAAATGCTCAAGATGTTGTGGAATAAAAGACACAGTAGATGGGAATGGTTAAAGTGAACATACAAAGCATTTTTCCCAGTGCAATGAGCAGCTTTGTCCAAAAACATAAACATGAAAAATAAGACTCAAACTAGCACATGATCAAAAGTCAGAATCAAACTTGGGCACAGGCTTAATGGTCTAAGATTGTTGAAGTCTTTGAACCTGGAAGGTTGAAATTGGAAAATTAGGTCCTGCTCTTTGAGCTTACATTGAATTTCACTGGAAAACACTGCCGCAGAAACATAAGCAGGGGAACAAAGTGGTACATTAAACTGGTCATCAACCAGATATTTGGGTTCATTCTTGTGTACTGAGTGGCAGTGTTTCACAAGGCAGTCATCCAATCTATTTCATCTCCCTAACATAGCAAATATAGTAGACTAAACTGAAAGAAATATCAATAAGTAGCTGTCTCACCTACAAGCAGTTTTAGGGCCATGGGCAGTGAGAAATGGGTAGGTGTTTACATCTTCTTTGACTACTTGGGAAAGTTCTGAAATACAGGAAATGTTACTACTATTGCTGAGGACCCTGTCAATCTGGGGAGGGGTTGGCTGGGGTAGTGAAGAGATTAACTTGGTTCAGGGAAAAGGAGGATGCATACGAAGCACTTGTTGAACGTCGCATTATCAAAACAGAAGACAGCAAGTGAAACCGAAAAAAAAGCAGCAGAACAAGGATATGTATGGATACCCATAGCAGCACCATTTGGAGGAAGTGGGATGAATTAAAGAAAATGATTCAGTGAAAATAGACAAATTCAAGAATGGGTTTGGCCAGGTATATGGGGATGGTGGTGAAAACCTATTCAGTCTCTGTTTAAGAATGAAATGGAGAGCCCAGAGATGTCCTGGTGACTTGAGGTGTAGAGAGTTCGGACCTTCATAGAGTCGTAGAGATGTACAGCATGGAAACAGACCGTTCGGTCCAACCCGTCCATGCCAACCAGATATCCCAACCCAATCTAATCCCAACTGCCAGCACCTGACCCATATCCCTCCAAACCCTTCCTATTCATATACCCATCCAAATGCCTTTTAAATGTTGCAATTTTACCAGCCTCCACCACTTCCTCTGGCAGCTCATTCCATGCATGTACCATCCTCTGCATGAAATAGTTGCCCCGTAGGTCTCTTTTATATCTTTCCCCTCTCACCCTAAACCTATGCCCTCTTGGTAGGGAGGATTCAGGTCTAATAAATTGGAAATTTTTGAAATGAGGTCAGGTGTCAAAAAGGTTGTGATATAGGGGGTGGGAAGAAATTGGACCAAGAGAGAAAAATATTTATGACAGGCAAAGTAAGTTCATAAGGGCAGGAGCAAGCTGAAATAAGTCTATCAGGGCAGTCCTGTTATAGAATTTCATTTTTATTATTTTATTTCATTCAGCATCTGAACACAAGCTTCTGATCACATATGGAACGGAAAAAAGTGAGATTCATGTTACAGGTTAATCATCTGTTTGTATGCAAATCATTGGTTTCATTGGTTACCGAAAATGCAACAATAATGGTGGTCCAAGCTGAACGCAGTGCTGAATTCTTACACAAAATTGAAAACTGAAATGACTGTCAAACTTGGATATTTAACACATATGAGCTTTGCTGAAAAATAACACCTTTTGTCTGAGTGTTTCATTTTGTGCACTGTCATAAAAACAGAATTGTGGAGGCATAGCAGGAAGCCAATCAACCCATTGTGCTTGTGCTTGTTCCATTACCTAGTACCAGTCTCCTACCTTTTCCCTTCTATCCCTGCACACCATTTCTAACTAAATAATTGTCCATTGCCCACTTGAATGCTTTAGTTGAACCTTCCTCCGCCACGTTTCCAGGCAGTGCATTGCTACTGTATGAAAACATTTTTTTCTCACATCACCCTTGTTTTGCATACCACTTGAAATCTATACTCTCTCTTTTTTTGTTTTATGAGCAGGAGCGGCTTCTCCCTGTTTGCTCTGTCCAGCTCATGGCTTTGATAATCTTGAGCAAATCTCCTCGCAGCCGTTTTCTGTTCAGGGAGAACAATCCCAACCTCTTCAATCTATCCTCATAACTGAAGTTTCTCATAAGAATCATTGAATGCTATTGTGTGGAAAGAGGCCATTCAGTCCATCAAATCACCAGACCTCTGAAGAGCATCCCACCCAGGCTCAGCCCCCTACTCTACCTCCTAACCCTATAAAGAGGCCCATGATCAGTGGATCAGGAGCCTGAACAGCATGTATTTGGAATTGGGAATTTTTTTTTTTTTAAACATTTTTTACTGAGTAGATGTCTTGCTATATTTTTGAGAATATCTATTCAGTGAAAGATAATATGTTCAAAATTTGGGAATCCACTGATTATTGTAAGTGCTACTCTGTTAAAGATAGAATGGATTAGATCAGTAAAAAACACATACGTCTACACTGTCAAAAAAGTGCTGCAAACTGAATTTGCAAAGTGTTTTTCTTTTCAGCAATACAGGTTTTGTTTTGGGTCCAAGCTGAGTGTGCATATTTTTGGTGTAGATTGTGATGAATATCTTTTTGGGTGGGTTGTTTAGTGTAGCTGCTTGAGTGTGTGCAATGGAAGTATACAGAGCTGACAGAATCTAACACTGATTTGACTCCAGCAATGCCATTTGTGACAAGATGACCTCCTTTAAACTTGCTTGGCTGCACATGTTCAGCAACAAGAAATATCTCCCTGGTTGTCCTATTTAAAAGGATCAGTAATCACTTTTATCTTAGTTACTCATTGATATCTGCTGGCTATTGCTAACCTGTAAAAGTATCATTTAAATTTGATAACATTCGTGGAGAGTGTCGTGGAATATGTGAAGAATCTGGTTTTTACTTCAGGGTTTCTGCTCAGGTAATTTGCTTCCTAGCCGCAGGCGCATTAGTTTACTTCTCCTGGTCTGCAGTGTAATGGGGACAATAAGCAAAGCTGGAAATGTGTTGCTGGAAAAGCGCAGCAGGTCAGGCAGCATCCAGGGAACAGGAGAATCGACGTTTCGGGCATAAGCCCTTCTTCAGGAATGAGGAAAGTTTGTCCAGCAGGCTAAGATAAAAGGTAGGGAGGAGGGACTTGGGGGAGGGGCGTCGGAAATGTGATAGGTGGAAAGAGGTCAAGGTGAGGGTGATAGGTCAGACTGGGGTGGGGGCGGAGAGGTCGGGAAGAAGATTGCAGGTTAGGAAGGCGGTGCTGAATTCGATGGATTTGACTGAGACAGGGTGGGGGGAGGGGAAATGAGGAAACTGGTGAAATCCGAGTTCGTCCCTTGTGGTTGGAGGGTTCCTAGGCGGAACCTAGGAACCCTCCAACCGTCGTTTTGTTGTGGTCTGACGATGGAGGAGTCCAAAGACCTGCATATCCTTGGTGGAGTGGGAGGGGGAATTGAAATGTTGAGCTACAGGGTGGTTGGGTTAGTTGGTCCGGGTGTCCCAGAGGTGTTCTCTGAAACGCTCCGCAAGTAGCCGGCCTGTCTCCCCAATACAGAGGAGGCCACATCGGGTGCAGAGGATGCAATAGATGATGTATGTGGAGGTGCAGGTGAATCTTTGGCGGATATGGAAGTTTCCTTTGGGGCCTTGAAGGGAGGTGAGGGGGGAGGTGTGGGCGCGTCTTGCACCTCCTGCGGTTGCAGGAGAAGGTGCCGGGAGTGGAGGTTGGGTTGGTGGGGGGTGTGGATCTGACAAGGGAGTCACGGAGGGAGTGGTCTTTACGGAATGCTGATAGGGGAGAGGAGGGAAATATATCCTTGGTGGTGGGGTCCGTTTGGAGGTAGCGGAAATGACGGCAGATGATGCGCTGTATATGGAGATTGGTGGGGTGGTAGGTGAGGACCAGTGGGGTTCTGTCCTGGTGGCGGTTGGAGGGGCGAAATCAAGGGCGGAGGAGCGGGAAGTGGAAAAGATGCGGTGGAGGGCATCGTCGACCACGTCGGGGGGGAAATTGCGGTCCTTGAAGAAGGAGGCCATCTGGGTTGTGCGTTTTTGGAACTGGTCCTCCTGGGAGCAGATGCGGCGGAGTCGAAGGAATTGGGAGAATGGGATGGCGTTTTTACAGGGGGCAGGATGGGAGGAGGTGTAGTCCAGGTAGCTGTGGGAGTCGGTCGGTTTGTAGTAGATGTCCGTGTTGATTCGGTCGCCTGAGATAGAAATAGAAAGGTCGAGGAAGGGGAGGGAGGAATCCGAGACTGTCCAGGTGAATTTGAGGTCGGGGTGGAAGGTGTTGGTGAAGTGGATGAACTGTTCAACCTCCTCGTGGGAGCACGAGGCGGCGCCGATACAGTCATCGATGTAGCGGAGGAAAAGGTGGGGGGTGGGGCCAGTGTAGTTGCGGAAGATGGATTGTTCCACATATCCTACGAAGAGGCAGGCATAGCTGGGGCCCATGCGGGTGCCCATGGCTACTCCTTTCGTTTGGAGGAAGTGGGAGGATTGGAAAGAGAAGTTGTTCAGGGTGAGGACCAGTTCAGTCAGTCGAAGGAGGGTGTCAGTGGAAGGGTACTGGTCGGTACGGCGGGAAAGAAAGAAGCGGAGGGCTTTGAGTCCTTCGTGATGGGGGAAGGAGGTGTACAGGGACTGGATGTCCATGGTGAAAATAAGGCGTTGGGGACCGGGGAAGCGAAAATCATGGAGCAGGTGGAGGGCATGGGTGGTGGCGCGAGCGGAGGTGGGGAGTTCTTGGACTAAGGGGGACAGGACGGTGTCAAGGTATGCGGAGATGAGTTCGGTGGGGCAGGAGCAGGCGGAGACAATGGGTCGGCCGGGGCAGTCAGGTTTGTGGATTTTGGGCAGGAGGTAGAAGCGGGAGGTGCGGGGTTGTGGGACTATGAGGTTGGAGGCGGTGGATGGGAGATCCCCTGAGGTGATGAGGTTATGGACGGTCTGGGAGATGATGGTTTGGTGGTGGAGGGTGGGGTCCCTTGACCATGACCACGCAGAGGATGGTGCATGTATGGAATGAGCTGCCAGAGGATGTGGTGAAGGCTGGTATAATTGCAACATTTAAGAGGCAATTGGATGGGTATATGCATAGGAAGGGTTTGGAGGGATTTGGGCCGGGCGCTGGCAGCTGGGACTAGATTGGGTTGGGATATATGGTCGGCATGGACAGGTTGGACTGAAGGGTCTGTTTCCATGCTGTACATTTCTATGACTCTATGTGCAGGTCAGGTGAATTGGCCATTCTAAATTGTCCATCGCGTTAGATGCATTAGTTAGAGGGGAATGGGTCCGGGTGAGTTACTCTTCGGAGGATCAGTGTGGATTGTTGGGCCAATCTAATCTAATCTAATCTAACATGCATAGCTGTAGTCTGAATTGGCTGCCTGGTGGGATGTGGGATGCTGTCTTCTTGAGAGAGGTCAGGAAGTTTATGCTTTTATCTGGTGGCAGCTCAGCAGTTTTAGAAATGTGTTGGAGAACTGCTCTGCTGTGGGGCTATGTAAGCTTCTTTACTCAGTGGTATCCAAAGCCAGGTGGCAATAGGGTGCACTTATATGACTTTGCTGGAGTTCGCGCTGTCAGACCTTTTTAAAACAAAAAATATTTGTGGGATATGGATGTCAGGCATTTATTAACATTTATTAGTCATTGCTATTTAACCATGTAACTTCAACTTGTTCTGCAAGTTACGTTGAGACATTGGGCATCAAACAGTGTAGTATGGTTGAGTCCACGTTAAGCTGGAGTTGGCCGCCACTTCCATGCTGGGAAGGATGGTCTTGACATCTGCAAGATAGGTGCTGAACACCTTCATGCCCCTTGAAGTGATTGCAAAATTTTTGACAGGCTGATAAATTCTTCAGAAACATTTGGGTGTGAGTATTCATTAGCATTTTTCTAAGTGTTCCCCTGTTGAAGTCCGCATCTGAGTCCTGTGTGGCAGAGCTGGTGAGATACTGCACGCTAGTGACCTAACACCTATGCTACACTTTCTGGCTGGCCTGGATACAAGCCATGTGTTTGGTGTTGTACCATGTGCAGATTCTTCCTGTCTGCTATCTTCTCAAGTGCATGTTGTCAGTTTCTGAGCAGACCATTGCAGTGGATTGCACAACTAATAGTGCTTCTTCTTTATCAACTGCTGCTTCCATTTCTACCTTGTGCATCATTGCTTGGCCAAGTTGTAGTTTTTGTATATCTGAAAGTAGAAAAGCATGATGGATTGACAGTTGTTTAGGAAATTTAAACAAGGATTTCAAGCTATCTTCAGTTTGCATCTCAAAAGATTGAGTTGAGGGCAAGTGCAAAGTGAGAAAATGTGTATGAGAATAGTCATCGTTGAGTCCTGTTGTTGACCTGGGTGTCTCTGTACTAATGGTGACCACTCTTCAGAGGTTATGCCATTGTGGGATCTTTTACACTCATTTGAGCAGCCAGATGGGGCATCAGCTTTTCATCTCATCTAAAAAAAGACACTTGTGACAGTATAGAACTACCCAAGTATTGCACTATAATGTTAACCTTGATTTTGTGCTCAAGTCTTGGAGTGGAATTTAAGCTTGGAACCTTGTCGCTCAGATATAAAAGTGCTTCTAACTGAGCTGTGAGCTTTAACTAATGCAGTTCACTCTAGGTGATATGTAGAAATGGTTGGTGGCACTAGATAATGCAAAGGCTATGGGCCCTGACAACATTCCGGCAAAAGTACTTAAGAATTATGCTCCACATCTTGTTGGTCCCCTAGCCAAACTCTTCCAGTACATTATAACACTGATGAAGGGCTTATGCCCGAAACATTGATGCTCCTGCTCCTTAGCTGCCTGACCTGCTGTGCTTTTCCAGCACCACACTCTCGACTCTGATCTCCAGCATCTGCAGTCCTCACTTTCTCCTACTTAGAACACTGGCACCTGTCTGACAATGTGGAAAGGTCGAGTACACAAAAAGCAGAATAAATCCAATCCAGCTAATTACCACTCCAGCAGTCTCCTCTCAATCGTAGGGAAAGTGATGAAAGGTGTTATCAATAATACTGTTTACACAGCACCTGCTCAGCAATAGCCTGCTCAATTACAGCCAGTTTGCATTCCGTCAGGGCCACTCAGCTCCTGACCTCATTACAGCCTTGATTAAAATATGGACAAAATTCCAGTGGTGAAGTGAGAATGATAGCCTTTGACATCAAGGCCACATTCAACTGAGTGTAGCAGCAAGGTGCCCTAGAAAAACTGGAATCAATAGATATCAGAGACAAACTCTGTACTGGTTAGAGTCATACTTGGCACATAGGCAGATGGTTGTGGTTGTTGAAGATCAGTCATCTCAGCTGTAGGACATCTCTGCAAGAGCTCCATGGGGTAGTATTCTAGGCCCAGCCATCTTCAGCTGTTTTATCAGTGACCTTCCCTCCATCATAAGGTCAGAAGTGGGGATTGTTACCAATGATTGCACAATATTCAGCATTGTTCACAACTCTTCAGATAGTGAACAAAATCCATGTTCCATGTACAATATCCAGGCTTGAGCTGACAAGTGACAATTAACATTCATGCCACACAAAGAATATCATTAATAAGAGACAATCTAACCACATCCCTTGAGATTCAGTGGTGTTACCATCACTGAATCCCCCACATTGTGGAGGTCACTTGACCAGGCACTCAACTGGACTTGCCACATAAACACAGTGGCTACAACAGCAGGTCAGAGGCTATCAGTACTGCAGCAAGTACACAATTCCTGACTCCCCAAAGTCTGTCCATCATCTACAAGGCACAAGGCAGGAGTCTAATGGAATACTGCCCACTTGCTTGGATGGGTGCAGCTCCAACAACACTCAAGAAACTTGACACAAAGCAACCTACTTGATTGGCACCGCATCCACAGACATCATCTTCCTTGATCAGTGACGGTCAGTAGCATCAGTGTGTACTATCCACAAAATGCACTGCAGAACTGCACCAGAGACCCTCAGGCACCTTCCAACTCCATGGCTACTTCCGTCTAGAAGGACAAAGGCAGCAGATACATGGGAACACCAACACCTTCAAGTTTCCATCCATTCTGACTTGGAAATATATTGCTGTTGCTTCATCATCCAAATTCCAAATCCTGGAATTCTGGCATTGTGAGTCAACCTGCTGCACATGGACTGCAGCGGTTCAAGAGGTAGTTCACCACCACTTTTGAAAATGCAAAGACGGACAATAAATGTTGGCCAGCCAGCGATGCCCACATCGCATGAATAAATAAAAAAGGGCTGACAAGCATCGGATTTGATTCAACCTTATCACATATTCAGAACATGCAGAAGTTCTTACAGCCAACATAATGCTCTTGTATTTCAATCACTGTTATATAAGCAAAAATGGCTGTCATTTTGTGACCACCATTCCCCATGCACAGCAAATGATTGAATAACCAATCAATCTGGTATTTATTGAGTATCGAATATTGCTAGAAAATCCCCAATCATCATCATCACTTAGTGTTCGGGGATCTTTCATGTCTACTGAAGCAAGTAGAGGGGACTTTGTGTTATTGTCTCAAATCACAGATGGCAGATGTGGAAATGTAGTAATCCATGAACTCTGTACTGAAGTCAAAAAGTATAGAATAGATCATGTCATTACCAGTTCTTTGCAAGAGCAACTCAGCTAGTCTCACTACCACACCCTTTCATTAAAAGCCTACATTTTTGTTTCTCTTCAGTTATCCAGTACCCTTTCAAAAGCCCCCAGTTGTCTTTATCAAACTCGGCCAGTGTATTTCAAAAGGAGAATGTGAGGACTGCAGATGCTGAAGATCAGAGTTGAGAGTGTGGTGCTGGAAAAGCACAGCAGGTTAGGCAGCATCCGAGGAGCAGGAGAAGTGACATTTCGGGCATAAGCCCTTCATCAGGAATGAGGCTCATGGGCTGGGGGGGCTGTGAGATAAATGGGAGGGAGGGGGGGGCTGGGAGGAAAGTAGCTGAGAATGGGATGGGTAGATGAAGGTGGGGGAGAAGGTGATAGGTCGGAGAGGAGGGTAGAACGGATAGATGGGAAAGGTCAAAAGGCCGGTGCCGAGTTGGAGGCTTGGGACCGGGAAACCACCTTCCCCTACCACCACAAGAATTGCCAAAACCTGCGCCCACACATCCCCCCCCCCCCGCTCATGTCCGTCCAAGGCCCCAAAGGATCCTCCCACATCTGACAGAAATTTGCGTGTACCTCCATCACTGTCATCTACTGTATCCGTTGCACCCGATGTGCAACTTGTAGATCGTTTCAGAGAACATCTTTGGGATACCCACAACAAACAACCCCTCCGCCCTGTGGCTGAACATTTCAACTCCCCCTTCCACAATCAAGCACTTGAGGGTCCTGGGTGTCCTCCATTGCCAAACCTAACCACCTGACACCTGAAGGAAGAACGCCTCATCTTATGCCTTGGGACCCTGCAACCCCACAGGATTAATGTGGATTTCTCTAGTTTCCTCATTTCCCCGCTTTCCCCCCCCCCCCCCCCCCCCCCCCCCCCCCCACCTTATCCCGGTCCCAAGCATTCAACTTGGCACCACCACTTGACCTGTTCATCGTCTTTCCCATCTATCCTCTCCAACCTACCACCTTCTTCCCCCACCTACATCTACCTTTTGCATTCTCAGCTACCTTCCTCCCCTCCAGCCCCATATCCCTCCCATTTATCTCTCAGTCCGCCGGTCCACAAACCTCAATCCTGATTAAGGGCTTATGCCCGAAACATCGATTTTCCTGCTTCTTGGATGCTGCCTAATCTGCAGTGCTTTTCCAGCACCACACTCTCGACAGCGTATTTCATAACACGATTGCTTGCTGCGTAAGAAACTTTTTCCACATGTTGTCTTTGGTTCTTTTGCCAGTTACCTCATATCGGTGAGATCTGCGTCTTGACTGTTTCTCTCTGGCTGAATTGTATACTGAGGGACATAGTCTGGATTGAATCACAGCCAAGAATGTGTGCTGGAAAAGCACAGCAGGTCAGGTAGCATCCCGATGTTTCGGGCAACAGCACTTCATCAGTAATGAGGTTTGGAGCTTTGGGAATGGAGCGATAATTGGGAGGGGTTGGGAGTGGGGTCGGGTAAGGTAGCTGAGAGTGCGATAGATGGAGGGAGGTGGGGGTAATGGTGATAGGTTGGAGGGAAAAGTAGAGTGGATAGGTGGCAAGGAAGATGGACAGGTTGGACAGGTCATGAGGCTGGTGCTGAGCTGGAAGGTTAGAACTGGGATAGGGTGGGGGGGGGATGGAAATGAGGCAACTAGTGAAATTGAAATTGATACCATGGGGTTGGAGGGTCCTCCATCTTCTGCCTTGGAACCCTCCAACCCCATGGCATCATTGTGGATTTCAATCACTGCTGTTGAAGTCCATCACAACTGGAAGATGAGTGAGTGTGATGTGATTATGATTCTTTTTTCAGCTTCAGAACTTTCCTTTTGTTCTTTGGTAATCATAACTGAGTTTCCAGGAACTCATTTTATTAGAAGCATAGGCACAAAGTTGTAGCTGCTCCACTTGAGACAAGGCATGTTTTTAAATTATGCTACATGGCTATTTGAAACATGTCTGTTTTTTTTAAAAAAATTACTGCATTGTGTTAAATTTAGGCAATTTCCTAGTTTCATGTCATGTTCTTGCGTGCTCTGTTTTAACAGTATCAGCATTGCTTTTTGAGTAATTTACATAATGTTTCATTATTTCTTTTGGTGGGGGATTTTTTGAGACATAGCCAGTTTTTTTTTAGTTTTAATCTTATGAGGATCAGGACATTTAGAGCACTTTCACATTAACTTGGGTTAAAGTTGCAAATATAATTATCCCCCATCTTGAGCAGAACATCCCAAAGTGGGTGTCAGGGCTAACGTTGGGTTGTGAGCCCTGAGGCAGCAACAGACTTCTCTCCCTGCTGTCATAAGTCGCTTGTCCCCACTATTCGCTAAGAGATCATGACAATTTTCAGGCCACAAAATGAGACTGTAGTGGGAGCCAAGCTTGGCACGTACTGGTCAAGAATATTAAAATTAAGATGACCGGTATTCATCATCTGGAATATGATATTTAAGTGGGTTTATTAAATTTTCACTGTACAGTGGACATTTGTTAATTTACTGCATAAGTATGTTGGTTTGTAATCAAAATTGTATTTCTTTGGATACCTCATTGGCGAGTGGAATAATTTTTAATTGTTGCTAATGAATTAAGGAAAAATCAACGACTTTATAAATTGTACAATGCCATGCTTGAGTAGAAGTATTGCAGTAGTTTAATGGCATTTAGTTCATACTGGTTTCAGATCTTTTGTTACAGTTTTAAGTTCTCATTGTTTGATTTTTTTTTAGCTTCCAATGTCACGAGGAACTTTCAGATCTTTTGAAAGGATATCACAGTGTTCCTTTTATCTGACTGTCGGTCGTAAGACATATTGGTTGAGCCAGTAACTTATCATTGAACTGCTAACTACATTGTGACACAAATCTAAATATATTCAGAGGAACTATAAACCATCGGACAAATTTTGTGAGAAGATTTGGAGCTCGGGTGCTCATTGTTGTGGTTCTGTTCGCTGAGCTGGGAATTTGTGTTGCAGACGTTTCGTCCCCTGTCTAGGTGACATCCTCAGTGCTTGGGAGCCTCCTGTGTGAAGCGCTTCTGTGATGTTTCCTCCTGCATTTATGGTGGTTGGAGTTCGACTGGGACAACACTACTATTATAGGACAAGCCAAACAGAGAACAGCCAGGGAATTCCTAGAGGCATGGCACTCATCCACAGATTCAATCAATCAGCACATCGACCTCGACCCAATATACCGACCACTGCAGCGGACAGCTGGAACTGACAACCGGAAGCGGCAGGGACAGACCACTATAAATGCCGGAGGAAACATCACAGAAGCACTTCACAGGAGGCTCCCAAGCACTGAGGATGTCACCTAGACAGGGGACAAAACGTCTGCAACACAAATTCCCAGCTCGGCGAACAGAACCTCAACATCGGACAAATTTGGTGAATAACTAATATATTAAAATTTTTGCAGATATTTTATGTCAACATGCTTTGAAAACTCGTCATATCTCTTTTTGATTTTCTTGAAGCTGTAACTGTCATGACTTAATGGTTCTCTCAGTAACAGACTCGATCGTCTTATTTATACCCCAGCCACTGTGAAAATTGTAAATGCTTATCCATAGACAGAGGTAGTAAGAATGTAACTTATCACAATTGTAATAATTGACGGTGAGCTGATGTAGCAAATCTCTTACCCATAGGTAGGTCTGAAATGTTCTTGAGCAAAGCAACCAATACGCCCCAACTTGGAGTTTGCCAGCTCCAGATCACCTCAGTTAATATTTAAAATAATTTACCAGACTTGCTCAGTTTGACACTCCTACCATAATTTCCCTGCCTTTGCTGCCTACCTCCACCAACACTGCTACCAAACTCGTCTGATTTATTTTTTGATATTTCTCATCTGCACTCTCTTTTTTCCCCTATACCTGTCCCATTTTCCTTTGTCCTCAATCTCTTCATTTTCATTCTTACCCGATTTCCCCCTCTTCCCATTGTGACTTTTGCCACCATGTCAATACCACAACAAAGGACACAGGTCGTGTATATATGTCATCCATTTAGATGTTTCAAAATTACATCTGCCCACAGTAGCCGAGCATGGTATAAGCGCTGCATTTGATTATGAATTGATTGACTTGCTCCAGTGATATATTGGCACAATTTTCAATAAATTGTGAAGTGTATTGACATCGGAAAATTTCATATTCTAATTACAATTCAATCTTGTTGATACTAAATGGTCAATAGCAAGTAAGTAGAAATCCACAAAGCCATGCTTTTGGTTAAATAAATTCATAACCCTTAATACTAACCCTTCATATGTCATAATTAGGAAGAAAAAAATCACCAAACAAATAAAAATGTTTGATTTTGTCACATCATTCATTTCTCCCTTTTGGATAGACAACTGATAGACAATTGATCTGTCTAGTCTGAGAGAACTGGGTATGCTGTCTTTCAGCATGGTGCATAAAAAATGTCCTGTAATATCTAGTTACGTGGGAACAAGATTAGGCTGTCTAACCTCTCAAATCTGTTCACCATTCAGTGAAACCTGATTTATATATCAACTTCAGTTACCTTTGTGCCTTAAGCCACAAAATATTGTAACTTCAGGTCCGGGGCCAAAATGGTTTGCAGTACACGAGATAGAGTTTCACATTATGCCGTGAAAACATTGCGAATGGAAATGCTGATTCTTGAGAACATCTGACTAAGGTTGTGGAAATTTTAAAAAAGCATTTTGATTCACAATTTTATGTGGATTATTGCTGCTATGACAATTGAAAAGCTGTCGAGAACTGGCTCAGAGGTAGAAGGCAGAGGACGATGGTGGAGGATTGTTTATCAGACTGGAGGCCTGTGACCAGTGGAGTGCCACAAGGATCGGTGCTGGGTCCACTACTTTTCGTCATTTACATAAATAATTTGATGCGAGCATAAGAGGTACAGTCAGTAAGTTTGCAGATGACACCAAAATTGGAGGTGTAGTGGACAGCCAAGAAAGTTACCTCAGATTACAACGGGATCTTGATCAGATGGGTCAATGGGCTGAGAACTGGCAGATGGAGTTTAATTCAGATAAATGCAAGGTGCTGCATTTTGAGAGAGCAAACCTTAGCAGGACTTATACACTTGATGGTAAGGTCCTAGGGAGTGTTGCTGAACAAAGAGACCTTGGAGTGCAGGTTCATAGCTCCTTGAAAGTGGAGTCGCGGGTATATAGGATAGTGAAGAAGGCATTTGGTATGCTTTCCTTTATTGGTCAGAGTATTGAGTACAGGAGTTTGGAGGTCATGTTGCGGCTGCTGAGGGGTGACCTTATAGAGGTTTACAAAATTATGAGGGGCATGGTTCGGATAAATAGACAAAGTCTTTTCCCTGGGGTAGGGGAGTCCAGAACTAGAGGGCATAGGTTTAGGGTGAGAGGGGAAAGATATAAAAGAGACCTAAGGGGCAACATTTTCATGCAGAGGGTGGTACGTGTATGGAATGAGCTGCGAAAGGAAGTGTTGGCAGCTTATGCAATTGCAACATTTAAGAGGCATTTGGATGGGTATATGAATAGGAAGGGTTTGGAGGAATATGGGCCAAGTGCTGGCAGGTGGGACTAGATTGGGTTGGGCTATCTGGTCGGCATGAACAGGCTTGTTCGAAGGGTCTGTTTCCATTCTGTATATCTCTATGACTCTCTCTGACTGCGACTCGAGTATCTGAAGATACTCTTTCAGATTCTGTATAGGGTTTACTATTTCAAGAAGTTAATTAAAAATTCAACATTTTACTTTAATTTGACTGTTAATATGTGAAACTGAGCTGCAAGTGATTAATGCTTCAATTGTTATGAATAAGCGACACTTCTGAGAAAATCGGACTGGCAAGTAAACAGTGTATACAGTATCAATTGTGTGAAAACATTATGAGACAGGTTGCTGGCATCATCTAAGCTCTTACTCTCCTCAGTAATTTCATTGTTGCTTGTGTTAACTTAGAGTGTAAGTAGAAATTCGGCTAATTAATGGGTCATTGGCTACGATATGATTAAAATAAAGAATGTCGAGTTTCTTGTTGTTGACTGGTATTTCTCCTGCACACGTGATAGTTCAGGATCAGCTCTAATTTTTTTGAGATCTATTAAAATGTGCTCCTTTTCCGATCACAGTCATGTGGCAATAGCAAGTCTTAAGTGTATTTCTAAGTCAAAAATCTTTTAGCAGTTAACAAATATTTTGTAATCAACATGTTCAGAAATATTATAACATTTGGGCAGGTACATGAACAGGAAAAGTTTAGAGAGATGCGGGCCAAGTGCACGTAAATGAGTGTATTTAGTTTGGAAACTTGGTTGGCATGGACAAGTTGGATGAAAGGGTCTTTTTCTGTGCATTATGACTGTATGACTTCTGGAGCAGGTGGGACATGAACCCAGGCCTCCTGATCCAGATGTAGGGTTGCTACCACTGCAGCATAAGAGCACTCGTGATATTCAACAAAATTTACTGAGAATTCAGTCTTGGCTTTTTAAGCAACTAGTCTTTTTTTTAATGGACAGAAACCATGAATAGTTACCTTTCAAAAGCTTGTTAACTGCCTGATTGAGTGATACTTTGAATTGGTGTCTGGAAAACTGACCGGTTCCATATTTCTCCTGTAATTTACATGCATGTTCAGCAATTTCATGATGTGAAGAGCTGTTAGCTGTCATGATTAACATGCTTCTGTCATGAACTTCTGAAAATTTCTGTGCCTAGGTCATGAGCACCTCAAATCATAGTTGCCCATGATCACCAAATAAAAATCTAAATGATGCAGCTGGGAAATAGGTGAATATTTCAAAATATATTGACCACATGTAGATTGACAGTTGCTTAATTAGATATTCCAGTGTTCAAGTATCAGTTGTAATGACTGGCGATCTTTTGATATATTCAGTACGTGCACTCTAGAGTAAAAGGGGAGACTTTCTATATTTACCACCAAGGCCTAACTCTTCTAATCTTGCTTCATCCACATCCCTTCACTTTCTTGGGCTTACTTATCGCCTTTGCAGTCTTTGCATCCTATTTAATCCTAATCAGGGTTTATAGCCACACAGCCTATCCATTACCACACTACTTACTTATACCTTCATGATGTCATCTGCCTTCTCCTCTATCTAAGTGCTTAAACTTGAAATGTAACTGATGTATTGCGACCTTTGCTACTCTCTAATTACCTACTTCACATCAGGTAGAGCTTCTTTAAACTTTAACACACACATTCTGTCCTTTGCTCACTCATCGTTTTTGACCTGCATTTATTGCAGAGTACATTAATCTTTGAGACTCCCTCAAAACATACCAAGGAACTAGCCTAGACCCTAACATTTATGGTATTTAAAGGTGTGTAAAACGTTGCATTCCAGATAAGATTCAATTGATCAAACTATTAACCTTTAAGCAAAACACATCTTATTGTTATGCCACAGTTAAAATACAAGCAAAAAAAAGGCGTAGCTTTAACTCTATCAAAATTCTTAACAAAATAATATATTGTTTAATTGCCACTTATCAACTGTTCCAATTTAGCAACATCCCACAAACACAGCCTTCGGAAGGCACATTCAGCAAAATAGATTTTCCTCCCTTGCTATCTCCTCTAGTCCAGGAGAAAGGAAAATTTGCAAGAATGAATGTAGCAGGAGAGAGAGAGAAGAAGCTGCATCCAGCAGCTTCAACTCCAACTTTTAACAACTGAACGCAAACTAAAACCCTGGGTCTGTGAGAATCTGACTCCGTCCACTCATGGTTCTCTTGTCTAATTGAAAAAGAACCAAACCTGTTTATTTTACGTTACATGGAGCAGTCAATTCTGCAGCAGGATTAGAACATCCACCTTCAAGAGAACAAGGGCAGACATATCCCTCTAAGATGCATATATTGTCACTTAGAATTTGTGTTTTCATCAGTGCCCTTTTTCTGTCATACCTATAAAATCTGGGACAATCAAACCTACCTTAGGTGCTCTGTTCTTCTAATTCTGGCAATCTCCATTTGGACTGTCAACTTTTCTGTTAATTCTGTTGGTGCATTATTAAGTAGAGCAGTCAATTTGCAACACTATGAATGTGAGAATCACATTCAGTCAAAACATTAATTGCTTCGATCTCCACAGATGCTGCCAGAGTTGGTGAGTATTTCTAGCACATGTTTCTAGTTCAGATATTGGTTTACTTCAAAATTAACGCAACTTCCTTCAAGGAGCTTATGATTCTGTAATCAAAGAAAAGGCAATGCTAGATTAGTTCTTAGTGTTACAGGATCAAAGCGTATGGGAAGAAAACAAGAACAGGATAATGAATCGAATGAGTGGAATGAACAGTCATGATTATATTGAATGGCAGCGCAGGCTTGAAGATCTGAATACAGTGCGTGAGTGAGATTCTCAAACAATTACATTATCTTTTCCAGGGAGTAATGGAAGTTGGGTAATTGAAAGAAAAGTGGCTGAATTAGTTTCTTGATTGATGAGCAAGTTAATGCTTATAGGGGTTTGACTGGAAAATAGAGTTGAGAATCATAGCAACATAGAAAATAAGAACAGGAGTAGGCCATTTGGCATTTTGAGTCTGCTCTGCTATTCTGACCTTTGAACCTTTTCCGCTATTCAGTATAATCATGACTAATTATTCAACTCATTATCCTGTTCCTGTTTTCCCCCATGCGCTTTCATCCCTGTGGACCTAAGAACTAATCTAATGTTGCTTTCTGTGGTAGGGTATTCCACAGGCTCACCCTTATCTTCGTGAAGAAGTTACTCCTCATCTTAATCCTAAATGGCCCACTCCGTACCCTTAAACTGCGACACCTGATTCTGAACTTCCTGATTGTAAGGAACATTGTTCCTGCATTTACATTGTCGAGTCTTGTTAGAATTTTCCAGGTTTTTGTGAGATTGTCCCTTATTCTTCTAAATTCCAGTGAATATAATACTAGGGGAGGCTATTACCTAGTGGTATTATCGCTGGACTGTTAATCCAGAGACCCAGGTAATTTTTTGGGGACCTGGATTCAATTGTTGCCACAGCAGATGGTGGAATTTGAATTCAAATAAAATAAAAAGGAATCGAGAGTATTATGTGACCATGAAAGCATTGTTGATTGTTGGAAAAACCCATCTGGTTCTCTAATTCTTTACTGGTCTGAACTCTATGTAACTTCAGACTCTCATCTGCCCTCTGGGCAGTTAGGGGTGGGCAATAAATGCAGGCTTAGCCAGTGATTCCTTCATCTTATTAATAAATAAAAAAAAGACCGAGTCAGTGACATTACTGTGGATCTGGTGTCACATGTAGGTCAGACTGGATAAGGATGGCAGATTTCCTTCCCTAAACATAAGTGAACTAGATTTTTTTTTAAGTATCTAAATTGATGATAGTTTCATGGTCACTGTCAATGAGATTAGGGCTTAAATTTCAGCTTTTATTAACTCAAATTTAAATTTTTCACCAGCTACATGGTGTGACTTGAACCTGCATCTCCACAGTATTAATCTCTGGATCTCTACTTTCTTGGAGCGTTCTGATATAGACACCAAAGGAACCAAATTCTGCTCTAAACTGGGTAATGGCAGGATAAAAGTTTGCGCTTTATTTTGTAGCAAAGGTATTTGTGGCAGCTGTGAATATATTTATAGCTTAAGCAATGGAACGATTCTTTTCACACATGACTCACCTGCTTACACATACCATTATTATTTAGTTTATCCTGCTTGACATGATTAAAGATTGCATTTGGATGATGCTCTTTGTATATCTTGGAAAATTACATTATAGCACCAAAACAAACTTTTCTTCTGTCACAGTGTTTAAATGGGTAACAATGGTTATTTTGATCATTTAGTCACCAATGCTGTAGTGCCATTTGGGCTCTTAAAATGCAGTATAATGCGGATAATGCTATACAGTATGATCAGTGTCTCCATGTAAAGATAGGACTTTGTTTCCATAAGAACTGTGCAGTGATCACTCCTACCAATATTATCATGACGGTTATGGAAGCCACACTTCTGACAGGTACATCTTTGAGGATGAGATGAAGTAGATTTTTTTCCTTATGTCAGTGTTGTCACCAACTACTGCAAATTCAGTCTGACGTATGACCTTCAGGTGGCACTGGACGATAATGACCAGGAGGTTTTCCTGCTCATGTGCTGTGTGGCTCCATGAAGTTCAAAGATGATGCTGCGGGCTCCCAAATCAATCTCTATGAACTATATGCCATTGTGCCAATATTTCTGGAGGCTCTATCCTGCTAGCAAGACAGAATAGAGATATTGATGAATGAGTTTGTGACATTGCCTATAAGGAATAACTAATAGTCTGATGTTCAATTCATCTATGGGATAGCTCTCTAAATCTTGTCAAAAATGTTATACAACACAGAAACAGACCCTTTGGTCCAACCAGTCCATGCCGATCATAATTCCAAACTAAACTAGTCCCACCTGCCTGCATTTGGCCCATGTTCCCCCAAATATTTCTTCCTTACATAATTAGTTAAATGTCTTTTAAACGTTGTCACTATACCCTTGCATCCCCTTCTTGTGGAAGTCCATTCCAAATTTGAACCACCCTCTGTCCTTTTTTAATCTTTCTCCTTTCACCTTTAAGAAATATGACCCCCCCCCCAGTCTTGAAATCTCTCACCTGAGGGAAAAGACACCTGCCATCCACATTATCTATATCTCATTATTTTATAAACCTCTATAAGGTTGCTTCCAACCTTCGGTGCTCCAGTGAAAAAAGTCTCAGCCGATCCAGCATCTCCTTACAACTCAAGCACTCAGTTCCTGGCAACATCCTGGTAAATCTCTTCTGAATCACCTTCAGCTTAATAATATCTTTGCTGTAACAGATATTGACCAGATCTGGACATAGTACCCCAGAAGAGGCCTCAATGTCCTCACAATCTCAACATGAAATCCCTACTCCCAATACTTTTAAGATCTAAGCAATGAAGACAAACATGCAGAAAACTCTCAAAGGGGACAAGGACCAGCCGGAGGTCATTGTACAGATTGGAGCTAACGACATAGGAAGGGAAAAGGATGAGGTTCTGAAGGGAGAATATAGGAAGATTGAATTGAATTTATTGTCACGTGTACTGAGGCACAGTGAAAAGCTTTGAAGCATTAGGCAGGAATTTAAAAGGGAGGTCCTTGAGATTAGTAATATCTGGATTACTCCTGGTGCTATGAGCTCGTGAGGGTAGGAATAGGAGGATAAAGCAGATGACTGTGTGGCTGAAGAGCTGGTGCAGGGGAGAAGTATTCACATTTTTGGATCATTGGAATCACTTCTGGAGTAGAAGTGACTTGTATAAGAAGAACAGATTGCATCTGAACTGGAAGGGGACAAATATACTGACAGAGAGATTTACTAGAGTTGCTCAGGAGGATTTAAACTAGTACATTGGGTGTGGGAGGGGGTGGGATCCAGGACGATAGTGAGGAAAGAGATCAATGTGAGACTGGTACAGTTTGGAAAAGGAGCGAGTCAAACAGTCAGGGCAAGTAGGAGCAAAGCAGAGAACAGGGTAGGACCAATAAATTAAACTGCATTTACTTCAATGCAAGGGGCCTAGCAAGGAAGGCTGATGAACTTAGGGCATGGTTAGGAACATGGGACTGGGATATCGTAGCAATTACAGAGGCATGACTCCGGGATGGTCAGGAATGGCAGCTTACTGTTCCAGAATACAAATGCTAGAGGAAAGATAGGAAGGCGGACAAGAGAGGGCTGTTGGGGGTAGCGTTTTTGATTAGGGATAACATCCCAGCTGTGCTTACGGAGCAGATTCCTGCGAATAGGCGCAGGGAAATTGTTTGGGTGGAACAGAGAAAGAAGAAAAGGATGATCACCTTAGTGGGGTTGTAATATGGGCACCTCAATAATCAGCGGGAAATTGAGAAACAAATTTTTTCGGGAGATCTCAGTTATCTGTAAGAATAATAGGGTGGTTATGGAGGGGACTTAACTTTCCAAACATGGACTATGACTGCCATAGTGTTAAGGGTTTAGATGGAGAGGAATTTCTAAACTGTGTACAAGAACATTTTCTGATTCAGTATGTGGATGTACCTACTACAGAAGGTGCAAAATGTGACCTACTCTTGGGAAATAAGTGTGAGTGGGCGAGCACTTTGGGGCAAGTGACCATAATTTTATTTGTTTTAACATAGTGATGGAAAAGGATAGACAGGATCTTAAAGTTCGAAATTGGAAGAAGGCCAATTTTGACAGTATTGGGCAAGAATTTTCAAAAGTTTATTGGGGGTGCATGTTCGCAGGTAAAGGGATGCCTGGAAAATGGGAAGCCTTCAAAAATGAGATCACAAGAGTCCAGAGACAGTATGTTGCTGTTAGGATGAAAGATGGGGCTGGTAGATGTAGGGAATACTGGATGACTAGAGAAATTAAGGTTTTGGTTAAGAAAAATAAGGAAGCATATGTCAGGTATAGACAGCAGAGATCGAGTGAATCCTTAGAAGAGTCTAGAGGCAATGGGAGTGTATTTAAGAATGAAATCAGCAGGGCAAAAAGAGGGCATGTGAAATCTTTGGCAAGTGGGGATAAGGAGAATATAAACAGATTTTATAAATACATTAAGGATAAAAGGGTAAGAAAGGAGGGAATAGGGCCCCTTAAACATCAGTAAGGCAGCCTATGTGTGGAATCACAGGAGATGTGGGAGATACTAAACGAGTATTTTGCATTAGTGTTTACTGTGGAGAAGAACATGGAAGATATAGAATGTGGGAAAATATATGATGACATCTTGAAAAATGTCTGAATTACAGAGGAGGTGGTGCTGGGTGTCTTAAAATTCATAAAAGTGGATCAGGTGTACCCTTGAATTCTGTGGGAAACGAGGCAAGTGATTGCTAGGCCCCTTGCTGACATATTTGTATCATCGATAGCCACAGGTAAGGTGCTAGAAGACTGGAGGTTGGCTAACATGGTGCCACTATTTAATAAGTTGGTAAGGAAAAGCCAGGGAACTACAGACCAACGAGCCTGACAAGTTGTTGGAGGAATCCTGAGGGTCTGAATTTACATGTATTTGGAAAGGCAAGGACTGATTGGGGATAGTCAATATGGTTTTGTGCGTGGGAAATCATGTCTGACGAACTTACTGAGTTTTTTGCAGCAGTAACAAAGAGGATTGATGAGGGCAGAGCAGTGGACATGATCCAAATGGACTTCAGTCAGGCATTCAACGAGGTTCCTCACAGTAGACTGGTTAGCTAGGTTAGATCACATGGAATACAGGGAGAACAAGTATTTTGCATCAGTGCTTAATGTGGAGAAGGACATGGAAGATATAGAATGTGGGGAAATAGATGGTGACGTCTTGGAAAAATGTCTATATTACAGAGGAAGAAGTGCTGGATGTCTTGAAAGGTGCAAAGGTGGATAAATCCCCAGGAACTGATTAAGAGTATCCTAGAACTCTGTGGGAAGCTAGAGAAGTGATTGCTGGGTCCCATGCTGAGATATTTGTATCATAGATAGTCTCAAGTGAGGTGCCAGAAGACTGGAGGTTGGCTAATGTGTACCATTATTTAAGAAAGGTGGTAAGGACAAGTCAGGGAAGCCTGTCAGTGGTTGGAAAATTGTTGGAGGGAATCCTGAGGGACAGGATTTACATGTATTTGGAAGGGAAGGACTGATTAAGGATAGTCAAGATGGCTTTGTCCATAGGAAATCATGTCTCACAAACTTGATTTGAGTTTTTTGAAAATGTAACGAAGAGGATTGATGAGGGCAGGTTGGTGGATGTGATCTATATGGACTTCAGTAAGGTGTTCGACAATGTTCCCCCATGGGAGACTGACTAACAAGGCTAGATCTCATGAAATACAGGGAGAACTAGCCATTTGGATACAGAACAGGCTTGAAGGTAGAAGACAGAGGGTGGTGGTGGAGGGTTGTTTTTCAGACTGGAGGCCTGTGATCAGTGGAGTGCCACAAGTATCGGTGCTGGATCCACTACTTGTCATCATTTATATCAATGATTTGGATATGAACATAGGAGGTATTGTTATTAAGTTTGCAGATGACCCAAAAATTGGAGGTGTAGTGGATAGTGAAGAAAGTTACCTCAGTTTATGGGCTGAGGAGTGGCAAATGGAGTTCAATTCAGATAAATGTGAGGTGCTGCATTTTGGGAAAGCAAACCTTAGCAGGAGTTATCCACTTAATGGTAAGGTCCTAGGGAATGTTGCTGAACAAAGAGACCTTGGAGTGCAGGTTCATAGCTCCTTGGAAGTAGAGTCGCAGATTGATAGGATAGTCAAGAAGGTGTTTGGTATGCTTTCCTTTATTGGTCAGGGCATTGAGTATAGGATTTGGGAGGTCATGTTGCGGCTGTTCAGGACATTGGTTAGGCCACTGTTGGAATATTGCTTGCAATTCTAGTCTTCCTATCAGAAGGATGTTGCCAGGGTTGGAGGCTTTGAGTTATTGGGAGAGGCTAAACAGGCTGGGGCTGTTTTCCCTGAGCATTGAAAGCCGAGGGATGACCTTATAGAAGTGTATAAAATCATTATGGGCATGGATAGGGTAAATAGACAAAGTCTTTTCCCTGGGGTGGGGGAGTTCAAAACTACAGGGCATAGATTGAGGGTGAGAGGGGAAAGATTTAGAAGGGACCTAATGGGCTGGACACTTTCAGACCAGTTTCAAGTTGCCCACAACTCTTTGGCTCTGGAGTCACATGTCAGCCGGACCCCAGGTAAGGATGACAGATTTCGTTCACTAAAAATAAATAAATTAAAAGGTTTTATGACAATTCATCAGTTCCATTAGCTTTTTAATCCAGATTTATTTAGTAATGAAATTCAAGTCTCCATGCTGCCATAGTCCTAATCTTTGGATTAATAAAACCAGTAATATAACCGATATGCTGCCATAGAGAGGCATCATAAATTAGCTCCTAATGAGCATCATAAAATAATTTTGTTACGACAATGAAAATACTGATTATTTTATTTTGCATTATTTGAAATTAACCTGAAATTTTGAAAATTAAATTGAAGCCATGTTTGAAATAATTAAAATTGAATTTAAAACCAAGTATAGTACAGTATGGTCAAAAGCTATTGATATCCCTATTTATTTTGTTAACATCTTTTAACATTACTAATTTGTACCTGTTTCACTGTACCATTTCCTTTTTTGGTGCATAAAAACAGTAGAAAAATTGGATAAACAAGCCTCAGAAATTCCACACAATTTCTGTCTGTTGAAGTATTAATACCTTAAATATTGTATAAATTGTAAAGTCAAATGTAAAAATACTGTGTACAATTTTTTTTCATTTAAGTAATGCCAAAATATTTAAAAAGGCTAGACGTCAAACTTTGGTGTCAGAATACTGAGTTTTTCTCTCTGAGGTGATGTCCTCAAGTCTAACATCAAGTAAAATGTCATAATTCAGTTTTTATTCTAGATTACAGTATAACTTTAAAATAGCTCTTGGGCAATTTTCATTCTAATTTTTGTGGTGCCTGCATGGACCACTGAGTAGTTTGAGTAGTATACTTAAGCGAAAGCAGAGGTTGTAGGGCAGAGGGCGATGGAGCATGCTAATGTTTTTTTTTAGCTGTTGCATGACCGAGCATGTGTGGTAGTTTACAGGCCACATTGCTCTTGGGCTGTTTTATACCACTATTTATGTTTTACAAAGATATGAAATCAAGAAATAGATTTGTAATGGAGCAATGATGTTTCATGTGGATAACCAAACAGTCTTCTGAAATATCTAAATATGTTTTTCCTAACCAATTGAAATGTGAAGAATTTTACGGATTAGTTTTGGTAAAGTCATAGCAGCATTATGTTTTTTGTAAAAGGACAAATTTTTGCAGATACTCTAAATTTGTTGAATTTACTTCATTATTACATTTGGATGGCCTGAAAATAATACATAATCCATTTATATATTACTTTCACAGATTGAAGATATTATCTGAGAGTTCAATCTCATAAAACACAGCTGTGCATTTCATACAATGGAAAGAAGTTTGAGTGTTTATCAGTATGGGAACACTACACTTGGTGTTCTTTAAAAGGTGTGAAAACACCTGGAAATTTTTTGTTTTGTTACAATGCATTTATAAAAGCATTAAAATCATTTTCACCTCCTTTGACAATTTAGCGTATATTGTTAACCCATCAAGTACCAAAATTCCTAAGCATTTTTAGCATTTGGGCCATGTTTATCATGCTGTAACTATAAAGATTCTGACTTTTAGGGAATGTGCAAGTATATATTAGTGCGACAGTATTGATTCACATACTTTAGACTGTTCTATCTGCATCAATTATAATTATTATTGCACAATGGTGAAACATAACCTTTTAGGCTGTAATCAAAATCACATGGTTAGTATCTTAAATTACAGTAATGTTTGTATCCCTTTCCAGGTACCTGAAATAGGTAATATTTTATGGACAGTGCTTATGTAGCTATGACTTTCTGCATTGTCTGTTCTGTTGTGGTGTCTACATTAACAGCTTACACCTGCACAACACCATATGGCAGCTGAAATGTCCATTTATTTGGCTGCAAATATAGTCTGAGGTAGTGCAGTGAACTAGATTTGAACTTCTTTTGTAATATAAGATAATATGTTTATGTTTTCTTTGTCTAGTTATAAAATGTGTTTTAAAATTTGCTGCTTTCTTGAACGCTGTAGTCCATCTGGTGAGGCATATTCACAGTGCTGTTAGGAAGGATGTTGGCAGTGAATAAATGGTAACATAGCTCTGTGTTAGGATGCTGTGTGACTTGGAGCGGTACTTACATGTAGCAATGTTCCATGCATCTGTCACTGTTGGTTATCCTTCTGGATGGTAATGGTCATGAGTTTGAAATGTGCCATTAAAGGAGGTTTTGGTGTGTTTTTGATGTGCATGTTGAAAGTGGTACACTATTGCAGAATTGTGGGATTGTTATGGTGCAGAAGCTCGTCTTTTGGCCCAACAAGTCCACACCGACCCTCCGAAGAGCAACCAACCCAGACCCATTCCCCTACATTTACCCCTTCACCTAACACTACGGGCAATTCAGCATGGCCAATTCACCTAACCTGCACATTTTTGGACTGTGGGAGGAAACCAGAGCACCCGGAGGAAACCCACGCAGACACGGGGAGAATGTGCAAACTCCACACAGTCGCCTTAGTGCCGAGCTGCTGCATGTTGTTCCCATTTAAATAATTGTGTAATGACTTCTTGAATGCCTTGATTGAGCCTACCTGCACCACACTTTCAGGCAGTGCATTCCAGACCCCAACCAAAGTTGCCATAATCCCATTGCACCACAGGGCTGTGCTATCATCAGAGAAAAAATTATTGGTGGTGGTTTAACCTGAGGGTCTGCATGCCTCAGGTGAGGCAGGTGTTGAGAAGGAGAGTCTTTCATGGTAACCACAGCCAGTACAGTATTTAAAAACTTGGTGTCACTCTACATTGCAAATCAGCCATCCAACCAACAGAGCTACCTGATCCCCCATAACCACTTATTATATGAAACGTTCTTTCTCACGTTGCATTTTCTTCTTTTACAAAACAAAAGCTACCCACCTTTGGGTGGAAGCAGTTTCTCCCTATCAATGCTTTCTGATCCCTCGTGATTTTGAAAGCTTTTATCAGATCTCCTCTTAGCCTATTTCTTTGCAAGGAAACCAATCCCAACTTCTCCAGTCTATCCTCATAACTAAAGATTATTGTCCTTGGAACTATTCTTATATACCTTTATTGCACTCTCTTCAGTGTCCTTCCTAAAATGTGGTGCCGAGAATGTTGTATGCTTTATCAACTGCTCTCTCCACCTTAATGAGTTATTCACATATACACCCAGGTCTCTCTGCTCTTGCAGATGTTTTATTTTATACTGTCTTTCCATGTTCCTTATACCAAAACAGATCAAGTCTCACTTTTCTTCAGTCAGTGTCTCCTGCTACCTATCTGCTCAGTGCAACAGCTTGTCTGTGATCTTTTTAAGTACTATATTGTCCCCGCGGTTTACAATGCTTCCAAGTTTTGTATCATCTGCGGAATGGTTTCCTTTACACCAAAATTTAGATCAATTCTGTTCATCAGAAAAACTTAAGGACCCAATTCTGATCCTTGAGGAAGTACTCTACACACCTTCCTCCAACCTAAAAAAACCCATTAACCATTTACTTGCTTATCACTTAGTGAATTTTGTATCCATGTTGCAGGTCCTTTTATTCCATGAGCTTTAACCTTTCTCACAAGTCTGTTGTGTGGCATGATATCCATGCCTTTTGGAAGTTCATGGAGACTGTGTCAACAGCATTGCTGTAATCAACTCTTTCTGTTACTATTAAAAAATCTTCCAGCAAGTTAGTTGGACACAATTTTACCTTAATAAATCTTTGTTGGCTGTTCTTACTAACCCAAGTTTTTCCATGTGATTATTAATCCTCTCAAATAATCGTTTCCAGAAGTTTAACCATCACCAAAGTTAAACTGACTGGTTTGTAATTGCTGGGCTTATGCTTACAGCCTTACTGAACAAGAGGATAAGGTTTGTAATTCTCCAGTCCTCTGGCATCGCCCAAGTCCAGGGAAGATTGAAAGGTTCTTGTCAGTGCCTCGACAATTTCTACTCTCTCTTCCTTCTCTAGCCTTGAATGCATCTTGTCTAGTTCTGGTTCCTTATCAACTCTTAGTATGGACAGCTTATGCATTATCTCTTACTAATGTGGGTGGCACGGTGGCACAGTGGTTAGCACTGCTGCCTCACAGCGCCAGAGACCTGGGTTCAATTCCCGCCTCAGGTGGAGTTTGCACATTCTCCCCGTGTCTGCGTGGGTTTCCTCCGGGTGCTCCGGTTTCCTCCCACAGTCCAAAAATGTGCAGGTTAGGTGAATTGGCCATGCTAAATTGCCCGTAGTTTTAGATGTAGGGGTAAATGTAGGGGAATGGATATGGGTGGGTGCGCTTTGGCGGGTCGGTGTGGACTTGTTGGGCCGAAGGGCCTGTTTCCACACTGTAAGTAATCTAATCTAATCTAATTTTAAACCCTTCTAGTGACTGAGTTTCTCCTCTGTCTTCATGTCTTGAGCAAACCTCTGCTATGCTTCCTGCCTCCTTTTTGATTCCTAATTACCCCTACATCATTTAGCACTCTTTAACTATTGGTGTGCCTACAGGACTCTTTGGGATTTCCCTTTGTTAGCTGATGGTTTTCTTTTATAAGCCATCTCTCATTTGTTTTTTCATCTTCCTTCAGAATCTTCTGATTCAGCTTAATTCTCAAATGTATTTTCTGCCTGTCACCTATTGTAAACACACTTTTTCTTCTTTGGTTTAATTTCTATCTCCTTTTCATCCAGGGAGCACTGGATTTGTTTGCCCTATCTTTCGCTTTTGAGGGAATATACCTTGACTGTCTGAACCATCTTTTCTTCCAAGGTAGTCATCAATTCTCTACCGTTGATTTATTCTTTCTCTGGATTTTCACGCTCATTTTCCACCAACAGCCTAAACCTTATGATGCAATGATCACTACCCCATAAATGCTCCTGCATTGACAATTGAATCATTTGGCCCACTTCATTTGTAAGAACCAGGTCCAGCAGTGCCTCCTTTCTTATTGATTCGAAGCATACTGCTGCGGGAAATTCTGAACAGAGTCTAATAAGAACACAAACACAGTCTAAGAACACATGTCCCTTGCTGCCCTTTATATTGCCATATCCCAGTGTAGATTGAAAAAATTAAAGCCACCCACTGCTATATGATGTTTGAAACTATCAGTAATCGCCTTATAGATTTGTACCTCTACTTCATTCCCCCTCATAGATAATGTATAGATTAGACTGTTACATGCTTTTGTTCCTTAGCCCTGGCCAAGTTGATTCTGTCCTTGAGCCCCTCGGACATGATCTTTTCCCAGTATTCCTCTTCCTGGCCAAAAACACTGCTCCTCCTGCTTTTCTATTCTGTCATAGAGTCATAGAGATGTACAGCATGGAAACAGACCCTTTGGTCCAACCTGTCCATGCCGACCAGATATCCCAACCCAATCTAGTCCCACCTGCAAGCACCTGGCCCATATCCCTCCATACCCTTCCTATTCATATACCCATCCAGATCGTATCCTTTCTGTGCAACTAAGCAATATGTTTTTCATGTGACTTTTTCAGTGCTTTTTCTCGTGTTTGCGCTTGGGTCTGTATAGTTGCTAATGCTGTATGGTTCTCATGCTGCCAATTTTTACTGCAGCATTTTGCACACCATACCATTTTACTCTGTTACAAAATTGAACATTTGAACGTGGGACTTTAACTTAGACCCAAAAGCTAAAATCCTTAGGAAATTTGCATTTAAGAAAATGATAAGGGCATAGCATTTGCAGCTTTAGTGACATGGATTATACAGGAAACATTGTTACTAACACAATGTGCAGGTGTCTGCAGACTGGGCTGTTAAATTCTCATAAGTCATGATCACATGATAATATTGGTACACGTATTGACGTGGAACATAAATTACAGAATTATATTCCACGACTGATGAAAAGATGAGATTGGTATCAACAGATTGGTTATTCATTCAAGAGGTTCTCCACCCCCAGTTACAAGAGAATTTTAAAGTTATATTTTATGACTGAGATGTATATATACACACTTTAATTAGGTATATCATTGTTCATGTACAGGAGTTGTAGAATTTATTTCTCTTTTTGCAATTGCTTGTCTGTTTTTCTCCCAGTCACTAATTCCTTCTTTCTTGTTCTCTTCAACTTCTGCTTTTTCAATCTCAATCTTGGTCTTGCAACTTTCCTTCATTGCCTGTGGCTTGAAAATCCTGATTAATTTCCCCCTCTTTCCACTTTCACCCTTCCCACCATCCCCACCCCCCAACCACATTTGTTGACCGTAAGAGCTTTGACTAGCTTTCGCACCCTTTATTCAAATAAGTCAGGTCAATGTGACCTCTGAAACTGCAGTGGTAACGGTAAATGCTGTTTTTAATTTTCATGTTTCTAGATTCACTTTGTATTTTTGCTGTTCACCTTCACTAATTTCCTGGAACAGGAGAGAAACAGATTGCCATTATTGTAGTCTTGAACATATGCCAAAATAGTTGAGTTCATTGCATCTTTTACTTAGATTGTCCACTTCTCAGCTTGGGTGATTAGAGCCTTACTTGGGAGTGGATTGTAGGTGTGCTCAAGCTTGGGGAGCAGAGTTGTGAAGGGATAAAGAAGGTGATGGTGCATTTGGTACTGGTACCAGAGAAAGTGTGAATAAATACAAGTGTTTGGGGTGAAGGGTTTATTTTATGTCATGATTAGAGTGGTGCTGGAAAAGCACAGCAGGTCAGGCAGCATCTGAGGAGCAGGAAAATCGACATTTCGGGCAAAAGCCCTTTATCAGGAAAGAGGCTAGGAACCTTGGGGGTGGAGAGATATATGGGAGGGGGGTGGAGCTGGGGAGAAGGTAGCTGAGAGTGCGATAGATGAATGGAGGTGGAAGTAAAGGTGATAGGTCAGAGAGGAGGGTAGAGTGGATAGCTGGGAAGGAAGATTGACAGGTGGGACAGGTCATGAGGACGATGCTGAGCTGGAAGGTTGGATCTGGGAAAAGGTGGGGGCAGGGTAAACGAGGAAACTTGTGAAGTCCACACTGATGCCATCATGGTGTTGAAGCGTCCCGAGACGGAAGATGAGGCGTTCTTCCTCCAGGCTTCGGGTGGTGAGGGAGTGGTGATGGAGGAGGCCCAGGACCTGCGTGTCTGGCAGAGTGGGAGGGGGAGTTGAAATGTTCGGCCACGGGGCAGTGGGATTGACTGGTGCGGGTGTCCTGGAAATGTTCTCTGAAGCACTCTGCGAGTAAGTGCCTAGTCTCCCCAATGTAGAGGAGACCGCATTGGGAGCAACGGATATAATAAATAATGTGTGGGAGTGCAGGTGAAACTTTGATGGATGTGGAAGGCTCCTTTGGGGTCTTGGATGGAGGTGAGGGGGGAGGTGTGGGTGCAGGTTTTGCAATTCCTGCGGTGGCGGGTAAGGTGCCAGGAGGGGAGGGTGGTTTGTTTGGGGGTGTGGACCTGACCAGGTAGTCACGGAGGGAGCGGTCTTCGCAGAAAGCGGATGGGGTGGGGAGGGAAATATATTCCTCGTGGTGGGGCCCGTTTGTAGGTGGCAGAAATGTCAGCGGATGATGCAATTTATTCAGAGGTTGGTGGGGTGGAAGGTGACAACTGGGGGGTTCTGTCCTTCTTGTGGTTGAAGGTGTGGGAGTTTGAGGGCAGATGTGCAGGACGTGGATGAGATGCGTTGGAGGGCATCTTCAACCACGTGGGAGGGGAAATTGCGGTCTTTAAAGAAGGAGGCCATCTGGTGTGTTCTTTGGTGGAACTGGTCCTCCTGGGAGCAGATGCAGCGGAGGAATTGGGAATAGCATTTTTGTAGGAGGTAGGGTGTGAAGAGGTGTAATCCAGGTAGCTGGGGGGTTGGTGGATTTGTAAAAAATATCAGTGTTATGTTGGTCTTCATTGATGGAGATGGATAGGTCCAGGAAGGGGAGGGAGGTGTCAGAGATGGTTGAGGTGGAATGTGTTGGTGAAGTTGATGAACTGTTCAAAATCCTCGTGGGAGCATGAGGTGGCTCCGATGCTGTCATCAATGTAGGGGAGGAAGAGTTGGGGAGTTGGTGCCGGTGTAATTACGTAAGATGAACTGTTCTATGTAGCCGACAAAGAGACAGGCATAGCTGGGGCCCATGCGGGTGCTCATGGCTACCCCTTTCGGCTGGAGGAAGTGGGAGGATTCGAAGGAGAAATTGTTGAGGGTGAGGATGAGTTCAGCCAAACGAATGAAAGTGTCACTGGAAGGGTACTGTTGGGGACAACGGGAGAGGAAGAAACGGAAGGCTTGGAGTCCCTGGTCATGGTGGATGGAGTGTAGAGGGACTGGATGTCCATAGTGTAGATGAGGCATTGGGGGCTGGGGAAACAAGTCTTGGAGGGCGTGGGTGGTGTCTCGAATGTATGTGGGGAGTTCCCGGGCCAGGGGAATAGGACATTATCGAGGTAGGTGGAGATGAATTCCATGAGGCAGGAGCAGGCTGAGAAGATGGGTCGGCCGTTTTGCAGGAGGTAAGGTGGGAGGAGGTGTAATCTAGGTAGCTGTGGAAGTCGTAGGTTTGTTTAAAAAAAAGTGTTGAGTCGATCATCATTTATCTCTCCCATTTATCTCTCCAACCCCCGAGGCTCCCAGCCTCATTCCTGATAGTCATAGTCATAGACATAGAGATTACAGCATGGAAAGAGACCCTTCGGTCCAACCCGTCCATGCCGACCAGATATCCCAACCCAATTTAGTCCCACCTGCCAGCAACCGGCCCATATCCCTCCAAACTCTTCCTATTCATATACTCATCCAAATGCCTCTTAAATGTTGCAATTGTACCAGCCTCCACCACATCCTTTGGCAGCTCATTCCATACACGTACCACCCTCTGCGTGAAAAAGTTGCCCCTTAGGTCTCTTTTATATCTTTCCCCTCTCACCCTAAACCTCTGCCCTCTAGTTCTGGGCTCCCTAACCCCAGGGAAAAGACTTTGTCTATTTATCCTATCCATGTCCCTCATAATTTTGTAAACCTCTGTAAGGTTACCCATCAGCCTCCAACGCTCCAGGGAAAACAGCCCCAGCCTGTTTGGCCTCTCCCTGTAGCTCAGATACTCCAACCCTGGCAACATGCTTGTAAATCTTTTCTGAACCCTTTCAAGTTTCACAACATCTTTCCAATAGGAAAGAAACCAGAATTGCAGGCAATATTCCAACAGTGGCCTAACCAATGTTCTGTACAGCCGCAATATGACCTCCCAACTCCTGTACTCAATACTCTGACCAATAAAGGAAAGCATACCAAACGCCTTCTCCACTATCCTATCTACCTGCGACTGCACTTTCAAGGAGCTTTGAACCTACACTCCAAGGTCTCTTTGTTCAGCAACATTCCCTAGGACCTTACCATTAGTGTATAAGTCCTGCTAAGATTTGCTTTCCCAAAATGCAGCACCTCGCATTTATCTGAATTAAACTCCAACTGCCACTTCTGAGCCCATTGGCCCATCTGGTCCAGATCCTGTTGTAATCTGAGGTAACCCTCTTCACTGTCCACTACACTTCCAATTTTGGTGTCATCTGCAAACTTACTAACTGTACCTTTTATGCTCACAACCAAATCATTTATGTAAATGACAAAAAGCAGAGGGCCCAGCACCGATCCTTGTGGCACTCCACTGGTCACAGGCCTCCAGTCTGAAAAACAACCCTGCACCACCACCCTCTGTCTTCTATCTTTGAGTCAGAGCTCGAAATGTTGATTTTCCTGCTCCTCGAATGCTCTCTGACCTGCTATGCTTTTCCAGCACCACTCTAATCTTGACTCTAATCTCCAACATCTGCAGTACCCACTTGCGCCTAGGTTTATTTTTTGTGCAATGTGTTGACTATAACAGTAGTAGTATCAAGATGAAAAAGAACAAGTATTATCAGCAGTTCAGCTGGGAATGAAAAGGAGCAATTCCTTCTGTGATAGTGAAGGCATATAAAATAATGGTTCTGTCCACTCTGTTCTGCATGAGAGAGACTTGGATTGTGTACGAATGTTATGCCATGAAGCTCAACCACTTGGATGTGACCTTCTGTAAGAAATTTCTGAAGATCAGATGATACGATAAAACAGTGTGTTAACATCTACCCCACAATGAGGCAGTCACAGCTGAGTTGGGCTGTTATGTCTCTAGAATGCCTGACATTCAATTAACAAAGTGAATCTTTTCCAGGGAACTTTACTGTTGGGTGAAGTTTCATGATGGTCAACGGAAGAACTACAAGCTCACTTTGAAGGTTTCACTTGGAAATTTTGCTATCAACTTTGAGTTCTTCGAGAAGTACAGAACATTAGCTTTTCTGATTACCTGCCGTATCTATGTGCTAGCTTTATGTTTCATGCTCAAGTACAAGAAGTCCCTTTGTGTTGCAGCATTCTCCATTTAAATAATACTGTTTTCTCCATTTAAACAAAACTGTTCTTTTGTTCTCCCTTCTAAAATGAACAGGTTCAACCAGATAAAGAAACAGTATGGCCTCCTTTAGTAGCAAGGACATGTGACAGGCAGAAAGAAAATGCAATGAAAGGAAATCCTGTGCAACAATTTATTCAAAACGTGATTGCCAATATTGCCTGTACTATTTGTAGCAGAACTTCCAGGGCAACATCAGCTGTAGCAGTCAGCTATGTACCTATCAAAACCCTACCAAACACTTCAAATGATGAACATGCTATCTTCACCTGGAAGTATGAACGAAGAAGTGTTGTATCCATTGTTATGATAATGATAATGGAGATTTGAAAGATGGAACAGAAAGTTAATTGGGTTCATGTTTTAAAATGATCCGTTTGACTTGCTGATCGAGAGTATATGAAATAAGAAAGGAGTAGGCTGTTCAGTCTGTCAATCCTTCTGCTAATCAGGAGGATCAAAGTTGATCCAACACTTCTCACGTCCGCTTTCCTGTCTTTCACTATAATCCTTAATTTCCCTGCTGATCAAGAATGTGATCTATCTTAGTCTTAAATATACACAAGGACTGTGCCTCCATAGCTCTCTGTGGCAAGGAGTTTCAAAGACTGTTAATTCTCTGTGAGAAGAAATTCCTCCTCATCTCAGTCTTAAACTGGTACTCCTTAATTCTGAGACTATTCCAATGAGGGGAAGAATCCGTTGAGCATTTACCCTGTCAAACCCCTTAAGAATTCTCTACGTTTCAATGAGGTCGCCTCTCAGTCTTCTAAATTTCAATGAG
Organism: Chiloscyllium plagiosum; assembly: GCF_037043375.1. NCBI lineage: Eukaryota > Metazoa > Chordata > Chondrichthyes > Orectolobiformes > Hemiscylliidae > Chiloscyllium > Chiloscyllium plagiosum. The sequence continues at coordinate 101,247,515 of NW_028270141.1, forward strand.
TAGAGTTACAACCTGTTTCATCTTTGCTCATAAGACAATCGCTCTATACCAGGGATCATCCTAGTAAACCATCTCTGAGCTGCCTCCAATTAAATAATATATCTTCTTAAATTAAAGAGATCAAACTGCTCATTGTAGTTCAGATGTGGTCTCACCAGTTCCTAATATACTTGCAGCAAAACCTCCCTGCTCTTATACTCCAATCCCCTTAAAATAAGGGCCAACATTCCATTAGCTTTTCTGATTACCTGCCGTATCTATGTGTTAGCTTTATGTTTCATGCTCAAGTACAAGAAGTCCCTTTGTGTTGCAGCATTCTCCATTTAAATAATACTGTTTTCTCCATTTAAACAATGCTGTTCTTTTGTTCTCCCTTCTAAAATGAACAACTTCACATTTTCCCACATATATGCAATTTGCCAACATCTTGCCACTTAGCTGACCTATGAACATCAGTCTGTAGATTGTTTGCATCCCTTTCACAACCTGCTTTTCCCCCTATTTTCGGACATGATTTTCCTTTCATGAAGCCTTGCTGGATTAGGTCATGATTTTCCAATTGGTCTGCTGTTACTTCCTTAATAATTGATTCCAGTACTTTTCAAACAATAGATGTTAGGCTGATCAGTCCATAGTTACTCACTTTTTTGTCTGTCCCCTTTTGATTGTGTCACATTGGCAGTTTCCCAATCCTCTGGTACTTAGCCAGAACCTAAGGAGTTTTGGAAAATTACAACCGATGCATTCACTATCACTGTAGCTACCTCTTTTAGGATCCCAGGGTCAGGGTCAGGGCCAGGGAACTTTGCTGCCTTTAGCCCCCATTAGTTTGTCTAAAACTACTTCTTTAGTAATGAGTTAAAAATCACACAACACCAGGTTATAGTCCAACAGGTTTAATTGGAAGGACACTAGCTTTTGGAGTGACGCTCCTTCATCAGGTGATAGTGGAGGGCTCGATCGTAACACAGAATTTATAGCAAAAATTTACAGTGTGATGTGACTGAAATTATACATTGAAAAATTGATTATCTGTTAAGCCTTTCATCTGTTAGAATACAGTGATAGTTTCACTTCTTTCATGAAGTGAAAGAAGTGAAACTATCACTGTATTCTAACAGATGAAAGGCTTAACAGACAATCAATTTTTCAATGTATAATTTCATTTACATCACATTGTAAATTTTTGCTATAATTCTGTGTGTTAGGATTGAGCCCTCCACTATCACCTGATGAAGGAGCGTCGCTCCGAAAGCTAGTGTGCTTCCAATTAAACCTGTTGGACTATAACCTGGTGTGTGATTTTTAACTTTGTACACCCAGTCCAACACCGGCATCTCCAAATCACATCTTTAGTAAAGGTAATAGTACTTAATTCCTCCCCACTATTTTTTGATACAGCAGGTTGTTTGCAGTATGTTTAAAGACTGATGTAAACCATCTTTTAACTCCTCTGCCCTTTCCTTATTCCCCATAACTGTCTCCCTTGATTTATTTTCTAAGGGCTTTATATTCGCTTTGACCTTTCTCTTCCTTTTCATACATTTAAGGAAGCTCTTATTGTAAGTTTTTGATAATCCTCACTAGTTTTTCCTCATTTATTTTCTCTCTCTTTATTATCATTTTAGTCCACCTTTGCTGGATTCTGAATTTATCCCAGTTTTTGGAGCTATCACTGACTTTAGTCTTATATGCTTTTTCTTTCAACTTAATACTCTCTTTAACTTCCTTGGTTAGCCATGGTTGGTTTATCTAGAAGTTATAGCAGCAGAAATAGGCCATTCAGTCCATCAAGTCTGCTCAACCATTTAATGAGCTCATAGCCAAACTGACAATCCTCAATTCCACTTTGCTATCTTTTTTCCATAATTCTTGATTCTCCTGCTGATTAAAAATCTCTCTCAGCCTTGAATATACAAAATGACTCAGTCTTGATAAGCCTCTGCCGCAAACAATTCCAAATTCACTATCTCAAAAAAAATGCCTCCTTACCACTGTCCTAACTGGGTGATCCTTTACTAAGATTGTGTTCTCTGGTCCTAGACATTTCACAAGGGGAAATTACCTTTCTGCCTTTACTCTGTTACATTTGTTGAGAATCAACTTGGTCTTAATAAGGTTGCCTCTCATTCTTCTAAACTCCAATGAGTGTAGGCTCAATCTGTACAACTCTCCTTAAAGGTAATATCTCCATGCTCAGGATCAGCCGAGTGAACCTTCACTCTACTGCCTCCAATCCCCGTCTTCGAATCTTGGAATGGGGCGTATTTTTGCTGAGAGTCATGGACTACCTCCTTAAATGTCTGCTACTACTTGCTAACTGTCATTTCTGCTAATTTATCCACCCAGTTCACTAGCTAATTCTGTCCTTGTTTCAGGTAATTTGCTTTATTTAAGTTAAACACAGTTATTCCTGAGCCAAGCTTTTCACTCTTGAACTAAGTGTTAAATTCTATCATTTAATGATTGCTACTTCTTTAGGGGATCTTCTGCTCTGAGGTTATTTATAAAACCCTAACCCTATTGCCTCATTACCCATTATTAATTATCCCTAATGCACTCAGGCTGTTGTCGAAGCTACTCTTTCCACTTTGATTAACGTAATTAACATGAAGATTAAAGTTACCCATAATTATTGCCCTATTCTTTTTACATGCTCCTATTGTCTGTTGGTATATAGCCTTTTCTACAAAGTGGTGACTGTTTGGGGCTCTGTACATTACTACCCACTTTCTCTTTCCCTTATTGTTTTATAACTCCACCCAAATGGACTGTGCATCAACTGAGGCTAGATCATCTGTCACAACTGTCCTCATTTTATCTTATTCATCGGGTGAACTCACCACCTTTCCTATCCTTCCTGTCTTTCTAAAATATCCTTGAATGTTAAGTTCCCAGTTTGGATTTCCTTGTAACCATGTTTCTGTAATAGCCATGAGGTCATATTCATTTACTTCGATTTGCGCCATCAGTTCATCTAACCTTGTTCCAAATCTTCAAATTTCTCTATACTTCCGATGTTTCCTTGGTGCAGATGATATTCACGCATTCTGTCCCTTTTGTTTTCTAGTGACAATTAGCGCCATCACTAAACTGAATTCCTACCTTCTCCTTTACCTTTGATTTTCTAATTTTCCATGCAATTGAGCCCCCCAGCAGTACCAGAATGGCTTCCTTCTTCCCCTGTACTGGTGCGAATGTCCCATCAATTTGAACCCATTTCTCCTGCATAACTCTGTAATCTTTCAGCCACACATTTACCTGTTTAATCTTGTTGATCCAAATAAGCTTATGAGTTAGATAATAACTGGAGATTATTATGGATTGTATAATAATATTTTTCTTTAGGAATGTGTAATGGAGTGATTAAGAAACCACCACGGTGACCATAGGTTACAATTTTCTTCTTGGATTTGCAATTGCTTGAATATTTCAGGCTGTGATTTCTCTGAATGAGCAGTGGCTTCTAGTTCTGCAATTTCACTTGGGAAGTCTGGTTAAAATCTAATTGTAAATACAATCATTGATGTTTTTGATTATTTTTGATATATACTGATGGATATCCTGAGCCATTGCTGAAAGATCAGCTAGAACCTTGACAATGGTTTACAATTCTTAACGGTTCTTCTGTTTAAATGTATAACATTCACTCAGTTCTAACAAAGCAATGCATCACCTTTAATTCTTCTAAATTCCCCAGAATATAGGTCTGGTCAACCTTCAGAATCTTTCTTCATAGGGCAATCTTATAAACACAGGATTACCTCTGGTTTACCTTTGCTTACTCCCTCTAAGGCAAAATCATTCTTCCTTAGTTTTTAGGATAGTATCCTTGGGGTTTTTCTCTGGATATCTTCTCACAAAGGCCTTATATATTTGTCAAAAGACGACTTTACTCTTACACTTCAATCCCTCAATAATAATGGTTACCATGCAACTATTTTGTTTTCCTAATTGCTTGCTGTATCTACAAGCTAACTTTCTGTGATTTGTATTTAAAGACACTTATGGCCCTTATGAATAGTGAACATATCCAACTTTTCACATTTTAAAATTTTCTTATCTTACTTAGCAAAATGTTTATCTTTATGCTTTTCCACATTATAATTCACTGCCATGATCTTACCCAGTCACTTGTCGATATCCCTTAGCAGCCTTTGTATCCTCCTCACAACTTAGTTTTCTACCTAATTTTATATCATCAAACTCGGATGCATTACACTTAGTCCTCTGAACTAAAGAATTGATATAATTTGTGAACAACTGAGGCTCAAAGTATTGATCTTGGTCCACCCAATGAATTACAACGTGCTGACCTACAGGTGACTCATTGATTCCTACTGTCTATTTTCAGTCCATTAACCAATTCATATTCTATGATAATGTATTGTCTGCAATCCCATAGCCCTAATTTTGTGCAATAACTGCTTGTGTAGCACTTTATCAAATGCTTTTTGAAAATGCAAATATACATCATTGATTTCTTCTTTTATCCTCTGTTAGTTATAAACTGATAAAAGTTGGTCAAAGGATTTTGTATGGTGAATTTATGTTGACGTTACCCAATCATATTATGATGGTTTATGTATCAGTTTCACCCCTTCTTAACTCTAGATTCAAGCAGTTTCCTCATTAATGTCAGGATAATTTACTTCTTATGGTTCCCCAGGTTTTCCATTCTTTCTTACTTGGACAATTGGTATACCATCATGTCGAGGGGATTTGTTAACTGTTCTACTCATTTCTTTGCACAGCTGATCAGAGCTGAATTGATATTTTATGAATCAGTATCTGAGCCTTGGAATATTCAGTCACTACTTTGTTAGGAATACTTCAGTTTTTAAACTGCTAACTCTATTGAGTTCCTGGGCAATAGTCTGACTCAGTGGGATGGTACAAAGTAATGGAACTAATTGAATGCTGAGTATTCAAACTGTGTGGGTTCTTCAGGAAGTGGTTCTACAGATTCACAGAAAAGAACTATGCCATTGACACATTGTCACTACTTTTTTTTTTACACCTACATAGGAAAAAATGTAGTACTAATTTTAGTTATTTTTGGAAAAAAAGAAACTGCTTTGACGCAGGCATGGTTCTTGGTGTTTTGAATCCTAATACAAGGTTTTTTTGTTACATTGGAGCTATGCCATTGAATTTCTTAAAATTTAATTGATCTTGATCTGTACCCTGTGGTTGCAGACAATTTAGTTTTCACTCAAAGTGTGGGGAGCAGAATAATTCCCCTATATGATCTGTTTAAAGTAATACTTAAAACCTCATGACCCTTATTAAGCATACAGCCTTTATATGCTTTAGCATTTACTGCAGCAAAATAATGACAAATTAAGCAAGACTCAAAATTAATTGTTTCTGTGAATATTGGCTGAAAGTATATCTATTAAGCTAACGACAATTTTTAGCAAAAGCAGAAAATTACTGGAGAAACTTAGCTGGTCTGGCTGCATCTGTAGGAAGAGTTAATATTTCATGTCCAGTGATTCTTCTTCAGAATGGGTTCTAATGCTGTCAGACCTGCTAAGTTTATCCAGCATTTTCTGTTTTAGTTTCTGATCGCCAACATTGCAGTTCTGTTTTCTTTAACGCTTTTTGTTTAGACTAGTTTTCTGATCAGTACAGAGTTGGTTCACTGTAAGTACATTTTTTTGTGTTTTGATCAATCGATGAGCCAACGTTAAGCATTAAATTTACCCATGTTTCTTTCCTGGGTTTTGAGGTAACATCATTGTCCGTTACTGGAATGCACTAAATTCTGGACTGACTAGATTTTTAATTTATTATTTAATGCTGAGTTGCAGTCATATGGCAGCTACTGATTGTCCTCTTTGATGTGCACATCCGGGCAATGCATGTCAGAAGACTCATCAACAATTAAGTCAGTGCTGTTGAATGAAAACACTTCCTTCAGTTCTGCATTTTAGAAGGAACTTTTTAATAATAGTTGTCAGCAGGAAGATTAGATTACTTACAGTGTGGGAACAGGCCCTTCGGCCCAACAAGTCCACACCGACCCGCCGAAGCGCAACCCACCCAGACCCATCCCCATCCCCTACATTTAACCCTTCACCGAACACTACGGGCAATTTAGCATGGCCAATTCACCTAACCTGCACATTTTTTGGACTGTGGGAGGAAACCGGAGCACCCGGAGGAAACCTACGTAGACACAGGGAGAATGTGCAAACTCCACACAGTCAGTCGCCTGAGGTGGGAATTGAACCTGGGTCTCTGGCGCTGTGAGTCAGCAGTGCTAACCACTGTGCCACCGTGAGTAGTTCTTTTGCTCGATCCAATTATCCAACTCAACTTGAACACCGAATCAAATTTTAATCCTTTACTGTGCCCTATTTTTATTTTTGCTGAATAGATTAGGTTTCAAATCTTGACCCTCTTCACTCTGAAACAAATGAATTAGCGTGGTGAGAAAAAATATTAATGAATGGTTCCAGTGCAGGCACTTTTTTTTAGAGCTGCCACCCTATTATTTTTAGCACAGCCACATCTTACCTTCTGAAACATTATTTGGGAAGGGGCCTTTTCTAAACAGAACTAACATACACAGGGTTGTTCCAGGAATAGACATCACAATTTTAACATAGCAAAATGTTTTTCACAGATTAAAAATGGATCTGAATAGCGTATTACTGGCAACACCATTTGTATTGTTGGACAGGAGATAGAAATGTTGTGATTTATTTGTAGAATAGGGCGGCACGGTGGCACAGTGGTTAGTACTGGATTAGTGGTGCTGGATTTTACTGCTTCCTCGGATGTTGCCTGAACTGCTGTGCTCTTCCAGCACCACTAATCCAGAATCTGGTTTCCAGCATCTGCAGTCATTGTTTATACCCAGTGGTTAGTACTGCTGCCTCACCGTGCCAGAGACCCGGGTTCAATTCTCGCCTCGGGTAACTGTCTGTGTGGAGTTTGCACGTTTTCCCTGTGTCTGCTGGGTTTCCTCCAGCTTCTCCAGTTTCCTCCCACAGTCCAGGTTAGGTAAATTGGCCATGCTAAATTGCCCGTAGTGTTAGGTGAAAAGGTAAATGTAGGGGAATGGGTCTGGGTGGGTTGCTCTTCGGAGGGTCGGTGTGGACTTGTTGGGCTGAGAGGCCTGTTTCCATACTGTAAGTAATCTAATCTTAAAAAAAAAACTTTTGAAGTGCCAAATCTTGGATTATTTAAAATCCTAACATGGTACCTTGTGGTTTTGTGTTACATAAAATGGAAAGTAGGTTGCTGGTAACACTTTCTCTGTAACATTAATAGGTAACCTGGCTCCGTGTGTTCAGTTATTCTTTTGTTGTAGTTACCTATTCATTGGTTAAAAAGATTTTTTGTAACCTGTTGTAAGAATGGTTTCAGTATAAGAGATGTGTCAGTCATTGCAAGAGTATGACAATAATGTTTTGGCTAAACTTGAATTTACTAAAAAAATTTCTTCTGTTTTCAGTATTCCTGAGAAATCATGCAGGTGGAACATTCCTGTCTATTATAGGATAATTGGTGTCTAATCAATTGTGGGCATGCACTATCATTTTACTGTTCATCAGCATGTGGAACTCATAATGATTGGCAGTGGTTGAAGTGAATAACGTAGGTACGTTCAAGGGGAATGCAGATGAGCATATGACTGAGATGAGACAAGTATATCAAGGTTATAAGAGACGGAAGGATAGGAGGAGGCTCAAATGGTGGATAAAAATTGCGGCCCAAAATATTTATTCATCCTTTCTCACCACAAACGCTAATTGATATACTGAGTGTTTCCCAAAAAGTCTGTTTTTCTTTTAGACCAGAAAAACTCAAGTTTTGATTCATGATCTCTATGTAATTAGTCAATTTAGTTAAGGCAAAAATAGGCTTTAGGAAAGAATTCAAATGTTTTGGTGCCACATATTTGACACATGCTTGACTTCTGAGGTACGGGTTGAACAATTCATGTCAGGTGATGGTACTGCAAGCCAGTCACTTGTCTTGACATCTCAGAGGGCTCTTGTGGCTCATTGATAATGTCCCTATGTCTGAGCTGAAAGGCCTGCTCCCATGGTGTGAAGTAACATCTCTGACCAGGTTGATTAGAAAAAACATCTGTCTTGAGATCTCAATCCTTTCAAATGGGAGAGGAATGGACAAGGGTTTTTCTTTTCTTATCTGCATTATCTTAACTGGTAATGTGAATAATGCAGGCTACCTATCTAGTTACATGCTGCTATCATGTGATTTCTGCTTCCTGTGGAATTTTCTGAATGATTTCTAATTTACTTCATATTTTTCTTAAATCAGTGCATTTTCCAAATTTGTATTAGTGTCTAAGCTGAGAAAAAAGTTCTTGAAAAATCCTGATGCTATAATAAGTTCAAATTTGAATCTTGAGGACTGTGCAATATACATGACTCAAGCCAAACGGCACCTGAAGTGGTATACCAAATATGGGTTACAGATGTTTTATGAACAATGTGAGTTCTTTTCCTATATCTGCAGAGGTTGACAGCAATTTACTTACGGAAAGTCGAACATTCTAGGGGAGTTGGTGAGGTATTGATAATGTAATTGGACTAGTAATCTGAAGGCTTAGGTTAATGTGTGGGTTCAAATTCCACGATGGCACTAGATGGAATTTAAATTCAGTTAATAAATCTGGAATATAAAAATCCATCTGATTCACTGAAGTCCATGGGACGGGGAGTCTGCCATCCTCACTTGGTCTGCCCTGCATGGACTTCAGACCCACAGAATTATGATTGACTCTTAATTGTTCTTTGAAATTCCTAGCAAGCCACTCCTTCCATGAGTAATTAGGGGTGGTTTACAGATGCTACTAGGATCAGCAACACCTAAACCTCATGAAAGAACAAAGAAAATAAATCAGACCATGAGTACACACCTACCTTTAGGCTTTATGCATTTGTTACTTTTACATAATGCATTCTCTTACCGTACTATCGGCTTCCTGCATAAAGCTTAATGGTTCTCTCTTTGATGACAGTCATGGAAAATCCAATTCTGCATTTCTATGAGCCTATGGTCAGGATCAGAAGCCCAAACAGTATGTTAAAAACTAAATTAATAGCCAAATTTACAGGATTTATTTTGGGATATGGATGTAGTAATGTAACTTCAACCTTGTTAATTTATGATTTAGTCTGCCGGTGTTGACTGGGGTGAACAAAATTAAAAATCACACAACACCAGGTTATAGTCCAACAGGTTTAATTGGAAACACTAGCTTTCGGAGTGCCGCTCCGTCATCAGACAACCGCCTTGTTAATTAATATTTGATTTTAAAACACTAACCTTCTTTGTGTCAACAATGGAAGTTGTATTTCGCCGCCTTAAAAACAATGAAGTTGGCTTTTATAACCATCTGACAATTTCATGGTCAGTTCTTACTGATACCAGCTCTTAACTTTCAGATTTTATTTTTAAAAAAATGTACTGGATGTAACTTCTCAACCTGTCACGGTAAGAATTAACTTGCATTCTTTAGATTATGACTAGTTCCTTACATGAAGGGGCAAGATAATTTATATTGGGAAATAGGGGAATGGTAGAGAAGCTAAACAATTATTTTGTGCCTGTCTTGCATAGGATGGTACAAGCAATTTCCCAAAGAGATCCAAGGGACTAGTGACAGTGAAGAAATGAGAGAAATAAATATTATTAAGACATTATTTTGGAGAAATGAAAGGGACTGAAAGTTGACAAATCACTGCGACTTGATGATCAGCGTCTCAGAGTATTGAAATAGATGGCGTCAGATTCTATAAGATGTATTGGAAATTTGCAAATGTAATCTCACTGTTTAAATAAGGAGGGAGGGAGAAAGCAGGGAACTATAGACCTGTTAGCTTGATGCCAGTAATAAAAGATGTGATAACCAGACACTCAGGAAAATAATGGTCTGATTAGACTGAATAAGATGGATTTATGAAAGAGAAATCCAGTTTGACAAACCTTTTTGAGTTTTTGAGGTTGCTTCTAGCAGAGTAGATCAGGGGAACCCGTGAATATGATATATTTGAATTTTTAGAAGACTTTTGGTAAGATCTCATACATCAGGCTATTAAACCAAAATAGAGCACATAGAATGGGTAATATACAACATGGCTAAAAATTGATTAATAGTTGGAAAACTGGGTAGAAATAGGTTGTATGTTTACTTGTTGAGCTGGCAGGTTTGTTTTCAGATGTTTCATCACCATGCTAGGTAACATCAACAGTGAGCCTCCAGTGAAGTGTTGGTGTTCTGTCATGCTTTCTATTTATGTGTCTTGGTCTCTTAAGGTGGGTGATATCATTTCCAGTTCTTTTTTCCTCAGAGGTTAGTAAATGGGGCCCAAATCTGTGTTTATTGATGGAGTTCCGCTTTGAAGGCCAGGCCTCAAGAAATTCCCATGTATGCCTGTTTAGCCAGTCCTAGGATGGATGTATTGTCCCAGCCAGGATGGTGTCCTCCTTCATCTGTTTGTAAGGATGTGAGTGATAGTGGGTCATGTCTTTTTGTGGCTAGTTGGTGTTCGTGTATCCTGGGTAGCTGGTTTTCTGCCTGTCTGTCCAATGTAGTGTTTGTACAGTCCTTGCATTGTATTTTGTAAATGATAGCTGGAAATGTGTTGCTGGAAAAGCGCAGCAGGTCAGGCAGCATCCAGGGAACAGGAGAATCGACGTTTCGGGCATAAGCCCTTCTTCAGGAATGATAGTTGTAATGATATTTGTTTTGCTCGTTGTTGGTAAAGGGACCTTTAGATTCATCAGTAGCTGTTTCAGTATGATGGTAGGTTTGTGGGCTACCAAGGGGTCAGAGTAGTCTGGTAGTCATCTCCAAGATGTCTTTGATGTATGGTAGTGTGGCTAGTTTCTGGGCATGCTGTGTCTACTTGTTTGGATTTATTGTTTAAGAATCGGCAGACTGTGTTAATTGGGTACCCACCAGGAATTTGGGAAGGCAAATGAAATGTTGACCTTGATCACAAGAGGATTTGAGTACAGGAATAAAAATGTCTTGCTTCAAATGCATAGGATCTTGGTGAGATTACATCTGAAGTATCGTGTGAAGTGTAGGTCCTCTTAACTGAGAAAGATTAGAATTTCTGTAGAGGAAATGCAGTAAAGGTTTATCACACTGATATGGCAGGGCTGACCTATGAGGAGAGATTGAGGAGAGGAGGTCTGTATTCTCTCGTGTTTATGATAATGAGAAGTAAGCCTGCTAAATCTTTAAATACTTAAAGGCTAAATGGGATAGGTACAGAAACAATCTTTCCTCTATTTGGAAGTGGGTGGAGGAAGTCTCAGAATAAGGGACAAGTTATTTATGAGATAAGAAGGAATTACAACATTGAAAATACCTTTGGATAAGTGCATGAATTAAGAAACATTTGGAGGGATATGGGCCAAATGCAGGCAAGTGGAACTAGTTTAGTTTGGGGACATGGTATGGACTAGTTGGATCGAAGGGCCTATTTCCATGCTGTATGACTTTTTAACAGGAATGAGTAGAAGTCATTCATATTGAGTGGCTTTGAATTTATTTGCAGAATGGTTATAAAACAAAAAGAGGTCATTCTCTGCCAACTCTCCGGGGAAGAGAAAATTATTAAGTACATTACGGTCTTCTCCAAAAGCTCTACACATTCTTCCTTTTCAGATAATAATTCAATTACTTTTAAATGCTTTGATTGAACCTCTTTTTGCACAATTCTCAGGCAGCTCATTGCAGATCCCAAACACCTGTGGTGTGGAAACATGTTTCAGTTGCCTTAAATCTGTGCCTTTTATTTCTGATCCTTCCATCATTGAACAGTGTTTCCCCAAATAGACTGTCATGGTTTCTTTGTGATTCTATAAACTCCTGTCAAGTCTTCCCTTAATCATCCTCTCTAAGGAAAATTTTCTCAAATCTCATCTCCAATCTACATAACTGATGTTCCTCATCCTTGGAACCATTTTAATGAATCCTTTTTGCACTCTTGTCTAATGCTTTTTCGTCTTTTTAAAGTTTGGCATCCAGAACTGGATATGATACTGTAGAGGCTTCTTGAGGTTGAACCAGTGTTCTCTGCAAGTTCAATACAACCTTCTTACTTTTATACTTCTATTGTAAATATCTAAGTTTATGAATTGCATATTTTACCAAAGTAACTTTTTAAAATGTAAGATAAATTAAAGCTCCTAATTTGAGAAGGTCCGTAAAGAGACCAAGAATAATTGCAATATAGAGAGTGGCCTATGTTTATTTAGTCAGGTCAGAATTGGAAATGGATATATACTAAACAATGGCTGAGGTCTTTCTGAGTTTCGTTGTGGAGACGAGATATCCATAGCTGTTTTAAGGAAGGATTTAAAAAATATGTGTGGTTTCTGACAACAAAAGGCAGGTTTGAGAATTGGTGAAAATTATCTTTAAAATCTCTCTGGGATCTCCTAGGTGTGTCATGTGGTGATAAATTGCAGTGAGTGTTTTTTTTTGGTTTTTGCTTGGTCTTCATGGTTTCTTATAGAAACCAGTCAGTTGAAGCTTGCTTGCAACTTTGAAGTCAGCAGAGAGAAAATCTGTCCAGAGCAGTAGTATCTGGCAGAGACCTGTCAGAAACCAAGCATGTTTTCTGATTTGTAGTAAATTACCAAGAAAACAGATGTGGAACTTGAAAGGGTTCAGAAAAGATTTACAAGGATGTTGCCAGGGTTGGAGTATCTGAGCTACAGGGAGAGGTTGAACAGGCTGGGGCTGTTTTCCCTGGAGCGTCAGAGGCTGAGGGGTGACCTTCTAGAAAATTATGAGGTACATGGATAGGATAAATAGACAAAGTCTTTTCCCTCGGGTCGGTGAGTCCAGAACTAGAGAGCATAGGTTTAGGGTGAGAGAGGAAAGATATAAAAGAGGTTACGGGCAACTTTTTCACGCAGAAGGTGGTATGTGTATGGAATGAGCTGCCAGAGGATGTGGTGGAGGCTTGTACATTTGCAACATTTAAGAGGCATTTGGATCTATATATGAATAGGAAGGGTTTGGAGGGATATGGGCCGGGTGCTGGCAGGTGGGACTAGATTGGGTTGGGATATCTGGTCGGCATGGAAGGGTTGGACCGAAGGGTCTGTTTTCACGCTGTACGTTTCTATAACTCTATGACTGTAAGAAGCCTGTGCTTGCTAGAGAGGTGTGAGGTGTTGCAGGAGAGTTGCAAGCTTGACTTGCTAGATGCTGGAAGAAGGACCCCAAGAAATCGGATACATTAGAGCATAGTGAGAATACTGAGGAGAATCAAAGTGAATTCCTCAGAGCTGTGGCAATCTTTATGTGGCCTGGTCCCAGGAGAAGTGAAGGAATCTTCAAGGTGCCTTCTTGAGTGGGGAAAAAAAGTAGAACCAGAAGTGTCCAGTTGAGATTTTTGTGTGTGTAGTATGTGCTTGTGAAATATCGTGCTAAGTTAATTCGTGCTTTGTTTAACTCTTGAGCAATAGATGTTTCTGTATAACACATGAAATCTTATGGCATAAAGTGATTGGTTAAAACTTTTTTTAAAAGTTACTACTGGTTCCTACTGGGATCATAGCATTGTATGCCCCTATTAATAAAGCATAGGGTCATGCATCAAAATAATTTGTTCTTTTCCAAGAGATGCTCTTGAAATAATAAAGGGACCCATTTTTCAGTGCCACTAACTTCTTCATTGGGTAGTACAGTCACCTACTAACAATATGTTCTGTATTTGTAATGATATTTGGGTCATTTAGACTTAAAGGTGCAGAATTAGAAGAATTCATTGATATTCTCAGTAACTATCATTGCTATATTAAACTTAAAGCCGTAATTTGCTAAACAGCATGGCATTTAAATTAGTATAAGACGACAAATACAACTTGGCAATAAATTTTTTTCTTAGTAAAAGGCCACACTTCTTTGCACAAAACGTCACCGCCTTAACCAAGCTTTTGAGACTGACAGGTTTGGTAAAGTCACAGCTAAACCATATTTACTGGTAATACAACCACTGCACCTCAAGTAGTTAGTAGTATGTATGATGCCTTGAGATTAGATTTTCTATTAGATTCCCTTTGGCCCAACAAGTCCACACTGACCCTCCAAAGAGTAACCCACCCAGATCCATTCCCCTACCCTATATTTATCCCTGACTAATGCATCTAACACAATGGGTAATGCACCTAACACGATCGGCAATTTAGCATAGCCAATTCACCTGACCTGCACATCTTTTGGATTATGTGATGAAACTGGAGCATCTGGAGGAAACCATGCAGACACTGGGAGAATGTGCAAACTCCACATAGACAGTCACCCTAGGCGGGAAACGAACCTGAGTCCCTGGTGCTGTAAGGCAGCAGTGCTAACCACTGAGCCACCGTGCTGCCCATGGTGTTCTGATCTATAAATGCAAAGCTGTTCAATAATAAATTATACAGTTGACAGAGTGTCTGTTACATAGCATCTACTATATGTTCCTCTATTGGTAGCCTTCTGAAGTTCTGTAGTTTTAATATAGATACTCCACATTAACTTGCAAGGAATGAATTGTTCTAGTTTCCTGATTACCAGGTGAGTGAGTATTCCTTTGTTTAAAAGGTTTATCGCTGTTTTCTCTTTTTTGCAGTCCCCTTCTCCTTGTTGCAGTCCTCCTGTCTCTTTTGCAATAGCCTGCCTCTTCCTTTTGCAGCCCCTCTCTATCTCTCTTCCCTCCATCCTCTCGTGCTCTGCCTCTGTCCCTTTTGCAGCCTCACTGTCTGTCTCTGGCTGTTGTAGCATCTCTCTCTCTCTCTCTCTCTCTCTCTCCTGCTCTGTTGCAACTTCCCATCTCTCCCTTTTGCAGTCCCTGTCCTTCCGTTTGACAGCCCCCCTCTCATTCTTTTGCGGATGGGTTTTCCCACATTTTTTCAGCTCCCATCTCTCTCCCTTCTGTAGTATCCCCCCTCCACTTTTTGTAGCCCCTTTCCTTTTCGCGGCTTCTTTCTCCCTTCTGCAATAGCCCCCCCCCCCCCCCCCCCCCCCCCTTTCTCTCTGTTGCAGCTCCTCTCTCTCTGTTTTAGCACCTCTCTCTCTCTTCCATTTTGCGCCAAGCCTCACTTCCCAAACTCACTTTGTGTCCCTTGTCCCACTTCTTCCAGCCTTGCTGACTGCTGTCACTCACCTCGTTCCTCCAATCACTGGCTGGTTCTCTCCCATGTTTGCTGTCAACCTGTGAGTGAGAAATGACCTGTTCCTTGCCCATTCTCTCCAGTTTATTTATGAAGATGACTTTTCTCCAATTGATGGTCGTATGAGTGAATTTCTATGGACGATGTGGGGATTTCAGGACTGATTCGCCAGCTGCCCCCATGGATTTTGAATAATACCCAAGAAGCTGTGTGTTTATTAATCGATCTCTGAACCTTTAGTTTCACCTTTGATGACTAATGTGTATATATATACCCAGGCCTTTCAGTTCCTATACTCTCTCTAGAGTTGTACAATTTATCTTGTATTCTGTTTGTGCACTGTTGCTACTCAAATTAATCACTTCACAATCTCTACATTAAATTTCATCTGTCACTTGTGAGCTCATTCTGCCAACTTGTTTTCTCCTTTTGAAGTTTTACACTATCTCTCAGTTCACAATATTTCCTAGTTTCATAGCATCCACAATTGTAACAATGTTATGACTCACTGGGGTAGTGTACCATAAATCGAACCCTGCTATTCCTGGAGTCATAACAAATATTGAAGTTGTTTTTTTAATGCACGCAAAATATCCAATTTACCAGACTTTCAGACCAAGGTTAACGGAAAGCATGGACCACATTTCTGTACTAAGCAAGAAACAATATTTAATATTTATTGGACTATAGCTACATGTAAAGAGATTAAATCAATGGCACGTAACACTATTAACTAAAACTCATATGCCCTTATAAGCATTCCCTTGCACATGTGCACATACAGACAAATAAGGAAAATAGATTATTGGCTGAGGTCTGTTCAGTGGTCTTTGCTTTCTGATTCCAATGTTGAGATGATTCTACTTTGGCAAATGGGGCTGTTAGTCTTCAGATGTCTTTTTCTGAAAGCTTTTACTAGTTTGTAAGAGCGACCAATTCACTAGGAAATGTCTCTGATTTATCAAATCAAAAGTCACAGCTCACAGCAACTGCTGAAGGAAAGATCATTGATTTCCTTCTGAGCTTTTTTTATTGGTGGAGAGTTTCTGTTAGGGAAAATAAGTGTTTACCTTTCTGTCTCTCTTTCTGTGTGTCTGTGTCTTTGTAACTTGTTTAGAGTTACAATTAGCTGAGAACTAACCGGCTTCACTAATCTTTCCTTGTCAGGTTCCAAAATGGTTCAAAACATGAACTCTGCTTTCTCCCCACAGATACTGCCACACCTGAGTTTCTCAAGCAATTTATGTTTCTGTTTCACTTTCAAAAAAAACTCATTGGCTCCTGATTGTCTGCACTCTGCAGGAACCCATAACCATAAAGTAAAGTTCCTATTAGGTATCAAATTCTTTGCTGTGAATTTATGCAGCCATCCTGGTAAATCCTGTTTTACAATGCTTTCTCATTGGAATCTATAGTTTTGAAACAAATACTGTTCTTACAACACCATTAATATGTTATCAGCAAGAACAAGGGTCCTGGTGCTGATCCTGATGAACTCAACTACAAATCTTCCTGCAGTCCTAAAAATATCCATTAACTTTGTTTCCCATCACTAGGGCAATTTGTCTTTTGGAAATCCATGTACACCATTTCACTCTGTTACTACTTCTAAAAACCTCAAGTCTATTAACCCACCACTGAGGTTAAACCAACTGGTCTGTAGTTGCTGTACTTAGCTTACATCCTTTTACTAAACAAAGGGTGTAACATGTACACTTCTGCAGGCTCATGGCACTATGTCCGAGACTAAGGAAAACTGGAAAATTACAGCCAGTGTGTAAAGGCCCATTCCTTGCCCAGATTGCATTATACAAGTTCTGGTCTTGCTCTGAGTTTGGAATACTGTAGTGCAAAACAAGAATATGATTTAATTAAACTTCTTTATTTTACAGATACATGCGCAGGGCCAGCAATTGGCCTCTCTGTCTGCAACAGTCCATTCCCAAATAAGACCTCTTTATGATATCAATGATTGACCGAGATCCGTCCTATCTCATGATTATGCTGACCCCCTCAAGCTCCTTATATTTATTGTGAAGTATATTACTCATATACAGTCTTCTTACAGTCCCTTCAGGATGTGCGATAATATAGGTACAGATATGTATCCATTTCCAACTCATCTGGGGTTGCCTGGCACTCGTATTCACCAATTTCCTAACCCATCTTGTTGCTTTCTCCCATCTCAATCCAGTTTTTGCATAGTTTGTAAGGACTCAATGTTTACTAGAAAAAAAACAATATTAGCTTATTACAACTTATTTTTCGGGCCTTCTTAAAGGCAAATAGTCTCATTTCTTGTCAGATCTAGTAGGAAAACCACGAGTTCTTGCAGATGTTTAAACCAGAAAAATACTTCATTTTAACCCTTAAACAGAAGCAGAAGTTGCTGGGCAAGCTCAATATTCTGAGGAAGAGTCACTGGACCCCCAAAACATTAACTTTGATTTCTCTTCACAGATACTGCCAGACCTGCTGAGATTTTCCAGCAACTTCTGTTTTTGTTTCTGATTTACAGCATCTGCAGTTCTTTCGGTTTTCATTTTAACCCTTGTCCAGTTACGTAGTAATCATACAATTGCCCATTGTAATTTCTTTAGTCATGCTTGCTTTCCTCTCTTCACTCATACTTTTGTTAACCCCCTACTCGATGATTGTCAAGAGACAAATATTAAGTACAAAGCTAACACACACCATGGGAAAAAAAACACAAATTGCTACATCTATGAATGACTGGTGCTAAAATCCTACTAAGACTAAAAAAAGATGTTTAGAAAATGTGCCTCTGCAATTTGAGCTCTCACTTCCCTGAATATCTCTTGGGTGTATCTCATCTGTCCTGGTGCACACTTAATCTGAAGTGCAACCAGCTTATGCCATACTCTACATTCTTACCACTTGCAAACATTTCAAGTATCTGAATTATCTTCTTTCTCTCTCTGATGTGTAAAAACAGATGTAAAGTATTAATTTACTATTTTGGCTCTGTGCATCAATCTAATTTTTGGTCCTTCATTGGCATCACTGTTTTGCTGTTTATATGCCTGTAGAAGATTTTGGAATTTTACCTTAGATCCCAGTTTCCTTTCATACTCATCTTTGGCTTTTATCATTTGCTTTTTCACCTTCTTTTTGAACTTTCTGTATTCAGTTTGGCTGTGGTCATATTACCCATCGGCATCTCTCTTGAGAACATATTTTATTTTTCATCCTTATTTATTTCATCATTCAGGGAGCTTTGGATTAGTTGCTTAATGCTGTTATCTGTGTTGGTGATTTCTCTTGGATTGTGTCAAAGTACATGAGTGTTGTTGAAGCTGCATTTATCCACACAAATGGGAAGTTTTCCATCACATGTTACTGTCAACAGTGCAGACCCATTTTCTCCTTTTCACACCTGTCTCCTTACCATCTTTTGTCTTTTACTCTGGGCACCTTCTTGGTCCTGTTCTATTAAAAACATAAACACCACCATTTTTTAGTCCTTTCCATTCGGAACAAGTCATATCAGACTTGAAACATTAACTATGTTTCTCCATCCACAGGTGCTGTTGGATCTGCTGAATTTCTCCAGTATTTCATGATTTTATTTCAGTATGTGTAGTATTTTACTTTTATTTAAGTATTTCATCCCACTAATTTGTGCCTTGGCAATGGTAGACAGACTTTGAGAAGTTGGGAGGTGAGTTACAGCTGCAAGATTATGTGCCTCTGATTTCTTTGTGCAGCCATCTATTTATATGTCTACTCCAGTTCAGTTTCTAATCAATAGTAACCCAAGAATGTTGATGGTCATGAATAGTGTGAGGAGTCAATGGCTCAGTGGTGTTATTGCTAGATTGTTAATCCAGAGACCCAGGTAATGTTCTGGGGATTTGGGTTCAATCCCACCATGGCAGATTGAAAAATCTGAATTGAATAGAAATCTGGAATTCAAGTTTCATGGCCATGGAGAAACCCATTTGATCCACTCCTGTCCTTTTGGGAAGGAAATTGTCATCCTTATCCAGTCTGGCTTACATGTGACTCCACAGAGTATTTGAATGGTGGCAAATAGAACTAAACATTGTCCTGTCATCCAATGAGCATCCTTACTTCTGACCTTACGATGGAGAGAAGGTCATTGATGGAGCAGCTGAAGGTGGTTAAGACAGTATCCTGAGGAATTAGGAGCTCTTATGGTGCAGTGGTCTGAGCCTATAGGCCTGGGTTCAAGTCCCATCTGCTCCACAGGTGTGTCATAACATTTCTGAACTGAAAATATCTATTGAGAGGAACTCCTGCAGAGATGTCCTGAAGCTGAGATGACTGACCTTCAACAACGCAGCAATTCTCATTTGGGCCTACAGAGATTCCCCCCCACCGATGCCTATTGACTCACATTTTGCTAAGGCTCCTTGATGCTGCACTCTATCTCATATGATCACATTGTCATTGTCTCTCCCCTCGTCTCTGGAATTTGTCTTTTTTGTCCATACTTGAACCAAGGCTGTTAAGAGGTCAGAGGCTGAGTAGCCCTGGTGGAACCCAAATGGGCATCTGTGAGCAGATTATTGCTACTGGGATTGTTGGTGACACTTTCCACCCTTTCACAAAACCACATTGACAACTTGGTTACTATGAATTTTTCGAAGAGTCCTGCTGTAATGACTTTAATAATAGCTCTAACATTTTACCTATGACAGATGTCAAACTAACCATAGATGATGGATCTGCTCTTGAAATTTTGCTTTCTCGTTGGGATGCAACTACTGTGTATTCTGAAATCTACCTTTAAAGGTCTTCCACTGCATCTCTATTGAGCTATTGTTTAAACCATTTTCATTCAGATCACACCGCTTTCATGGTGTCATATTACCTTTACTAATGTTTAAGTTATTAGTCCTGGACTTGCTGTTTTCTCGTTGAAGCGAGTAAAGTTATTGTTCTTTTATTCTGTCATGGGATTTAAAGCATGGTGACTAGATAAACATTTATGTCATCATTAATTGCCCTAGATGCTATCTCGGGACATCTTCACTGTGGGTTAATTTATTAATCTTATCTCATTGCACAGTACAATGTCTGGGATAGCCTACTGCCTGTTAAACTATGTTGAAAAGTTTCTGTTAACTCCTTGTTTAGGAGTTTTCCAGTACATATGAGGATTAAAATTTCCAAGTATTGTTGTGCCTTTCTGACAATCTCCAATTATTTCTTCCTTCACACTCCATCTTCCTCCGCATTCAGTGTTAGAGAGCCTGTACAACGCTCCCACATCTCAGTTCTTGCCTTTATCATTTCTTATTTCTCCTCAAACTTCTATATTCTGGATTCCTGAACTCCTCTCTTGTGCTAATACCATAATTAATCAAACCACCCCTCAAACTTTTTGTAGTTTCCTGTCTTTCCAAACTGTCATCTATCCTGCAATATTTAGGTCCCAATCTGTGTCATCCTGCATCCATGTCTTTCCAATGGCTTTCAGATTGGACTTATTCCTTTTTATTTGTCCTTTCTACCCATTTGTTATTCCCAAGAATATATGCATTCAGATTAAATAAAACACTTTTGTCCTCTTATTATTTTTGTAACCTCTTTAACTGGTAATTCATGCTTAGATCTGTACTGCCTATCCCTTCCTGTCACAGCCTGTTTTTGATTTATTACATTTGATACCTTCCTCTCTCGCCATTTCTCTCTCTTTAATTGACCACATCTTACCAAATTTCATTCTTTTCCCCTACTATTTAGTTTAAAACTCTCACAACTTCCCTAGTTAGTTGTTTCTCTTCCACATTTATGCAGCTTGCATAAGAAGCAAGGAGTGAGAACAACATGGAATACAAATGAACTGGGGTAGACATGCATATTCTAATTTTATGTGAAAAGAGGGAGAGAGAAAGGGCTTAACAATAAAGTAGATGCATAGAATAAGGACTATACGTTTGTGAAGGATAAGCAGCTTGGATTGGGTGAACTAAATGATCTAGACCATAATACTTTGGAGTAGGAGTAAGCCATTCAGCCCATCAAATCTGGTCTGTCAGTCAATGAGATCCGGGATCTTGTAATCCTCAATTTGATTTTCCTGCCTTTCTCCTTTAACCGTTGATTCCCTTACTGATGAAAAGCCTCTGCAGCTCTTTGTGATACAGAATTCCACAAGTTCATGACCATCTGAGAGAAGGAATTCCTCTTGACCTTCATTGGAAAAGGGCAGTCCCTTTATTCTGAGATTACACCGTTTGGTCTGAGATCTTCCACAAGGCGAAACAACATTTCTCCATGTAACGTGTCAATTTCTGTAAGAATACTGTATGTTTCAAGAAGGTTGTCCCTCATTCTTCTAAACTGAAACAAGTACCAACACAACCAACTCAACCTCTCCTCGTAAAGTGGTCCCTCCATACCTGGGATCAGCCTAGTTAATTTACCGGGAGTGCCTCAAATAACAGTACACCTTTCCTAGGGTAAGGGGTCATAGAGATATATAGCACGGAAACAAACCCTTCAGTCCAACTTGTCCATGCCGACCAGATATCTCAAATCAATCTAGCCCTACCTGACAGCACCCGGCCCATATCCCTTCAAACCCTTCCTATTCATAAACTCATCCAGATGCCATTT
This sequence comes from Chiloscyllium plagiosum, assembly GCF_037043375.1. NCBI lineage: Eukaryota > Metazoa > Chordata > Chondrichthyes > Orectolobiformes > Hemiscylliidae > Chiloscyllium > Chiloscyllium plagiosum. The sequence continues at coordinate 101,269,292 of NW_028270141.1, forward strand.
AAATGCTGCAATTGTACTAGCCTCCACCACTTCCTCTGGCAGCCCATTCTATACACGCACCACCATCTGCATGAAAAGGTCTCTTTTATATCTTTCCCCCCTCACCCTAAACCTATGCCCTTAATTCTGGACCCGCACATCATGGGAAAGACCTTGTCTATTTATCTCTCCATGCCCCTCTTATTATATAAACCTCTATAAGGTCACCCCTCAGCTCTGATGCTACAGAGAAAACTGCCTTAGCCTATTCAACCTCTCTCAATAGCTGAAATCCTCCAACCCTGGCAACATTCTTGTAAATCTCTTCTGAACCCTTTTATATTTCACAACATCATTCCAATAGGAAGGAGACCAGAATTGCACGCAATATCCTAAAAGTGGCCTAACTAATGCCCTGTACAACTGCATCATGACGTCCCAACTCTTGTACTCAATACTCTGACCAATAAAGAAAAGCAAATGCCGCCTTCACTATCCTATCTGCCTGCGACTCTACTTTCAAGGAGCAATGAACCTGCACTCCAAGGTCTCTTTGTTCAGCAGCACTCCCTAGGACCTTACCATTAAGTGTATAAGTCCTGCTAAGATTTGCTATCCCAAAATGTAGCACCTTGCATTTATCTAAATTAAACTCCATCTGCCACTCCTTAGCCCATTGGCTCATCTAATCAAGATCCTTTGCTGTCCACTACACCGCCAATTTTGGTGTCATCTGCAGACTTACTAACTATACCTCCTTATGCGCACATCCAAATCATTTATATAAATGATGAAAAGTAGTGGACCCAGCACTGACCCTTGTGGCACTCCACTGGTTACAGGTCTCCAGTCTGAAAAACAACCCTCCACCACCACCACCCTCTGTCTTCTACCTTTCAGCCAGTTCTGTATCCAAATAGCTAGTTCTTCTTGTATGCAATAAGATCTCACCTTGCTAACCAGTCTGCCATAGGGAACCTTGTCAAACGCCTTACTGAAGTCCATATAGATCACATATATCGCTCTGCCCTCATCAATCTTCTTTGTTACTTCAAAAAGCTCAATCAAATTTGTGAGACATGACTTCCCATGCACAAAGCCATGTTGACTATCCCTAATCAGCCTTTGCCTTTCCAAATATATGTGCATCCCGTCCCTCAGGATTCCCTCAAACAACCTGCCCACCAACGATGTTAGGCTCCCTGATCTATAGTTCCCTGGCTTAACCTTACCACCTTTCTGAAATAGTGGCATCATGTTAGCCAACCTCCAGTCTTCCAGCACCTCACCTGTGACTATCAATGATACAAATGTCCCAGCAAGAGATTTATCCTGGAGATTTATCAACTTTTATGTGTTTCAAGACATCCAGCACTTCCTCCCCTGTCACCATCTATTTCCCGACATTCTATATCTTCCATATTCGTTTCCACAGTAAACACTGATGCAAAATGCTCATTTAGTATCTCCCCCATCTCCTGCGGCTCCACACAAAGGCCGCCTTGCTGATCTTTAAGGGGCCCTATTCTCTCCCTAGTTACCCTTTCATCCTTAATGTATCGAAAGCCCTTTCTATCTTGTATTTTGTGTAGATCTAAATCATTTATAGTGGCATATTGGTGTTAATATTTTCTCGCTCTACACGATAGATGGTAAAACAAAAAAGTCATCAACTTTTTAAATTTTAAACAGGAAATCTCAACTGCCTGTTTTAATTGTTGGAAGCCACTTGGCAATCTGAGTTGGACTTAAATCAGAAGTGGTTTAGTTTGAAAGAACTGCTGATGCTGGAAATCAGAAACAAGGACAGAAATTATTGGAAAAGCTCAGCAGGTCTGGCAGCATCTGTGGAGAGAAATCAGAGTTAACATTTCAGGTTCAGTGACCCTTCCTCAAAGTTCTGAGCTTTTACAGCAATTTCTGTTTTAATTTGATTAGATGATGAAGGTAACTATTTATTGAACAATTGCATGGCTTAATGCATTTTAAGCAACAGCTTTGATTTCTATGGTAACAGGAGATTGCTAATTTTATTTGTTTGATGTTGCTGCCTATCAGAATTGTGTGTCGATCTTGGAGGCGGTGTGGGGCTCCACCAGAGAGGTAGTTACCACAGAAGAAGAAAGCTGCAACTCTTTAAGAATGTAATCCTCAAGATGAATATGCTGTTGTAATTCATTGCTACATGTTGATTTTAAAAAATTGCTTCGTGGAACTATTAAATTGTCTAGAAGAAAATGTGGGTTCTATGTATATAGCAAGGCTACATCTTTTTAGGAACTGAAATTCTTTTTGAGGAACTAATTAAACAGGTGTAGTGATCAAACAGAAACCCTCTGAGTGTTATGTGGTTTGTCCACTCCAGCCTTTGTTTCTACCATTATGTAAGGTCTGTCATGCTATCACATAGTGAGCAGGTGTTAATGTGTATAATTCACAGTTGAGTAGCTTGTGGATGTTTCTTGATTTCTCCAAAGGCTATTTTCATCCAAAGTCCTCACTAGTTCCTTTATCCTCCATTAATAGACTAAATCTACTGCCAAACACTTGAAATTTCCTGTTAAGTATAGAATAAGTGACTTATTGGAATTCCAGTCCTTTGACTCCAAATCATGGATTCAATGTCTGTTGCAGATACTTGCATGTATGAATATAGATTGGTTACAACACAGAAGGAAGCCTTGTGGATCATTATGCCTATATAAGGTCCTCTGCTAATCCCACTCCGCTGCCATTTCACCATAAACATACCACTTTTTTTGTTCTTCAGATTTTTCCCCAATTCCTCTTTGAAAGTCATGATTTAATCTGCCTCCGTGACATTCTCAGGTAGTCAGGATCCTGAGCATCATTTGCTGCAGTTACTGCACTTCAGAAGTTATAAATGTAATTATTGACCATGGGCTTGCTTTGGATTATCTGAGAATGAGAAATCTATTCTGTAATTGTAAGTTTTTTTTCTCTTTGAGAAAAGTTTCTTGTACCTTTTGCAGTGAAAATAGTGAATAAGTGAGGATTTTCATAGACTTGGATCCTAACAATAATTTGTGTATCATTGGGTGACAAGGCGCAGTGAATGGGTTATAATGCAAATGTTCATTTTTCTCTGTAATTTGCTTTGATTTCTTGCCCTTTACCTGTGTGAGAACAGGTTAAATAGTGTGCAACAATTAGTTTCATGTTCCAGTAACAAGTAATCTTGGGAGTGAAACACACAACCATGTCCTGTATCAGTTAACCTTGCATTAGAGTGTGGTTACATTAGTCGTTAGACTAGATTTGCATCTTCCATCAAACCGACTCTAAAGTGCAATTAGGTTGTTGAAAAATGTGTATTTTCACAGTACTTTTACTTGGCAGGTTAATTTGGTTATAAATTAAAATGTCATGGCTGTACCAGTACAAAATCTCAAATCATAAAAATTCTGAGGGTCTCTCATTTCATAAAATGTTAAGTCCAACTTTGAAGGTGAGTTGTTTTGAAACATTTGTAGAAATATTTCTCTCATCATTAAAATTAAGTGGGGGATGTTGGACATTATTTCACCTACAAAATTGCACAAAAATTAAAATAAAACTCACCTTGGAAAAGTACTTAGTCAAAAAAGTGTAGGTCCAATTTTGAGGTTTCCATATCTTGCTCCAATGGTTATTTCACTGAAGCACAGAACCCCTACAGCGCAGAAAGAGGCCATTTGGCCCATTGAGTCTGTACTGACCCTCCAAAGAGCATCCCATTCAGACCCAAGTGCCCCTCCCCCCATCCCTGCAACTCCACATTCCCCATGGCTAATCCATCTACCCTGCACATCCCTGAACAGTACGGGGCAATTTAAAATTGCCTCACTTGTAAATCTTTAGACTATGGGAGGAAACCCATGCAGACATGGGGAGAGCATACACACTCCACACAGATCGTCACCCAAGGCTAGGTCTCTAGTGCTGTGCCACCATCTAGCCCATTTGAAAGACATCTGACTAGAAATAGGGTTGACCCACTTTTCAGTCCCTGAGAATTACCTAAAGCAAGTTAATCCCTTCTTTTTTAGATAACAGGTCTAATGACTGCTTCAGTCCTCCATCACCAAATGTTAGTTAGTGATGACTGAGGAAGGCTTCAAAACTATATCTTCCATGATTCATCAATGCCTCCTACACCCTAAGCAACTGTTGCCAACAAAAAAAAGTCAATTTAATAAAGTCTTTCAAATGTAGCCAGGAAGAGCATGAGAGCTTCCTCAGTTTCACGATATTAACTATTAGCTGCCTCATTCCTTTAGCTACAACCTTCCACCCCTGTTCTAGAACTTGCCGTAGGGCCCAAGCAGGTGGCCTGATATTTTTGCAGGCATCATAAGTGAGCTGCATAGTAATATGCAGTCGTAGTTGGCTGCTTGCCCAGATTAAACAAATAGTGTCCCTGATCCTCAGATCTCTTGTTGGGTGTGACATTCTAGCAATCTGTTAGTTATTTGCTCAAACAAGCTATAGCCAGTTTTTACCCCATCTATCTGTGAGTGCTTTATAATTTAACATCGTTCTTCTCTTTTTCCGTAATTAGTGCCCCCAAATTGTGCAGCCTTTGTTAAACAGAAGTTCGAGGTGCTAAACTTTTAATTAAATTTTTGTACTTAAGTTGATTACTGCTAACCTTGTCTTTGCCTTGAAGGTGCTGAAACAGGCTACTTATAACAAGTATTAGTGTCATGTGAAAATTGATTTCTTAGCGGTCATAATGTCATTTTTTTTCACCCCGGACAGCTTTTGTTTAATTTTGAATTTACAAAACGTCTGACTGGTATGTGCTCTAATTTTTAATGTTGACAGTAAACAGTTCCCTGTTTTGTTCATTGAGTGGGCCAGCAGTTTTGTGTTCTCAGTGAAATTGGTTCTGTTTTGTTGTTGAAAGGCCAAGGTGAAGGGCCATATTGTAATCTAGTTTCCAGTTTCAAAATGAAAGATAATGAGATAAATTAGAGAGCAGTACTTAATAATACTGAGTTTGGATTTTACAAACCTGAAATGCGGGAGGTAAACAACTGTATGCCCTCTGGGAAAGAATAAGTTCAAGTAAATTGGAAAATGCTGATGTGATGAATATTTAAGGGGGTGATGCAAGGAGGGATGATACAGGAAGCTTGTTGAATTGTGTTTGCAGAAGGAAGAAGAGAGGATGCAGGAGGATTATTATATCAATGCAATAGAGAAATTTTTAAAAAGTTGCAGAAGACATGAAGCCATCACAGTTGAAAGGAGAACCAAGTTAAAAATCGCATAACATCAGGTTATAGTCCAACAGGTTTATTTGGAAGCATGAACTTTCAGAAAGCTGCTCCTTCATCACGTGGTTGTGGAGTATAAGATCGTAAGACACAGAATTCATAGCAAAATTTCACAGTGTGATGCAAGTGAAATTATGTATTGAAAAAGACCTGGATTGTTTATTTAGTCTCTCATCTTTTAGAATAACCATGTTTGTTTCAGTTCTTTCATATGTAAATCCCAGAACTTTTTTTTAAAAAGTTGTTTTCTCAAGTGAACTTTAACAATAGGTGCCATGTCCTATCAGACAATGCATTGAAGGTGTGAGGTGCGCTGTGTGAGTCTGTCTGTGCGCCAATATTCAGACTGATTCTATTTCTAAAAAAGGGATTTACAGAATCTTACATGGATTCATGCAGTTTCTGAGCAAAATAAAATGCAATTCTACAAATACAAATTCATCCCACGAACTTATATGTGTGTATGTGGGTAAGGGGAGTATGAGTGTCTGTGAGAATGAGTGTGTATGCATGTGAATGTAAAGGGGTATAAGTCTGTGAGAGGATGCGTGTGTGGGTGTGTATGTGTCAGCGTATGAGAAAGAACTCGTGTATAAGAGAGGGTCTGTGTGAGTGCATGAGTCTGGAGGAGTGTGTGTATGTGTGAGACCGGAGTGTTAGTGCAGTGGGGTCACCTGTAGTGTGACATGAACCCAAGGTCCTAGTTGAGGCCATCCCCATGAGTACCGAACTTGGCTATCAGCCTCTACTCGGCCATTTTGCGTTATTGCTTGTCCTGAAGTCTGCCTCAGAGGATGGTCACACAAAGGTCCAAGGTCGAATGTTCCACACCGCTGAAGTGTTCTGCAACTGGGAGGGGACACTTCTGTCTGTTGATTGTTGTGCGATGTAAAAACAATGACTGCAGATGCTGGAAACCAGATTCTGGATCAGTGGTGCTGGAAGAGCACAGCAATTCAGGCAGCATCCGAGGAGAAGCTCCTCGGATGCTGCCTGAATTGCTGTGCTCTTCCAGCACCACTGATTGTTGTGCAATGTCCATTCATCTGTTGCTGTAGCCTCTGCTCGGTGTTGCCAATGTACCATGCCTCAGGGCATTCTTGCCTGCAGCATATGTAGGAGACAACGTTGGCCAAGTCACATGAGTACCTGCCACGTACATGGTGGGTGGTGTCCCCACGTGTAGTGATGGTATCCGTGTCGACACTCTGACACATATTGCAGCGTCCACCGTGACAGAGTTGTATGGTGTTGTCCTTAAAGCTGAGCAGTTTTCTGCGAACAATGATCTGTTTGAGGTTTGGTGGCTATTTAAATGTGAGAAGTGGAGGTATGGGGAAGGTCTTGGCGAGGTGTTCATCCTCATTGATAATGTGTTGCAGGCTGTGAAGAAAATGGCGTAATTTTTCGGCTCCTGGGAATTAGTGGACAACGACGGGTACCCTGTTGGTTGCAGCTCATGTCTATTTCCTGAGGAAGTCATTACAGCTTCTCGCTGTGGCAACCAATGAGTTGAGCATCGTACCCTGTTCTTATGAGGGCATCTTTGTGTACTTCTAAGTGCCCATCTCGTTCCACCTCATCTGAACAGATCCGGTGTATGCGTAGGGCTTGTCCATAGGGGATGGCTGTTTTAATATGTTTCGGGTGGAAGCTGGAGAAGTGTAGCATTGTGAGGTTATCTGTGGGTTTGCGGTAGAGTGTGGTGCCGAGGTGTCCATCCTTGATGGAAATGCATGTATCCAAAAATGAGATAGATACTAAAGAGTTGTCCATGGTGAGTTGATGTTGGGATAGAACTCATTGATATCACAGTGTAGTTGTTTCAATGACTCCTCGCCATGGATCCAGAGGAAGAAAATATCGTCAACATACCTGGTGTATAGTGTTAGTTGGAGGTCCTGTATAGAAGAGACATTTTGTTTGAACCTGTGCATGAAGATGTTGGCGTATTGAGGTGCAAATTTGGTCCCCATGACAGAAAGCAGTACCACCTGTCTAGTCTTTCTGGAAGGTTGAGCTGTTAAATAAGTATTTTGCCTTTGATAACAACCAGGTAATTTATTCGAATCAACTTTACAACAGCTACTTACATTTAAGGAGTGTCATTTGTACAACAGTGTTCGCAACAGGGGAGCTGTGGATTGTCCATTTGAGGTCAAAGGACATAGTAAACAGATGAGAGACTAGGAATGGACCTTAATGATGCTTGCTGATGATTAAACTTGACAGGCATCAAGAAGCTGACTTTCAATAAAAAAAATTCCAATACTTTATTTAAAACAATCAGAATTTAAAGTTATAGGCATGGAATGTGCAGTATGAATACTAGCAATGTTATCAGCAATCACCATTATTAAAGAATGAATCAGTCATCTGTCTATGTGCAGTTAAACCGGGTGATTAGGACGTTGCTGTCTGATGTGTTCTGTTGCTCCAAAGGTTTACTATAAAAGTGTCTTACTAAGTCTCAGCATTCAAACACATTGAATGCTGGGAATTTGTGGTACGTACGTGATCTCCACTCTAAATGCCAAAGTTAAGGCTTGTCCATTTAAATGTAAGTGATTTTTTTTAATGGTAAGCCCTAATTACTGTCAAACAAAATTTAAATCTCATTTCTTCAGATTTTAATTATTGGAGATTTCTAAAACCTCTCAGGATTTACAATCGGGTACATTAAGGGAGAATACTACTAGGTATGCTAAAACTATGTCACGACAGATGGATTAAGCCAGAGCTTTCCAGGTGATGGATAATTAGAGAGCTTTCCATAACTTTAGAAAACATTGAGGGCAGCAGGTGGGATACCATTTCACAGGGTGAGAGAATTTCCAAAGAGGAACTGGAGTAAAAGAGGGTATATAAGGATTGCTTGAGTGTCACAAAGAGGATGATTGTTATATATTGTGAGGACCAGAAGATTCATTGGAGTCTGGAGGCATTCATAGATTTTAGTGTGAATAAAATATAATTGCCATAATTGAACAAAATAGGGCTACGCTTCGAGAGGGGGTATTCTTTTTCCCCTTAAAATCAGAATTTGTAGAGAAAGCTGAGAGAAATATGTCAAGTTTTATTTAGGAATGTAGCCATTAAAATGTTTGGTAAGGAGAGGAGGAAAGGAAGCTTCAAAAAAGGTGAGAGTCAACGTTAACTGGATGCCAGTGTGGAGTAATATAAAGTAATTGATCCTTCATTCAACAAAATTGTACTTGCAACTGTGGTGGTGCATTTACAATGTTACATAAGTGATAAAATGCCTTCCTGATTGATCAAAATGTGGGATGTGATGGACAGACATTTTGAGACATTGAAAAGGCAGACATACTTAAACCAAGGTGTAATGTCCCATCTGACAGAAGAAATCTGTAAACAGTGAACATTTTCATGCTTCTTTGGATGTGCGGGTTAACTTACTGACAGAGCTACAGAGGTCAGAAGGCTGAATGCATCAGTTGGACTAGAGAAAGGCTGTAAATACTTTGTAAAAGAGGTAAAAACAATGACTGCAGATGCTGGAAACTAGATTCTGGATTAGTGGTGCTGGAAGAGCACAGCAGTTCAGGCAGCATCCAAGGAGCTTCGATATCGACGTTTCGGACAAAAGCCCTTCATCAGGAATAAAGGCAGTGAGCCTGGAGCGTGGAGAGATAAGCTAGAGGAGGGTGGGGGTGGGGAGAAAGTAGCATAGAGTACAATGGGTGAGTGGGGGAGGGGATGAAGGTGGTAGGTCAGGGAGAAGAGGGTGGAGTGGATAGGTGGAAAAGGAGATAGGCAGGTAGGACAAGTCCGGACAAGTCATGGGGACAGTGCTGAGCTGGAAATTTAGAACTAGGGTGAGGTGGGGGAAGGGGAAATGAGGAAACTGTTGAAGTTACATTGATGCCCTGCGATTGAAGTGTTCCGAGGCGGAAGATGAGGTGTTCTTCCTCCAGGCGTCTGGTGGTGAGGGAGCGGCGGTGAAGGAGGCCCAGGACCTCCATGTCCTCAGCAGAGTGGGAGGGAGAGTTGAAATGTTGGGCCACGGGGCGGTGTAAATACTTTGTGAAGACTACATGGCAATGTTCCTGACATTAAGTATCGCAATTTTAACCCTTTGATGTGAAAGTGGAACTGGATTATAGATTTTCAAGGAGGGAGTTGGATAAATTTCTAAGCAAGCTGTTCAGAGATGCTATTATATACCTCAGGAGCAGGTCGAGCTTAAACCCAGGCTATCTGGCTCAGAGTTGGATACACACTGCCACTACACCACAAGAACTGTGTAAGGAAACAGAATGAAACTGTACTCAAGAGATAGTAGCAGTGAGAAAAAACATTATATCACAAGTTACATTTGGCAATGTGTAAAAATATGGGCATCAGCTAATTATGGGCTGGAAGCAGGATATTGATAATTGATGAAGGATATTGCTGCCTGAAGGATATTAATATGTTAAATGACATTGAGGGTGGCAAAAGTGTTATTGCTGGCTTGATCACTGGAGTACCTCTGCAGTTATTGTAGATAATTAGCCTCAAGTTGTCATAAAAGGTGACTCCTGAAGTCGTAAGTAATATATCAATTCTGCTTGAGAAATGTTGGCAAATCCCAGGTGTTTTTCCACATTGGCAAGTTTTTAAAAATTAAGATTAAAGATGTGGGCATGTTAAGTATGTGGTAGTGAATTTCCTTCTTGAATTGTTAAAATCCAAGTGGTGTAAGTACACCCACAGAGCTGTTAGGGGCAGAGCTCCAGGATTTTGACCCAGCATTAGTGAAGGAAAGGTGGTATGGTCCAAGTCAGGATAGTCGAAGATGATTTTGCAGGTGAAGTTGTTCCATGTTACCTGCTGCTTGTCCTTTATTTGATAGAGGAAGTGGGTTTACGTGCTGAGCAGGAGGCTTAGCGAGTTGCTGTAGTGTATCATGCACATCTACTGCCATTATGTATTGGTAATAGAGTGGATGCTCAATTTTTTTATATTCATTCACGAGATGAGGGCATCGCTGACTAGGCCAGTATTTATTGCCCAGAAGGCAATTAAGAATCAACTATATTACTGTAGGTCTGGAGTCAATTGTTGGCCACACCAGTTAAGGATGGTGGTTTCCTTCTCTAAAGGATGTTAGTGAATCAGCTGCATTTTTCTGACAACCGACAATGGATTCGTGGTCATCAATTAGCCTCTTAATTCCTCATGTTTCATTGCATTCAAATTCCACCACCTTCCATGGCAGATTTAAACACCAGTCCCCAGGACATTATCTGTTTTTTTTTGGATTAACAGTGCAATGACAGTACCACTAGGCCTTCACTTCTCCCTGGTGGATGAGATGCCAGTCAAATGACTGCTATGTCCTGCATACTCTGAGCCTCCTTGGCTGTTGTTGGAGTTACACTAATCCAGGCAAGTGGGGAATATTCTATCACATTCCTGACTTGTAGCTTATTGTTAGCAGGTTCAGCCCATATTTACATATTTCTCAAACTTTTTATCGAAAGGACCAAGCGGGCAAAAGCCCTTCATCGGGAATGGAGGGTGAAGGGATTTTGCCCGAAATGTTGACTTGCCTCCTCGGATGCTGTCTGATCTGCTGTGCTTTTCCGGCACCACACTCTGGACTTGTAGAAATTACTTCCCTATCATTGACTGGCAATGTGACTAAAGAGGAAGCTTCATACAATGCCAACAATATATTCAAACTACAGGTATATAGTTTGCTTCTCTAAGAAGGTATACTTCATCACATTGCTGTTCAAAAGGAGGATTCCTCCTACTGTCTTTGGCAGTGATAACACTGAGGTGGGAGAATAGCAGCAAAGAAGCTAAATCAGCCTAAGAACTAAGAGGGTGGGGAGTGGAATACTAATAATGGCCGACTTACAAGAGAGAATAGCGTTTAAGAAAGCGGCTAGATTTTAGAAAATCCCAATGCAAACTTGACCATGCATCTACAGATGTGTATCACTTCATAAGGGAATCTCCCATATTCAATGAGACTACTGAATAAAAATTGTCCAGACAACCAATTCGTATGACTTGATTTAAAATAATTTTTAATATTTGTTTTGCTAATTGCAAATATAAACTGTTGAGAAAATGGTATTTCATTACAAAATAGTAGTGAAAATGTTTCTGAATAAAATTGTAAAATTTATTTGTGAATTTTGCATGGTGATGATTGTATTGTGTTTTGTTTTATACCACCTGTTGTGATCAAAACAGTCAGTCTCCATCTCTGTTAGTTTTGCAAAGTATGCTCTTGATTTTTTTGTTTTTGTTTTATGCCACCTGTTGTCACCAAAACAGCCTCCACCAAATTGTACCTTTCTTTTTACCATCTACTCCCTGTGATAATGATTCATGTTGTGTTGTCTCATATTAAATGAGAGCAAGTAGTCAAAAGAACAACTTATTTTTCCTGTGACATCAATTTATCAAGGAGCAAATCCTTTAAGAACTACTTCTATTTGTAGTTTGTCAAGTGATCTTTATCTAGTTCAATAGTTTGCCTATCAACTGAACGTGATTTAATATTGGTATGTTTCACAGATTAGCTTTGCATTATTCATTCTCAGCTAGCATCTGAAGGTGTAATTGGCTAAGGCATAGCTAGTTGGAAATCCCCTTTGTTTCTTGCATGTAAAAGTATAACTATCATGTTTATGAACAACTGATGCTCCCAGGTTTTTCTTTGGGTATGAGAAGAGTGGGAGGGGCATAGGGATCAGTTTCAGTACAAGGTTAAACTAAGCCTAATCTGAAGAATGGAACAATGCATTTTTGCAATGTAGTTTTGTGAAGTGCTGCTGTATGGAAAACATCAAGTTTTTCTAAACCAAATTATTGTAAACCATATAAAGCAAAGTAAATGATCTGTTTCCCTTTTATTGCCCTCATGACATCTCACTGGACAGCAGCTTTTACCAGTATGTAGAGCAGTCTCTACAGGAAGGCTGATTAACAAAGATTCAAAGTGACTTGAAGTTATCACTTGTTTTTAGATGTCGTTATCAGTTGAGACAGATTATTTACATTTTAATTGCACTTTATCTTCACATATTTTATCGTTAATTTATAAAAGCCAAATCCAGTTGAAATTTTGTAACTTTGAAGTCAGGCAATTATTATGATATCTGTTTATTGTATAGCAATGAAAAATTTCTATATAATTTACATTTAATAGAGAAGAGCTAAGAGAAACAAAATTCACAACGTTATTCTTCATCATTACTTTCAGGTGAGCAACGTACTTAAGGATGCACAGTTTATGGAATAGAAAGTTATGCATAATCATTTTTAGAAATTGTCTTAATTAAGAGCAGATCCTTTAGCCTTCTAAATATTATTGACAAGCAGTTGTTTTACATTGTTGATTTTTAGTGATATATTTATATTTTGCTGCTTGATTTTGAATGAAGTGTCCAGACTTACTTAATATGTACACAGTACTGTAAAACTGACAGTGCAGTTTTAGTGAAATAGCACCTCTATGTGAGCACATGCAGAATCGCATGAATTTTAAAGCTTGTCAGGTTGTGTTTTAAATTTGATACTAATTAGCACACTTCACCACAATTAAATACTTCTACATTTGAATTTGAATAAAGCTTGAACTTTGTTAAAAGTCTTTTTTAAAACAGATTAAAGAACTTTCATGTCATTGTGTATTTTTTTAAATAGATGATAGGTTTGCAACGCTGAGCTTCATTTGTTTGAAAAATGATAAATGGACCAACATAAACAAAGATTTCACAACAAACCCTAAAATGCTCTGCTTAAATCTGCTGAATCCAAGACTCTTAACAGTACACATATGTTACCTTTGCTCTGAATATAAACCTAGTCTTGGATGTTGCAAAGGCAGTAAGTTTTCAGTGTTGCAAGGGACTCTGTGGTATTTAATTTCCCCCACCTGAAGCATATCTTTAACAACTTTGACCACAACCCGAACCTGTGCAGTGGTTGCTGTTGTGGTTTGCAAGGTGTATGGTAGATTTTTATGAACCTCATCACTCTTTGGGTTTGGTTCAGACAACAGCTCCTTCCTGACAAGGTGCACACAAGACATCTTAGTAATAATTTTGGTTTAATAAAAAACGTAGTCAAACTCTGCATTTTAAAAACGATGTCTTCTACAAACAAAACGACTAAGCTTACCTATTTGTTAGACTATATTTTGATTCGAGTTTATTGATGTTCTGAAGTGAATGCAGTTCAAAAGATATGGAGGGGGTGAAAGAAAATCAACAGCACTTTAAACAAAAAGTCTGAACTGTTGACATTTGCCCCACTAGATCTGTCTACGTTTTGATTCCCTTGGAGGATTTGACATTTCTTTAGCTAAAAGCAGAACATTTTAATAATTTTATAAGCCTTAAAATTGTAGCTGAAAATGGCTAAATTTTTCTTAATTAATTCATGGAATAAGCGCATTTCTTTCTGGGCCAGCATTTGTTGCCCATCACTAGTCACCCTTGAGAAGGTTGTTGAACTGCTGTAGCCCATTTAGTGTGGGTAACCCCACAATACCATTAGGGAGGGAGTTTCAGGATTTTGACGCAGTGGTACTAAGGGATTGGAGATATATTTTCAAGTGGCTTGGAGGGGAATACAAGTGGTGGTGTTCCCATGAATCTACTACCATTGTCCTTTGTGTTGTTAGTGATCTGTTGTCTGGCAAGTACTATCTAAGGAGCTTTAGAGAATTTCAATGATACGGTTTGAAGATAGTTACAATGCTGCTACTGAGTGTCAGTGGTGAAGAGAATGAATGTGTGTGGATATGGTGTTACTCAAGTGGGTTGCATTGTCCTGAGTGGTGTCAAGACTTTTGTGTTTTGTTGTAGGTGCACTCATCCAGCCATGTGGAGAGTATAACATTATGTACTTGACTTGTGCCTAATAGATGATGTTTTGTGGAGTTAGTCACTGGATAGGTTCATAGCCTCCGAACTGCTTTTGTAGCCACTTGACTTGTATGACTAGCCCAGTTCGGTTTCTGGTCAATGATAACCCTCAAAATGTTGACAGTGGAGGATTCAGTGATAGTAATGCCAATGAATGTTGAGGGGAATGGTTCAATTATCTATTGTTTGGGTCTTGCTATATTTGGACATAACTCCTTAAGTAGAACTTCAGGTAACTATAGACCAGTTAGCTTAAATCTGTTAATGTGAAAATGTTGAAGTATTTTATCAAGGATGTAATAGCAGAGCCTTTAGAAATACAAAATTGATCAAGTAAAGTCAACATGACTTCATGAAGGAGTTGTCATGTTTGACAATTTACTGTAGCTACTTTGAGGAGGTGACAAGTAGGATACATGAAGGAGAAGCAGTGGGTGTAATAATATATTTGGATTTCAAAAGGCATTTGATGAGGTACCAAACATTAAGCTACTTAAGATGAGAGTCCAAAGTGTTGGAAGTAGTACCTGTAACTAGTGGAGTTCCAATAGGATCACTGCTGGTGGCACAATTATTTGCAATATATATTAACGACTTGCAGGTATAACGTAAATGTACTATGGCGAAATATGAAGTTAGCCCCGAAGTCTCAAGGTCGGCATGAGCAGTCAAATTCACTCCCATCCCCATTTGGACCACTTTCCATGATGGCAAATCGATGAAACTCGGCCTGAACAGGGCTGACAGGCCGCTCTCGAAAGCGAGATAGTTGGCAGAACCGCCGGGTCAAATCCAGCTGAGCTAGGTGTCAAAATCGGTTTGAGCAGTCACATTCACTCCCATCCCCATTTGGACCACTTCCCATGATAGCAAATCGATGAAACTCGGCCTGAACATGGGGGATTGTCCGTCCCAGAAGGCGAGACAGTCGGCAGAACCGCCGGATCAAAGACGATTGATGAGGGTAGAGCAGTAGATGTGATCTATATGGACTTCAGGAAGGTGTTCGACAGGGTACCCCATGGGAGACTGATTAGCAAGGTTAGATCTCATGGAATACAGGGAGAACTAGCCGTTTGGATACAGAACTGGCTCAAAGGTAGAAGACAGAGGGTGGTGGTGGAGGGTTGTAAATGACTTTTTGTCATTTACTTAAATGATTTGGATGCGAGCATAAGAGGTACAGTTAGTAAGTTTGCAGATGACACCAAAATTGGAGGTGTAGTGGACAGCGAAGAGGGTTACCTCAGATTAGAACAGGATCTGGACCAGATGGGCCAATGGGCTGAGAAGTGGCAGATGGAGTTTAATTCAGATAAATGCGAGGTGCTGCATTTTGGGAAAGCAAATCTTAGCAGGACTTATACACTTCATGGTAAGGTCCTAGGGGGTGTTGCTGAACAAAGAGACCTTGGAGTGCAGGTTCATAGCTCCTTGAAAGTGGATTTGCAGGTAGATAGGATAGTGAAGAAGGCGTTTGGTATGCTTTCCTTTATTGGTCAGAGTATTGAGTACAGGAGTTTGGAGGTCATGTTGGGGCTGTACAGGACATTGGTTAGGCCACTGTTGGAATATTGCTGCAATTCTGGTCTCCTTCCCATCGGAAAGATGTTGTGAAACTTGAAAGGGTTCAGAAAAGATTTACAAGGATGTTGCCAGGGTTGGAGGATCTGAGCTACAGGGAGAGGCTGAACAGACTGGGCCTGTTTTCCCTGGAGCATCGGAGGCTGAGGGGTGACCTTATAGAGGTTTACAAAATTATGAGGGGCATGGATAGGATAAATAGACAAAGTCTTTTCCCTGGGGTCGGGGGGTCCAGAACTAGAGGGCATAGGTTTAGGGTGAGAGGGGAAAGATAAAAAAGAAACCTAAGGGGCAACTTTTTCACGCAGAGGGTGGTACGTGTATGGAATGAGCTGCCAAAGGATGTGGTGAAGGCTGGTACAATTGCAACATTTAAGAGATATTTGGATGGGTATATGAATAGGAAGGGTTTGGAGGGATATCGGCCGGGTGCTGGCAGGTGGGACTAGATTGGATTGGGATATCTGGTCGGCATGGACGGGTTGAACCGAAGGGTCTGTTTCCATGCTGTACATCTCTTTGACTCTATGACTAATTGAGGACCTAAATTATTTAAATGGAGAAAGACTACAGAAAACTACAGACCAGAGAATTAAGAATCTTTGTCCAAGAATCAGAAAACCTAGCGTCCAAGTTCAGCTGGTAATATGAAGGCAAATGTAATGTTGGCACTTGTTTAAAAGGAATAGAATATAAAGATAGTGAGGTTTTGCTAAAACTATATCAGAAACTAGTCAGACCTAGAGTACTGTGAACAGTTTTGGGCCTCTTAAACAAGAAACAATATACTTGCGTTGGAGTCAGCCCAGAGGAAGTTCATTAGGTTGATGCCAGGTATGGAGGGACTGTCTTATGCAGAGTATAGAAGAACGAGAACTGATCTTATTGAAACATACAAAATGCTTAAGAGTCTCGTAAGGGTAGATGTAGAAAGGTTGCTTCCCTAGTTGGATAATCAAGGAGTAGAGGGCATAACCTCAGTACAAGGGGTTGCAATTTAAAGACTGAAGTAAGGAGGAATTTCTTCTCAGTTTAGTGAATTTGTAGAATTCTTTACCACAAAGCATTTTTAAGGTTGGATCACTAATTATATTCGAGGCTGAAAGAAAGAGATTTTTAATCAATTACGGGATAAAGATTGTAGGGAAAAGGCAGGAAAGTGGAGTTGAGGATTATCGAATCTCATTGAATGGTGGAGTAGACACAATGGACTGAATGGCCTACTTCTACTCCTATGTCTTTTGTCTTATCATTTGTAAAAAGCCGCTAATGGTGCTGAACGTTGTGCGGTCATCAATGAACATCCCCACTTCTGGCCTTATGATGGTGGAAATGTCATTTTGGAAGCAGCTGAAGACGGTTGGGCCTTGGATACTATCCTGAGGAGCTCCTACCAAGATGTGGAGTTCAGATGGTTGACCTCCAACAGCCACAACCTCCTCCCTTTGTGACCAATAATAGCATGTCCTATTGTTATGCTAATGCAACTTAAAAAAAACTATCACTGAAGAATATTTCTGTTTTGTTCATTGTGAAAAAAATAAAAATGTAACTAATCTTTATGCCTCTTTTCTTTATAACTACATGTTTCATAAGACTGCAAATAAACATCAACACCACCTCAGGTCAACTAGATGCTGAAGTCCTGCCATTGATGCACGCAATCCAGGAACAAATGCAGCTTTTCAAAAAATGGGTTAATTAGAGTTTGATGTTGATCTTTCATTTAGATGAGAGAAATGGAGTATACATTCACTGGAGAACTGAAGACGTTCTCAGATGACTGCTTATTTGATGGTTATGAATGATAACCTTTTCACCTAACTTGTACATACTAACAATGACTGGGCTTTGAGTTATCAAAATAAAAGTTACTTTTGATGGGAGATGGAACAGTTCCAAGTTTTAGGCATCCAGTGTCAGAATCAGAATTCTGATGTCAGCTGGATAGATCTGCGCCTTGCAGATATAGAGTGGCAAGGTACTCAAGTGTCTGCCTCTGAGAGGCATCATTGCAGCACATAGTATTTTACCACTTACCGTCTGTTGTCTCCTTGAGTGACATTGCTGTATGGAGATCTTTTGTACTATGGTCCCATTGTCACTTAGCATTGGATTGAGATTGTCAAACTTACTTTGTATAATGTCCTTGCGGCCTCATTAATCAATTATTCTATCTAGTCATATCTATATCTCGTCGTCAAAATGGTCAATAGTTAACACTAAGTTTTATTCATGAAATAAAAACAAGTGGCACCTATGGGCCAGGGCACCAGTCCAATATCTGCTACACAATGTGACTGAGAGGTTTAGGTACTGTATTTCACAGTAATTGAGACCTGTCGAGATGTTTGCAGATTTGAGAAGACATGTAAGTTTACATGAAGTGGGCAATGCACCCTGTGACTCCTATGTGCTAATATTGATGTGTCTGGGATATCAAGGAAAGAAGGTTTACTGAGAATAAGCAACTTAGACTTTAATATTTGAAGTATTTAATGTTATTTAACCAGTCAGGAATAATTGATTTTTTAATATCAATGTATGAATGCTGCTCAGACGTTTTAATATTGTAATAGGTCTTTAATAGATAAAAGGGATTGAAAATATATATGTTCAAGTAGTTCAACTTTTTCTAAATTTAATATTAGAAGAATGCTGACCAGAGAGTTGCAAAGTTTGTGCCAAAATAGAAATGTATTTCTGCTCCCAGCTGGATTACTAGATGGGGAAGTATTATGTGAAAGTGAGATGGGGTTTTTTCTGTCAGAGGGAAAATCTGCCATCATCCATCGTGCCTTATTTGAATTGCAGTTCTGACTGGCCTGTCAAAGTATTATAGTCATTGATTACAATAGCAATGTATATTTATATAGCCAAAGTTTGTGAGAAGATTTGTAGCTCGGGTGCTCGTGGTTGTGGTTCTGTTCGCCGAGCTGGGAATTTGTGTTGCAGACGTTTCGTCCCCTGTCTAGGTGACATCCTTAGTGCTTGGGAGCCTCCTGTGAAGCGCTTCTATGATGTTTCCTCCAGCATTTATAATGGTTTGTCTCTGCCGCTTCCAGTTGTCAGTTCCAGCTGTCCACAGATTCAATCAATAAGCACATCGACCTGGACCCAATATACCGACCACTGCAACAGACAGCTGGAACTGACAACCGGAAGCGGCAGAGACAAACCATTATAAATGCATTATAAATCACAGAAACGCTTCACAGGAGGCTCCCAAGCACTGAGGATGTCACCTAGACAGGAGACGAAACGTCTGTAACACAAATTCCCAGCTCGGCAAACAGAACCACAACAATTTATATAGCCACTTCAATTGAATAAAACATCCCAAAGCACTTTACTGGACCATGATAAGATAGAGTATAATGACAAGCTACTTAAGGAGATATTGGGGCAGATTATTAACAGCTTTGTCAAAGAGTTAAGTTTTAAGGAGATTCTTAGAGAAAAGTGTGGAGAGGTGTAAAGAAGATGTTCCTGGGTTGAGGGCCTAGGCCTCCGAAGGCATGGTTGATCAATTAGATTCTGGGATGTGCATGATACCAGTACTAGAGGAGCAGAGATATTGCAGATGATAGTGAAGCTGAAGGAGATGACAGAGATAGGAAAGAACAAGACCATGGAAAGATTTGAAAACAAGGATGAGTATTTTAAGATCAAAGCAGTGCATGACCAAGATCTAGTTTTTGTCAATGAGCACAGGGATGATAGGGGAATGGGACTTGATATGAGTTAAGAAACAGACAGAAGGGTTTTAGCTCGCTTCAAGTTTACAGAGCAGAGAAAGTGGGAAGTAACTGATAAGTTGGAATAGTTAAGGCTGGAAGTAATGAAGTAATTAATGAGAATTTCAGCAGCAGATGAGCTGAGACAGGGATGATGTTTCGCAGATGGGAGTAGGTAGACTTAGTGATGGCATATGTGAGGTAGGAAAGTTGTGAATATGCTATTCTAATCTCAGTTGACAAGGAGAGTAATGGAATCAGTAACTAGGGGAAGGTGGCTTCAGTTCTTCCTGTGTCAAATTGAACAACACTTTTGATCATTTGCATTAAAGGTAGAAAGTTTTTTTTGTTAGGAAAAGGATTTATTGGCCTGGGGAAGAAGAAAAGGGGAAGAAAATGATGAGTATATCTTCTGCCAAGCATTTCAAAGCTGTACTCTGTTTCTTGATCCTTTTACCAATGGGGGCAGTTTATCTTGATTCATTCTGTTCAGACACCTCATGATTTTAAACTCTTCTGTGAAAACTAAGAACAAACAAAAACCTCTCCAATCTATTCATATAACTTGAGTTCCTCATCCAAGGGACAATTCTCTGAAGTCTTGCTGTGTCCTTTCTAAATCCTTCATATGTTTAAGTTCAGTGGCCAAAATTGGATACCATACTTTAGTTGAAGCCAAAGCAATATTTAACACAGGTCTCTAACTTTGTTGTTTTTGTACTTTGTTTATATTATGAAGTTCAGAATCCCCTAGTCTTTTCAGCCACTTTTTTCAACCCACCAACTCAATGATTTGTGCATATCTGGTCACCCTGTTTCTGCAGCCTTAGAATCGCATCCCTTATTTTGTGATGCCTCTCCTTGTTCTTCCTACCAATGTACCACATCGCACATCTCTGCTTTGAGTTGTATCTGACATGTGCCCACTCGTTCCACGAGCTTGTTTGTCCTCTTGAAGTTTGTCACGACCATCCTCACAGTTCACAATACTCTTGAGTTTTGTGTCATCTACAAATTTTAAAGTTGTATCTTGCACATACAAGTCTGAATCATTGATATAGATCAAAAAAATAACGACCCTCCAACCATCCCTTGGAAATACCTTCCTTGATTGTAAATTTAAGGTAGTTGACAAAAGAAGCAGTGGTGATATGTGGAAAAAACATTTTCACAGTGAGTGATAAGGATTTGGAATGCATGCCTGAGAGTATCGTACAGAAGGGTAAATTGGGGCTTTCAAAAGGAATTGGGCAGTTATCTGAAAGGAAATGTTTGCTGGGCTATGGGGAAAAGGAAGGGTAGTGACACTAGGTGAATTGCTTCTTCAGAGAGTCAGAACAGACATGATTGCCTGAATGGCCTCCTTTTGTGGGCAAACCTACCGTGAAACTATGGTCCAAAGAACATCTGTTGACCACTATTCTCAATTTTCTCTAATTCAGCTAACTTCATAGCCGCTTTGCCTTGTATCCTATAAGCTGCAACTTTGTTGATAAACCTGGTATTTGGAAGGCTATGTACAACACATCTTGGAAAGGTAAAGGAGTTGCCTAGCATGGTACGGAGTCAATAATAATAAAAACAGCAAGTGTTCAAGATGGTTGACAGGTTTGGCAACATTTGTGGAGAGAGAAGCAAAATTAACATTTTGAGTACAAAAAAAGTAGAGTCATACAGATTTGAAACATTAACTCTGTTTCTCTCTCCACAGATCTGCTGAGTTTCTTTGGCACCTTTTTGTTAAATTTCAGATTTCCAGCATACACATTATTTAGCTTTTTTGTTGTGTGATACTGAGTCATTCAGACAACAGTGAATTGAACTTGTATATGCCTTTAATGTAAGGACTGGGACATAATCAGACAAAATTTGACACCAAACCACATAAAGAGATAGTGGATGTGTTATCAACAGTGTGTTTAAAGAGCTAGGCTTCAAGGAATCACTTAAAAGAGTAAATATTGGTAGAGGGTGGAAATTCCAAAGGTTAGTGCCTCTGTAGCGAAAGGCATGGCCATCAGTAATAGAGTGAAGAAAATCAGAGATACGTATGAGATAAGAATTACTGGATCAGCAAATGCTTGGAGATTTGTAAGGCTGAAGGAGGCTGCAAAGATGGTTACAGAGAAGGTGAAATGTTTGGGGTCGTCGAGAAAGAATTTGAACACTAGGATTAAGACTTAGAAAAATTGAGGCATTATCAGATTCGGAGCCAGTGAGCCCAGTAGTAACAGGTGAGCAGGGTTTGGTTTGAATTATGATAGGGAAAGCAAGGCTTTGGTTGAGCTCAAGTTAAAGAATGAAAAGTTGGTTGCCTTCCTTGAAAGTATTAGAATAAACAGCATGGTGGCTCAGTGGTTAGCACTGCTGCCTCACAGTGTCAGGGACCCAGGTTCAAGTCCAGCCTTGGTTGATTGTCATTGTGGAGTTTGCATGTTCTCCCCGTGTCTGCTTGGGCTTTCTCCGGGTGCTGCAGTTTCCTTCCACAGTTCAAACCTGTGCAGATTAGGTGGATTGGCCAGGCTGAATTGCCCCTTAATGTGCAGGCTAGGTGGATTAGCCATAGTAAATGTGGGGTTATGGGATAGGGTAGAGAGGCTGGATCTGGGTGGAATGCTCTTTGGAGGATTATTGCAGATTTGATGGGCCAAATGGTCACTTTCCACACTGCAATGGTTCTATAATTCTAATCAGTATTGAGATCTGATTCAAACAGCAGTCTGAGATAGTTTCCTGATTTAAGTGTAGGAAGTAAAGTTCAATCTGGTGTTTTAGGTATAAACAGACTTCTTACTCCTGGACCGGGTGTGCAAAAGTGAAACTGTATTAATGTTTTCCACAAAAATAAAAAGGATCAGTGCTGTTGAATTAGGTTAATATAGATGTCAAAAGCTAAATCTGTAGCAGAGCTACGAGATTGGTTCTCTACCTTGAAGGTCTTTTACACTAAACTATTCCTTTTAAGATGGCTTATTTTAGTGAGCTGTTTTGGTATTGTTTTAAAACTTCTAATCAAAGAAAACAAGTTGTTTCCAATAAGAGCAGTATTCTGGTACATGCAGAAAATGATTTGACCATCAGGTTCAAGTTAAAATGAAGAACTCATTTGTAAGTTGGGTGGACTGAACTCCTCCCTAAAAGAGGAACACAACATTTAGTTACTTTCAGTATTTGTGTATAAATCTATGCTGGCCCAAAGGCCAGCTAGACAGCAATGCAAAAGTGAAAATTGTGAATGCTGGAAACCAGAAATAAGTACAGAAAATGATGGAATTACTCAGCAAGCTATGCAGCATCTGTGGCAAAAGAAACAAAAGTATTTTTGGTCAATAATCTTCCATGTGTAGGGATACAAATTATGCAAGGAAATGGTTTAGAAATTCAGGCTTCTCTGTCACAACTAATTGATCTTTTTTTGGGGGGGGGGGGGGATATCCAAAAGCTAAGTATGGCCACTTTTTGCAGTTTGATTGTATTTTATGCTTGTGTCCTTATGGGAACTACATGGCTTCAGCTCTCCCCACTGAAAAAAAAATGTTCTGCACACATGCAGACGTCTGTTCAGTGACAGGTGAAATCTTTCTTATGAGAACACTTGCAAATATTAATATGGTACTATGTGATATGTGGTAGAATTAGAATATTCTTGTACGTGGATTAGCTGAAAATTGTTAAATCCATCTTTATACCATGCACACTACCGAGGCCAAGTAGCATGAGACAACATTTCCAAGGAATGCCATATTGGTTAGCTTTGGTGCATTTAGAGGTCTGAGCTGATTCTACAGGTATTTGACCATCTTTTGTATCACTGCACCTAAACTGTTTTGCATTGAATTAAAAAGGATAGTTATAAGCGTTCAATTTTACTGTTGATATTGTATCTGTTTCTGATCTTATTCCAATTGTTCCTTAGGCAAAGCAAGGGAGCAAGCTGCAAGAGTTGACGCTGATATCGTGCCAAAAGTAGCAAAAATGACAGTATCTGGAAAACAAATAACAGGCTTTAATATACCAAGGTAGTTCTCTTTAATTTCTCTTGTATTGGTTAAATGTTTTATTGCACTACGTGCCTGAGTAGTCAAATGTTTTTAATAGTAAATGTTTTTGTCAGAATGTATCGTGCGAAGTACAACACAGTGAAGATAGTTTTCAGAGATAAGCATTACTTATCTTAATTGTGTTTCAGAGAGTGTTTTTAAAGCTGAACTGCCTTGCTATAAGAGTTCATATTTCACTTTTGTTTTTGCTAAAATGGTGTGGGAAGGTGTGTATTTGTGGAAACGGACGAACAAATGAAAATGTTCAGACTGCTGTCTGACCTTTTCTTATAAAAAAAAGAGAAAAGCAGTCTGAGGACAGTAAAATGTCACAAAACTTACAAAAGTTAGAGGATAACTCATTTGAAGGGCAATGAGAAAAATAGGAAATAAATTAAGTTCATTAATTGCACTAAGTTTTGTTTGGTTAATGAAGTTTTTTTGTAGCTCAAAGATGATACGATTCTCAATGTTCTCTCATGTCCGCAAAAACTATTTCAGGGATTTTTTTTGGGTTTGGTAACTGATACTATAAGTGTTGGTTGCATGGCCAAAAAGGTACCATTCTTACTAATCCCTTAAGTGCAATTGAAGCACAATGTAAAGCTTCAGAATTGTGAGTAATATTGAGAAACTGTTACCATTACAATCTTCCTACTTGAAATGGATTTGGTTCTATAATGACCTAATTTTTTGTATTAAAAATTTTCAGCTTGGTACAACATTTGTATTCATGTTGGTGCATAGATTAACCAGCGTTTATAGGTGATGTGTAATTGTAGGAAGCATATAGATATAATTTATCTCAATACAATGATTTTTAGCATAACTGTGTTTTTGTGTGTGTGTGTGTATATGTAAGCTCATGTTTTCAGAACAAATAAAGACATTCTTTTATGAAGTGGAAGGCCAGTGATGCACTAGTTGTCTGTGTAAGGTCCTGTTATCTCAGAAAGAAACACCAACAGTTATATTAACACCTTTCATGATTGTAATATCCCAGTGCACTTTGCAGCTAATTAGGTACTTTTGAAGCATTGTCATTGTTTATTGGTGGAAGCATGACAGCTAACTTATGCACTGCAAAAGCAGTTCAAATGATAACTGGGTTATATATTTTGATCTGTTGGCTGAGGATAAATAATGTCTTGGACATCGGGGAGAATTCCCTGTTCCTCTTCAAAGTAGTGCCATAGGATCTTTCATGTCACCTAGAAGCAGGGCCTGGGTTTATCATCACGATTGAAAAAGAACATATCCAACAGCACTAGAATGTTGGAAAACTTTGTCATTATTGTCAATTCTACCTCAATCCACAGACATCTGAAAGTGATTTCCAGTCAATCAAATACTTTTGAATTGCTCACTGTTGTAATGTTGGAAATATGGCAGTCAATTTGCATACAGAAAGCTCTAACAAACAGCAATGTTTTCATAACCAGATCATCTGCCTTTGTGCTGTAGATTGAAAGATAAATATTGGCCAGCACGTTGTGGAAAAACTCCCATGTTCTTGCGTGAAATAGCACCACGGGATCTTTTATGTGCTCCTTAGAAAGGCAAAGTTTTAACATCTCGTCTAAAAGGTAGCATCTCTGACAGCGCAGCACTGATTTAGCACTGCATGGAGTACCAATCTTGACTTTTAAGCTCAAATCTTAAAGTGGGGCTTAAACAGCACATCAGTGCAAAACAAATTGAAGAATCTGCAACAGTCCTCAGCCAAAAGTGCTGAGCGAATGATCCATCTCAGTCTCCTCCAGAGGTCCCCAGTACCATAAAAATGCTAGTCTTCAACCATAAGATATTAAGAAAATTGGCTGAAGGCACAGGATATGGGCCCTGACAACACAACAGCAATCATATTGAAGACATGCTCCAGAACTTGCCGTGCTCCTAGCCAAGCTTCAGACGGACATTTACCTGACAACGTGGAACATTTTCTAGGTAAATTCTGTACACAAAACAACAGGACAATTCCAGCCTGGCCAATCATTACCCATTAATTTTCTTTAAATAATCAGTAATGTGATTAAAGGGATCATCAACAGTGCTGTTAAGCAGCACTTACTTCGCAATAATCTGCTCATGGATGTCAATTTGGGTTAATTACAGCGTTGATTCAAACATGGACAAAGAGCTGTGCTCCAGGAGTGAAGTGATGGCCCTTGAGATGAAGGCCAATTTGACTTAATGTGGCATCAAGGCATCCTAATGAAACTGAAATCAATAGAATTAGGAAAATTCTCTACTGGTTGGCATCAAACCCAGCACAAAAGAAAGTTGGTGTAGTTTTTGAAGGTCAGTCACCTCAGGTCCAGGACATCTCTATAGGATTTTCTCAAGCTAGCGTCCTAGACTCATCTATCTTCAGTTTCTTCACAAATGTCCTTTGCGCCATCATAAAGGGTCAGATGTGGAGAGATTTGTTGGTGATTGCATAATGTTCAGCACACCACTCACAACTCCTCAGATACTGAAATCTGTGTCCAAAAGCAGCAAGACCTGGACAATATCCAGGTTTAGGCTGACAAGTAACATTCACATCACACAACCGCCAGGCAATGATTGTATCCAGCAAGAGAGAATCTGACCATTGCATCTTCACATTCAATGGCATCACCATTTCTAAATCCTCCGCTATCAACAGACTAAGAAACTGAACCGGACTAATCATATAAATATTGTGTCTCCAAGAGTAAGTCAGAGATTAAAGGGATCTTGCAGGGAGTAACTCACCTCCTTACTCATCTCCAAAGCCTGTCCAGCATCTACAAGGTACAAATCAGTTAAGATACAAATTTTCAAGGTTCCTTTGATAGAACCTTCTTAACCAACAAGTATTACTAACTAGAAGGGCAGGGGCAGCAGATACATGGGAATGCCAACACTTGTAAGTACCTCTCCAAGACGCTCACCATCCTGATGTGGGAATATGTCACTGTCCCTTCACTGTCTCTGGGTTAAAATCCTGGAACCCTACACCCTTAACAATATTATGGTTGTCCAAATGGACTGCAACAGTTCAGAAAGGCAGCTCATAAACACCTTCTCCAGGGCAATTAAGGTTAGGTAATAAATGCTGGCCAAGCCAGAATCATTATAAATGAATGGAAAAAATACCTAAACCTTCAGATTTGGATGGTGAGGGCTACCAACTGAGTTGCCACATACTTTGTATTATTCAATATTATCACTGACAAGGCCAACATACATTGCTTTTCCTTAATTGAGACTAATGCAGAGGTCTGTTGTCTTGATTACAATTGATTGGATTGCTGAACATT
Organism: Chiloscyllium plagiosum; assembly: GCF_037043375.1. NCBI lineage: Eukaryota > Metazoa > Chordata > Chondrichthyes > Orectolobiformes > Hemiscylliidae > Chiloscyllium > Chiloscyllium plagiosum. The sequence goes on from NW_028270141.1 coordinate 101,296,098, forward strand.
TAAAAGGAAATGTAAAGGCAAGCCATATACCTGTAAATCTGTGCTCACATATAGGCCAGACCAGGAAAGGATTGCAGATTGAGGACTTTAGTGAATGAGCAAGGTTTATTTAAAGACAATCTAGAAGTTCCATGACCATAATGTTTGATGTTATTATTGTTCCAAATTTAATTTAATTAGCTGAGTTTAAATTCCCCAGCTTTCATCATGTCTCTGAATATTTATTTAGAACTCTGGATACAAATCAAGTAACAGAACCTATGCTCTATTTTGTATTTTCTTAAATCTAGCCTGGGAGTACATTTGTATTTATGCTGAAGGAATGGCATGTCAGTGTTTTTCTCTGCGTTTTTCTCCTTATGCATGTCTCTGTTGACAATGGTCATATAAGGTTTCCCATGCAGTAGAAATTTATATATGTGAGCAAACAATGAAAGAAGGGATTTGGTGAAGAATCAGAGTTTTGTCTATTTTGAGTATTTCTGGAAAATGCCCAGGCCAATTCCCATCCTCTCGCTAATTCCTATTCCCAGCATGCAAAATCAACTAACTTAATAATGGATGGGTAATTGTGGGCAGCTCATCTATACGCATCCCAAATGTCCTGTGGGCAAGGTCCGAAATGAACATTCATAAAAACAGTGCTATATTTCTCTTTAAATATCAATAATTCACTTGGGTGTTTTGTCAGTTTTGTTGTTTTCAAATTATGCCTTCATGAATGAAAATTTTGTTCACAAACATAGGATATTTATGTTTCTGTTTCTTCCATACAGACTAGCAAAAATGTTCTTATATTACACATTTATTTGAAAGCATGCTGTACTAAATGTATTTACTCTGTTGGCTATAGTGCAAATGCTGATGAGAACGATCACTTGCGAAAAGGTGTAAACTCTGAAGAGGTTTCTTCACTTCCGGTGCTGGAGGCTTCATCCAAGTCAAATTCTACAGCTTATGTTGCCCCTTCATTTGAAGAAGCAACAGTGATTCAGACTCCAAGTAAGGGCTCTGTCAAAGCAAGACAGCAGATTGATGTGAAAGCTGAGCTTGAAAAGAGGCAAGCAGGGAAGCAGCTGCTCAACCTTGTTGTGATAGGTAAGGGATAATTGCTAATGCAGTTCAAATATATACAGTTATCATTGTCTTATTAGAGCTATCATTCCAGTTGTCCTGAAGGTGGTCACAGTGGTTTTCCAGGTTGATGTGCAATAGATAGAAATGTGCTTATATTCCAGATAAGGCACTGAAATTCTGACAGACTTCCAGGAAAAGGACAAATTTGCTGAATACAGTAGGAGGGGCGCATCATATTTATACAATTCTGTGTGTGTTCCTAAAAAATGTCCCAATGTCAATAATAGAAGATGGTCAGTTCTTTGTTGACCCTTTGTCTTGTGACACCAGCTAAATTAATAAGAAAAATCTTTCAGTTGCACCATGATATTGTTTGTTTTAATAATACTGATTGCTAAGAACAATCTAAGACACTTCCTAAGACTTTTATTTTTTTTAAAAAAAGTCACCAATCCTTGTCAGGAACTCCTGGACCAGATTAGTTAGAGTTAAATTTTTTAAAAAGTATATTAAAGTAGGAATGCCAGAGAGTTGCAGGGATGGAATTCCAAAACTTAAGATTTAAGAAGCCAAACGTATTGTCACTAGACCCGAAACGTTAACTCTGATTTTTCTCCACAGATGCTGCCAGACCTGATGAGCTTTTGAGCAATTTCTGTTTTTGATTAAAATTGAGGTTGTGCAAATTGAAGCGTGCATAGATCCTGGAGCATTGTAGAGCTGAAAGAGTTTGCAGTGATAGGGAGGATCAAGACCAGGGAATGATTGAACTATAAAATATTAATATGAAGCCCAGGAATGTTTATCTGTGATAGTAAAATTACAGATCCATACAGGTTATTGTTGTTACAAATACCCACAGTTTTTTTTTGGTATAGTTTACACTAAACATGTATGTTTATTTCATCAAAGTTTATTTTCTATTTTTTATTTTAGCTCACATATATCAAGCATTTTGGATTTTACTCACATGTTCCCTTTGTGTTTAGAACAAAGTGACAGGTGAACCTCCACTCTCTGCAAACCAGAATGTATCTTTGTACATCATTTCTAATGTCATGTTCTAAAGAAAGACGCTGTCATTGTGTATAGCATAGTGGGGTGATCAGAAACCCTTGTGTGTTTTTGTTCACCTCAAAAAGAAGAATTGGACACTGTTTGTGATTGGTTTAGAGTAAGACCTAACCTCTGACGTTTGGCAAAAAAAAATCACTTTTCATCTCCCTTGTGTATACGACCTCCAGCTTTTAGCTGAAAAAAAGTCCAAACAGTTTGTACTTAGCACTCTTTTGCTGTGAAGTCAACCTCTCACCAGTATGGTGGCTCAGTGGTTAGCACTGTTACCTCACAGCACCAGGGACCCGCGTTTGATTCCACTCTGAGTTTGCACATTCTTTCTCTGTCTGCATGGGTTTCCTCCGGGTGCTCTGATTTCCTCCTGCAGTTTAAACATGTACAGGTTAGGTGGATTGGCCATATTAAATCCCCCATAGTGTCCAGGATGTGCAGGCCATTTGGATTAGCCATGAAAAATGTAGGGTTACAGGGATACGGTAGGGGGGGCGTGGTGGGTCTGGGTGGGATACTTTTTGGAGAGTTGGTGTGGACTTGATGGACCGAATGGGCTGTGTCCACACTGTAGGGATTCTATGATTCACACTATTGTAGGTGGTTGTTGAACTCTTGGTGTCTGCCCTCACAATTCTGGCTTGTTTTCCATTACTTTTGGCAACTCTGCATGAGGGAAGTGATGGGAGAGAATGGATTTCAATATCTCCAAAATGTAACTCGTGCAAATGTTGGCCCACCTAATTTTGACTAAAACTTTAATCTTAAATGCTTAGGTAGAAGTTGAATTTGAATCAGAAATGCTATTCAAGTGTGCCTTCGGCTATGACTGATGCACAGATTTATTAAAATGAAAGATTAGCAAAAAAACTGTAAGCATCTTATAAAACAATTACATCATGCTCCCTTCTCAGATTCTTACAGATAAACAAATACAATATTGACTATCTCTATTAGATTAACATGGGGATTGGTATGTCCCACAGAATCTGTGTGACAGCTCCACATCTTTCACATAGATTGAGTTCTTCTACCCTCTGGAACTGTCGGTTACATGTGGGGTTTCCACATTAGGATAAGAGGTTTACTTGGAACATAGAAAAGTACAGCACAGAACAGGCCCTTTGGCCCACGATGTTGTGCTGAGATTTAATCCTAATGTAAAATATAGTAACTTAACCCATGCACCCCTCAACTCACTGTCCAGCAGTCACTTAAATGCCTCCACCACCACAGCTGGTAACGCATTCCATGCATTCACAACTCTCTGCATAAAGAACCTACTTCTGACGTCACCTTTATACCTTCCTCCTAATATCTTCAGACTATGATTTCTTGTACCAGTCAATCCTGCCCTGGGGAAATGTCTCTGGTTATTGACTCTACCTATTTCACTCATTATTTTGTACACCTCGATCAGGTCTCCTCTCTTCCTCCTTCTCTCCAGAGAGAAAAGTCCAAGCTTTTTCAACCTTTCTTCATAAGGCAAGCCATCCAGTCCAGGCAGCATCCTGGTAAACCTTCTTTGCACCCTCTCCGAAGCCTCTGTATCTTTCCTATAGTAGGGTGACCAGAACTGGACACAATATTCCAAGTGTGGTCTCACCAGGGACTTGTAGAGCTGCAGCAAAACCTCACGGCTTTTAAACTCGATCCCCCTGTTAATGAAAGTCAAAACGCCATATGCTTTCTTCACAACCCTATCCATTTGGGTGGCAACTTTGAGGGATCTATGCACTTGCACACCCAGATCCCTCTTTTCCTCCACACTGCCAAGAATCCGATCTTTAATTATATATTCAGCATTCGAGTTTGACCTTCCAAAATGCATCACTTTGCATTTATCCAGGTTGAACTCCATCTGCCATTTCTCAGCCCAGCTGTGCATCCAGTCTATGTCGCGCTGCAGCCTACAGTAGCCCTCTATACTATTGACGACACCTCCAACCTTTGTCATCTGCAAATTTACTAACCCACCCCTCAACCTCCTCATTCAAGTCGTTTATAAAAAATTACAAAGAGCAGAGGCCCAAGAACAGAGCCCTGCTGGACCCCACTCAACACTGTCCTCCAGGTAGAATACTTTCCATCTACAACCACTCTCTGCCTTCTGTCAGCCAGCCAATTCTGAACCCAGATAGCCAAATCTGGGCTGTATCCCTGTATCCCATACTTCCTGACTTTATGAATGAGCCTTCCATGGGGAACCCTATCACATGCCTTGCTGTAGTCCATATACACTACATCCATTGCTCGACCGTCGTTGACCTGTCTTGACACCACCTCAAAGAACTCAATATGATTTGTGAGGCATGACCTGCCCCTCTCAAAGCCCTGCTGACTGCTTTTAATCACACTATGCTTTGCCAAATAGTCATAAATCCTATCCCTCAGAGTTCTTTCCAAAACTTTGCTGACCACAGACATAAGACTGTCTCGTCTGTAATTGCCAGTGATTTCCCTTTTACCCTTCTTGAAACGAGAGCAACATTTGCTTCCTTCCAATCCTCCGGTACGACTCCTGTGGAGAGTGAGGAGGCAAATATCCTCGCCAGCCGTTTAGCAACCTCCTTTCTCGCTTCCTGGAGCAGCCTAGGATAAATCTGGCCGTGGGGACTTATCAATCTTAATGTTTTCCAAAGTTTCTAGCACATCAACTTCATCAATCTTGATCTGGTCAAGAAGTGTCCCAGCTCCTCTAAGTTTTCATTTACAACAAGTTCCCTTTCCTTGGTGAAAACCGAAGCAAAAAACTCATTTAGGGCTTCCCCTATCTGCTCAGGCTCCACACACAAGTTCCCTCCACTATCCCTGATTGGCCCTACCTTCTCCCTAATCATTCTCTTATTCCTCACGTATGAGTAAAATGCCTTTGGGTTCTCCCTAATCCTCCTTGCCAAGCCTTTTTTGTGCCCCCTTCTGGCTCTCCTCAGTTCATTTCTGAACTCCTTTCTAGCAAGCCTGTAATCCTCTGAAGCTGTGCTCGATCCTTGCTTCCTCCACCTTACGTAAGCTGCCTTTTTCCTTTTGACGAGAAGTTTCTCTGTTCTTGTCATCCAAGGTTCCTTAATCTTACCCCTTCTCACCTATCTCAGAGGAACAAATTTGTGCATCACCTGCTCCTTGTGGTCTGAAATAACTGCAATTCTAAATCTCCTGTTTTTTTAAAAAAATTTTATGAAACCGCACAAAATACAAACAGTTGACAATAAACTAAAAGCAGCAATTCATAAAAATACACTATTTACAGGGGAAGGAGTAGCAAGGCCAAACCCCACTGTTCAATCAGTTAACAAGGAAATGAGAGCAAACCTCAAATCCATCTCCTGGTTATATTGGTCAGCCACTATTGGTGGAGTATCTGCCAGTGGAAGGCGGATGAAGGCATCCTCATTATCCACTTGGCTTCCTCGATGGTGTTCTAACTTGTATGTGCTGAGAATAAGGGCCCAATGCTGAATTCTGCCGGAAGCCTTGGACAGGAGCACCTTGTCTTCCTTCAGTAGCCCTAGCAGGGGTTTGTGATCTGTTGGTATGATCGATTCTCGTCTGTAAAAGGTACTGGTGGAATATTTTGTGTTTGGCATCAGCCAAAGTCAAGGAAGCATATTCTATTAGGTGTTCCTCTCCATTGTGTCACCAGTGAGCCAACACTACTCCATTACCCTACGGGGAGGCATCACATGTTGGCACTACCTCTCACTTCGGATTGTAGTAGGCCAACACCTTAGATGATAATAGCTGCTTTTTCACTTCCCTAAAGACTACTTCTTGGCTACACGACCATTTTTAAAGCTGACACTTTTTCAGTAGCAGTTGTAAGGGTGCTAAGGTGGAGGCCAGGTTACATGTGAATTTTCCGTAATTCATTTACCAGAGAAAAGACCTAAGCTCCAGTACGGATGTGGGAGCTGGGACTCATTTAATCACCCTCACTTTACCTTCAAATGAGTGTAACCTGGCTTTGTTAACTCTGTAACTCAAGTAGTTCACTTGGAGTGCCTGGAACACACGTTTCCCTTCAAGGGTGAACATTGGCCTGGAAGAAATGTTTAAGCACTATATCTAAGTGTTCTTTATTGATCTTCCCTGTTACTAGTACATCATCCAGATAAATGGAAACCTGGGGTAACCCTTATAAAATGTTCTCCATGGTGCACTGGAAAAGGGTGAAGGCTGATGATACCCCGAATGACAGTCTCATATATTTGATATAATGTCTTATGGGTATTAATTGTAGTGTAATTCTGGAACTCCTCATCTGATCGCAATTGTGGGTAGGCGTGGCTCATGTCTAGCTTTGTAAAAGACAGACCCCTTACCAATTTTGGATACAAGTCCTCTGTGAAGGATCGGGTATTTATCCAGGTGTGAGAAGTGGTTTGCTATTTGCTTAAAATCCCCACAAAGGTGAACCGAGCCATCAGGCTTCACAATCGCTATGACCGGTGCTGCCCATTCTGTAAACTGCACTAGTCTGGTGATTCCTTCATTCTCCAGCCTCCTGATCTCTGTCTTTATTTTTTCCCACTAAATAAATGGCACCAAGCTTCCTGGCCAACATGTAAAGTGGTTCTGGCCCCTTTGATAGTCCCAAGCACTACTTGAAATACCCCTGCGTATATCACTAGAATTTCACTGAGGAAGCCATTTTCTAATTGCCCCCCCCCCACTATAGGCTTGGGCCTGAGCCTTTTATTACCATCAACAGTAACTGTGGCAATTGCTTCTGATAGGATTCCAGAACCAAAGTTGTACCCTTACTCTGCAATGGTTCCCCAGTGTATGTTCTTAATCTGGCTGTGGTCTTGGGAAAACTTAAGGGTTGGAGTCCTGAACGAGTCTTAATAAAGACAAATTCTGCAACCACAGATATAGCTACTCTGGTATCAACCTCCATGCGAGCTGAGTGACCGTTTAAACCAACATTAATTTTAATCTGTTTCAATTTAATGGTTTTAACATACATGTAGGGGAACTTTCCAGGGTGTGCACTTTCCTGGGTACTGGCCTACAAGTCAGGCCTTGTAGGACTCCATTGCTGCCTTGAGTCTGCATAACAGCAGTAACTACAATGGCTTGCCAGCCCAGATCCTGAAGAACTTCTTATCCACTTGGTCGAGGCTTTGTTGTGGGGTTCTGCTGTGGGTTGGTCTAGAGTCCCCCTGCTCAGGATATGCCTTGCATGAGGCTCTGCGATTGTCTACTCTCAAACAGTGTTCCCCAGGCTCAGTCAGACAGATGAGGGAGTCCACTTTCATTGGGATATCCAGTATCTCCCGTGCTCCATTTGCAGCATTTTCTAATGACAGAGCCAGCTATACAGAGATGTATAGCATGGAAATAGACACTTAAGTCCAAATTGTTAATGCCGAGCAGATATCCTAAATTAATCTAGTTCCATTTGCCAGTACTTGGTCCATATCCGTATAAACCCTTACTACTCATATACCCATCCAGATGTCTTTCAAATGTTGTAATTGTACCAGTCTCCACCACTTCCTCTCACAGCTCTCTACATGAAAAGGTTGTCTGTTAGGTCCCTTTAAAATCTTCCCCTCTCTCCCGAGACCTATCCCTTCTAGTTGTGGACTCCCTCACCCCAGGTAAGAGACATTAAATATTTAGCCTATCCATGCCCCTCATGATTTTATAAACCTCAATAAGGTCACCCCTCAGCCTCCAATGATCCACAGAATATAACCCCAGCCTATTTAGCCTCTCTCTATAGCTCAAACCCTCCAACCTGGCAACAGTGCCGATTTGAAGTCCAGGTGGGCTTCAGCTAGAAGGCACTTCTGCGTATCATTAATCCCACATACCAAAAGGTTTTTCAGCATCTCATTAAGGATTAAACCAAAGCCACATACCTCTGCCAGTCATTTTAACCTCATCAAAAATCCCAATACGAATTTCCCCGGTTCTCTAAAACCGATAGCCTCACAGAATTAGAGGTGGTTTGGGTCATAATATTCTTTAATGAACTCCATTAACTCTTAGAAGGTTTTAGTATCTGGTGCCTCTGGGAAAGTTAAGCCACTTATAACCGAAAATACTGCAGGTCCACACTGGGCTTAATCTTTCATAGCAAGATCAAATGGGTCAAGCTTCCCAAATAAAAGTATGATGCCAGAAGTGCTTACCTCAACTCCAAGTGAATATCCTTCAGGTGTGTTCTGTTTTCAGAATTAACTGCACAGCGGTTGGTATCTCATCACCAAGACACTCTTTATTTACTTGTGCACAGTACTCTAGGAAAAAACTGTTGCTCAAAACCTTGTAAAAATGACCATCATACTATTAAAATATTAGTAAAAGAGGTTCTTAAAAGGATTATGAGGACAGTAATTTCTTGTCAAAATAAAATTCATGAATGAGTGTTTGTCATCATCACTTCCACTCTTGGCATTGTTATCATAAGGCTCATTGGTTACATGCATAGTGTAAACATTTAATTGGTGAAGGAAGGGGCAAGAATTGGCATTGAATTGGCATGGGTGGCAGAGGTACAAGACTTGTTGAATTTACTTTTGGATGGTTCATGATACTGGGTCATGGGGAAACTGGCCCAACTCCATAGAACTTGCCTATCCTTGCAATGGAGCAGGCCAGATTTGAATTGCAGAATGTGGTCTTTCTACCTGAATGCTTAGCCCATGCTAATAAAAATTGGGTAATGGCCTGGAATAATGGCAGGAATTCAGGAGGTGGATGGCATGCCCTATTTTGAATAATTAGTAGTTAATGCAAATCTGTTATCTCAAGATAATGCTGTTTATATATTTTAAAATAATGCTATCACATACAGTAGATGTCAGCTATTCAAGTTATCATGTTGCCAAATAGATAGATTTGAAATACTGGTATCAGGAAGTATTTGGGTTAGTTCAACCCAACTGCCATTAAACAATATCGACAAGTGGAAGCTGCTAATGGCAGTCACAGATTGTTACATTGTCTGTGAAATTGGTATTTCCCATACTCTGCAGATTTTAGTCAGAATGTCCCCAGAGGGTATGGATTCTAAATCAACCTGTTTTTTGATTCATTCATTGCTGTTCTAATATTAGTAGAAATATTTATGTGAAAAGCTTGTTAGATTATTTTGTAGTAAGTAGCATTGAAAAGCAGAAAAAAATTAAATCTGTTTTCCATAGTTGAAATGCTCGATGTATACAAAGTTTTGGAAAGTGCTTTAGCAGACATGTATCTGCATAAAGTTGCATCTGCTGATAACCTAATTAGTAGTTTGCTTTTGCTAGTAATGGAAACTCTGATTCAAATGAAACTTATGGTTTCAGGTACTATTTTTGTATTCTCTTCCTTTCACATGTTACATTATATTTTAAAAAAATTCCCAGAATACAACACATCACAATGTTTGTATAGTAGTGTTTCTAGTAATTGAGTAATGTTCGCTGGTTTAATCTCTTGTTATTGGTACACAGATTTGTATTTATTAATTTAAAAGAAGTTTCAAGAGTGATCTGATTTTAAGTCGTCTAAATTAATATTGAAATGATTTATATTGTATAATTTTCTGTATGATATCCACAATAGGGTAGGCCACATTTCCCTTATTCCCCACTTTTTTGAGAGACTGAATTTCACTGAGAAAAATGGACTGAAGATGGTCTCCCTCAAAAATCAGGAATTCAAATTAGCCGTCTCCATCTCCTCCTGAATTTTGAGAAATATTGGCAAATACATTTGCTATATAGTTTAAGCCATACACGCAAGGAAGAAAGCAGTTTGGACCTTCATTTATGGTGCATTAACAGCTTTTAGCTGAAGCTTTGATGAATATATGACAGGAAATATGCTAGATTAGAGAAAAAAATCATTGTGGTAGGTGATGGATGTCTATCCACTGCATGTCTCAGTTTCTAAATTTTACACTTGGTCCCTAATTTATCTTTACTTAACAAAACATGGGTAGCATGGATTCTTTACACAAGTACAAAACTTTTATCTATTAAATAAGCAGAATGTGGTTTATTAATATAAGCATAACTTTTCTATTTTCTTAGGCCATGTTGACGCTGGCAAAAGTACTTTAATGGGTCATCTACTTTACCTTCTGGGAAAGGTAAACAAACGTATAATGCACAAATATGAACAAGAATCAAAAAAAGCAGGAAAAGCGTCCTTTGCCTTTGCTTGGGTTTTGGATGAGACAGGTGAAGAAAGAGAAAGGTATATGATTTTCCAAATCATCTTTCAAATGTGCAGGAATATATTTTCTATGTTAAAAATATGCTTGGAATTTTCTTTCTAACCATGATCTGATAGTTGATGTTCTGATTAAGCACCACAGAATTTAGGAGAACTCAAAAAGCATTCTTCTCCCCACCTCCAGGGGGTCTTCTCAGCTTCTCCTATACTTTCTATGGAATGCCGACAAATATCCTTCGAGAAATTAAATTCATGAAGGTTATGGTTTAAAATGAATGTTCCATGCACTTGAGTTTTTAGAGTAAGGTTTCAAAGGCATTGGTTACTCCATTGCTGTATTCCTCTAATGTTTTTTAAAGTGTAGCCACACACAATCTTTGGAAAACAGGACACACAATATAAGGGGGCAACTTGTTCAAGGTCTGTGCAGGAACCTTTGGGTTGTGACTGCATATGTTACAGGGAACACATCCTCCTGGTTCCATATCCAAGAGTCCATTATTCAATTGTGATGTCACAGCTCAGATTAATCCTCATCTAATGAACCAATCAAAGTTTGTAATCAGGAAAAGGAATCCTGACCAGTTTTTCCCACCCTCATCCAGGGTGCTGATGTCTATTGCAGTACCTTTACTATGATTTAGGATTAATTCAATCAGAACAGATGGGAATTGACATTTCCATTCCAAATGGACCAGTTCTCACTATATAAGTGGAATAACTAAGTCAGCAGAATTTGTGAGGTTCACTATGTTTGAAGCTCTTCGTGCAGAATGAGGATTCTGGGTAATCCAAGATGGAGGACGGGAAAAATTTCTGGCTGTAAGAGCTGCTCCTTTTTTTGAGGTATTTTAGGTGTTGGAGGTGATTTCCTCGAATTCCAGGAGCAGCAATTACTGTTTTATATGCATTGTTTTGGAACTTTGGAAAAAAGAAGTCAAAACAACAGCAGTTTAAAAGGGAGAAGGGCAGACAAAGGAAGCACATGGTGGGACAGTGCAGGAGAGAGAGAGAACCTGCACTGTTACCGCCTTTGCTGTTTGAATTTGTGTATCGCTGGACATCGGAGTGCATCTGGGAAAATTAACAAACAGTGAAATTCACAACTAATCTTGGAGGAACTGTTGGGTGAAGTTCACAGCACAGAATCAGATAAGTTAATTGTTGTTTTAAGTCTGTCCAATAGAAAGGCTGCAGTAGTGGGTACAGTGGATTCTTTCTTGATTATATGTTTTTGGAGATAAGTCTCTTGATTAAACTTAAAATATAAGCCATAGCTATTAATTTAACCTGGGGCAGTGTTTGTAGAGGAATAAGACGGTGTTATTTTCTGGGTCTGTAGATTGAAGGAGCAAAAATGGCCGTTGCAGTGATATGTACTTCTTGTCAGATGTGGGAGTTTAAAGAGAGTTTAAGGGTTACTGCGGATTATATCTGCCATAAATGCCGTTGGATGCAAATCTAATCAGAACGAGTGGATCGGTTGGAGAGACAAAAAGAAGCGATGAGGAATTTGCAACAGCTACAGTATGTGATGGATGGCAGTTACAGGAAGGGGGGAAAATCTCAGATACAGTCACATAGATGGGTTAACTCCAGGAAGGGTAAGAGAGGTAGGCAGCTAGAGCAGAAATCTTTTGTGGATATACCCATTTCAAACAGGTATGCTGTTTTGAAAAATGAAGGGGGTGATGGATTCTCAGGGGAACGTAGCACAAACAGCCAAGTTTCTGGTATTGAGACTGGCTCTAATGCAACGAGGGGTACGTTGGCTTCCAAGAGATCAATTGTGTTAGGGGATTCTGTAGTCCGAGGTACAGACAGACATTTCTGTGACCAGCAGAGAAAAAGCAGAATGGTGTGTTGTTTCCCTGGTGCCAGGATCAAGGATGTCTCAGAGAGGGTGCAGAATATTCTCACGGAGGAGAGGGGCCAGCAGGAGGTCATTGTCCACATTGGAACCAACGACATTGGAAGGGAAAAGGTTGAGATTCTGAAGGGAGATTACAGAGAGTTAGGCAGAAATTTAAAAGGGAGGTCCTCAAGGGTAGTAATATCTGGATTACTCCCAGCACTACGAGCTAGTGAGGGCAGGAATAGGAGGATAGAGCAGATGAATGCATGGCTGAGGAGCAGGTGTTTGGGAGAAGGATTCACATTTTTGGATCATTGAAATCTCTTTTGGGGTAGAAGTGACCTGTACAAGAAGGACGAATTGCACCTAAATTGGAAGGGGACTAATTGGCAGGGAAATTTGCTAGAACTGCTTGGGAGGATTTAAACTAGTAAGGTGGGGGGGTGGGACCCACGGAGATAATGAGGAATGAGATCAATCTGAGACGGGTACAGCTGAGAACAGAAGTGAGTCAAACAGTCAGGTCAGGCAGGGACAAGGTAGGACTAATAAATTAAATTGCATTTATTTCAATGCAAGGGGCCTAACAGGGAAGGCAGATGAACTCGGGGCATGGTTAGGAACATGGGACTGGGATATCATAGCAATCACAGAAACATGGCTCAGGGATGGGCAGGACTGGAAGCTGAATGTTCCAGGATATGCTACAGGAAGGATAGAAAGGGAGGCAAAAGAAGAGGGGGAGTGGCATTTTTGATAAGGGATAGCATTTTGATAAGGGAGGATATTCCCGGAAATACTCCAGGGAAGTTATTTGGGTGGAACTGAGAAATACGAAAGGGATGATCACCTTATTGGGATTGTATTATAGACCCCCCCCCCCCCCCCCCCCACCCCCAGAGGGAAATTGAAAGACAAACTTGTAAGGAGCTCTCAGCTATCTGTAAGAATAATAGGGTGGTTATGGTAGGGGATTTTAATTTTCCAAACATCAACTGGGACTGCCATAGTGTTAAAGGTTTAGATGGAGAGGAATTTGTTAAGTGTGCACAAGACAATTTTCTGATTCAGTATGTGGATGTACCTACGAGAGAATGTGTAAAACTTGACCTCCTCTTGGGAAATAAGGCAGGGCAGGTGACTGAGGTGTCAGTGGGGGAGCACTTTGGGATAGTGACCATAATTCTATTCGTTTTAAAATAGTGATGGAAAAAGATAGACCAGATCTAAAAGTTGAAGTTCTAAATTGGAGAATCTTGACCAGATGGGCCAATGGGCTGAGAAGTGGCAGATGGAGTTTAATTCAGATAAATGCGAGGTGCTGCATTTTGGGAAAGCAAATCTTAGCAGGACTTATCCACTTAATGGTAAGGTCCTAGGGAGTGTTGCTGAACAAAGAGACCTTGGAGTGCAGGTTCATAGCTCCTTGAAAGTGGAGTCGCAGGTAGATAGGATAGTGAAGAAGGCATTTGGTATGCTTTCCTTTATTGGTCGGAGTATTGAGTACAGGAGTTGGGAGGTCATGTTGTGGCTGTACAGGACATTGGTTAGGCCACTGTTGGAATATTGCGTGCAATTCTGTTCTCCTTCCAATCGAAAAGATGTTGTGAAACTTGAAGAGGTTCAGAAAAGATTTACAAGGATGTTGCTAGGGTTGGAGGATCTGAGCTACAGGGAGAGGCTGAACAGGCTGTGGGAGTGTCGGAGGCTGAGGGGTGACCTTATAGAGGTTTACAAAATTATGAGGGGCATGGATAGGATAAATAGGCAAAGTCTTTTCCCTGGGGTCAGGGAGTCCAGAACTAGAGGGCATAGGTTTAGGTTGAGAGGGGAAAGATATAAAAGAGACCTAAGGGGCAACTTTTTCACGCAGAGGTTGGTACATGTATGGAATTATCTGCCAGAGGAAATGGTGGAGGCTGGTACAATTGCAACATTTAAGAGGCAGTTGGATGGGTATATGAATAGGAAGGGTTTGGAGGTGCTGGCAGGTGGGACTAGATTGGATTGGGATATCTGGTCGGCATGGACAGGTTGGACCAAAGGGTCTGTTTCCATGCTGTACATCTCTATGACTCTATGACTAATCGCTGATGCTCAATTATGGATTCCAGATGTTAGCTGACAGAGGACGAAGGAAATTAATAGTTATTGCCTATGGATATTATACACTACCTGTTATGATAATGGGAAAAATGGGGTATCACTTTTTGACTTCAAGTCCCTGAGTCCTTCCATAGTCTAAAAACATTGGCTTTCTAGCGTAAGTATGATGGACCAAATGACCACCTTCTGTACCATGACACTTCTGTAATTTGGTGATCATCTGATCCACTTAAGTCAAATGCATTAAAACTTCAATGAACAAGAATAAGTATGAAATAAAATCAATATCTTATCAAAATGATTGCAATCAGTCACACATATGTTTCACCTCTTGGAATTTTTAAAACTAATTTGGAAGATGTGGACAATGTTGGCTGTGCCAGCATTTACTTCCCATCCATAGTTGACTTGAGAAGATGATGGTGAGCTGCCTTTTTGAAATCCTGCAATCCTCGTGCTGTAGATAGTGTCATTATGCCGGCAATTCCAGGATTTTGATCCATTGAAGCTGAGGGAATAGTTCGATATCAGGGTGGTGAGTGACTTGGAGGGGAATTTGCAGGTGGTGATGTTCCCATGTTTCTGCTGCCCTTATCCATCTAGATCGAAGCAATCATGGGCTTGGAAGGTGCTGTCTTAAGGATCTTTGGATTTCTGCTGTGTACCTTGTAGATGGTGCATAATACTATTGAGCAACTAAAGTTCTCCATATTGGGACAAATATTGTCGAAAGATTGTCTACCCTCGAGAAAAATGAAATGAAGACAGGCACTGCAAAGCCTAAAAGAATTGTATTTCAGATCAACACTTTTTGCCAGACTCAAATGAGATGTATCCCATTCTGTGAGAGGCAATGGAAGAGATTATAGGAGCTCTGAGATGAATTATCAAACTGTTTCTGGCCAAAGGAAGGATGCCAAAAGGTCTGGTGGTACTATTATTTAAATTAGTTGGAAGGGATAAACCAGGAAATTACAAGTCAGTGAGACTAACACTTGTGGTAGGAAAACTATTGGAAAAACATCTGAGTGACAGATTTATCTGCACTTTGGACAGGCAAGAATTAATCAAGGATAGGCCGAATGACTTTGTTAGAGGGAGATCATCCTAACAACTTTGAATTTCCAAGAAATTAAATAAGCACTTGGATGCAGTTTATGTAATCTACATGGACATCACTGAGGCTTTTGACAGGTTACTGCATGGCTGACTGGCTAAGAAGCTAAGAGCCTATAGAATCTAGGGCAATTTAGTAAATTGGATTCAAAGTTGTCTTGGTAGCAGGAAACAGAGGGTGAGGGTGAAAGATGTTTTTGTGATTGGAAGCCTGTATCTGGTGCATACTACAGGCTTCCTTGTTGTTTGTTGTGTACTTTAGTGACCGAGACATGAATGTGGATGTATGATCAGTAAGTTTGCAAATGACATGAAAATTGATGGGATGGTGAGTAGGAGAAGAGGAAAGCCTTAGACTGTAGGATGACGTAATGACCTGGTCGGATAGCCGAACAGTGGCAGATGGAACTTAATATTTAATGTGATATGATGCATTTTGGGAGGACTAACAAGACAAGGGAGTGCACATTGAATTTTTGATCCTAGGAAGTACAGAGGATCAAGGGGATCCAGGTATGTATGTCTACAGATTCTTTCTTGAAAGCAACAAGAACAGGTAGATAAGGTAATAGTCAAGACATATAGGAAGATTGTCTTTATTAGTCAAGGCATTGAATGCGAGAGCGAAGAGGTTATGATAGAGCTGTATATAACATTCGTTAGGAGATCTGTGTGCAGTTCTAGTTGCTTTACTACAAGAAAGATCTGATTGCACTGGAGAACTTGGAGAGAGGATTCACTGGGATGTTGCCTGGGGTGAAATGATTCAGCTGTGAAGAGAGACTAGATAGGCTGGGGCTATTTTCTTAGAGCAGACGATGGTGAGAGGGAGTCTGATTGAGGTATACAATGTTGTGCAAGGCATAATCAAAGTAGATGGGGCGAAATTTTCCCCTTCAATGAGGGGTCAATTTCAAACATAATGGGGACTATAACAGTATATGTTTTGACTGAAAAATAATATGTTGTGATTTAATATTTTCAGAATTTCTAATGTTTTATTGGTTTTATTTATATATTTAAACATGGCATCCTGAATTTACTATTTGAATTAACAATGCAGTTTCTCCTTTTGGGGTGTGAGGTTGTTTCGTGAACACCTGATTTCTTCAAGGTTCTGCCACTCTTGAAAGATTTTCAAGAAAGTATAACTCAAACATAATCCATACAATGTTGTGGAACTGAGCGGGACTTGTCCTACTGAGCTTCCATTGCCAACCATACTATAACAGCTGTTTCAACTATCCATTATAGGTACAAATCAATACTCACAGCTGTGGGCTTTTCCAATGGCTCACGAGTCATTAGCAACTTGTCTAGGCTATTCTGGGCCTCCCTTGATCAGCTTTGATGCCAAGCAGGCACTGAACCTATTAGATATTTGTGTGCTCATTGTTGTCAGGGTTTGTCCTTGGTTATGGCTGCCGGTAGGAGGAATACTCCACCAAGTCACAGACATACTTTCCACTTAAGATCTTCAGTTGACTTCCATGTGAGAATACTGTTCTTTCTACCATAGACCACATGGTAAAATAGACGCCAGGTAGGCCACATTGCCCCACATTGCATTTTTCTGTCTGATTTTGCTGCTTCCACCCCACCAGCCCATTTCCTGGGGAATAATTAAATTCTGACCTATTGTTTGTCCCTACTGATGATTCCAGTTAATGTTATTACTGGGTGGGTCAGAAGTCATATGACCCCAGGTTATAGTCCAACAGGTTCATTTGAAATCACAAGCTTTCGGAGCACTGCCCCTTCGTCAGCTGAAATGTAGAGAGGCACATCGGCACAGAATTTATAGCAGAGAGATTAAAAGATCATACGAATGGTGTGAGTGAATTGTTGACAGGTTGAATAATAAGTCTCTGCTGATGATCAAAAGTGTCAGACGGTGTGAGTAAAATGACAACAGTGAATAACAAGTGAACGGATGACCTATAATCCATTTAGTTGAGGAAGAGAGATAATTACCAAAAAATTAAAATAAAGTGGTGCTGAAGGCAAATCTAATGGCTGGAATAACATGTCAGGTATAAGAGTCTTATACGGAGGGTCTAACCAAAGTAATAACAAGTAATCCAAAACTGTATAAACTAATTAAGGTAGAGAGATCATAATAAGTTATCAAAGTAATGGTATCAAAACAGGACAGTAAAGAAGACTTTACAGATACAGAACAGTGTGTTGGGGTTACATGTAGCGTGACATGAACACACAATCACAGTTGAGGCCATTTTCATGGGTACAGAACTTGGCTTTCAGTTTCTTCTCAGCGATTCTGTGTTATATATCTCAGAAGCCGCCTTGGAGGGCGCATACCCGAAGATCGGAGGCTGAATGTCTTTGACCTCTGAAGTGTTCCCTTACTGGGAGGTAACAGTTGTTGTGTGATGTCCATTCATCTGTTGTCATAGCATCTGCATGGTCTCATCAATATTCCATGCCTTGGAGCATCATTGCTTGCAATGTGTAAGGTGGACAACATGGGCCAAGTCACATGCATAGTTGCCATGTACATGGTGAGCGGTGTTCCAATGTGTAATGGTAATATCCATGCTGATGATCTGGCATGTCTTGCAGAGGTTGCCCGGCAGGGCTGTGTGATGTTGTGATCGATGTTGTCCTGAAGTTTTGGTGGTGGTTTGAAGGCGAGAAGTAGAGGTGTGGGGATGATCTTGAGGAGATGTTTGTCGTCATCGATGGTAGGTTGAAGGCTGTGGAGAACATGGCGTAGTTTCTCCACTTCAGGGAAATACTGAATGACAGAGGGTACACTGTCGTTCGTGTCCTGTGTCTGTCTTCTGTGGCACATCGGAATTGGCAATCAATAAATTAAGCATCTTATCCTGTTCTTATGAGGGCATCTTTGTGCACCTTAGGTGTCTGTTGCATTCTTCCTCGTCTAAGCAGATCCTGTGTATATGCAGGGTGTGTTTGTGGGAATGGCTTCTTTAACACATTTAGGGTGGAAGCTAGAAAAGTGCAGCATTGTGACACTTGATGTGACTCGGCCAAAGTTGTCTATCTCATATGCTGTAGGCAAGGATTCCCCAAGGCATGCAATATTGACGAGACCATGCAGATGCTGTGACAATGGATAAATGGACACCACGCAACAAACTCCAAACAGAAATGTTCTGTCCCAGTCAGGAAACACTTCAATGGTGAAGGGCATTCAGCCTTTGATCTTCGGTTAACCGTCCTCCAAGGCTGCCTCTGAGATGTACAACAACCCAGAATAGCTGAGCAGAAACTGACAGCCAAGTTCCGTACCCATGAAGACGGCCTCAACTGTAATCTTGGGTTCGTGCCACGTTACATGTCACCCCACCACACTTCTGTATCTATAAAATAATCTTTACTGCCCTGTTTTGACACCATCACTTTGATAAATTGTTGTGATCTCTCTACTTCAATTAGTTTATACAGTTTTGGATTACTTGTTACTTTGGTTCAACCTTTGACATGCAGCTCTTACACCTATTGTGTTATTGCAGCCATTGGTTTGTTTCCAGCACCACCTTATTTTAATTTTCTGTAATTATCTCTCTGCCTCAATTAATTGGATTATAGGTCATCCCTTCACTTGTTATTCAGCTGTTGATACTTTATGTTCATCATCTGACACTTTTGATCACCCACAGAGACTTATTATTCAACCTGTTGACACTACACTCTCAACATTCGTATGATCTTTTGATCTCTCTGCTATAAATTCTGTACCTATGTGCCTCTCTACACTTCACCTGATGAAGGAGCAATGCTCCAAAACTTTGTGGTTTAAAATGAACCCTTTGGACAATAACCTGGTGTCGTGTGACTTCTGACCTTGTCCACTCCTTCCAATACCTTCACATCATTACTGGACAGGTCAGAAGCCAGGTGAAAATCTGGTTTGATAGTTTTTCTTCATTTATTCAATGCTGCAAATTTTGTTTCTAACAATAAAACTGAAGTTTATTGCACAATCAAAAAGATAAAATAGAATAAATCCAAGCTCTTTGTACATAACACGGTTTGAAATATTTCCAAACACAGCAAAAAAACAATTACATCTGTTCAAACACCAGAGAACGTTCACATCTATGTTACCTCTATAGTTTGGTCTGGTTCCCGATTTTCAGAGCTTGGTAGGCTCTCCTTTATTAGTCTCACAACTGCTCCTAAATCTTCTCCACTTCAAATATTCCTTTGCAGTTTCTAATGCTTCTGATCTGGAGCTTTAAGACTTGAAATGTTTATATTAAGGTAACCTATTTTCTAATAGCTTTACATTTCCTCTTTGCTCGAGGCGAAACTGTTTCAAACGTCCAACTTCAACCAGGACTTCTGAGAACTGAAACCAAAACTTTTCCTAATGCTCCTTAATGTTTATTCTGCCTGCTCATAAAACTCCCAAAGTAAGCAAGCTCCTGCTATTGCTCCAGGAATCCTGTCTTCATACTGGTTTAAACAAGTTCATGGCTCTAGAAATACTGACAGGTTCATTATTAAACCTCCTCATGTACACAAACCAAAACTCATATGCCTCTCGTTCAAAATCCAAACTCTAAAATAAGTATTAAAAAATTACAGTCAGTTCTTCTATAACAAGATGGTTACGTTCTTGCACAACCCCGCGCTTCAGAAAAATTACGCTTCAGAAACACCACTTAAAGTTTTGGCGCTGTAATCGCATTATAGCCAAAATAAGTTTTAAAAGTTCGTGTTTTAGAAACAGCTGAACCAATTTGTCAATCGCATTACAATGAATTTGCGTTGATGAAAGGTGCATTATAACAAGATGACCTTGCATCTTAAGATCAAGCAATGATGTCTGAGAAGCTGTGGTGAAAATCAACAAACAGTCGGACAAGACAGGAGAGGTGTTTGTGCATTTTGGATGAAAACTAAATGTATTCTCTTCAATAATATTTCAATATTATTGTTTATACATGAGACACAAAGTAAACCACTTCTGTAACAAATCTAAAATGCAAGTATTGAATGAAGCAGAAACTTAGTTATAAGTCCTCTCCTCTGGAACCCAATTTACATCTCATTCAGCTCAACAAAATGGTGCATTATAAAGCAGCCACAAATATGTTCAGACAAAGGAATAAAATGTCCATTTTGGTATTTTCAGAGGTGTAACAATGGATGTTGGAATGACAAAATTTGAAACAAAGACCAAAGTAATCACACTAATGGATGCACCAGGTCACAAAGACTTCATTCCAAACATGATTACAGGTGCTGCACAGGTAAGAAGAAAAATCTTTCTGATCATCATCTCACATGTGACTATCCACAACATGTTAAAATTTAAGCAAGATTTGGAGAGTTGAAATCAAACTTGCTAAATGTCAAGTACAGTGTTTCATCGATTTTATTTGCCTGTTATTTTAATACCGATGACAAATGTAGGACTCTGAAAGAACATAGAAAAGTACAGCACAGAACAAGCCCTTTGGCCCAGTATGTTGTGCCAAAGTTTAATCCAATTGTGAAATACAGTAACTTAACCTACACACCCTTCAACTCACTGCTATTCATGTGCATGTCCAGCAGTCACTTAAATGTCCCCAGTGACTGTGCTTCCACTACCACAGCTGGCAACGCATTCCATGCATTCACAACTCTCTGCATCTCCTTTACATCTTCCTCCTAATATCTTCAAACTATGACTCCTCGTACCAATCAAACCCGCCCTGGGGAAAAGTCTCTGGCTGTTTACCCTAAATATTCCACTCATTATCTTGTATACCTCGATCAGGTCTCCTCTCTTCTTCCTTCTCTCCAGAGAGAAACGTCCGAGCTTAAAGAGGTTCTGCTGAATAGCTCAGAGCTAAATTAGAAAGCAGACCACAAGGTAATAATGTCTGGATTACCACCTGGACTACATGCAAATTGGCTTCAGGTAATAAAAAAGGTTAGAGAAGTAAATGCATGACATGAAAGATAGCTGTGGGGGAAATGGGTTCTGATGCATGGGGCATTGTAAACATATGAGAGAAAGAAAGAAATGTTCTATTGGGATGGGCTTCATTTGAACCAGGCTGGGATCAGTGTCATGGCAAATCATATAACTGCAATTGTAGATAAGGTTTGAAATTAATTCATGGGTGTGGAGGGTTCAGTTGAAGGGAAGTTTAAGGAGTCAAGAAACAAGTACAGGTGTAAGGTAGCAATCAAAATGTCACAGGAAGGGATATAAAATGTAGGCAAAAGAGTCAGGAAGTTAGACCATTCACATCATCGGGCCTGCTCTGCCATTCGATAAGATCATGACTGATCTGGTGATGCTCTTAATTCCACTTTCCTGCCTGACCCCAATAACCTTAGTTAATCAAAAATCTGACTAACTTAGCCTTGAGTATATTTAATGACCCAGCCTCAACTGCAGTTTGTGGAAAAAAATTCAGACCTTTGAGAAAACACCTTTCTCCTCTTTATCTTAAACAGGTGACCCTTTATTTGTCGATTGTATTTCCTAATTCTAGCCTGGTGAATTTAAGTTTGTGACTCTGCCTGCTTGCCCTTTGGGTCTGTTTAGAGTCTCCAAGTCTTTGCACAAAAATGTGCAAACAAAACCATTTTGTTTTAATAATGAATTCAAGAATGCATATTTATTTATATTTCATATGAATGATATATTTGAATGTGAAGTGCTTTCGGAAAGGCTAAAATGATTCATTCACTGCAACTAATTTAATGGAGAATTGGATAGATATTTAGAAGTGTGAAATACTAAAAAGATTTTTGCGGAAGTGCAGGAGTACTTAGAAGAGATGTCACCTGTGGAAGGAAGTACTTCAATCTTAAGAGGCAAAAAGGTTAATCTTGAATAATATTACAACTTTACAGTGTTAAAAAGTAGCAGTTTGTTTATGATTCCCTTTTGACATAAATTAACTGCTTTTTAAAATTCCTGATGAAGGGCTTTTGCTTGAAACGTCGATTCTCCTGCTCCTTGGATGCTGCCTGACCTGCTGTGCTTTTCCAGCATCACACTCTTGACTCTCTCATCTCCAGAATCTGCAGTCCTCACATTTGCCTGCTTTTCTTAAAAATCAGTTCAGTATATAAGAGAAAATATATTTCAGTTCGAAGGTATATTTTGTTGCCTGAATTACAAGTGTATTAATGTCTTTATTGTTTGCCCTTCTTGTTTACAGGCTGTCCTTTGTTTTCAGAGTAGAATTGTTGGCTGATCCAATTCAGTCTTAGATTAGAATGAAAAGATAAAGCTACATTAGTAGCGTTAAGGGTGTTGAAAGTACCAGATAACAAATATTAAAACCATGAATGCTGAACATAACAGAAGTGAAAAATGAAAGAAGTGAAGTGAAACGTTCAATTCTGTACTCAGTCTTGTCGTGGCTGATGGATTGTAGCGTTTCATTAACAAAGTGGTGGGAGTAGACATCAACCATGTTGCCACAGTTAGTTTGTAATGTCAGCATAGCGGTAGTGCATACCAATCACATACTCCCTGTAAAACCTATTTTTGTTCAAATAAATCAGCGATATCTAGAACTATTGAAGACATGGTTCTTCGAATCCACATCACGGATTAAAGATTCACAATACAAAAACATCAATGATTAGTAATGTATGCAGAGTGTATACTGTAAAACATATTTGCTTTACATCAAATATTTTGCATACTATGAAGTCTGCTACTAATGTCCAATATTCTTTGAAATTATCTTAAATAACATAGCACTGATGCACTCGTTTACTCTGTAAGTTAATGACTGCCAGTTATTCAGATGGACACTCAACTCCCTCAGCCCCAAAAAGAAAGACTTTGAAGCCACCATCTTGTATCAATGATTTATTAAGATAATTCAGGTTTTTGTCCGTGCTCCCCTTCAGGGATCCATTATTCTGTGTGGAGAACCATTTCCTACCATGAATTCTAACTTTGCAATTTATAGTTTGAACTTAAGTCCCATTCATTGTTTAATTTCAAGTAATATTATTAACTTTTTAAATTCAATTAGATATTTTAATTACTGTATAACATAAGAAATAGGAGCAGGAGTAGGCCGTTCAGCTCCTGAAGTCTGCCCCAACATTCAACAAAATCTTGGTTAGTCTGCTGGGGCCAGAATTCCTCTTTTATGCCAGCTCATTATCGCTGTCCGATCCCTGATATTTCAAAAATCCATCTTCATTTTCTTTAAATACTTTATGATCTGCTTCCATGACTCACTAGGGTAGAACATTCTAAACTTTCATTACTGTCTAAGAGAAGAAATTTCTTTGCATCTCAGTTTTATGTCAGCCTTCCCTATTCTCTATGTATGTCCCCTAGTTTGATATTTCCTATTCTCAATCATTCTATACCTTCTCAGCATCTACTCTGTTAAGCCATCTTAGAATCTGTATGTTTCAATTAGATGATCCCTCATTCTTCTGAACTCTAATAAATAAAGGCCTAAACTGTTTAGCTGTTCTCACTAGCCTGTTTTCCAGCTACTCATCAAAGTTGTTTCAACATGAAAATTGTTATTTGTATATGCATCTGTACCTCATGGGTGCTGTGTCCTGTTCAGAAACATATATGGGTGTTTATCTCATGTCTTTGCTCTGCTTATGGTTCTTTAGCTCTCTCTGAAAGATCATCAAAGTTATTGGGATGATATAATGTCACCATTTTTCCCTCTGTCCATGCTAAATGTAAATGCTAACTGCCAAATTTATCAATTCTTTAGCTTACAGAATAAATATTGAGTCATGTTACATCTTATTGTACTGCTTTCTAGCTGTCAAATTATCATTCTAAAATGTTGTAAAATTGAAAGTACCATAAAGCCAAAAATTACTGAAAGGGTTCCGAAGATGCTATAAAAAAGTGAATGTATTTGCTAAGCCTGAAAATTAAACTAAAGTAAATATTGTAATGAATTTTTATTTTCGATTTTCTTCCTCCTTTTCAGGCTGATGTAGCAATCCTCGTTGTGGATGCAAGCCGAGGAGAATTTGAGGCTGGATTTGAGGCTGGTGGACAGACTAGGGAACATGCATTGTTAGTTCGTTCTCTTGGTGTAACACAGTTAGCTGTTGTTGTTAATAAGATGGATCAGGTAACTCTTAATGAGTCAATGTCTAGCACATTATCTCAATTCAGTTTATACCACAGTTTCCTGTCTCATGAGAAAATGGCTTGTTTCTAACGGTGACAGTTTTTGATTGGCATTGCAGGTGAATTGGCAACCTGAAAGATTCAAAGAGATCTCTAATAAACTTGGACATTTCCTGAAGCAAGCAGGTTTTAAGGTAAGATGTCCATTTATTATGTGGCTGCTACATTCCACTTCTTTTTCTTTTGTAATAAGAAGTAATTTGTCAGATAAACAGATACACAACTTATAAACAATAAAATGAAATGCCTCACATTTTAAGACTATTCCCGACTTGTGTTTTCATTATAAATCTTAAATCAACATTACATTATAAAAGCTTCTCCTTTGAATCATGTGAGAGAGCTGAACAGCAAAATTCAGTTTCTGTTGCAGGACTGAAAATGAGATGAATAATGTTGAAAATATCCAAAAGCGTAGCTGAAAAGGTTTTATTAAATTATAATTTAGAAATATTTAGAAAGTACTTTGAAGATTTACTCACTTCTGAAGTGCTTCTCATACTGATCATGTATTTTTAAGATAAACAGAATGCAATACTGTCTTGCCACATATTCCTCTACATTATTTCCTGTCTTTATTTTCCAATGAAGCAGGAAATCTTCACTACATTCTCACCTTTGGTATAATTTGGCAGTTAACCAAACGTCAGCCATTTGTAATATTTGTGTTTCTTCATTTACTAGGATTCTGATGTTGCTTACATCCCTACAACAGGACTGAATGGCGAGAATCTAACCACTAGAAGTCAAATACCTGAACTCAAAGCCTGGTACAATGGACCTTGCTTGTTAGAGCAGATTGGTCAGTATTATGTGATAGGTTTATTACTTTCTTCATCCTATTTTAATCATATTTATTGATAAATATACTCAGCAGTCTCAGTTGGGAACGCGATGACTACATTTACTTCAATATTTCCTTTTCTTTTAGATTCTTTCAAGTCACCACAAAGACCAGTGGAAAAACCATTTAGATTGTGTGTGGCTGATGTTTTTAAAGGTTTGTGTTTATAAGTGTAACATTTGACTTATCTCATTGGTTTTGTACTTTTGAATATACCGTGCACATTTCTTGAGATGTTGTTATTGAGACAGCCCTCATGGTTTTCATTATGATAGAAGTATTAAATACTTTGGGTTCCAAGCAGCCAGATATTTTAACTAAAACATGCCTTAAGTCAGGTAGAGGTCTGCTTTTACTTATGCAGAACTACTTCAGAGATTTACTTCTTGATTGTAAAACTTGGGAACAGGCCTTCCTACCAAGAGATCACAACAAAAAAAGGTCAGACCATAACATCTTCCATAACATCTATCTTTTAGTGTATTACATAAATTTCAGAAGTTCATTTAGTTTGGTGCTGTATTCATGCAATCAAATAATTCCATTCCTGCCTCCTTAAACTTTGACAAGATTTCATATACCTTGCAAATATTGATTAAAATTCAGGTTTGCAGTCCCAAAAACAAAGCATATTCATTTCTGTGATAACTGGCTTGCCTTCCATATCAAACTTACATGTCAAAATGAGAACCGACATGTACATTGTTTTAGAGTTTCAGTCTTTGCTCCAGAGAAATCTTCTAACCTGTTTTAGTTAATTCTTTCTTTTTACAGTAAGGTTGAATTTGACTATTTCCCTTAGCACAGATATAGGCCAGTTTGTGATGATAAGTATAGCACAGGCTAAGACGAGGGAGAATTTCTAGTCAGATGATGGTGAATCAGTGGAATTCACTGCCCCAGAGGACTTGGCTATTGACTATTATTATGATCCAGTTGATGATATTGGGCATGTCAAATCCTGGCATTAAACCTGACTTCTTTGATTGTCACTGAAATACATATCACAAGCCACGCCAGCTCATGGCTTATTGAGTGAAGAATCAACAATGTTACTGTGGATCTGGAGTCATGTGTAGGCTAGAGTAGGTAATGAAGGCAGATTTTCTTCCCTAAAGGCCATTAATGAACTTGATGGATTATGACAACAGTTGACAGTAGTTATAGGATTGCCATTAGGCTAGATTTTTATTCCAGATATTTATTGAATTTCACCATCAGCCATGGTGACATTCAATCCTATGTTCCCAGAACTCTTGTGGTTTCTCTTGATTACTATACCAGTGATGCTACCACTATGCTGCTGTTCCACATGCAGTGGTATCTTGGTAAGACATAATCTTGTTCTTGCAATTTGTTTACTGTGATAGTTAGTCTCTGAACACGTTTACAAGAGGCTGGCAATGTACTTTTATCAAAATAAAATCAAAGTGTATTATGCACAAAAGGAAAAAGATGGATTATATAACATTATATAAAAACTAGCTGAAACAGACATACTGCAATAATTTACCCTTACTGACTTTACAGTCATCTGAAGGATTACCCTGTTTCTACATTAGAGATCCTTGTTCAGTGGACATGGATGCACTTTTTTCTTCTGGTACAGTCTTCACTCAATGTCTCTTCATGACATCAGTAGACAGTTTGCTATCACAGCTCATTTACTCCTGAGCATGTGTTCCTTAAACACATGCATTCAACAGCTTTGTAGAATGTCTTATTGTCTGACACCTTAAAGCCTTCTGTTTCTGGAGATTTTATCTCACTTACTTCGAAGACAGTCAGCACTTCTTTTCTTCAGCCCTGACTGTATTACAAAATGCTAAACTATACTCCTGATGTCACAGACTTTATCTCTCTGAGTGACCTGCTTCTCTCTCTCAAAGAAATGAACTAAGTTTCTGGATGGAAGAAAAAAGGAGAAAGTGAGGACTGCAGATGCTGGAGATCAGAGCTGAAAATGTGTTGCTGGAAAAGCACAGCAGGTCAGGCAGCATCCAAGGAGCAGGAGAATCGACGTTTCGGGCATAAGCCCTTCTTTCCTCATTCCTGAAGAAGGGCTTATGCCCGAAACGTCGATTCTCCTGCTCCTTGGATGCTGCCTGACCTGCTGCGCTTTTCCAGCAACACATTTTCAGCTAAGTTTCTGGATGGTTCTGTTTTTCTATAAGGAAACCTGTTTCTGTCTTTATCTCCCCATATCATAGAATACCTTATAGCTGGTTTATTTTTCTCTTTCCTACACTTCTATTCTGAAGCTCTGAAATGTTCATCACAGGATTTTTTTGAAAAAGCTTCATTTCGATGCAAATTAAACAAATTTCCTAAGAATCTTGCACCACTGTATGAACTCAAAAATGAAACAACAACAATGTTAAATTTTAATTGACATGATATAGAAGTGCAAATCAAATTTAATGCTGTGCATGGTTTTGTCCACTTTATACTCAATTTTCAAAATAATAATGTATCATGAAACTTCACTGTATGTTCAAGATTGTGATCAATAAATCTTTACATTGTAAGACAGCAAGGTATATGGGACTGGTGTAGGAAAATGTATGTTAAGTAGATTTATTGATTGGCAGAGTGGGATTGAAGGTCTGAATGGACTATTCCTACTCCTGTTTCTTCAGTTCTTATTACAGCTTTGTGTTTGTATGCCTCTCTGGAGTTTCAAGTTGATACATTTTAAAATGTAGACCTGATTTTGTTCCATGGTGCTCTCATACATGAATCTGGAACTCTGCATGATACATTTGGTACACAGGAATACCAGGTTTGGATAAGATACACATTAATTATATTAAATAATACAGCATAAAAGATCAAATTGCTGCGGAAGTGCTTTTTTGTTGGAATGTCAGGTACAAAACTTTTCTTTGCTCAGCCAAAACTATTCTAAATACTTAATTGCTAAATTAATTTGTTCAACAATAATTTGTTGAATCATTCCTATTTTGCAGATCAGGGGTCAGGATTCAGCATTACTGGTAAAATTGAAGCAGGGTATGTACAAACAGGGGATCGACTGCTGGTTATGCCTCCAAATGAAACTTGCACTGTTAAGGGTAGGTATATCGGTGATTATTTGTTATGTTGCATCACAGACCTTTTTGTGAGTAGTGATCAACAGAATGCAGTCAATGCCAATATTAAATAGAACAAGATTACAGCTTTTAACTTAATGGAAGAAAGAAATTATAAATTAGATCATGTGTGATTACATAGAAGCTCTTAATTTTACTTTAGAATATAGATACACATATTTTGACAGCTGTTAAGATAAATTCATACTCAAATGATTAATGGTGACCTGAGACATTGGCTTGGGTATTTTCTTTGGTCAAATTCAGCAGCTGGTTGGATCCCAAAAATTATGTACAACCAAGCTTTATACTTTAGCATTTTTCAAGGCTGGATGAGAATAATAAATACCCACATACTAAATGAAAAAATAAAAACACAGCTGCTTTCATCTTGCGACAAAATATTCATTAGCAGATGTAAAATGCTTAAAATAAATTAAAGTGAAAGGCAAATTGTTAAAATTGACACAGAGGTACAGATTTATGTATTTAATCTATGGTAACTGATTTAATTTAGAACTTGAATCATGTTGAAGAATACCATTGGTTTTGTAATTATACTCTACATTTTTTAAAGACAAAAACAATAAGGATTCCTATTTCATTTTCTTTTCTCACAGCTGGTGCACTGTTTCAGCCATGTCTTAGTCATTATGTAGGGCAATTCTCCAAATCGTACATTGATTGTCTGTTTGTAACTATTTCACATATATCAGCCAGCGTGTTCTGGTGTCAACTTCATGAGTACTGTGAAGATATATCTGTCCTTGTATCAAGTTAATTTTCCTTACTGTTCATTCTAAAGAAATTGAATATGCCTTTCAGTTTCCCTTTAGTTACTTGTACCTTTGACACAATGGGTGCAAAAATACTGTTAATTTTGTTTTACCAGGTTTCTATGTTCTTGCACCAAAGTTATAGCAGATGCCCAAGAAAACCCCATGAACACTCATCCCCAGGATATCATAATTAAGCATTGGTTGCCCTTTAGTTGCTTGTCCAAATGACTATTCATATGTAAAACTTGGCAAACAATGTTCCTAGTCAGGATCAAGATAAATGGATTCTTAGCCATCAGATATATGAAGTTTTCAGCATGGATCATTGATTTGTGATAGAAATTCTGATCAGTTTCTCCTAGCCACTTGCTGGCTGCATGATTGAGTGCGTTTTTACCCGGCTGACCACTCAGAGGAGTCCTGTATTTGGAGTTTATGCTTTTGACTTTGGTACTGATGTGTGCACTGAATAATTGAGTATATAAAGGGCACCTTCTGCTTAACCCCACTTACAAAGGAAATCACTAAACATCAAGGTTTTCACTGTCAAATGTCAGCATCAGCCCCAGGATTTTGCCTGGTTTGGAGCATTTCACTATGAAGAGAGATGTGAATAAGCTTGGAAAGAGAGAATGATTCGGAGGGGACGTGGGCAAGACCTAATTGAGGTATATAGGATTATGAGGGTCATGGACAGAGTGAATAGAAAGCAGTCATTTCCCTCAATCAAAAGGTCGAAAACAAGGGGGCACACATTTAAAGTGGAAGGATGGACATTTAAGGGATTCGAAGAAAAGGTTTTCACCCAGAGGGTCAGTGTGTGGGCACGCTGGAGTGCATTACCTGGGAGAGTAGTTGAGGCAGGTCATCTCACAACATTTAAAAATTACTTGGATGAGAACTTGAAGTGCATAGCCTACTGTGGGAGCATGGGACTAGTGTAAGTGGTGGTGTATTGTTGGTGGTACAGACTTGATGAGTTGAAAGGATTTTTATGAACTGATGATTCTATGATTCTGTGAATGTGCTTTAATTAGAAGTGGGAAATCTAGAATAAGAATTTTTTTTAGTGTTGGTGGTGAAATAAGGCTAAGGCAATGGTAGAGTTTGATATTTTGCACTAGTATCTTGTTAATGCCTTAAAGGCTTTCAATGGAATACGTATGCATTTCATATATATTGTGTGTAGAACTGTCATTATAAGTTTTAATGTCTTTCTATTTGACCTATATCTAATCAGAGGAGTGTGGAGGTAGATGAGCCAAAATGTGTTATTCAACATTTTCTGTTCTCACTGTTGCCACAGTACTGATTGATTTCAGATTACTTTGATAATATGATAGAAATGTTCGAAACCTCTGGTCTTTTGGATACTTTCAGAGTCAATAATTGATTTTAAAGTTTATTATTTCAAGCCCTTTGTATATAGTATGTTTTTTTAGAAGCAGGTTATTGTTATTAAATGGGTTTAGCAGGTACTCATTCTTCATTCATTCTGGGAGGTGGTGAGTGGGGAAACTGTTGAGCTGATTGACATTAAATCACACTCCAATGCTATCACAATGTTTAATCAGTTTTCATTATCACCTTAATTGGTGTATTTCTGTGTCAGTTAACTCACACTGTTGATGCCAGTCATAGATACCAGACATTAGATTAGCTGTCTCACAAATTTAATATCAGTCTGAGAATTGTTTTTAAAAATTAGCTGGCACTGTAAGCATGTTTGCATTTTTCATCAGTATATGTCCTCTTCAGTTTATTTCATCTCAACTTCCTCCTCTGCTCCTCTCTACTCTGTGGTTACGTATCTCTTGCAGTTAACCTTTGCTTAGGAATTCACCTGTGCTGCCTTTTGGTCCAGACTGAGATTGTATGAGTCTGACTGATAAACTTCATCTACCTGCAAGCATTTTAGTCCTTTGCTTGGATCTCTGGATAGCAGTGCATCTACTATCAATAGTTCAGGCAAATTTTGTAGGATCAAAGCTGAATTTTACCATTCTGTAGTGGCTACCATTGCTACTTACTTTGTAACAACAATTAGTGAGCATGTGAATAATGACAATTATTAAATAACAGCAGCAGTAAAAATTTATCTACAGTCTTAACAAAACAGCCAGTATTGTGGCACTATAACTGAATGTTTGGAGCTGATTTTCATAAGTTGTTTAAGAACTAACTTTTCCTGGAAGAATCTCAATATTTGAACTGATTGGCGTAACTGTTTGTTGATCATTTCTAATGCCAGCATTAATTTAGCATGTGTTAGTCCTTTGTGAAAAATTGGCAAAATTAATAGAGAAAGGAAGTACCTGAATGTTGGCACATTTTAGTCTGAACATGAATGATTTCACCCAGGCTTATTCCAGACCAAAGCTTTACATAGTTACAGTTCCAGAGCAAATGGCTCAAAATTTCCAAAAATTAGTTAAGGACCAGAAAATTAAATTCTCTGTAAAATGTGAACATTGAGCCTATTTGAAAGAAAAATACGTTTGTAAGGATAAATGACTCTGTGAATATACTTGAAATGATTATAAATTGCATGTTGCAAATGTTTACCTCACTGCATATAACAAGTGGTGAGGCATTTCAAAACATGTGATAATAGCATACTAATTCAGGTGATCCTTGTTCAGGTGGAGGGAATAACTGAACGAAGACAAATCTTTCTAATCTGTCATTAGTTTTTCAAGATCCCTGGAGTCACTTGCAGTTAATTGATTTAATCAACTAGATGCTTATGTGTCAGTTTTAGTTATATTTTGAGAATTTTAATACTACACTGAATGTTTTTATATTGTTGTGTTTGATGCCCTTGTGTCATCATTACACTATCTATCACCAAGCTAAAGTTAATTAGCTGAAGATATTTTGTGCTCTTTTAGATTTCTATGAGATGTTCCAGTATCAGTAATGAAATTATTTGTCCAAAATGAAAACCTTTTGGGGTCCTGATGTGTGTAAAGAAAAAAATTATATAGATGATTTAGCTAAATTCTTAATTGTTTAGATTTTAAAAATCATTGGACGGTAAGTGGTTCTGAAGAGGTTTGATGCTGGTTTAGTGATAAATGGTGTGAGGTTTGTGGTATCAGGTGTGGTATTGTGCACATTCACTTCATATTAAAAGTGGTAAGCTTTCTTTGGGTTTACTCATTTATGCCTTAACTCCATAAACGGGCATTAGCTATTTAAGCAGTCAGTGGTACTTTTTTTACATCACAGTGAGCAGTTACTTGCTGCCAAACAGTGATATTTGATGAAAAACATAACAGAAAATTCTTTTTAAATATCAGTCAGGAAACGCTGCGTAAGTACTAGTGAAATGTGAAAAACAGAGTAACGAACAAAAAGTGGTTTGTGAACTGTTTAAACTTTGTTAATGAATTTGACCACTTTCAAATACAAATTGGAGGTATTATGCAACATTTGCAAATCTGATGCACTTTTCTCACGTTATATATCAGTAGGAGCAGGATGCTGTGTAATGGTCGTTAAAATACTGCGCATTCATGTTGAGAAATTATGACTCAGATTAGTGTCAACCAAAGTTAAAAACATTTTAGATGCACATTTCACTACCTTAACCCAGAAAGCTGACTATGGGGTTACAAATTTACTCATTTCCAGGAATTGCCTTACATGATGAGCCACTTGATTGGGCAGCAGCAGGAGATCACGTCACTCTCACAGTGACTGGTGTGGACATTATAAAAATAAAGTAAGTTTTTGTTTTTTTGTTATCTTCATTTAGAGGTGTCATTTTCCATGACCCCTTGAATATAGGACAAACATGCCAACTCTCTCCAGCTTGAAATGAGGGTACAAATATTTTAAAAAGTTTTCTTAAGTATATTCTACTTTTAAAAAAGGATAAAATTGAATCTACAGATATGCATACTCTTAAGTACACAGGAAATGAAAGAGAATGATAAAAGAGAATAAAAAGAACTTGGGAAATTTCTCTTAAAATGAGAATGGCAAAGTAGAGTTGTGAACTGAAATTGTCAGACAGTATTTTAAAAAAGTAGAATGTTCTATACATTATAAAAGCAACATAAGGATAGAGCCAGTATGGAATGCACAAGATAAACTCTGAGGTAATGACAGTTGAGTGGTAAAAATGGAAATTATTTTGCTTCGGTTTTTACCTGAGACTAATCGATGCACCTGGCGTTTGACGAAGAAATCAAAAGGAATATCAAGCCTTTTAACATAGAAGAGATGGAGATACAGTCTGTTTTGCTGTAACATGTAGGTTGCGTTCCTGTGCGACCTCATGTTGTAGAAAATCATGCAATAGACATAATGGGGCCTATGGAAAAAAACAGGGTTGGGGCAGGCCACCAATAATATCAGTAAAAATTGAAACAAAAATAGTAGTTAGCCTAACACAAATGATAGCACAGTTCAAGTAAATTTAACACTTTAAGGGATTTCTGAGTTTGCTGAATACTTTAATAAGACAGGGGCTGAGAGTCACCGTCAGCATCATCATTAATTTCAGGTGCAATTCTGATTGCAGAGTTATGACGAAAGAAAATATTTATTCCAGAAGTGGATAGCTGTGGTTCATTGTCCTCAGACTGTTTCTTGGGTGTTGGCTTAAAAAAGGCATCCAGCTTTTTCTGCTTTGCATGTTTTTTCTTTCATAAAAAAGTTGTTCATAGGGTGCCAGATAAGGCTTTTTGCCACAAATGGCTATTCTGCTGTGTTCTGCATTGTAGCCATTGTCTTCAGAGCTAGAGTGGACTTAAGGTAACCTTTCAAGGCTCGTGGGTTGGCAGAGTTGGACACCAACATAGGCTTAAGCTTTAAGTCTCCACAGCCATTGGCACCCAACAACACAGGCATACGATCTTTTACAACCTTAAAACCTGGAGTGTGTGCTTCATTCTTAGAAATGTAGGTTCTGGATGGCATTCGCTTCCAGTATAAGCCTATCTCATCCAAATTGAAGATTTCATCTAAGGTGTAGCCATTACTAGCACTGAAGGCAGACACATCAGCAGGATTTTCAGCTCTTTTCCTGAGGTCCTCATAACTTCTTTAGGCTTTCTGTATTATAGTGAAAAAGTTGGTCCCAGTTTGCTTTTTCGATTGGTATTCTATCCATACACTTAGAAGCTGCTCCATCTCCTCAAGTTACTTTGTTCATCATCCCACAGAATCCTGTAATAGCGAACGGCAGTTCGTCTTTTTAAAAAAAATCTGTTCCCGAATTCACCAATCATGTTACAGCCAAATCGTATTGATGAAATGCACATTATAGGAGAATGACCTGTAATTGATTAAACTAATTTAACTTAGGAAGGATAAAAACCCTGGTATGGCTGGATTATATAAACATTTACTTAAATCAGGAAAGAGAAAGCAGAAGTATGAACGTATGTATTTAATATAAATAATTATATAGTTCATTACCACTTTCTCAACGGCAACTAGGGACAGGCAATAAATGCTGGCCAGCCAGTGACGCAGATTTTGAGCGAGAGTTGGTTGGTAATAAATACTATTCTTATCATCAGAAAAGGAGCTATGTTCAGAGAATTGTAGACAGCTTCTTAGTCAGTGATAGGAACAAATTTGGAATCTTCTTTTAAAGATATAAAGAGCAGCATCTAGAAATTAAGTGTAATAAAGAATAGTTGGTGTGGAAATAGAGTTTCAACACCTGTCTCACCAGACTGAGCATGTAGTTTATAGTGAGGACAACCATGGTAAAGTTTAATTCACTAACGTATTTACCAAATTAAATTCATCAATAAAAACAAACTTACATTGATATAATAGTTTTGCCATAAAAAAATGCCCCAAATTGCAGCACTTGTAAGTGCAATAAGTAGACATTCCCTATTGCTGAAAGTGAAAGCATGGTTCAGCTGGGCACCATGAGCATTAATTTATTTCAGTTAATGGTTTTGTTACTGGAAGAAGAAAATGAGAAACTTAGCTGCCAGTGTCGTCGAATTTTAAAATGAATTTGCTGTACTATCATTGTACAGGTGTCTTTTGGGGCTTGTTTCTAAAATTTGGTGCTAGAAATATTGTGCACAAAGAAATGCAGTGCATTGTTCATGTTGGTTTTGGAATGCAGCTGTACTGTGCAAGCCTATTTGTATAGACTTTTAAAATGGAATTGAATAACTAGTTGAAAAGAATTTGTCTATAATTGGGAGGGAAGGAATGGAGTCGAGCGCCCTTCATCTTCCCAATTATGTCAGAGGGCAGGGCCCAGTTTGAGGTTGGCCTTCATGCTGCTGGGCAAATCGAGGGCCTTTTGTGGTCAGTTAATGAATACTAAAGGACCTCAATTCAGTGCCACTAATATTCCACCAGGAGTGGGGGAGGAGACCATGTCGGCTCGGCAAGCCTCCCAAGCGCACTGCCATGTTATCAGAGTGGCGGTGGCAAAAGTGGTAATGTGTCTGGGTTATTAATCCTGAACTGAAAAATGTGTTGCTGGAAAAGCGCAGCAGGTCAGGCAGCATCCAAGGAGCAGGAGAATGGACGTTTCGGACATAAGCTCTTCTTCAGGATTCCTGAAGAAGGGTTTATGCCCGAAACGTCCATTCTCCTGCTCCTTGGATGCTGCCTGACCTGCTGCGCTTTTCCAGCAACACATTTTTCAGCTCTGGTCTCCAGCATCTGCAGTCCTGACTTTCTCCTTATTAATCCTGAACCCCAGGTCAATATTCTGGAGACATGGGGGTTGAATCCCACCATGGCAGATGGTCACACATGCATCTGCACATGATGCATCTTGTGACTCTTAGCTTCCTTTCCGAGCATTCATTCACTTCATGCCTACGTAGAGGTTGCCATCCTCTTTAGCTTGCATTTTTTTTTAGCACACAGGCAGAGGCAACTTGTTATGATGCGGAGTGCTGAACAGTCAGGGGGGTTGGACACGTGGCAGCTTATTGCATGCTTAAGCTTGTTGCAAATAATCTGGATATGCTTCATGCAAAGGGACACAACTAAAAAAATTAAAAGACAGCATTCGTTAGTGGGGTTAGGGGGTATCACTGTTAGTCAGATAAAATGGTCACACTCTGTCAAGGTGCTCGTCCAATTCCAGTGCAGGGATTTGGCCACAGTCAGTTGGAGCTGGTCCTACCAGATCTGTCTCTATACAGTCGGGAGATTGGGGCTGTGGTCAGTCCTGAATATCAAGTGCCACCAATTTGGGGATTGCGGGTCGGTTAGTTGGTGTACTGTGAGGACCTCAGTCCCAGTACTGGGCTTTACTCAGTCAGGTCTGCCCTGCCAAGTCAGGTATGGGCATCAGCGCTGGAAATGTGTTGCTGGAAAAGCGCAGCAGGTCAGGCAGCATCCAGGGAACAGGAGAATCGACGTTTCGGACATAAGCCCTTCTTCAGCCCTGCTTATGCCCGAAACGTCGATTCTCCTGTTCCCTGGATGCTGCCTGACCTGCTGCGCTTTTCCAGCAACACATTTCCAGCTCTGATCTCCAGCATCTGCAGACCTCACTTTCTTCTCAAAGGTATGGGCATCAACCATGGTCATTTTTAGGGATTTAGGTAGTAATGGTAAGAGAACAGTTGATGGAGTCCTATGAAAAGTGGACAAACTAGGGGATGACATTCATTAGGCTGGGAGGCTGACAACAGTATTACTGTGAAATGGGCCACTTCACGATAGAAGGTGGGATGTTGTATATCATAGGAAAGCTCCTGGAAAGTGGATTGTTGGATTGGGGAAGGGGAGGTTGTGTGTCACAAATTATGGTTGCCTTGGCTGGCCAACAAAGAAATGGGAATGTGCAAACCTCTCAAGGGAGTCATTAACAGTTCTCCACAGGACTCAGCAGAAACATGGGGTGACAGAGGTATCATTGGGGCTACTGGAACAAAACAAAAGAGAACGAGTTCTGAGAAGTTTTGTAGCTCAGGTTGAGTTTCTGGATGTAGGTTTGCACACTGAGCTGGAAGGTTTGTTTTCAGACGTTTCATTGCCATACCAGGTAACATCATCAGTGAGCCTCCAGATGAAGCACTGGTGGCATGCCTTCATCCACAAAAGGAAATGTGAAGGATGGAGGGTAATCTTCCTGTGTCTCAGGTGGAGTCTAGAATCCACTCATAAGAATATGAAGTTAGAAACTTGCTATCTCAGATTGAAAGTTAGCTTCACAATAACTACAAAATTGCTGATACAGTCTAAAGTGGGGTGAAGTAAGTTATTGTTGTTCTTTAGAGTGGTATGGAACTTTTGGTATTTGAGGCCCTGCTGGTGGTAATTCCAATCATGACTGCAGTGATTCAATAATGCCACCTATCTAGTTTCACTTTGTACTTCATTGGCAGAACATTCATTATCCTAGACTTCAAATTAAGAATTGTGTCCTCAAGCAATCATGATGTTTTTCCTTATCATGTCATGAATCAAAAGTTTTTAAAAATAATATTCTGCTATCTTCCTGACAATCCTCACCATATTACCTGTTCAGATATCTAGTGTGAACATTATTGCACCTGGAGTACTTGTTGCCTTTTTCAAATTCAGAGACAGGAATTACAATGTTGTCAATAATCTCAGCAAGAAAAGTGACTAGTAGTGGCTGCATCACAGCCTCAAACTGGGGAAGGGAGCAGCTGAAGATTCCCCCAAGGTGATAGAGAAGAAAGATCAGATCCCACAGCTTCAGGCCTCACTGTCTGAAATGTCTGAAAGAGAGTGTAGGTTCTTATTGTAACTCCTGGATGAGGTGAGTCAAGCAGCATAGACAATGGGACTCTCCGCCACTGCTGACCTCCCCCCATGTCCAGGCTGCGATCGACTCAACTTGTTGCTTTGAGAGTACTCTGTTATTGACCTGCAGAGTTCATCAATAAAAGGCTTCTATTCCATCAATGCTCAGATTATATGTGATCACTGATGAGGGCTGCCATGTCTCTCATATGTTGGTGAGCTCTCAGGTTCCTGCTCTCTTCATATCTATCCCTACAATGGGATGAATGCTTTGAGATGGGGAGAACCTGCTCCCACTGTGGTCCCTGACACCTTTCTGATGCCCTCAGATTAACAAAAAGAAAAGGTACAATCTTCCTATGGCTCAGGCGGAATCTGGAATTCACTCACAAGAACATGAATTTGGTAACTTGCCATCTCAGATTGAAAGTCAATTCAGTCAAACCACTGCTCATGCTTCCAAGGACTACAGTGGAAGAGACTATAAGCCTTCTTAAGGTTTTGTTGCCTCTACTGTTTTGGCAGGGCCTTGCATTAGAGCACAGGGTGAGTGTGTCATATCATTAGTCATATATCGTGCCCTTTATACTGGGGCTAATCATGTGGTGGTGTCTTGGATGCAGAAAATATGGTGGGACAACCATCATTTTCTGAGGACAAAGATGAGGACATTGTCAATGAGACCCATCCATGATATCATGACAGGCCAATGCATCACTGTGCAAAGCTAGAAAGAACGCTCATAGAAACCCACTTCTGGGATGATTGAGCAGAGTTTGGAGTGTTCAAGATTGCTGTTTGTCTGGGAAACAGGCCCTGCTTTGTGCAAAGAACCTTGTTATTGTTGCTGAATAAATGTTTTTCTATCATTTGTGATTGTAAACTTGATAGCTTCAGGTGATGACTTCCAAGTATATGCAACTTACATGTGCCACTGACTGCTGGGAGTTAAGCAATGGTCAGTGAGAGGGCCAACTAGCATTGTGTGGTGATGATAATTTAGGTAGTTTTTAAGGCTTCAGTCAGTGTATCATTTCCAAGTTGGCTCCTGATTGTGCTGGCCCAATCAGAAAGCCAGCAAATCCAGAACCTCAGCAGCACAAACACAGCATGCAACCCATTTCCTAAGCTGCTCCTAGGAAACCTCTGCATTGGAAATGCAAAAGGGAGCCATCCCAATGCTGGTCTCTCTCTGCCTTCAAGCCTTCTGCTTATTAAATTGCGCACAATGTTTCAGTTAATTGAAGTTCACCTCTTCTCTTGTAAAATGCACAAGTGTGTTCATTTTGACTGTTAAGGGTAACTATTAAGTTCTGGCAGTTGAGCTCATTATAATTATTCATGTTTTGATATATATATTCATGTAACATATAAACTCACAGTTTAGCATGATGTATAAGATAAGCATTTTGTGAAGGCAGACTACTTATAGAAATGTTGAATTTCACTTATTGTCTGTTTTTAACTAATTCTGCTGATACTTTTTTAAAATTTCTCTTCCTATAGTGTCGGGTGTATTTTTTGTGATCAGAAAGTACCTATAAAAACATGCATGAGATTTAGGGCTCGAGTTCTTATTTTCAGTATTGATATTCCAATCACTCAAGGTTTACCAGTAAGTGCCCTTTTTTTCTGCATTTATTTAGAATTTTATAATGTGAATAGAGGTTAAAAGCAAGATTGTTTCAGGAAGTCCAATCTTTCTGTTGCAGTCCTGCATAACTTTATCTTGCCTTAAATGAATTTTACCTTTATTTTTCTGTTTCCTCTGTATACTTTTAAACACATGATAATGTTAATTTTGGGTTTTGCTTATGGTAAGCTAGAATTTGATGCTCTTTTGGCCAGAAAGATTGGATTGCTATGTTAACATGGAGCTGACACTATAATGCCACTTGATAGAATGCTGGTTCATCTTACTCTGAAATGTGAAAATTAAAATCAGACTTCCACACTCTGGCTATTGCAGTGAAGTGATAACATAACCAGAAAGTTCTTATGATGGTCAAAACATTTTATTTTAGTAAGTGCACACTATGCATTATAAGCAAAATACTAGATAAGCACCCACATCACATTACCTTTATTTTAACTAAATTTGTAATTTGTGTCTCTTTTAAGCCTTTGGGTACTATTTAACACAATCTTGCTTGTGCAAGTAATTAAAGCATTATATGTTTGAATTTTTAGAATAGGCGTATTAGGATGTCCTGAACCTATTTTGTTAGGAATCTTTAAGAAAATAAGTGTTTATTTGTAAAATTGAAATATATCTTGGCAACTAAAATTAATACAAAAGTGCCATCTTTAAGTAGCGTGGTTAGGGAAAAACTAAAATCATTCTTTTAATGATCTGCATGCAGGACATTGTGCTAATCTGTAATCGAATTTTGACTGAGAATTTAAATTGGCTTCTTTTTCTCTTACGGCACTCTTTACCACACTAAGTGAACCAGTTATCATGCTCCTCTTGCAAATATCTCAAATCGTACTCTGGGAAGTGTTTGTGTTATTTTGTACTGTCCATCATGTAATGGTTGAATTTGAAATCGTGTATTCTTATTTGTTTCAAACTCTGAAAAAACATGAACTTTGAGGAGATTGACTAAAAGAAGAACTTGTTCATTAGGAATAGGACTGCAGCTTAGTTTTAAATATATTTTGAATCATGTGGACAGTTGCACTTCAGTGTTTAAACTATTGAATACATATTTATTAACAGGTTTTGCTACACTACCAGACCTTAAGTGAACCATGTACAATCAGAAGGCTAGTGAGTGTACTGCATAAGAGTACCGGAGAGATTCTCAAGAAAAAGCCCAAGTAAGCATTACTTAAAATATCTCTACTTATTTGACTATTTTGCTTCATGGTTATACTTGCAAAATGAAATTTAAAATTGAATGTTGGTCAGCTTGCACCCAACGAATTAATTGTCAATTGTTGAAGTTATTTCTTTTCCTATTTTGCTATTTTTTTTTGATAACTCCTGTTTCATGCACGTTTTACCAGACCAAAGAAATAACTCCTTCCCATTAAACTTCCAGCATCACTCATAATCTGATTCATGTCTGAAAGTCATCAATCAATCCTTATTGCTTTGTGTAAAGTATGAAGACTGTTTGGGCATCTTTCCTAATAATATGGCTAAGTTTGGAACCTTTCACAGTTGAAATTCTATGCTGGAATAAACCTTCAGAGCACTGGTATACTACTTAAATTATTAATCTAATTTATCATTCACAGAAGTGCGATGGTGATAATTCAAATGTAATAATTGCAGTGAAGTTTATTTCTATCCTGTCTACCTTGGGTACCCCTTGGGCACCAGCTTTTGAGTGTCTTGAATTTTGTGTATTGTGCCATCGCTCATGAACATTACTTGCCTGTTAGGATGCAGTCTATGGGTAAATGCAATTCTGTATTTGATATGCTCACCCCAAACTGCTGAATGTTTTGAATTGTTTTCCACTTTGAACTACAAACCTGCTCATGATTTAACTAATAGAATGTTGTGTCACACCACCTTGTCTACCACAAGAAGTGATCGCAGCAGAATCTTGTTCAATTCCATCATTTTATTTGAGTAAGAAATGTAAAAATAAAAGGTCTACAATTTGGCTTAAAACATTTTGTTTAGCTTCATCATGCACTTTTTTGGTCTTGGGACCAGCTGAACTAATACACTAACTAGTTATGGTAGTAAGTACATTTTCGTATAGGACAAGATAATTTCTAGCCAAATAATGACAGTGAAGGTGTTTTGACAACTTTATTTCATTACTCTCCAAAATGATTTAGTGGTCCTCAAATAAATTTTCACAATGATGCACATTGCAAGACAGGCTGAAAAATTAATTGTTTTCCTCTAAAATGATAAACTCTCATTTTTGTGAAGGCTTTAATTACATCACCCATTTAGGTTACTGCTGTTCAAATCATTTTGCTCCCAAAGCATGCCTTGTGCTAAGTTAGTTTTGCTTGAATATGGTTAAGCTAATTATTGAATCAGAATTATTTAGTGATTCATACCTTTTATCTGTTATTGACTAAAATACATTTTTGAATTAGATTGATAGAATCAGATTGAAATGTCACTTTGAGCTATTCATGAAAAGTACTGTAGATTATATACATGTATTGTACATCATTTAGGGAAAAAAATTAGATGTAATATTCTGAAAGATGTGAGCAAGCAGTTTTGGAATGCCTAAGTTTAGACTTTGATCAAGCACTTAGGTGGGTCGTCGGCTCAGAAATCAAACCACAATAATATGCTTTGTAGCTGTGGCTAAATATGAAGCAGAATGAATGTGTGTGTTTAATGAACACATGCATTATCTGGGGGTTTCATGATGCAGCAAACAAAGAAATTTCCTCTTCACATATGACAGGCACTTGGGGTTCACTTTACTTAAAATCATCTTCAGATTTCAAGGTGATGCTCCATTTCTAATCCTTAATGTAGCATTTTCCTATCCCTCTGATTTAAAACCTAAAGAAGTATTATCTTAAATACTTCCATAAAATACAAATAAACTGAAAGGAGATTCCTGTTAAATGCATATGCGCAGTTTAAAGACCATAAGTTCATAAAGTGTTACTGCAGTATTTTTCTAGTTAATTGACAGGCAATGGCTACCAGAGTGTCATAGTACCATTGAGTAGCTCACTGAAATGAGACTGACATTTGGACAAATTGACAAATAAAAATAAAGATTAAGGCCAAATTATTAAAGGAAACAATATTTTGCTTTTGAAGGTGAGTAAAGATTGTTTCCAAGATATTAACATCCTTGAAATTATACACCAACTAGTTACTGTTTATCAAAACTCCAAATGATAGGATGGAGGTGGTATTTAAACATTTTTGATATTAGTTTGTGGAATATGGACATTGCAAGTTGGACCAAGCATATATTCCCTATCCCTATTTGTCTTTGAACTAAATGAGCCAGGAAATCTTTAATCTGAATTATTTTTGCTTTCATATAATCTTCAGATGTTTGACTAAAGGGCAGAATGCCTTGATAGAGCTGCAAGCTCAGAGACCTGTCCCTCTGGAACTTTACAAAGACTTCAAGGAGCTGGGTCGTTTTATGTTACGTTATAGTGGATCCAGTATAGCAGCAGGAGTAGTCACAGAGGTAACTATTATTTGAAACTTAAGATCTGTTTGGTTTTCCGCTGAATGAAACTGTAATTCATTTAAGATTTAACATAAGAAACCACATCCTTAAGTTATAGGCTTCTTTTTAACTGTAATTGATTCCTTTCTTAATAGCTATGGGACTTCCCCACTTTATTTAAAACAAAAATGCCTGAAAGGTGAATTAGAATTCTGCATTTTCCCCTGTGCTATCCATACAGTTGAATCTATAACAAATTAATTGATTAAAAACTTTGGCTGTCTTTGCAGTGACGTTGTATGTGGTATGAGATTGAGCAGCCTCAGCAGTTGCTCACCCACATAGTGAAAGTACCTCTGGCTTGGTCACAATTGATCAGGCTCACATTAACACTGTGGCTGACATGGAGCATGATATGCAAGCATATGAATTAGGAGCAGGAGTAGACCACTCAGCTCCTCAAGCTTGCTTTACCATTCAAGCTATCATGGTTGATCAGGTTGTATCCCAGCTCCACATTTCCATCACCCCCAATAATCTTTCACTCCCGTGCTCATCAAGAATCTATGATGGTGATAAAACTTTAATTCCGATTTGACACTTGACTTGAGAGCTGCTAGTGGCATTCAGAATTTAAGATGTTATCTTGGCACTCTTCCATCTGGATCAACATTGAATGAAATATTAGTTTTGGAGAACTGTATGTTTCTACTGTTTAGTAGATATTGCCTCATCAGGGAAGGTACATTTGCTAGTCTCAGTAGAATCACTGCTTTTAAGTCTTTGTCAAAATCTTGTTACTTGCTTTGAAAATGTATGAATCACAATTAAATAAAAAACACAGAATCACTTGTTACAGTGATTTTTATTTAATTTCTTCCCCCTAAAGAAGGCAGTGTCTCATGCTGAACTACTGTCCAATGAACTTTAATAACCTTGTGACACTTAGGTAAAGTGGTTCTTTATTTTTGCCTTGAGGCATCAGATGCCAGATGTCAAGGTCTAATAGCACTTTCCAAGTTGTTTGCTTAAAAGTGCAAGGTGCATATAAAAGACATAAACCTTTCTCCAGATTATTTTAAGCATTTTAATTTGAATAAGTTTTATAAATTGAAGAGGTCTTGAATTGTCCTTTATCCTTACGGGCGCATTTAGAAATTGAAGTTGGCATGTTGTCTCATTTTTATTACTGCTTTATTAGTGTGATTTAGCAGGTCACCAATCTGGTGATACGTATGCTGCCAAAATATGCATTGTTTCTGTTATGCAATAAATTTAAAGCGAAGTGTATTGGCTTACATAACTTTTTTTAAAATCGATTTTAATTATCAATGACTTCACTCTGTGCTTCAACAACCCAGTAATGTTACTATTCTTTTTTGTTTTATAGATAAAAGAATAATTATGGAGATGGGTTTCCCAATTTTACACCTTTCTTCAGACTTAAGAAACACAGGCCAACTTGATGATATTCCACAACGTTGAGCGATGTAAGAACTGTGGTCGGCAAAACAAAGTGCAATTTGTAATAACCCAAAATGGAACCTCCACGAATGTGAATTGTCCTTTGCAATATTGTGTTAAAGAAAGCAACTGTCAAAGTGGTTTCTCTAAATTTATTGAGTCACATTGCCAGTAATACCTCCATAAGCAAAGTTGCACTGTGTCTGAGAAGAATCTCTGTACACGATTAGTTCTCGTGATTTTATCAGCACCCTGCAGACTGATGCATAACACATATATAAAAAAATTAAAAA
Source organism: Chiloscyllium plagiosum (assembly GCF_037043375.1). Lineage (NCBI taxonomy): Eukaryota > Metazoa > Chordata > Chondrichthyes > Orectolobiformes > Hemiscylliidae > Chiloscyllium > Chiloscyllium plagiosum. The sequence goes on from NW_028270141.1 coordinate 101,340,953, forward strand.
GGAAACTGTTGGGTGCATGATGAGTGACCCAGCTGAATTATACATTTAGTGGCCAAATTTGATAACAAATACTTCTTTGGTTTGCCTGCCTCTTATTTGTTCTTCCATTAGTGTGCCATGATTTACTAACATATTTATGTGTTGATCTGCTGACACAAGTTGGCAATAACAAGTAGCAAAAGTACTTAGAATGCTCTTTCAAAGAAAATGATTTGCAGTACATCAGATGATCAGATGTAATACCCTTAACTTTCACATCAATGGGAAGTATTCCAAAAATATTTATCAAGGTGCAATTAATTAAAGCTGGTACTGAATAAAATCTAGTTAAAGCAATACATTGCTTCAATATTTTGTCATCTGTTGTTTAATTGATATTTTTAACTGAAAATTCCAATTGTCTCATTTTGTTGTTTTAAAAATATTAAGTCTAGCTGCAAGAGGCTTAGAATTTCTTTACATAGTGTAGTTTCATTTTGATGCATACGTCCCTTCTCGATAACAGTGCTGATTCTAACTAGCAGACGAGTCATTCTTGTAGTTTGTTGTTCTAGTCTGGTACTGTAGGCTTCTTTACAGTTTTTGAATTGACCAACCAAGGACTTTCAAAGTTTGAAGCAGCCTTGTAAGGTGTCACTTTGCATACTGGTTTCTCTCAGTTTTTTTAACATGATGTAGGTTGCAAAGCCAGAGCATTTGAAAAAATATATTTTGGCTCTCCCTTCCCCATAGATGTCTCATCAAATTTATTTAATAGGTGAACCACACAAATCAGGACTGTCAGATTTGATCCCCAGTCTGTTGGTGTGAAGCAAGAAGATGGGCATTTGACCTTGGGGATTCCTTTGTTAGGCAGAGAAAAATTGGTCAGTTTCCCCTACTGGTTGAAAAGATTTGTGTGGATGTTGCTTTGAAAGTAGGACCAGGCTTGGATGTAACACCTTGTCTACAATCACTGCCAAAACTCGCTCATGAACTTTAAAAGGATACTGCAGCAAATAAGAAGCAACTTCACAAGGGAGGAAAATGACAGTGATTGAAACTTTTGGAAAGGTTTTCAGACAGAAACATCTGCTTAGTAATTATTTGACATGTTGTATTGATAAATCTTTCTAGAATGAACAAAGAACCACCATAAAATCCCCCTTTGTGCAGTTTTCACTTGAACTAATACATTTTATTCATATATTAATTCATGGGATGCAAACATTACCTTGCAAAAGCAGCATTTACTGACTTTGAGAAAGTGGTAATGAGCTGTCATCATAAACCATAAATTGCATGTATCCCATCCAGACTACATTTTGTGTCCTTGCTAACGCCAGTGCATCCTTCAAATGGTGTTCAGTGTTGAGGGGTATTGATTCATCTGCTGAAAAATGAAGGTAAGTCCTAAGCAACAGCAGGAGCTCGCCCATTTTTGACTTGAACCATGTAACTACCAATTTAAGTAGAAGTCTTACCGGAAAATATAATTCAAATATTTTAGGAATGTAATTATAATCTTGTCACATGGTTTTCCTCTACATACTTTGTTTATCAGATCGGAAAACAGTCAAAGTTGCGAGAAGTGAGATCATCTTTCCAAGTGTTAACATTCAATCATCACTTCATTTTTGTTCAAGACTGAACTTTCCACTTTGTGTGCTGTGATAATTTAGAACTGAGCACCAACAATAGAAAATCTTTCACCAATAAGACATTCTCTTGTTTGGAAATATAACACAATCATAGGATGCTTTGTTGTATTTGACCTACTTAAAATGGCAAATGTGAATGATGCCAATGCTTAGCTATTTAATATGTACTAGTGCAGTTTGCCGTGGTAGAATTTGGGCTTGTGCCCCAAAAAGCATTAGCATGGACCCCTGGATAACTAGTCCAGTGACATTACCACTTTGCCATCACCTCCCACTATATAGTTCACAGGCTCAGGCAAGTAAATTCAGTAATCAAACAGGCAAATTAGGTGTTTTGACTGGCTTCTCTTAAATGTACACTTTCAAACCAGACATATATTTCAGTTCAGCCACAGGAAACAGCCTATGAATGGCAGTCCTTTGCAAAAATGCATCCAGTTTCAGGTCAGCACCACAGTTCGTAAAGTAGAAATTTCAGCACCTTTTTTGGGTTACAGTACTTGAAACAAAATTTGAACTGACTGTTCACCATAACTGAATTTCACTATACTCAAGTTAAGGAAGCCTTATCTTTATGATATTGCTTGCCATAGTTATATTACTTTTATTGATAAGAAATATGTGAATTTGAAAGTTGAAGCGTTGCTGAACTGGGGATCCAATTTGATCAATTGAGAACAAAATTGAAGACCAAAAGGGACTTTGTCTGTGTTAGAAATTAGGCAGCTGAAGTTTAGATGAACTTAAGTTAATAAAGGGTGTGAGGTGGACAACTGGGTAGGAGAATATTGAAAGAGTCAAATCCAGAGATAACAGATGCGTGGACGATGGTTTCAATAATGGGTGAGCTGAGGCAGATTGCAGACAAAGAGTGGGTGCTGTTGAGGGGTGGAAACTATACAAAATGCTGGTGCGGCCACACTTGGAATATTGTGTACAGTTCTGGCCCCCATATTTTGGGAAGGATGTGGAAGCATTGGAAAAGGTGCAGTGGAGATTTACCAGGATGTTGCCTGGTCTGGAGGGAAGGTCTTATGAGGAAAGGCTGAGAGACTTGAACCTGTTCTCATTGGCAAGAAGAAGGCTAAGAGGGGATTTGATAGAGAAATACAGCCTCTAAAATTCCCATTCCAAGCCACACATCATCCTGACTCTCAATTATATCACTATTTCTTTACTATCACTCTGTCAAAATCCTGGCATTCCCCTCCTATCAGTGCTGTAGCTGCTCCTACAACAAATGGACTGCAGTGGTTCAAGAAGTTAGCTCTGCCTACTGAGGTTGGTCTTTTAATATGTTTGCATGACATGCATACCCATTAGTGAATATTTTAAAATTATGTCCTAGCTATAATATAAAGTTAATGACATGGGGAACTTTGGGAACACAGTCAGTTTTGTTTAAAGGTGGCGTGCAGTAATTGCTGTGGTTCATTTGTCTGTGAGATCAGCTTATCAGTTTTTCTTGTTAAACACTACAGTACAAAGAATGCAAAAATAAAGGAATGGAGGCTGAGGTATGTGGTATATATCAAGAAGGATTAGGGGCATGGTCAAATGAAAGAGGAATCCAGAAAGGGGCAGAGAATGGCATTGGGTGATGGAAGTAAGAAGAACCTGGCAATCTGAATGCAGTGAGTGGAAGGGTGGTGGGTACACTGAGTGAAGGTAAGAAAATGAAGAGCATCGATGTGATGTCAGTATTGACCAAATGTCTGTCCATCTCAGGGTGTTGCCAACAGAGTCCTTACAGTGGTTTAGAGTTCAACTCCAGCACTTCAATTATACCCAGTCCACCCATGACTTACCGAGTGACGAGTATAACAGTGAACACCCCATATTGATGTTCAATAAACAGTGAATGAAAAAGCCCAACATTGTTTTTTCCACAACGCAGGAAATGTCACTGACCCCTCTGTAATTATCACTGTGTCAAAAAGTGTGGCGCTGGAAAAGCACAGCCAGTCAGGCTGCATTCGAGGAGCAGGAGAGTCAACGTTTCGAGCATAAGCTCTTCATCAGAAATCTCCTGCTCCTCGGATGATGCCTGACCTGCTGTGCTTTTCTAGCGCCACACTTTTTGACTCTGATCTCCAGCGTCTTCAGTCCTCACTTTCTCCTAGTCAATTATCAATGTGTGCCAACCATGAGGTCTGCTAGTGCATTTAGTTTTCTGATAAGTTGGCTTCACAACATGGTACACATATGAATAAAGTGAAACCAATGTAATGTGAAATATTTACAAATGGCATACACCTTTGTCCTCTCAAGTCCTCTGTCAAAGTAGTCATGATTTGGAGATGCTGGTGTTGGACTAGTGTGCACAAAGTTAAAAAATCACACAACACCAGGTTATAGTCCAACAGGTTTATTTGAAAGCACTGGCTTTCGGAGCTCCGAAAGCTAGAGCTTCCAAACAAACCTGTTGGACCACAACCTGGTGATGTGTGATTTTGAACTCTGTCAATGTAAATGGATCTGGGCATAAAAGTGGTGGTGGGGCTGGAAGTCCTCCTTGTTTGACCTGGTGGGCTTTTTAATGACCCACCCATAACTGCAGCATTGTGGGATGACAGCAAGATTCACAACTATGAGACATTCCCCACTGTGTGGTCGCACATGCCTCCTGTGCTCGCCGTCAGACCTCTAAATTTTCATTGTAATTGTGTGAAAACTTAAAGTGACAGCCAAAGTAGCGCATCTATCTAATCACAACATCAGGAATGGCATGCCATTGTGAAATCCCCAAAGGATGTGAATTTTAAAACAAATTTTTTACTCTTGGCTTATCAACACATCCTTTCTTTTCTAGAAAGACACTTAATTGTTCAACTTGTTAAAAAATAATTTTTTGTCATGTTATTCAGTGCCATGCATGGAAAATTATTTTACAAATCTATTAATCTTTAAGCCTAACTGCACTTTTTATTCCCATTCATGAATTTGCATCACTTGGCATATGAATCTTTAACTGTGATGAACAATTTGGCTGCATCAATATTGTTAATCCCCTTCAATAATCTTAAAAGTTTCAAAGAATTAATTGTAAAATCTGTTTTTTCACATGGATTAAGCTTTTCTAACCTTTTCCTGATAAACTAAAGCCTGATATTTGGATTTACAGTGGTTCATTTTTATGCTGCCTTCAATGTAATACAAGTACCTAGAACTGCATGTGAATCCACAAAGGAAATGATTTTTTAATTTCTAAAATATACTTTATAATGAAAATATCTATGTCTGTGCATATTCACAAATACAGTTCGGTTCTGTACAGTGGCATATCAAGGAAGCAAACCAACAATGGAGTTTGACTGTATCCAAATGAACCAGACTGTATATACATGCATTTGAGGCACCAGGAGGGTCCGATAGCTAAACGGACTCCCATTTAACTTCAGCAGGAAGATCTGAGACAGTGGTCTTTCCGCACTGCACCTTGGTGGCAGCTGCCCCAAACTTCAGTGCGTCCTTCAGCATGTAGTTCTGAACCTTGGAATGTGAATCTGAATATTGGTAATACTTTTGTAATATATTTTTTCATTTGCCCTCCAGTCCTTTGGTAATATGATCCACCAGCAGTAACTTAATGTTAACTGCAGCATCTTGACATGAATGGCAAATGTTAACTATCACCTTTTTTATTTATGGCACACTGTCAGAAATGTATTTTAATGTCAATGGATATTTTTATTCCTGGTGTTTTGGAGATCTCCAATGTTAATGAAAGCAGTAGTAACGAAAAGCAGTCTAGCCATGTAGGTCACTATTTTTAAAAAGTTTTACTTCTTTGATTTGAGAAATTTTAGTTTCTTCCCTTTTCTGGTTTAAAGTGAATAGTGACATGATCTACTTGCTAAAGATTCAAATAAATATAAACATAAACAGAAACAATCTTTTGCTCACCAAGCTAGACAAGGTTATTAGTTCTTCTGTTCAAAAAAAGTAGTCATATTTGGAGTCAAAATGTCAGCTATGTCTTTCCTCACCTGTTAACAGATCTTCTGAGTTTCTATTTTTAATTCAGATCTCCGGCCTTTCTAGAATTTGCTTTTATGTTAATTCTTCTACTGCGTCTCTTTGTTCCTTCATTAGCACTGAATTGATCGAAATGGTAACTCATTTTTCATCTCTCACCATATATTCCCATTGAACAGAACCTCCCAATTTACTGACCACCCTATGCTATCTTGTAACACCAGTGATACCAAGTACTATGAGCATAGATATTTACTACAGATGGGCAGCAAGTAAGTACATTTCAATTTCACTTCTCAGAGAAAATCCTGTTGAGGTTGAGGGATACGCTAGTTAGTAGAGGGTATCATTTATAATCATTCTTAAACTTGTCTCTTTCAATTGGCATCTTTGGAAAAAAATATAGATCAGAGTCCAGGGATGTGCAGGTTAGATGAATTGGCCATGCTAAATTTCCCGTAGTGTTCAGGGATGTGCAAGCTATGTAGATTAGCCAATGATAAATGTTGGGATTGCAGGGATAGGGTAAGGAGCTGGGTCTGGATCGGATGCTCTTCAGAGCGTTGGTGTGGACTCAGTGGACCTAAGTGGCCTCTTTCGGCAAAGTAGGGATTCTGTGATTAATAGTACCTAACAAATACAGTTATGAGATTTTTGATTGTACCTTGTTTTCAGCCCTCTTGCACCCCCCAGTGGAAAGAAAGGGAGGTATTTATTTGACTGTTGTCTCTGGGCAAGTTAAGAAAACAGTCCATTAAATCTCTACAGCAGTCGTGCGTATGGGGTTTGGAGGTGGGGGTGAGAGTTGTTAGTGAAGGAGGAAGAAGTGGGGAGGGAACTTGAGCTTGTTTATGTAGCGTTCATCTTTCTCATGCTATGTGGCATTATATACCAAAAAAACCAATACATTTCTATGGGCCCACTCAAATATTTGGAATGATTACATCATCACCAGAAATACAAATGCCCTGATTAGATTAGATTCCCTACAGTGTGGAAACAGGCCCTTTGGCCCAAACAGTCTACACCGACCCTCCGAAGAGTAACCCACCCAGACCCATTTCCCTCTGACTAATGCACTTAACACTCTGGGCAATTTAGCATGGCCAATTCACCTGGCCTGCACATCTTTGGACCGTGGGAGGAAACCAGAGCACCTGGAAAAAACCCACGTAGACATGGGGGGATTGTGCAAACTCCACACAGACAGTCATCTGAGGCTGGAATCGAACCTGGGACCCTGGCAGTACTAACCACTGAGCCACCATGTCCTGTTAAAGTGTCTTTAATAAAACCTTCTAACCTTTCTCCCTACGACAGATGTCATGATAACTGGTCTGTAGTTTCCCATTTCTACCTCCCTTTTTTGAATAAAGAAGTTTACTTTGGCTATTTTCCAATGTAAAGGAATCTAATGAATTTTGGAAAATGCAAATCAATACATGAGCTAAGAACTTAGGATGAACCCCATCAGGACCTGGGAACTTGTAAAGTCTCAGTTCTAGCAGTTTACTCAGTACTATTCGCCTGGTAATTGTGATTTTCTTGAGTTTCTCCCTCTCTTTCATTTCCAGACTTGCACCATTTCTAGTGAAGACCAACACAAAATATAGAAGAAAATGTGGGGAGGATAATAAGTAAGTCTGTGAGACAGATTGGTAAGATGGGTATCTCAGTGGCAGATGGCATTTAACCCTGAAAAGTGCAAGGTGATGCATTTTGGATCAAGCAACAAGACAAAGGAGCACTCAATAAATGGCAGGACACTAGGAAGCTTAGAGAAATCTTGGGGTGCTTGTCCACAGATCCCTCAAGGTGGTAGGACAGGTTAATAGGATATTTAAGAAGGCGTACCCCTTAATTAGTTAGAAGGCATATTGCCTTTATCATTTGTGGCATAGACTATAAGAGTATGTTGGAGCTATGCAAAACTTTAGTCAGTTCACAGCTGGAGTACTACATGAAGTTCTGGTCACCACACAATACAGAAATGTTGTTTGAGACAGAGTAGTTTACTATGAAGAGAAGCTAGATATGTTCAAACGATCAGGATAGGCTGAGAGGAATCCTGATTGAGGTGTATAAGGTTATGAGGACATGGATCCGTAGTTAAAGGTTCAATAACAAGGGGGCCTAATTTTAAGGTGAAAGGCAGGAGGTTTAGCCAGAGGAAAACCTTTTTCATCCAGAAGGTGGTTGAATTTGGAATTCTGAAGTTAAAGCGGGAAACCTTGCAACCTTTAAAAAGTACATGGATGGGCACTTGAAATGTCATAACAAGTGCTGGGAACTGTTACTAGTGTAGGTTTGTCAATGCAGTCTTGATGGGCCAAAGGGCCTCTTCTGTACTGCATGATTCTATGGCTTCTGTGACCCAGGTCTACACTTCCAAGGGGCGTTATACCTGATGCCATCTTTATACACAGTGGCTAGTGCTCACCTCTGTATCAGACAGATCATGGTGTTAATTTCTGTACAAACAGTTTAGGTGCTTTCTTAATTTGTACAGTTTGAATTGGACAAAGGATTCTTCTCCCAGCCACTTAAGTCCTCACCCAGTCAGTCCTATTTTAAGTATTTACATTTTAGTTGCTGAATTATTTCTTCCATTTGTTACTGGACTTTTACACATATTGAGTGACCCTCTATACTTGTTAGATGTTTCAGTGTTCTACAGCAAGTGCTCTATCTGATACTGAACAATTATTGTTGACTTAGAGTGTTCAGTTAGCTCAGTTGGCTGGGTAGCTGGTTTGTGATGCAAAGTGATGCTACCAGTGTGGGTTCAATTTGTGCACTAGCTCAGGTTACCATGAAGGACTGTCCTTACAACCTCTCCCTTTGCCTGAGGTGTCGTGACCGACAGGTTAAACCTACCAAGTTGTCTGTCTCTCTCTAACTAGAGCAAAATCCTCAGGCTGGCATGGTGGCTCAGCGGTTAGCACTGCAGCCTCATAACACCAGGGACCTGGGTTTGATTCCAATCTCGGGCGACTGTCTGTGTGGAGTTTGCACATTCTCCCCACGTCTGCGTGGGTTTCCTCCCACAGTTCAAAGATGTGCAGGTCAGGGTGAATTGGCCATGCTAAATTGCCCATAGTGTCAGGTGCATTAGTCAGAGGAAAGTGGGCTACTCTTTGGAGAGTTGGTGTGGACTTGTTGGGCTGAAGGGCCTGTTTCCACACTGTAGAGAATCTAATCTAATCTATGGACTCATAGGACTTTGTCTTGTTCACAAGCCTTTTGTTCCTAGACATGGTACACTAATGAACTTTCCTCTGGGAAAGGAGCATGAGTGGGGGATGCTGCACACTGCAAGACAAGCTGTACAAAGAGGCTCTCACATGGAGGCCAAATCCAGAGGGAATAGATCTGTTGGAAGATGGATGACAGGAAGCTCAAATGTACACTGGTGTCAGACCCACAATGCCAGCAATGTGTGCTTCTATACTAGTTGGCTGGACTTCCTTTGCAGCAGTCAAATGAATGATTGGCAGCGCTTGAGCCCATAATGGTAGCTGAAACATTGGCCACATTACAACATTTTTGGGCCTGCGGGTGTGTTAATTGACATGGCCACCAGTCCCATTCTGGAAATTACTCTGAGTCAATGGGAAGTGGGGGAAATGCTCAGTCAGTTGGAGTCATACAAAGAAGAAAGGAAGATGGTTGTGGTTGTTGGAGGTCAGTCGTTTCAGCTACCATCTACAAGATGGGTTGGGATATCTGGTCGGCATGGACGGGTTGGACCGAAGGGTCTGTTTCCATACTGTACATCTCTATGACACTCTAGGCACTGCAGAAATTCTCCAACAATCCTTAAATTGCACTTTCTAGATTCATGACCACTACCATCTAGAAGGATGAAGATAGCAGTTATGTAGGAACACCACTATCTGGAAGTTCCTCTGCAAGCCACTTACCATCCAGACTTGGGAATGTATCATCAATCCTTAAGTATTGCTGAGTCAAAATCTCTCCAACAGCATTTGCAGATAGACTGCAGTGGTTCAAGAAGGCAGTTCACGAGTTCATCATCATCTCAAGGGGCAACTAGGTTATGGACAATAACAACTAACCTAACAGCAATGTCCCCATCTCTTAAATAAACGTTTTAAATCTGTATTCCAAATCTGTGCAAAGCCTGGTGTCAAATTGCTGTTGGATTCTTACATACTACTGAACGTTGAACTTAGTTTATTCAGCTGAGACTCCAGTTCTCCAAGAACATTGGATGCTAATAACCATCAGCCTTTTCCTGTAGCCTGGCTCTTAAAGTCCTCATTCAAATCCCCTGCAGTAGACATCATGTGGCAGTATGTCCTAAAGGCAAATTAGCCCCTGCTGCCTACAACTGAAATGTAATGTGTCCTCTTACATTTACTAAAAATGTACTCCTCCTCGATAGACTGGGCAGTTTTCATTCATGCTTATCTAAAATTAAGGAAGAAAAAGGGAGAATGCTCAATAAGATGTCAGGTTTACACTTGCTGCAGCTGCTCAGTCAGAGGACATGGTGAGATGAGAGTAAACTGGGATAAGGGGAGGTAAATGTGATGCCATCATCAGCAGTGACCACTTCCACAGTGGTGACAGCGTCTCCTCCACAAGGTTAAAACATCAAGACATGGCTTTCCTCCAGTGTGTGCAAACTGTGAGATGTAGATGTGAGAACTGTAGCAGTGCTAAGTTGGTGAGGACGAGACAAAGAATGTGAATGCTAGATATGATTGATTAATACTGACGAGGAGTACGTAGATTGTAGTCACTTTAACAATGTGTGAGGCTAGTGGTACAGTCAAAGGATGTTACCTTTGTATAACATGTTCATGGATCCTGACCATATGTGTGATATCCAGGGACATTAGATCCTGAAAAATATTTAAGACATCTCTAAACTGTTTGCATCTTTTACATTCAAGAGCTCCAGTACAGTATCCAAAAACTATGGTGTTTGTTCTCTCTCCCCCTCTCCCTCCCTCCCTCCCATGGTCAGCCCATTGTTGATTTTTCCAATTCACAATTAGAATGGTTTTGCTGCCATGAACAGCTTTTAAGAGACACAAGAAAGCTTTAAGTAGTATTAGATGTGAACAATATTGGGCCTTGCCTTGAAATATGTAACCGATAAAAAGCATAGCACATAGAACCTGCATGCAGAAATAATTGAAATATATCAACAGCACAAGTTGGCTGGCTGTTGACAGTTCAAACAATAGGTGCAGGTTAATTGCACACTGTGATCCTTCTGCCCACTTTTGGGGTTGTCGAATTTAATCTCCCATAACTTCACAAATGTTGTTATGAAAAACATGATTTTAAAATCTATTTAATTTACTATTCATCTGCATTTATAGTACAATTTTTCACTTCAAGTGCCAAGTCATGAACCATTCCCTGACTTAAAGTATAGGCTCTCAACTTACCTCCAAGTCTCCACTAGTGCAAAGACTAAGATAGATCTCGCTGCAAAGGATTCCCATGTGCATATTGTCAATCTGTACTTTCAACTAACAATGTAGTTTATTTCTTAAACCTATCAGGCAAAAGAGAATATATGATTTTTTCAACCTGCTTTGCAGGCTCTACCTACGTAGAAATCATTCACTAGAAGTTAAATCAAAGCAGGTCAACAATGATTCTTCCTGTTTAGAGCTCAGTAGATTTCAGGAGAGATAAACTCCACTGAAAGAAGCAAGACTAGGGTGCACAAAATACAGCAGCATGGTGGCTCAGTGGTTAGCACTGCTGCCTCACAGCGCCAGCGATCTGGCTTTGATTCCAGCCTCGGGAGACTATCTGTGTGGAGTTTACACATTCTCCCCATGTCTGTTGGGTTTCCTCCGGCTGCTCTGGTTTTCCTCCCACAAAGATGTGCAGGTTAGGTGAATTGTTCGTGCTAAATTGTCCATGGTGTTCAGGGTTGTATAGGTTAGGTGCATTAGTGAGGGGAAATGTAGGGTAATGGGTCTAGGTGGGATAGTCTTTGGAGGGGCAGTGTGGATTTATTGGGCCGTAGGGCCTGTTTCCACACTGCAGGAATTCTAATTCTAAAAATAACCACAGGTAATTACAAAGGAATTGCAGAAGTACCGAATAACTACCCCAATATTCATCAGGAAGACTAAGGGGGGGTGCACTTGAATTAGAATGAGAAATGCAAAAGGATTAAATGTCTTTAAATAGAAGCGGATGTGTGTGGAGTGGAGGTATTGTGGGGGAGAAAATTGATAACATTGAATAAAAGTTTGAGTCTGTATATATTACATCAGCATATATTGAAATAATCTTGAGCAGTTACTAGAAGCATTATTCTATATTTATGTGATTTCATTACAGAGCAGTATTGTGCCAGATGAAGAGAGCATGGCTAGTGTTATTCCTGTATGTGAAAAAGGAAATAAAACCTGTCCAGGGTATTATAGACCAGTTAGTTTAACATTGATATGGAGGTGACGGTGTTGGACTGGAGTGGACAAAGTTAAAAATCTCACAACATCAGGTTATATCCAACAAGTTTTCAGTCTATTGGACTATAACCAGGGTGTTGTGTGATTTTTAACTTAGTTTAACATTGGTAGCAGGAAGGATTATAGCTCTGTACTCAGAAATGTAATAGAAATACATTTAGAAATTAGAAATAAAAGAAAAATCATTACAGATATCAAAAGCAAAAGTCATGTTTCATCAAGCTGATTGAATTATTTGGAGACTTAACAGAAAGAGAAGACAAGATAATGTAACAAATTTGGATTTTCAAGGTGTCTTTGTCAACTCATAGTAGACTCATGACTAAGACTAGAAAATGTGAAATCAGGAAGCAAGATGCTGAATGGACAGAAAACTGGCTACCCAGCTAAAAATCACCAATCCAATTTGTAGGTTAGTGAGATGGACAGGTTTAGAATCTTTGTTAATGGGAAGGTGATGCCCTAGTGGTATTATCATTGGACCTTTAATCTAGTGACCCAGGTAATGTTCAAATCCTGTCACAGCAGATGGTAGAATTTGAATTTAATTTTTTTAAAAATCTGGAATCAAGAGTCTAATGATGACTGTGAATCAATAGTTGGAAAAACCCATCTGGTTCATTAATGCCCTTTGGGGAAGAAAACTGTCATTCTTACCTGGCCTACGTGTGACTCCAGACCCACAGCAATATGGTTGACTCTCAACTGCCCTCTGGGAAATTGGGGATGGGAAATAAATACCTGCCTAGCCAGGGATGCCCTCATCCCATGAGGTGTGTAAATGTCAAATTATTCTCTATCTGGATAATTGTACGGTAGTCCTTGGAAAATAAGGGTTCAAATAGGGTTGGGGAGCAAAGGGATCTAGGAATACACATTCATAAATCATCAAACGTAGCAATGCAAGTTAATAAGACAGTAAAATATGCAACTAAAAAAGGTTAATTTCTGGAGAAACTAAAAGGCAGGGATATTATTTGAAACTTGTATCAAGTCTTAATTTAGACTCTATTTGTACAGTTCTGGTCTCCAGATTAATTTATCCAATTTACAAGATTCATATATTCACTGAAGTTTAGAAGAATGAGAGGTTTTTCATTGAAAACGTGTCAGATTCTGAAGAGTAAGCTGTGAGAGGTTGCATCCTCTGTTGTGGGCACAATATCGGTGTCAATGATAATTTAAGACTCAAATGAAGAGAATTTTCTTTTATCAAAAGTGATGAATCTTTGAAATTCTCTACTACAGCAGATTGTAGATATTCCATCATTGAATATAAATTGCTGAGATGGATTCTCAGTGAGCCATGGGATTGGGAAAAAAGTTGGCAAAGTGGAGTTGACTTTGAAGATCAGACATGATCATATTCAATGGTGGAGTGGCTGTTGGCAGAGCACACAATCCTATTTCTTATATTCTTATACAAAAGCATTGGAGAAGGAGCAACGGGGATTTCCACAGTTGTTATCAAAACTAAGTGGTGCAACGAGAAGCTTGACACTATCCAGGACATAGCAGACTGCTTGATAGGCACTGTATCCACAAATATCCACTCCTTCCACCACCATCACTCAGTAGCAGCAGTGTGTATTATCTACACGATGCACTGCAGAAATTCACCAAAGACCCTCAGACAGAATCTTTCAAACCCATGAAAACTTCCATCTAGAAGGATGAGGGCAGCTGATATATGGGAACACCACCACCTTCAAGTTCTCCTCCAAGTCACTCACCATCCTGAATTGGAAATATTTCAGCATTCCTTCACAGTTGCTGGGCCAAAGTCCTGGAATTCCCTCCCTAATAGCATGATGGGTTAACCCTCAGCAGGTGGTCTGCAGCAGTTGAAAAAGATAGCTCACCACCACCTTCTCAAGGGCAACTAGGGGTGGGCAATAAATGCTGGCCCAGCCAGCGATGCCCATATCCCACAAAATGAATTAAAAAAAGGTTGCAAGTCTCCTATAGATTGGAAAAGGCCGAGTGGAAGCCTGCTTGGAGATCTTTCTGATTATGAAACAGTCAGATAGGGTACATGTGGAGAAAATGCTTCCATTTGTGGGGAGACCAGAACCATGTGCCAGCCATTTAACAGAATCACCAGCAAATTCTGTAAGAAATTAGGAGAATTCCCTTTACCCGGAGAATGATTCACATGTGGAATATAAACAAGAAACAGGATTGGCCATTCAGTCTCTTCAGCCTGCTCTGCCATTCAATAAGATCATGGTTGGTCTGATTGTAAAATAAAATCTGCATTACCTGTTTTAAATAGACAATCCCTGGCTTTTCAACAAAAACCCCTAGTTCTAGATTCTCCCATAAGTGGAGACATCCTCTTCATATCCACCCTGGCAAGAGCCCTTAGGATCTTTTAAACGTTTCAATCAAAGTCACCTCTTACTATTCTATTTTCCATTCGGTACAAGTCTAGCTTGCCCAACCTTTCCTCAAAACACAACCTACTCATTCTGGTATTAGTCTAATAAGTCTTCACTGAACACATTTATATCCTTCCCTAAATAAGTGACCAACATGGGAGACAGTACTCCAAATGTGGCCCTGTATAACTGAAACATAGTCTTTCTACATTGTATTCAATTCCTCTCACAATAAATGATAGTATTTTATCAGTTTTCTTATTTGCTGTATTTGCGATTCACTCACCAGTCACCAAATCTCTCTGAATCACATTATATACTGAATTTTTTACATCTTTGTCCACTCATGTAACTAGGAGAAAGTGAGGACTGCAGATACTGGAGATCAGAGCTGAAAATGTGTTGCTGGAAAAGCGCAGCAGGTCAGGCAGCATCCAAGGAGCAGGAGAATCGACGTTTCGGGCATGAGCCTTCCTGAAGATGCTGCCTGACCTGCTGCGCTTTTCCAGCAACACACTCATGTAACTAGTCAGTATCTTTTTATAGCCGCCTTATGTCCTTCTCAGAACTTACTTTCCTAATTACCCTTACATAATCAGTGAGTTTAACAACTATACCTTCCAATCCTTCATCCAAGTCATTTATATAAATTGTGTACAATTGAGGACTCAGCATTAATCCCTATAGCACACTACTCACTACATCTTGCCAATCTGAAAAAGATCCATTTATGCCTACTTTCTGCTTCCTGTTAGCCAGGCAGTCTTCTATCTATGCTCAGATGTTACCCCTTACACCATAAACTGATCATTTCTGCAGTGACCTTTGTGGCACTTTCTCAAGAGCTTCTGCAAATCTAACTGCAGTACATCAGTTTTCCCTTTATGTACAGCACAATTTACTTCCTCAACGAACTCCAATAGTTTGGTTAAACGTGACTTCCTTTTCACAAATCCATGCTGACTTTGCCTGATTTCCTTGGACTTATCTAAAGGTCCTGCTATAACTTGAATAACAGTATTTTCCTTATGAGCAGTGTTCAGCTAAGGCCTGTAGTTCCCTACCTTGACCCCCTTTCTGTTTGAATAAAGGAGTTACATCTTCTTTCATTCCAAACTAATGCACCAGCAATCTTTCTAGCTCCTTTTTTAAGACCCTTTGTAGTATAATTCTATACAATTTCACTTTCTCCTTGTGAAGAAATATGGTCTTCATTCACGCTTTCTGCAAAGATGTGGCTGAGATTAGAAGCTGTCTGATTACTAGCTCACACCCACATCCAACCACTTTATCTAGCCACTTGTCAGTGGTCTGTCATGCCACCATTATTATTATCTTCTTAATAGCTGTAACCACACCCTCTCAGAGTACGCTGCCTCTCTCTGATGTGTTTGCTAGCTGTACAGATTTTCTTCCATTATTTAGGTCTAAATCTGCAAGGTTACTCAGAAATTGTAATACTACTTGTTTTTCAGCGACAGCATAAAGTATATGTAAATGTACACTGTACTGTTGAGGAGCAATGTTAGATTTTGCCTTTGGAAGAAATTGAACTCAAACTGGGAATCAGTGAAAACATGGTCGAAGAATACCAAAATCTTTATCTCTGAAATATTGAAAATACCAGCAAATTAAACAGGATGGTATCTTAATATTATAGTAACAGTTAGGTAAGGGCATTAACTGACAGTTAACTTGAGCTATTTATTGCCAGTTTCTGAGGCGTTAGCAAAGCTCCCAAAAACTATGTATGTCAATCCTCTCCGATTTGTAATAGTTTTGTTTTGGAAATACTGCAATGAATTTCTAACTCTGACTAAGCCCTTACATGTTTTTTAACCTTACTTTATTCATTGAGGTGGATATCATTGACTGGGCCAGCATTTATTGTCATTGCAAAGTGCTCTGGAGAAGGTGGTGCCTTCTTGAACTACTGCTGTGCAGGGGTACAGGGACTCTCACAGTTCTGTTGTCAAGTTCCAAGATTTTGATCCAGAGACAGTAACATATTTCCAAGACAAGATTGTTGGGGACATGGAAAGAAACTTGTAGCTGGTGGCATTCCCATTTATTTACTGTCCTTGTCCTTCCAAATAGTAGAAATTGTGAGTTTGGAAAGCTTTGTTGAAGATAGATAATCAGATCTCAAACAGAAGGAGAAGGAGGAGACTCCGCAAATATCCCCATCCCCAATGTTGAGGAAGGAAGCCAGAACATCAGTACAATAGATAAGGCTGAAACATTTGCAACAATCTTTAGCCAGAAGGGTCAAATAGATAATTGATCTCAGCCTTTTCCAGTGGTCACCAGCATAACAGACACCAGTCTTTAACTAATTCAATTCACACCATATATCAAGAAATTAGCAAGTTTTGAGAAGATTTGTAGCTCAGGTTGAGGTTCTGGATGTTGGTTTGTTCGTTGAGCTGGAAGGTTAATTTCCAGACGCTTTGTCACACTGCCAGGTAACATCTTCAGTGGGGCTCCAAGTGAAGTACTGCTGATAATTCCTGCTTTCTATTTACATGTTTGGGTTTCTTTGGGTTGGTGATGTCATTTCCTGTTCTTTTTCTCAGGGGGTGGTAGATGGGGTCTAACCTTAAGTGCTATTAAGCAGCACTTGTTCAGCAATAACCTACTCGATGATGCCCAGTTTGGGTTCCACAAGTGCCACTTAATTTCATAGCTTATTACAGCTTTTGTTCAAAAATGGATGAGCAGCTGAATTCCAGAGGTGAAGTGAGAGTGATTACCATTGGCAACAAAACTGTATTTGAATGTGGCAACAAGGACTGCTAGAAAAATTAGAGTTAATGGGAATCAGAGAAAACTTTTTATTGATTAGACATATCTGGTATAAATTAAGATTGTTGTGTTTGTTGGAGGTTGTCATCTCAGCTCCAGGACATTGCTGGAAGAGTTCCTCAGAGTCAATAATAAGGGGATGTAATTTTAAAGTGAAAGGCAGGAGGTTTAGAGGGGATTTAAGGAAAATCTTTTTCCCCCAGAGGATAGTAGGCATTCAGAATGCACTGTCTGGGTGGATCGTGAAGGCAAGAAAGCTCACAGTGTTTAAAATGCATTTGGACGAGCACTTGAAGTGTAATAACAATCAAGGTTATGGGCCTAGTGTGATAAAGTAGGATTAGTGACGTTAGTAATATATTTTTGGCAGGAAAGATTTGATGGGCCAAAGGTCCTTTTCTCTACCGTATGATTCTATTATTGTCATAGGCCCAAACACCTTCAGCTGCTTCATCAATGGCCTTCCCTCTGCCCTAAGGTCAGATATGGGGATATTTGCTGAAAATTGCACAATGTTCTGCACCATTCACAATTCTTGAGATATTGAAACAGTCCATGTCCAAATGCAGCAAGGGATGGACAATATTCAGGTTTGAGCTGGTAAGTAGAAAGCAATATGTATGCCACACAAATGCCAGGCAATGACAATCGCCTATAAGAGAGAATCTAGCCATTGCCCATTGATACTCAATAGCATCGCAAAGATTGAATATCCGACTATCAACATCCTGAGAGTTACCATTAGGCAGAACTGAACCAGCTACACATAAACAGTGGCTGCAAGAGCAGATCAGAGGCTAAGAATACTGTGGCGAGTAACTCATCTCCTGACTCCCCAAAGCCTGTTAACCATTTACAAGGCACATGTCAGGAATGTGATGGAATACTGCCCACTTACCTGGATGAGTGCAGCTCCAACAACATTCAAGAAACTTGACACCATCCAAGAATAAGCTTCCTACTTAAATCGGTACCGTACCCACAAATATACACTCCTTCCACCACCGACGCTCAGTAGGAGCAGCGTACCATCAACAAGATGCAGTGCAGAAATTCATCAAAACTTCTTAGACAGCACCTTCCAAACTCACGACCACCACCATCCAGAAGAACAAAGGCAGCAGATACAAGGAAACATCACTAGCTGCAAGATCCCCCCCCCAAGCCATTCACCATTCTGGTTTGGAAATATATCATTATTCCTTCAGTGTCGATGGGTCAAATTCCTGGAACTCCCTCCCTAAAGGTTTCATGTGTCAATAACACATGGACTGCAGTGATTCAAAATGGCAGCTCACTATCACCTCCTCAACTAGGCCCAGCCAGCAATGCCCAAAACACACAAATGAATAAAAATAAAATGTTTTCAAAAGAAAGGACAAGTTCAATCTGACCCTTTCAGTCTACACTTAAGTCATGAGCAAAATGATGGAAGGAGTTTTCAGTAGTGATATCAAGTGACTCTTACTAAAGAAATCCCTGCTTACTAATGTTCAGTTTGGGTCTTGTCAGCCCATTCATTGCCTGACCTCGTGACAGCCTTGGACCAAATATGGAAAAGAAACTGTTTTCCAAAGTTAAGATGAAAAGGACTGCCCTTGACACCAAGGCAGTAGTTGACCGAGTTCATCATTAAGGAGCCCTCGCAAAACTGGATTCAATGGGAAAAATTCAACACTAGTAGGAGTCATACCTGGCACAAAGGAAGATGGTTGTACTTAATGGATCTGATCATCTCAGCTCCAGGATATCTCTGCAGGAGTTCCTCAGAGTAGTATCCAAGGATCAACAATCTTCAGCTCCTGATCCATGCCCTTCCTTGCATTATAAATCAAAGTTGAGATGTTCGTTGATGGTTGCACAATGTAGAAGACCATGCTTGCCTTTGATTCTGTATGGGATCACTAGAACTGAAATAGTTAACTCAATTTCCACAGACACTGAGTTTCTGTAGTAATTTCTGTTCTTGTTTCAGATTTCCAGCATTCACAGTTGCTTGTTATGATTTATCATATCTGACTGCTTAGATGCACTTGTTCAAGTGCAGCAGGTCCTATGCTACATTCACCAAGACGCCTGAGGCAGCACATTTCAAACTCATGGCCACTACCATCTCAGAGGACAAGGGCAGCAGACGCATGGAACATCAACATCTAAAAGTTCTCTAGCAAGCTACTCACCACCCTAACTTGCAAATATATCACAGTTCCTTCAATGCCACTGGGTCAAAGTCCTAGAGCTCCTTCACTGATAACATTGTGGTTGTGCCTAAAGCAAAAGGACTGCATTGGTTCAAGAAAGCAGCTCACCACCATCTTCTCCAAGGTAACTAGGGATGGGCAATAAATATTGGTCTAGCCAGCGAAGCCCACATTCACTGAATGAACAAAAAAAAATCAGGCTTGGGCTAATCAGTAGCAAGTAAATTTGTGCTACAGCATGCCCAACAATGACCATCTCCGCCAAGAGAGAATCCAAACATCACTGCTTGTAATCAATGGCAAAAACATTGCAAAATACACACTACCAACACATGGGGCTTTACCATTGACCAGAAAATGAATTGGACCAGCTGCATAAATACAATGGTTGCAAGAGCAGGTCAGACACTAGGCATACAGCAGCAAGTAACTCACCTCCTGACCCCCCCAAAGTGTTCCACCATCTACGAGGCACTTGTCAGGATTCTGATGGAATACTCCCCACGTGGTTGGATGGGTGCAGATCCAGCAACATTCAAGAAGCTTTATACCATGCAGGACAAACTATCCCCTTGATTGGCACTGCATCAAACTCCTTCAGTATTCACTCCTTCCACCTTTGACATACAGTGGGAGCAGTGTGAAGTCACCGTTGGCCTAACGGATCAGAGGGCTGCTCTCCTGTCAGAAAGTGAGAGAACTGGTGGTGCTTTAACCTGAGGATCACCACCTCTCAGGTGAGGGGAGAAGTTGAGAAGGTGGGCCCTGCATGGTAACCTCAGCCGATGCAAGAATCGAACCCACACTGTTGGTGTCACTCTGCATCACAAACCCGTCATACCATCTATAAGTTGCACTGCAAAAATCTCCCTCAGGCTCTTCACACAGCATCTTACAAATCTGTGACCCCGACTATCAAGGAGGACAAGGGCGGCAGATGCATGGGAACATCACCATTCCAAACCACATGCAGGTCGTTCTGCTTTAACGCGGTAATTGCGTTGCTGTGCAACACCATGTTTTAGAAAATCACGCAATATAATAATGGGGCCTATGGCAATAACAGGGTTAGGGACAAACCACTAATAATAATCAGTAAAATCAAAACATAAATAGTAGTTAGCCTAGCACAAACGATAGCACTGTCTAAGTAAATCTTTAAATCATATATTTTAATGTAATAATACAGTAAATTTAACACTTTAACACTCAAATCACTGACTATAGCACTGTACCTTTCATAAAGCACATCACCAGAAAGCATGCAAGCCAACTGACCATATGATGCCGATGTGGAAGTCCAGCCCTCCTCAAGATTCTCTCCCCCCCGTTTGAAATAAAGTTCTTTCTAAATGTAGACTACAATTCCCAGTTTCAAGCTAGGTTTCAAGGATTGCAGAGCTGATTGCACTCCTGGTTTAGCTGAACACACTGAATTTGCATTTTGCAGACCGAGGCTCCTGTGGCTAGGTTTTGCTGTTCAGGAAATTGCCGGGGATGGAATCACGTAACAGAGAACAAGAGTTTGCCTTATAAAAAAAAATCCACAATTCACTAATCGGGTTACAGCCAAATAGCGTTTAATAAACGCACGTTATTGGAGAACTACCTGTACAATCCTGACTTGAAACCGTATCTACAACCACTCCAACACTGTTGCTGGTTTAATTCTAGAGGTCTTTAATAGCTCTGTTTGTCTGATTACACAACATGGACGGGGCTATTGAAGGAGGCTCGCACTACTACCTGCTCAATAGCAATTAGAGATGGGCAATAAACGCTGGCCTAGTCAGTGACTCTTACATCCAGTAAATGAATTTAAGAAAAGATCAGATTTCCTTCCCTAAAAGACATTAGTGATGCTTACAACAATGGTTACCAACAATAGATTTTAATTCCTGTTGACGTGGTACAGTTTGAACCTTAGTCTCCAGTGTATTAGTCTGAGCCTCTGGATTATTAATCCAATGACATTACCATGATGCCACTGTATAATTTTAATCCTATACATTCTTCTTTAGGTAAGTAAAATGAAGCTGTTTATTTTTTTCTCTCCCGGGGACCTTTGCTTTTTGTGACGATCATAAAGATCCTTTATAGTGAACTATACCTTGATGATAGTGCTGCAGTTTTTAGCAGTGCATTTATTTTCTTCTCACACAAACATGTGGCTGCTATTAATATAGCCCTGTCAGCAAGTGATAGCTTATGGGAAAACAAACATTAATTAATATCACAGCACATATCACTGAACTTCTGCATAACTTTTGATAAGGTCAAGGCTAAATTTCATTTCTAACTTTTTTATTTCATGCTGTAAGATTTTGAATGGAAATATTATTATCACTTTGCTTCAGCACTTTCATAATGATGGTCATATAACAATTCTGTCTGCCTTAGACATTTCCCAAGGTGAAGCCTGAGACTACAGTTCCTGAAGGATTAGCTGGCCTCAATAGCAGCAGTCCTATCTCTCAGTCAACAAGTCATGAAACCAAGATCCATTCCAAGCACATCATTCAGTATCAGGCTTCAGTGTCGTATTAAGCATTGCTGCATTATCATTCTTTCGAATGAAGCGTTCAACCAAAGCCCCATTTGCCTTGTTAGAAAGTATGTTTCTTCATAGCAAATTAGTACACAAATTGTCTTGACCAAATTGACATCACACCTTGAAAGTTGAGGACATAGCAATGAGAGAACCACTAATGTCTATTAAAATAGCTGAAGTGTTATTCTATAGGAAACTTGTTTTGCCAGAAAATGCTATTGAACAAAGCTATTGTGTTTGGAGATGAAAAACTGTATTTGAAATAAGGGAATAAACCTTGAAAATTAGCACTTGTGATGCTAATAACTTCCGGCCCTCACATCATTGCTGATGTCACACGCTCAGTGACTTCCGCCCCCCCACCCCCTCCCCACTGCCGTGGTCACCACCACTTCTGCCCCCACCAACGCCACTCACCTGCATTCTGCTGACATGCTCCCCACAGATCCCACTGTCACCATCCCCGCCCCCCAGAACCCTGAGGGGAACATCACCCCTGCTCATGACTCCACCCCATTCCCCCCACCACCACACCCACTCCAGTTTCAGACTCCGCCTCCACTCCCAGCTCCACACCTACACCAGATCCCAGCTCCCAGTCCTGCCGAGTTTTCACCATCCCCCCAGACCTCCCCCTCACTGAGGACGAACGATCAATCCTCAGCAAAGGACTCACCTTCATCCCCCTTCATCCACACATCAATGAATTTAATACACGCCGTGACGCCGAACACTTCTTCCGTCGCCTCCGCCTCCGAGCATATTTTCACAATCAGGATTCCCACCCACCTTCCGAGGACCCCTTTGCCCACCTCCAAAACATTCATCCACCTGGATACCCCGCGCTGGCCTATTATCTGCCCTCGACCTCTTCATTTCCAACTGTCGCTGGGACATTAACTGCCTCAACCTGTCTACCCCCCTCCCCGACTCCAACCTCTCACCCTCACAATGCACAGCTCTCCAATCCCTCTGCTCCAATCCAGACCTCACCACCAAGCCAGCAGATAAAGGGGGTGCAGTGATAGTCTGGCGCACTGACCTCTACACCGCTGAAGCCAAATGCCAACTCGAGGACACCTCTCCCTACCGCCTCCTCAACCATGACCCCACTCCCATCACCAAACTATCATCTCCAAGACCATACAGAACCTCATCACCTCAGGAGATCTCCCACCCACAGCTTCCAACCTCATAGTCCGGGAACCCCGCACTGCCCGGTTCTACCTCCTTCCCAAGATCCACAAGCCTGACCACCCTGGCCGACCCATTGTCTCAGCATGCTCCTGCCCCACTGAATTCATTTCTACCTACCTCGACACTGTCCTATCCCCCCTAGTCTAGGAACTCCCCACATACATTCGAGACACCACACACGCCCTCCACCTCCAAGACTTCCGTTTCCCTGGCCCCCAATGCCTCATCTTCACCATGGATATCCAATCCCTCTACACCTCCATCCGCCATGACCAGGGCCTCCAAGCCCTCATTTTTTTCCTCTCCTGATGTCCCCAACAGTATCCTTCCACCGACACTCTCATTCATCTGGCCGAACTGGTCCTCACCCTTAACAATTTCTCCTTTGAATCCTCCCACTTCCTCCAGACCAAAGGGGTAGCCATGTGCACCTGTATGGGCCCAGCTATGCCTGTCTCTTTGTTAGCTACGTAGAACAGTCCATTTTGCATAATTACACCGGCACCACTCTCCACCTCTTCCTCCGCTACATTGATGACTGCATTGGCACCACCTCGTGCTCCCGCGAGGAGGTTGAGCAATTCATCAACTTCACCAACACATTCCACCCTGACCTTAAATTTACCTGTACCATCTCTGACACCTCTCTCCCTTCCTGAACCCCCCCATCTCCGTTAATGACAACCGACATTTTTTACAAACCCACCAACTCCCACAGCTACCTGGATTAACCTCTTCCCACCCTACTTCCTGCAAAAATGCCATCCTGTATTCCCAATTCCTCCGCCTCCGCCGTATCTGCTCCCAGGAGGACCAGTTCCACCACAGAACACACCAGATGGCCTCTTTCTTCAGAGACCGCAAATTCCCTTCCCATGTGGTTAAAGATGCCCTCCAACGCATCTCGTCCACATCCCGCACCTCCGCCCTCAGACCCCACCCCTCCAACCGTAACAAGGGCAGAACGCCCTAGGTGCTCACCTTCCACCCTACCAACCTTCGCATAAGCCAAATCATCTGCCGACATTTCCGCCACCTCCAAACGGACCCCACCACCAGGGATATACAGTAGCACCTCAACATACAAATGACCCCGTTCACAAAAAAATCGGTTTACGAACAGGATTGTACAGAAAATTTTGCTTCAATGTACATACGAAGTTCAAGGTGTGAACGCAAAAAGCCCATGGTTTCATTGTCATTGTTTTGCTTTGCTACGTGCGCTTTGAATATCCGAATAAAGGGAAAATTGCTTCAGTTCGCGAACTTTTCAGTTCGTGAACTGGGTCCCGGAATGGATTAAGTTCGTAAATTAAGGCGCTACTGTATTTCCCTCTCCACCCCTTTCCGCCTTCCGCAAAGACCGTTCCCTCCGTGACTACCTCGTCAGGTCCACGCCTCCCCTACAACCCACCCTCCCATCCTGGCACCTTCCCCAGCCACTGCAGGAATTGCAAAACCTGCGCCCACACCTCCTCCCTCACCTCTATCCAAGGCCCTAAAGGAGCCTTCCACATCCATCAAAGTTTTACTTGCACATCCACTAATATCATTTATTGTATCCGTTGCTCCCGATGCAGTCTCCTCTACATTGGGGAGATTGGACGCCTCCTAGCAGAGCGCTTTAGGGAACATCTCTGGGACACTCGCACCAATCAACCAAACCGCCCTGTGGCCCAACATTTCAACTCCCCCTCCCACTCTGCCAAGGACATGGAGGTCCTGGGCCTCCTTCACCGCCGCTCCCTCACCACCAGACGCCTGGAGGAAGAACGCCTCATCTTCCGCCTCGGAACACTTCAACCCCAGGGCATCAATGTGGACTTCAACAGCTTCCTCATTTCCCCTTCCTCCACCTCACCCTAGTTCCAAACTTCCAGCTCAGCACTGTCCCCATGACTTGTCCTACCTGCCTATCTTCTTTTCCACCTATCCACTCCCCCCTCCCCTGACCTATCACCTTCATCCCCCTCCCCCACTCACCTATTGTACTCTATGCTTCTTTCTCCCCATCCACCCTCCTCTCATTTATCTCTCCACCCTTCAGGCTCTCTGCCTGTATTTCTGATGAAGGGCTTTTGCCCGAAACGTTGATTTTACTGCTCCTCGGATGCTGCCTGAACTGCTGTGCTCTTCCAGCACCATTCTAATCTGGACTCTGGTTTCCAACATCTGCAATCATTGTTTTTACCTAATAACTAAAAGTGCCTTGTCAGCTAAAGATACAAACTGATATGAAAGAAAAGCATTGTACCCAAGTCTAGCCAAACATCAGAGAGTAAGGAACTGCTCCCAAGTGGACAGACTTGATGAAAAGTTAACCATTTAGAGTGTATAAAGAGCCTCTTCAGAATCTTGTATGTTTTAATGAGATCACTTCTAGTTATGGTTGAATCATGCAAAATTAGCCAAATCAATGTGAAAGATCACATGTTGATAAAATGTGTTTCATGCCCAAAACTACTTTTGCTCTTGTTTTAGGCAAATTTTTTTCTCTCTGCTTCAAGATTCAAGTTACCCACATAAGGTCCCGCCTATAAAACTAACCACAATCACGGGTTGAAACTGAGATTCTGCTAATTGCGCTGGTTGGGGAAAGTTCTTTATATGGTATTCATTTGCTGGAATGTAACAGTCAAAGCACCAATAGCCATGCAAGAACAACCAGGACATTGACAGGCCTGAATACCACACTGTCATTATAGCTCTGGAGTTCAGGCACCTCAACATTAACTTTGCCACCCATAGTTAAAAGCTTCAGCTGAAACCTGCAGAGATGAAGTTGAGGCATTGGAGGCAGTACACAAACCTCCAAACAAACTATCTACCCAAATCTTTATGCCACATGTGGCAGAGTCTGCAGATCCTGCAGTGAATATATCAGCCATGTCTGAACTCTCAGGTTGCTGAGGGACTGCCTAAGAAGAGAAGCAGCATTGGTCTCTGCACCCAATTTCATGTAATCCTTAAACATAAGGTGTCTTGGACAGTATTCCATACTTGTCAGCAGAAAATATGTTAAAAAGTGATGCTTTGGACAATTCCCTGACTGTAATCCATAATGTGACACTTCTAACCATTAAGCAAAACACTGAAAACCGTAGAAAAATGTTAATCTCACGAACAGATGACTTGGGGGTGGGCAAGATATTCAACTGTCATTTTCTGATTGGAGCAGAAAATGAGAAGATTAGAAGAAATATGAAGTTGGAGTGTTCATTGACTAACTAACCTTGTGTGTTGTTGCTGGAGATGCCAGGTACCTGGTCATAGCTCAAAAGCTGAACAGGGAAAAAATAAAATCTGAATGTGCTAGTGAGAAGTGACATAGATTAATCTGCACTTTTATCAGATTTGCCACTTGCATACCTCATTTCACAATCCTGCCTCTCATTGACTTGTGTCACATCATTCTGCCCAGTCTGCTGGAAGCAGCTTGATTTATTTGATTTCTATACTGTCACTTGCTGCAAGTCAGTGACACATTTTATGGCTGTGGGTATCCATCAGCTGATGGACATCTCCTGAATGGCCAGGCCATGATCAGTTTCAATATAATTCAAAACCATGTTTGCATTTTGTGGTCATGCTGTCCGTCCATTGCAGACACTCTGAATTTTACTTGCAACACCAACCCATTGCTCCTTTCAATTATCGTGAAGCTCCAGTACTGTACACAAATCATTAGCTGACGAACTTGCTGCTGATCTTGTATTTTTTTTCTTTTAAAAGGTGGCCTCAAGGGTTCTGCTACTGTGACCAGCTAAACAGACTGAGAGACGATTGCACTGCCTTCCTCTCTTCCTGAAGGGGACTGCCTTTCCACAGCTGTTCTGCTGCCTAGAGGCTAGCCCCTTTGCTGCCTTTCTCTGCATGGAGGTGTTGATTGATATCTCTGATTGACATCCTGGGCAACTAGATTGGCTGCTACAGACATTGTTCAGCAGGTCCTTGGGAAAGGGAGTGGAACTTACTGTCTCCATCTGCTTGTGATCACTTGTGAATTGTGAAACAGTAGGCCACAAACCTAATTAATTCTAACTCACTAAGTGTGTGTATGTTCTCTCATGGTGAACTCTCAGAAAGAGTAAGGTCCTTTGAGGAGTCCTTATCATGCATGCCATATTAATGACAATGGGCTAATCATTATTATTTATTTAACAACAATAAAACACATTCCAAATTATTAAGCAGACCTTCCAGTAAGCAACTGATTTCTGTGTGTGCAGCTTGCAGACTCACGGCTAGACTGACAGCACTGCGTACACATAGCACATAGGTAAAAGGCCAATGCACTTAATTGCAAGGTACACATACACCAAGTTATGTCCACAGACTCTTGCTCCAGAGTACAGCCAGCCAGTTCTGACTGAAGGTCAGTCACAGCAGGAACTGTGAATGACTGCAAGTTGACTGACAGCTAACTTGATCAGATGTGTCATGGTTATTTTTGTGCCTCTTGATAAAAATGCAGAACTTGGCAGGACTAAAGGCAGCAGGATAGGACACGCAGGTCGTAAAGGAGTTACCATTCAGTTCAAGTCACAGTGAGGTGTCTCTACTGTCCTGCGCTCAAAGTATGCAGGACTGGTAGAAATGGGACAGAATGCAGCTCCCAGATCTCACCTCTGACAGTGGGGCTAGGAATGGGTTAGACTTCAATCGGCTTCCCAAGAAAATAAAGTCACTGACTTCCATCTCTTGAACGTCCCCTTTACATCCTTTCAAATGCACTTGCTCTGATCCCCACCTGTCTCAGTGAGTGACCATGAACTCAGGAAATTCCTAACATTTGCCCATTTGAAACTGGTTGCTGACATCAATCTCAGCCGCTACAGAGGGACAGAGAGAGAGACGAGATTATAAACAAATATCCTGCAAATGCAAATACTTCTCAATTGGAAGTACATCCCTTTAACAGGAGATTTTCGATGATAAAGCTCCCCTGAGGCATTGAACTCAATATCGTGCCCTGTCCTCGCCCCCTGCGGGATCCAATGAAAACGAGGGAAGGGCCAAGTCCCGAGTGAAGGGGCCAAGCTGCCCCGGGCCGCCCAGAGCCCGCCCCTCTCTCTGTCTATTGGTACATCCGGACCCTGATTGACAGCTAGGACGGGCTACCTGGGTCGCTGATTGGCTACGGCAGACGTCACACAGCAGCACCTCGGCCGAGGGGGCGTGGCTTGCTGCTGTTGCTGTGTCTCAGCTGTTTCTGAAGCTGGAAGAAACATGCCGAAAATGGCTCATCAGAGAACACATTTAGTGCTGGAGAATTACATCGGTGGGAAATTCGTGCCGTGCTCCAGGCATCTCGATTCCTACGACCCTTCCTCTGGAGATGTGTATTGCAGAGTGCCAGACAGTGGAAAGGAGGAGGTGAGACTGGTCCAGTGTCTACAATGTCTATCAGCTCCTGGATCGTTGCATTAAAATTATTCAGTAATTATTGAACAGTATTGACAAATAGAATAAATCGGGTTGGTTGTTTTCAAAATGATTGCAGCTTGCTCCTCTGCAGGCTGCATTGTAGATCAGGAATGAAAGCGATTATTGTTTTTTTGTAATATAAAAGGGAATATGTTTATTCTTCCTTTCGAGAGGTGGTGAGCTTGTTTATACGCAAATTATTTCATCTTATAACATGAGATGTTGAATATGAACTAAACATCATGCTTTCTTTAGTATTCAGGAGATCCGGTGGAGGATGGAGTCATTTTAAAATATTACTCGAATTATTATAATTATGTATCCAAATAGCGCGTGCAAAACAGTAACTGAAGAGGTCTGGCCAAAGATTAAATTTATACTCACACAATATAACATGCTTGATAAGCTTTTTAGCACAAATTACAAATTAAATATTAACTAACAAAACGTAAGATGTCAGCCTGACTCTAATTAGATCTTGTTCAACCCAAACAGTTGTTGGCATTATGGTTAACAGTTGTTAATCTCAATGCTATTAGAGATGGGGAAGAAAAAAATAAGTTGATGGAAGAGATCCTTTATCTCACATTCACACATGCTTTCTGAAGTGTTGATCACCAATGACATTGACGATAACTGTCTCACTGTCTACCAGTTTTACGATAACCAAAGATGCTGTAGATTGACACCATTGAGATGAATCCATAACCCAGGGCCATAAATCCACAACACAGATTTGACGGTTTTCAACATTCCTAAATCAGCTGGCTGGATAAGACTCGTCTGGCATCAGCCAAAGACAGTGCAGCATTGGTGACAACAATGGAGAAAGGTTAACTCATATTTCAACAATAAAGCTGTGGTAGGGATAAAATAAAGTTACATTCACTGCAATGTAGAAACCAAGGATTGGATCCAAACAGTTAAAGCATAAATTCCTACTGGTGGTGAGATGTGGCATTGGGGAATTATGAATTCTTTTGTTATTGGTTTAAAATATTTGGTCAGAAAATGTTGCAACACTTGACACATTGTAGTCACTGAGTTATTGTGCAGCATAGAAACATAAAAAAATAGGAGCAGAAATAAGGTTTTCAGCTCTTCTAGTTGGTTATGGGGCCACCATTATGTTACAAACTGCTAGTATCAACCAGCCTGCTTGTTAAAACTATGCTTTAATTGGCCAATGTTGCTATAATAAAGAAATCACCACTAGTGATCATGTGATAGTCGAAAAGTCAGGCAGCTTCCGAGGAGCAGGAGAGTTGACATTTCAGGCATAAGAGGTAAAAACAATGACTGCAGATGCTGGAAACCAGATTCTGGATTAGTGTTGGTGGAAGAGCACAGCAGTTCAGGCAGCATCCAAGGAGCTTCGAAATTGATGTTTCGGGCAAAAGCCCTTCATCTTTTATTCCTGATGAAGGGCTTTTGCCCGAAACGTCAATTTCGAAGCTCCTTGGATGCTGCCTGAACTGCTGTGCTCTTCCACCAACACTAATCCAGATTTCAGGCATAAGCCCTTCATCAGAAATGTGGAGTGGGAAGGGGGATGAGAGATAAATAGGTGGGTGGAGGTGGGGCTGGGGGAAGGCAGGTACGAAGGTGATAGGTGACTTATATGTCCTTGGAGAAGTGGGAGGGGGTATTGAAGTGGTCGGCCACAGGGCGATGGTGTTGTTTGATACCTGTGTCCCAGAGATGTTCCCTGAAATGCTCCATGTTTGGGGATGTAGAGGAGCCCACATGCAAGTCCTGGGCCTCCTCCGCCACCAAATCAAAGCCACCCACCATCTGGAGGAAGAATGCCTCATCTTCCGCCTTGGGACCATTCACCATGCGGCATGAACATTGACTTCACTCGTTTCCAAACCTCCCCTCCCCCCCACCTCATTCCAGATCCAACCCTCCCACTCAGCACTGCCCTCTTGACCTGTCCATCTTCCTTCCCACCTATCCGCCCCACCGACCTATCACAATTACCCCCCTACCTGCATCCACCTATTGCCTTCCCACCTCCCTATTTATCTCTCATCCCCCTTTCCCCTCCACGTTCTGAAATGTCGATTTTCCTGCTCCTCGGATGTTGTCTGACCTGCTGTGCTTTCCCAGCACCACCCTTTTCTACTCTGACTCTCCAGCATCTGCAGTCCTCACTTTCTCCTAGTTATCATGTGATATTATTGTTTGGGTTATAATTTCAGTGGATTATTGTTTTAACAAATAATATTATGATTTGTGAAATGGTACATAACATGAAATATATGCTGATTTGATATTTAAGAGACAGCAGGACATATGGGATAAACATTCCAGAAACTCACCATTTTTGCTACCAATGTGGAATTTATATTTAGTTTTGTACAAAGCGAAGGATGAAAGCCACAAGAGTGAGAAGGTCTATGAATGATTGACACAAAACTTTGATTCCAAACGACATCAAAACTATTCCGGTGAGTGAGGGAGGTAAATGCAACTATTTGAATGGCAGGCACAGGATGAACCTGCATTATTTAGAGTCATAGAGATGTACAGCATGGAAACAGACCCTTTGGTCCAACCTGTCCATGCCGACCAGATATCCTAACCCAATCTAGTCCCACCTGCCAGCACCCGGCCCATATCCCTCCAAACCCTTCCTATTCATATACCCATCCAAATGCCTCTTAAATGTTGCAATTGTGCCAGCCTCCACCACATCCTCTGGCAGCTCATTCCATACACGTACCACCCTCTGCGTGAAAACGTTGCCCCTTAGGTCTCTTTTATATCATTCCCCTCTCACCCTAAACCTATGCCCTCTAGTTCTGGACTCCCTGACCCCAGGGAAAAGACTTTGTCTATTTATCCTATCCATGCCCCTCAATTTTGTAAACCTCTATAAAGGTCACTCCTCAGCCTCTGATGCTCCAGAGAAAACAGCCCCAGCCTGTTCAGCCTCTCCCTACAGCTCAAATCCTCCAACCCTGGCAACATCCTTGTAAATCTTTTCTGAAACCTTTCAAGTTTCACAACATCTTTCCAATAGGAAGGAGACCAGAATTGCACGCAATATTCCAACAGTGGCCTAACCAATGTCCTGTACAGCCGCAACATGACCTCCCAACTCCTGTACTCAAGACTCTAACCAATAAAGGAAAGCATACCAAACGCCTTCTTCACTATCCTATCTACCTGTACTCCAAGGTCTCTTTGTTCAGCAACACCCCCTAGGACCTTACCATTAAGTGTATAAGTCCTGCTAAGATTTGCTTTCCCAAAATGCAGCACCTTGCATTTACCTGAATTAAACTCCATCTGCCACTTCTCAGCCCATTGGCCCATCTGGTCCAGATCCTGTTGTAATCTGAGGTAACCCTCTTCGCTGTCCAGTACACCTCCAATTTTTGTGTCAAGTGCAAACTTACTAACTGTACCTCTTATGCTCGCATCCAAATCATTTATGTAAATGACAAAAAGTAGCGGACCCAGCACTGACCCTTGTGGCACTCCACTGGTCACAGGCCTCCAGTCTGAAAAACAACGCTCCACCACCACCCTCTGTCTTCTACCTTTGAGCTAGTTCTGTACTCCATGAGATCTAACCTTTGTAATCAGTCTCCCACGGGGAACCTTGTCGAACGCCTCCCTGAAGTCCATATAGCTCGCATCTACTGCTTTGCCCTCATCAATCTTCTTTATTACTTCTTCAAAAAGCTCAAGTTTGTGAGAGATGATTTCCCACGCACAAAGCCATGTTGACTATCCCGAATCAGTCTTTGCCTTTCCAAATACATGTACATCCTGTCCCTCAGGATTCTCTCCAACAACTTGCACACCACCGAGGTCAGGCTCACCGGTCTATAGTTCCCTGGCTTATCTTTACCGCCCTTCTTAAACAGTGGCAGCACGTTTGCCAACCTCCAGTCTTCCGGCACCTCACCTGTGACTATCGATGATACAAATATCTCATCAAGAGGCCCGGCAATCACTTCTCTAGCTTCCCACAGAGTTCTCGGGTACACCTGATCAGGTCCTGGGAATTTATCCACCTTTAACCGTTTCAAGACATCCAGCACTTCCTCCTCTGTAATCTGGACATTTTGCAAGATGTCACCATCTGTTTCCCTACAGTCTATATCTTCCATATCCTTTTCCACAGTAAATACTGCTGCAAAATACTCATTTAGTATCTCCCCCATTTTCTGTGGCTCCACACAAAGGCCGCCTTGCTGATCTTTGAGGGGCCCTATTCTATCCCTAGTTACCCTTTTGTCCTTAATATATTTGTAAAAACCCTTTGGATTCTCCTTAATTCTATTTGCCAAAGCTATCTCATGTCTCCTTTTTGCCCTCCTGATTTCCCTCTTAAGTATACTCTTACTTCCGTTATACTCTTCTAAGGATTCACTCGATCTATCCTGTCTATATCTTACATAAGCTTCCTTCTTTTTCTTAACCAAACCCTCAATTTCTTTCGTCATCCAGCATTCCCTATACCTACCAGCCTTCCCTTTCACCCTGACAGGAATATACTTTCTCTGGATTCTTGATATCTCATTTCTGAAGGCTTCCCATTTTCCAGCCATCTCTTTACCTGCGAACATCTGTCTCCAATTAGCTTTCGAAAGTTCTTGCCTAATACCATCAAAATTGGCCTTTCTCCAATTTAGAATTTCAACTTTTAGATCTGGTCTATCCTTTTCCATCACTATTTTAAATCTAATAGAATTATGGTAACTGGCCCCAAAGTGCTCCCCCACTGACACCTCAGTCACCTGCCCTGCCTTATTTCCCAAGAGTAGGTCAAGTTTTGCACCTTCTCTAGTAGGTATATCCACATACTGAATCAGAAAATTATCTTGTACGCACTTAAGAAATTCCTCTCCAAGTAAACCTTTAACACTATGGCAGCCCTAGTCTATGTTTGGAAAGTTAAAATCCCCTACCATAACCACCCTATTATTCCTACAGATAGCTGAGATCTCCTTACAAGTTTGTTTCTCAATTTCCCTCTGACTATTAGGGGGTCTATAATACAATCCCAATAAGGTGATCATCCCTTTCCTATTTCTCAGTTCCACCCAAATAACTTCCCTGGATGTATTTCCGGGAATATCCTCCCTCAGCACAGCTGTAATGCTATCCCTTATCAAAAATGTCACTCCCCCTTTCTATCCTTCCTGTTGCATTTGTATACAGGAACATTAAGCTGCCAGTCCTGCCCATCCGTGAGCCATGTTTTTGTAATTGCTATGATATACCAGTCCCATGTTCCTAACCATGCCCTAACTTCCCTGTTCGGCCCCTTGCATTGAAATAAATGCAGTTTAATTTATTAGTATTGCTTGACCTTTCGAGAAATATCTGGTCAGTATGGACGGGTTGGTCTGTTTCCATGCTGTACATCTCTGCGACTCTATGACTCTATGATAAGTATTTAATGTGAAAAAGTTGCCCCTTAGATCTCTTTTATATCTTCCCCTCTCACCCTAAACCTATGCCCTCTAGTTCTGGACTCCCCGACCCCAGGGAAAAGACTTTGCCTATTTACCCTATCCATGCCCCTCATAGTTTTGTACTTAATGAAGATGTCATTCATTGGGTCAGGATGGTCTTCTGCATTAACACTGAATGGAACTGTAAAACTGACTGCATGGAGGTTGGACTGATAACATCATGGTGGCGTAAAGAAAATTTAAAAGATTTAACTCGAGTTTGTGTTATATTGGCCAGAAAATACATGACATATCGAGCAGATGTATTGTTAGACAGGTTGCAATGTACTTGCTGCACCAAAGCCGAGCTGCAGAGTGTATCAGGCCTTCAACATTTCTCTTCTTGAGGATTAGTCACCACTTGTAAACACTAGCTCATAAGATGTAGAACCCGGGAAGATGCCTTCATAGAAGAGACTGCATTCCTGCACATGACTGTAAACCCTCCAATACGTTCAGCCACCACAACTTCTTTAACCAAAGAAGCTTCTCTTGCACTTACCAGAGTCCTTTATGTTCTTGTTGCCTTGAGCTAAGGTCATCAATATGGAAGGATCATCTGATAAGCTGTAGATTTTGTTTCGTTGGGCTTGACATAATCAAGAACTATATAACAAGAAGATTTTGCATTAATATTGAACTTAAGAAAACTCACTGTTAAAAAATAAGCAGATTTTAAAGCTAATTTAAGGAAAAGAACATTTACATGTAGTTTGAAGGTGTTGTATATATATTATTTCAAACTCAAAGTGTATAACACAGGAGAAGACCATTCAGCCCATTATGTTCATGTTGGTCAGTGAAGAGCAAACAGCCTGATGTCTCCTTCCTGCACTCGGCTCATAGCCCTACAGGTCACAGCTTTTCAAGTCGACATCCCAGTAATTTTTAAATGTAGTTTCTCCTTCTACTATTTTTTAAGTCTGTGGATTCCTAGTGCCTCTCAAAATAAATGTTTAATATTTAATGCTAATAGATGAGACTTGTCCAAAACTAATAGAATATATCATTTGCGTGAAAGTATAACATTCACTGGAAATACTGAATCAGAGGATCTAGGAGGTTCACATTTCACAATACTTCATACACCTTTTTATGTCATTGTGTTTAATTGTAGTTGTTTTAGTTTAAAACTAACCGTTTTTGTCTGGTGCTTCATGGTAAATCATTAATGCATTTTTTTAAACAATCTGTAATTTTCCAGCTGTTTTGAAACATTTTGACATTTTCACAATGATTTAAAGATCAGAAGACCTGCAGTCAATGACAGCCATTGTTTTTCATATCCAGGAATATACCTTGTCACTATGTAGATTATTCCATGAAGAGATATAAAGCCATTAAAGAGGGTACAGGTTTCCACAGTGTGTATGTCATTTTTGTCTGTGTGGCGAAAACTTGTAATTTATCTAAGTTAAGTCTTTCATTCTATCAGCTTTGGTGACCATTATTGCCCCTAAACACTAATTGATTGTCTTATTTCCCAATAGTACATTTTATGCAGCCATAGTTGATGATGGGGTGAAGAATACAAACAAATCTTTTTCCATTCCAAGAGAGGGAAAAAATGCCAAATACATTTCAGCCAGGATAAGAGATGATATCTGCAATGTTGGCCAGGGATTGCAAGTCCTAATTGTCCAATTATACAATGCATTGTATAACCTTTGCAGAGTGATTTCTGTAGTGATGCGTCATCACGTGGAAGTAGCCATATTACTGTTAGATCAGCATTTGGACTGAGTATGCGAGCATCAAATGAAGATAGGTCTGGAAACTTGAACTTTGTATCAATCGTGGCAAAATAAAGATCAATGCCAATTCACTATAATTTTAAAGTTGAAGCACAAAAAGCTCCCAGAGGTTCGTTGATCAATAGTGAAATGTTCAGTATCAGAAAACAGCTGACTGCCCCATTACTATCTTTTCAAGTTAGAAAGTTACAGTCAGTCAGAGGTTGTGCATACAGGATTGTTTACAGGAATGAAAATTTGTATTCTGTTAACTGGGAGTGGTTTTAGTCCTATGTCTGACACACACTCTGAAAACAAATAGTAGTGTCAAAGATTATTTGCATAACTTCAGTGCAATTTACAACAATAGTGAAATGCATTTATGTAGCACCTTTAATGTAGAACATATTTCAAAATGTTCAAAATACAGACATATTTGTACAAAGGTGGATACTGAACCATGGAAAGATATTAGGAGGACCAACCAAATGATTGATGAGAAAGTTGTGTTTTAAAGAGGCCTTCAGAAGGAGGTGTTTATAGTCTCGAATGGCATTGGGCCTAATTGATAGAAGGTGTGACCATGAATGATGGAGTAGAAGGATTAAGAATGTATCAAAGGCCAGCATTCTTGGAACAGTGTATGTCGGAGTGCAGAGAGGTGAGGTTGCGTGTAAGTTAGGAGGAGGTTACAAATAGTGTGCTGGAATGAGGAATATTTTATTTTTTAAAATATGATGTGACTTTGAAAATTAAATCTTTGGACTTGGAGCCAATACAAGCCTGCAAGGATATTGGGAGACCATGACTTGGTGTAGTTTTATGTATAAACTGGATGAACTGAAGTTTACAGAGAGTGTGGGAGAGTCAATGAATAGAAGTTTGGTTAACACGCTCTTGAATCCAAGAGCTTTGTAACCTCCACACCCAACAATCCCAGTCTTTACAGGGATACCTATAGAGGTGGCCTTGATAGTGGAGAATATATGATACTGGAGGCTCAGCTCAAGGTATATGAGGAATTGATAACTGAAGATATAAATAGATACAATGGTCAGGATATGGACTGCATTGTGGGGGACAATAGTCTTGGTCTCCTCAGTACTTAATTTAAGAAAGTTGGGGTTTTTCTGAGACTAGGTCAGACAAGCAATCTGACTGCATGGATTCAGAGGTGTGATTGAAACAGATGGTGGAGAGATAGATTTGGATGTCATCAGTGTGCATACAGAAACTTATTCCACTTCAAACGATTTTTAAAAATATCCAGAATGTGGATAAGAAATAACGATAGATTCTTGGAGGGTGCGACTTTGAAAATATGTCTTTTTATTTTTCTGTATTATTGATTGTAGACTGAAATTCAAAATAGCTTTGAAAACCAAGGATTGTGAAAGTAATTGCTCTACTTTTAAAACCAATTGCTGAAACTCACTGTAAGTTGTGTTCATACTACTTCTTTGTTCTAGCAATGGGGGAGGCTGTTTGACTATCGGCCTGCCCCAGGGGTATGGACAAAGTAAGATTCAGCTAGCAACAGGTTGCTTATTGGTTTGTGGAATTCTGACCAGTTGTGGATATCAAAGCCCATCTGCCTCACAACAATTATCTGATTGGCTGCTGAGAAGTGGAACAGCTTGTGGATGTGCATGATACTGGCAGAAGCCTTAGGACTGCTGCAAAGGGCAGATAGTGAGTTTTTCAGTCCAGCAAAATAACTGAAGTCTGAAGATAGCCAGTTTATTTTCCCTCACCAGTTGCTGTAAACTGTGGCCGTTAACTACAGTAATCCCTTCGTACTCGCGGGATATATGTTCCAAGACCTACCGCAGAAGTCTGAACCCACGGATTGGAGCAAATCCATTAATTTAAATGGGAAGTTTACCTTTCTGGCAGCCACCTGGTCCCTGGTTCTGGAACATTCCCTGTAATATGTTTGGGCTGCAGTAAACCATGGATAACTGAAATTGCGGAATCAGGACCTGTGGATAGGGGAGTCACCCTGTAGTAACTAAAAGGCTTTGCAGGCTCACCAACTGCCTCTGCCTCATACAGAGCAATGTAAATAATTAGGAGAAGAGAGATTGAAGAACATCTCAGCAAACCCTATGGACTGGGGCCATTGAATTGTTCGCCAGCACTTTTCCACTTACACCTCTATACCTTTTTTGGTCTGACTGTATGTGTGTAGAGGGGATTAATATAGGGATTAGAGTTTTATCTAGTGAGTTATATATTGACAGATCATAGTTGTTTAGCTGTGTTTATTTCTAGTAAATAGTAGTCCTTCATGAAGTGCAGAAACCTGCTCTGTGTTTTCTGACAATCTGGGTAAATGAGAGACTTGGCGTTCTTTGATAAAATTTTTAACTTTTGCGATGACTCTGGGAATAGTTAGGCTTGATTTCAAATGTACTGTTCCCCGTGAGGCATGACAACCTTTCATGGTGCGAAGTGAGAAAAGTAGTTCTGGCTAAAAGTGGGTTGGTAAAAGTGAGGTTAAATGTGTTAAATGGGCCTGCAAAGAGAATAAGGAGAGAAAATGCTTCACAGTCGCAAACACATCGGAAAGATACGTATGTCAATCTGCAGGCAGTTTAAGTGCATATTTGGGAAGCAGTAACATGTTCAAGAACTTTGGAGTGCAAAGGGAGGTGGGATGTGCAGTACTGGTTTGCAAGGACAGAGAGTCAAGGTTGAATTTTCTTTGATGAAGGTGTTGATGACAGTGATTTTAAAGTGAGGAGAGGCAGTCATTAGAATGTCAGCTAGCACAGGAAATGGTTCAGTGGGAATAGGCTCAAGGGAACGAAGAGGTAGGTCTCATGAACAAGACAAGCTCAAAGAAGTCCTGAACATAGTGATAAAAAGTCTGTTAACTGTTTACAATTTTTGGAGTTGTGAGGGAAAGGGAATGAGGAGGAATCTAAAGATGTAGTTAACTTTGTTTCCAGAAGATCCCAGAGGATGAGGTGGTTGTAATCTGAGGATTCAGATGATGAACAAACTCTTTTCTTTCGTCAGTATTATCAGACCCTTCCTCCTCCAATTAACTTGCACAGCAATTCTGGAGCATTTACCCACTTTCAAAGTTTTGAACTGTATCGTGATAAAATATTTTTATCATTTTGTCCTTACCTTACCCTGATTAAGTTGTTAAAATGCAAAATGAAACTGAAGTTTAAATAATAAAGTTATGAATTCTGAGTGAGTGGAAGCCTCAAATGCATATTTTAAACATAACCCACTGTTCAATATATTTGATTGTAAAACAAAATAAGAAAATTCATGATATGATCAATAATCTGCCGGAATATAGTCTCTGAAACTATCGTGACATCAAAGTAAATCACTCAGTCAGATGCTGTAAACAATCTCAAGATCTTTTTGCGGCTTTATCAATAGCCTTTTGCACTTTGAACTGACTGTGTGTACTTAACCGTGTACCCTGAGGTAATGATTCATTTCTAAGTTGTGTCATGATAGAAAGAGCTTATGTTTTTTGATTTCTGTAAATATGATTGTTCTGGAGAAATGAGACTTTATTTTTAAGTAAAAGCAGTTATTCAAATGTGATGAAATCAGAGCTGCTGCGAAGGATTTGAAAATAGATTTGCATTATGGCAGCAGACTGGTCAATGTTTGTCACCTGTGTCCCGTTGACGTTTTCACATCTGGGAT
Organism: Chiloscyllium plagiosum; assembly: GCF_037043375.1. Classification (NCBI taxonomy): domain Eukaryota; kingdom Metazoa; phylum Chordata; class Chondrichthyes; order Orectolobiformes; family Hemiscylliidae; genus Chiloscyllium; species Chiloscyllium plagiosum. Next base: position 101,380,494 of record NW_028270141.1, read on the forward strand.
GTGCAGAATACTTATGGAATTTGGACGTTTCTGACAATTCTCTACTTCTCCCTGTTAACCCTGTCCTTCCTCCCCTCCACCTTACAGATTGCTTTCGATATAAACCTGTTGAAGTGGTGAGCATTTGTACTCTAATGCAATTCGCTTTGTTGTAAAAAACTTCAAAATAGTTGCACCCTAATGAAGTGTAACTATGTTTTAATGACATACCAAATTCTGCTATATACCCTCACTGACCTGAATACCTAATTTTATATTTATAGAATGTTAAATTTCAACAAACAAATATTTTACATTTTTAAAAACTACATTTTCTTTTTCTTTTCCTAGTTTGTTTATTCTTAATTTAGCTTCTGTCTCAATCCAAACACTTTGGGAAAGCAAATCTTAGCAGGTCTTATACACTTAATGGTAAGGTCCTAGGGAGTGTTGCTGGAGTGTTTCAAGAGACCTTGGAGTGCAGGTTCATAGCTCCTTGAAAGTGGAGTCGCAGGTAGATAGGATAGTGAAGAAGGCACTTGGTATGCTTTCCTTTATTGCCCAGAGTATTGACTACAGGAGTTAGAAGGTCATGTTGCGGCTGTACAGGACATTGGTTAGGCCACTGTTGGAATATTGCATGCAATTGTGGTCTCCTTCGTATCGGAAGAATATTGTGAAACTTGAAAGGGTTCAGAAAAGATTTACAAGGATGTTGCCAGGGTTGGAGGATTTGAGCTATCGGGAGATGTTGAATAGGCTAGGGCTGTTTTCCCTTGAGTGTCAGAGGATGAGGGGTGACCTTATAGAGGTTTATAAAATCATGAGGGGCATGGATAGGATAAATAGACAAAGTATTTTCCCTGGTGTGGGGGAATCCAGAACTAGAGGTCATAGGTTTAGGGATATGGGCTGGGTACTGGCAGGTGGGACCAGGTTAGGTTGGGGTATCTGGTCGGCATGCATGGATGAGCTGGACCGAAGGGTCTGTACATCTCTATGACTCTAAACGTAATCATTTATTTCCCAGTCTGGAAATGGAACTAAAAGTGAAGCAGTGCTTGAACAGGTTTGCTGTCTGTGATCGGCTGCTTACCTGTCTTCTAACATCAATGTTGCTGCATACCTTCGGAAGAGGAAGGGTCAGTGTATCTTGTGCCATTCAGGCAGTTACAGGCTTGCAATAAGCATATGCTGGTATCCAGGACCCCTGGACCCTGCCCGCAGAATGAGGAAGGGCTTTTGCCCGAAACGTTGATTCTCCTGCTCTTCGGATGCTGCCTGACCTGAAATGCCTTTCCAGCACCGTGCTGTTGACTCTAATCTCCAGCATCTGCAGTCCTCACTTTCACCTGCCTGCAGAAACCTGCCCACAATTTAGAGGCCAACAGGGAGGCAGTGGCTGCTGCTGGGACTACACCCACGCAAGGTCTCAAATCATGGAGGGACTCAGGCACAGATAGGTGATAGTGAGGAGTGGCTTGTGGGGGTGCAGGGGAGAGGTAGAGGATTCTCCTTGAAGATGGGTGGGTTTCTGTCAGTGTGCTCCTCTCCCCGACACTGGGTCCCTCAATCTGGCAATGATTGGTCAATGCGCACAGGTTCTTAAAAAATTTTTAAAAAGCTGGTCACCCACTTCTACCCTTAACAAGAACTCACTTTCGAGCGTGTAGGAATCCTCTTTGGGACAGGTGAGTCTGCTGTTACTGTAAACTACATCGAGCCCCCAGCGCAAAGTGATGCCAGAGCAACAATCCAACATTCCCACTGAAACCCATCGCTGGTTTTCTACTATTCTCATTGTGTTTTTCTCAAGGTCACCAGGCAACCAGTATATAAAGATAGAGGTGGCCGGATAATGGAACTTTGAAATAGAGACTATGGTTTTCAGCATTGAAACTGACAGCTAAACAAAGTTTGAGACACCCAGGTGCTGTGTAAAAATGCAGCGAGTTTCTCTCCCTTTCCTGCTGCTGCTACTTGGTGCGACTTTATTATCAGAATGAGGAGCAAGCTGCCCATTCCAGTGCCCCGAATACTTCATTCCTTTTGGCCACCATCCTCTGGATCATGGTGCCCGTGAAGGTGCCACTGCGCTGCCCCTTGTTGTACAGATCTGCATGTGGGAATCTGACTGGGAAGGTGCGTGGGGTGGGGTGGGGTGGAAGCATTGGGCAGGACAGAACGCCCCTGGTGCTCACCTTCCACCCTACCAACCTTCGCATAAACCAAATCATCCGCTGACATTTCTGCCACCTCCAAACAGACCCCACCACCAGGGATATATTTCCCTCCCCACCCCTTTCTGACTTCCGCAAAGACTGTTCCCTCCGTGACTACCTGGTCAGGTCCATGCCCCCCTACAACCAACCCTCCCATCCTGGCAACTTTCCCCTGCCACCGCAGAAACTGTAAAACCTGTGCCCACACCTCCTCCCTCACCTCTATCCAAGGCCCTAAAGGAGCCTTCCACATCCATCAAAGTTTTACGTGCACATCCACTAATATCATTTATTGTATCCGTGGCTCCCGATGCGGTCTCCTCTACATTGGGGAGACTGGGCGCCTCCTAGCAGAGCGCTTTAGGGAACATCTTCGGGACACCCGCACCAATCAACCACACCGCCCCGTGGCCCAACATTTCAACTCCCCCTCCCACTCTGCCGAGGACATGGAGGCCCTGGGCCTCCTTCACCGCCGCTCCCTCACCACCAGATGCCTGGAGGAAGAATGCCTCATCTTCCGCCTCGGAACACTTCAACCCCAGGGCATCAATGTGGACTTCAACAGTTTCCTCATTTCCCCTTCCCCCACCTCACACTAGTTCTAAACTTCCAGCTCAGCACTGTCCCCATGACTTGTCCGGACTTGTCCTACCTGCCTATATCCTTTTCCACCTATCCACTCCACCCTCTCCTCCCTGACCTATCACCTTCATCCCCTCTCCCACTCACCCATTGTTCTCTATGCTACTTTCTCCCCACCCCACCCTCCTCTAGCTTATCTCTCCACGCTTCAGGCTCACTGCCTTTATTCCTGATGAAGGGCTTTTGCTTGGTTTCGAAGCTCCTTGGATGCTGCCTGAACTGCTGTGCTCTTCCTGCACCACTAATCCAGAATCTGGTTTCCAGCATCTGCAGTCATTGTTTTTACCTCGTTGATTTTAACCCTACTGCGAATCCTCTTGCAAGGATGCCTGCCTTGAAGAAGTGTTCCTCCTCTCTCTACAAGAATCTCAGGGAGTCCCTCTCCCACTGCAACTCCCAGGTCATTTCCTCTGCCCTGAACCTCTTCAACCATGTCGTGAAACAGACTCGCTACCACAGCCACATTTGCTTCCTCAGTGCCTGCCTCCGTAACCACCTCATCCCACACGGACTCCGGACCATCTTTAAACCAGCAGAGTTCAGACCCGAACAGGACAAACAGTACAGTCTACAGATTCAAAGACACCAGCAACAGTTCTCCTTCAAGATCCTCCTCCGCTCCACGCTTGCAGCAATGCGCCGGCACCTAACCTCTCTACAGTCTGCCCTGCCTCAGCTGAGGGCCACACTCTCTCAGAATTGCAAAGGACCCACTCTGTACTACATCCTCAGGAGAATTCATACTCTCAACAAACAGTATTTCAATTCCATCTCAAACATCAAAAACTGTAAGTACAACAAACTTTTATCCACCCACCTCCATAACCAGCACTCCTCAAACATTCCAGAAGATTGCCCCTGGCCTCAGAACCTATTCCACCATTAGCCATGTGGCTGATGCAGCTGCCACCCCCACGCTGATTGATGATGTCACTTCCGCCCCAATCATGGCCACTTCCACCCCTCACAATTCCTCATGCATCATACGTGACATCACTTCTGCCCCTCACATCATCGCTGATGCCACATGCTCAGTGACTTCCGCCACCCTTACTGCCGTTGTCACCACCACTTCCTCCCCCACCAGCACGACTCACCTGCTTTCTGCTGACATGCTCCCCACAGACCCCACTGTCACTACCCCTACCCCCAGAACTCCGAGGGGAACACTACACCTGCTCATGACTCCACCCCCATTCCCCCCACCATCACACCCACTCCAGTTAAAGGTTCCACAGCCACTCCCAGCTCTACACTCACACCAGATCCCAGCTCCCAGCCCTGCCGAGTTTTCACCATCCCCCCCCCAGACCTCCCCCTCACTGAGGATGAACGATCAAGTCCTCAGCAAAGGACTCACCTTCGTCCCCCTCCGTCCACGCATCAATGAATTTAATACACGCCCGTGACGTCGAACACTTCTTCCGTCGCCTCCGCCTCCGAGCTTACTTTCACAATCAGGACTACCGCCCACCTTCCGAGGACCCCTTCGCCCACCTCCAACACACTGCATCCACCTGGACACCCCGCGCTGGCCTATTACCTGCCCTCGACCTCTTCATTTCCAACTGCCGCCGGGACATTAACCGCCTCAACCTGTCTACCTCCCTCCCCCACTCCAACCTCTCACCCTCACAACACGCAGCCCTCCAATCCCTCTGCTCCAATCCCAACCTCACCATCAAGCCAACGGATAAAGGGGGCGCAGTGGTAGTCTGGCGCACTGACCTCTACACCGCTGAAGCCAAACATCAACTCGAGGACACCTCTTCCTACTGCCCCCTCGACTAAGACCCCACCCCCATCACCAAACCATCATCTCCCAGACCATACAGAACCTCATCACCTCAGGAGATCTCCCACCCACAGCTTCCAACCTCATAGTCCGGGAACCCCACACTGCCTGGTTCTACCTCCTTCCCAAGATCCACAAGCCTGACCACCCTGGCCGACCCATTATCTCAGCATGCTCCTGCCCCACTGAACTCATCTCTACCTACCTCAACACTGTCCTATCCCCCCCTAGTCCAGGAACTCCCCACATACGTTCGAGACACCATCCACGCCCTCCACCTCTTCCAAGACTTCCGTTTCCCCAGCCCCCAACGCTCATCTTCACCATGGATATCCAATCCCTCTACACCTCCATCCGCCATGACCAGGGCCTCCAAGCCCTCCATTTTTTCCTCTCCAGACGTCCCCAACAGTACCCTTCCACCGACACTCTCATTCGTTTGGCTGAACTGGTCCTCACCCTTAACAATTTCTCCTTTGAAACCTCCCACTTCCTCCAGACCAAAGGGGTAGCCATGGGCACATGTATGGGCCCCAGCTATGCCTGTCTCTTTGTTGGCTACGTAGAGCAGTTGATCTTCCGTAATTACACCGGCACCACTCCCCACCTCTTCCTCCGCTACATTGATGACTGCATTGGCGCCACCGCGTGCTCCCGCGAGGAGGTTGAGCAATTCATCAACTTCACCAACACATTCCACCCTGACCTTAAATTTTCCTGGACCATCTCTGACACCTCCCTCCCCTTCCTGGACCTCTCCATCTCCATTAATGACGACCGACTTGACACTGACATTTTTTACAAACCCACCGACTCCCACAGCTACCTGGATTACACCTCTTCCCACCCTACCTCTTGCAAAAATGCCATCCCGTATTCCCAATTCCTCCGCCTCCGCCGGATCTGCTCCCAGGAGGACCAGTTCCACCACAGAACACACCAGATGGCCTCCTTCTTTAGAGACCGCAATTTCCCTTCCCGCGTGGTTAAAGATACCGTCCAACGCATCTCGTCTACATCCCGCACCTCCGCCCTCAGACCCCACCCCTCCAACCGTAACAAGGGCAGAACGCCCTAGGTGCTCACCTTCTACCCTACCAACCTTCGCATAAACCAAATCATCTGCCGACATTTCCGCCACCTCCAAACAGACCCCACCACCAGGGATATATTTCCCTCCCCACCCCTTTCCACTTTCCGCAAAGACCGTTCCCTCCATGAATACCTGGTCAGGTCCATGCCTCCCGACAACCCACCCTCCCATCCTGGCACCTTCCCCTGCCACCGCAGGAACTGTAAAACCTCCACTCACACCTCCTCCCTCACCTCTATCTAAGGCCCTAAAGGAGCCTTCCACATCCATCAAAGTTTTACCTGCACATCCACTAATATCATTTATTGTATCCGTTGCTCCTGTTGCGATCTCCTCCACATTGGGGAGACTGGACGCCTCCTAGCAAAGTGCTTTAGGGAACATCTCCGGGACACCCGCACCAATCAACCACACTGCCCCATGGCCCAACATTTCAACTCCCCCTCCCACTCTGCTGAGGACATGGAGGTCCTGGGCCTCCTTCACCGCCGCTCCCTCTCCACCAGACGCCTGGAGGAAGAATGCCTCATCTTCCGCCTCGGAACACTTCAACCCCAGGGCATCAATGTGGACTTCAACAGTTTCCTCATTTCCCCTTCCCCCCCACCTCACACTAGTTCTAAACTTCGAGCTCAGCACTGTCCCCATGACTTGTCCTACCTGCCTATCTCCTTTTCCACCTATTCACTCCACACCCTCCTCCCTGACCTATCACCTTCATCCCCTCCCCCACTCACCCATTATACTCTATGCTACTTTCTCCCCACCCCCACCCTCCTCTAGCTCATCTCTTCACGCTTCAGGCTCTCTGCCTTTATTCCTGATGAAGGGCTTTTGTCCGAAACGTCGATTTCGAAGCTCCTTGGATGCTGCCTGGACTGCTGTGCTCTTCCAGCATCACTAATCCAGACTCTTCATCATTGGGCCCTGCAGCTCAGTGCCTGCATTCAGGTGAACAGGGCTCAGAGATTTCTGTGTTCTCCAATGGGGACTCCCCACTGCTGTCCTGATTTCCTATACATTTTCCTTATTTGCTTATGATGCATAGCTTCCCTGTAACAACACAGCTGCTCTAGGCTGTTGACAATGGTGCTTCCTCGGGGTGTCTGAGGACTTGTTGTCCACCTCTGACACCAGTTCATTGTCAATGGTTGCAGTTTCTGGCAGTGATTAGATTAGATTAGATTCCCTACAGTGTGGAAACAGGCCCTTCAGCCCAACAAGTCCACACCAACCCACCAAAGAATAACCCACCCAGACCCATTCCCCTATCCTATATTTACCCTGACTAATGCACGGAATCCTATGGGCAATTAACCATAGCTAATTCACCTGACCTGCACATCTTTGGACTGTGGGAGGAAACCGGAGCACCCGGAGGAAACCCACACAGACATGGGGAGAATGTGCACACAGACAATTGCCCGAGGCTGGAATCGAATCTGGGACCCTGGCGCTGTGAGACTACAGTGCTAACCACTGAGCTACCGTGCCACCCTGAAAATCATAAATTAAAACTGACAAAAATAAAAGTTCACTGTCAAAGTATGTGGATCAACATATTTCAGTGGTTGTTAAGATTACTTCAGTGTGAGGGAGCATTCTGTGCATGTGGCTGTGTGATCCAATCCTGTCAGTGACTAAGTGTGAAACGCTCATCTCCATTATCAATGGCTATGCATTGTTCAGACTCTGCTTGTCACCAGTGCATTGTCATCTACTTGGTTAAGGTGGTTCTGACTGGAGAGCGTCTGACTGGTTCCCTGCCTCTGTTTGTGCTTTTTGCTGCAAGGAAAGAAAGTAGAGCGTTCAGAGTGTGACCAATAGAATGACAATGTTTGTGGAGAGATGGGTGGGTGTGAGAATGAGGTTAATTGTGGCCAGGTTGGGGGGATGTGAGGCAGCACCTCAACAAAGAGAAGGAGGCAGAGCTGCAGTATGTGTCAGTCATTCCAATCTGTGCAGGAGAAGTCTGTCAGATCATGTGGGTTAGCACTCAAACATGCCATTCTATCATTCCTGATAGAATCGATGGAGCTCTCGCAGCACTGTACCCACAATGGAGAGGACACACTTTTGCTTCTCAGCTTCATGGCCATTTTCAGATAAGCCGGCTTCAATTTGGAGGCAAGCTATTTCCTCCTGAGTGTTGGGAATAAAATATTTCTGGGTGTCCTTATAGCCTAGGGATATCTCAGGGAGCCACAGAGACACTTTAACTCACTGAGGCAAAATTGTTACTTGAAAAGATGATGGAAGCTGTGACTTTGAATATTCTTAAGCTCGAGGTTGATAGATCCTTGGTGAAGAAGGACTGGAAGGTTATCAGGGTTGGATGGGAAGGTAGGATTTGTGATTACGGTCAGAGCAGACACGGTATTATTAGATACCAGAGGAGGCCTGAATTGCACGTAATCTCCTGCTGCATTTTGTATTTTGTTTGTGTCATTCACTTGTGGTCTCTCACTTGCCAGTTGTGGAATGACACCATTCTGTCTGTCATCTTTAGTTAAGGAAGCTTCAACAGATAGATGCATATCATAATCACACACATCACTCCAATCGATCAGCAAAATCTAAAAGCACAATACTGATGCTGTGAGTCCTGGTCCATTGCCTGCCAACCAGCCTATTGTGAGCAAGTCTAAATGTTGATATGTCACAGGAGCGACTATCAGGACTGAATGTTTCTTATCTGTATCACTGTGTTTGTTGCTGTTCATTCTGGCCTATGTAGTGTTCGCTGCTATTGTTTATCTGAATCTGACAGCAACTTGAGAATTCAGAGCCAGCACAGGTAAAGCTGGGATGCCTCAAGCTGCAATCTGTCATTTACAGCTCCACCATAAGCTGTGCTATAGAACATAGAACATCGGCCCTCGATGTTGCGCTGACCTGTGAACTATTTTCAGCTTGTCCCCCTACACTATCCCAAAATCATCCATGTGCTTATCTAAGGATTGTTTAAATCTCCCTAATGTGGCTGAGTTGACTACATTAGCAGGTAGTGCATTCCACACCCTTACCACTGTCTGCGTAAAGAACCTGCCCCTGTCATCTGTCTTAAATCTATCACCCCTCAATTTGTAGTTATGCCCTCTCGTACAAGCTGACATCATTGTCCTAGGAAAAAGTCTTTCACTGTCTACCCTATCTAATCCACTGATCATCTTGTATGTCTCTATCAAATCTCCTCTTAGCCTTCTTCTTTCCAATGAGAACAGACTCAAGTCTCTCAGCCTTTCCTCATAAGACCTTCCCTCCAGACCAGGCAACATCCTGGTAAATCTCCTCTGAACCTTTTCCAATGCTTCCACATCCTTCCTGTAATGGGGCGACCAGACCTGTACACAATATTCCAAGTGTGGCCGCACCAGCGTTTTGTATAGTTGCTAGCCCCTGAAATAACAGAGCAACAATTTATGATTGTGGCTAACAATCAACTGTCAGGAGTTGAGTGTTAAAGAATGCTTAAAAATGTAAGTGAGCATTGTACAGTTGACATTTAAAAGAAAACCTATTGCCTCAAACTATAATGGAATATGACGTGTGCCTTATAAATGTACCAAGTTACATTTTATTGGCCTATTGGCCTAGTTTATAGGGTTCAGTTAGCTCAGTTGGCTGGATAGCTGAATGGCAATACAGAGTGATGCCTACAATACAGAATCAATTCCCACACTAGATGAGGTTACCATAAAGGTACCACCTTCTCAACTTCACCTCGCCAACTGGGACATGGTGCCACTCAGGTTAAACCCACTATGATTCATCTCTCTCTAATCAGAGAGCAAGGGGCCCTATAAGGCATCTGGGATGATAGTGACTTTATCTTATAGAGCTAAATACAATCACAAACTACAGCATGGTCCAATCCATTCACAGTTGTATTAACCTTATCCCAATAACAGCATGAAAAATATGCAAATTTAAATTTTTTTTTTAACAGAAACAACTTAATTTTATGCAGAAAATGGAGAGCTGAAATCAATACACTTTTTGGCATGGCTAACAGAAAATAAATGCCTTGATGAAGGACACCTTCTTTCTAAACATTCTGGGATCAAATAAGCAATTTGTCCGATCAGTTGAGGAATGAGAGGAAGGATAGCGAATCAATTGTGATCTGTTTTTAAATTATTTTGCCTTCCTAGTCCATAGAACCAGATAATGAGGTTCATACATAATGACCTGATTAATACTGCACAAATACGCAACGTGTTTCATAGTGGATTCCATTAGTCGTAATGTTGTCTCATTCCTACTACAGGTACAGCACAGCACCTTCCTCTTCTACCTTATAAATGCATATCTGTATTTCCCCCACCCATGCCAGTCCAAACCAAGCCTGTTTGTTTGATGTGCCACTTGTCAATACAAAGGCATTACCTCCCTTAATCAAGCACAGCTCCCCTGACCTCTTTGCAGTTCTGAAAAAAAACATTTGCTTGAGCCCGGGTTCTGGCATTGGTATTTTTCAAAATGTACACCAAGGTCCTTGCATCTTCTCTGGTTGCAAAATTTAGTTGAATATTTATTTCTACAGCTAAGTGACTAGGAAGGAAGTGGCAGCACGCTGAGGGCTGATGATCTAGTGAATAAATGTAAGTTCACTAACCAGTTTAGATCAGCAACTAGAAATTGGCATCTCAAGAATGGTCATGATCATTATCCTATAATATGTGAAGACAAATAGTTACAACATAGGTTGATCATTCTGGGATGAGTAAATGTGCATGATGAAGCTGAATGCATGAAAGAAAGGTTATTCTGGGGAGTTACAGAATGCAGCCCGCGACCAAAGTGAATGGTTTTCAGCACTAAGTATCTCGTTTCTTAAAAGAAAATTGTTCGTATAATGTGGGCGTCACTGGGTGGACAAACAGTTATTTCCCATCTTGGAAGGTATTGGTGAAATGCCTTCTTCAACTGCTGCAGTCAATGTGCTGCAGGTACACAGACAGAACTATGAAAGAGAGAATTTCAGGAATTAGACCCAGCAACAGTGTAGGATCAGTTGTCGATGCAGTTCCAAGTCAAGGTTGTACCTGGTTTGGAATGGTGGTGTTCACATTAATCTGCTGCCATTGTTCTCCTCGTTGGTAGGGGTTTCCGATTTATAAGATGCTGTGTAAAAAGTCTTAGGGGGATTTTGCAGTGTCACTTGGAGGTGATATGGCTGGTTTGTGATGTCAACAGTGTGGGTTCAATTCCTGCACCAGTTGAGGTTATCATGAAGGACTCTCCCTCTCAATCTCTGCCTTCACCTGAGGCATGGTAACCCTCTGGTTAAACCATCACCAGTTGTTCCTCTCTCCCTAATGTGAGTGCAGACCTTTGGTCCAGTAGGGCTTTACACACTGCTCTCACTCAATGTCAGAGGTGGAGGGAATGAACATTGAAGGAGTTAGTTGGGTTGCAATCAAGTGAAAGCTTTGTCCTGAAGGGTATCAAACTTCTTAAGTGTTGTTGGAGCTTCACCCATCCAGGCAAGTGGGAGTATTCCATCAGACTCTCGACAAATGCTTTGTTGATGAATGACAAGCTTTGGGGAGTCAGGAAGTGAATTATTTGCTGCAGGATTTCTAATTCTCTGATCTGCTCTTGAAGGCAATGTATTTATTTGCTTGGTCCAGTTCAGTTTCAGGTTATAGATAACCTCTGAATAGTGAGGATTCAGTTATGGTAACATCATTGAGTGTTAAGGGACAATGGTTAGATTCTCTCTTGTTGGACAATGGTCATTGCCTGACATTTGTGTAGTCCCAATGTTACTTGCCACTTGTCAGCACAAACCTGGGTGTTGTCTAAGTCTTGCTATATTTGGACATAGATTTCATTATCTGAGGAGTTGTGAATGGTGTTGAGCATTGTGCAATCATTGGTGAACTTCTGACCTTACAATGGAGAGAAGGTCATTGATCAAACAGCTAAAGATGGTTGACACTAAGACATTACCCTGAGGAACTCCTGCAGAGATGTCCTGGAGCTGAGATGACTGACATCCAGCGACCACAATCATTGTGCCAGGCATGACTAACAAGTGGAGAATTTGCCTCCTGATACCCATTTATTCCAGTTTTGTTAGGGCTACTTGATGCCACACCTGGTTGAATGCAGCCTTGAAGTCAATGACTGTCACTCTCACCTTATCTCTGGAATTCATCTCTTTTGTCCATGTTTGAACCGAGGCTGTAGTGAGGTCAGGAGTTGAATGGTCTTGGCAGAACCCAAACTGGATGCCAGTGAGCAGGTTATTGCTGAGCAGGTGTTGCTTGACGGCATATGATAACACCTTTGACCATTGGCCACGTCTGGCTTTTTGTGGACAGAACATACCTGGGCAATTTTCCACATTGTTGGGTAAATGCCAGTGTTGTAACTGTACCGCAAGAGCTTGGCTAAGGATGTGGTAAGATCTGGAGCTCAAATTTTCAGTACTAGTGACAGACTTTTGTCAGAGCTGGAAGCCTTTGGTTTCAACCATCTCTTGATATCACGTGGAGTGAACCAAATTGCATCAAGACTGATCTCTGTGGTGCTGTGGATTTCTGGGGGAGTCCAAGGTGAATCATTCACTTGGCACTTCTGACTGATGATTGTTGCAAATGCTCAGCCTTATCTTTTCTACTGATATCTTGGGCTCTTCTGTTATTGAGGATGGGGATATTTGTGGATCCTTCTCCTCCAGTGAATTATTTAACAGCTGGATGTGGCAGGACTGCAGAGCTTAGTTGTGGGATCACTTAGCTCTGCCTATCACTTCTTGCTTATTTTGTTTGGCATAAAAGTACTCCTGTTTGGTGGCTGCAGCAGGTTGATACCTTATATTTTGGTATGCCTGGCACTGCTCTTGGCATGCCCTCCTGCACTCTCCATTGAATAAGGATTCATACCCTGGCTTAATCAAATGAAAAATAGTGCTGATGTTGGAAATCTGAAACAAACACAGAGAATGCTGGAGAAACTCAGAAGGTCAGTTCTGAAAAAGAGTCATACGGGATTCAAAACATTAACTCTGTTTCTGTTTCTATAGATGCTGCTAGAACTGCTAAACTTCTCCGGCATTTGATCCTCTGGCCTGATGGTAATGGTTGTTCGGGGGACATGTTGGGCCATGAGATTGCAGTTTGTTTGGATTATGATTTTGCTATTGCCAACTCATGGATATCCAGTTCAAAGACTGTCCCATTTAGCACAGTGATGATGCTGTACAGTGTGCTCTAAGTATTTTCAATGTGAATGTGGGACTTTGTCTCCAAATGGACTGTGTGGGTGTCACTCTTACTGACACTTTGATAGATGTATCTGCAGAGGTTAGATTGGTAAGAATGAGGTCAAATGTGTTCTCCCCCTTGTTGGTTCCCTTACCACTTGCCGCAGACCAAGTCTAGCAGCTATGTCCTTTAGGACCTGACCAGCTCGATCAGTAGTGCTGCTGCTGAGCCACTCTTGGTGGTGAACAGTGAAATCCTCAACCCAAAGTACATTCTGTACTAGCCACCTTCAGTGCTTCCTCCAAGTGTTGCTTAACATCAAGGAGCACAGAGTCATCAGCCAAGAGAGGGCAGTGCATGATCATCAGCAGAAGGTTCTCTTTCCCATGTTTGACCTGATGCCACAAGCTTCAAGGGATCCAGAGTCAATGTTGAGGACTTCCAGGGCAGCTCACTTCTGACTGTATACCACTGTGCCACCACCTCTGCCAGCTCTGTCCTGCCAGTGGAACAGGTCATATTCAGGGATGGCGATGGTGATGACTTGGAAATTGTTTCTCAGATATGACACCATGCATATGTCAGGCTGTTGCTTGACTAGTCTGTGAGACAGCTCTCCCAGATATTAGTGAGGAGGACTTTGCAGGATTATTGGGCTGTCATTTCTGGTTGATACCAGGTGGGTCCATCTGGTTTCATTCTGATATGAGACTTTCCAGCAGTTGGTACAACTGAGTGTCATGCTAAACCATTTCAGAGGGCAGTTAAGAGTCAACCACATTGCTATGGGTCTAGAGTCACATGTAGACCAGACTAGGCAAGGTCTATTATGGTGCTAATGTTCACTAAAGTACGTTAATGAACCAGATAGGTTTTTCCCATGGAGATGGTGGAGGATTCAAACATCAAGTGAGTGCCAGAGATCAAATGGGCAGGGGCTGTGTTTGAGATTTTAACACCCCGCCCCCCCCATCCTTTTTTGGACCAAAACAGTTCTGGACCTGTTTTGATTTTACTCCCGTAAATTAATTTTTGCTTTGTGTCGCAGAGGGGATTTCGCTTTCCCAAGACCTCTGAGTAAATATATTGTGTGCTTCTAGGAATCGACCAGAAAGCGCTGCACTGGTTTTGGTTTCCTGGCTTATTGAGTTTTCATGCAATTCCTTGATTCCTGAAGGTGGCAGAGTGACACTACCATTGACTGTGATTTAGGGTACAACTGCCAAAGGAGTAAAGAAGAATTGAATGGTAATAGCACAATAGATTTTGCTGTAGTTAATAACCTTGTATTTTCAATCAAGTAGGAATTAACGATCATGTCCATTGTTGACAATTATATATCCTTACATGTCAGCTTCTTTGCTTGCTATCTTGGAAATATGAAACCACACTGAAGAATTAAATAATTCTGGTGCGTTTGAACCAACCCAGTCAAAGAAATGGTTTCCAAACACATTTAATCTGGACCAAAAAAAAGACCTAAAAGTCAGATACAGATGAAAATCTAAAACGTAACTAGAAAACTTTGGTAAGACTCAGGTAGCATCTGATGAACAAATTGGAGTCAGTTAATTTTTCAATTATAAAGGCTTTCAAACATATAATTAAATGAAGGTCTGTTAAATTTAAAATGAGCTTCAATCAAGTGTAGACTTGAACAAATCCCAGTTTTGTGTTTGAATTGAATGACATTGCCCTTCCTTAAGTTGAGAAAACTTAATTCAACAGTTACGTATTAAAATAAATTAGGGCATGTTGAGTTCTGAGTTGTCATCTTTTGATCTTGAGCAATGATGGACAAAATCGCAGTACTATGCAAACTTACGTTCTTAGGGGAGATTGCTATTTTGTAAATCATGTAACTTTTCTTTATTCCTTCATGGTATTTGGAAAGTGCTGGAAAGCTTGACAGTGATTTGCCTGTCCCTAATTGCCCTTGAGGAGGCACCTACGTGGGCTGCAATTAGTTTTCCAATGGGAAATAAGTGATCTTGGTGACTTGAACAAATAATGCAACCATGAAACACATCACACATCTGCACTTATGTTTCACTTACACCTATACCTTGAAATAATGCACAAAGCCAAATACAGCTGTGATGTTTAGTAACACAGGATGTGCTTTGCCTGTACATGAAGCTGGCTATAGGTCTGTTTACAACATTAGTGTAACATTTTCCCAACTTCCCAACTTCTTTTGGAATAGTGGGTCTCTCCCTGGAAATTACTGGCTGGGTGTGGCATACTTGTGAGGAGTGTTCTCTTCTTCAGTGACTTTCTCCAGCACTGTGTAAACTATCAGAGGACCTACACAATGAATCAAGCTGAAATCTGCAAAGTTAAAAGAAAGGTTTAGAGTGGATGTCAGTGGAAACCTTATTTTCCGAAGGAGTAAGAAAATTGCCCAGAGTTCAGTGTCTACAGGAAAGTGAACACTGTTAAATCAAAAGATCAACTTTCAGCAATGGTCTGATAGTTTGGTTTCAGAAATAAAATCAATATTAAATTAGCAGGTGATGTGAAAATGGTACTAATAATGTAAAATGTACATCGATCTACACATGGATGAAGACTTTTGGAATCAGTAAATGTTCAGTTCAAGAATTGAATGCCAAACACAGCAGAGAGCCTGACTCCAAACACCCTTTAGCTCCGGAAGGTGAACTCTTCAGTCATTCAATCTCTCCTGTCTTCCATTTAGAGTGGTGCTGGAGAAGCACAGCAGGTCAGGCAGCATCCGAGGAGCAGGAAAATCGAGCTGATGAAGAGCTTTTGTCCGAAACGTCGATTTTCCTGCTCCTTGGATGCTGCCTGACCTGCTGTGCTTCTCCAGCACCATTCTAATCTAGAGTCTGGTTTCCAGCATCTGCAGTCCTCACTTTTGCCTCTCCTGTCTTCCACCCTATTTCTTTTTTTCCTTGTCCCACTTACCCCTTGCGCAAACCCCATTACTGTATATTTCTAACTTTTGCCAGTTGTGATGAAAGATCTTTGACCTGAATACTGAACTCTGTTTCTCCAGCCTATCCATGCTGCCTGACCTGCTGTGTATTTCTTGCATTTTCTGTATTTCTTTCAGATTTCCAGCACGTGCCATGTTTAAATTGGGTTTGCCTGTTTCATAAGTAAATGTTGTGCAACTCAGGTACTGCCATGTCTCAGTGAAATAGGCACACTCTGAGTTTCCAAAGTATCAAAACAGTGTACTTTTCATTAACTGATTGATTATGCACCAAACATTGTTCAGAAAAACAGGATTGTATTGATCCAGGTGCAGTCAAACAGAATAAAGCCATGGACTAATTGAAGATTGTGAAAATAACTTCAGAAAAAGCCTGTGGAAGAAATGGAAAGCATTGGAAATATTGTGACCTGATTGTTGTTTTAAACTTTCTTTGTAGGTGGATGCTGCTGTCAAAGCTGCCAAAGATGCCTTCCCTGCATGGTCAGCGAAGAGTCCTTTGCAACGATCCCAGATACTACATAAACTGGCAGACCTGATAGAGGCCCATCTGGAGGAATTTGCTCAAGCAGAATCGAAAGACCAAGGTAATGATTGTTTCTGTGAGTGTGTTATAAGTGTTGGAGATGTGGCTGGGACCTATCCCATTGCATCTATACAATCACAGTTGAGCTGGTGGGTTACTGTGCTCAGATCATTTGATGGCACCATGTGCTTGCCTCTGAAAATGGAAAGTTCTTGCAAAAACACTGCTGCTTGCCTTGCACCCTTCAACGTATATGCAACCTGAGCACTGTTTGATTGTTTGAATTCTGATACTATTCAAGCCAAGAATATAAAAAAAATTGAACAAGAGCACAGTGATTCCATCATTGGCCACCCTTGGTTTCGTGGCATTCAATAACTATAGCTGTGCCTCACCAAATTGCCAGCAACCTGAATTTCAAAATGTTCAACTGACTTTGGCTCCTATTCCTTTTTAGAAGAGAGAGTTGCAGATTTCTGGAACCCTTCTGTGTGAAGAAGTAACTGCTGTCATTGTTGCTGAATGCCCTAGCTCTGTTTATAAATATCGTACCCTTGTCCAGGAATCTCCAATGTGAGGAAATAGTTTCTCTTGATTTACCCTATCAACTCCTTTCATCAACTTAAAAATCTCAATTGAATGACACTGTAACATTATAAAGTCAAGGGAGTGCAGCACGAATGTATTCACCCCGACAGGGTAAAAACTGAGAGGTTGTCTTTCACTGTTGAGGAATCTAAAACATGAAGGGTACACAATCTCAGAATCATGGATCATTCGTTTAGGAGTGAGTTGAGAGATTTCTTTACTCAGAATGTTGTGAATCAGACACACTTTCCATACCCTGTTATTCATGGAGATCAAAAATCTTTCTATCACAAATATATTCAACACTGGAGAATTCACAATCCTGGAGGGTGGAGCATTCTAAGGATTCACAACCACCTAACTAATCTCATCCCACTTTTCAACACCTGGCTCATAGCCTCGTAAGCTTTGGCATTGCAAGTGCACATCTAAATAATTATTAAATATTATGAGGGTTTCTGCCACTATCACCCCTACAGACAGTGAATTCCTCTGACTGGTACAATACAGATACTTGCCACTGCTCCTGGGTGTGCTGACGGCAAGAGGAGCTGCCAGTTTTTGATTGGTCAGCTGCTCTAAGTGCATAATGACAACTGTCTCTGGGATCCTGAAGACTAATGCTGGCCACTTAAGTGCCTGAAGGCCCCCACCAGTTCTCTGGCTGGTGTACAACATCCCCATCGAGCTGATTAAATCTGGCCCTCGGATCAGGGAGTCTGGATTATGGGTTGAATTCAGGACCACTAGTTGGGGAAGGAGAGTGACATGGGTCAGTTGGGAAATAGGGACAGGATAGAGTAGGAGACTTGGAGGAGAGGTTGGGAAATCACAATTAGAAATTGAGGATCAAGAAATCCAATTGGGGAGAACATCAGATTTGTGGCACTGGGCCTAAAGGGCAGAGTTTGGGACTAGGGGCCACAGTGATTATGGTAAATATTTACATCTTTGACTTACACAATGGTTAGAGTTGGCAGATGTAGGGTAGAGGCATGAACAGGCTGTAGGTACCTTTTTTGCAGATGCAAGTAGCCCAGGACATTTTTCTCCTGAAGGATGTTTTCCAGTTTCAAATGGGCTAAAGGAGCATGGGCTTATTTGCATTCCGAAGCCTAAAACCAGCTAAATGTCTAAAAACCAAATGTCAATGAGCCCAATTTGATGGCTAGGGTGTTTTAATTGATTTACTTCTGGCTTTGGGAAAGTTTTGGAAAACATTTCCTGAGATGATGAGGTGGATTGAGAGGGATCTGTGATAATAGTTCTCCCTGTATTCCATGAGATCTAACTTTGCTAATCAGTCTCCCATGGGGAACCTTGTTGAAAGCTTTACTGAAGTCCATATAGATCACATCTACCGCTCTGCCCTCATCAATCTTCTTTGTTACTTCTTCAAAAAACTCAATCAATGTAAATAGTATTGTAACTGTATTTCAAGACAGATGCCTCAACAAGAACCCAGTAGTTATGGTATATTTTAGAAATGTCCGAGGATTGTACTCTTCCCAATCCCTCATTTCCCAATCAGTAAGGAGCTAGTTGCCTGTCTCTCTTTGACAGATACTTGTTGATTTAAAAAGTAAACATTTGATTTTTTTTCTTTAAATAACCAGTGTTCTGACAGACTGTCAATGGAGTCCCCAACATGCTCACATTCCATTAATGGAACAAATTGTATATGAGTAGAGTAGTCAAGTTTTGGACATTTTCAGTGTGTCATGTTAACCAATATAGGGACAGACTTGGACAGATTTCCTCACTGTGAATATGGTTTCATAAACAGATCCAATTAAATAATTTCACAAGTACTATTTTTTATCTTTTCAAATTTTAGGAAAAACAATAACTGCAGCCCGAAGCATGGAAATACCTCGAGCAGTCTATAATTTCCGTTTCTTTGCCTCAATTATCCTGCACTATACAACCGAATGTGCAGAGATGGACCATATGGGATGCACCAACTTCACCACACGGACTCCGGTGGGAGTAGGTGAGGCAACAATTGTCAATATTGAAGGTTTATAATAGGGTTGTCAAACCTTTCAAATTGAGGGGGCTACACTTCAAAAGGTCGACTTTGGCACAATAATATGATTTCAGTAAAAAGAGCCACAAATAAATTGCTGATTTAAATAAATGCATAACCAATAAATATAGCCATTAATAGTGCCAAGCAATGAGCTAAACAATAAAATCTTTAACTGTATTTTAGCTAAGAAGCAGAGCGAGTGAAGGACAGACTAGGCCACAGGTTCTGGTCACCAGGGAAGTGAGGGGGACTGGGGCTGATCTAAGAAGTTGGGTCTAACTAACATTGACCTTAATTCATCTCTGGCAATGTACACTCTTTGCTGGCCTCAGTAGAATTCACATGAAAGTGTGAGTTAGAACTGGGTTACCTTTCAATCTTGGTTTTCCTCCTCTTCCAGCCTGCTTTGTGGTTACATTTCTGTGGATGGTGAAGAGGTGGATGTCTGACGAGTTCACACTCAGTCTCAGGGTTCATTGACTGTCTCCCTTTCCCACTTGCAGGTACATGTTAACATACTCTCCATTTTCCCTCCCTACTCATGTGCCCACACTCTTCCAAAATTGTCTAAACCTTTCCATACACACATACATGTTGCACATCCCTTCTTCCTGTCCTATGTTCCCACACTTCTCTCTGTCCCTCCCATATACATGTGCAGTTCGCCCCTCCATCCCACCCATCCATTTTCTTTGTCTCTAATCCTCTCATTCAAAATACACACACACACACATACACACACACGTAGGGCATTCTGCTGCACCATCTTGACCACCTCCGCCAGGATGCTAACCCCTGTGCAGGAAAGTGTGTTATCTTCCCTGCCTGTCTTGCTCCTCAACTCAGAGCTTGTTACTCTGCACCCCCTAGCTGCCATCTCATTCTTTCCAGGTTGTCCTTTCCCTACCTGCCCAACCTGCCACTGTCATCATTCCTGGTGTACAGGCCTCAGGCAGTGAAGCTCCTCATATTTCCACAACTCACTACCCTTCTAATCAGCATCTGTTTCACCCTCACTTTTGCGGCTAGAGGTTTACTGTGAACCTATCAGCAGCAAATGCAGGAGAGTAAGGGTGTCTAATTGGAGCCGATCTCCTTGCAGAATCTCCCAGTTATCCTTCCTGTTTTCTGAATAACAAGGCGAGTAGATCGGACCTTCTGGTAGCCACAGACAAGCCTCCTGTTGAACAATCCTGGTTTATAATCTTCTTTCCTATTATTATAAACAATTAAAAATGTATTTTTGTGGAAATATATTCAAGTATTTTGTACAACGATGTGATGAAGAAAAACGAACTTTACAAGATATACTGTTATTTACAAGAACATTTTAATATAACCTTCAAGACTTTGTAAAGCGAGAGTCGTAACAGAGCCTGGTTAACAATCTTCATCCCAACACAAAGATTAATGAAAGTATTATAAGGGAATCTAATGTGTAAGTGCAGCGAGAAGAATGACATACTGTCTTGAGCATGGTTTTGCATTTGAGAAAGACAGGAACTGGCCCTTCTCCTATGATAACAGGATTATAGAATCATACAGTATAGAACAGGCCTTTTTACACATCAGATCTATTTCATTTCATCTCATGCTTTCTTGTTACTTTTATGGGAATTTGTCAATTTAACTGAACTGATCCCAAACTGAAGGATGAAACAATGTCCACCCCGAAGGTCACGCCAGAGGGCAGTGGGTGGGTGACATTGATGCCCTTGTTAGGCCCTAGTGGTGGGAACATGCAACTGTGGGTCTCTGCTGCTCCCCTTTTGACAGACCCTTTGACAAATGAGATTCTTATCCTAAGCGGGTGCTCTAAAGACAAAGCAAGTGGTAATTTGTAGGTGTTTATGAAACAATTGCTGCTTTCTGAAATAACTCCACAGAGGCTGGTATCCGATGACCAAGTCACCCTTTATTTAAATGTGGAGAGTCCTTGATACTGATCCAGCTCCCTCCAGAAGAAGCGCTTATGCCCGAAACATTGATTCTCCTGCTCCTTGGATGCTACCTGACCTGCTGCACTTTTCCAGCAACACATTTTTCAGCTCTGATCTCCAGCATCTGCAGTCCTCACCTTCTCCCAGCTCCCTCAGAGCCAGCTCTCAGAGTGAGCAGAATATCTGACATTACTGTCCTTTTTTTTGACACTCCCTTTTTCTTTTTTTGATTACACCCCACACTACCGCCTAACTGCGATAGTGCTTTTTTCTTCCCCCAGCACCCATGTTGTGTGTGTGCAGGTGTGAGACACAGTGAGAGACACATGATGCACAAATCTTTATTCAAATTTCCACCACCAGGAAGAAAGGAAACACCCAAGTAGCCAGTAACAAGCAGTGCCCTTGACATCAAAGGGCAATGCTGTGTGATCAGACAGTGAAGGGGAGGGCAGGGATTAAATCAAAATAGAGTTAGAGGGGAAAATAATGCACTCCACTCCCTGCGGTGCCCACCTCTCCGTGAACAACTCCAGGGTGTTGGTGACATTCCTGTTCTTATCTGCTAGCCAGGGCTCCCTGACTGGGCCAGATTAACAGCCCAATCAGGGAGCTCATATCCTATGAGGCTCGTCTGGCTGACCTTGCTACGATCCCTACACTTTGGATCATGCAGAACTGAGAGTAACCCATTCCTCACTACTGCATACACATGCTCATCAGTGATTGTAATGCAATGGCTATTCTCACTAAAACAGCTCCACCTCTGCTTTTGTACTCCAGCCAGGAGCTAAATAAAAATGGAGTTTAATTTCCTGGTGTACATGGGCTTAAAGGGAATCATTTTATTGAAACTCTGCAACCGAAGGCAATCGGAGCTGTCATGAACAGGCTGCCAGCATTCACTGTGCAGGGTCGGTCATGAAGAATGGGATGTTGGTGAGGTGCTGGGGGATGGTTTCTTCATGCAGCACAGAACAAGCACAATTTCAGAGGAGAAATATAATTCTAGCTGTGAAAACAAAGATCAAAAATCGCATGTAGGCGCACAGAGTGAAGTACTATTTAATGGCAATTAATATGTATGTAGCCATTATCCTCACTGTGCTATCCAGTATTAGGTAGTGATTCAGAGAGATTTGGAATTATGGTACTTTCCTACCTTCTTCCTTAGACAAGAATGACATATAGTTTAAAAAAAAGCCAAATAAACTTTTTGAACATCATCATGAGACACAACTGCTTCACATAGCTTTACAAAATTCCTTCAATTATTATTTTACTCCCAGAATTGAGTATTAAATGCTGAGACCTCATATCAAGATATTTGGGGTAGAAGATGACAACCCAATCACATAGCCTTTCCTACAACCCATCACACAGCCTTCCATGTAATTCAACACGCAGCCTTTTCCACATCCCAGTTATGCAATCCATCACATAGCTCTGCACACAGTTCAATACACAGCCTATTACACATCCCAATTATACAATCCATCACATAGATGAGCATACAACCCATAACATAGTCTATTATACAATCCATGACACAGCTCATCGCACAGCTTATTGCACAATCTAATGGACGGATAATTACACAGAAGCCATTACATATCCTATTGTACTGTTCATTACACAACCCACCACATAGCTTTTTATGCATAGTAGTTAAACAGTCCGTCACATCGTCCATTATGCAGCATGTTGCACAACCTTCATGCAACCCATTACCCAGCCCATCACACAAACCCACACCTGTTTTCCTGTTCATGTGTATTTGAGTGAGGCTTTTTGTTTGTTCATACACTGAATCTGAGTATTACTGGGCAGGTCCACTCTTATTGGCTATTGTTAATTGCTGAAGAAAGTGTTGGTGAGCTGCCTTCTTGAACCATGACAGTCATGTATTGTAGATACACACACACTGCCATGAGGGAGGGAGTTCCAGGATTTTGACCTAGTTGATACGCAGTATTTCTAGGTCAAAGGTGGTAAGTGGCTTGGAGGAGATCTTGCAGATGTTCCCATGTATCTGCCACCCATATCCTTTTCGATAATAATGGTTGTGGATTTGAAGGGTGCTTTCTAAGGAGCTTTGATGTGGAGTTGCAGTGCATCTTGTAGACGGTCAACAATACTGCCCCTGTACCTTCAGGAGCAGTGAATATTGATGGTGTTGATGGGGTGCCTATCAAGTAGGCTGCTTTGCCTTGATGGTGTTAAGCTTCTTGACTGTCATTGGATCTGCAATCATCAAGTCAAATGGGGAGTATTCCATCACACTCCTGACTTTTGCCTCGATCTTTGTTTGTTGTTTTAACAGAGTCATTTCCAGATGAGCTTTAGAATCACAGTCTATTACACAATCCATCACAAAACCAATGACAGAACTCTTTACACAGCTCATTACATGATCTATTAATACACAGCTCATTACATAGCCCATTACTCAATCCATCATACAAACCATCACACATTCCATTATTTATTCATTACACAACTCAAAAACAATCTATTGAACAGTCCTGTCATATAGAGTCAGAGAGTTGTACAGCACGGAAACAGGCCCTTCGACCCAACTTGTCCATGCCAACCAGGCTTCCTAAACTGAACTAGTCCCATTAAACTGGTTTTGGCCCATATCCCTCTAAACCTTTCCTATCCATGTACCTGTCCAACTGTCTCTTAAATTTTCTAATTGTATCACTTCATCTGACAGTTCATTCCACATACGCACCACCCTCTGTGTGAAAAGTTGTCATTCAGTCCCCTTTTAAATCTTTCCCCTTGCACTTTAAACCTATGCCCTCTAGTTTTGGACTCCCCTACTCTTGAGAAAAGACCTTGGCAATTCACCTTATCTATATCCCTCATGCTTTTATAAACCACTATAAGGTTACCCCTCAACTTCCTGTGCTCCAGGGAGAAAAGGCTCCAACCTATTCTGCCTCTCCTTATAACTCAAACTTTCCAGTCTCAATAACATCCTTGTAAACCTTTTGATTTGATTTGATTTGATTTATTATCATGATAAAGTAAAAGATGTTGTCTTACATGCTTTAAGGCAGATTGCACTATCCAAGTGCATCAGGGTAACAGAACAGAGTAGAGTGGTGCTGGAAAAACACAGCAGTTCAGGCAGCATCCGAGGAGCAGGAAAATCGACGTTTCAGGCAAAAGCCCTTCATCAGGAATACAGGCAGAGTGCCTGAAGGGTGGAGAGATAAATGAGAGGAGGCCCCTCGGATGCTGCTTGAACTGCTGTGTTTTTCCAGCACCACTCTACTCCAGAATCTGGTTTCCAGCACCTGCAGTCATTGTTTTTACCTAACAGAACAGAGTGTAGGATATAACATTACAGCTGCCAAGAAGGTGCAGAGATAGACTAACCTTAACGTTAAAGAGGCTCATTCAGAAGTCTGATAACAGCAGAGAAGAAGCTGTTCTTGAATCTGTTCGTATGTGTATACAAACTTTTATATCTTTTGCCTGATGAAAGAGAGTGGAAGAGAGTATAACCGAAGTGGGAGGGATCTTTGATTATATTGTTGCTTTCCCAATGCAGCAGAAAGTATAGATGAAGTCAATGGATGCACTCTTTCCAGTTTAATAATATCCCTCCTGTAGTGAGGTGACTAGATTTGTACATAGTACTCCAAATGTGGCCTTACCAGTGTCTTGTACAGCTGTGACATGATGTTCCAACTCCTATACTCAGTGCTCTGAATGATGAAGGGAAGAGTGCCAAACCCTCTGCTTCACTACTCTGTCTAGTTGTGAAACCACTTTCAAGGACCTATGTACCTGCACCTCTTAGCCTCACCCCTAGATCCCATCGCACAGCCATGACACCATCCATAGCTCAGCCATCACATGGCTCATTACACAGTCCATTGTACAACCTACCACACCGCCCATTACACCCAGGTACACCCAGGTTTTATCCCTATTACCGATATTGTGGACGAATCTTCAAATATGTTCTGAAATTCCATAAAATTTAGATATATAACATGTATTCATCTGTAAAGTTAGTGATTTATTCGAAACATTTAGCTAAATTAGTCAAGCATGAAGTTCCTTCTGAACATTTATTTTCATTAGTGACTTGTCCACATCCTTTGCAAGTCCTCCTGCTGTCTCACTTTATCTTCCTCTGTTTAATATTGACAAACGATGGAGAAAAAATCAGATGCAAAGGACTAAGAGTCCAGAAAGAAAAACTGTCTTCATTTCTCATCACTGATAACTAAAACAGCATAGAGAAGCAGTCTCCAGATTTTTAGGAGGGTATGGTTTAACAGGAATATGTCAACACTGTTGATTTTTTTCCTTTTCACACAGTCTTTCCCAGGTTAATTTACAAATCACATGTCTGTCCGAAGCTCCAGTTAAATATCTTATTTGACGCAAAGGGTGTGCTTAACCTGGATCCAAGTGAAAATGTGATATTGATGTATATTGATATTGTTCCTTGGCATTTTTGTTTTTCAGGTAAAAGGCTAGGGAGATATAGGACAGAGCTGTTGGAATTGAATCTATTTGGACAATAACTTCAGCTTTATGGAGATAATAGCAAAGTCATTTACTTCGTGGGAGATGGCATATCATCACTGAAACTGAATTATGCAATTGTTTCAGGCAACTCATTAACATTGATGTTGAATAGTGATTGAGCAGATGTAGATCCTTCAGGCAATCCAGCAAAAAAGAGTTAGGTGACAATTTTCACATGGTGTCCATATTTACACATTATTGATTAATACAAGGGATTTGTTCTAAGACCTGAACATGTTGTTGAACACCTGATATGATTAACAACATCAACATAATCTAAGATTTAAGGCTAGACTGTCCACAAATGGCAGTGGGTGCTGGTTCAGTTGTAGTTTTAAATCTGAGAAAAATAATATTTTGTTAAGTAAAGCTATTAATGATATGGATCCAAAGCAGGTATGTGGAATTCGGCCACAGATCCCACCTTGATCTCACTGAATGGTGAAAAAGGCTTGATGGGCTGAATGGCCTACTCCTGTTCTCCTAGCTCCTGTCAATAGCACAATTCTGGGAATCGTGAACTTGTAAGGATGTGGTATGGAAGGTCCAGAAATGAGCAGATTGGTTTTGAAGACTGCTGTATGAAGTTGTACACAGCAGCTTTTCCCTTTCCAGTCTCCGGAAAGCCATTGTAGAAAGTATAGAATGAAAATAATTCTGCCAAAAAGGAACAACCATCACAATGGAAGTTATTCTAAGGTGCCTCTGTAGCTCCCTTAGTCACTATACAGAAAACAGAAGAACGCGGAGAGTGAGACTGAGTTTACTAAATAATGAGTCATGGGTAATTTAGGAAAGGAGGAAAAGGATTGTATATAAACAATTGTGCGTGTGTTTGATATCTGTGCTGTAGCTTTGGCAGGGACATATTTTCTTTCTTGTTGCCAGCCGTAGTTCCACATAATGTGGAGTGACTAATGCAAATTCCTTACTTTGTCTTTTAGCTGGCCTTATCAGTCCTTGGAATTTACCACTGTATCTCTTGACCTGGAAGATAGCTCCAGCCATTGCCACAGGCAACACTGTGGTTGCCAAACCCAGTGAAATGACATCAGTCACTGCTTGGATGATGTGCAAGCTCTTGGATGAAGCAGGTATAATGATGTCAACTGCAGTACCTATGGATGGAGAAACAGAATTAATGTTTCGAGACCAAAATATGATTTCTTCAATGTGATAGATACAAATGTATTTTTTTAGAATTTTCTTTCAGCACTTTTTTATGAAGAACAATTTACTCCATGCTAATATTCAAGTGTTTGCTCATTCCTTGCACAGGTTACATTTTCCACCTGCTGTCATCAGAATTGCTAACTTTCAGTCTTTTGTGTTTGTCAGAAGCTCATAGAATTTTGGTGAACATGATGATGTTGGGAATTGTTCCTGCTTTTGTAAAGTTTATCTTGAAATTGTTTTCATGAAAGTGCTGGTCATCATCATTTGGATATAATTTCCCATATTCAAATATCAGGCATCTTTATCTTTGCAATGTTTCAAACTAAATCATCTTTATCTTTGCAATGTTTCAAACTAAATCATTCTATAATTTATTGCAATTTAGAAATGATTTCTTACTTATCTCCTAGGTGTTCCACCCGGAGTTGTGAACATAGTGTTTGGGACTGGCCCACAGGCTGGGGAGGCAATTGTCTCTCACCCTGACGTGCCACTAATATCCTTCACTGGGAGCACAGTCACTGCTCAGCACATCCAAGAGAAGAGTGCTCCATTCTGTAAGAAGCTCTCTCTGGAGCTCGGAGGGAAAAACCCAGCCATCATCTTTGATGATGCAAACCTTGATGAATGCATTCCAACCACCGTGCGATCCAGCTTTACTAACCAGGTAGGAAATTTGTTGGAATTCAGGTACTAATTTGTCTCCTATGCAACAGCAGTGGTTTAAGGTTAAACATATGTGAAAGCTTTTGTTCTGAATGAGTTCAGACCATCCCAAGATTTTCCTCTACTCAGGGAAGTTTAACTCTGCTTTTCATTTGTCATAGGGCCGTAGAGTTATACAGCACAGAAACTTCGAATTCATCCATGCCGACTAGATATCGTAAATTAATCTACTCCCATTTGCCAGCATTTGGCCCATATCCCTCTAAACCCTTCCTTTTCATGTACCCATCCAGATTCCTTTTAAATGTTGTAATTGTACCAGCTTCCACCACTTCCTCTGGCAGCTCATTCCATACACGCACCACTCTCTGCATGAAAAAGTTGTCCCTTTGGTCCCTTTTAAATCTTTCCCCTTCCACCTTAAACCCTCTAGTTCTGGACCACCCCCAACCTGGGGAAAAGACCTTGTTTATTTACCCTATCCATGCCTCTCATGAGTTTATAAATCTCTATTTTTGATTGAATTTGTTCTGAGGATATGAACCACACTAGATTTATTGCATACCCACTCCTTTCTAGTTACACTGATTACAGAATGGTCTATTCAGCTAATTCAGTGAGCATTAAAAGATAAACTATGGATTGAAATCTCTTTTAGGTCAGGTCATTTAAAAGTGAGAGGTGTTGTTTGCCTCAAGGACATTCATTAAACAATTAATGGTAATTTTCTTGGTGGTAATGCATAAATGGCCATATGTAAAACAATCGCTTTAATAAGTTACCACAGTGGAAACTGAATTGACAACTTTGCATTGCTAGTTCAGTACCATTACCACTGGCCTATCCTATCCAACATGTATAATACAAAAAGGGAAAACAGTCTGGGAGAATGACGCTCAAAGCTGTTCACTGTACAATAATGGAAAAGGGAAATAAACACCAGACACATGGACAGATGTGGTTTTGTTCCTTCTGGAATCTATAGTTATAGAACACAGTGCACTATCTGCCTCAAGGTCAAGAAAGGCAGTAAGTCTTTGACAAGACTTTGAGAGTTTGACAACAGAAAAGAGTTTGACAACATTTTCAGAGATTCATATGAACCCATCACATACCGACAAACTACTGTTATAAAGACATAAGAGCCAGGAACTTTGCAAGAGTACTTGCTACCTGCACCAGGAAGATAAAAAAAAACACTTAACTCAGTCTTTTACTCACAGGGATATAAATATCAAATATGTTTTTGCTTAAATGAAGATATGAACATACAAATGACCAAAAGTCCAAATGTATAATTTAACAGCAAGAGAATAGGCCACCCATTCTCTCAAGCTAGCTCTGCCATTCAATATGATCATGGCTGACGTGATTACTCCATATTCCTGCCAACAATCAAAAACCTTTCACCTCTTTGCTTATTAAGAATTTATCCATTTCTGTCTTAAAAAAATTCAAAGTCTCTACATCCACCTTTTGAGGAAGAGAGTTCCAAAGACGCTCAGTCTTTTGTGAGGAACTGTTTCTCTTTATCTCTGCTTTAACTGGGAACTCCTCATTTTAAACTGTGACTTTTAAATCTTGATTCTTGCACAAGTGGAAATATCCTTTTCATATCCGCCTTTTAAGACTCCTCAGGATCTTGCTTGTTTTAAGACAGTTGCCAATACCAGTGATGGACACCCGCTTCTTTCCCTCAAACTGAACGTAAAATTCAGTCATATTAAGATCACTGTTTCTTCGGAGTGCCTTCACTATGAGATAATTTATTCATCCCCTGCCTCATTGCATAATCCTAGTTTTAGTATAGCCAGCTCTCTGCTTGGCTTCAGAATCTGCTGTTCACAGAAACTATCCTGAGAAAACATTCTGTGAACTTTTCATCTAGCTACCTTTTCCCATCTGACCTTTCCAGTCCGTATGTAGAATAAATTCCTTTAAGATTATTGCTGTGTCTTTCTGACAAGCTCCCACTGTTTCTTCCTATCCACTCCATCCTACCATATGTGACTGTCAAAAATAAACATCAAGGTTTACGTAGACTGATCACGAGGACAACAAAGATCTCAACAAAGATTGTCTTTAGTCAGCACTGAGTATCTTTTAAAATAATGTTTGTGTTTTTAAAAGATATTCAGGAATCCTTGTTCACTTCTAGATCTACTCCTGCTGATTTTCTTCAAGATATGTGTAGATTTGGTTGACTTTTTGAAAGTGAATGGCTTTTTGAAGAGATGGCTTCACTCTTTCGATAGAGCAAGTTACACTGATAGGGCTGGCTGAACCACAAACTTCTGGAGGACTCATTTTACCTTTTCATGAAATTGTAAAAAGGGTGCTAGCAGCTCAACCACCCATGAAACACCTCTTCCTCCTTCTCAACATGTGATTATGGTAGAATGCGAGCGCCTCTAATAGTTGGATAGAAAATTGTATTATGCAGTGTTCTATTAAAGAAAAACAAAAATTTCTTCGCCACCCCATAAACAGCAGTGAAGATTAGTGGGGGTCTGCCATCATTTTGTATAATTCATTGGTTGGCTTGGAGGTGGAAGTCAGCTCCACTCAACATCCAGGTGCCAGACACATATGTACAGTAGGCTCACAAGAGCAAAGCCAATAATGACTGCTGGCTTCATCCAATTCTCCAGCGTGAGTCACTGCCTTTAGAAGAGCAGGGGAGAAAATTAAGGGGACGATTTAAGAGGAAATGAAGGGCAACAGCAATTATCATAAACAATCTGCCAGGAGGCCAGAATGAGTTGCCTTGGAGGGTTCTAAAGCTGAAGTGGCTACAGAGAAAAGATGGTGAGGACATGGAGGGATTTGAACACAGGATCATCTTGAACACAAGGATGGATAAAGAAACTCAGGGCATGTATTTTACAGAATGTACATCTTCGAAAGAAAGTATGTTGCTACTGTTTTTTAAGTTTTTCGAAAAACATATTGGTGCTGCATTTGACTTAAAATAGACTCTTAAAATAGTTAAATGCTCTGCTTTTTTTTGCCTGTCAGTTTTGTTGAATGTTTTGGAGGGATTTTCACCAGGTGAGCTAGCAAGATCTTTTGCTGTATATTACCAAACTCACCTCATTAGCTCACTACCCAGCCCTACAGTACCTTCTTACCTGATTTTGTCCATAAGACCATGAGATAAAGGAGCAGAATGAGGCCATTTGGCCCATTCAATCATGACTGATATGTTTCTCAAATCCATACTCCTGCCTTCTCTCCATAATCCTTGATCCTCTTCTAATCAAAAACCTATCTATCCCTGCCTTAAATACACTTAATGACTAGGTCTCCACAGCCTTCTGAGTCAATGAGCTCCACAGATTAACCACCTTCTGACTGAAATTCCTCTTCGCAGTTGTAAAGGGTCATCCCTTCACCATGAAGCTGTGCCTTTGGATCCTAGTCTCTCCTACTGGAATCATTTTCTCCATGTCCACTCTATCCAGGTCTCTCAGTATTCTGAAAGTTTCAATGAAATCTCCCCTCACTCTTCGAAACTTTACTGAGTACAGACCCAGAGTCCTCAACACTCTTCATATGACAGCACCTTCATTCCCAGGATGATTATAGTAAATCTCTTCTGGACAGCCTCTAATGCCAGCATTAGTCATGGGACCCAAAACTACTTACAATATTCCAAATGCCGTCTGACTAGACCCTTAGATAGCCTCAGCAGTACATCCCTGCTCTTGTGTTCCAGCCCTCCTGAAATGAATGCTAACTTTGCATTTGCTTTCCTTGAGCCTGCATCTTAACCTTAAGAGAATCTTGAACTAGGACTCCGAAATCCATTTGTGCTTCTGACTTCCGAAGCCTCTCCCCATTTAGAAAGTAGTATATGTCTCTATTCTTCCCACCAAAGTGCGTAACCTCACTCTTTCCCACATAGTAATCCATCTGCCACTTCCTTTTCCTAACCTGCCTAAGTCTCTGCTTCCTCATTACTACCTGGCCTTCCACGTTTCTTTGTGTCATCTGCAAATTTAGCAACAATGCTAATTTCCTTCATCCAGATTATTAATGTATAACACGAATAGTTGTGGTCCCAGCACTGACCCCTACAGAACTCCACTAGTCACTGGGTGTCTTCCTGAAAAAGACTCCTTTATCCCGACACTCTGCCTTCTACTAGTTAGCCAATCCTCTATCCTGACCTGCTGTGCTTTTCCAGCACCACTCTAATCCTCTATCCATGCCAATACCATGCCCCTAACAGTATGGGCTCTTATCTTCCTGTGCAGCACCATGTCAAAAGCTTTCTGGAAATCTATTGACTCTCCTTTGACCAACTTGCTCATTACTTCCTCAAAGAATTCTAACAGATTCGTTAGGCATGCCTATCCCTTGAGAAGACTTTGCTGATTAAACCTTATTTTACCACGTTTTTCTAACTATTCTGTAATCTCAAATTTAATAATGAACTCTAAAATCCTAACCATGACCGAGGTCAGGATAACTGGTCTATAAGGTTAGGAAGATTCATATTAATAAGATGAGATGAACCAAGCAGTTAATAAGGTAATTAAAATGCAATAATCGTTCTTAATAGGCAACTTTCCACTGCCTAGTGAGAATCTCAATGTATGAAACATTGTTAAAAGGTGCAGCGAGTTGATCGGGATGTTAAGATAGGACTTGGTGGACTTGTTGCAATATTCTGCCACATTTCTCTCCACGGTCCATGTCGTTCAGCTCCCTGCATGATTCCACCAATATGTGTTAATTATTCATGTTACTCCTGTAGTATCGAAGTGAAAGAAAGTAATGAAAATAACCTAAAAAGTCATATTTCCTCACTTTGGATGTCCAACCAGTTGTAACATTATTGAGCAGGAAACTTGCCTGGTTTATTCACTCCTGTCAGTAAAGATTCAGCAGGGTTCAGACATCTGCCCTCTCCTATAATTCTACAACTACCTAGATCCTGGGTTATTTTCTGCACATAATAAACCCTCTAGATTCTAGGAATCATTACAGTATAGAAAGAGGATTTTCGGCCCATCGTATCCATAATAGCCTTCCTGTGAGTTTCCATTATTAAAGAGTGAGCAGGCTCCGAACCATCGCCGCTGTGTGAGATGAAGAAATCAGGCTTTTACAGGGTTTCTTTGGAGCCCTGGAGATGATGGACTGGCTTCACTGGAGGAGTGAAATCTGCAGGACTGAAATATGAAGGCGACAACACATGAACCTTCCATGCCTGTGTAAGGAGTGCAGATACTACCTGAGGGACGTTTCCATGGTTTCTCTGAGCTTGTTGCCATCCTGCTAGCATTGGGAAATGGTGGGAAGTGGGGCAGACACCATGCTCAGGCCCAATAACCTTCACATGTATTCACACACAGCAGGTAGGGACAACTTATCACTAATAGTACCAGTGAGGGTGGATTATAAAGGCAAATATAAATTGGTGCATTCATTTTAAAAGGGAACACTGCTTTGCACCAGCTTATTGGACCAGCCATTTTGTTTCTATTGTCAGGAGATTCCAAACTGGCTTCCAGTGTTCTGTCCTCCAGGAAGGTCGATTCAGCTCCTCTCTCAATGCGATGCCTCCAGAGAGTCGCTGGAGATGAGCAAATCCAAATAAGATAGTCAAGACAAGTTTAAACTGGAGCCAGATGATTTATGATTGCATTTTCTCTGCATCTTTAGTTGTGGAGCTCTATGTACAATATAGTCCCCTGTGCATTTCCTCCACCTTCAGATATTTAGATATTTAATTGGTATTAATTATTCTAAATACCTAGCATTGCCAATGTAAGCAATATAACTTAATGACTGATTATCTCTGATCATACTGTACCAGTCCACTGTGATTCTGTACCACCTCATGAAGTGTTTCTATAGTGACATGAATTAATTTGCACCTGACCTCCTCTCAAAATGATCATGATTAAAGCCAAGCTGTGCTTTATGCACATTTCAGCTAATTAAGGTTAATCTGTTTCTCTCTTCTTTGCCTCCCTCGTTCTCTCCTTACAGTAGAGTGTAGCTGAATGATTATTTTCTCCTTTTTGACAGGGTGAAGTCTGCCTGTGTACAAGCAGAATTTTTGTACAAAAGAACATTTATGCTGAGTTTCTGGAGAAGTTTGTAGAGAGTGCCAGGAAATGGAAGGTTGGCATTCCGTCTGACCCAACTGCCAACATGGGTGCCCTCATTAGCAAAGAACATCTCGAAAAGGTTTGTAAACATTCTCGTATGCTGGGGTTTCCATGAAATAGAAATTTACTTTCCAAAAAAAAATTGAAGAATTTAGTTTCCTACTTTTGATCATCCCTTTGATGTTCAACAAAAGCACATTTAATGTGCTTTGGATTTAACCTGATTTTGTTTGTTAAAAACAAGTGCCTCCCGAATTTACTGGAGCCTTCCAGCTGACTTCCTGTCCAGCTGTTGGAATGCAGCAGAATCCTTGGAAAGGTCTCTGACCTGGATCCTGCATTTCTTAGGTGTTTGCAGATTGTGTTTTTTTCAGTGCAAGCATTCAAACAAGGTAATTGCATTGGTTGGATGAAGGCATTGTGCTTCCCAAACAAGAGCCAATCAGTTCAAAAGTCTAGGAATCAAGGGATTGCTCAGCTGGTTGGCAGGTTGCTAGGGGGACAGTTAGCTAGACAGCTAGAGGGTGGTTTGTTTCCTGTTAAAGTTGAGGTGGACTTGGGCCATACCTTGCTCTAAGTAAAATCACAGCATGAGCAATGTTTTGGCATCCCCTTCATAATCGAGAGAAGATGTAAAATGGAAGATGGTTAGCAGTAGAAGACAAACAGTAGGGATAATGTACTTGAACTGAGAGGAAGTATTTAATATTGTCCCTCAAAGACCAGTGCTTGGGGTTCAGCTTTCACTAGAAGGCTTCTGGCTTAGTAGGTAGTATCCTGTCTCTGAGGCAGAAGCTCTGGCTTTAAGTTCAGCTTTACTCAAACCAGGCTCCATTATTGGTACTAAACTCATAACAAGTCTTTTCTTAAATGTCTCCACTCAGTTGAACCTGACACCACTGTAACCTTTACTCTAGCTCTGTCCTCCTCCCTGCCTCCACTCCACCTTTGGTGACAAAGCCTTCAGATATTTCCACCACATACGCAGGACCTCTTTTGCTAAACTCTTCTGGTTTGTCATCTCTCTGTCCCTTCCGAAACTTCCTGGAAATGTACTTCTTTGACCATGTCTTCAGTCTCTTCTACTAAAAATATAAATACGCAGCAAGTACTCTTGCTTTTGTGAAATACTGACAGAACATTTTACTGTGGTGAAGGCACAGTATGCTTGCAATTTAAACAGTAGGTTTCACAATATGAATTGTATATCAATATTGAAATAAGTCCTTTCGACAATAATAATCAATTGATTGTTTCTATGAACAGGTAAAGGGCTATGTCAATCTAGCCAAAAATGAAGGAGCTAAAATCCTCTGTGGTGAAGGAATTGATTCCCTGGACATTCCTAACAAAAACAAAACGGGCTATTTTTTATTGCCCACAGTAATCACAGACATAAAGGACAGTTCACCCTGTATGCAAGAGGAAATCTTCGGTCCAGTGACTTGTGTAGTTCCCTTTGAAACAGAGGAGGAGGTTGTTCGACGAGCAAATAATGTGAAGTATGGCTTGGCTTCTACCGTGTGGTCACGTGATGTGGGCCGGATACACCGGGTTGCCAAGAAGCTTCATACCGGAATGGTATGGACCAATTGCTGGCTTATTCGTGACCTGAATTTGCCATTTGGTGGCATGAAAGCTTCCGGAGTTGGCAGGGAAGGGGGTAAAGACTCATTTGAGTTTTTCACAGAGGTCAAAACTATTACAATAAAACACTGACTCTCCACACACAGTGAGTGACACATTAAAAAATAAAAAATATTGTTTTGAATGTCAAAAGATTGGAACATGTTCTTTAAATTCTATCCATCAATTATAATTACATAGAACAATGTGCTATCCAATGTCTTTAGTGATGGTAACATACCTCACCCCAGGCGATGGGCAGAGATATGCCACAGATTTGGTGTGTGGAGCACACAGATACGTTTAGTTATATCAAAATTACAAGAGGTGTAACCCTTCAAGAAAATAAGCTGACAACTACTTGCCCTCTGCGCCACCTGAAGGAGAGAGAAAGATAGACTTAGGTCAGGAGTGCAAATGCCTTGAGACAAAAGTTCCTTACTAGGAGGAATACTTTATCACAGTGATGTATCGTGATTGTTCAGGAACAAATAGAGCCTTCTCATCATGTTGTACTTGATCTGCAGTATTGTTCATATATTGTGACAGAAGCAAAGCCTTAAGAGTATATTAAATTGTTTATCTGCTGAACACATAAGTAAACTGAATACGTAATTATAAAATGTAAGTTTGAAAACTGAAATAAATTACGAATTAAAGTCTCCTGGCTCTTTTTATTTGAAGGGCCAGTCAGTTATCTGAATACAGTGACATACTGGTTCAGCACTTCCTTCTTTGCTAATATGAAAGCTGACTTGATAAAATTTGTCTCCTTGCTGGCAATGGAATCCTAACCGATGTTGTACATTGCTTTGCTGTACGCCTTGCCACCAGAAATTAATCTGTTCTGGCAGGGATGACACACCATTCATTTACATTAATCATTGGCATCTACGAGCTGCACTGCAATGACTTACCAACATCCCTTTGACAACACCTTTCGAGCCCGTGACCTTTCCTACTTAAATGCCAAGCTCAATGGATGCACCACCAACTGCAAGTTTCATTCCAAATCACGCACCTTTCTGACAGAACCATATCACCGTTCCTTCACTGTCACTGGGTCAAAATCCTGGGACTCCCTAACAGCACTGTTAGTGAACTGCAGGATTGCAACACTTCAAGAAGACAGCTCAGCACCATCTTGTTGAGCAATGAATGTTCACCCAGTTAGTGATGCCGCTCGCTAGTAAACAAACAAATGAGTTCCAAGAAAGAATCACATTGGTCTGGAGACTCTGCTCCTCACTTCACAGATGCTGCCAGATCCTGAGCTTCTCCAGCATTTCTGATTTCCAGCATCCCCAGTTATTTATTTTAAAAATAAATTCTGTCTTGAAGTTGGAGTTTCCTTCCACTGATGAGGGAGTGCCCCGACTAATGGCCAAGGCTTAGAAAGTCTTGAGTTTTCTGATTGGTGTTATTTAAATACAAGTGAACACCCATTTGCTTATAGGTGTTACCACTTATATTCAGTGACACTGATCAGAAAATTGAAGGTTCAGTGTGAGTCTAATTCTTTTCCTTTCCATATGGCATGAAAAGCAAATTGTCACTATGCAAATGAAAACACGTAATTTGAAATTAATGGCAGTTTGGTTGTATCTTCAGTCTTCAATCTCTTTAATGTCAATTTGAAGTCAATTGGTGAGCCAAATATTACTGTGGGTCAGCATCATAGTGAGGTTTAGGTCAGTAAGGACTGGACCTATGTCTAGAGATAAGAATGTGGGGAGGGGAAGGGAAGGGGAATGTGGAGAGGAGAACAGAGGCAACAGAGGAGAAATCACCAGCTGGTATTATTTGAATCCACTCCTCCTGCTTTTGCTTCCATATTCAGAAAAGGAAATGTCAAATACACAATTTTTTTTTGTTCGTAGGCAAATGTGTGGTGTGGTTTTACTGAGTGACAAGACTGACTGTCACAGAGCAAATCAGTTTTGCAATAGAGGCCTCAGCTGTTCTGCCTCTTATTTGCGTTTGCAAATAAACGCACTTTATGATTAAGTACTTGGACTTTTTTTCCCTCTGTTCTCAATCTGACGGCAGGGCAGTGGTCTGGTTAGAGTCTGAAAAGTGTTCTGGCTCTGTATGTTCTAATTGATTGTCTTGGAATTGTTAGAGTAACTTTTTCTTAGTTATTCTGAAAATCATTTAAAGTTAAGTGCAGAAAATTAGGGAGCAAATTAACAGTTTAATAAAATTTCCTCAATTTACAATAATAGCCCTCACTTTGGATGAAATGCTCCCTTAGGCAGAGAATGCAGGTAAAGGTTGCTGGTATATCTCTTGTTGTGGTAAACTGTTTGCACGTGCATAAGACAGTGTGCTGACTATTAACCCTGCAAAATCCACAACCCTCATCTGAGTAACTGTGTATCTCGTCAGCGTATAACCAGATCTTAAAAGCTCTTTCTTCCTGAGATCAGTTTAACACCTCAAGTACTTTTCTCTTAGCTCTGTTGTTTAAAGTAAAATCTGAGAGAAATACTGAGAGAGTGGATGGGAAGGCAAACTCCCAAATATTGAAGTAACTTTGGAGTCAGTGAAATTAGACAATTTATTTGAGTGGTTGCTAAAATTTGAGCCCAGCAATGCTCCTGAAATTATTTACTTAGTTCATTTTACAAAACTTTATAAAATCTGTTTTCAAAATGCCTGGTTTAATTATTGCCTCTTGTACTTTAAAATCAGATCGAGTGAGCACAAAATCCTAAATTAGCTCTGATGCATTGCAAGCAACTTAGTTTTGTTATAAGTCATGAAAGACTTTGGAAAGTGAGCTGATGGGGTACATGTGAAAAAGCCTATGTATATTTTATCTTGCGATAAATTCCATTTTGGTTGCACTCTCATCTCTGAGTCATCATTTGTCGGTTCAAGACCCGTGTCAGAGACTTGAACATATGATTAAGTTGACATTTACACTGCTGTGGCAGGAGGAAGTAAAAGGATACACTACCCCACACTCACATATGTGGTTCATTACACCACCCCCCTGCCTTCAATTCTACAACTGAGCAATCAAACCCAAGTGCCATTAGTGAGCAAAACACAGGGATGCTGCAATGACAGACTCACGGCTAATACCTCTTTAAGCATCTTCCACAAGTTGCATTGGCACCGTGTTGTCATTCAGGGAGGCCTGCATATTGACCAACCATAGCAGTCATCATTGGATAAGAAAGATCAGGGCAAGTGCAATGAAACAGCAGTGAGAGGGTCCCCTCAACATTTAACAGGAGGATGTCAGGAATGAGTTGCACAGTGATGCCAGTGACCAATTTATTTCCTACCTCTTAAAACCCTGCACAAAGAGCCTCCATGTTAACCTTTCACCATTCTCCTAATCTTGCATTACAGGACATTAAAACCATTTGGATAGCTTCTGTATGAATGACATACAAAATCATGGAACCATTACAGTGCAGAAGAAAGTCTTCCAATCCATCATGCCTGCATTATCCCTATTACCCAGTGCCAATCTCCTGCCTAATCCCGTTTCCCTGCACACCGATACTATCCAAATAATCATCCAATGCCCCCCTGAATGCCTTAATTGGACCTGCCTGCACCACATTTCCAGGCAGAGCACTCTATACCCTAACGACTTGCTGTATTAAAATGGTTATTTTCCCACATCTCCACATCACCTTTGTTTCATTTGCACATCACTTTATATCTACACCTTCTCATTCTTGTTCCTTTTATGAGCAGCAACAGTTTCTCTCTGTCTACTCTAACTAGCCTGCTCATGATTTTGAAAACCTCTCAGCCTTCTTCTCTCCAGGGAGAACAGTCCCAACTTGTTTTATTCGAGCTGAAACTTCTCAAACCTGGAATCATTCCCTTCTGCACTCTCTCCAATGCATTCACATCTTTCCTATAATGTGGCACCCACAACAGTATATAATATTCCAGCTGGGATGTAACATTACCTCAGACAAGTTGACTCAGAGACTGCTGTAACTGTACTGTGGTTCTAAGTGTCACATAGGATAAAGATATTGATTAGAATCTTTTAAGGTCCTGAAAGATATGGGCTATGATGGGAAATTTAGCAAAATCACAGAAGAAGCTCAGTCAGACCTCATAGAATCCTTACAATGTGAAAGCAGACCATTTGGCTCAACAAGTCCATACCAACCCTCCAAAGAATATCTTACCCAGACCCATTTACCCCTGACTACGTATTACATAGCCTACACATCCCTGAACATTATGGGCAACTTAGCATGGCCAATTCACCTAACCTGCACATCTTTAAACTGTGGGAGGAAACCGGAGCACGCGGAAGAAACCCACACAGACACAGGGAGAATGGGCAAACACCTCATAAACAGTCGCCCAAGTCAGGAATTGAACCCAGGCGCTGTGAGGCAGCAGTGCTAACCACTGAGCCACCTAACTCGATGTTGGGAACAAATCATTTCCTCTTTTAACTAAGCTCTGGGCACTGGAGCAAGATTCTTGCTGGGCAGTGGCAAGAACCTATTAAGGGGATTATTGTTTGTTAAAAGGTTTATTAACTGCAGATCTTGCCTCATTAATATACAACTTTCTATCATGCCATCCACCATGAACAAGCTATATAGTGAGAATTCTCGACATAAAAATCTGGTGATCTCAGTTCGTTGCTTACTCTAAAGGACGTCCATGTTGGATACCATGTGCCAACATCTCTAGGCTGCTCCATGGGCACTGATCAAACACACCCCACATCCACAGCCCCTGGCATTTGACATTTATCAGACTCTAAGAATCTCCATGGGCATCTCTCTCATCCATTTACAGGACACTTCTGCACTATAACTCTCATTGCCATGCTGCATCAAGGTCACTGCACTCAGTTCATAGACTGGACACGCTGCACCTGTTTTCTTGGTCTCATAGCACTCGCTCACTTTGAGTCTACCTGGATGCTCACATCCTTGCCTTTGTTTGTCTTTTCGCACCTTGTCCCTTAGCCAGAGATACCAGGCTTACAGTGATTCTGTCCTGCAGTGTCGTTTAGCACAAACTCAATGCCAGGAAGTTTCTTGTGGTCGTCAGCAGGGCTTGGTCAAGACTTCAGACACTGGGTCCTGATACAGTGAGTCTCTGATATCAGTCCAGGAGCTTGGGCACCATCAGTCAGCGACTTAAGATGGTTAGAGTCTGGATGCTTTCCTCATAAAAAGTGAGAGACCGAATGTCAGGTAGCCTACCACCCATCCTGACTCTTTTTGCCCTATTAGGGGCTGGATTCCCTCCTGGAATGAGGGAGAGGCAGGTATTAAGAGAAATGAAAATGGATTGCACTGTTGTTAGTGATGGTCTGGTTGCAGATATTTGGGGGGATGTCCTGAGTGAGAGGCTACATACACAGTAGGATGGGATAGTGGTGGCGGGTTGTGGTGTGTGACAGTGAGGGAAAATGTTCCCGGTATTAGTGAGAGTGGTTGAACATGAGCCTTAAGTAGGAAGGATAGAGTGAGTGCGAGGTAATGGAGAGAAGATGGTGGCAGAGTGACCTTTTTACATTGCTGTGCATTCCTCCAGATACTGAGTCTACACTGACCCAGATGTCAACTACAAACCAGGCTGGCATGGTCTGGTGTTTTGTGTCCTCTGCTGGTCCTGGGGAAAGAGGATGTCCCTTCTGTGCACACTCCATCCACCAGAATCTTGCCTGCAAAGTGGGGCAAGTATTTTCCTATCTCTGCCACATCCAGGGCAAATACAAGGAACTGGGCAGTGACTGGCTCTGCTTGTCTGGGAGCCCAATGGTCTTTTAAAGATAGCTCCAGCATCAAGAACGCCAATTCATTCTGAGATATCCCGGCAGCAGCAAGTTGTTCTGAGTACAGCAAATGGTAGGACGGGGCTAGGATTGGAGGAGAGGGCCATCACTGGGGTGGGGTAGGTAGCTAGTGAGGCCAGACTGGTAAGATATAGCGAGAAAACCTTTAGGCCCCACAGAGAGAAACCTTCCAAAACACTAGCCAATATCGTGTGCAATTCAACCCTACGGGTTTAAATTCGAACACAATAATTGCTTTACGTTCAATTCTCAATCCAACGTCAAATCAAAGTAGGGTATTTTATGAAGCTGACAGGAGCAGGAAATATGGCATGTGGTATGATTGAATTAGGTGGGAGGCAAATGATCTATTTCCTGAAGGAGGGGTAAGGTGCGGGGATTAAATCAGCAGCATGTAAGTAGCATGTCCTGTCTCACCCTGTCATGTGGCAGGTTCCGAAAAATGTGTTGCTGGAAAAGCGCAGCAGGTCAGGCAGCATCCAAGGAGCAGGAGAATCGACGTTTTGGGCATAAGGCCTTCTTCAGGAATGACCTGAAGAAGGGCTTATGCCCGAAACGTCGATTCTCCTGCTCCTTGGATGCTGCCTGAGCTGCTGCGCTTTTCCAGCAACACATTTTTCAGCTCTGATCTCCAGCATCTGCAGCCCTCACTTTCTCCATGTGGCAGGTTCCCACTTGCAAGACTGCTCATGTCAGGAATACTTGTTCGTGTAAAATCTTCAAAAATTCTACCCTGCTTTAGCATTGCCCAAGCAACTGGTGGCATGCAATTCACACTTGGTTTAAATGTAAAGAGCACTGGTTTGCGCAGTTTAGACTGAGGTCAGTGGTTTTCCGTGTTAAGCTCTGCAGCAAGACCACGGTGCCCAGCATGGAGGCTCTGGGCCAGCAAGTTTGAGCCCGTGCAGGGGGTCCAAGGCAAGGTGCAGAATGATGCCAGGGGCATTGGAGAGTGCAAGAGGGATCCAAAAGCGGACAGAGGGTAGAGTGGAAAAGGGAAGGGCTTGGAATCTAAGGTGCAGTGGGTACAGTGTAGGCAAGAAACCAGTGTCCTAAATTTATGATTGGGCAGGCTAATGTTGGGTTATGCCACTGAAATGTCTCTTCTTCTGAGTAATCACATAAGTTTCCAGTGCACATCGCCAGTACTTTAAAGTTTAATTGCAATTCTGTGGGAACCACCAAACAGCAAGCGAATGGAATTGGTGCACTCTTCCAGTTCAACATCAAGAACACCATGCCACGGTTCAAATTCCACCCATTGGCTAATGGATCAATTTGACCAAAGGTTCAGAGGTTCAACATTACTACGGTGGGGCAATTTGGTGAAAGGGCATCCACGCTGCTTGCTTATCTCTCCACGCTTCAGGCTCTCTGCCTTTATTCCTGATGAAGGGCTTTTGCCCGAAACGTCGATTTTGCCTGTCCTCGGATGCTGCCTGAACTGCTGTGCTCTTCCAGCACCACTGATCCAGAAACAGGTTTGAACCTGGCAACTGCATACCAGAAGAAACTTCTGTAAAGAGTAGTGAGAATATGGAACTTGCTGCCACAGGCAATGGTGACATGAATAGCATTGATGCGTTTAGGGGCACTAGACAAG
The DNA here is from genome assembly GCF_037043375.1 of Chiloscyllium plagiosum. Classification (NCBI taxonomy): domain Eukaryota; kingdom Metazoa; phylum Chordata; class Chondrichthyes; order Orectolobiformes; family Hemiscylliidae; genus Chiloscyllium; species Chiloscyllium plagiosum. The sequence goes on from NW_028270141.1 coordinate 101,423,049, forward strand.
CATTTAGGAGTAAAGGGAGTGGATGGTTCCAATAGTAAATGTAAAAGAGCAAAGATGAAAGGAGGCTTGAGTAGAATGTAAACAATAAGATGGGCTAGTTGAGTCAAATGGTCTGGTTCTGTCTTCTATCCTATGTAAACCAGCAGATCTACTGAAACTGCAAGGCGAGTGATACTGAACTGCTTCTGAGGGTCTAGCTGCAAGATGCCTGGAGGTAGCCACACTCTCTACAGTAGATTGCAATGCACTAATACTGAGTGGTCTGCCTGCAAATAGGCTGGAAAGCAGAGTGTCCAAACCAATGTGCTGAAACACCTTTACAGGTTTGCTTATATGAGGAAAGGAGTTTTCCTTTCATGGCTGGTTCCCTGAGGTTCTGTATATCAGAGTTGGGAGAAGACCTGACCTAAGGCGAGCTCTCACTGCTAATATTATCTGCTTACATTTACTAGCTATTTCCCCAGTTGCAGATCCCTCTGGCCGACTACCTAAACCACAAGGAAAGTACAATATCAATCTGATGGGCTGCAATGCACGAATGATGCATCCCAAAACAATTGTCTTCTCACGAGATCTGTTGATCTGCAGAGTTTACATGTTGAGGAGGCACAAGACTTAAGAGAGCTTGGACAGATCTATGAGGCTCGATGTCAGCAAGTGACTGTCTCAAGATTGCAAATTGAAGCTCAGACGCTTCAATTCCTTTATGTCCTGATTTTGTATTTATTTGAATTTAGATGTCAGTGTGATGGCTAGATTGTACCTTGAGTGATGTTAACATGATGTCTTTCAGTTCCGCTGGCTATGCTAACTTCCTGTATGAGTGACACTTTGTGGAATTTATCTACAGCTTTTCAGCGTCATGGCATGCTTGTGGAATGTCAGTGCGTACAGGAATTGATATGAACGATTGCTCACCACTGACTCCTGTACTGGTTTAATCTTCTCTTACAGAGGAAACATGAAGATTTACTTCAGGTCTTCTGAAGTATTATTCACTTTATTTTTAAAGTTAAATTTTAAGGTCACGACCTATTCCAGGACATAATTTTGGTTCTGATTTCTACAACTTCCGTCACCTCGATTATGTTTAATGTTTTCAGATCAAATGGAGGAGGGTTGTAGTCTATAAAGTCGACAATCTCATGTAGAGACTGATAACTCTTTGAAAAATAAACATTTCCCAGTGACCAATTCAAATCAGCACATGAGAAAATGTTGCTCTTTAAGACTTCCACTGTAGCAGACAAATTAAATTCAACATTGATACATTTATTAGGCAACTATTACACTAAACAATGGAAAAACTAAATCCTCTTAATTTCCTAACACAAACTACAATCATGTGCTGCATTTATATATAATGACACTCATTGCACAGAATTGCAGTCTCTATGGGTAACATAGTTACTCTCAGATTCTAATAGGCTTGCTTCTCCTCGTTCCATTGGTGTGTGCCGAAAGATGTTGCCTTCAGTGCTCTGACAAGCCCCAAAAAGATTTCCAACAGCAAGCCTCACTCTGACAGCTCCTTCCTCCAGCCAAGACAAGGTGAATCTTCTGGTATCTTTTCATTCCCCTGGACTTCTCTCTTCCACCAGAAAACAAAGCTCCTTACCAGCATTCTGCCGGGTGGCTAGCAGAAAGCTACTGTTTCCTCTGCTATTTATTGAAGCTACATTTTCCTTTCTCTCTCTCTCTCTCTCTCTCTCTGAATCTTTCTCTCTTGTCCAAGGTCTCTGAATCAGTAGAGCTGGCAGCAGGAAGATCAACTCCCATTTCTTTCATCACCAGGTAGCACTGCATTTTCAATCAGGCTGTGTTCTCGACCTCATGGCAAACAGCTCACAAGGGTTTATTGTCAGGCAGAATGATAAACCCCTTTCCACTTTACCTTGAATTAACAGAGGCAGTTTAAAACATACCATCTTATGAAATCTCACTTTCTAAACTAAAGTAGGCAATAGAAAGGTCAGGCAGCATCCAAGGAGCAGGAGAATCGACGTTTCAGGCATGAGCCCTTCTTCAGGAATCCCCGAAACGTCGATTCTCCTGCTCCTTGGATGCTGCCTGACCTGCTGCGCTTTTCCAGCAACACATTTTTCAGCTCTGATCTCCAGCATCTGCAGTCCTCACTTTCTCCTGGGCACCTTACACAGGGTAGGGGGAGGGAGGAGTGGTTAATGTTGAATTGGAAAAATGGAGAATGCAACAGGCTATTGTGGCACAGTCAATTGCTCTGCTCTCACTGGGTGTACTTCACTCAATCTTGGATTGAAGAAAATAACTTGTGTTTGAAATAATCCACTACAAGTAATCCCCTTGATACTCAATGTGCTTGTCTGGCAAAATTGTGTTTATTGACTGTTTAATGAGTTTTAGTATTTCTTTCCAATAGTTCGGTCATGTTTGGTTTATGATACAGTGAGCAGGTTAATGGAGGGTGTTTATTTGTGGTTGAGTCTAAGGTTTAACGCATGTCTGGATTTTGTCTAGAGTCCTATGTGTAATATATGGAGGTCTGTGGTGTAGCTGTGAGAATCTCACAACGAGACTGTTAGCAAATAAGTTGCAAAGTATGATTAAATAGTGTTTGTGGATTAGACACTTAGCACAAATAGCATTACAGTTCTGCCCAGGGAGATTCATCAGAATCAATTATTGCTTTTATTAGTCAGTTAGATGTCTGACAAACTCAAACAATTCTTGGCTCTTTCCCATGTTGTACTGAAAAACCATTTCTGATCAGAATCCTGCTAATGGCTGTTTCAAAGAACTGCGAAGCAATCAGCAAAGGGCTAATTTTGTTTTACTCATGTAAGGTATATGTAAGGCATATAGCTTTATATCAGGTGCCACGCCTTAACATTTAGGCTGTCCTTGTTCTAATGGTTCATGCATCCAACTCACAAAGGTTGAACATTATTGCATTGTCAAATCCTACATGGACACAAATAGCCAAAGGATAGTGCTAAAAGTTTTCCATACAACATTTGCATCTAGTTCATAGAAGTCCATGATGTCATGAAATGAAAGTAATGTTCAACATTAGATAAACCAGGAGGGCGTAGGCCTATAATGAAAAAAAATCTCATAATCTCCAGGAACAGGATTTCAATTTCTGGATCAGAACCCTAACAGCATGATAGCTTCGAGGTCCCAAGCCTATGCTGATGTGGAAATGTGCCTCTGCTGCTTTGTGAGGTGCAATGTGCTCAGTCAGCTGGGATTGTGTTTACTGTCCAATTAGCAGGGACAGGCACAGGAATGAGCCAGACCAAGCCAGGAGCAGGCTCAATTTAAACTCTATAGGAGAAATAAACAATGGTCTACACTTTGAATATTAGCCTACTCTTTTTACTGTTGCTAAAAGACTTGCAAGCATGTTACCAGAAAGATCTGCATTTTAGTTTTGTTTGTATTGAACTCTGCCTCCAAGGTGTTTCCTTGGTAACTTGATGTTGCTAACAATTCTGGAAGATTTGTACAATAAACTGTGAGGCCATCTCATTGTATTCTTACTGTATTGCTACCTTTGCCTATGTTTCACTGTTACAGAGCTTACCTTGCTCTTCCACCACCGCCTCCTTCTGATCTATGAAACAGTCCTCTGAATGAACTGACAACAAGCTCATTTAAATGCTCCTTAAGGAAGATTTGGCGAGTTCCCTTTCCTGAGTCTTGTCGGCATCTTTTGAAATCTGATTGTTGTGAAACTGGTGTGCTGACCTACAGGCTGCTATAATCAATTGCCCTCCTCCGAATTTATCCTCTCAGACAATCCAAAATCCCACTCCAGATTTTTCACAAGATGAATAACACTCTGACAAACTCAATCATGAAGTAATCTGGTCAGGCATCTGCCTCTGAACTGCTCAAGGACTGAGGCCTACAACACAGAAGGAAAAGAAAACAGTAAAACTGGTGAATGAATCACTGCTTCAATATGTCTTGTATGCTTCAAAATGGAGGTCCTTTCTGACCAAACACTAATTTCCAAATATTACTGCTTTTTTTTTAAACTGGCTTTTCCGTTTGGGAATGTTTGGCACTGGGACGATATTCACAGCTACGCTCTGGGCTCATTAGATCCATAGTAGCAGCTCAGTCACTACCTGAAAAATATGGCAGCGTTATCTTATAGCATTAAATATGGTACATCATTATGAAAAAAAATCCAAAAAAAATTGGTTTAACCTGCTTCTACCTCACTTTACAGAAATAACATTGATGTGGTCCACCCTGGCCTATGTCTATTGGGGTAGACAATTGCCCAGTGCATGAAAGAACAGCCAGCATCCTTAATTTTACAAACAGGAGATGGAAATGTGCTGACAGAATTATGCAAAGGAGCTGACCCAGTCTATTTGTGCAAACACATGGAGCATAGTGTGTGAATGTCAGTATCACCCACTAATATTACAGGCAACTAATATTTGTTAAATAGTCTGAGTCTCAGCTCTGTTACTCCTTTAAAATGACTTTAACATGAGTGTTCAGTGGAGCATATTTTTGCTACACTATCCACTGGGACTGTTTGCTTCCAAAAACTTTAACAAACTAAAATGATCATCACTGTTTGACAACATTCAAACTTACTTCGACATATTTTAAAACGAGGGAAGGATAGAATTCACTGCATCATCAAGCTTTGAGTTCACATTTCAACAAAAAAGACCCCTTTGTGGACTGTGGCTATGGTGCGATTTCATATTATATTGCAAGTAGCAAATCTTTTGGAACATTTGCCTAATCCTCTGAAAGGTGAATTGATTTATCAATTTGATGTGAATAATTTGGAATACTAATGACAAAGTGCAACAAAATAGAGATAATTTGTCAAACTACTTCTCTACAAGGTGTAATGAACACAACAAATGCTGGAGGTCACAGCGGGTCAGAAAGCATCCAGGCAAATCTTTACCTTGCGGAGCCAGCTCTCGGACACTTCTTCCTAGCTCCCCCGGTCCATGACATCTCTGGGACACGCACACCCACCAACCCATGGCTGAACACTTCAACTCCCCATCCCACTCAGTCAAGGACATGCAGGTCCTGGGCCTCCTCCACCGCCAAACCCTTACCACCCGATGCCTGGAGGAGGAATGCCTCATATTCCACCTTGGAACCCTGCAACCACACGGGATAAATGTGGATTTCAATAGCTTCTTCACTTCCCCTCCCCCACATTATCCTGGTCCCAAGCCTCCAATTTGGCACCGCCCTCCGGACCCGTCCATTACTGCTCCCTCTGACCTATCACCTTCTCCCTCACTTTCGTCCACCTATTGCTTTCCCAGCTACCTCCCCCCAACCCCACCCCCTTTCCATTTATCTCTCAGCCCTGACCCGTAAGTCTGATTCCTGATGAAGGGCTTTGCCTGAAATGTCCATTCTCCTGCTCCTTGGATGCTGCCAGCCCGGCTGTGCTTTTCCAGCACCACACTCTTAAATCAAGTCACTGTTGCCAGGACTGGCACTGATCTCATTACCTCTGGAGATTTCCCTCCCCCCCCCCCCCCCCCCCCCCCCCCCCCCCCATTGCCTACAACTTTGTAGTTTCCCAACCCCAGACAGCTGGCTTCTACCTCCTTCCCAAAATCCACAAACCAGACTGCCCCCGGTAGGCCCATTGTATCAGCTTATTCCTGCCCACCCAGCTCATTTCCTCCTACCTTGACTCCATCCTCTCTCCACTTGTCCAGACCCTGCAACAACGATTCCTCTGATGCCCTCCACCAAGTTGACAACTTCTAGTTCGCTGGTCCTAACCGCCTCCTGTTCACCATAGATGTGCAATCCCTGTACACCTCCACCCTCTACCAGAATGGTCTGTGAGCTCTTGGCTTCTTCCTCGAACAGATGCCTGAGTACTCCCCATCCACCACCACTCTTGTGTACTTGGTTGACCGTTTTCCCTCACTGAACAACTTCTCCTTTAATTCATCTCACTTCTGCAAAGTTAAAGAATTGGCTATGGCTCCCAGTTATGCCTGCCTCTTTATGGGGCATGTAGGACGATCCTTGTTCCAGTCCTACACTGCCCCCTCCCACAACTCTTTCTCCAGTATATCGGCAACTGCTTCAGTGCTGTTTCATGCTCCTGTCAGAACCTTGAAAAATTTGTTCATTCTACCTCCAATTTCTGTTCCCCCCCCCCCCACCATTACCTTCACATTGTCCATTTCCTACACTTCCCTTCCTCTCCTTGATCTCTCTGTCTCCATTTCAGGGAATAAACTGCTCAATGCCATCCACTACAAAGCCACTGACTCCCACAGCTACCTTCACTCCAGCTTGTCATACTCCACGTACTGGAAGGATTCCATCCCATCCTTCCAGTTCCTTTGCCTACGTCACATCTATTTGGATGATGCCACCTTCCAAAACAGTGCTGCTGACACGGCTCACCTTCTTCCATAACCGTGGTTGACAGGTCCCTCAATCGCATCTGATCTATCACTCGAGCTTCTGCCCTTGCCTCTTCCCATCACTCACAACAGCGTTATTGGGTCCCCCTTGTCCTCACTTTTCATCCCACCAGACTCTGCTTTCTCCAGATTATTCTGTTATTTCAGACAACTCCAGCAGAATGCCACTACAAAATACATCTTTTCCTCATTCCTGGGACCCTGGCACTGTGAGGCAGCAGTGCTAACCACTGAGCCACCGTGCCGCCCCCTACTCCAGCGAGTCACAGCGCAAACTGGGAGAGCAACATCTCATCTTCAGACTAGGCACTTGACAGCCTTCTGGACTTAATATTGAGTTTAACACCTTCAAATTGGGAACAATTCCTTCCCTTTGTTTTAGCTTGTTACATTCTGCTATCATGTCCTCTCTCCCCTCCCCCCACCTCAGTGGGACTGTTGTCCTTCCCTGTCTGGCAGTCTGACACACTGTTGTTCTGCCATTCTCACATTCCGTCACTTAATGTGAATTATCAACATCCTTTCTCCACTAGTACTTTACACCCCTACACCACCACTCTTCACAACTAAAACATAAATGCTGTCCCCTCTACACTTCACTTCAGCTCTGATGAAGAGTCATCTAGACTTGAAATATTAGCTTGCTCTCTCTCCACGGATGCTGTCTGACCCGCTGTGATCTCCAACATTTGTTGTTTTCAGTACAGATTCCAGCATCTGTAGTAATTTGTTTCTCCAAGATGTGTTCGCCTCAATGAGAAGGTTAGGGCAAGGTTCCCTAACCTTCCTTTTTAATACTCACTCATGTCACTGACAGACCAAGAGCACAGCCTTAAGCCCTTGTGGTTCGTGGTTCCACATCCTCATCACACAATCTCTGAGGTTCACTGAGGTGAAGGTAAGAAACCAAGGAAGGGAGTTGGCTTGTGTGTAATCTAATCGCCATATCAAGCTGCCAACATGGTGAAGTGGGTTTGGGTGTTTTCATAACAATATACCTTGGTTAACTTGTCTTACCACAGTGTAACTGTCACTGAACTGACAGAGGAGGACTACTTTACATGGACAGAAATTACTGGAGAAACTCAGCAGGTCTGGCAGCATATGTGGAGAGAGAAACAGAGTTAGTGTTTAAACCCAGTATGACTGTTACTTCGAACTTAGTTAAAGACACAGACTATCTCAAGCACCTTTTCTAGAAAAGTGGTTTGGAAATATCTCTGTTTTATTGCAGTTTTTAATTCAAAGACTCAGTACACTAACTCTGTTTCTCTCTCCACAGATGCTACCAGACCCCCTGAGTTTCTCCAACACTTTCTGTTTTGTTTTAGATTTCAGGTATCCACAGTATTTTATTTGAGTGTTTAATATGGAAACCAGGTTAGGGCATAAGATCATAGGAAATAGGAGCAGAGTAGACCGTTCAGCCCCACGAGTCTGCTCTGACATTCCTCACTTACACTATCTTGTGTTTTTCCAATAAGCCTTGATTCCCTCATTGATCACAAATCTATCTGAGCCGTCAACTTGAACTAGGACTCTTCCCCCATAGCTCTCTGTGCAAGTAGTTCCAAAGATTCACACCCTCAGAGAAGTAATTCCTCCTCATCTGTGCCTTAAATTAGCACCCCTTTATTCTGATACCATACCCTCTGGTCCCAGACTCTCTCATGAGGGGAAGTATCCCATCAGCATTTACTCATTCATAAGAATCCAATATGTTGCAGTGGAATCACTTCTCATTCTCCACTGAATAGAATCCCAACCTGATGGTGAGGAAAGGTGAGGTCACCCTGTTAGGAGTCTTTTACAGGCCTCCTAATAGTCCTAGAATCATTGAAGAAAGGATTGGGAAGGTGATTCAGGAGATGAGTGACAGTAATAGGGTGGTTGTTATGGGGGACTTTAACTTTCCTGATATTGATTGGGAAAGCTATAGCTCAAGTTCGTTAGATGGGTCAGTGTTTGTTCAATGTGTGCAGGAGAGTTTCCTGACACAATATGTAGACAGGCCAACAAGAGGTGAGGCCATACTGGATTTGGTTCTGGGTAACGAACCAGGCCAGGTGTTAGAATTAGAGGTAGGTGAGCACTTTGGGGATAGTGACCATAATTCGGTGATTTTTACACTCGTGATGGAGAGGGATAAGTGTGTACTACAGGGCAAGAATTATAGCTGGGGTAAGGGAAATTATGATGCGGTGAGGCATGACTTAGGATGTGTGGCTTGGAAAAGTAGACTCCAAGGCAAGAGTGTAACTGATATGTGGAACTTGTTCAAGGGGCAACTATTGAGTGTCCTTGATAATTATGTACCTGTCAGGCAGGAAGGAAAGGGTCGTGCGAGGGAGCCGTGGTTTAATAAGGAATTGGAATCCCTTGTTAAATGGAAGAGGGCGGCCTATCTCAAGATGAGACGTGAAGGTTCAATTGGGGCGATTGAGAGTTATAGGGTAGCCAGGAAGGACCTGAAGAGAGAGCTAAAAGCAGCAAGGAGGGGACATGAAAGGTCCTTAGTAGATAGGATTAGGGAAAACCCTAAGGCTTTCTATAGGTATGTTAGGAATAAAAGAATGACTAGGGTAGGAATAGGTCCAGTCAAGGATAGTAGGGGGAAGTTGCGTGTGGAGGCGGAAGAGATTGGGGAGACACTGAATGAATACTTTTCTTCAGTATTCACTCAGGAACAGGGCATTGTTGTCGATGAGAATACTGAGGCACAAATAAGTAGAATGGATGGCTTTGAGGTATGTAGAGAAGAGGTGTTGGAAATCCTGGAAAAGGTGAAAATAGATAAGTCCCCTGGGCCTGATGGCATTTATCCTAGGATTCTCTGGGAAGCAAGGGAGGAGATTGCAGAGCCATTGGCCTTGATTTTTATGTCCTCTTTGTCTACAGGAGTAGTCCCAGAAGACTGGAGGATAGCAAATGTGGTTCCCTTGTTCAAAAAGGGGAGTAGGGATAGCCCTAGTAACTATAGGCCGGTGAGTCTCACTTCTGTTGTGGGCAAAGTCTTAGAGAGAATTGTAAGGGATAGGATTTATACACATCTCGATAGGAATAATGTGATCAAGGATAGTCAGCATGGTTTTGTGAAGGGCAAGTCGTGCCTCACAAACCTTATTGAATTCTTTGAAAAGGTGACGAAGGAGGTTGATGAGGGGAAAGCGGTAGATGTGGTATATATGGATTTTAGTAAGGCGTTTGATAAGGTTCCCCATGGTAGGCTACTGCAGAAAATACGGAGATATGGCATTGAGGGTGAGTTAGAGGTTTGGATTAGGAATTGGCTGGATGGAAGAAGACAGAGGGTAGTAGTTGATGGCAAAGTTTCTTCATGGAGTGCCGTCACTAGCGGTGTTCCGCAAGGATCTGTTTTGGGACCATTGCTGTTTGTCATTTTTATAAATGACCTGGAAGAGGGGTTAGAAGGTTGGGTGAGCAAGTTTGCGGATGATACGAAAGTCGGAGGAGTTGTTGACAGTGAGGAAGCATGTGGCAGGTTACAGCAGGATATAGAGAAGCTGCAGAGCTGGGCAGAAAGGTGGCAGATGGAATTCAATGTAGCTAAGTGCGAGGTGATTCACTTTGGGAAGAATAACAAAAAGATGGGGTACTGGGCTAATGGTCGGATACTTGGTAGTGTGGATGAGCAGAGGGATCTTGGTGTCCATGTACACAGATCTCTGAAAGTTGCCACCCAGGTAAATAGTGCGGTGAGGAAGGCATATGGCGTACTGGCTTTTATTGGTAGAGGAATTGAGTTCCGGAGTCCTGAGGTCATGATGCAGTTGTATAAGACGCTGGTACGGCCGCATCTGGAATATTGTGTGCAGTTTTGGTCGCCATACTATAGGAAGGATGTGGAGGCATTGGAACGGGTGCAGAGGAGGTTTACCAGGATGTTGCCTGGTATGGAAGGAAAACCGTATGAGGAAAGACTGAGGCACTTGGGGCTGTTTTCACTAGAGAAAAGAAGGTTTAGGGGTGACTTGATTGAGGTGTACAAGATGATTAGGGGGTTAGATAGGGTCGACAGTATGAACCTTTTCCCGCGTATGGAGTCGGGTATTACAAGGGGGCATAGCTTTAAATTAAGGGGGGGTAGATATAGGACTGATGTTAGGGGTAGGTTCTTCACTCAGCGAGTCGTTAGTTCATGGAATGCCCTGCCAGTAACAGTGGCGGACTCTCCCTCTTTATGGGCATTTAAGAGGGCATTGGATAGGTATATGGAGGATAGTGGGTTAGTGTAGTTTAGGTGGGCTTGGATCGGCGCAACATCGAGGGCCCAAGGGCCTGTACTGCGCTGTATTCTTCTATGTTCTATGTTCTATGTTCTATAAGACAATCCATCCATGCTCCACTTAGTCTTAATCTATTTGTGTCATGGCAAAAGGACTGCCTCTTGCACAAAGACAGTCTCTTTACAGGCTGGAAATGAGCTCCAGGATTGATGTGGGAAAGGTGTTTGATAATGGTCATTCAGTTAATGAAGATTAATTGAATTTTCTTGTTATTTTGTTTACTGTGACCCCGAGGTTTATGATATTTACTCAGTTTAAGGGTGGGTTCTGTGTCTGTAGTAAGGGGAGTTGAGGTGGTGGTCGAGGTGGAGTCAATGGGCAAGGATTCGACTGATGGCCTAAGTGGACCATGAAGTTGAGGTCTTCATCCCCCAACGTTATGACCTTCCTATGTCTCTGCAGTCTTCCTGTTCAGGCCTCTTGAATATGCTCCATCATCGATGGCCTCACCTTCAGCTCCCTGGTCCTAAACTCCATAATTTAGAGTCATAGAGATATACAGCATGTCCTCTCTAAAACTCTCTGCCTCTTCACCTCTCTACCCTCCTTTAAGATGCTACTTGTAATCTGCCTCTTTGAAGAAGTTTCTGGACAATGGTTCTCAAACTTTACTAAACAGCTAAGTGTAAAACTATGTTTGATAACCTTCCTGTGAAGTGCCTAGTAACATTTTGCTCAAGGTGTTGTATGAATAACGCGACATAAGTATTGCTGATGCTCCACTCCTCTGTCTATGCCAATGACAGGCTCAAGCTCAGGATTGGACGACATTACTTCCCTGAGCTAAGAAGGCCCACATCACCTGTTGGGAAATGCAGTGTCAGGTAGTCTGTAGATCGACTAGATTTGTATACTGCTGTCCATATCTTCTAAAGGTCTGGGTCCTTTAAGGGCTTATGCAGTCTAGTGTGTGTGAGAGAGAGTATCCACAAACGTGGGAATTAAGAGCAGCAGCAGCCTGCTCTGCTGTTCAACAAAATCATGGCTAATTTGATTGGAAGCTCAAATACACATTCCTGCTGAGCCCTGATAACCTTTCACCCCATTGCTTAACAAGAATCCATCCACTCTGCCTTCAAAAATCCAGACTCTGCTTCCACCACCACTTCTTTTCTGGAAAGAACTTAAAAGGACTCACAAAGATTATGAAAAAAAACACCTTAGCACAGTTCTTAAATGGCTGACTTCTGATATTGAAACACTGACAAATGGTGCCACCTTGTGGTCCAACAAGAAAAGTCTTATTAGAATGAACAAGTAGTTTTGTGCATGTCGATAACTTCATCCAAATTATATGAATAAGTTTTACATTTTTGCAGAGACTGTTGGGTGGACCTAGTCTTAGGTTTGTCATTTATGAGATCCCACCTTACTCTACTCCCTATATCTCTTGATATCATTACACTATGCTTACTGCATAGACTCAAACACAAAACTTTTTAACCCCTTTCAGGCCCATACACAACAGACGTGTCTGGCAGTAAGATGGGTTCACAAGGAATAAGTGTGCGGGGAGTGGTGAATGGAACCAATCACATAGGTTGGGGGAACGGTCGTAATGATGTCTCTACAGTTACTGCCAGACCCACTGAGTTTCTTCAGCACTTCCTGGTTTGGTTTGTTTCAGATTTCTGGCATCCACAGAGCTCTTTGATTTGCTTATCCTAATGAAGTCTGTTGGAGAGCTCTTACTACCTGCTAGGATCACAAAAATGAATTTTTCAATTACCTTTCTGGGGTTGCTACCAATCCAGAGCCTGGTGCACTAGGATTCAGCACACACTCAGTTATTAAGGCTCCTTCAGCTGGCATCTGGCTCTGTAAAGTTTTCTTTGGCTATTTTTGCTGCTTTCAACTTATCTGTCATACTAGTCTACTAGGTCTAATAGTATTACGTGGTGAACAATTAACCATTAATAAGTCTTCAATAAAAGAGACCTGTACTAGAGTAACAAGAAATAATGAGATATTAGTAAGCTAAAAGATAACCTTAATTTAAGATTGAGCAACTATGTGAATACTAGGTAAGATACTTGGCAGAATTGCATCGAGGTCTGAGCAACATAAGCTCTGGAATGAAGTCTAGGAAATTCTGGGAGAAGTCCAAAGAGGCCTTTCTTGATATTACAGCTCCAAGTTACATTTTCCAGCAAAGTTGTGGCTGTCAAGACGGGATTTTGACCAGGGAGCAGAGAGATGGTGATAGGTATAGGACAGATGTTAGGGGTAGATTCTTTACTCAGCGAGTCGTGAGTTCATGGAATTCCCTGCCAGTAGCAGTGGTGGACTCTCCCTCTTTATGGGCATTTAAACGGGCAATGGATAGGCATATGGAGGATAGTGGGCTAGTGTAGGTTAGGTGGGCTTGGATTGGCGCAACATCGAGGGCCAAAGGGCCTGTACTGCGCTGTATTTTTCTATGTTCTATGTTCTATGTAGATGTCTATTATCTGGGATTATCGCTTGGTCTTACCTGCATTAACTGTAGATCTCACATTATTCTCATGCAGCTTCATATCCTACCACCTGCTGAGAGGAACCTCGGCAGTGACAATTCCTGACATGGAAGTCACAGCAGGAACCTGGTGATTGCACCTTATTGTTTCCACTTCTGGACCTCCATCTTGGACACTCACCAGCAGCCTCCCAGCACATGCTGTATGGGAATTGACCGCACACATTGCATGTTCACAGACCTTGGCATCAGATGTTTGCCAGTGTCTCTGCAACATTGTGTCACATCTCCAATCTACTTGAACCACATTGATGTTCGAGCATGCTGCAACGCAACTACCATTGTAATACTGCAGCAAGGACACTGTGCTCAGGGAACATGCACCTAGCTCATGGACTGGACCAGGCTGCCTCCCAGTGCTGTTGCTTGCTTTTAGAGTTTGCTCACCTTGAGCTTGTCTCATGGCACCCCTACCTCACATTGCTTTGCCTTGCATTTTTGCATTCTGTCCCCTCAGCCAGAGATACTGAGATCTCATTATTTCTGTTTTCCCTTGTTGTTTAATGCAGACACAAGCCAGGATGCTTTGTCAGGTTCTCAACAGTCCCCAGTCAAGTCAAGGGAGACTTCCTTCAGTCAGGGAGTCCCAGTGCTGTATGTTAGCACAGCTTCTGATACCAGTCCAGGGGTTGGGTACAGTTAGCCACTTGGGGTTCTCAGGGTCCTCTCCTGTTATGGAGTGAGGAACTGAATGTCAGATAACCCACGACCAGTTTAGAATCATTCTACCCTACTATGGGCTGTCTTCTCTTGAAATGAGAGAAAGGAATGCAAGTGTTTTTGTGATATAGCTATTAGCGCGGTTGTTTTTATGAATGGTGGGTTTGAGTGGGAGGGAGGGAGGTGAGTGGTGGTAAGTGAGTAGACAATAAAGGTAATATTATCATGGGTAGGGGTTGGGGGTGGAGTGGGCTACGTGATCCACTGCACTAACCCACCATCCAACAGGACCTGCAGGCAAAGCAGAACACTAAGTTCTCCTTATCTGCCGTTTTTTGGATGAGAATGGTGCTGAAAAAGCACAGCAGGTCAGGCAGCATCTGAGGAGCAGGAAAATCAACGTTTTGGGCAAAAGCCCTTCATCAGGAATGAAGGCAGGAAGCCTTCAGGGTGGAGAGATAAATGGGGGGGATGGGTCTAGGGAGAAGATAGCAAAGAGTACAATAGGTTGAGGAGATGACCTGGGGGTTGCAGTGAGAGAGAGAGAAACTCACTGAGATTCTTGTGGAGAGAAGAGGAGAACTTCTTCAAAGTAGGCATCCTTGCAAGAGGATTCGCAGTAAGGTTAAAGTCACCTAGGCAAAAGTGAGGACTGCAGATATCTGCCCCCCATTTCGGGGGCAAACATCAGGAACTGTGCAGGGTAGCTCCAGGTTGACTGGGCTTGTCCAGGTACAGAATGGGCTTGTCAACATGACTCCGGTGTCTGAATTAGTGGTGCTGGAAGAGCACAGCAATTCAGGCAGCATCCAAGTAGGTTCGAAATCGACGTTTCGGGCAAAAACCCTTCATCAGGAATAAAGGCAGTGAGCCTGAAGCATGGAGAGATAAGCTAGATGAGGGTGGGAGTGGGGAGAAAGTAGCATAGAGTACAATAGGTGAGTGGGGGAGGGGATGAAGGTGATAGGTCAGGGAGGAGAGGGTGGAGTGGATAGGCGGAAAAGGAGATAGGCAGGTAGGACAAGTCCGGACAAGTCATGGGGACAGTGCTGAGCTGGAAGTTTAGAACTAGGGTGAGGTGGGGGAAGGGGAAATGAGGAAACTGTTGAAGTCCACATTGATGCCCTGGGGTTGAAGTGCTCCAAGGCGGAAGATGAGGCGTTCTTCCTCCAGACGTCTGGTGGTGAGGGAGCGGTGGTGAAGGAGGCCCAGGACCTCCATGTCCTCGGCAGAGTGGGAGGGGGAGTTGAAATATTGGGCCACGGGGTGGTGTGGTTGATAGGTGCGGGTGTCCCGGAGATGTTCCCTAAAGCGCTCTGCTAGGGGTCTGAGGGCGGAGGTGCGGGATGTGGACGAGATGCGTTGGAGGGCATCTTTAACCACCCGGGAATGGAAATTGCGGTCTTTAAAGAAGGAGGCCATCTGGTGTGTTCTGTGGTGGAACTGGTCCTCCTGGGAGCAGATCCGGCAGAGGCGGAGGAATTGGGAATACAGGATGTCATTTTTGCAAGAGGTAGGGTGGGAAGAGGTGTAATCCAGGTAGCTGTGGGAGTCGGTGGGTTTGTAAAAAATGTCAGTGTCAAGTCGGTCGTCATTAATGGAGATGGAGAGGTCCAGGAAAGGGAGAGAGGTGTCAGAGATGGTCCAGGCAAATTTAAGGTCAGGGTGGAATGTGTTGGTGAAGTTGATGAATTGCTCAACCTCCTCGCGAGAGCACGAGGTGGCGCCAATGCAGTCATCAATGTAGCGGAGGAAGAGGTGGGGAGTGGTGCCGGTGTAATTACGGAAGATCAACTGCTCTACGTAGCCAACAAACAAACAGGCATAGCTGGGCCCTTAGGTGTGCCCATGGGTACCCCTTTGGTCTGGAGGAAGTGGGAGGATTCAAAGGAGAAATTGTTAAGGGTGAGGACCAGTTCAGCCAAACGAATGAGAGTGTCGGTGGAAGGGTACTGTTGGGGACGTCTGGAGAGGAAAAAATGGAGGGCTTGGAGGCCCTGGTCATGGCGGATGGAGGTGTAGAGGGAGGGATTGGATATCCATGGTGAAGATGAGGCGTTGGGGGCTGGGGAAAAGGAAGTCTTGGAGGAGGTGGAGGGCGTGGGTGGAGTCTCGAATGTATGTGGGGAGTTCAAGGACTGGGGGAGATAGGACAGTGTCGAGGTAGGTAGAGATGAGTTCAGTGGGGCAGGAGCACGCTGAAACAATGGGACGGCCAGGGTGGTCAGGCTTGTGGATCTTGGGAAGGAGGTAGAACCGGGCAGTGCGGGGTTCCCGGACTATGAGGTTGGAAGCTGTGGGTGGGAGATCTCCTGAGGTGATGAGGTTCTGTATGGTCTGGGAGATGATGGTTTGGTGATGGGGGGGTGTGTCATGGTTGAGGGGGCAGTAGGAAGAGGTGTCCTCGAGTTGGCGTTTGGCTTCAGCGGTGTAGAGGTCAGTGCGCCAGACTACCACTGCACCCCCTTTATCTGCTGGCTTAATGGTGAGGTTGGGATTGGAGCAGAGGGATTGGAGAGCTGCGCCTTGTGAAGGTGAGTGGTTGGAGTGGGGGAGGCAGGTAGACAGGTTGAGGTGGTTAATGTCCCGGCGGCCGTTGGAAATGAAGAGGTCGAGGGCAGGTAATAGGCCAGCGCGGGGTATCCAGGTGGATGCAGTGTGTTGGAGGTGGGCGAAGGGGTCCTCGGAAGGTGGGCGGGAGTCCTGATTGTGAAAGTAAGCTCGGTGACGGAGGCGACGGAAGAATTGTTCACGGCGTGTATTAAATTCATTGATGCGTGGACGGAGGGGGATGAAGGTGAGTCCTTTGCTGAGGACTGAGTGTTCGTCCTCAGTGAGGGGGAGGTCTGGGGGGGGATGGTGAAAACTCGGCAGGGCTGGGAGCTGGGATCTGGTGTGGGTGTAGAGCTGGGAGTGGGGGTGGAACATGTAACTGGAGTGGGTGTGATGGTGGGGGGAATGGGGGTGGAGTCATGAGCAGGGGTAGTGTTCTGGGGGATGGGGATAGTGACAGTGGGGTCTGTGGGCGGCATGTCAGCAGAATGCAGGTGAGTGGCGCTGGTGGGGGTGGAAGTGGTGGTGACAACAGCAGTAGGGGTGGCAGAAGTCACTGAGAATGTGGCATCAGCGGTGATGTGAGGGGCAGAAGTGATGTCACGTGTGATGCATGAGGAATTGTGAGGGGTGGAAGTGATTGTGGAAGTGGCCAAGATGGGAGCGGAAGTGACATCATCAATCAGCGTGGGGGTGGCAGCTGCATCAGCCACATGGCTAATGGCAGAATAGATTCCGAGGCCAGGGGAATCTTCTGGAATGTTTGAGGAGCACTGGTTATGGAGGTGGGTGGATAAAAGTTTGTTGTACTTACAGTTTTTGATGTTTGAGATGGAATTGAAATACTGTTTGTTGAGAGTGTGGATTCTCCTGAGGATGTAGTACAGAGTGGGTCCTTCGCAATTCAGAGAGAGTGTGGCCCTCAGCTGAGGCAGGGCTGACTGTAGAGAGGTTAGGTGCCGGCGCATTGCTGCAAGCGTGGAGCGGAGGATCTTGAAGGAGACCTATTGCTGGTGTTTTTGAATCTGTAGTCTGTACTGTTTGTCCTGTTCGGGTCTGAATGACTCTGGTGGTTGGGGGGTGCTGATCCATTGTGGGATATCCTGGATTGGTGAGTTCCTCTGGCTGCCATGAGTGAACACAGGAGGGTGGGGAAGGGTCATTGGGTCAGATTAGCTAAATTAGAAAGCAAGGTTAGAACAACGGGGTGAGAAACTTCACTCGGCCTCGCGGAGAGAGGCCCTCTGTAAAACCTGTTGAAATTAACACTTAGCCAAAAAAGAACATTCAGCCCATTTTTAATCCCTGAGGCATACAAAGGTTAGACCTAACCCACATCATGGTTAAGAGTAGGGTGACTGAAGAGGACTGTAGAAACTGTCTCTGCTATAACACTTAGTGGAGCCAAACAAATATTCTTTAGTTATCTCTTTCAGGCGAACTGCCATTAACAATACACTCCACACTTTGTGCCTGAGATATTCAATTGGGGTCTTACAAATAGTGTCTGACCTGGATTTATATTTTTGACCAGTCACATACTTGCTTTGGGCCATTGACTGTTTATCCAATCACAGGCCTGGGGTGTACTTGCTGCTGGAGCATTTTGAAGTTTAGCCTCCTCCAGCACCTCCTAGTTTGGAACTACTACAGTGTGTAACCCTGCTTACACATTATAATTGATAGGCTACGGGCATTAATGGGGCAGCTGAGGACCCGCAACAAAACTGATGATTAGAAATTGAATTTCAGAGACATTTGGGATTTTTAGTATGCTGAATTGTGGAGGTTTCTTACCTCTTGCTAACTGCGCAGTCTAATTGTCTCAGACAGTAGACCTATCTAATACCAAAATAGACAGGAAGATTTATATTCATTTAATACCTTATTGGGAGGCAATGACCTTTCTCAACAATTTACCTACTGGTAGGAGATTTAATTTTGGAGATTTATAATTGAGTGCAGGATGGGCTTATTTACACAAAGGTTTAGGAGACTGTACAAATCGTTAGCGCAATTAGCAAGAGGTCATAAGAACATTTAGCAATCGGATTGGTAGGTGATCCACAAGGAGGAAATCATGGTTCCATCCTGCTTGTGAGAGTAGGAAGATTGGTGCCCATGTGGCCTAATGATTCACACGAAGCAAAACACCAACTTTGACTGGTTGGATTGAAAGTAATGTTTCACGCTGTAACTCCTGCATAACGCATAATAAACTACATAGAGTTATTTTGACAGAAACAAAGAAAGACTTGTGTTTATATAGCGCCTTTCACAATGCTATTCCAATGTAGAAAACAGCACAGCCCATCTTGGCACAGCAAGATCCCCAGACAGAAAAGCTATAATGATTGGAGAATCTGCTCTCCAGTATTTATTGTTGGAAGAAACAAGGATCAATTATATTGGGGATAAGAACTGATATGTAACCTGATGGTAAACTACAAAGAGTTACACCACCAATAGGAGGGGGGCTAGAAATGTCTGATAGTTATTTGTAAACATTCTAATTGAGCTTTCAGCTTAAACATGTTGTTGAACATTCAACATTTCAAGGAAATTTAAAGAAAAGGAACAGAAATATTCCCAAGGGAGACAAAGGAAAGACAATAGTTCTGTCAGCTTGAAGCCTGTCAGACAGGAGTCCGAGGCAGAAAACTGCCTTCACATCAGCAATATTACAGCCAAGATACTCCAGGAGACTGGACTGAGAATGGCAAGAAGCATGGAACATTTTCATTGTTGTATTTCAAATCTAATTGCAGTAGAAAGACCCAAAAACCCTCAGAGAGGAAATGTAAACAAACCTTGGGAAAGAGGTATTGGGGTAGGAAGTGGGATGGATGGAGTGAGGAGGAGGTATGAAATCTGAAGGCTTTGTGGCAGGCATTGTGTTAATGTTCTGGGTGGAAAAGAAAATACTCCAAAGGTTCACTGACTTGTTGACACTCGAAACGTGACCCTCCTGCTCTTCGGATGCTGCCTGATTGGCTGTGCTTTTCCAGCACCACACTTTTTGACTTGGAATCAACAGCGCACATCAGTGACTGAGATTAACTGAGTCTTTGAAGATGTGGGAGAGCTGACAGAACGATTAGATTCCCTACAGTGTAGTGTGGAACAGGCCCTTTGGCCCAATAAGTCCATACTGACCCTCCGATAAGTAACCCACCCCCTCTGACTAATGCACTCTGGACAATTCACCTGACCTGCACATCTTTGGGATGTGGGAGGAAACCAGAGCATCCAGAGGACAGACACGGGGAGAATGTGCGAACTCCACATGTACAGTCTCCCAAGGCTGGAATCAAACCTGGGACCTTGGCGCTGTGAGGCAGCAGTGCTAACCATTAAGCCACCGTGCCGCCTAGGAATGGTGGATAGGTTGGCAGATTTCCACACCCTTCTGAACACAGAGCCAAGCTGAAGCAATTAAATGGTCAATTATGTTCCTCCTCCCATTTCTCCTGACAACCCTAGTGGTAACCACTTAATTGACTGCTGCTGGTAACAGGCATCTGTGGCTCGCTGCCCAAAGTGGGGTTGCCTGCTGTTTATGTACACAAGCCTTGCCACTCCCAAAACATTCTGGCCCCTATTTCAAGTTTTAGCTTAATCGAGAAACGTAGCAAGGAAACAATGAGCTGGTCCGAGTTAAGCCCATTTGTGATGGGTGCTCGGTTAAAGTTTGTTAACAGAGGCGGGAGATGGAGGCTTGTGTCTGTCATCTCTTGATGAGTTCTATGCTCACAGGAAACAACACAGGAATTGTCAGGATGGTTCTGACAATTTTTAGTAAATTGACAATGTTGTGGGCGGTGCCCAGGCGAGGTTCCCCAATTTGTTGCAGATCCAGATGGGTGGCCTCAAACCATGAAGCTGTTTCTTTATTCACCCACCTCTGGATTGGTCACAACAAAGTTAATTTAAAAGGATCCTTTCCTTTCTGAGTAGCTTTCCCCAAACATACACACGCATTAAAACTAAGAGGGGTGTCCAAAAAAGTAAATTTTTTTTTAAAAAAGTCAGTCAAGATTTGCTTGAAGAGTGGAAAGCTGATTATTGGAGCTATTGTAGTGAATGTTACTAGCAGCTTTGATGTTATTAGTTGACTAGTTAATTTTGAGATACTTGGCTTTGTAGGCTGATTAAGACTCTTTTCTCCTGGTTCCTTTTGACTGGCTTCCTGGCCAGTTACCTTCCTGCACTTAGAGACTATATTTTCCCTTTTATTTCCCTGTATTGCAGGGGTATTTATTAGTGGTTCTCAAAGCTATGACCAACACAGCAATGAAGTCTACACTCTAGGATGTCAAGCCACTAATATACGTAGAGCAGGGTTGAAACTCACTTTTAACCCCTGTCCCTGAATATTCTTGAAAGGGAAAAATTATAAATATGCCTTTTGCCTAGTCTGCTGTCTTTATTTTAACCATCATGTTCACAGTCTAAGACTGGATTAGGATAGAAGCTGGATAGCAGGACAAACAGAGTAGTGTTCTCGGGTTTACTACCGGTGCCACGAGATAGCGAGGCGAGGAACAGGGAGCATAGAGATTAGATTAGATTACTTACAGAGTGGAAACAGGCCCTTCGGCCCAACAAGTCCACACCGCCCCGCCGAAGCGCAACCCACCCATACCCCTACATTTACCCCTCACCTAACACTACAGGCGCAGCTTAACACGTGGCTGTGCAGCTGGTGTAGGAGGGAGGGCTTCAGATAATTGGGATGTCTTCTGGGGAAGGTGGGACCTGTACAAAAAGGATGGGTTGCATCTGAACTGGAAGGGGACCAATGTCCTGGGTGGAAGGTTTGCTCGGTAGTTCGAGAGGGTTTAAACTAGTATGGCAGGGGGGGTGGGAACCTGAACTGTATACCGGAGGTGAGAGTTGATGCAGATGAGGCAATAGCAAGTGGTAGACCAGCTAGCGGGAAGGAATTTCCTGGGAAAGAACCAAGGGATCAGTTAAAGTGTGTTTGCTTTAACGCAAGGAGTATCAGGAATAAAAGTGACGAATTTAGAGCATGGATCAATACCTGGTGCTATGATGTTGTGGCCATAACAGAGACATGGGTTTCTCAGGGGCAGGAATGGTTGCTGGATGTTCCAGGGTTTAGAGTATTTAAAAAGAATAGGAAGGGGGGAGAAAGAGGAGGGGGTGTAGCACTACTAATCAGAGAGGGTACAGAAGTTTCCATTGTCGAGGAAGATCTGCCTACCGAGTCAGTATGGGTGGAAATTAGGAACAGAAAGGGAGCAGTCACCTCTTTAGGGGTTTACTACAGGCCCCCCAATAGCAGCAGGGAGATGGAAGAAAGCATATGGCGGCAGATTTTGGAAAAGTGCGGACATAGTAGGGTTGTTGTAATGGGTGACTTTAACTTTCCCAATATTGATTGGAACCTCCTTCGAGCAGAAGATTTGAATGGAGCTGTTTTTGTAAGGTGTGTTCAGGAGGGTTTCCTAACTCAGTACGTTGACAGGCCGACGAGGGGAGAGGCCATTCTAGACTTGGTGCTCGGCAATGAGCCGGGGCAGGTTCAGATCTTGTGGTGGGAGAGCATTTTGGTGATAGTGACCACAACTGCCTCACATTCTACATAGCTATGGAGAAGGAGAGGATTAGGCAAAATGGGAGGATATTTAATTGGGGAAGAGGAAACTATGATGCGATTAGACATGAGTTAGGAAGCATGGACTGGGAGCAATTGTTCCATGGTAAAGGCACTATAGACATGAGGAGACTGTTTAAGGAACAGTTGTTGCAAGTGATGAATAAATATGTCCCTCTGTGACAGGCAAGAAGGGGTAAGATAAAGGATCGTTGGATGACGAGAGCGGTGGAGCTTCTCGTCAAAAGGAAGAAGGTAGCTTACATAAGGTGGAGGAAGCTAGGGTCAAGCTCAGCTCTAGAGGATTACAGGCAGGTGAGGAAGGAGCTCAAAAATGGTCTGAGGAGAGCCAGGAGGGGGCACGAGAAAGGCTTGGCAGAACGGATTAGGGAGAACACAAAGGCATTTTACACTTATGTGAGGAATAAGAGAATGGTCAAAGAAAGAGTAGGGCCGATCAGGGATAGCATAGGGAACTTGTGTGTGGAGTCTGAGGAGGTGGGGGAAGCCCTAAATGAGTTTTTTGCTTCTGTCTATACGAAAGAAACAAACTTTGTAGTGAATGAAACTTTTGAAGAGCAGGTGTGCATGCTGAAATGGATAGAGATAGAGGAAGTTGATGTGCTTCACATTTTGTCAAACATTAAGATTGACAAGTTGCCAGACCCCGACCAGATTTGTCCTCAGCTGCTTTGGGAAACAAGAAATGCAATTGCTTCACCAGTTGCGAAGATCTTTGCATCCTCGCTCTCCACTGGAGTCGTACCTGAGGACTGGAGAGAGGCAAATGTAATTCCTCTCTTCAAGAAAGGAAATAGGGAAATCCCCGGCAATTACAGACCAGTAAGTCTCACATCTGTCGTCTGCAAGGTGTTAGAAAGGATTCTGAGGGATAGGATTTATGACCATCTGGAAGAGCATGGCTTGGTTAAATGCAGTCAACATGGCTTTGTGAGGGGCAGGTCATGCCTCACAAACCTTATCGAGTTCTTTGAGGATGTGACTAGAAAGGTTGATGAGGGTCGAGCTGTGGATGTGGTGTATATGGACTCCAGCAAGGCATTTGATAAGGTTCCCCATGGTAGGCTCATTCAGAAGGTCAGGAGAAATGGGATACAGGGGAACATAGCTGTCTGGATATAGAATTGGCTGGCCAACAGAAGACAGCGAGTGGTAGTAGAAGGAAAATATTCTGCCTGGAAGTCAGTGGTGAGTGGCATTCCACAGGGCTCTGTCCTTGGGCCTCTACTGTTTGTAGAGACTTGGATGAGGGGATTGAAGGATGGGTCAGCAAGTTTATACACGACACAAAGGTTGGAAGTGTCGACAGTATAGAGGGCTGTTGTAGGCTTCAGCGGGACATTGACAGGATGCAGAGATGGGCTGAGAGCTGGCAGATGGAGTTCAACCTGGATAAATGCGAGGTGGTGCATTTTGGAAGGTCGAATTTGAAAGCTGAGTACAGGATTAAGGAGAGGATTCTTGGCAGTGTGGAGGAACAGAGGGATCTTGGTGTGCAGGTACATAGATCCCTTAAAATGGCCACCCAAGTGGACAGGGTTGTTAAGAAAGCATATGGTGTTTTGGCTTTCATTAACAGGGGGATTGAGTTTAAGAGTTGTGAGATCTTGTTGCAGCTCTATAAAACTTTGGTTAGACCTCACTTGGAATACTGCGTCCCGTTCTGGTCGCCCAATTATAGGAAAAATATGGATGCTTTGGAGAGGGTTCAGAGGAGATTTACCAGGATGCTGCCTGGACTGGAGGGCTTATCTTATGAAGAGAGGTTGACTGAGCTTGGACTTTTCTCATTGGAGGAAAGGAGGAGGAGAGGGGACCTAATTGAGGTGTACAAGATAATGAGAGGCATAGATAGAGTTGATAGCCAGAGACTATTTCCCAGGGCAGAAATGACTAACACGAGGGGTCATAGTTTTAAGCTGGTTGGAGGAAAGTATAGAGGGGATGTCAGAGGTGGGTTCTTTACACAGAGAGTTGTGAGAGCATGGAATGCGTTGCCAGATGCAGTTGTGGAAGCAAGGTCATTGGGAACATTTAAGAGACTACTGGACATGCATATGGTCACAGAAATTTGAGGGTGCATACATGAGGATCAGTGGTTGGCACAACATCGTGGGCTGAAGAGCCTGTTCTGTGCTGTACTGTTCTATGTTCTATGTTGTATGTTCTACACTCCCAGGAGATTACCAGTTCAGTATGTGGTGCTATTCTCTCTTTTAGCTCTTTTGTCACCTCATCAGGTGTAATATTTTAGAGTTTCTCCCTCCACACAGCCATTGAATTTACATCAACAGTTGGCTTTTTCTGTGTGTCCTATATTTAAAGAAAACACTGGAACTGAAGTTTAATATATCCATCTGTAATTAGGAGTTCTGTTCCTTAATTGTGATGACGATTTCTAATGAACAACAAGTTTGGATCTGGAAATCTAATGTTATAAGTGTTCCTTCACAAGTTAATAAGTGTTAATAATGTTTTTAGTTTCCTTTTATCCGTCTCTTTTATTTCTTTGTACATCCTACCTCTTTTTCTCAATCTTTCTGTTTTCTGTGCACAATTTAAATAAATTTCTATTTTTATTATTTTGGACATTTTGGTTTGGATTCTGTGAGCCAAATTTTAACTTCAAAAGATGGAAAGGGTGTGTGTTATACATGGGATTAAAGCAATAAAAAAAAAATCAGCATCCTGACATGAACCTTCCTGAAAATCTACCCAATTGTAGCATTAGCAGAGGCTCCTTGATGTGGATTGGCACATCAGACATGATCATGAACTTCTAAGGCTCATTGTTCATCAGCTTTCCCAATAGAACTTCTGATGTCATGTCTTCCTGTACCTCAAGAAAGCCACGCCCAGGCAATGACTGCCATATCAAGAAGGTAATGAACCTTTTTACCTACCTGTTGAGTCCAGTATGCCTGCCAAAGCAAATCTCATGATTCGGCATCTACCTACCTTCGTGCAAACTTTCCCAACATAGTGTCTGCTCTCCAATCCCCTCTTGACACTTTAATTTTCTACTAGATCATCAATTGCCTCTCTTCCCAAAACTCCCCATCCATCAATGAAGCTCCCAAACGTGCTCTCAAAATCCCCTTGGCATATTGAGATTGGCATTTCCTCTTCTCCAATCCTGGCATTGACTCCCCTCTTCCAAGATCACACACCAACACCCCCACCTCACTTCCATTGCTTCCCTCTCCACTCTGTGATTGACTCACCACTCCCTCAAATCTGCTGTGTCTCCTTTCTCGCCCCTCTGAGCTCTCTCACGCAACGCACTGCTGTATGTAACCAGATCAACGCTTTATCCAGATGCCAGGTGCACAGAAGCAGAGAGGCCGAAAGAGACTTATCACACATGAGGCTGAAGTCCAGTCTGCATATGGGGAAACATTCAATTTATAACGCTGGCCCGAACTGCCAGAAACAGCTGGATGGGGTACAGAAGAAGCTATTTGAGATGCTCAGGTATTTTCTACTTTCTTCATAAATCCTTTCTACTTAGAGGCAGAACTTACACACAACCTCAGGGGGAATCACCATCTGTTAACAGCTCAGTTAATATTAGTAGATGGCTCTCGTCCTTTTCAGAGTAAAGTTCATGGAAGAGATTAATGAGGGCATGTTTGTAGCTGCTGTGCCACCAGCCATGCTCTGATCAGTTGGCAGACCTTTGCAAAATCTACCCTCTGAAGCTAGGCATTTCATGAAGCAGTCAAATTTTTGTTTTAGATTAGATTACTTACAGTGTGGAAACAGGCCCTTCGGCCCAACAGGTCCACACCGACCCTTCGAAGAGCAACCCACCCAGACCCATTCCCCTACATTTACCCTTTCACCTAACACTGTGGGCAGTTTAGCATGGTCAATTCACTTAACCTGGACTGTGGGAGGAAACTGGAGCACCCGGAGGAAACCCACGCAGACACGGGGAGAATGTGCAAACTCTACGCAGATAGTTGCCTGAGGCGGGAATTGAACCCAGGTCTCTGGCGCTGTGAGGCAGCAGTGCTAACCACTGTGCCATCGTGCCGCCCTGGCCTGACCTTTATGGTGATAATAACAGTGAAACTGCAAGTGAAGCTGCCACCAAATTCAGGAGGCCACACAAGTGCTGGAAAACTGGGAAAACTGGGAGCACCTGTTTCTACTCTCCTCCAGAAAGTGTGTCGCCAAGGCCCCATCAGATCACTTCACTCTCTAAGTTGTGCTGTATAAACTCTTGGAAATTGTTGTACCTCTTTGAAAATGCCGCTTTTATTTAAGTACTAAGATCATGTCACGAGCACAGGCACATTGGGCAGAATGACCACCTGTGGTGTAAGCATCCTTTCATTCAATAAAGCCCCTCACTAATCCTGAAAAACTCATCTTCTGCTGCTAGACTGTCCAAGTTCTTCATTATGATTAGAAAGTTTTCCACATTTTTCTAATTTTCAAAACTTTCTGATCTTCACTTTAGCTTCTATTGCGATTCAATCATTGTCAGGGGATCCCGCTCCTATTTTCTATGTTATCTTCAGAAACATATTTCCAACCCCGAACAGATCATCAAAAAACACGCACTTACCTTCTTTGATTTTTCTGAACAATCTTCCAATTGGGAATGCTTTGCAATGGACTGTGCACAGAAATCCTTAGAGGGAGCAGTGCAGTGAATCAAATACCATGTCCTTTTAGGACAGTAGCTGTTGTGCTCCAGTAAGTAAAGAGGTGAAAAGATGCGGAGTGAATGCAAGTGTGTAATGGGTTGGGTTAGGCAAGGAGTCAGGTCGGTGAGGGGTAATAGGATGTGTAATTGAGTCGGGTGTCAGATGGGTAAAGGTGCAGGGTGGCACTGTAACAACTAGTGGGGTGGCAGGTGGCTGAGAGGGGAGTAAGGTGGATGTAGGAAGCTGGGTCATGTCAGGGATTACTCAGGTAAGATTGAGAGTTCGGGGGGAGATTTGTTGGGAGTTTGAAAGGGGAATGAGGGAGGCTAGTCATATAGTCATTGAGGAGGTAGACCTTCCCAAGCACCAAACGAAATGGGGATTGACAAGGAAGTTGGAAAATCACATGAGGTTGTCTGCAAGAAGATTATCAAGTTGAGAGAAATATAAAAAACTAATTTCCAAAATGTTGAACGGCGAGATGAGATTGTCACATGAGAGCAGCAAGTGTCCTTTTAATATCCTCATGATAATGATATTTATCCTCCTTAATATGGAGACCCCCATTCTCCCACCTACCCAATAGAAACCTGACCCAACATGAAAATTATGGCAGTTTTTGGCAACTCGCTGTTTACTCCTTTGGCTTTCCATCTCAAAAACTGGGTACCAACATCCCCCAGGGCATGCTTCATGGGCAGTGACTGCCTGCAGCCCCCAATCTGCCAGTACTTCCAGGTCCCCATTGGCAAAGTGGGTGCCAATGTCCCTGTCTGACAGGTCTGGAGAAATTGGTAAAAACTGTGCAAAGCAACAGAAACTTCCCAGTGCTTGACCGGGCGCATGACCCAGGCCATAAAGATGGCACTGGTGCCAAAAGTCCTAGGAGGTCGCAGTAGTTTCCCAGTCAGTACTTCTACCTACGGTGAGAGGGAGAATACAATGGGTGGGACACGACTGGGGTGTAGTACAGAGGGAATAGGATGAGTTCGGGAACGTGGTATGAGAAACTCACAGGGCCTCGTGGAAAGAATCGATCCATGAAACTGACCAAAATTGACACTTAGCTAATTTCTGATATAATTCAGCCTTTGATTCTTTTTTCCTTGAAATTCGAAAGCTGTAGCAGTACAAGGTGCCATGTATAACCACATTGTTAAAAGCACAATTGGACAGTATTTACAGTGACTGAAATATCAGAATTCAGGAGTTTGCTTCCATTTAATTAAGGGTCTGTCCCTTAATTAAATGGAAGTCTGCCAGGGCCATAAATTGTGTAGGAAATAGACAAACTCGTTCTGCTGATTGCACCTGCAGGTGGGGAATTAAAATAAAATCATTTCTTTTCACTCCGACTGAGCTGCTCCAAGAGGGACAGTTCTCTTCAAGTCCTTGTGCTGGCCACTCTTGTTCTCTGCTGCTGCCTGGATCTTTACGACAGGAAATTTGACTCCTTTGATGAAACCATTTCTCTATTACATTGCAGCTTTTTTTTTGTAAAGAGTTGCACACAAAGGATTATATTTTAACTCTATTATTTTAATGATTTGCACTTGCTTGGGCACATGCAAATCATGGCAAAATGTAAATGATCTGCTGGTAATAAACTTCTGAAAAAGGTATTTCCATCACCAAATTAAAACCAAGGGCAAACATCACTAGGATCAAATAAGCTATAGAAGCGCTTCCAATATGAAGTATTTTCCCATGGTAGATGCTGTTTTGTACCTGAGTGTGTGTAAGCTGATTAGCGATATTCATTGACCTTTTAAGCCATTCCTTGCCCAGTAAACTGTGAAATGTCGTTAAATCTGTCATTGCTTTTACCATTGTCTTTGTACTATTTGTTACTGGGATGTCGGTGCTCTGAGTAAGTGTAACTGGGGCTGTTAATCTTTTTTCACCTTTCTTCACACACGTTTGCATACGTCTCTGATTTATTCATCTTCTCTTCCTTGGAAGTCTGTCACTTTCTGTGTACAGACGTGTCTGGACTCATTGCGATAACTCTGATTGTATGGTACAGCAAGTCACTTGAGGTCAGGTCTTTGAAATTAATGGAAAAGAAAATTGAGAGGTATTGCATCTTAGTAAAACAAACAAAGGCAAGACATATACAATTAAAAGTAGGGGCATGGGTAGAGTTGTAGAAAAGGGAGACCTAGGGGATCAGGTACATAATTCCTTGAAGTTTGCATCACATACAGATGGGGTGGTTAAGGAGGCATTTAGTATGTTTGCCTTCATTGCTCAGACCTTTGAGTATAGGAGACATTATATTGAAGTTGTACAGGATATTGCTGAGGCCTCTTCTGGAGTACTCTGTACATTTTTGGTCTTGTAGCATATTGTTAAACTGAAGAGGGTTCAGGCAAGATTTACCAGGATGTTGCTGGGAATGGAGGGTTTGAGTTATAAGGGGAGGCTGGACCTTTTTTTGTACAGAAGTGTTGGAGGTTGAGAGGTGATCTTATAGAGGTTTATAAAACATTGAGGGGTATAGATAAAGTTAATGGTAGGTGTCTTTTCTGTACGGTGGGGATTTCAAGACTTGGGGGGCACATTTTTAAACTGAAAGGAGAAAGATAAAAAAAAAACATGGGGACAATTCTTTTTAAAAAACGCATAGTGATTCTTGTGGAATGAACTTGCAGAGGAAGTGGTGGAGGGGATTACAGTTAACTTTTAAAAGACAGTTGAATAGGTACGTGAGTAAGGAATGTGCAGAGGGATATGGGCTAAGTGCAGGCATGTGGGATTAGTTTAATTTGGGATTACAGTCAGCATGGACTGGTTGGATTGAAGGGTCTGTTTCTGTGTCTTCTGACTCTGTGAGAGAGGTGCATAATGGACAATAGCTCTAATATTGTTCAGATTACTGTATCACACAAACAACGTCAAAATGACCCTCACTAACACTAGGTTGGCACTTTAGATTAATAAATGAGGCAGGAACCCTTAGATTTAACCTGCTTTCAGAGCAGCAGTGTTTAGAGGACATCATCGGACAGAGGGTATATGTCTTCACAGCATTGCTTATAGCACCTTCACCCCAAGTGTTTTGACTGTCTGACCCCTACCTGCCCACATAAACCACCCACAATCAGGGCATTAGATCAAGACTTCTGAATTTGCTGCACATTACCAGACATTGCCCACTCTCAATGCTTCAGCAAATAAAAACATTTCCTCAAGCAGCCAAAATGAGTCAGATTTTACATGAACAACACAACCCATCATTAACACCAGTCTACAGTTCAGTCTCGAATTTGAGGCAAAATTACATCATGGGTATGTAGAGGACTGGAATCAAGCTTTTACAATAATAACAGTTCTCTCGATGGCTCGGGCTAAATGTAAACACTCTGTTAATGACTCCTATCTCCCTTCAGACCAGGACTCCAGTGCTGAATACCAAGCCATTACTTTCCAGACAGAAACTGATCACATCT
This sequence comes from Chiloscyllium plagiosum, assembly GCF_037043375.1. NCBI lineage: Eukaryota > Metazoa > Chordata > Chondrichthyes > Orectolobiformes > Hemiscylliidae > Chiloscyllium > Chiloscyllium plagiosum. The sequence continues at coordinate 101,453,266 of NW_028270141.1, forward strand.
CTTCCGGAGATGTTGTAATGGGACACAGATTGCTTCACTTTATTCCTGTGCCATCAAAGTGATTTCCTCTGAATGGGTTGATGGAGGCTGAAGGCTTCCTGTTCATTCCTTCTCCATCTGGTCGACATGGAAAGCTCAAAGAAGCTGATTTTCAGCAGTTAACCAGGCAGTTTGTTATTTCCTATCTCAGAATTGGAATCCTACAGTGGGTTTGATCACTGCTAAATGTATGTTGCAGCACTGACCTCTGTACTTGGCCTCAACATTTGAATATTAACTACACGTCTACCTGCCTTTTGTGAAACCTCATCAATGGTGTGTTTCATAAAACATGAGCACAAATGGAGTTAAATTGCTGCATCCCAATATTTTAATCCTACTAACCCTCTCATCCCCACTAGCGTGTGGGTGAAGTATGGGAATAACATTTAGGCAAGTTGCCTTTTAGCATTACTCATTACCCCAATAAAAAGAGTCATCATGAAAATCCCTGCAGTTAATGTTAATGCCTGTTTCCTGGATATATATGGAACACATGTGTTTCAGAGGCCTCCTCCCTGACCATTCCTATAATGTACACACGATTCGATTGATGTTCCTTTCTACCTGCTCGGTTTCTGGATAGTTGCACTTCCCATTTTTCACCCAACATTCTCTACATCTGTCATCCTTTCTTTGGAATCTTTGCATTTCTCAAGTTTTCCACATCTATCATGATTTATTGATGCCTATAATAATGTGTATTATTGTTTCTCTTGTGAAGCCAGCACTTGCTTCCCCCTTCTCCATCTTTGCTTTCAGCTGTTCTGATGAGCTTAGCTTTAGCATGAGAGCATCTGAACCTTCTACCATGGTCAACAGGACACCTGATCAGGTCCACCCCATTTCCAGTTTCTACTCTCACCCATTTCAGTGTCTTGTGGCTCAGTCGGTAGTACCCCTGTCTCTCAGGCAAAGTTTAGGTTCAAGTCCCACACCCAGGTCTCAATGCCCACCAGAGAGATGTTGTAACACAGCCAAACAGATTGAATATTAATCTGAAAATCCTTCCCAAACACCAACTGCAGGCAGCAAAAGCAGGAGTTTCCTAGTCAGCAAATGCAACAGCCTCCTTAAGTTAAAACTGTCCACACACATGCTCTTTCCATAAGTAAGTATCATTGTCATTCTGAGGAATGATCATCCACATACACACATATTCTATCAAAACCAGGATAAAGTCTCCTTGCCTTTCATCATAGTCTGCCAGCACCTCCCCTTTGCATTAATCCTCCTAACCATCAGCAGCCTTTCAACATAACTGCAGGATGAAAAACATATACCTCTAATACAAAGAGAAAAAGAACTCAAAGAACTGTCATTGTTGGAAATCTGAAACAAAAACTTGAAACTGCTGGAACAACTTCTTCTCCAATAGGTTTAGGGTTACTGGACTCTAACTTTCTCTCTGCATGTTAACTCTGCTTTCTCTCTACAGATGCTTCCGGAACTGCTGAGTTTCTCCAGCAATTTTGTTTTTGTGCCTGTAACCACGTCAGCCAAGTTCCCAAACACTCCTGTGTAAGACAGTAACTTGTGTATTTTATTTAACCTAACGTACCATGTACATTGGTCATGATGTGGTCTCATTTGTATTAGGACATTAGGTGGCTACTTTGCTAAAAACCTTCATTCCATTTGCAAGTGTAAGCCAAAAGGACGTGTGGTTTGCCACCTCTGTGCTATCACTATCGTCTCAGTCATCATCCCTCTATTGAAATTCCATAGAGGCTACAACAATTGATAGATTTTCCATTCCTGTCCAATTGAGTGAGTTAATAATGCAGTGAGGTCAAGGCAGGTTTTTAAATGGTAAGTCGCTGGAAATAAATCAAATAATTTATTCTTCTCATTCAGAAGATCACATAATACAGCTTTAAATTTCTGACTCTACATTGAGCCCTGCTTCTCCATTCATTTTCCAACGAGAATCAGGTTTCAGGGATCTAATCACAAATTCTGTCCACGGAGAAACCATTTGTTTGAGCCGCAAAGACTGCCATTTGTATAGCACCTTTCATGATATTACGGTGTTTCAGTTTACTTTACAGCCAAGGAAACACTTCTAACATGTAGCTGATGTTGAAACGCAGAATAAGGACTGAATGTTAGTCCATTCGATTTTAAATAAATGAAATATGAACATAACACTATCTTTTACCCTGTTCTTAAAGTGACTGGCCTCAGGTTAAATATGCATGAGCAGATGAGATGCTTAGTAAGAAAAGCAGCTAAGAAACTGGTAAATAGACTGTTTAAGTTTAAAAACAAGGATTTGGAAAAATGTAATACAAAACAGAATTCTTAGAGTTAACATCATAAGGGAAACCATTCAGCAGAATAAACAAGGAGAATTTACAACAGGAAGATCAACAATAATTTTAAAGTTGGAGAGTGAAATGGGGCAAAACAACCCACTGGTAGATAGAAAACCAATAATCAGTTGGTTCAGAAGAAACAAAAACCAGCTTGGAGGATGAAAACAAACCAGAGGCAAAAAAACACTTTCCTGCTCTCAATTGATAAAATTTCACTGTCCGGATGAAAGGTTGTTATTGAAAAGCAAGGGAAAATACGGATTAATCCAATTATGTTCTTGCAAATCATCTGATAATCACTTCAATTTTCACTTGGCAAGACATTGTGGATTGTAGAAAATACGTATATTTTAAAAAAGATATTCTTGTTCATGTTTATATAAATGTAAGCTGACAGTGAATAATGTGGGATGAATTGATGAAAAGAGACTGACACTGAACAGTGCACTTCATGATATAATTTATTAAAACCAGAAGGTCTCTTGCCAAATAATTAAAGGGCAGCCTAATTTCTGTCAGAAGGAGTAACCTTTGAACAGACATTTTCAATTCTGACTGCAGCCAGGATTTGTCTGGAAGCGGGCTCCTAAGGCCCATTATAAATGAGATGTTATCTGTAGGAATTAAGGAAAATTGACTCATGATTGATGACTTGGGGGTCAGTAAATCACTACTATTTTCACTATGATTGAGACCAAGGGCACTGTCCATCTCTGAGGGATTAGGGCTGTGACTGAAGATTAGGGAGAATATGTTTGGAGATCTAACATTTCAAGGCACAATTGTACTTGGGCTCTCTTTTTGTTTGAAAAAGAACGGACAAGTGTGTTGGGAGTATTGCTGATCATTTTATATTGGGATACGCTTCTGATAGGTAATGTTAACCAAAAGTGAATTGTAATGCTGTTTTGTTATAAAAAAGCAGCTGCTTCACACATTACTACTGAGGGGAGAATTGAGTATTCAGTTAAACTAGTCAACTGGATTTTTGTTAAGTCCTGAAGATGGGGAAGTTGTCATGGTGAGGCTAACAGAGCCTGTTTCAAATGTTGGTGTGTTGCTACCAACTTGAATGCAGGTGGGAACAGTTGAGATTGTACAGGTCGTTCTGCTTTAATGTGCATTTTGTTAACGGGAATTTGCTATAACACGACTGATGAATTGGGAACACTGTTTCTAACATGTGAAGTTTTAAAGTGTAAACTGTTTATAATGCAATTCCAGCCCCATTAGTTTAAATGGTGCAGCTATGACTCAATTTTCTTATGACATGGGATTGCACAAGAACGGAACTATTGCGTTATAGCAGAACTGGCTGTATGTTTCAGTCCAGTCTCCAAATTGAGCAATTATAGCCTTTTATAAATGTTAGGAAATGCATTTTAACAAGGAATTTATTTTATTGAAGAAGCTGAGTGTTGCAGTTATTTTAGCTGAAAAGTTATGACGGGTTAAATCCCCCTCACAGGGCAATACTAGTAATGAAGCCACCATCAGGCCCTACAGCACTGTGCTGTTTAAGGTGACCATAACAGACTGCTGAAGCAACAAACGACACATCTTCATTTATTCCAGTTGCTGTTCAGACAGCTTATGGCCAAGAATGTTTCTCCCTTAGGTTCCTTCTCTTCTGAAGGCACTGACTATTGCTTGGTCTCGTCATACAAAGTCTCCCTCATGTGGCCTATTCCTCAGGTCTCAGTCTAACTGTTGTGTGATGGTGTGTTTTAATTACACTGGAGGTGGGTGTAATAATCAAGCATGCAACTGCTGATCATTCAAGTTGCAGTGAACTGTACTGAAAGACCAGCTTTCAGGCTGGAGCTGGGGGGGAGGAAGCATGTCTTCATGCAGTACTTTTAGATGAGCTGGCTTTATGTCCTTCTCAGTGTTACATCAAAGCAAGAATATTCAGGAACTCTGCACATACAAAGAATTCAGCCTGGAAGCTCTGCTGCTGTATCCACAACCATTCGGCCCACTCCTTATTTCCATGACCTTATTATAATTAAAACTGCAGAGTAAAGCAGACAGAGGCAAGTGGTTTTTGGCTTCCTTTTGCAAATTTCTTATGTAAATCAGAGGAGACAAATTTAAGATAATTGGCCCAAGTATGTGAGGCAAGATGAAAAATATTTTTATGCAACAATTCACTTGAAAAGCTAATGGAAGTAGTTTCAAATCAAAATTGATTAAAATCCTTGAAGTGGAGATATTTGCAGGATGATGAGGTGTGAACAGGGGAACGGACTAATTGGAAAGATCTTCTGATGACACTGCCTCAGTAAATGGTCTCTTTCATCCTGTAGTATTCCCTCATTCCATAATTCAGTGCTTCCTTATTAGCTGTGAGTCAACACTGATCACTGGTAACACTTTTGTCCCTGAATCATCAGGATCTGGATTCATTCTCACTCCAATGTTTGAATACAAGAATCAAGGCCAATACTTAAGTGCAGTACTGAGGGAGTGCTGCATTGTTGGGTGATAAATGTTTGGGGTAGAAAGGTAACACTGGTATCAGTTTTCCTCCAGACTTACTGTAGTTATGTCACCATGATCAATGAGGTTTCTATCTTAGAGCCAGTGTAATAAAGACATGGTACAAGTCACATAGTTGTCCTTTGAGATTGTACCAATGGATGGAATCTTACTGGGATCTGAGTGATATGGACTATGATGAGGAGTCTGGTGTGGTCTATCATGATGTTAGAAGCATTTCACTCCATTGTTTATGCTTTTCACAAGTGGTGTAGTGAATTTCTTGCTAGTTGGCAGTAAGTTGGCAATTGAAGAGGATTGTTGCTTGCTCAACCCTTTGTTACATCCCAATGTGCCTCATTAATATTCAATTGCTGATATAACTTAAAATGTTAAATCAGCCCGTAGTAAGGAAAACCCGACATGGAAATTAGAGCAGGAACCTGTCAGATTCAGCTTCAGAGTCTAGATTAGAGTGGTGCTGGAAAAGCACGGCAAGTTAGGCAGCATCCAAGGAGCAGGAAAATCAATGTTTCAGGCCTTCATCAGGAATGAGGCAGGGAGCCTCCAGGGTGGAGAGATAAATGGGAGGGGGTGGGGGGGTGTGGCTGGGGAGAAGGTACCCAAGAGTACAATAGGTAAATGGAGGTGGGGATGAAGGTGATAGGTCGGAGAGGAGGGTGGAGCTGATAGGTGAGAAGGAAGATTGGCAGGTAGGACAGGTCATGAGGATGGTGCTGAGCTGGAAGGTTGGAACTGGGCTAAGGTGGGGGTAAGGGAAATGAGGAAACTGGTGAAGTCCACATTGATGCCCTGGGGTTGAAGTGTTCCGAGGCGGAAGATGAGGCATTCTTCCTCCAGGCGTTGGGTGATGAGGGAGTGGCGGTGGAGGAGGCCCAGGACCTGCATGTCCTCGGCAGAGTGGGAGGGGGATTGAAATGTTGGGCTACAGGGCTGTGGGGTTAATTGGTGTGGGTGTCCCGGAGATGTTCCCTAGTGCGCTTTAGGGAACACCTCCAGGACAATTATGCAAGGTGATAGATGCTGAAGAGTTTTGAGAAGATTTTTAGCTCAGGTTGAGGTTTGGGATGTAGGTTTGCTCGCTGAACTGTATGGTCAGCGAGCAAACCTACATCCAGATGCTGAAGAACTGGGGAAACGGGAGCAGTCTTCTGAAGAGGAGGACAAGGACATTGGGCAGGAGGGAGCTGTCATTATCTATGACAGACCCTAACGGCATTGAGTGAATCAAGCCAGACTGGACCCCACTGATACCTGCTTCCAATATGGTGCAGCAGACCATCATGATGCTAGAATCTGGTTTACAGAGTGAGGGTGAACTTCAGCTTCTATTGTTTTGGATTTGTGTTTCTTTTTACTGTCTGTATATTAAAGCTCATGTTTGGAATTGTTTGACTGCCTGCCAGTAATTGATGTCCCCAACTGGGTAATGATAAGCTGCAGGTTTCCAGTGGGGATAGGGTAGTGCTGGTTTAGAGGGTGTTCACGTGGGATATACCTATGGACGGGTCAGCTGTGTGGTCTGGTGGATTCAACAGCAATGAGGGTGAGACAATGGGGTGGACTGTGTGAGGGGATGTCAGCCATGCCAGCTATGTGCGATGGGCAGTATGGATTTGTGGATGCTGTGCCACAATATTGCTGGTGAGGGGTCTATGCTAGTTTGCCAACGCTTGTCAAAGATGCCACTGGTGCAAAATTTTGAGAGTGTGATGGATTTAATTTTAAAAAATCAGGGCATCTAAAAGCAGCTTCACATTTACTATTGTTAGGAAGAAGTTACTTTAAAGAGTATTCCATCATAAATCTTTCCAAAGAATAGAAGAAACAGACTATGGAAAGTTTGAAAGCCATGAAGGCATGCTTTTAAAACTCTAAGCAAATGTAACTTATGGATGGTATATGTTGTCAACATGTGACTTCCACACAGAATCCGGCAACACAAAGAATGATCTAATTAAAGACAGGGCTGCATCAGGCATAGGAAATCTGCAGTAAGAGAATGTCTATTGCGAGAGGAGAAACATACTCAGTGGAAAGACATCAAATTGTGCAGAAGGACTGATGTTGTAAATGATCAACTAAAACATATTCAAGAAGGGACAGAACAGACCTATTGGTTTTACTGAGTAATTCAAGATCCAGGAGAATATGTATCAAGATGTTTGACTAGATCAACATGACTGGCAGAGTCATATGACTTTAGTTTTACCCTTAGTGAGATGCTGGGAGACCTTCTGGTATGTGGGATTGATGATGTAATCATGCAAAAGCGCCTCATGGCTGAAGGTGAACTGGACTTCAAACAGGCACTACAACTGGCTTTATCATATGAAAATGCAGCAAGTGGAGCATATGAGTTGCAGGGTGATCCGATGGAAGTGGTGACCATCCCAAACCTGACTGAATTTGGGAGTCTTGAGTGAAGGCAATTGCATAGCCTCAATCAGGGCATATCCTGAACAGAGAGACTCTCAGCCCACAGCAAAAACCCAAAACAAATCCAAGCCTCGGCCAAGGAGTTAGAATTTTCCTCAGGATTTGGGCCAGCAAGCTAATGTAGTTGCGGCAAATGAGTCCCACCAAACCTGGATTGAGTAAGAGAACTCATAGGCTGGTATCCAAGACAGTGCCAATCCTGGAAAGTACACTTACATCTGGTTTGGAACGGTTAAATTGCTTTGCACTGTCCAAATCAGAATCAATCAAAATAAACGCCTGTTTAATAATAGTCACTTGGTTCTAATGGACGTTGATATCAGTGTAGCTGTTTCAGTGATCACTGAACCAGTCTTTGACAAAATTCATATTAGACTCCAGCTCTTCAGTTTGCTCCGCTAGACTGACAACCTATACTAGGGAACCTTTACAAATTAAGGGTAGAACTTTGGTTCCAGTCACTTATGAGAAGCTGCTAGTTCAGTTGCCGCTGATTGTAGTAAAAGGTTCGGGCCCATATTGCTAGGGTGAAATTGGTTGAGAAAGATTCACCTGGATTGGCTCAACATTTTTCAATTAGAAAATGGCTGTCTGAATGAAGTCCTAATTAATTCTGGGAAGTTTTTCAGGAAGGTCCAGGGCTTATCAAAGGAGCCAAAGCCACCTTACATTTTCACCAGGAAACAATTCCACGATTCTGCAAGGCACTCCTAGTGCCTTATGGGCAAAAGTCAAACCAGTCTAGTTGTGTAATGGGCAACACTGGTGGAACCAATTGTGAAGCATGAAGGGTCAGTTTGCCTCTGTGGGGATTTTAAACAAATGGTAAACCACTTTTCCCAGCTGGATAAATACCCAAATCTTTGCTTAGAGGATTTATACACAAAGCTGGCAGGGAACTGTCCTTCCCGAAGCTGGGTATGAACCATGTGTACTTGCAATTGCAGTTAGATGAGGATTTCCAGAGGTATGCTGTAATTAATACCCATACAGGTTTGTACCAATATACAAGACTGCCATTTAGGGGTATCGTCAGATTAGATTAGATTACTTTACAGTGTGGAAACAGGCCCTTCGGCCCAACAAGTCCACACCGACCCGCCGAAGCGTAACCCACCCATACCCCTACATTTACCCCTTACTTAACACTACGGGCAATTTAGCATGGCCAATTCACCTGACCTGCACATCTTTGGACTGTGGGAGGAAACCGGAGCATCCGGAGGAAACACACGCAGACACGGGGAGAACGTGCAAACTCCACACAGTCAGTCGCCTGAGGCGGGAATTGAACCCGGGTCTCTGGCGCTGCGAGGCAGCAGTGCTAACCACTGTGCCACTGTGTCAGCCTGTGCAATTTTTCAGCGGATGATATAGAAAACTTTACAAGGTCTACCCCGGGTCACCATTTAACTAGATGACTTGATAATAACAAGGAAGACCAAGAAAGAGCACTTAGAGAACTTGGTCATAGTGCTTAGATGTTTCTCCCAGACAGGCAAAAGCCTTAGATGCGAAAAATGTGTGTTCCTATTTGGACTACACTATTGACAAGACTAGGTTACATCTGTTGGAAGATGATCAAAGTTGCCCTGGCTCCCACGTCTGTACTGGAGCTTAGATCTATCCTTGGGCTGGTGAATTATTATGGAAAGTTCATACATAACCTGGCCTCCATCCTGGCACCTACATGTCAACTCTTAAAAAAGGGTCAGCCTTGGAAATGGTCATGTAGCCAAGTCATAACTGTCAGGGAAGTGAAGAAACAGCTATCATCGTCTATGGTGTTTGCACACTATGATTCCAAACAAGATCTGGTATTGATCTATGATGTCTCTGCATGGCAGCAGGGTAGTATTAGCTCATAAGTGGCCCAATTGAGAGGAATATCATTAGCATATGCATCCAGGACTTTGGCTAATGCAGAGTGTAAATATGCCCAGATAGCGAAGTAAGGTTTGGCTGTCATATTTGTAATCAGGAAGTGCCACTAATATCTTTACGGATGTAAATTTATAATAATAACAGACCACAAACCCTTGATGGTCTACTTAAAGAGGGCAAAGCAGTCCTGCCCATAGCTTCGGGCTGAAATCAGTGGTGGGCTTTAATACTGAGTGCATATAATTACAAGTTGGAACACAGCCTGGGAGACCAAGTAGCAAATAGGGATGCCCTACCGGAGGAATCCATAACGGTTTTAAATTTTCTGAACACACTTCCAGTCACAGCTGACAATATCCGATTTTGGATGCAGAAAGATCCAATCCGGGCAAAACTGAAACAGCTGGTGGTGATCGGGCAAACCAAAGAGCCGATACAACCAGAGTTGAAACCTTTTTAGACCCAGAGAGACCAGATCACAATAGAGGCTTATTATTATGGGAAGCAAGAGTGATTGTCCCAGGCAAAGACTCCACCCCAGGTTAAACCTGATCTTTATGGAGCTGGGGGAGGGGGGTGGGGGACGGGAGAGTTGGGGGTGGGGGGGGGGGGGGGGGGGGGGGGGTGGTGCGGGCAAAACAACCTCAGGCATGCCAATGCCAGACAATGGCCCTGCATAGGTAAGAGGCATGGTTGACACAAGATCAGATCATATACAGTTCGGGTGTTTCTGATAGTCCTGAACAAGCACGTGAAACATACGAAAGCTGCGAACTTGAAAACAGTGCGTGAACAAAACCTAGGCCAAAATGAGGACTGCGGATGCTGGAGATAGAGTCTAGATTCGAGTGGGGCTGGAAAAGCACAGCAGGTCAGGCAGCATCCGAGGAGCAGGAAAATCTGATTTCTGATGAAGGGCCTTTCCCCGAAACATCGATTTTCCTGCTCCTCGGAGGCTGCCTGACCTGCTGTGCTTTTCCAGCACCACTCTAACCGCGAACAAAACATGCCCAACTCCTCGACAGCCTTTCCGACTACTCTGGAACCCATGGGTTCTCCCTCTCCATCAAGCGTTGAAGATACCTCAGAATCTGAGATAGACATGGTGGTTTGTTGCTGCCTCAATGATTTTTCCATCTGAAGAAGAGAATGAATTTCCTCTGAGATGCTCTGGACCAAGAGGCACACTTTTGTGTGTTACAAACCACTCATATCAGAGGCAGAGCTGGAGGAACCTGACCCAGTGCTAAAATGCCCAGGAGGAGCTACAGACGCAGAGTGGGGTGAATGTAGTGATTGTAATCAGGCCAGCCAAATGGACCTTAGAGAATCTGAGTTCCCTGATTGGACCAGATTAACAGCCCCAAACAGACAGCCCTGGCTGACAGATATAAACAGGAGTGTCAGAAGTTCTGCTCACTCTGAGAGCTGTGCCTGAGGGAGCTGGATGAGTGTCAAGTTCTATGCACACGTAAATAAAGGGTGACTTGGTGACCGGATACCAGCCTATGGTTGGGTTATTTCAACTACCGGCACGAAAATCTGTCCTGATGGTTGTTCCCTTTGGTCATTGCCAGGATTAATCTCCTTAGATAGCTGCTGGATACATTACTTTGACTAGAGATTACCCCTTTCCTGCACTTGGCCGAGTAGTTTACAAAACTAAGCAATTTGTTTCTCTCTACTGAGCTCTGAAATTGTCTGTTTTGTTTGGCATATTCAATGATTTGTCAGCAAGTTGTAAACTGATTTCAAAACCGATTTCTTCCAAATTAGCCTAGCATCCAACAAGAATTGCTAATGACTATTCTTGACCTAACTCTCTTTCCTCTTAGAAGGAACTGGACAGTTGGAAGGGGTTCCAGTGATACTGAAGGAACAGTGATGTATTCCCGAGTCAGGATGATGAGCAGCTTGGGGGGGAGCTTGCGGGTGGTGGTGTTCCCATGTAGCTACTGCACTTGTACTTCTGGATGACATGGTCCTGGATTTGAAAGGTGCAGTTGGATCTTTGGTGAATTTCTGCATTGCATCATGTTGATGGTACACACTGCTGCTACTGAGCATCAGTGCTGCAGGGAGTGAGTATTTGTGGGTGTGGTATCAATCAAGTGGGTTGCTTTGTCCTGGATGGTGTCAAGCTTCTTGAGTGTTGGTGGAGCTGCACCCATCCAGGCAACTGGGGAATATTCCATTAGACTCCTGATTTGTGCTCTATAGAATATGGACAGGCTTTGTGGGTGCAGGCTTGGAGTTGATTGCTGCAATATTCCCATCCGCTGACCTGCTTTTGTAGCCACTTATTTATATAGCAAGGGGTAATCCCCAGGATATTGATTGTGGGCGATTCAGTGATAGTAATGCCATTGAATGGCAACAGATAATGGTTGGATTCTGTCTTATTGGAGATAGTCATTACCTGGTATGAATGTTACCTGCCACTGGCAAGCCCGAGTCTTCATGTTGTCTCGGTCTTATTGCATTTAAGCAGGGACTGCTTCAGTTTCTGAGGAGTTGTGAATAATGCTGAATGACATAGCTCTTTTGTCCATGTTTGAATCAAGGCAGTAATGAGGTCAGGAGCTGAGTGGCTCGGGCAGAACCCAAATTAGGCGCCATTGAGCAGGTTATTGCTGAGCAGGTGCTGCTTAATCGCACTGTTGATGACACTTTCCACCACTTTACTGATGATTCAAAGTAGACCGATAGGACGGTAATTGACCAAGTGGACTTGTCATAATTTTTGTGTCCGGGACATACCGCATTGTTCGGTAACTGTCAGTGCTGTAACCGTACTGGAACAGCTCGCTTAGGATTGTGGCAAGTTCTACAGCGCATGTCTTCAGTATTATTGCCAGAATGTTGTCAGGGCCCATAGCCTTTGCAGGTGAATGGCCTCTAACTGTTTATTGATATAACACGGTATGAATCAGTTTGGCTGAAGACTAGCATCTGCAATGCTGGGTATCACTGGAGGATGCTGAGATGGAATATTTCCTCAGCACTTCTGGCTGGAGATTATTGCAATTGCTTCAGTGTACATCTTTTGTACTGATGTGTTGGGCTGTTTCATCATTGAGGATAGGGGTATTTGTGCAGTCTCTGTCTCCACTGAGTTGTTTAATTGTCCACTGCTATTCATGACTGAATGTGGCAGGACTGCAGAGCTCACTGATAATATCATGGACAGATGTATCAACAGCCAGCAGATTGGTAAAGATGAAGCCAAGTATGTTTTTCCCTCTTGGTTCCCTCAGACCTGCCACAGAGCCAGTCTAGCAGCCATGTCCTTTCAGGCCTGACCAATTCAGTCAGAATTGGTGCTATCAACTCACTTTTGGTGATGGACATTGGTTTCCCACCCAAATGCATTCTGGGTCTTTGGTGCTTCCTCATGTGATACTCAGCATGAAGGAGAACTGATTCATCAATCCGGGGTGGGGGCGGTGGTGTATATGATATTCAATAGGAGGTTTCCATGCCTATTGTGGGCGGCACAGTGGCACAGTGGTTAGCACTGCTGCCTCACAGCGCCTGAGACCCAGGTTCAATTCCCGCCTCAGGCGACTGACTGTGTGGAGTTTGCACGTTCTCCCCGTGTCTGCGTGGGTTTCCTCCGGGTGCTCCGGTTTCCTCCCACAGTCCAAAAATGTGCAGGTCAGGTGAATTGGCCATGCTAAATTGCCCGTAGTGTTAGGCAAGGGGTAAATGTAGGGGTATGGGTGGGTTGCGCTTCAGCGGGTCGGTGTGGACTTGTTGGACCGAAGGGCCTGTTTCCACACTGTAATCGAATCTAATGTTCCACTTGATGTTGTGGGCCTTCATGGGATCCTGAGTCAATGTTGTTGCCTCTCAGTGCACTTTGTTCTTGAATATGTATAACTTCCCATCATCTCTGGCCCACTGGCAGCACAGACCCAGTGATGGTATTGTCGGGGACATTGTGTATGAAATACAATCCTGTGAGGATGATGATCTCAGGCTGTTATAGAGATGTACAGCACAGAAATAGACTCTTCAGTCCAATTCGTCCATGCTGACCAGATATCCTAAATTAATCTAGTCCCATTTGCCAGCATTTAGCCCATATCCCTCTAAACCCTTCCTATCCATATACCCATCCAGATGCTGTTATTGTACCAGCTGTCACCACTTCCTCTGGCCACTCACTCCATACACGCAACACCCTTTGCGTGAAAAAGTTGCCCCTTAGGTCCCGTTTATATCTTTCCCCTCTCACCCTAAACCTATACCCTCTAGTTTTGGACTCCCCGACCCCAGGGAAAAGACCTTGTGTGCATGTGCATGTCCAGCAGTCGCTTAAATGTCCCTAATGAGTCTGCTTCCACCTCTACTGCGAGCAACGCATTCCATGCATTCACAACTCTCTGCGTAAAGACCCTACCTCTGACGTCTCCATTATACCTTCCTCCTAATATCTTAAAACCATGACCCCTTGTGCCAGTCAATCCTGCCCTGGGGAAAAGTCTCTGGCTATTGACTCTATCCATGCCTCTCATTACCTTGTATACCTCGATCAAGTTATCTCTTTTCCTCCTTCGCTCCAGAGAGAAAAGTCCGAGCTTAGTAAACCTCTCTTCGTAAGACAAGCCCTCCAGTCCAGACAGCATCCTGGTAAACCTTCTTTGCACCCTCTCCAAAGCCTCTGTATCTTTCCTCTAATAGGGCGACCAGAACTGGACACAATATTCCAAGTGTGGTCTCACCAGGATCTTGTAGAGCTGCAGCAAGACCTTGCAGCTCTTAAACTCAATCCCACTGTTAATAAAAGCCAAAACACCATGTGCTTTCTTAACAACCCTATCCACTTGGGTGGCAACTTTGAGGGATCTATGCACTTGAACGCTAAGATCCCTCTGTTCCTCCACACTGCCAAGAATCCTGTCTTTAATCCTATATTCAGCATTCAAATTTGACGTTCCAAAATGCATCGCTTCGCATTTATCCAGGTTGATCTCGATCTGCCATTTCTCAGCCCAGTTCTGCATCCTGTCTATGTTGCGCTGCAGCCTGCAATAGCTCTCGTTACTATTAATGGCACCTCCAACCTTTGTGTCATCTGCAAATTTACTAACCCACCCCTCAACCTCCTCATCCAAGTCATTTATAAAAAATACAAAGAGCAGAGGCCCAAGAACAGAGCCCTGCGGGACACCACTCACCACTGACCTCCAGGCAGAATACTTTCCATCTATAACTACTCTCTGCCTTTCTGTCAGGCAACCACTTCTGAATCCAGACAGCTAAATCTCCCTGTGTCCCATACCTCCTGGCTTTATGAATAAGCCTATGTCACCTCCTTGGCCTTACTGCAGCACAAGCAGTAGCCACTGCCCCAGTGTGCTGAGCTATGAGAAGGAACATCCTACAGATAGACAGAAGTCCTGTCTCGTATGAGGTAAATGGCAATTGCTTGAACAATAGCAGAGTGTGCTGACAGAGCAGAGGCAGGGTCACCCCTGAAATTTGTGCTGGCAGTGCTGTGAGCATGATCTCAGTATAAAATCCAATCCATCATACAAAACAGCAAGTTTTTTAAAAGCTCACAGTTGTAATATGATGCATCACAAACACATTTATGAAACATGTGGTGGGTCTATTGGGGAATATGCTGAACCAAATCTTATTTTTCCCAAATCTTATTGACCCTCAATATATTACTAATGTGTGCAGACTGAACTGGCTTTTGAATGGCCACAATCCCATTTCTCAGCTTTCCAACAGCTTACTCACACTTTATTTGGATCTACTGTACACCAACCAATACTCTAATTATACTTTAATAAGTTGACCCAGGAAACCCACATGTCTCTCTCAACCACAACTGGCATCACAGCAGCAGATGTTCCAAAATAGTTAACGTAATTCCACTTGCACCTCCTCATGACCAGTTACAATATTACATCGACCAGGAACTGGCAGCTTCTGCCTATTGGCCCTATTACAGCATTCAAAAAAAGTGTTGAGGGAAATGTAAATGCAACAGCCTAAGGTTTTACATTTTGTAATGAAAATGTTTGTATTTACAGCAAAATTGTCATCGTACAAATCGTATAATATTTTTTCCCTATTGGCACAATGACCTGCAAAATGTAAATGATCTTCAGGAGGTGCTGTAGATCTAGCACAATCCTCAGTGACAGGAGCCTTTCCAATATTCAATATCTTTAGCCTGGAGCTGTGAC
Organism: Chiloscyllium plagiosum; assembly: GCF_037043375.1. Lineage (NCBI taxonomy): Eukaryota > Metazoa > Chordata > Chondrichthyes > Orectolobiformes > Hemiscylliidae > Chiloscyllium > Chiloscyllium plagiosum. The sequence continues at coordinate 101,468,654 of NW_028270141.1, forward strand.
AACTGCAGCTAACTGACAAATAGTGTGGTAAAAAGATTGTACCAACAGGTTTTAGACACAGTTATATCTTTTCTGAGTTCATTTTATTTTCCACAGGTGATAAGTCTGGCTATTAACATCCGGGTGGGAAGCAAATGTAAAGATTTAAGGTGATAATAAACCTTAGTGTGGTGTAAGGATGAATACAATGTTCAACCAACATTGTATGAGACTATTGTAAGTCAAAGAACATTGAGGTGGGTTAACATATATTTAATACATTTTAAAAATAATAATTTTTTTATTAAAAAGATACTGATATTTTCTGCAAACTTAATCCATCAGAATTCGACAGGAACAGAGCTGGCAATTACCATCTTGTGTAACTGCACACTGACCATACTAAAAGTTCAAAGTACCTCTTCCTCACAAATATGAATGCTAGCAGAATGTGGCTTCACATGATCATCTTAACCCCTCAGATGAATGAACTGGTATAGTTAGTAAGCTTGCAGATGATACAGAAATTGGAGGTGTAGTGGACAGCGAAGAAGGTTACCTCAGATTACACCAGGATTTAGACCAGATGGGCCAATGGGCTGAGAAGTGGCAGATGGAGTTTAATTTAGATAAATGTGAGGTGCTGCATTTTGGGAAAGCAAATCTTAGCAGGACTTATACACTAATGGTAAGGTCCTAGGGAGTGTTGCTGAACAAAGAGACCTTGGAGTGCAGCTTCATAGTTTCTTGAAAGTGGAGTTGCAGATAGATAGGATAGTGAAGAAGGCGTTTGGTATGCTTTCCTTTATTGGTCAGAAATGGAGTACAGGAGTTGGGAGGTCATGTTGCAGCTGTACAGGACATTGGATAGGCCACTGTTGGAATATTGGGTGCAATTCTGGTCTCCTTCCTCTGAAAGATGTTGTGAAACTTGAAAGGGTTTAGAGGAGATTTTCAAAAATATTGCCAGGATTGGAGGATTTGAGCTATAGGGAGATGCTGAACAGGCTGGGGCTGTTTTCCCTGGAATGTTGGAGGCTGAGGGATGACCTTCTAGAGGCTTACAAAATTATGAGGGGCATGGATAGGATAAATAGGCAAAGTCTTTTCCCTGGGGTGGGGGAGTCCAGAACTAGAGGGCATAGGTTTAGGGTGAGAGGGGAAAGATATAAACGAGACCTAAGGGGCAACTTTTTCATGCAGAGGGTGGTACGTGTATGGAATGAGCTGCCAGAGAAAGTGGTGGAGGCTGGTACAATTGCAAGATTTAAGAGGCATTTGGATGGGTATATGAATAGGAAGGGTTTGGAGGGATATGGGCCGGGTGCTGGTAGGTGGGACTAGATTGGGTTGGGATATCTGTTCAGCATGGACAGGTTGGACCAAAGGGTCTGTTTCCATGCTATACATCTATATGACTCTATGACTCTATAACTGACTTTGTCTCACTCATACAAAGTGAGTCACTTTCATACAGTTATCAACATTTTTAAACCAAAGAGGTATTATTACTTCTTCAAACAAGCTCCTCTGTAGAGTTTCTCCATATGATTATTTATCTAAAATAATGTACAGCTGTGACAGAGGTACAAGAATCAAAGCTGAAGCCATCATGGAAGTGAAAGCTCATGCATTTAAAAAAAAAACTGGTTTACAACATACAAAACAAAATGTAAATGGAATTCTGGAAGCCATTATAAAGTTATATATAATGCTGTTAAATATTGGGATGGCCCCAATAGAATTCACTTCACAACAGAAAAACATTTATGCCCTCTAAATGGCCAGAAATATGGAACTTCTAGCAGAACCAACCATGGAAATACATGTAAGAGTTAATCCAAAGCATCTGTTAATCATTTCTATTTTATTCTGTGACTAATTTTATGGTTTTGACCATTTTAAGAAGCGTAACATAATTTCCATTGCGGTTTTAATGCTGTATTATGAGTCATTGCTATTTCTTGCAGACTTAATTTGTATTTCACAATACTGACCATTTCTGTACCATATTTTTTGTGCTATTTTGTTTCCAAATTTATATTTTTGAAAGATTCCTGATTTGAAAGTTTTGAACAGTACGTGATCACATGTAAAGTGCCTACAAGGTGCTTGCATAGACTTCCAAAGATACCTGTCGCTACGACAGAGTTCTGTACAATTCCTGAGAACGCTTAGCAAGTGTGCCTGACTAATAACGTAAACTGTATCTATTGCTTTTTTGCAAGCATCTAACTTGTTATTAAAAGACGTGCATCTTCTGGTTATACTCACCATTGATGTATCCTCCACCAATTGCAATTCCACAGACCCTGGACTCAGCACAGACAAGGGTAGTTTGGTAGCAGAAGACTACCTAAAACAGAATGCTGGTGACAGTGATATCTGAAAATACAACCTGTCTCTCTTCTCAAATTTCCCTCCATCTCTCCTTTCACAAGAATGACAGGGTCCTTCTCAGAATGCAGAAGCAATTAACAAGAATTGTTCCAGGAATGAGAAACTTCAGCTGTGAGGACAGATTGAGGTAGGCACTGTTCTCCCTGGAGACAAGAGGTCTGCGATCTATGTAAGGTTTTCAAACTCATGAGCAGACTGGACTGTGCAGATGAAGTGAAGCTGTTTCCATTTGTAAAACTAAAATAAGAGAGTTTAGATTTAAGGTGATGTGCATACAAAACAAAAATATTTGAGTAGTTGTGTATGAAAGACATTGCTTGAAAATGTGATGGGGGCAGGTTCAATTGAGACATTCAAATGGGCATTGGAAGGTTTTTTGGATAGCTATGGTATGCAAGGTTTGGGGCAAAGGCAGAATAGTAAAGCCAGTGCAGGCATGATGGGCCAAATAGCTGCCTTCTGCACTGTAATAATTCCATGGTCCTCTACTTTTCATAATACAGCAGCAGCCCCACAACTGTGCAATGTCCCACTGTTTGAATGACTGAATCAACAAGTACGTCTTCTTATTTCCTTCACTTTCAGCAAAGGCTTTTCCTTTTGGGATACGCTTGGTTATTCTTCCATTACTATGACCTCCAGTTGCACTTCCCCAATACCTTCCTGCTGAGCAGTGGGAGGATTTATTCACCTGTTAATACATTGCAATTCTGGGCTTCAATTATTACAAGGCAGGAAGTTCTATGTACTTGATCACTTTAATAAACTATATTCATTGCTCAATCCAGAGGAGACCTAGCATAGATTAACAGAGTGTTTTGCTAAACACCTCCACACTTAAACTGTGACTCTGACCTGCTCGTTACACATCATTTCCCTTCCTGCTCTCAGAAATATCCTGCTAAATTGTCCAAAGGAAGCTCAATGCTAACTTTGAGAATTGTACTGGATCTGTCTTCTAGTTACAGTGTATTCATCTGAATGTTATGTTTAATAACTAGAGACTATGGATGTTTAGTAGGCAGAAGGCAAATGGACATTTTTAAATGGACCCTTTGCAGAACCCAGTTGCTGCTGGCCATTGAACTGTCTGTTCACTTTTGCAGCCTGGGGACACCTGCTACATGATTATACAGTTTGTTGTCTTTATTTCAGGTTTCTTCCATTTGAAATGCAGAAAGTGGTGGGAATGTTATTGGATTAATAATCCATCACCCAGGCTAATGTCTCAATAACATGGGTTTGAATATAATCATAACATATGAATTCATTAAAAAGCTGGCATAATAGTGATTATGTAATTACTATCAATTGTTGCAAAAGCCCATCTAATACCCTTTAGGAAAGGAAATCTGCTGTCTTTACACAGTCTGTTTTACATGTGGCTGTAGACTCACAACAACGTGGTCAACTCTTAACTGTCCTCTGGGCAATTAGGGATGCTCAGTGAATGTTGGTCTAGCAGTGATACCCTTATTCCACGAATTAATAAATAAATTAATTAATTTTCCTTTCATCATACATAAGGAGTTTGCTTTTCTTCCAGTTTCTGGTTCTGATGAAGGTTCAGTGAAAGAGTATTTTTATGAATGATGAATCATGATGTTGGCTTCTTGCTTTCTGTCTTGTGATCTATTTCACTGCTTTTCTGTCTGGGGTGATTCATGCAATCCACTCTTGCTGCCATGCTGATTGCATATATGCTGTGCAGCTCTGTCCTTAGCAGCATTAACCCAGCTTAAAGCATAGATATCCTGGAGCTCAATTCCACATCATGGTTCACTACAAAACAAAGAATCCTTTCTTTCCTTTAGATTGGAAGCTCAACCAACTATTGGATGTCAGTCAATTCCCAAATGTGCTTCCCTTCCACTTCCCCCATATAATTATTGATCAAGATTGTGCATAGCCGAGTGAAATGGGAGTTAACCACTTATGACTTATCCTTTTGTGCTTTGAATATCTCATACTGTATACTATACTTGGTAAACATAATATATCTTCATCCTGGGAGATTGTGCAGACATTACATGCTAATCAAACTTGGAAAATCTCCTGTTCCTTATCTGTTGGGTATGTTTCATTGAGTTTAGTTATATCTTACTGAGTTTTAGAATAATCCAGCTTTATTAATGAAGTGCTTTGGTTGCTACACATTGTGAAGAATCCCTGACTGCAGTTCATGGTGATTCTATAAACATTTTCATGAGTAATGCATTTATAAGTTGTGCCAAAAGTAATGGAACAAGTGAACTTTGGCTTCATTACATTCATGAAAATATCTAAGTGGAGATCCTTGTCTGTTTTGAAAGTGGGAAAAAGTGTCAAGCACATTACAGAATTTATTTCTTATTCATTCATGGAACATGGGTGTCCTTATCTGGGCCAGCATTTATTGCCTGTCCCTAATTCCCCTTGAGAAGGTGGTGGTGAGCTGCCTTCTTGAAACGCTGCAGTCCAAGTGCTGTACGTAGACCCACAATGCCCTTAGGTAAGGAATTCCAGAATCATGCATCATGTGGTGTACTGAGCTATGATGCTCATCACCAAACCCAGTCACAAAGTCTTCTCTTCACTGACTGGATGTGAACAATCTCCATGGGGAATGTATGAAAGGAAAGCAAGTACCAAGATACACGCACCCATAACTATTCTGATGCTTCGTCATCTGCTTAAGTTAATGAACAGCAAATTCTTTGGAATCCATTACTGACATGCAATCCTCCTCATCTGAATTTCCTCGACATTGTCTGCCCAGTTGATTATTCACCTGCCCACATGAAAGAGGAAAATCTGCTGTCAAACGGTTAACAGTTGATGAAGCAGGTCTTCATGAAGAAGTACAGACAAGAGTAATGTAGGGGTGATGGGAGATGGTGGATTCTAACTACCTCTGCCTGGTGTTAAAAACCAAGCCAGCAGAATGTAAATGAGGTCCCAGTGTTGTAATAGCTCAGGGTTATGAACTGATCGTATTTGAGGGGATTTCTGAAATTCACCCTGACCATCTCCCTTCCCCTATTCCACCATCATCCCCATCCCACTCACCCACTTCCATCTCCACTCCCTATATTACTGGCCACCAATCTCCCATGATCGAAATTTGCTTTCAGTTCAGATCCCCACCACCATAGAGTATTAGAGTCATAGAGTTGTACAGCATGGAAACAGATCCTTTGGTCCAACTTGTTCAAGTTAACCAGATATCCTAAATTAACATAGTCCCATTTGCCACCATTTGCCCATATCCCTCTTTCCTATTCATATACCCATCCAGATGCCCTGCAATTGTACCCACTTCCACCACATCCTCTGGCAGCTCATTCCATACACGCACCACCCTCTGCGTGAAAAAGTTGCCCCTTTAGTCTCTTTTAAATTTTTTGCCTGCTCACCTGAAACCTATGCCCTCTGTTTTTGAATTCCCTTGCCCTGGGGAAATGACCTTGCCTATTCACCCTATCCATGCCCCTCATGATTTGATAAACCTCTATGAAGTCCCCCTTCGCCTCTGATGCCAAAGAGAAATTAGTTGTTTGACTGGGAGAGAGAACATAGCAGGAAAATTCTCAGTGCTACCTTGCTGGGCAAATTATTTACCTTAGATGGGCAGATTACATTTTCTTTCCTGTTGTATTTATTCTTTGATTGAGATTAGAGTCATTACACACAGCCTCAGAGATTGTGAATGCACTCGGCCGTAGACATTGTAACTTTCCACTGCTTAGTGGCTCACTTCTATCAATGAACTTTTCAGTGGCCCTGTAATTGGAGAAGAGTCAGTTAGTTGCAGGACATTGAAGTAGTTAATAAAGATCTTCATTCAGAAATAAACCCTATATTCCACTGTTCCCTTGTCAGTTTCCACATAAATTAATTCTGTAACTGAGCAAGTAGTTTGGACACCTATCTTCTCCCTAGCTAAACAAAGAAAGTAAGACTCCATGGTAGCGATTAAACTATTACTTATTAACAACTATTTGTTTCAGTTATTTTAAAGAATGAAAATTGCTGACAATGGGAAAGAGAGAGATACACATCTTGCTTAGAAAAATTATCTGCTCCCAAATCCCATCTCTTTGAGCTTTTCTGAGGAAACATTGGTACATAACATGCCTGCAGTAAATTCTGCAGACCTGCAATATTCAAACAGGGCGACTGGGATTGTGTTGATTGAAGGGAAGAAGGAGCTTATAATTATATAATCACCTTCGTCACCTCAGGATGTCCCACTTTATATCCAATAAAATGTTTAGTACAAAATACATAATACCATGGATGCTGGAAGTCGGAAATGCAAGAACAAAATGCTGGAAAATACACAGCAGGTCCATGAAGTGAGAAGCAAAAGCTGATGTCTCAACAGAAATATTGTTGAAGTCCAATCACGATTTAGTAGAGGGATAAATAGAAAGCAGGATTCACATTTTCATTTCTTCAAAACAGTGCCATCTACAAGGTTCACTGAAGAAACAGATAGTATCATGGTTTAACAATTCCTCCAAAAGACCTCCAAGAGTGTCAAACACCCTCAGGAAAGCACTCTATAAACCTAAGATTATGTATTAGGTTGGAGTGGAACTTGAATTCATAAACTTCTGAATCAGACAATAATTTTGACCACCAAACCACTTTGAGGCCCATTTTTGTCAAGCCAGCCTGGGTACTCAGAAAATCTTTCTAAGCTTTTAAAATCTTTTATATATTTCATAATTGTTAAAATAAAGAACTAATACGCCATTCTGCTGTTCTAAACCAATCACCTTATCCATCCTCACAGATAGTGACCCATTATTTTGAGTATGTTTTCTAAAAGCAAAATGGTTTCCCTGGCATCAGGAAATAAGCATGTATTGTTTTCCATATACAATGATGGCTCTAAAATTGGATCATGGGATACTAATGGACATTACACACATAAACTCTTCTGAATCTTCTCTCTGTGCTATTTTAATGATGACCTGTTTCTTTCCAGTGAGTTCATGCCTCAACCACAATAATGAGAATTTTCGGTTGCTAAGGTCAAACATTAGTATCCCACGATATAATTTTAGGCTTCTTTCTAGTCATTAGTTTAATGCGGGTTTTGCATCATTACAACGTTCTACATTATGCATCATTTCCTTCCTTCCCTTGTCTCCGCCCTTCAGCTTTAAGAGTCAAGTTAGCAATTGAACAGCAGAACCGCAAGCAAGTGAAGTGATTAAAGAGAGAGTGCACTTTCTGGAAGTTGTACTTCTGTTAAATGATACATAATCCAATGGTTAAGAATCACTGGTGTTCATTTGTTCAGACCACATTATGCTTCGTTATGCACCATACAGGATATCTGAATCATGTGACTATAACATGATTTGATTTACGTCACAAGACATTAACAAACTCAATAAACCTGAGCAATTTATGGAGAAAAGGTCGATGGAAACTGGTTAACAATCAATGAACTGAGGAAGGCTTGATACAAATATTAGCCACTAACACACTACATTAATTCTTTGAGTTAGCATGTGATGATTGAAAAGTAGTGGCAGCAGCTTTTTGATTGAAAGAAAAGTTGCAAAGTGGTAGGATTAGAAGCTCATGTTTATTGTAATATAATTTGAATTTAATTTATTGCGTTAACAAAATTTTAAATCATAAAAAGATTCATCCAAAGCAGGGCTTTTTTAGTCAGGGAAATGGCAAAAGTTAATTATTGCAAAACAAAAGTTTCTATTGATCTATATAGATAGGGGTGCTTGCTGCCGTTTAAGAATAGGTCTCCTGACTCGCCACTGGAACTTTGGGTCAATTTAGGACTAGCTGTGTAACAGTGTAGTTGTGTAATCAAGTGTTCCCTGGTTTAAGTACGACCAGGCTTACCTTGTGGTCTATTTATAATTTATAAATTGACCATAAACTTAACGCCAGTGTTTCAATCCTGCAAGGTGAAAAGCTTTCAGCTGTTTGTTTTTTATTTAATGTTTAAGTTCTGTACTACCAAGCAATTAAAAGTTTAATCATTTGCGTCATTGACCTGTTAGGATAACTGTAAGCAAACATGTTCTAACCAGCAGTGCAAACCCAGGGTGAACGGTTAGCAATCATCTCTCACAACATCACTTCGCTTGAATGAAAGAGCCACTTTTGATTTGAAGTTTTCAGAATGACACCCTTATCTTCCCAACATAGTCCAGCAGTTTCTTAAGTGAATCCAGGCTTCATCCATTCTTCCTGGTGACCCATTCCAATATCTGACCACCCTCTGTGCAAAGAAGTATTTCTGAGTGTCGTTTCTAATATTGCAAACCTGCATCTGTATCATCTTATCCTGCTGATTTTGTAATCCGTAAGAAATTTTTCAGGACTTACTTTCTGACTCCCATTTCTCTTTGGCATCCTTCTACCTTGTCCCTTGATGGACAATGTTTTATTTTGATACATAGCAAAGCAAAGTACTGCAGGTGATGGAAAACTGGAAGTGCTTAGGAAACTCAACAGGTCTGGCAACAACTATAGACAGAAAGACAGATAGTGTTTCGAGTCCAGTGACCTTTCACCAGAGGGGTCAAATGTAATGAAGAGTCACAGGATTCGAAACGTTAGTGCTGTTTTTCTCTCTACAGATGCTGCCAAATCTGGTGGTTTTCTCCATTGCTTTCTATCTGTGTTATACATCGCCTTGAATTCCTCAGAATCTACATTGCAGTCTCTGCTACATTGCAGCAGGTGACAAGAAGCTGAGAAGGTTCCAAATACACGGGCTCCTGTTTTATTTGGCATTCCTCTCGTCCAGTTGAGCTTTTTGTTTATGCCCACTCCAATCAATTTGCTTCCATGTAGTCAGTCTTCAGAGGCCTTAGTGACTGTCTCTCAGTTTGGAGATAGTGAGGGACCGTAGATGTTGGAGAGTCAGATTCGATAAAGTATGAGTCAAACCATTTTTGACCATACTGTGGATCTCAAAGGTGCCTTGCCATAGTTAGCCTTCTCTTGCTGTGACAATACAGTGGACAAGACCATATTGAAGTAATTGAAGAGAAACTGAGTGACAGTGACGTTAATGGGAGAGTGACAGAGGTGCCCAGAATGGCATTTAGTGGGACTTGGACATCTCAGCATCCCTGATGGTGCAGTCCTGGTCTTCTCCTGAAAGGGCTAGGATTCTCTCCTCATAGGGAATAAGGACATGGATGTCAGGCACATTCTCATGCTGCCCTGCAATAGGCTGGCTTCACCTGTAATGAGAAAAAAGGGTGGGGGGTGGTGATGATTTTTGATGGCAATAGATGGCCCGGCTGTTAGTGCTCATGTACATGAGAGAAAGATGGTGAGATGTACTGAAGGACTAAGGTGGGATTATAAGGACTGTCAATTTTCTGTCAGATTTCCAATAAGGGGCAGGTTTTTCTAGGAATTGCATGTGGTAAGGCTGTTTGAAAATTGAGAGTGAGAAACATCATAGGGAATGTGATAGCTCATTAATGAGGTGAGGTTGGTAATACACGGTGAGAAAATGTGCTTGGCTGTTTGGTTGGCTGACAGGAATGGCAGGCAGTGACCAGTGAGGTACCGCAGGGATCAGTGCTGGGACCGCAGCTTTTTACAATATATATTAATGATATAGAAGATGGTATTAGTAATAACATTAGCAAATTTGCTGATGATACTAAGCTGGGTGGCAGGGTGAAATGTGAGGAGGATGTTAGGAGATTACAGGGACAGGTTAGGTGAGTGGTCAGATGCATGGCAGATGCAGTTTAATGTGGATAAATGTATGGTTATCCACTTTGGTGGCAAGGACAGGAAGGCAGATTACTACCTAAATGGAATCAATTTAGGTGAAGGGGCAGTACAGAGAGATCTGGGTGTTCTTGTACACCAGTCAATGAAGGTAAGCAGGCACGTACAGCAGGTAGTGAAGAAGGCTAATAGCATGCTGGCCTTCATAACAAGAGGGATTGAGTATAGAAGCAAAGAGGTGCTTCTGCAGCTGTACAGGGCCCTGGTGAGACCACACCTGGAGTATTGTGTGCAGTTCTGATCTCCAAATTTGAGGAAAGACATTCTGGCTTTTGAGGGAGTGCAGCGGAGGTTCACAAGGTCAATTCCTGGAATGGCGGGACTACCTTACGTTGAAAGACTGAAGCGACTGGGCTTGTATACCCTTGAGTTTAGAAGACTGAGAGGGGATCTGATTGAGACATATAAGATTTTTAAAGGATTGGACACTCTGGAGGAAGGAAACATGTTTCCACTGATGGGTGAGTGCCGAACCAGAGGGCACAGCTTAAAAATACAGGGTAGACCTTTTAGGACAGAGATGAGGAGAAACTTCTTCACCCAGAGAGTGGTAGCTGTGTGGAATGCTCTGCCCCAGAGGACAGTGGAGGCCCAGTCATTTAAGAAAGAGTTGGATAGAGCTCTCAAAGATAGTGGAATCAAGGGTTATGGAGATAAGGCAGGAACAGGATACTGATTAAGGATGATCAGCCATGATCATATTGAATGGTGGTGCAGGCTCGAAGGGCAGAATGGCCTACCCCTGCACCTATTGTCTATTGTCTATTGCCTCATTGTAAAAAACTTGCCCGAACGTTGGATGTAGCCAAAGCAGTGTAAAATTCAGCCCTGCAACATTAAAGGGCCTCCAATTCTAATACAGTGATACATGCAGCAGCTACAATCAAAAATCTATGCTGAGGACAGACACATTTCATCCAAATTCACATGATCACACACATCTGTCACTTTGCATTTACAAAATGTTGCAACCCATTTTCAACACCGATTTTATCACTGTTTTTCCTGACATTCCCTTTTACTTATGTGTTTGTTGCTTATCCCTGGTGGTGAGGCTGCCTTCAGAGGTCAATGACATATTGTTGACAGGGTCATGTGCAAACTCTTTTGATGTGTGTAACAGAGAGATGTATCATGTGAACTAAGGCTTCACTGCACTCCTGTCAAAGTACAATAATCAGAGTGTACACAAAAACACTCCGGACGCACAATAATTATGTCCCTTGTACTGAGTCATGGCTTTTCTGTTGGTATGTTTATGTGTATGTATATCATGGATGTTGTGTTTTATTACCTATAATTCTGGAACTACAATGTTATATAACCTTCGTTTGCCAGTGTCTTTTTATTGCACCTCACCATTTCTCTCTCCTCATCCCTGCCCTTCCCCTCACTCAAACCCTCACTTGTTTCTCCCATCATTGTTGATTTTCACCTTCTCATCATGCTTTCTCACTGTTGGTCTCATGGTATTTCCTGCTTTGATCCTCTGGTCTTAATGTCAACCATCTCCTTCCATGGTCTTCGATCTAGGCTCATTGACTGCGATTTTGTCAGTAGGAAAACCAATGGCTGAATCTCATCAAGGAGACTAATACTATGTGAAACCACTTGGCAGAGAATCAGCTTCAGCCAGCGATGGGATCCGGGCAGGAATATTCCTGGTGGGAACTGCTGCCCTGCTCAACTCAACAACCTGTTCCCAAGAGGTACAACTTCAGTCAGAGGGCCAATAGTTCAGGCATCCTTGCGGGGTTACTGTTAATTATGGTCACTTCAGACCCAAACCCAAATGGTGGTAAGTGTGTTCTGGGGATGTCAGAGCCAGGTACGCAGTCCCTGGTGATCAGGTCAGGTGAGACGTTGCTGGAGGAAGGGGACACCATTACCGCAGAGGCAGCCATTGCCTCTACATGGAAAGGCATTCCAGCCATGGGCCATTGTCTGCCCAAAACAGGAAGTTCCCAAGCCCCATCATTGGGGCTGGCTGGGTGGATGCCAGGTTTCAATGAACAACCTGCACACATGGAGATAGGAATTAGCTTCAACTGAGATCTCAGTGGGTGAATGACACATTCCCCAAAATGTTCCAATGTTTTTTTCCAACCTTCCCAGCTGATCACCAATGAACTGATAAAATTCTGGCCGGACTCTTCCTTTTTAAAGTATAGTAGAATTAAAACGAATAATGTACGGATGGCCAGCTGCTTTTGTAATGGCAAACAGCAGACAATGAGCTCAGGAAAGACAAAATGTTGGGGTGGAGTGAACTGTTAATGTTCTTCATGCTGAACAGTGAGTCAGGTCGACATTAAATATCCAGCTTCTCCCAGTGTCTTGATCAATTAACCCTCAAGCTGTAGAATGAATGAGCTGTTTTTTCACTTCAATTCCAGTGTTACAGGTTTATTCGGAAGCACTAGCTTTCAGAGCACTGCTCCTTCATCACATGGTTGTGGAGCAGGACCATATGACACAGAATCTATAACAAAAGATTACAGTGTCATGCAACTGAAATGATATATTGAACAGATTAGATTGCTGTTAAGTTTTTCATCTTTTATGCACGCACCACGCACATGTAAGTCTATGGGGTGAATTTGCATTGGCAGAATTATATTTGCAGATACACTGTATTTTGCTCAAAAAGCACACAGTCTGTTCACAGTCAACTCAGATAGTCAATCCATGTAATATTTTATAAATTCCACTTTGGAAATAAAATCAATCTGACTCAAGATTGGTATACAGACAGACTCTAACCTCACATCTTTAATGCATTGTCTGAGCTGAGATGTCACCTTTATTTTTACAAAACCTTAAGTTATCTTGAGAATTTGACTTAAAAGAAGTTCTGGGATTTACATATTAATGAACCAAAACCTGAAACCCATTCTAAAAGATGAAAGACTTAACAGCAATCTAGATTTGTTCAATATTTTGTTTCAAATCCATGACACTGTAATCTTTCCTATAAATTCTGTATCTTATGATCCTGCTCCGCAACTACCTGATGAAGGAGCAGTGCTCTAAAAGCTAGTGCTTCCAAGTTAACCTGTTGGACTATAACTTGCTGTTGTGTGATTTTTAACTTTGTCCACCCCAGTCCAACACCGGCTCCTCCATTTCCAATGCCGGTGTTTGTGGTAACACTGTAAATTGGTTGCTGCAATTGTTATGTCTGATACATCCAGACCCCTGATGAAGTTCTCCAATTTGTTATGGGTCTGGGTAGGACACCCCAAATCATTGAACTTCTGGGTGAGGAGGGGTTAATTCCTCCCATTCTTTATTCCCCCTCACCCCCATAGCCGAGTGCAAAAAGATCAATTGTCACAGATCAAAGGTAGTCCTCATATAGCGGACAACGAAGCATGTATTCTGGTAGCCAGCCAAGCCAAGAGTGACCAGCATATCTTGGATAGGGACGGGGCAGAGGAGGCAATGGAGTAGGAGGGGAGAGTGGGGCTGGGGTGGGGGAGGGGGTGGTATTGGGGGCAACTAATGTGGAGAACAAATGCTTTTCACTTGGTTTTCAGCCTAGATCCACCTGTTTCTCACTTTGCGTGATGCTGATGTTTTGTAAGATCATAAAACTGTAAGAAATAGGAACAGGAGTAGTGTTTGGTCGTGTCTGCTCCACCATTCAATAGGATCGTGGTTAATTTTCCATTTTTCACATCCACTTTCCTGCCCTTTCCCTATAATACTTATTTCCCCCGACTGATCAATAATCTACCTCAGCCCTTAAATATACACGAAGACTGTGCTCCCACACGTGTCTGCAGCAAGGAATTCCAAAGACACACAGCCCTCTGAGAGAAGAAATTCCTTCTCATCTCAGTCTTAAATTGATAGGCCTTTCTTTGAGACTGTGTGCTCTGGTCCCAGACTCTCCCATGAGGGAAACAGCTTCTTAGTATTTACACTATCAGGTCATTTAGGAATTCTTCATGTTTCAATGAGATCACCTCTCATCCATCTAAATTCCTATCAGTAGAGTCCAAGCCTGTTTAAATTTTCTCTTGACACATGTCCTGCCAGTTTGAATTGTGTGGTTTCAGACAGTGGGCAGCTCTCTGTGCTGTTACACAAGGGTTTAGAAAACACTATCGACGACTGTATAGGGGTCAACACCATCCCCACTCTGTCTCCAGCCAAACCAACTATCTGCATCCAGACTGACGCACTGATAATTCAAACAGGTAGAACATGTTTAAAAATGACCCTGTAGTCAGCAGCATTAGAAAAAGGAATCCCTTTTGAAAATTGATAAAGCAAGCGTTTTGTTTTCACAATATGACCACTCCTGAGCTCTGATATAACATGATAGGAAGGAAAGTTTCTCAGAGAGTCAGGGTTGATTAGGTTGTGGAGACACATGAGCTGTCCCAATGATCTGTATAATAATATTTTCTATGATGCCACAGCAGTGTGTCCAGGCAGATTAATTATATGGAATAGCTAATGATTATATCTCGTCACAACTTAATACCAGAAATGATAAATGTGTTTTTTATCTTATAATGATCTCAGCTTTTAAAGTGGAAGAGAAAGCACACAGTATTACTCACATTTGAACTCAACAACAAATCAGATACAAGCATTTTACTAAATATAGAGTGCAAGTTGCTTGAGCAGGGAATGGGATGAAGCACAACACTTTATAGGTGGAAGAGATGGAGGATATTGAAAGGTGACAGCTATAAGGTGGCGGTCCTGAAATTCCTTAGTTATCTTAGAATTTTCTTTTTTAAAATAATTAAAGCAGGAAAATCAGTTAACAATATCGTGCCTGAAAATATATGGAACTTAAAACAATTATTGATAATTTCAAATCTGATTTTAAACAGGAGACAAAAGGGATAATAAAATCCTCATGGAGCTGTCTCTGTGAATAAATAGCCTGCTGCTGTGGCAATGCTGTGAACTACTATCATCCTATTCTGCTGCTGCTTCCTGCTCTAATTCATGGTCAGACCTCTGGCCAGGTCAATACATTAAATTGCATTCAGTTACAATCCTACCCCCTTCACATGGGTATATTTCAAATATAGAGGAAGTCCTTGATTCTGGAAGATGTATGATGTCACTATTTGCAACAGTAACAAGTTGCATTTATTTAGTACCTTTACTGATGTAAAACATCTTGGGGTGCTTTACAGTAACACCGTCAAATGATATTTCATATTAACCTGAAGATATT
Organism: Chiloscyllium plagiosum; assembly: GCF_037043375.1. Classification (NCBI taxonomy): domain Eukaryota; kingdom Metazoa; phylum Chordata; class Chondrichthyes; order Orectolobiformes; family Hemiscylliidae; genus Chiloscyllium; species Chiloscyllium plagiosum. Next base: position 101,484,021 of record NW_028270141.1, read on the forward strand.
GAAATGGTAAGTTTTGAAGAACATCTTAAAGAAGAGAGAAACAGAGAGGTGGAGATGTTTAGGGAGAAAACTTTAGAGTTTAGGGTCTAGGTAGCTGAAAGAATGGCCAATGGTCTCCAGTAGTAACAGAAGTGTAAATGAGATTTTTACCAGCAGATGAGTGGACACAGAGGTGGAGCTAGACAACGTTAGCTCTCAAAGTCTGAAAATCTGACCTGATTCCACTTTCACAGATGTAAATAAGCAAGAGAAAGAAATGACTTACATTTATGAAGTGTCCTAAGGAAGTTCCACGCTCTTATAGAGCCATAAGGCAGTTTTAAAGAAGAGATGCCACTACAATATAGGCAAAATAAGCAGCCAATGTATGTACCATAAGATCACAGAAGAAGCAACTAGTTAAATAAAGGATAAGGCTGAAGCATTGCAGCAATGCTCCGCCCAGAAGTACCAAGTGGATGATCCATTTCAGCCTCCTCCAGTGGTCCCCAGCATTACAGATACCAGCCTTCACCCAAATGGATTCACTCCACTTGGTATCAAGGGATGATTGGAAGAAGTGGCTACTGCAAAGACTATGGGCCCTGACAACATTCCAGCATTAGTATCAGAGACTTATGTTCCAGAACTTGCTGCTGTCTGAGCCAAGCTCTTTCAATAAAGTTACAGCATCTACCTGACAATCTGAAACATTGCCCAGCTATGTCCAGTACACAAAAAGTGGACAAATGCAACCCAACCAATTACTGCCAGCAGTCTGCTCTCGATCATCAGTAAAATGATGGACCGTGTTATCAACAATGCTATCAAGCAGCACCTGCTCAGCAATGCCCAGTTTGGGTTCTGCCAGAGTCACTCAGCTCCTGACCTCATTACAGCCTTGGTTCAAGGCTGAATTCCAGAGGTGAGGTGAGAATGACAGCCCTCGATATTAAGGCCACATTCAACTGAGGTATGGTATCAAGGAGCCCAATGAAATTGGAATCAATAGATATCATGGGGGGAAACTCTCCATGACTTGGAGTCGTTTCTGGCACGTAGGAAGATGGTTGTGATTGCTGGAGGTTAGTCAGCTTAGCTCCAGGACAACTCTGCAGGAGGCCCTCAGGTTAATATCCTAGGCCCAACTATCTCCAGCTGCTTCATCAATGACTTTCCCTCCATTATCAGATCAGAACTGGGATGCTTGCCAATGATTGCATGATGTTCAGCACCATTCACAACACCTCTGATACTGAGGCAGTCTATGTTCAAATGTAACAAGGTCTTCATGATATCCAGGTTTGGGCTGACAAGTGGCAAATAACATTCTTGCAACACAAATGCCAGTCAATGACAATCTCCAATAAAGTCAATCTAATAACTACTCCTTGACATTCAGTGGTGTTACCATCACTGAATCCCTCATTATCAACATCCTTTGGCTACATTGACCAGAAACTCAACTGGACCCGCCACATAAACATGGTAGCTAAAAGAATTAGGAATGCTGTGGCTAGTAGTTCAACTCCTGATTCGCCAAAGCTTGTCTACCAACTACAAGGCACTAGTCATGAAGTGTGATGGAATACTCACACTTGCAGCTCCAACAAAACTCAAGAAGCTTGACACCATCCAGAATAAAGTAGCCTACTTAATTGGCAATACACCAACAAACATCTGCTCCCTCCAACACTGATGCTCAGTAGCAGCAGTTTGTACTATCTACAAGATGCTGGATTAGTGGTGCTAGAAAAGCACAGCAGTTCAGGCAGCATCTGAGGAGCAGTAAAATCGATGTTTCGGGCAAAAGCCCTTCATCAGGAATACAGGCAGAGTGCCTGAAGGATGGAGAGATAAATGAGAGGAGGGTGGGGGTGGGGAGAAAGTAGCATAGAGTACAATAGGTGAGTAGGGGAGAGGATGAAGGTGATAGGTCAGGGGGGAGGGGGTGGAGTGGATAGGCGGAAAAGAAGATAGAAAGGTAGGACAAGTCATGGGGACAGTGCTGAGCTGGAAGTTTGGAACTGGGGTGAGGTAGGGGAAGGGGAAATGAGGAAACTGTTGAAGACCACATTGATGCCCTGGGGTTGAAGTGTTCCGAGGTGGAAGATGAGGCGTTCTTCCTCCAGGCGTCAGGTGGTGAGGGAGCAGCGGTGAAGGAGGCCCAGGACCTCCATGTCCTCGGCAGAGTGGGAGGGGGAGTTGAAATGTTGATTGGTGCGGGTGTCCCAGAGATGTTCCCTAAAGACCTCTGCTAGAAGGCGTCCAGTCTCCCCAATGTAGAGGAGACTGCATCGGGAGCAACGGATACAATAAATGATATTGGTGGATGTTCAAGTAAAACTTTGGATGTGGAAGGCTCCTTTAGGGCCTTGGATGGAGGTGAGGGAGGAGGTGTAGGCACAGATTTTGCAATTCCTGTGGTGGCAGGGGAAGGTGCCAGGATGGGAGGGTGGGTTGTAGGGGGGCGTGGACCTGACTAGGTAGTCACGGAGGGAACGGTCTTTGTGGAAAGTGGAAAGGGGTGGGGAGGGAAATATATCCCTGGTGGTGGGATCCATTTGGAGGTGGCAGAAATGTCGGTGGATGATTTGGTTTATGCGAAGGTTGGTAGGGTGGAAGGTGAGCACCAGGGGCGTTCTGTCCTTGTTACGGTTGGAGGGGTGGGGTCTGAGGGCGGAGGTGCGGGATGTGGACGAGATGCGTTGGAGGGCATCTTTAACGACATGGGAAGGGAAATTGCGGTCTCTAAAGAAGGAGGCCATCCGGTGTGTTCTGTGGTGGAACTGGTCCTCCTGGGAGCAGATACGGCGGAGGCGGAGGAATTGGGAATACGGAATGGCATAAACCAAAACCCCTGGTGCAAGTTGTTTGTGCTATTCCGATCATGATTTAAAATAATGTTTAGAAAATCATTGGGAATGTGTACTTGAATCAGCAATATCAATAAGTTGACAGAAATTGAGTCTTGTTCAAAGACAGCTTCAAATCATGATGCACAAGTGATTTTATTTTGGTCACTATGTTTTGTGAGGTGATATAAGCATCTATCTTTTGGAACCAGGAATTATATATCTGCAGACAAATGGTAAATCTGAACAGGAACACTTTCTTGCTGATCCTCTCATTTCTACAGCCGATTGTAGACCAGAACTCAAACTCCCTGTCTCTGGGTCACCTGACCAGCTGTCTTAAAGGAATAGTATCCCAGCTAGATACATAACACATCCGACACCTTACATTTTGAATCGTTGACTATAGCAGCATATGACAACTAGGTAATAATGTAGACCTGCACCCAGCACACACTAAGAGTGGAATCATCCCAATCCCATGTGGATGAGCTTCAAGTCGAGACCAGGAAGAAAAGCAATGAATAGTCAATCTGCATAATCTAGCTAAGTGTCCAGTTGCAGGCACTTTCTGGTCGATGCTGTTTGTGAAGTAGCAGGAGATGGCTTGCCATGGTTCAGCCTTGAGTGCTTGCGGGACCTCCTGCTTGAACATCAATGGAACTACAGCCATCAATGGGCCATAGGCATGGCTGTCATCCACTTAGTTAGATTTGGCACCTCTCCACAGGGTGCTGCAAATTGGAGGCACCCTTGCAGTGCCCTCCCGCAGTGGTAGCAGCACCCATCTCCAGCAATGGGCTTGCATTCTTCAACAGCTGCAAGCCTTCTGATTGGACCGACAACCTCCAGGTCCTGACTGCAGTCCTTAGCCAGAGGAGGATGTGGAGCCGTCCATTTAATTGGTTGCCTCTGGGGAAAATTTTCTCGGGCCCTGGCAGTGAAGACTGCAAGTTGGCACTCCTGCCAGCAGTCATTCCTAATAATATTTGTCTACTCAAATTTAATGGTTTACAGCATTCCAAAAAGCTTGGAAGAGATCAAATTGTTTTAGGCATCATTGAGATTTGCTATTTACTGTGGATTTCTAATTGGATGAAATGTATGCTGTTATATAGCTTTCCAAGCATTGTCCAATGAAAAGTTGGATCCTGTTACAAGGAACAAATATTGTATTTTGTGGACAGAGATCTAAAGCTTCATTTAAAGCTTCATTGTCAGCTGTGAGCAGAATTTAAAGATCGTCAGGTTTAGAAAGTGAAACCTTCATCTTAAATTAATTAACAAAATAATGCTCTATTTAGCAAAGGCACAATTCAGAAGTTGACTGATAGGGAGGTGAGATCCTCCTGAACAATGGCCACTAGTGTAATGCCTCTGCCAAGAATAATGCAATTGTATCTGTTGTTCTTACACAGGAGTTTCAGCAGCCCCTTGGAGACATCTTTCTAGATGGATGGGTCAAACTTGTACTTAACGCTGTTCTTGCAAAGCACTTGATAATTCAGCCAGTTAATTATCCCTTGCACACTCCTGTGTGAAATTTCTTACAACAGTTGAAGTCTTTCTGAAGTTGTGAAGTTGTCTTAGGAGATATTGTTTTATTCTTTACACAATAGCATTGAACCATAAGTCAGTGCATAGACACACATTGTTTAACTGTGTGAAGGTAAGTGCTTGGCTTTGGACTATTTCAGTTAGCAGATTGATACTAAGGCCAAACTACCCCTCCAACTGAGTCCAACTTGCATTTCATGGGGCTAGCCAGCTGGATTAACAAAATCTATAGAGCACAGTAACATTCTCAGTTCCCTGAGGCCTCTGACCATATCGTAGCTTCTGCTGTCTCAAGACTGAAGAAAGTGTGATTTAATGAAAGAAATACATTATATTAAATTGTATATTAATTTGAGATTATAAGTTGCTCAAGTTTAGGAGAGGAGATTAAACATTGAAATATTTTAAAATTCTCATTTCAATGTTTCCATGTTTGAGGGCGATTACCATGTTGGCAAGACAGGCTCCGCACGCTAGGGGAGTTTGGCCGAGTCAATGTAAATGCATTTCAGCCAACAAACAGAATGAAACTGCTTCTCATCAATCCCCAGTTATCCCCAGTGTCCTGACAAATATTTATTTATTGAAAGTTCTATTGTAGAATACTTAGTCATAATCATGTTGTAATTGTGGGAGTTCGCTGTCTGCGTTTTGGCTGCTACATTATTACATCACAACAGTGACTACATTTTAAAAAGATAACTTACAACAAACTCCTGGGTGAACCCCCCCCCCACCAATTTATTATGGTTCCAGAAGGACATCGCAAACGTTTAAGCTCTCAGGTACAGAGGGACAAACTGGCTCCCCTTCTTTATTAAAAAAGAGTCCTCCTTGTAGATGTCTTTCGCTCAGACAGAATGGATTTATGTTTTCAAAGGAGCCAATTTAATCAGCCTTCCTCAACTTAACAAAAGAGTGAGTTTGTTAGTTACTCAATGCAAAAAGAATTAATAACTCAACATACATTCACAGAGATTAGGAATCTTGAAGGGCAAAACACAACAGGGTGGCACAGTGGCTAGCACTGCTGCCTCACAGCGCTAGGGACCCAGGTTCGATTCCAGTCTTGGGCAACTATTTATGTGGAGTTTGCACATTCTCCCTGTGTCTGCATGGGTTTTCTCTGGGTGCTCTGGTTTCCACCCACAATCCAAAGATGTGCAGGTTAAATGAATTGGCCATGCTAAATTGCCCATAGTGTTCAGGAATGTGTAGGTTAAGTGCATTAGTCAGGGGTAAATGTAGAGTAATAGGGTAGGGGAATGGGTCTGGGAGGGATACTCTTTGGAGAGTCAGTGTGGACTTGTTGGGCCAAATGGCCTGTTTCCACACTGTAGGATTCTATGATAAACAAAAATCTGCAAGAGGTGGGCGTGATGGGAATAGTCAGTTCCCTTCTTATCTCTTCCAGTTACATTTCCCTTTATCTGTTTGAAGTTTCCTTGACTCTGCAAATGTGACATTCCATGGATCCCACGCAGGACTCTGCCAGGCAGCACTGAATTTACATCTGCGGTTGTTTCCTTCTTCATAGAAGTGTATGTTAAAAATGTACATTTTAAAATTAAAAGTTAAAATGCCCATAGTATTTTGACATTCTGATTTGTCATCACAATAGCAGTACAGCACTTTGAGACATCCAGTGGTTGTGAAAAGTGCCATATAAATGCAAATCCTTCTTTCAAATATTCACAAATTTAAACCTCAGCATCCAGTGAAAACAACTCACAATTCTGTTATTGTGCACCAGGGATTCATACAGTGGTCCCAATGGCATTTTAGCTGGCATCACTGAAGCAGGCTTTATATTCTTAAAGAAACAATGCTCCTTGCCCCTGAAAGGTAGCTTATTAATGTATGTTTGTTTTAGTTTTCTATGTCACGTTTCCACCCTTATAGCCAACAGGAATTCATTCATAAGTAACAAAAAGTCAAGTTTCACATTCTCAATTGTTTGAGGTTTGTGCGATTGACCTTTTGTGACTTGGCATTACCCTGAATTCAATGATGCTAGAACAACATGGCCTCCTGGGTACAGGGGACATTAATCTTCAGAATAGATTCTCCCTTGGTAGTAACCTGCTGGCTGTTCACTAATTGTTAAACTCATTAGCTCATGGTTGTTTTTTTATTTTTGCTACCTTTGCAGCAGTTCATTGTATCCCAGCTGTATCCTGAGTATTGTCGCAGTAATTACTTTTCTCCCTTATGCTTTCTGTGACACTTTGAAACTAAGCAGCTTTACAAAACTTTTGTACTATCACATTATATTCATGTTCAATGCTGAGAATTGCATCTTTGAAGCTTGGTTGGTAGTATGCATAATCACTGCACAGTTCCCATCAAAATGTGAACTAGATATGGCAAAAAGTACATCTCAGGCATTGAGTCTTTGGATAATTAAACATTGTTGGTCTGGAGGTGATTTGGATAGTGGTGGTTGGACATGAGGATTAAATATTTGTTATGGGGCTGGCTATATTGGTCATTAAGGTTGGATTATGGTGTACCTAATTAAGTAGCTTATAGGCCAGAATGAAGAACCTCTGATTCTCCAGGCATGGAAGGGGTATTAGGAAAATACTTACCAGAGGAAGTGGTGGGGGCTGGTACAATTACAACATTTAAAAGGCACATGGAAGGGTTTAGAGGGATATGGGCCAAATGCTGGCAAATGGGATTGGATTTATTTAGGCTTTCTGGTTGTCATGGACGGGTTGGACCAAAGGATGCATTTCTGTGCTATATATCTCTATGACTCTATGACTCTTCCATCAATCCTTTCTCTCCTTCATTCACCTGCCAGGCTTCCCAAGTCCAGGAAAATATATCTTTAATTGTCAAATAAGTTCAATTTAAGAATTCCATTTGTCAGTGTAATTAACATGTTACAAGAATGATAATCACCGTGATATATATACCTTCTTTACTGTAAAGATAAAAGGACCTGACTGGAAACTTTAATCTCACTTCTGTTAGAAAAAAAAACTTGCATTTGTAAAGCACCTTTATTGTAGTGAAATTCCCAAGTTACTTTCCAGAGGCATTGTAACACGATGTTCTGTCACATAAAGGCAATATTAGGTCAGGTGACCAAAAGATTGGGTCCACGTGGTAGGTTTAGTGAGAGTACTAAAGGAGGAAAATGAGGTTATGAGGAGGAGGAGAGATTAGATTAGATTAGATTAGATTACTTACAGTGTGGAAACAGGCCCTTCGGCCCAACAAGTCCACACCGACCCACCGAAGCGCAACCCACCCATTCCCCTACATTTACCCCTTTACCTAACACTACGGGCAATTTAGCATGGCCAATTCACCTAACCTGCACATTTTTGGATTGTGGGAGGAAACCCACGCAGACACGGGGAGAACGTGCAAACTCCACACAGTCAGTCACCTGAGTCGGGAATCGAACCCGGGTCTCTGGCGCTGTGAGGCAGCAGTGCTAACCACTGTGCCACCGTGCCGCCCACAAATGTAGGGACGATAGTCCAGCGCTTAGGGCCGAGATAGCTGAAAGCACACAACCAGCAGTGGAGAGATTAAAGTAGAATCTGACGCCAGAATCGGAGAAGGGCAGAGATTATTTTAGTCACTTGTGGGCATCGTTGCCTGGGCTAGAATTTATTGCCTGTCCATAGTTGTCAGCGCACTAAAACCTTCTCAAGGGCAACTAGGGGGTGGGCAAAAAATTAATGGCCCAGCCAATAATTTCCATAAGAGAATAGAACAAAGACTCTCAGAGTAGAGAAAGGGCAGTGGGGTTTTCACAGAGGGGTGAGGCTATCTCAAAATTTACAAAGGAAGATGAAAATTTTGAAACCAAAGTGTTTGCTGACTGTGAAACGATACAATTCAGTGAGTGCCTGAAAATGGAATTTTGGAGTTAGATTGAGATCCAGATCCAAAAATGTCCATTTTCATTACTCACCAGGCTCCATTCTAGGGAGGTAAAAACAATGACTGCAGATGCTGGAAACCAGATGCTCTTCCAGCACCACTGATCCAGAATCCATTCTAGGGAGTTCAACTGTCCCTCTGTCCTCAGTCCATCCAATGTTTCTATCCTTATTAAGGAAAGTCATTTAACAAATAAGTCAGGGAGCAGCACCAGAGACTTGGGTTCGATTCCACCCTCAGGCGACGCTCCATGTGGAGTTTACATGTTCTCCCTGTGTCTGTGTGGATTTCCTCCGAATGCTCCGGTTTCCTCCAAAGATCTGCAGGTTGGGTTGATCGGCTATGTTAAATTGCCCATTGTGATCAGGGATGTACAGGCCAAGTGAATTAACCATGGGAAATTCAGGGTTACAGGGATTGGGTAGGGGGTGTGGGGCTAGGTGGGAAGCTGTTCAGAGGGTGGGTGTGGACTTGATGGATTGAATGACTTGCTTCTACATTGGAGGGATTCTATGAAACTCTATGAAATAAGCTAAATCAATCTTAGATATTTCATCAGTTTGTGCTGTATGATATTCTGAAAGACACTTCATGTCCTTTAAATTCATTTATTGCATGTAACTATAATAATGATTGCAATATTCTGTCATCTTCAGAGGTTTGATGAATAACAATAAAAATATTTCAGTCTGTTGCATTGTGCTACAGTACCCTCAACTCTTGTTCTAGCTTGCACAATGAATACCTTATCATGCTAACACATAGCTCTACTGAGTTAGTGCAATTTTGCTTATTCACTCATGTTGATCAATATCTATTCTACAATTCTATTTGTCAGGCTGAACTACACCACCTCACACCCACTAACAGGTAGCAAATCATTTGTGTAAAAATCAATCTTACTTGGCACAGAACATTATATGTCCAAAATGTGCATGCTAACGGCCATGACCTATTTTAGCCAACCTTTTTATTCATTCATGGGATGGGGTTGTCACTGGCATTTGTTGACAATCCTTTATTGCCCTTGAAAAGATCAGTCACTTTCTTGAATGCAATTGAATGAGTTGCTATGTCTTTTCAAAGGGTTTGTTGTTTGTAAGTTATGATGTGGAGGAGCCAGTGTTGGACTGGAATGAACAAAGTTAAAAATCACACAACACCACGTTATAGTCCAACAGGTTTATTTGGAAGTACTAGCTTTCGGAGTACTGCTCCTTCAACAGGTAGCTTTGGGACAGGATCATAAGACACAGAATTTATAGTAAAAGATTTTGCTGTAAATTTTGTGTCTTATGATCCTTCTCACAGCTACCTGATAACGGAGCAGCGGTCCGAAAGCTAGTACTTCCAAATAAACTTGTTGGACTATAACCTGGTGTTGTGTGATTTCAACTTTGTAAGCTACACAGGGTAAGGATGCAGGTTTCCTTCTCTGGAGATACCAGTGAACCAGATGGAGTTCTATAATACTTTGACTGCCTTTACTGACACTAGCTTTGCATTCTGTTTGATTGAATTTAAATTCCCCAGTTGCTTCGTGGAGTTGTTGCCACATCATTAGTCCAGACTTCTGCAAGTGCAAGTTTGCATGCTCTGATACATTAGAGTGAGATAACAACAGGGCACACAGTCTTATTTTAGCACTCGGTTTTCAAAACACTGTTGTTGCACACCTCTGACCCAATTGGATAATCTCTATTTGACCACACAAAGCAAGTTTCGAGACAGTTAGCAATGCACCTGGATGAATTGAGCAGGAACTAATTCAATTTGCATAAGGACAAAAGCAATGTTGAGTGTGACTCAGTCTGACACCTCTCAGCAATGAAATACACAATAGCACTGATGATTTGGAGATGCCGGTGTTGGACTGGGGTGTACAAAGTTAAAAATCACGCAACACCAGGTTATAGTCCAACAGGTTTAATTGGAAGCACACTAGCTTTCGGAGCGACACTCCTTCATCACAAGGAGCGTCGCTCCGAAAGCTAGTGTGTATCCAATTAAACCTGTTGGACTATAACCTGGTGTTGTGTGATTTTTAACAATAGCACTGGTAATCAATATCCCAATTTATATTGGTGCTACTGCTGATGAGAATGTAACAGACTTGAGTGCGCAAAACCATCAAAACGGAACACCATGTTTCACGATTCCCACATAATCAAAATTCCAACAACAGTGTCTCCAGCTAATATAGTTAAAGGTTAGCTGCAGCCAATAGTGGCATTAGGTTATATCCAGCCTTTCCAAGCGGCCTGTAGGTGGACTAATGCTTCAGTCCACTTGTACAGATCAACAATGCACTTTTGACCAGCATGATTCTGCTGACCTCTCTGTCATCAGAACAATTGTTGGCCAAACTGGCAAAGCTGTTAAAATAATTTTGCAATAAATCTCTACGACTCTATAACTCTAAATGTACATGTAGAAATTTTGGACGTACAAAGTTGGTTCAGTGTTATACTTGAAAAATGATCTATTACTATTAGATCCATTCCACAGTACAGGGCAGACGGAGTTCTCCAGCAAGGAGTTTGGTTTATATTTCAGAAACAATTCATGGTCAAGCCAGAGCCTTCCTTTTTTTAATTGCAGAAAATATCTTCAACCTGCTGATAATACACTGGTCCACCCTAAGTTTATAGTGCAAATACATTTTTAAAAATTGCCATCAACCTTTCATTTGTGTACTTATCAATTTACTGTGCTCTTTGCAAATCAGATTAGATAAAGGTCACTGATAAATTTCATAGATATTATAAAGGTCACAGGGGTAGAAACATTTCAGAATGGATTTACATAGAAGTCATACTTGATAAAATACACCGGAATTCTTCAAGGCTGCCATTTGGATACAGAACTGGCTCAAAGGTAGAAGACAGAGGGTGGTGGTGGAGGGTTGCTTTTCAGACTAGAGGCCTATGACCAGTGGTATGCCCTAAGGATTGGTGCTGGGTCCACTACTTTTCATCATTTATATAAATGATTTGGATGTGAACATAGGAAGTATAGTTAATAAGTTTGCAGATGACAGCAAAATTGGAGGTGTGGCAGACAAGGAATAAGAGTACAATGGGATCTTGAACAGATGGGCTAATGGGCCAAGGAGTGTCAGATGGAGTTTAATTTGATAAATGTGAGGTGCTACATTTTGGAAAGGCAAATCAGGGCAGGACTTATACACTTAATGGGAAGATCCTGGGGAGTGTTGCTGAACAAAGAGACCTTGGAGTGCAAGTTCATAGTTCCTTGAAAGTGGAATCGCAGGGAGATAGGATAGGCATTTGGTATGCTTGCCTTCATTGATCAGTACATTGTGTATAGGAGTTGGGAGATCACGTTCCAGCTGTACAGGACATTGGTTACACCACTTTTGGAATATTGCATGCAATTCTGGTCTCCCTGCTCTAGGAAGGATGTTGTGAAACTTGAAAGGTTCAGAAAAGATTTACAAGTATGTTGCCAGGATTGGAGGATTTGAGCTATAGGGAGAGGCTGAACAGGCTGGGGCTATTTTCCCTCAAGTGTCGGTGGCTGAGGGGTGACCTTATAGAGGTTTATAAAATCATGAGGGGCATGGTTAGGATAAATAGACAAGGTCTTTTCCCTGGAGTGGGGAGTGCAGAACTAGAGGACATAGGTTTAGGGTGAGAGGGAAAAAATTAAAAGGGAACCTAATGGGCAACATTTTCACGCAGAGGGTGGTGTGTGTATGGAATGAGTTGCCTAAGGAAGTGGTAAAGGCTAATACAATAACAATGTTGAAAAAGGCATCTGGATGGGTTTTTGAATAGGAATGGTTTAGAGGGAAATGGGCCAAATGCTGGCAAATGGGACTAGATTAATTTAAGATATCTAGTCAACATGGATGAGTTGGACTGAAGGAGCTGTTTCCATGCTGTACAACTCTATGACTCAATGAAAGTCAAGTTAGAACTGAAGTGGGAGATGACACAGGGCAGGGTGATACTAGGCACACAAGATGGCCGCCGAGCCATCAGTTGGCCAACTTGACACATAAGATGGCCGCTGGATCACAACATGGAGAGAAACAGCAGAGCAGATGCAGACACTGCCTGAGGCCACCAAAATGCCAGTACAATGCACTTGATTATTTTAAGGCGGGTGGGGGAGAGAATACACTTGAGTAATGAACACTGCCCGCTGAAGTGTGTGGGTACAGCCGGCGCCTCTCATAGAAATGCTAACAACGTGGTACAGACTCAATACGAAGTGCTAATAGCTAGGACGGGAGTAATCATCCTTTTCAGGAAGAGTAATTAGCACCCATTACTACAGCAATGGTATTCCATGCAGGCATTGAAACTGACATTTGTCTACCCTGAAACTGACAATGACTGTATCGAAACTATCAATGATTCTGTAATGATTACTATAAACAAACCATGTACAAAGACAATAATCTCATCACTGACCTATTGTATCGCAAGATATATAAAAATTTCTCGACATGTGCTCCGGGTCGAGAGAAGACTCGCAGCTGACCACTGTGCTGTTGTTGTCTTTCGCTCCCTGGGGCTCCAGTATTTCCTTGTACAATAAACTCTGTCATTGAACCCTGACTCTGACTCCGAGACTGGTGACTTTCCCCATAATAGAATTAATAGCGATGATTGGGAGAGCTAGTGGTTGTGGTTTATTTGGACTTTAAAAAGGCTTTCGATGAAGTGCCACATGAGAGATTAATGTAACATTTGGGGTTAGTGTATTGAAACAGATAGAAAATTGGTTAACAGACAGGAAACAAAGGGTAATAAACAATAAATAATAAGGGGTCTTTTTCTGAATGGCAGGCAGTGACTGCAGGGATTGGCAAGAGGACGGCAGCTATTCACAACATATGTTAATGACTTAGATGAGGGAAATAAATGTAATACCTCAAAATTTGGAGATGGCACAAAGCTGGGTGGAACGGTGAGCTGTGAGGAGGATGCAGAGATGTCGCAGTGTGATTTGGACAAGCTGAGTGAGTAGACATGGCAGGTACAGTATAGTGTGGATAAACATGAGACAATCCAAAAATACGAAGGCAGGTTATTATTTGAATGGCTGTAAATTGAGAGACGGTTATGTTCAATGAGAATGGGGTGTTCTCATGCACGAGTCAGTGAAAGTAAGCAACAGGCAGTAAGCTGACAGCAAGAGAGTGAGAGTATAGGAACAAAGAAGTCTTGCTGCAATAATACAGGGCATTGATGAGGCTACACCTGAAATATTGTGTGCAGTTTTGGTCTCCTAATCAGAGGGAGGATGTTCTTGATATAGAGGGAGTGCAGTGAAGGTTTATCACATTGATTCCTGGGATGACAGGACAGATATACGAGGAGAGATTGAGTTGGTTAGGATTGTATTCCCTGAAGTTTAAAAAAATTGAGGGAGGATCTCATAGAAACCTAAAAATACCAACAAGACTGGACAGGTCCGATGCTGGAAGGATGTTCTGATGGTCGGGGTGTCTATAACCAGAGCTTATCATTTAAGGATATAGAATAAACCTTTTAGAACTGAGATGAAGAGAAATTTTATCATCCAGAGAGTAATGAGCCTGTGAAATTCATTACTATAGAAAGTAGTTGAGGCCAGAACATTGTGTTTTTGAGAAGGAGGTAGATATAGTGTTTGTGGCTAAAGGGATCAAGGGATATGGGGGAGAGCAGGATTAGGATATTGAACTTGATGATCAGCCATGATCATAATGAAAGGCTAGAGGGATTGAAAGGCCTACTCCTGCTCCTACCTTCTATATCTGTACCTACGATCTCTGTGTCTATGTGTTGTTTCTGTTTATGGCGCAAAAATGTGGGTGAAAATGAAATGTAAATAAACAGTTATTAAAACATTAAATAATTAAGAATAACTGTCAAAGTGTGTTGGTCCCTAATGAAGGTGAAATGTTTTTATCCTGCCTCTTAGTCAGAATGCTTTAAGTATAAGCTTCATTCTAGGAGTTGAGCTTCTATCCTTGCCTCAACAGTCTATGCAGTACTGAGGGAATGCAGAGGCAGAGTGTGGCCCTTACTCTGGGGGAATGGAGAAGGTCATTGACCTTGATTTTGGATTGCTGGCCATTTTGCTGCACTCTGGCTGTGGCATTGACCTGGGTAGAAACCTCAGATGAGGCTGGCAGGGATTGGCATGGTTGTATTCTTGGTCAGTGCCCTGGGAAGATCTCTGGACTACCATGTCCACCTGGATCTCCAGGTGCTTGGCAGAGTCATCAGTGCCATCTTTTCCTTCTCTGGCATGTTCAGATTCTGTCAAGCAACAGACAGGACAGCTTCAGGATGCTAGTACAGCTGCACAACAGGGTCTTAAAGATGGCATGAACACGAGGGATTTCAGTGGATATCCACTGAGTGGCAAGTTATTATCAAATGGCACATGGTAAGATGGTGCTGAAATCAAATGTTAGTGATGACATAGGGGTGGGGTTAAGTTTTTAATACAACGTGTTTGGCCAGATAGGCTGAGAAATCTCATTCGTCCTTGCAATGGGAAACCTTTCAACAAACCAAAGGTAGATTGGAGCCTAAAGAATGTAAGATTCATCGCATTGAAACAGTCATTTCTACCCAAAAGAGTGAATAAGATTGTTTTGAACAAAGGGACTTGGATCAAAATGTTTGACATGTGCCTGATGAACGGAAATTAGGCCTTAATGAGATTGATAGATCTTTCTGTAATACCTGGTTTTATAATAAATAACAAAAAGAATAAATATTTACAAAATTTTTATTCAAATTAAGAATGCAGATTTTCTGTTGTACCCATAACTGAGGCAAAACCGAAAGTGTAGGTTGGGTAGAATGAATTTCATTGAGGCCACAGCTGAGCAAAGAAATGTCATGTTGATTAACACTTAGTGGGACCTCGGGACTTTAGCCTTCTTTGCACCTCAATCAGCAACTGGCAAGCTGACTTCAGATTTGTCATTATCCTGATCATTCAGTCTTACAAATGTGTTTGTTTCAATGAACACAATATAATTACACCCAGAATCCATAAACTCTATAAGTTTAATAAACCAGAGTCAGCAGATTGTGATTTCCATAGTGCCTGTAAGTCATGGGTCAAAATCTGGAAGCTCAGCTGGACTGCAAGCTGCTTTAGTGCAGTTATGTCCCACACATTTTGGAAGTTACCTCATGTCTGGTATGATTACTAAGGTCAGGTACAAACTGAAATACTAACGTGGCTGAATTAATAACAGGTGAAGTTAATACCATGAAAACAGTTTAAAGACTTTATAGGTAACAGGTTAATGAAAACATTATAATTTCAGTTGTAATTTAAAAGATTAATTCCACTTCCAGATGAAAGTGGCTCTCACAAGAACAGAATTGCACACAGATTTTGTTTGTTCATTTTAATGCTTTTCTGAGATTTAACTCCTGTGATCACTGCTCCTGACTTGAGATTGCGGAATCACCTCTATTTTATTGCTGTGTACATCATATGTTTATAAGTTCATTCAGGACAATGTAACCCAAACTCGCCTGTCTCAGGAGAGGGTGATACAATGTCCATGAAATGGGAAAGGTGGAAAGCCCTGAGCATTTACAAAGTGCCTTTCATTTCCCCTTGATATTCCAAAGAGCTTCACAGCAAGTGATCAGCTTAAGAAGCACAATCATTATTGTTCTGTACCAAACCGATCAGAAGACTGATTGTCTATTTTTTTCCTCAACAAAAGAACAAATCTTCAGATTGAATGCAAGTAACAGAAAAGTCACTATCCAAGATTGTCTTGTCTTCCTCGTTGTAAATGGATGTGGAATAGAGACAGTCACAAATCAACTTAACCTCGATTCGGAGATGCCGGTGTTGGACTGGGGTGTACAAAGTTGAAAATCACACAACACCAGGTTATAGTCCAACAGGTTTATTTGGAAGCACACTAGCTTTCGGAGCGACGCTCCTACAATCACCTGATGAAGGAGCGTCGCTCCGAAAGCTAGTGTGCTTCCAATTAAACCTGTTGGACTATAACCTGGTGTTGTGTGATTTTCAACTTAACCATTTTTTGATGCCAAGGTTAACGCATTTGAATTTAGCCATAGCTGAGAATCAAGCGTGTGACTGCAGCTAAGCAAACATTAGAACAATGAATGTCCTACAGAGCAAGTGCTTAACGGTCCTTTTCTCTGTTTGTCAAACACTGCAAGCTGCAGTCACAGTTTGCATCAAAACATTTCACTACATCATTAAAACATCTTTACATAATATTATCACTCACAACAAAAAGAAAGAACGAGCATTTATAAAACATTTCATCACATGCTTAGACCTTCCCTAAATTATCCAGTCAATTCATTTTGAAGAAGTGTTAATATTGTTTGTAAGCAAACAAGGCAACTAATCTGCAGTCCAGCAGGCTGGCCAATTCATTCTGTAGTTCTGCTGGTTCAATGGAATCTCCAACGTCAGCAAATGGTACTCCCAGTAGGACAGGTGCAGTGCTGGGCAAGATGCCCGCGCAGAGGTGCTGGAAACACTACTAGTCACAATGTTCTTCTGCTGTCCACATGTTTTGATGCATGGTTTTGAAGCTTGGACTGTGTGGGTCTACTGAACAATGACTGCTGGAAGTATTGTGGATTGTATGGGAGGTGTGTGGTGAGTTGCTATTTTGATTCAGGAAAGGCAGGAAGTTTAGTCATCTCGATCTATCGACCAAGTCTGCAAGGGATACTCTGTTGCATTATTGGTAGTGCTGGACCTGAGCAGCAGGCCAATGCAGCTGAGCCTGCAGAGAGGGGAAGATCTGCATTGAAGCAGGAAGAGAACAGGACTCTTAATTTCAAAGAGAATGCCTCCTTTTTCCATGAGAAGCAATGCCTGAGGCACCTCAGATTCAACAAGGAGCTGGTCACAGAACTGTGGCACCTCCTTCAGCATGACCTTCAGCAACACAGCAAGGCAGGTATGGCACTGCCAATAGTCAGTAAGGTCACCATCATTTAAAATTTCTGCATGACAGCAGGTGACATTGTGCGTGTCTCACATCTCACCATCCATCACTTCATGTGGAGGATTATGGGATGACCCGAATGTGAGAAGAGAAGATTTAATCATTTAACATCAACATAGAACATTCAAACTAGGAGCAGGCCGTTTGGCCCTTTGAGCCTGCTCTGCCATTCAGTATGATCAGGGATTATCCTCAATTGCTCCGCAGAATCCATTGATACCTTTGTTATCTAAAAATTCATCAATCTTTCTTGGCTATATTCAGTGACTTGGCCTCTCTAGCCTCTCTTTCGTGGGAGACAGTTCCACAGGTTCACTACCCTCTGAGTGAGTGAAAAATATTTCCTCAACTCAGTCCTCAGTCTCCCTTATCCTGAGGCTGTAACCCCAAGCTCTAAACTGCCCAGCCAGGGAAAACATGCTCCCTGTATCCAGTCTGTCCCATGCTGTTCTAGGTTATATGTTTTAATCTATTTTCTATTTAATCAGAGAGAAACCAGAGGATAGGGCACTTTGATTTGCCAGGATAGTGGGATTACCAATAACACAGAGATAAAGGAACTGCAAATGCCATCACTCCATTAATATGCAGCTGGGGTGCAACAACCATCAGTTTGGTGACACCTCACTGTCCTAGCAGCACACACAGTACCTTCATTCTGAGGTAGTCTGCTGTTTCCACCATCGCTGGGCCAACAAGAATAACAAGCTGCTTAAAGACAAACCTTGCCCTGTCTACGTACACTGGTGACCTCTCCACTGCCTGACCACACAAACACAACATGAGATGTACAATGAAAGCCATGTTACTCTGTGTTCAGAGCATATCAGTGACAGCGCCTGTTCCATCCGACATCACTGACAATATTAGGGATAGTATATCATCGCCTCATTACCTTTCTCTACTCCCACTGCACCCTCATCCTGATACCGTGCATGTTGAGCAAGTTCCTGATGGTATGATCACAGATATCTTGTTTCCTTCACTAAATCCTGTTCCCTTCCCCTTCAGCCCTTCCAATTCATTTCTGCTTCAGACAAAAGGAGTGGCACTTGCTCAGCTCTGGCAGATCAGGAAGATGGGAGTGAGCGACATGATGGTCTGGTGAACACACACTGCCATGTTATCTGGCCCCAGCTCAGACACTGCTCTGAGTGCTCCAATAGGAAGACAGTCAATGCAACAGTGAGGACAGGAGCTGTATGGTGGTTCTGTGCAGAGGTCCCAGTACAGCAGGGAATTATCCTCCAAATTCAAACTGCTGCTGGACAGATTACCAGAATGTAAGAGTTAGGAACTTTGCAGCGTTCTGCTTGACTGAGATTAATAATTATTCAGGAAAGGTCAGAAGAATTAAAACCTGCTCTAACTCCTGGATATCTATTAAGCTGACCATATGACCCGCTGACTGACCACTGACACCTTTTTGTCTCACCCCACGCTCAAAACACAAGGCATCTCAACCTGACCTGACCCCTGATTGAGCTGAGCACCTTCTACCATGACCTGACATGCCCCTCCACACTGCAGCCTCATCTTACCCAACCTTCAACTCCCTCCTAACCTTCCCTGAACCTGGCTCCCACACCAGGTCTCACATCCCTTTGGTAGACCTGGACTGTCTGGAAGCTGGGCTGAGCAATACATACACATGCCACTGGGTCATGGTGCCACCTTTGTTTCTCTTCATTCAACATCCCGAATAGTTGGTTCCCTTTGTGTATAAAGTGTAACTGTCAAAGACTCAGTCACCAGTAGTGTTGCGATGGGATGACCAGGGAGTCAGCAGTCTGTAAGTGGTACATTGCATGGGTCTGTGACCAGTGTTCTTTCCCTTTAAAATCCCCAGGATAGATATTAGCCACAGTCCTGACCTCACAGGCTGATTGACTTACCCCTCCCACCAAGAGAGTGGCCGCAGCCACTTTCTCCCCTGTTGCTCACTTTTGATTTCCAGGACAATGGTAGATGACAATAAGCATTCCTCTGCTTCCAATCTCAGGCTGAATGTGGCAGTGAGTCTCCCTACATCCACATTCCCCTCCTTGTAAACCACTGGCTTCATACTTCTCCAAGTCTCCATGCACCTACATCCGCTTAACATTCCTAGCTAGCCCCTGGCCAATGAGGTGAACATGCCAGGGATGATCATTCATCACCCCTCTCACCCCTTGAAGCCAGCATGCCCCTCAACATTGATGAATCTCCCTTGTGTAAAAGGGAGATTCATGTGGCACTGATGACAGAAGATGAAGTGGACTTTCAAAAAAGGGAAGAGTTTCTTGTTCACTGTGTGAGGGAGCACATGGAGCCACTGAGGTGCAGTGAAGGTATGAGTCTGGGATCTCCAACAATCCTGCATTTTGTAAAGATTCACTCCACTCTCATGCAGCTGTCAGTTGTTCGTGAAGAAGGAACTGAAACTGGTTGCTGGAGAAAACAGGGCACTGGCATTGACCACTTGCTTTAACCACCTATGTGCAGATGGTTATGTTGCCAACATCCTACAGTGGTGGCCTGGAACAAACATCAAAGATTGAACATGAAGGACTTTTGACAGCTATTAGCAGTGATCTAAACGAGGACTGCAGGTCATCTTTAATCATAGGTTACAACTTTCTCATGATGTTCCTTAAAACAGTGTGTGTCTGTGTGTGTAAGAGAGAGTCACTCTGACACAATTGAAGCATGTAGAATGAAGGTAGTAGTTCAGCAGTCTGTGTAAAATCTCCTGAACTCTAAGAGGCAGCAGCTGACAACAATGCAAACAACAGCTGAGAAATTACCTTTACATTTTGAGTTCTGTTGCAAATTTGATATGGCTATGTAGTACATTATACATGAATATTTTAGTTTTGTGCTACTGGAATAGAACATCAGTTGTTAGAAGTTTGTATTGAAATATTGAGCCTGGAATATACTATGAACAGACAAGTTGTGTAATGCTGTTCCATCTCTAACAACTTGATATATATTCCCAAGGTGCATCGAATTGGGTTGGGGGTATGAAAGTGAGCAATTAGCTTTTAAATGTTGTCACTGGTACTTCATTAAAACATTCAGATTAAGGTCTTTCCTGTTTCCAACAAGAGCTTTCTGTGATCACTAAATCTTATCAGGATGTGCAAAACTGGTAAAGTTCAGCTGTGATACATCCTCTGCCTCATTTTCTGACTGTAATCCTTCTGAAAATTGGGTTAAATCGAGTGGAAAATGAATGATTCTTTCAAATAGTTCTTTGGCTGCAGAAGGTTCACTCATCTTCTGACAAGTTCTGTGCTGGAGCAGACTGTAATTTTCAAGAAGTTGTTTGCTGCAGTCCCACTGTCTATAAATTAATCTGATGATGACAATTACTAGCCCCCTCACTTGTAATCCACCTGGCTCCTACATCTTTTCATGGTTGCACTGGAGATCTGTTTACTGGAAGTGATAAGTCGATTTAATGTTTGTATAATCCCTGAGCCACTTTCATTTCTGGAATGTTATTAGCTTAAAACCTGATTTACTCCCAGTGTGATACAGCTTTATTCACATGTGATCAAAGACTCTTGACTGTTCACTGGAAAAACCTCACGCACAAAAGTATAATCTTACTTCAAACAGTGATGGAAGAAACTAAAGACGTATTCATAGGGCTTGAATCTAAAATAAGTCTGTTATTTAGGCTGCACACATAAGACATTATCTTTCAGGGAAGGTGCAGTCTGTTAGTTCAACCTCCCAGCTGAAAGAGGTTGTTTAAAAGAGCAACAAAAATAGATTTGGTTCTGCAAAGCTGATTGTAACTGGGGAATTGTTTTTTTAAAGAAGCTATACATGTTTACATGATCAATTCTGCTAGCTTCCTGGTATTTCACATGTTTCTTCTTAAACCCATGCTATTGTATAAAGTAGTTAAATTAGGAATATTTCAACGTGCCTCGAGACTTCCACTTACACTAAGTGAAGCAGACTTTGCCTATTTAAATTTGTTTTGGAGTCGCCCATCGGGCAAATATCTTACACTATTTACAAGGAATGGATGTTCGAGCTGTGGTTCATCACCTAAGAACCATTGAGTACAGGGGTTGGGGGGTCATGGATGTTACAATTACAAGGATGTTGGCAGGGTTGGAGGATTTGAGCTATAGGGAGAGGCTGAAGAGGCTGGGGCTGCTTTCCCTGGAGCATCAGAAGCGGACCTTATAAAGGTTTATAAAATCACGAGGGACATGGATATGGTAAATAGACAAGGTCTTTTCCCTGGTTCTGAGTCCAGAAGTAGCGACCTAAGGGACCTAAGGGGCAACATTTTCATTCAGAAGGTGGTGGGTGAATGGAATGAGCTGCCAGAGGAAGTGGTGGAGGCTGGTGCAGTTACAGCATTAAAAAAACATCTGGATGGGTATACGAAAATGAAGGGTTTAGAAGGAAATGAGGGTTAGGCCACTGTTGGAATATTGTGTGCAATTCTGGTCTCCTTCCTATTGGAAAGATGTTGTGAAACTTGAAAGGGTTCAGAAAAGATTTACAAGGATGTTGGCAGGGTTGGAGGATTTGAGCTATAGGGAGAGGCTGAATAGGCTGGGGCTGTTTTCCCTGGAGCATCGGAGCATGAGGGGTGACCTTATAGAGGTTTACAAAAATATGAGGGGCATGGATAGGATAAATAGACAAAGTCTTTTCCCTGGGGTCGGGAATTCCAGAACTAGAGGGCATAGGTTTAGGGTGAGGGGGGAAAGATATAAAAGAGACCTAAGGTGCAACTTTTTCACACAGAGGGTGGTATGTGTATGGAATGAGCTGCCAGGGGATGTGGTGGAAGCTGGTACAATTGCAACATTTAAGAGATATTTGAATGGGTATATGAATAGGAAGGGTTTGGATGGATATGGGCCTGGTGCTAGATTGGGTTGGGATATCTGGTCGGCATGGACAGGTTGGACCGAAGGGTCTGTTTCCGTGCTGTACATCTCTATGACTCTATAAATGGGACGAGATTAATTAAGGATATCTGGTTGGCATGGGCGAGTTGGACCAAAAGATCTGTTTCCGTGCTGTACATCTCTATGACTCTAAATATAATTATCCAAATAGAAAGCCAAATTTCCAATGTTGAATCTCATAAAGCAGAATTAGACAAATATCTCAAATAAGATTTCAGACTGTTCTTTGTGCCAGAAGTGAACATTCCAAGGAAGTCCCATATTAAATGTTTTATAATTTGTTCCTGGGGTGTGGAGTCACTGTCGATCTGTTTGAACTGCTGCAGTCGTTGTGCTGGTGAAAGTGTTCCCCTGCTGTTGTTCGATTAGGAGTTTACTGAGTTGCACAGAATTCTGGAATGTCAGGAATGTATAATCTCGCGCACACTAAGGAGCCTCGGTTTAAATTGAATTTGCCAGGCTGGTCAGGAAAGTGGCAAAGGGAAGTCTAAAATGTGTTATTGTTAAGGAAGGTGAGTTTATCATTGGCCATATTCTCATGGTTGATGAGAAAGATTCAGTTAAAAATTGCTAAAATGAGATACAGAGTCGAAGATTGCAGTCATGAGGATGCATTAAAATGCCAAAAATCAGCCCTGAGAAAGGAATACTGACTTAGACAATGTGAGAAGGGGTTGCTGATTGGTTTGGCCATCTTTGGCATGGAGTTCAGCAAGAATAATTATTGTCCAGGTCTGGCAGCATCTATGGAGAGAAAACAGAGTTAAAGTTTCAGGTGCAGTGACCCTTCCTCAGAACTCAGTGGTTTCTAGCACAGACAAAAACCTTAAATTGGTTTCCAGTGTAATTCTTTGCACAGTCCAGATTACTTAATACATGACATCCAGACTCACATCTAATGGTGGGTATGCTGTTTCAAAAGTTGCAAGCACAGGCTGGCACAGCATGATGAGCTTAATGCCCACACTGAATGGTGAACAGGGCATGTTGTTTGTTAAGGTCTGCCAGTCATTTGGATGCTCAGCCTACATACCTGGCATCACACTGACACTGAATCTCAAATAGCACATGCATGACTTGAGCAGTAGTCAAAATGTCTTTTTGGTTTTCTTCCACCATCCTGATAGTAGAGAAAAAGACTCATATGTTTTCTGCAAAGTAGCAGCATAAGACAGCTAGATGCTGTCACTAAATGCTCAAAGTTTAGAGATAAATTCCAGGATAAACTCAGATAAGACTGGACTCTATTCAGAGTTAAATCTGGTGGCCGTAGACCTTTTCATGAATTTGCATGATATAGGAGTTGGGTGATGACTTGATCAGGGTAGCAATTATCATGCAAAATAATTTTGATATTCCCTGTCTCAGTATCAAGCTTACACAGTGACGAGATGGCTGGCAGCCTATTCAAAAATTGCCAATAAAATTGATCCTGTAACACTTAGATCTATAGAAATCCCAATGTATATATTGACTAGTGAGTGTAGGCTTTTGGTAAGTAGTAGAGAATAGATTGGCAAATTTCTCAAGTAGTCCATTGAGGAAAGGGATTTTATTTGATCATTACATTTCAAATGTGAACGTATGGTATTATTTATCATACTGTGCAAAGAAATTTGTTGATATAGCCGGTGCATCTGCTGGACTGAGAACTAAGTTAGAATTATTTTTGTTTATTTCCATGCCAAAGAATCAATTCAAATAGTGCAACTATCTTTATATTGGGCATGTGAAAGGGGTTGGAGATGAGTGATCATTCCAGGGAAAACGGGATTCTCATGGTAACTATGGAAGATAATTGCAACAGCTGGGCTGAGATGGGTTATTTATACACTTCACCCTGTTTTATGTAGGAAAAAGGGATTCATACATAGATAGAACCTTTTTATTTGAGAAAGAGGAAATGAAAAATGCCAAACTCTGCTGCATCCCATAACAACACCCTGACAATGACACTGGGAAGAATAAGATTGACAGTTAACTGTTCCCGCTGCATGTCCATGTTAACTCTTTCATTATCTACCCAATTGCCCCACCTCCAAGCTCACCATCAATGAATCAGAAAAATTCAGACCATGATTTCAGATCTTAGCCAAGGTGTATTTGTAAGGCTTCTGAGTTAAGGTATTGGAAAATGTTGATCAGGATTTTGATGGTAAAGGTGGAAAGTGATAGCCAGAGAGCTTTAACCAATATGTGGTTTATAAACCCTGCAAAGATGTGGAAAGATACATGTCTTCATATGGTTCATAGAGTCATAGAGATGTACAGCACAGAAACAGACTGTTCAGTCCAACTTGTCCATGCATTTAAGTTGTCATTGGACAGGCATATGGACGTACATGGAATAGTGTTGGTAGGATGGGCTTCAGATTAGTATGACAGGGCGGCGCAACATCGAGAGCCGAAGGGCCTGTACTGCGCTGTAATGTTCTATGTTCTATGTTCTATGCCGACCATATCCCAATCCAATCCTAGTCCCACCTGCCAGCATCTGGCCCATATCCCCCCAAACCCTTCCTTTTCATATACCCATCTGGATGCCTCTTAAATGTTGCAATTGTACCAGCCTCTACTACTTCCTCGTGTAGCTAATTCCATACACGCACTACCCTCTGTGTGAAAACGTTGACTCTTAGGTCTCTTTTATATCTTTCCCCTCTCACCCTAAACCTATTCCCTCTAGTTCTGGACTCCCCACCCCAGGGAAAAGATCTTGTCTAGTTACCCTATCCATGCCCCTCATGATTTTACAAATCTCTATAATGGGCGGCATGATGGCACAGTGGATAGCATCAGGGCTGCCTCACAATGCCAGAGACCTGGGTTTAATTCCTGCCTGGGTTTCCTCCGGGTGATCCGGTTGCCTCCCACAGTCCAAAAATGTGCAGGTTAGGTGAATTGGCCATGCTAAATTGCCCATAGTGTTAGGTGAAGGGTAAATGTAGGGGAATGGGTCTGGGTGGGTTGCTCTTCAGAGGGTCGGTGTGGACTTGTTGGGCAGAAAGGCCTGTTTCCACACTGTAAGTAATCTAATCTAATCTAAGACCACCCCTCAGCCTCCGACACTCCAGGGAAAACAGCCCCAGCCTATACAACCTCTCGCTATAGCTCAAATCCTCCAACCTTGGCAACATGCTTGTAAATGTTTTCTGAACCCTTTCAAGTTTCACAACATCATTCTTGGAGGAGGGAGACCAGAATTGCACACAATATTCCAAAAGTGGCCTAACCAATGTCCTGTACATGATGACCTCCCAACTCCTATATTCAATATTCTGACCAAGAAAAGAAAGCATACCACACGCTTTCTTCACTATCCTATCTTCCTGCGACTCTACTTTCAAGGAGCTATGAACCTGTATGCCAAGGTCTCTTTGTTCCATCCCTAGGACCTTACCATCAAGTGTATAAGTCCTGCTAAGATTTGCTTTCCCACAATGCAACACTTCGCATTTATCTGAATTAAACTCCATCTGCCACTTCTCAGCCCATTGACCCATCTGGTCCAAATCCTGTTGTAATCTGAGGTAACCCTCTTCTTTGTCCACTACACCTCCATCTTTGGTGTCATCTGCAAACTTATTAACTATACCACCTATGTTCACATCCAGATCATTTATATAAATGATGAAAAGTCGTGGACCCAGCACTGATCCTTGTGGCACTCTACTGGTCACAGGCTTCCAGTCTGAAAAACAACCCTCCAGTACCACTCTATGCTTTCTATCTTTGAGCCAGTTCTGTACCCAAATGGCTAGTTCTCCCTGTATTCCATGAGATCTAACCTTGCTAACCAGTCTGCCATGGGGAACCTTGTTGATTGCCTTACTGAAGTCCATACAAATCATGTTCACTGCTCTGCCCTCATCAATCCTCTTTGTTACTTCTTCCAAAAACTCAATCAAGTTTGTGAGACATGATTTCCCATGCACAAAGCCATGTTGACTATCCCTAATCAGGCCTTGCCTTTCCAAATACATGTGAATCCTGTTCCTCAGGATTTCCTCCAACAACTTGCCCACCACCAGTCTATAGTTCCCTGGCTTTTCCTTACTACCTTTCTGTAATAGTGGCACCATTTTAGCCAACCTCCAGTCTGATGGCACCTCACCTGTGACTATTCATGATACAAATATCTCAACAAGGAGCCCAGCAATCACTTCCCTAGCTTGCCACAGAGTTGTAGGGTACACCTGATCAGGTCCTGGGGATTTTTCCACCTTTATGTGCCCCTTAATGATGTCCTGTTTCTTTCTTCGCCTTAATATTAATTTGTTGTTTGTTTTACTGTTTTCTTTTGTCACTTCTTCCTTTTTTATGAATAAACTATTGCTTTAGAATTGATGTGATTGTTGGTGTCACCATGTTATTTGGTAACTTTGGCCTCATCAATTATATCATTAATGGCATTAATAGCATCACAGTTAAACGCTTGTACAGGAATTGAAATGTAACACAAAAGGTATTAGAGCAGTCTGACTCATGTTGCAACAGATAGTGCTGAAGACTTTCAACTTGAGAACTATTCAGTGACAATGTCCTCTTTTAAAAATAAAAGTATGTCACATTGAGTTACAAGAGCTCAGCAGAATTCAACAAAGCTGCTATTAAAATGACAATTCCAATAACTGAACCTCTAATTGCTTGGTGGAACAGGACGTAAACATTGCCAAAGACATTTTGCATTCAATAGGAAACGACAAGGCTTGAGAAAAAGTACACCAATTTATACATCATGCTAAATTAAAAGAAAGAACTGCAGATGCTGGAAATCTGAAATAAAAACATATATTGTTTTTCTTGGTGGCAGAAAATTTCACAGGCTCACCACCCTCTGGCTGAAGAAATTTCTCCTTATCTCAGTCATAAGTAACCTGTCCTGTATCCTTATATTGTGTCCCCTAGATCTGGAATGAATGAACAAAGGGAATAGGCAATAAATGAAGTAATGTAAACCTACTTCCATTTCAAAATTCCTGTAATACATTCTTGCCAGAAGTAGTAAAATAGTTGCTAGGGATCAATTTCCCCCAGGCTTTGGTATGCTGAAGTACATTCCTGGAACCTGCACTTGCCAGTGGCAAGATGAGCTGAGCAGGAATGACTCAAATGTAGGCCCATCATGTTCATCATCCTTGAAGATGCCTCTCCAACCAGAAGTCAAAAACTCTGGAGCCTCATTAGCCTACCAGGACAGGTTAGCACTGCTTAGTGTCCATGAGTCTACCTCAGCATGGAGGCAGATTTGCTGGCCTGCACAACTGTGAAGAGATACATAAAATCTAAGTCAACAAGTCCATGGGGATGGAAGGCGTAACCTGCCCATTGGATTGGACTCATCCAAGGTTGCAGTCCTTCATACTGGCTCCTTTGTCAATGACACGTGATGACTTCCCCTCCAGCCTGCCACAGGTAGACAGTTTCTCTAATGGCAGCCCACTTGTGCCAAAATACCAACAAGGATGTGCAATAGGGTGATCGCCTCCATGGAATAAGAATCTGATCTAATTCCCAGCCCATCTCCACAAAAGTTCAGTCATGAAGCGTTAATCATCTTAGAGAAGGAATCGTTCTCAGAGCACTTTACAGACGCTTCAATAGCTGCTCCTTGGATGCTGCCTGAACTGCTGTGCTCTCCCAGCACCACTAATCCAGAATCTGGTTTCCAGCATCTGCAGTCATTGTTTTTACCTCGCTTCAATAGCTACCAGTAATGAGGGCACATCAGCTGAATAGGCCAGTGGGCCCACTACGGGACTCAGACTTTTCAGAACAATAGAGCATCACAAAGAGCCTCAATCCTACATGAAAGTTGCAATGTGTAAACACTTTCAACACAAGGCAGTGGGATAAAGATTGGAAGACAAAATTTCACAGCAACTATGTCAAAATCAGATAAAAAGCAGCTTCTGAAGAAAACCCAGCTATTGTTAAATTCAAGTTCAAATTTATTCTATCCAAGGAATGACAGAAGGAGGCGTAATGAAAAAAATCAAAAATGTTTCTGGCTGTTAATGGAAAATGAAACAATTTAAAAAGACACAATGAGAATATTATGTCTTGTACCCATAAATAGATGGCTGAGTCACCCGCTGAGGTGAATTTCCATAGCAACAGACAGAATATTTATTTCAGTGGGAACTTTGGCAATGTAAGTATTTGTCCTTCTTCTTGGTTAAATTTAAGAAATAATAGTAGGTGTGGTATTGAGGCTGTCTGTTGGTAGTCCAATGTTCTGAGGTGAGGACTGCTGCTGTTAGTCTGCAGGCTTTGAGTTGGCTATGTGGGTTCCTGATTACAGCTCCTTCACTGTAATAGTGCTTTTGGCTTCTTCATCAAGGGAGAGGAGAGAGAACATGGGAAAAATAGTCAGCCCTTCTACTTTTTCAGATGCAGTGAGATTGGTCAGATATCTCCTCCTCATATGTCCCTTCAGCAGGGAAAGAGATTGAAATGCTGGGAATATTGATGGATGCATCAGCACAAAGTTCATTCACTGACTCAGTAATACTCTTGCTCTCTTTTTGATAGACTGAGTGTTGTTTAAATATATCTAATCTGTCAGTAATTTCACTGTCTTCGGTTTGTCCTGAAGGATATGTTGTAAAAATGCCATGGCCATTTTTTGCGATTGGAATTAGAGTCATAGAGATGTACAGCATGGAAACAGACCGTTCAGTCCAACCTGTCCATGCCGACCAGATATTGTCATTGTTAGTGCTTGAGGGAACCTCTGGAGCTGTGCCTTCCCCTGAGCATAAGACTTTGTCATAGATGGTCTTGGAAACATATTGAACCAAATTTCAGTGTTTGCCTCCATATGTGCTAGTCTGCTGCGATGGTTTCTCAAGAGACATGGTCTGCAATGCAGATGTTTGCAAGACCCCTTTTTTTACATTGTCCTTAAATTGTCCAGAACTAGGGGTTACACTTACAAGGAAATATGAACCCGCGCTCCAAGGTCTCTTTGTTCAACAACACTCCCCAGGACCTTACCATTAAATATATAAGTACTGCCCTGATTTGCCTTTCTAAAATGCAATACCCCACATTTATCTAAACTAAACTCCACCTGCCAGTCCTCGGTCCATTGGCCCATTTGATTAAGATCCCATTGTACTCTGATGTACTCCCCTTCCTGGACCTCTCCATCTCCATTAATGACGACCGACTTGACACTGACATTTTTTACAAACCCACTGACTCCCACAGCTACCTGGATTACACCTCTTCCCACCCTACCTGTTGCAAAAATGCCATCCCGTATTCCCAATTCCTCCGCCTCCGCCGGATCTGCTCCTAGGAGGACCAGTTCCACCACAGAACACACCAGATGGCCTCCTTCTTTAGAGACCACAATTTCCCTTCCCACGTGGTTAAAGATGCCCTCCAACGCATCTCGTCCACATCCCGCACCTCCGCCCTCAGACCCCACCCCTCCAACCGTAACAAGGACAGAACACCCCTGGTGCTCACCTTCCACCTTACCAACCTTCGCATAAACCAAATCATCCACCGACATTTCCGCCACCTCCAAAAAGACCCCACCACCAGGGATATATTTCCCTCCCCACCCCTTTCCACCTTCCGCAAAGACCGTTCCCTCCGTGACTACCTGGTCAGGTCCACGCCCCCCTACAACCCACCCTCCCATCCTGGCACCTTCCCCTGCCACTGCAGGAACTGTAAAACCTGAGCCCACACCTCCTCCCTCACCTCTATCCAAGGCCCAAAAGGAGCCTTCCACATCCATCAAAGTTTTGCCTGCACATCCACCAATATCATTTATTGTATCCGTTGCCCCCGATGCGGTCTCCTCTACATTGGGGAGACTGGGCACCGCCTAGCAGAGCGCTTTAGGGAACATCTCCGGGACACCCGCACCAATCAACCACACCGCCCCGTGGCCCAACATTTCAACTCCCCCTCCCACTCTGCCGAGGACATGGAGGTCCTGGGCCACCTTCACCGCCGCTCCCTCACCACCAGATGCCTGGAGGAAGAACGCCTCATCTTTCGCCTCGGAACACTTCAACCCCAGGGCATCAAGGTGGACTTCAACAGTTTTCTCATTTCCCCTTCCCCCACCTCACCCTAGTTCTAAACTTCCAGCTCAGCACTGTCCCCATGACTTGTCCTACCTGCCGCTCTCCTTTTCCACCTATCCACTCCACCCTCTCCTCCCTGACCTATCACCTTCATCCCCTCCCCCACTCACCTATTGTACTCTATACTACTTTCTCCTCACCCCCACCCTCCTCTAGCTTATCTCTCCACGCTTAAGGCTCTCTGCCTTTATTCCTGATGAAGGGCCTTTGTCCAAAACGTCGATTTCGCTGCTCCTTGGATGCTGCCTGAACTGCTGTGCTCTTCCAGCACCACTAATCCAGAATGTAATTTTGATGTCATCTGCAAATTTACTAACCGTACCTCCAATGTTCACATCCAATCATTTACATAAATCACGAAAGGCAGTGGATCCAGCACCGATCCCTGTTGCACACCACTGGTCACAGGCCTCCGGTCTGAAAAATAACCCTCCACTACACCCTCTGTCTTCTACCTTCAAGCCAGTTCTGTATCCAAAAGGCTAGTTCTCCCTGTATTCCATGTAATCTAACTTTGCTAAACAAGCTATCATAAGAAACCTTGTCGAATGCCTTACTGAAGTCTGTATAGATCATGCTTACTGCTTTACACTCTTTGTTACTTCTTCAAAAAAACTGAATTAAGTTAGTGAGAGATGATTTCCCATGTACAAAGCCATATTGACTATGCCTAGTCAGTCCTTGCCTTTCCAAATATATGTAAATCCTGTCCCTCAGGATTCCCTCCAACAAGTTGCGCACCACCAATGTCAGACTCACTGGTCTATTGGTCCCTGACTTTTCCTTATCACCTTTTTAAAATATTAGCACCACGTTAGCCAAACTCCAGTCTTCCGGCACCTCACCTATGGCTAGTGATGATACAAATATCTCGACAAGGTTCCCAGCAGTCACTTCCCTAGCTTCCCACGGAGTTTTAGGGTACACCTGATCAGATCCCTGGGATTTATCCATTTTTATGTGTTTAAGCCATCCAGCACCTCCTCCTCCTCTGTCATACGGATATTTTTCAAGATGTTGCTATTTATTTCCCCACATTCTATATCTTCCGTGTCTTTTTCCACAGTAAACACTGATGCAAAATACTTGTTCAGAATCTCCCCCATCTCCTGCAGTTCCACACATAGGCAGCCTTGCTGATCTTTAAGGGGTCCTATTCTCTCCCTAATTATCCTTTTGTCCTCATTTTTTATTTTTGTTTTATCTTCATGGGATATGGGTGTCCCTGCCTCGGTCAGCACTTGTTTTCCATCCTTGATTTCCCAGAAGCAGAATTACATTGCTGTTGTCTAGAGTCACATGTAGGCTAGGCTAGATAAAGACAGTAAATTTCCTTCCCCAAAGAACGTTCCATGAACCAGATGGGTTTTTGCAACAATTGGCATTGGTTACATGGTTGTCATTAGACTAGATTTCAAATTCCAGATTTTTACTGAATTTAAATTTCACCAGCAGATATGGTGAACCCATGTTCTCTGAACAATAGCCTGAGAGACTGGATTACTAGGCCAGTGTCATTGCCACTAAACCATCACCTTGATTTCAACAGTCTTTTGAGTAAACGTTCTCTAAACTGCTTCCAATGAAACTGTTTCATTCCTTTGGTAAGAAGACCAAAACTATACACAGTACTTCAAACTCACTAAGACTCAGTACAGCTGTGGTGACTTTTATACACAATTCTGTTGCAATAAACACGAACATTCCATTTACCTTCCTCACTTGATGCACCTGCAAGTTCCGTTATTGAGAATAATCAAATAGCAAGTGCTTAAGTATTAAAAGAGCTTGCATTTCAAAGGACATGGTCTGAAAATTCATATAAAAGCTGTTAAAAGCCCATTGTCCTTTGTTCTGGTGTTCTGCATGTAACAGTTCGGATTTTGAAGTCACAAAAGAACCAGGAAAGTGTGTCAGTTCCATATTTGACACTTTTATATGTACTCTGGAATTGTAATGAGGCTGTGGCACACAATATGACTGCAGCATTCGAGGGGTTGAATTTTATGAATGTTGGGTTTTACATTCCAGAGAGTCCAAGAGGAACATTCATTGTTTAGAAGCAGGATTTCCATCCTTGCTCAGGCGGAAGGTCCATTTCAGAGTAGCTGAAAACCCAGCAGCGCCCCCAGGAACCGTGGCCATTGTTGGGATTACATGCAGTGCTCAGATTCTAAATCCTGGAGTCCAAGGATGGAGGTTTACGTGGGGGGTTTCAAGATGGGAACCGGATGGTTTGGTATAGGGAACACAAAGAATGTGGGTCTTGATGGCAAGGCCAGCTGAACAGGAACACTTGGGGGAGGTGGGGAGGTAGACATTGATGGGATGTTGGAGAGGTAGTTATCACTGAAGGGGAAACACCCCCTCCCCCAATCCCTATCTTTCCCAATGGAGGCCCATGTAGAATGATCAGCCAGCCTCCCCTCCGCCATTGAATTCCTCCAGGCAGAACTGTCAAATTCTGTCTGGGTGAGCACAGTGGTTAGTAACTACATTTACGGGAAAAGCAACTGGAAGCAAAACATTCTTCAATGTTGTCTGGCCAAATTCATGATCCTCACCCTCCCACTGCCACCCACCAAACCCCCCATCCTGTGTTCATTCTGTAGCCTTGCAACTACCGCTCAGATCAAAGAATCCATATTCTGTAATACTCCAGTTCATGTTGCTTAGGAAATAGTTACATTGTTATATTCACAAACGTTCCACTCCCTCCAAACCTGATGCTCAGTAGCAGTAGTGTGTACTATCTACAAGATGTATTGCAAAAATTCACCAAAAATCCTTAGACAGCACCTTCCAAGCCCACCAAACCTCCATATAGTATGGTAAGGGCAGCACATACATGGGAATGCCACCTACTGGAATACCATACTCCCAACAGCATTGTGGATCAACCTACGGCATGTGGACTGTAGCCATTCACGAAGGCAGCAGACCACCACCTTCTCAAGGGCAATTAGGAATGGGTAGTAAACGCTGATCCAGCCAGCAATATCCATGTCCCATGAGTGAAAAAAAAAAATTATGAGGCAGAATACACAGTCACCCAGCAATATTGCAGGAGTCAGTTACACAGCCATCTCTGAGATGGTAAATTGGTGGAGAGATTCACCTGCCCATTATAGAAGCCAGGCTGATAATTACAACCTTGCACATCTTAATGGTTGTCGATTTGTGATTTATTTTCCACCTTGCTGGACTATCTCTTTGGCTGGAGAAGGGCAGTGTATGGGAAACTACATCAGTGAAACACAGTCAGTATGCAGGTTATTCACAGTCACAGTTATAGAAAGTAACTGTAGCCAGAGGTAAGGTTACTTATGTTGGATTCCCTCAGGTTGGCCTTGGTAACTCTGGAGGTAGAAGTCGCAATGTTTTATGGCATCATCACTGAGGGGCAGAGATGCTGTTGGTGATATCTTTAGCACTTATTCTCATACCTGCTAGAAGTAATCTTCACCAAGATTAAAGTTTGATTACTGAAGTTGTCCCTTCAAGTGGAGAAAAATAATCTTCAGTAGCACTTCATAAGAATAGAAATAAAGATATTTTCATGAGATACGAAAAAAATGATAGTGTTGGCAGCTCTGCATATTTATGGCATGGCATGGTCTAATTTTGCACATATAATTATATACATGAAAAAGTTAATTAAAGACAGGACTTAAATAAAAGACAATCTCTGCGGTACAGATCAAAGGTGTGGCAAAAAAAGAAAATTCCCACCCATTTGTGTTTTATCAAGATAACTAGTTGAATTCCAACACTAAATCCAAACGTTCAATCTGCATGGTTATGTACTAGTTTAAAACAAGACACCAGGATGTCTTTTCCAGTGAACGACTCCAGCTTTGTTTTACTAGACTGATGCAGGTTTGACAATGTACGCTGAAATTTGCTGGTTGAATCTCATAAGAAAGTACTTGCATGAATTTATATTTTGTGTTTATTAACTTTGGCAAGTACTATTTGTTAATCATTTACAACATTTTATTTCTAAAGTGGAAAACACAGAAACAGAGTTAGGGAGGCAAAGAGTTCAGTAAGTTCTCATGAAGAACGAGTTTGATCTACAGCTAGCACATAGAAGATTGATTTCAACAGAGTGAGGTAGGAAGACACTATAAATCTGAATCTCTTGTACCCTAACACCATTAAAAACAATCTAGCTCTTGAATGCCCTCAAGGAGATCTACCATCCTTACCTGCCTAGCCTGGCCTAGTGTGGTCTACGTGTGACTCCAGATCCACAGAAATATGGCTGCCTTCTGAAGTGACTTAGCAAACCACTTGTATTTATAAAAGTTTTGCAGGAGAAAAAAACACTGAGTGTCCCAAAATAATAAGGACTGATGTGGTAGCTCACAACCACTTTCTCAAGGGCAATATGTCACAAATTCACAACCATTACTATGCGCAAGATGTAATTTTCACCTTGGGCTTCGATAATGGTCAGATGAACCTCTCCACCAATTTGCCATTTAAGAGATGACTGCATTACTGACTCCTGCAACATTGCTGGATCTCTATGTAGTCTGCTTCTCAGTTAGGGATAGACTTAGCCATATTCACCAAAGATTAATTAAAATATTATTAACAAATGAACAGTTACTAAGCTATCAGATTTTGTAAATGAGAAAGTAATTAGTTCAAGGTTCAGTTGTTCTGGAGCACAAGTTGTCCACAGCCCTTCAGCAAGTGTAAGTTACCATAGTTACTGACAATGACAGAGCTTTGGCTGATTGTTGTATTATCTTACATTCAGGAAACACTGAAGTTGTGATGTCAGTCTTAGCTCAGTGGTGGCACTCTGAGTAGGTTAGCTATGCTTTTTGTTATGACTCCCATGGAAATCAATAATATGAAAGAAACTAACTTCCCTAACAATCCCAAAGGAAGAAATCATACAACAACATTTCACCTTTCAAAACTTCTACTCAAACCAACATCACCAAAAAGTGTTAAAAGTGAATTAACAGAGAAATTTTATTCAGTATAAATCATAAGTTGTATATTAGATACCTGATAGACACACTTTCTTGGCTTCCATAAACATTCAAGAAGCTCTACAAACATCTAGGACAAAGGTTAATTGGCAGCTCATCGCCATTTTGAAGGGCGTATTATTCCCTTCACCAATAATACGCAATGATAAA
Source organism: Chiloscyllium plagiosum (assembly GCF_037043375.1). Classification (NCBI taxonomy): domain Eukaryota; kingdom Metazoa; phylum Chordata; class Chondrichthyes; order Orectolobiformes; family Hemiscylliidae; genus Chiloscyllium; species Chiloscyllium plagiosum. The sequence continues at coordinate 101,519,517 of NW_028270141.1, forward strand.
AGTGTATATCTAATACATGTACTGAAGCAACTCACAGAGGCTCCTTTGATAGCACCTTCCAAGCCCACAGCCTCAGCCACCCACAAAGACAAAGGCATCACATGCATAGAAACCAGCTGCCAGTTCCCCTCCAAGCAGCACACTGTCCTGACTTCGAACCAGTAGTACAAGAAGGCAACTTATGACAAGTTTTGCAAGGGCATTTGGGAATGGAGGTCAAATACTGACCTTGCAACACTGCTTATAGTCAAGAAAAGAATGTTCAGAAATCATGCATTTCCCAGGTATCATTCTTTGTGTGTATAAGGCTCCACATACAGTCCCAAAATCTCCCACAGCTCTGTCTTCCTCTGGTGGAATTTAACCACTCTTCCTCTTGCAGGAATTCTTAATCAGCATCTGACAACACCTGTTTTACTCTGAGATCCACAAGTATGATTATCATTAGCAAGTTTTCCTTTTGTGGAACACCTATCACTTGGACCATGATAGTGCTGATAATGTACAAGCATCTTCATCCAAATATTTAATAACACCCTATGTTGACAGGAAAGGTGGCTCTGGTAAAACTCGCCTAGCTCTTTAGTGTGCACAGTCAGAGCATGAAGTTCTTTTTTTGTCTCATTCTTTGTAACTGGCTCCCAGACAGAGCTTCGTTTAGAGCCTCTACTTTCATTTGCTCTCTTAGGTTTTGACCATTGCATGTTCTGGCCACAGGCTGCAATCCAAGTGTCCATCCTCTTTATCCTTCCCAATTTTCTACTGTTTTCTTCACAAATGAAAGCAGGGCTTTGTTTCTTGGAAGTCTGAGGTCATAGCCAGGTAATCCAATTTAAAAGTTCCTCAGCCCCCTGAAACCTAAACCCCATCTCTGTTTCAGTTAGCGTGTGTCTCAAGAGAAAAAAGGCATAGAAACCATTTCAACACCATTTGATTTCACTCCAGGACTCCAGCACACTGCCAGTGAATTTTCATGGTGGTTGGGGTGGCGGGGAGGTAGGTAGCTGGGGAGATGTGAGTTATTTTCCTCGCCTTCCAAAAATCCAATTTTTCAACAGTTTCTATCAAAGCTACAGAAAACATGTGGGAAAGCTGGCACGATGTTCAACTCCTCCCACCCATCCTTGGCTCTAAGAATGTGTTTGTCAGTCTCCCTAGAAAGTATTGTTCTGTTATTTGCACTGTTACTAAGATTATTGCTTTCTCAGCTGTCGGGCTCTCACGTGCCTAACTGTTAATCTACAGATGATCCAGGGTACAATTTAGAAGTACTCAAGCACACAAATCCTTTAATTATATCTTCTTGCTGGTTTTAGTCATTGGCAAAATATAGAGACAAAAAGACAGAAAAGAATAATTCCTTGCAGACTAAACAGAACCTTACTGGAGCAAGAACAGTTCTGTGGGAATGCATTCCTGGACTGTCAGCAGGTTTCTGCTGCAGGTTTCTCATTATCCTCCTGCATTTTTGTGGTGGCATTACTAAGTATTTCCTTGGTGTGCATAAAAAGGAAGACATACCATGAGGACCCGATTAGATCATTTTAATAGTTCACCAGTTCATCAAGAAATGTGGCATTACCTACGACTCAGACTGACCCAGACTTCAAACCTCACTTCCATAATGAGTCTGATGCATTGTCAATTGCTTATGCGAAAGATGATACAGCTTAAAGGGAACAAATCCTGTCTGTCTTCCACGCCTAGTGATATTGTTTACAAATACTGCTTGCTAAGAAGATTATTTTGGCCAAAGGGTGAATGCAGGCATGAAATGGATGTTGTGTCAAGCTCATAGACATTGCCTGTCTGAAAGTCTGGATTTAGCACAGCATTTTGGTTCGAATTACTGATTGCTGTAATTTAAAATTGTCTGGAGGTGCTAAGTCAGAAAGCTGCACATTCAGCATTCAAGTGCTGATTCGATGCCATTTTCGTGCAGCAGTACCTCACACCCATTTACGCTGAAGATGTGGACTAAATTGGCTGGCACACAGTGCCACATTACAGAATGGCTTCAGCCCTGGGGAGAGCACACATAGATTTGTCATGGATCCATGACTGGACACCTACTAATTCACCCTGCCCTTTCTCCTGTTCCTCTCTCCTACAGCAGCGGGTGCTGTTATGGTGGGTCTCCATTCCTCATCCAGTCCAAGAAGGGTTCCTCACAAGGTGCCCACAACCAATCATTCTCTTTCTCTTGGTGATTTAAATAATGGGTCAAATTAGTTGGGGTAACACCAGACTTGTGGGAGCTAAATTTAATTACGTTTGGAAATGTGTGCCGGAATTGTGATATACTATTTAACAGCATCTGTTAATTGCAATGCAAACATCACATTAACCTCTTGCCACTTATTTAATTCAATAATCCCACTGATTAGCTAGCACTAACCATGCTGCATCAACAGGGGTCAATATCGAGTGAGAAAGCAAAACCCTGTGAATGCTGGAGAGCTGAAATAGAAACAATGCTGAAAAAATACTCAGCAGGTCTGGTAGTATCTGTGGATGGAAAAATAGAGTCAACTTTTTGACATGACTCTGGGGTTCTATGAAAAAGCCATATTGGACTCAAAACATTAACTCTGTTTCTCTCTCCGCCAGACATGCTGAGTTTCTCCAGCACTTTCTGCTTTACTTTCTCTATTGTGAGTGGTAAGTTCTAGTCTGCACTGCTTAAAAGGGAGTGATTGTGGTTGTTGTAGATCATGAGATAGGCAGTAGTAGTGAAACAGCAAGGGAAGAAAGAACATCAGACAGAGAGAAAGGTAGGCAGGAAGCTGTGGATGATCAGGTGAGAATATGGAGAGAAAGAAATATTCCACATATGGATCAAGCTTTTTTTTTATTCATTCACAGAATGAGGGAATCACAGGTGGACCGCATTTATTGTCCATCGCTAATTGAGGGCAGTAAAGAATCTACCACACCACTGCTGTGGCTCTGGAGTCACATGTAGCCAGACCAGGTAAGGATGGCAGTTTCGAGAGTGTGGTGCTGGAGAAGCACAGCAGGTCAGGCAGCATCGAAGGAGCAGGAGAATCGAGCAAGGGGCTTCATCAGGAATGAGGCTTGTGAGCTGAGGGGGTAGAGATATAGTCTCTTGCACCTCAGATTCTGTCTGACCTGCTCAGCTTTTCCAGTACCTCACACTCTCAACTCTGATCTCCAGCATCTGCCGTCCTCACTTTCTCCAAGGATGGCAGTTTCCTTCCCTAAAGGATATTAGTGATGGGTTTTCCCCCAACAATCAATTCATGGTCATCTTAGATTCCTAATGTCAGATTCTTGATGGAATTCAAATTCCACCATCTGCTGTGGTGGGTTTCAAGCCCAGGTCTCCATTATCTGGGTCTCTGGATTAATAGTTTTGTGATAATTCACTTGGCCATCACCGCTCCAGAGATGGAAAAGATAGGCAGAATAAAGAAAGAAAATGTTAAAGGAGAGCAGAGAAACAGGTTGAATGAGGAGGAAAAACAGTGAAAACATTCATACCTTGGAAGATATTGATGAGTTTGAGAACATACTAGACAAAGGGATCATGCAACTGCATGAAATGGCTGTCTGGGGCAGCTCTCAGAGAAAAGCAATTCACATAACCATTCCAATCAGGAAGAGGGTGAGAAGTAAGGTCCAGCCAGAAAGCTGAAAATGAAGTTTTTAATTTAATTATTCATTTCTAAGATATGGGTGGCAGGGCCAGGATTTATTGTCAGTCCTTAGTTGTCTTTAAGAAGGTGATGGTGTTTGGTCTAGAGACAACATAAAACACTGTTAACATGAGATTCCAGAATTTTGACCCAGCGACCCTGAAGGAATGATGATATATTTTCAAAGTCTGAAGTCACATGACTCCAGGTTATAATCCAACAGGTTTATTTGAAGTCACAAACTTTTGGAGTGTTGTTCCTTCATCACTTTGGAGCAGCATTCTGAAAGCTTGTGATTTCAAATAAACCTGTTGGACTATAAGCTGGTGCCATGTGACTTCTGACTATCTCCATCCCAGTTCAACACTGGCATGTCCACATCATGGTATATTTCCAAGTCAGGATGGTGAGTAGATCCTGCAAGTTGTGGTGTTCTGATGTATTTTCTGCCATTGTCCTTCTAGGTGGTAGTGGTCATGGGTTTGGAAGCTGGAGTCTAAGTAGCCTTGGTGAATGTTTCCAGTGCATTGTGTAGATGTACACACTGCTGCTACTGAGCATCAGTGATGGAGGGAGTAGATGCTTGTAGATTTGATGTCAATCAAGCAATAAGCTTTGTTCTGAATGGTGCAAGCTTCTTGCATGTTATTGGATCAGTACCCATTCAGACAAGTGGGGAGCATTCCAACAGACTCCTGAGAATGGTAGTGGATGGAGGGTAGAAAAGGTACTCCGAGGGTGATTTGCAATTCTTTGCTCTGAGCAGTGAGTTAACAGCCAACAGCATCCAGGCAAAAGTGAAGACTCCAGATGCTGGAGATAAGAGTCTAGATCAGAGTGGTGCTGGAAAAGCACAGCAGGTCAGGCAGCATCCAAAAAGCAGGAAAATCATTTCAGGCAAAAGCCCTTCATCAGGAATGAGGCAGGGAGCTTCTGGGATGGAGAGATAAATGGGAGGGGGTGGGGCCGGGGAGAAGGTAGCCAAGAGTACAATAGGTGGATGGAGGTGGGGAGGAAGGTGATTGGTCAGAGAGGAGGGTGGAGCGAGTCTGTTTCAGGTAGTGGTTGAAGAGCTTCAGGGCAGAGGAGATGACTTGGGAGTTACATTATTGAATTTTAAAAATCCAAATCATGTTTAATCCTGTGTTTCTCTCTGCCTAAACAGCCCCAATCTTTAAGATCCTGAACCTTCTCAAATTTCTCATTTGTAGTTCGAATTTCCAGAAATGAACACCATTTTATAAGTATGGCCTGATCAGTAATTTACACAAAATTAGGCTGATGTACTTTGATCTTCTCTGGCTCTTCACCAGATGCAGAACTACTAAAAAATCATGCAATGCAACATAGTGCGTAAGTAAACACAAAGTTAAGCACTGCAATTGTTCTGAATTGGAAACTAAAACAGAAAGTGCTGGAAACATTCAATACTTTGTCTAATATCTGAACGAAAAACAGACGAGATAATACAGGGTATTTCAGATTTGTATCCTTTTGTCACCTTAATCTGTTCTCTTCATTGAGGAGGCTCGATCTATGAGTGTTTCAGCATACAACTATTTTTGTTAATAATCCCTTTGCATTGACTGCACTGTTTCAGTGAATTCATAATAAATTGTATTCAAATCCATTCCCTTGTCACTGTTATAAACCATCATCCCTTCATGTGCACAAATTTCCTGTTCATTCGTTACAAAAGCAGCAGGGAACCTAATATGTAAGTGTAAAGTTCGTCTTTTTACTCAAACATCTGGTTCGAAACAAAAAGGAGGGGCTGTCCTAAGGAGTTAACCACTTTTAAAGTTATTACATCCCTGAATCCGTCACTTATTGTTCAGTGAGACTAGCTGGTGCCGGGTCTGTACTTATTTCCCGGAAAGGTATTTGAAATCCAGAACCACACTCTCGTCAGTTTAGGGAACAAGGCCTCTCTTTTTTCCCCTAAGGACTCAACTTGAAGTATGATGACATTTGCCTTTGTTATTACCTTTTTCAAGTTTTTACATATGGGGCTGCATTAACTTATTTATACAGAGCTTCCTCTAATTAACTCTTTTCATTCCAGATTCTGATTCTGGTATATGCTTGTCGATATAAAAGTGAAGGTATGTACTAGACATTAATGAATTAACTGCTTTTTTCATGTTGCACCCCTGAGTTTGTGAAAAATTGTAATTTTGCCTTCAACAGTTGTACTATGTTAACTTTAGACCAGTGTCTGGTAGCTATCCTACCTTCCAGTAATTCTGCACATTTCTCCAGTGATAATATTTCTCATAGGGGCAATATCTAGATTTGGGCTGACAAGCAACAAGTAACATTTGCACCACACAAGTGCCTGGCAATGATCATCTTCAACAGGGGAGAATCTAGCCTTCACCCCCTGACATTCAATGATAATAGTCCCACTATCAACAATCTGCGTGTGTTACCACTGACCAGAAACTGAACTGGTCTAGCCATATAAACACAGTGGCTATAATAGCAGGCCACAAGCTAGGAACCTGAAGAGGGGAACTCCCCTCAAAATCTCCAAAACCTGTCCACCAACTACACGGTGCAAGTTGTGAAAGTGATGGAATATTCCCCATTTTTTTCAATGAGTGCAACTCTAACAATACTCAAGGACCTTGACAGCATCCAAGACAAAGCAGCTTGATTTTGAATGGTACCAGTCCAGATTGTGCAATGTTCACTTCCTTAAACACCAACACACAATGACAGCAATGTGGGCAATCTATAAGCAGTACCTGTAGTGACTCAGCAAGATCCTTCGATCACACCTCCCAAACTCTCAATGTCTACTCATTGAGAAGGACAAGAACAGCAGATGTGTGGAAACATCACATACCTGCAAGTTCACCTCTAAGTCACACATCTCCCCAATTTCACCACTGTTCCTTCCCTGTCATTGGTCAAAATTGTGGATCCACTTCTAAAGGTATTGTGGATATCTCTATATCCCAAGAACTATAGCATTCAAGAACACAGCCCACTGTTTCTCCAGAGCAATTAGGGCTTTGTAGCCAGCAAGATCCACATCTCATGAACGAATAAAGGAATAAAAAATTACAACAATGACTAAAAAAGCACTTAATTAGCTGTAAAGTGCTTTGGGGTAGCCAGTAATTGTGTGTGTATATATACATGTATGCATTTAGTGCTATTGAGTAGATTTAATTGTTTGTTTTACAAAGACAGGTCAATGCTTCTATAAGACATATCAGAGATTTCTAATGATATTCATGGGAAGTTATTTTAAGAAAATTAAGTTTCTGGTGAAGCAAAAACTAAGCTTCAAGTAAAGCATGCTTTATCATGTGTGCCTTTAATTTCAAGTTAATAAAAAACAAATGGTGTTAATTGAAACAAAGCAGTCAGGCAGGTTCATGGAACATGTCCTGAGGGATTGTCTTTGTAAACTAAGTAAGTGGCATTTTTTTCGTGTCATAGCCTCCGAACTGAAATTATGTCTCATTTAGTTTTAACCAGCAAAAAGAACTTTTCATTGGAATATGTTCATACCTGGAGAACAGCGGGATGTTACAAGATTACAAGGACCTGATTTACCTCAGAAGATATCCTGCCCTCATGTTTCCCTCAGAGCTTCACCCACACACGTTGTAGAGAGAGACTGGGCCTTTGTGGAAATTCAGCAGTAAGTTAAATAGAAGGTTCATCCATCAACAATGATCAGTTCCATCATAATGGCATCCATTTGTTTCTTACGATATTCCGGAGTTTTGTCTCCACTATGCCAGTATTGATTACTCATTCTGTAGAAGATTCATAAATTTCCTTTTTACGAGTTGGAACCTGTGCTCTAGTTTATGTTTTGAGCCTTCCTACACTCATAATTTAGTTTAAAGTAATTTTCTCTACCATTAACCTATACCAGCATCTATAAATTCGCCTCTCATCTGCCAGAACGGAATTAGGAGATTTGGCTCATCTGTCTACGACACTTTATGATCATAGCTGCTATGTTTCTTAACCCTATTCTCCTGCTTTCTCCCCTACCTCTTGATTCCCTTACCAATCAAGTACCTGACTGTCATTATCCTAAATACACTCAATGATGTGGCCTCCACAGCCCACTGCAACAATGAATTAGAAAGATTCACCAATCTCTGGCTGAAGAAATGCCTTCATATCTCTGTTCTAAATGTAAGTAACTCCAATCTGTGGCTGTGACCTTGGGTCATAGTCTCTCCTACTAGTGGAAACACCGTTTCCATCTCCACTCTATCCAGGCCTCTCAATATTCTCTATGTTTCAATTAGATTGCCTCCTCATCCTTCTAAACTGTATCACGTACAGGCCCACAGTCTACAACTGCTCCTCATATGACAAGCCCTTCATCTGCAGGGTCATTCTTGTAAATCTTCTCTGGATTCCCTGCAATGCCAGCATAACCTTCCTTAGATCAGGAGAATCGACGTTTCGGGCATAAGCCCGAAACGTCGATTCTCCTGCTCCTTGGATGCTGCCTGACCTGCTGCACTTTTCCAGCAACACATTTTTCAGCTCTGATCTCCAGCATCTGCAGTCCTCACTTTCTCCTAACCTTCCTTGGATACAGAGCCCAGTCTGCTCACATATTCCAAATGTGGTCTGACACAGAGCCTTATACAGCCTCAGCAGTATATTCCTGCTCTTGTTTTCTGGTCCTCTAGAAATGAATGGTAAAATTGCATTTGCCTTCATAACTGCCAACTGAAGTTGCATATTAACCTTAACAGAATCCTGAACCAGGACTCCCAAGTTCCTTTATGCTTCAGATTTTGAGATCCCTCCATTTGGAAAATAATCTATACCATTATTCTTCCATTATTCATAACCTCACACTTTCCACATGTATTCAATCTGCCAATTTTCTGCCCACTCTCCTAGCCTGTCATGGTCTTTCTGCAGCCTGCCTGCTTCCTCAGCATGACCTGTCTCTCTACCTGTCCTTCGGTCATCTGCAAACTTAGCAACAAAGCTCTCAGTTCTTTCATCCTGATTGTTAGTAAATAATGTGAATAGTTGTGGTCCCAATATGAACCCCTGTGGAAGTTGTCATCAGCTATCATCCAATGAAGATCCCTTTATCCTTACTGTCTATGTTCTGCTAGTCAGTCAATCCTTGTCCTTCACACCATAGCTCTTGTCTTGTTTTGCAGCCTACTGTGTGGCACCTTATCAAAAGCTTTTTGAAAATCCAAATAGGACACATCCATTGGCTTTCCTTTGTCTCTTTCGCTTATTACCTCCCCTTGATGAAGCTATGTGGACTCAGCCCTATTTTACCAAACACTTCCAAGTAATCCGCAATCTCATCCTTAATAATGGACATTAAAATCTTACCAATGACTGAGGTTGAGCTAATTGGATTACATTTTCCTGCCTTGTGCCTCTCTCCCTTCTTAAACAAGGTGTTATGTTAGCAATTTTCTAAATCTCTGGAACCCTCCCTGACGTCAGTGATTCATGAAAGATCACTACCAATGCCTCTACAATCTCCACAGCTATCTCCTTTAGAATTCTGGGGTGAAGTCTATCAAGTCTGAGTGATTTATTCACCTTCAGACGTTTCAGCACTTTCACCTTAATAATGGACACTCCCCTCACCTCTGCCCCCTGACTCTCTCGAAGTTCTGGAATGCTGCTGGTGTCTTCCACTGTGAAAGCTCATGCAAAGCAAATATTCAGTTCCTCTATCATTTCTTTGCTCCCCATTACGACTTCTGCAATCTCATTTTCCAGTGGTCCAATGTCCAGTCTTACCTCTCTCTTACCTTTTAGCTATTTCAAAAAACCTCTGGCAATCTTCTTTCATATTACTAGCTAGCTTACTCTCATATTACCTTTTCCCCCATTATTGGTTTTCTATTTATTCTCTTCTGGATTTTAAAAGTTTCTCAATCCTTTGGCTCCCATTAATCTTTGCCATATTGTATACTTGTCCTTTTGACTTTTTTGTTATTCCTGATTTCCCTCATCAGCCACCATTGCCTTTTCCTGCCCTCAGTATGTTTCTTCTTCTTTGGGATGAATTTCTACTGGTACCTCCTGAATTACCCCCAGAAACACCCGCCATTACTGTTGCACTGTCTTCCCTGCTCGGCTCACCTTCCAATTAATTCCGGCCAGCTCCTCCCTCATGTCTTTGTAGTTACCTTTACTCAATCATGACACCATTACAGCTGATTACAGCTTCTTCCTCTCAAACTGCAAAGTGAATTCTATCATATTGTGGTCACTGCCCCCTATGGGTTCTTTCACCTTAAGTTCTCGAATAAAGTCTGCCTCATTACACATCTCCAAATCCAGAACTGCTTGTTCCCTAATGGACTCTACCACAAGCTGCTCCAAAAAAACATCTTGTTGATATTCCACAATTTCATTTTCTTGAGATCTGCTACCAACCTGATTTTCCTAGTCCACCTGCATATTTTCCTGTTATGATTGTAACAGCACCTATCTTGATCCTGACCCTTTCCATTCTCCCTTTCCGATTACATGTTCTACAAATTTTAATAACCTCTGCTGATCCCTCCCCTCCTTTAAGTGTTTCCCTAACTTTCCAGGCAACTGAACCTCCACCTCCCCCGACCCCATTATTTAGTTTAATGCCTTATCCACAGCCCTTTTTGTGTGTTTTGCCAGGACTCTGGTTCAGAGTCAAGGGTGTGGTGCTGGAAAAGCACAGCAGGCCAGGCAGCATCTGAGGAGCAGGAGAATCGACGTTTCGGACAAGAACCCTTCATCAGGAAGTCCTTCATAAGTATATGATCAGATGCTGCCTGACCTGCTGTGTTTTTCCAGCACCACATTCTCAACTCTGATCTCCAGCATTTGCAGTCCTCACTTTCTCCAGCATGAGTTCAGGTGGAGTTATTCCCATTGGAACAGCTCCCTCCTTCCCTAGTACTCGTGCCAATGTCCCATGAATCCGAACCCGTTCCTCTCACACCAAAGTTTGAGCCATACTGGTCATACCTGAGCAATCTTCCACATTGTTGGGTAGATACCAATGTTTTAACTGGACTGGACCAGTTTGGCTATGGGCGTAGCTTATTCTGGAGCACATATATTCAGTATTATTGTCAGAATGTTGTTGGTGCCCATAGCCTTTTCAGTATCCAGTGTCTTCAAACATCTCTTGATACTGAATACATTGTGAATTGAAACCAAAAGAACTGCAGATGATGTCGATGAGAGCCGCCTCAGGCGACTGACTGTGTGGAGTTTGCACGTTCTCCCCGTGTCTGCGTGGGTTTCCTCCGGGTGCTCCGGTTTCCTCCCACAGTCCAAAAGATGTGCAGGGTCAGGTGAATTGGCCATGCTAAATTGCCCGTAGTGTTAGGTAAGGGGTAAATGTAGGGGTATGGGTGGGTTGCGCTTCGGCGGGTCGGTGTGGACTTGTTGGGCCGAAGGGCCTGTTTCCACACTGTAATCTAATCTAATCTAATCTAAAAAAAACAGAAATTACTGGAAAAGCTCAGCAGATCTGGCAGCATTTGTGGAGACAGATCAGAGTCAATGTTTCCAGTCGAGCGACCCTTCCTCAATATTGATTTACAAATTCATTTCAAATGGATTATGTGGTTGTCACTCCAATTGATACTTTTGATTTGATTTATTATTGTCACATGTACCGAGATACTGTGAAAAGTATTGCTTTGCTTGCTAACCAGATAAATCAACCCTTACATAAGTATATCAGGGTAATAGAACAGAATGCAGATGAGTTTGTCACAGCAGCAGAGCAAGATCAACTCTAATATATGAGAATTCTTGAACTTGAAAGGGTTCAGAAACAATTTACAAGGTTGTTGTTCGGGTTGGAGGGTTTGTGCTACAGGGAGAGGCTGAATAGGCTAGGGCTAGTTTCCCTGAAATGTCACAGGCTGAGGGGTGACCTGATAGAAGTTTATAAAATAATGAGAGGTATGAATAGGGTGAATAGTCAAGGACGTTTCCCCAGGATGTGGGAGTCCAAAACTAAGGAGCATAGGTTTAGGGTGAGAGGGGAAAGATAAAAGATACCTAAGGGGCAACGTTTTCATGCAGAGGGTGGTACATGTATGGAAATAAACTGCCAGATCAAATGGTGGAGGCTGGTATAATTACAACAGTTGTAATTGGATAGGTACATGAATGAGAAGGGCTTGGAGGGATATGGGCCAAATGCTGGCAAATCAGACTAGATTAGTTTGGGATATCTGGTCAGCATATCTGAGTTGGACTAAAGGGATTGTTTCTGTGCTGTACATCTCTATGACTTTCTGATTCTAAACGGAGAAGTTCTTGAATTTCTTGATTTGGAGATGCCGGTGTTGGACTGGGGTGTACAAATTTAAAAATCACACAACACCAGATTATAGTCCAACAGGTTTAATTGGAAGCACTAGCTTTCGGAGCGACGCTCCTTTATCAGGTGAGTGCAATGAGGTCATGACTAATTTGTGTTCTAACTCCACATACCTGTCGTTGGCCCATATCCCTTAATAACTTAGCTAAACAAAACAAAATCTCAGATTTACAATTAACAAGTGATACAGCATCCGCTGCCAGTTGTGGAAGAGAGTTCCCAACCATGATCATCCTTTGTGTGTGGAAGTGCTTCTTCATATCTCTCCTGAACTGTCTGGCCCTAATTCTCAGACTATGTTCCTAATTCTAGAACCTCCTAGTCAGTGGAAATAGTTTATTTTTATCTATCTTGTCTATTCCTGCTAAGAACTTGATGACTTTGATCACCCCTTAACCTTCTAAATTCTAGAGAAAACAGGGTGAATTTGTATAATCTCTCCTCATAACTTAACTCCTGAAGTCCAGGTATCATTCTTGTAAACCTACCTGGGAGTCAAAGTTGACCTCATTTTGTTTTTAGCTCTGTCTTCAGAGCAAACATAATCTGAAAATTTGTTGACATGAATGGGCTGAAACATTCAATGGGTTGGCCTGTATACTCCTCTACTGGTAGATTTGAGGCAGGAGGAGTTTTCAACGTTGAGCAAGTGGCCTTCCTGTCACCCATTAATCCACATGGGTGACCTTTTTTGGAATTTTACTGGGGTTGTGGAGGTATTTAGCAGCCAGTATGTCCTCAAGTCTATTAAAGATCAATTAATGACCACTTAACGGCCTCATCCCAGTTATACTGGTATTCCCTGGGCTGGTGTTGGGCAAAGAAAGTGTAGCTGAAACCTCCCAATGGATCCATTGGGCAGACTATGGAAAAGGTAATTCCTACCCTGTTTAGCCCTCCTCTCAGGGTTTCTCAAAGCTGGACCTTCACCCCCTCACCCAACTCATGTCCCCTGCTGAAACCCCTGATCCTGGAGCTAGCTGGGCTCATTGGCAATGATAGGGATGCTTATAGTGTCAACATTGGCAGCTAGTGGGCGGCACGGTGGCCCAGTGGTTAGTACTGCTGCCTCACAGCGCCAGAGACCCGGGTTCAATTCCCGCCTCAGGCGACTGACTGTGTGGAATTTGCACATTCTCCCCGTGTCTGCGTGGGTTTCCTCCGGGTGCTCCGGTTTCCTCTCACAGTCCAAAGATGTGCAGGTCAGGTGAATTGGCCATACTAAATTGCCCGTAGTGTTAGGTAAGGGGTAAATGTAGGGGTATGGGTGGGTTGCGCTTCGGCGGGTCGGTGTGGACTTGTTGGGCCGAAGGGCCTGTTTCCACACTGTAATGTAATCTAAAAATCTAAATCTAAATCTAAAGCTAATCTGGTGCAGTTGGGTTAGAAATGCTGGATATTAGACAGGCTGGCAGCAACTGAAGGCAGGATTGCTCCTGAGATGGGGTGGGGAGGGGGGGGAACACAGGCCTTGACTGACAGCAATTGACATTGCCCCCAATGCCTTCTTACTGTGGGACAGCAGTGAGAATCATTGGTAGGATTAACCTGCTCCCCACACCTCAGCTCCCAATTTATGAAATGCACGTGGTCTGGACTGAGGCAGCTTGTAAAATTCAGCTCTTTAGTTCTAAGTGTGAAGTAATGAAAAAGGCATTCATGGAAAATGGAACACAGTTGAATTGGTTTTTCACTCAATTGTTCTTGAAAATCTGCAAAACGTAACTGTTGGATTGTGGTGCGTAACCACAGAATCCCCACAGTGTGGAAGCAGGCCATTCAGCCCATCAAGTTCACACCACCCTTCTGAAGAGCATCCCACCCAGATCCACTCCCCCACCCTATCCCTGTGACCCTGCAATTCCCATGGTCAATCCACCTAAGCTACACATTTTTGGACTGTGGGAGGAAACTGGAACACCCGCAGGAAACCCACGCAGACACGGGGAGAATCTGCAAACTCCACACAGACAGTCGCCCGAGGCTGGACTTGAATCAGGATGAGGAATATAATCTATGGTTAGCCAAAGTAAACAGGATAGGAATCAAACAGCAGCAGAGGATAATCACTGGCCCTAGTCTACCACAGTAACATAAACAAGATCTGAAGATGTAACCTTTTTATTGGTTGAAAACTGAGAGAAACTTACTCTTCTTTTCAGCTGTTTAAAGGCCTGAGGAAGAGGAGACACCATTAAACTTTACCTCCATCCTATAATTTAAAGGTTATAACCAGTGAGCTCTCAATATTCTGGTCTGGGAAACTTGAAATCTTAGTTTTTGGAGTTTCATTAATCAAAAAAATAGCTACTTTCAACAAATACATGAAGCTGGCAATTAAAGAAACATTCTATTTTTAAAAAAATGCTACAATCTTTAGTCTTGTTTGATTCTTTTCCATTCTTTTCTGAACATTTTCCTTTCCTTCTTTCCAGGTTATGATGATGTCCTGAATCATTAATAGGAAAAGAGAAAGAGGAAGTCACTGAAACTGAAGATGCAGTGTCACTTCAGCCTTAAGTAGGCCAGTACCAACTCCAAAACTTCACAATAATGACTTTGAGGGGTCAACACCCTAAGACAGGGGTGTGGACGAGGAGCTCAATTAGACCATGTAGACACGTCAAACTCGAAGAAACTAAATGTTCATGTTTAATTTTTCATGGGATTTGTGCATCGCTGACAAGGCCAGCATTTGCTAACTAGTCCCATAATTGCTTTTTAAACTAAATGGCTTGCTCAGTGATTTCAGATGGCATTTAAAAATTAACTATGTTGCTGTGGTTCTGAAGTAACTTGGCCAGATCAAATAAGGACACCAGATTTCCTAGAAAACTAGGTGATAATTGATGATAGATGAGCTTTGAATCCCGGATTTATAATTGAATTTAAATTCCATGAGCTGCTGACGTGGGAATTGAACCCATGTACCTCATGCATTCACCTGCAGCATTGAATTACAAGGCCAGTGATATTACTACTACCACCCAGCTGTCTAGTATCTACTGTTCTTCTTCCAAGGATGCCTACCTTGAAGAAGTTCTCCTCCTCTCTCTCTCTGCAGACCTCACTGTCTAGTATCTACAACTTATTCTTGAGTTAATTGAGATAACAACAGGCTGGAACACTTGTTAAAAGGACTCATTGTATTTAAATATTTCTAGTATGGGTCCTAAACAACTATGGAGGAGTTTCAGCAAACTTGAAGGGTGTTGCACTTTCAAAACAGAGTGAATGCATGCATGCCTGTGTTAGTGGGTTTCTCAACTACTTTTCCTTATCTCTATTTCCAACAAGAGGTTTGTAATTTTCAATACCTTCTGATCTGGACATTAGAGTTTTTTTTAAAGCAGATGACTGAGAAGAAAGGATTATGAGGGCCATATAAAGGTACTTATGCCTGAAGCAAATTTGAATCATTGTTTCAATACCTGTATTATAGAGAAGCAATTGGAGAATTGTTGCAGTATATAAAAGCTGTCTGATTTTAGATTGTCCGTGTGAAGGTTTTGTATCAGCCCCACCAGACTGCAATGCAATCACTGGAGAAGTAAATCTAACGTATGACTCACTTGTGTCGCCATCGCCACTGAGCTTTTTTGGTCTCTAAAGCTCATAAAATATCCATATTCAAAGCCAAATGACTTCCTGCATAAAACATTCTGGCTTCCAAATACTGCTTTCTTTTACTACCTACAAGGCTCAGGAAACCCACCGGATGCTCTACAAATACATGTCAACTCTGGTCCTGGAAGTTCCATCCCACCCTCTTGATTATATTTCAGGGACCTGCCCAACGCATGTATTGCTAAATATGGCCTCATCGTTTCCTGCACTCCTGCTTAAGATAATAATTGAAGTGGAAAAATCAGAAGAGATAAGCATACACATTTAAGAAGATAATAAATTTTTTTGCTTTTTATTTCTTTTCACAGGATATTGTGCTATCGCCACCAGACTATCTGAAATTGAGTAAGGTTTAAGAACATCCTACACAGAAGCAGGAAGAAAATGACACTGTTTGAATACTTTCTGCTCTGCTTCTCATCATCTGTTAAGCAATAGACTTGGCTCCGGGCTGCACCGTCTGTAATGAAACCTGGTGTCTCCAAGGTCCATCCGATGCAGTCAGCAGTAGGAAGCCTGTTTCCTGTACTGCACATTGTAATTAGGCTTCAAGCTATTTCAGATGCTATGATGGTACAATTTATTTTTTGACTGCGCCAACTCCGGGGATGGGCAGGGAGTAAATACAGCTGGACTGCATACAACTGGTGAAGAGCAAGAGGGCTGAAACCCTTCATTGCATTGTTCTTGCATTCAGACAATCTGTCTCAGCAGTTCCCAGGTGGCATTTTCATGCACACTTCAATACACAAAGTCCAGCAGCCAAATATAATCTCACCTGGATTACAGAGAGTTAAATTTTGGACTTTAATCTGAAAGATTTATTTTTATTTCTATTGAATGTATCTCTGGAGCTGACAAACTGACATTTTAATTTGTGCTCTCATTATTCTAATTTAGCACTGGAAAGCTCCACTATTCATAATAATGAGACAGTTATTAAAATAAATGAGACTATGAAAAACTATTGAGGCACTAGGTTATTTCTTTAAGTATTGTAAGATGTGTTTAATTTCACCGCCTGTGAGGAGCTATGTGCTTCAGAATGCTGACTGAGCCCCATGAGGTTTGTAACATGGGAATCCACTTTTCTGCAGGTAATTAGAAA
The DNA here is from genome assembly GCF_037043375.1 of Chiloscyllium plagiosum. Classification (NCBI taxonomy): domain Eukaryota; kingdom Metazoa; phylum Chordata; class Chondrichthyes; order Orectolobiformes; family Hemiscylliidae; genus Chiloscyllium; species Chiloscyllium plagiosum. Next base: position 101,536,270 of record NW_028270141.1, read on the forward strand.
AGGAGTGTTCTATTATGTTGTTAATGGCACCTAGCTGTATTTTGTCATGATCAATATCACAGTTTTGTAGAATGCCTTTCAAAACAGTTCATGTTGTATGACTTTCTAGGTGATTCAGCTCATGAAAGAAATTTCGATATTACATGTAAGGCAGGAAGAGTTCTCCTTTCAATAGTATTAATTATTCAAAATTCCAAAATATCCACACAGCAGCTGTAAACTAATAGGTGCTGGAGCGCGGGGCACTGCTGGCAGCATCAGCTAAGACCATATGAAGGCCCAGAATTGGTTTTAATAATCAAGACCTAACTTGCACCCGAAAAAAAAGGCTTTATTTTGGCAGGACAGACTTAAATTTAGTGTTAGTGGCAATACTACACCATTAATCTTGACAATCAAGTCCACTGTAACTTTCACAGACCTTGACCCCTGCAGCCCAAAGTTATTCTTTTCTTGTTGAACCATTGGATGTGGGCATCACTGGCTCAGCCAGCATTTATTGCCCCTCCCTAGTTGCCTTCTTGCTGCCTTGTTGAACCAATGCAGACCATGGGTTGTAGGTAGACACACACTGCTCTTGGGGAGGGAATTCCAGGATTTTGACCCTCCGACACTGGAGAAACAGCAAGATATTTCCAAGTGAGGATGGTGAGTGACTTGGAGGGGAACTTGCAGGTGGTGGTGTTCCCATGTACGTGCTGCCCTGGTCCTTTTATTATGGAAGCGGTCATTAGTCTGGAATGTGCTACCTAACGTTCCTTGCTGAACTTCTGCAGTGCATTTGTAGATATTACACACTGCTGCTGCTGCTGAGTGTTGGTGGAGGAGGTGGATGTTTGTGGATTGTGCTAATCAAGCAGGCTGTTGTGTCCTGGATGGTGTCAAGCTTCCTGAGTGTTATTGGACCTATATTCACCCAGGCAAGTGGGGCAGATTATGTCACAATCTTGATTTGTACTTTAGGGATAGTGGAGTCAGGGTGTGGGTTACTCGCTCCATAAATCTCAGCCTCTAACCTGCTCTTGTAGCCACAGTATTTATAGAGTTAGTCCAGTTCAGTTTCTTCTCAATGGTAACCCCAGGATGTTGATAATGGGGACTAAGAGATAACATGCAATTGAATGTCAAGGGGCAGTGGTTAGATTCTTTTTCATTGGAGATGGCCATTGATAGTTAACGAGGCATGACTGTTACTTGCCACTTGTCAGCCCAAACCTGGATGCTGTCCTGGTTTTTCTGGATTTAGACAGTATCTGAGGAGTCATGAATACTGAACACTGTATAATTGCTAGCGAAATCTCCATTTATGACCTTATGATGGAGGGAAAGTCATTGATGAAACAGCTGAAGGTGGTTGGGCTTGAGAGTGTGTTGCTGGAAAGGCACAGCAGGTCAGGCAGCATCCGAGGAGCAGGAAAATTGATGTTTCGGGCCAGAGCCCTTCATCAGGAATCTTCCTATGTACCAGGCTGACTCCAAACAGTAGAGAATTTCACATTGATTCCCTGTGATTCCAATTTTGTGAGAGCTCTTTGGTGCTAATCAGGTGGTTGGGCCTAAGGCACTACCCTGAGCGTCTCCTGCAGCGATGCCTTGGAGCTGAGATGACTGATCTCCAAAACCACAACCATCTTCCTATGGGCCAGGTATGACTCCAAACAGTAGAGAATTTCACATTGATTCCCTGTGATTTCAGTTTTGTGAGAGCTCTTTGATGCTACATTTGGTCAAATGCAGCCTTAATATTAAGGGCAGTCACTCTCACCTCACTGCTGAAATTCACCTTATTTTGTCCATGTTTGAACTCAGGCTATAATGAAATTAGGAGCTAAGAGGTTCACTGGAACCCAAATGTGGACATCAGTGAGTGGGTCATTGCTAAACAAGTGCTACTTGATAGCACAGTTGAGGACTGTGATCTTTACTAATCATCGAAGGTGGGCCACTGATAGGCCACTATATGACTGGGCTACATTTAGCCAGTTTTTTATGTTTACCTGAAATAATTGGTAAGCCTCTTTCCAGTATCAACTGGTGGGGGTGGAACAGAGAAAAGGTGGAAGGGGTTAGGGATGGAGTACTTTATAATGTAACTAGAGTCTCAATTGCAATTTTAATGTTGAAAATCAAGATTAAAAGGAAGCTAAGATTTTAAAATAATCCCAGTTAATAGTGAAAGATACTGGGAAAATTCTTGAAAGCATAGGTTGACAAGTCAGCTGGATTTGATGTCTTTTATCTGAATGTCTTAAAGTAAGTGGCTGCAGAGGTAGTAATGACTCATTGTCATCTTTCAAGATCTGCTAGATCCTGGAGAGGTCCCAGTCGTTTGGAAAATTGCAAATGTAGCAGCTCTGTTTAAGAAAGGAGGGAGCTAGAAAGCTTGGAACAGCACTGAAGTTAGGGATCCATTTGCTATAGGAAAATGCTCAGGTTCATCACTAAGAAAATTATTGCAGGACATTTAGAAAGTCATAATGCAATCACGACTTGAAAGGGCCGGTGTTGGACTGGGATGGATAAAGTTAAAAATCACACAATACCAGGTTATAGTCCAACAGGTTTATTTGGAACCACTAGCTTTTGGACCACTTGATGAAGGAGCTGCACTCTGAAAGCTAGTGCTTCCAAATAAACCTGTTGGACTATAACCTGGTGTTGTGTGATTTTTAACATAATATAATCAGACAGAATCAACATGGTTTTATGAAAATGACACCTTTTTGTGTTAGATTTAGATTGTATTCGATTTCTTTAATGTTGTAACAAGCAAGCTGGAGAAAAGAGAACATGGATGTGATACAGGTCATAGATTACAACATAAGGTCGGTATGTATAGAGAATTAGTTAACTAACAGAGGAGCACTTAAATCATTTAGTGTTATTTTAAGGTAAGTTACGTTTACTGTTAACAACACCGGCCTGGTTACTGGGTCCTTTGATTTGATTGACTGATTGAGATGAATGGTGTGAGTTCTGAAACCTGATTGAAGACAAATCACATATTCCTATAAGATGGAGGAGAAGAAGATAATTCACCCCATCGAGTCTCCTCTGCAATTCAATGAGATTATGGCTGATCTGATAATCCTCAAATATTCTCATAAATACTTATTCTATTGATATACTGATAAAACAGTTCTGCAATTCCCTAATTATCACACATCAACAGCCTTCTGCCTGATACAGTGCTAGTGACCATGTACAAATTTATCTATAAATTGTAACTGATAAACCTTTCCTTTAAGGGCTGCCCAGTTTTCATGCAAGAGTTGGTAACAGTTGAAAATCTCTCCTACTGAGTCACCACAAAACAATGTTTACCGTCTAGAATACAAGAATATTGAGGTATAATTAACAAATGCCTACAAGCATCTTTATAAGGCTACTGAATCTTCTCAGCAATTTCATCCACAAATATACTTTATTCATATAAAACTTGCAAACAAAAGCATTGGAAAAAAGATTTTAGCTTGAACACGACAGGACTTGCAAGAAAATTCAACAAATACATCCCATGTCAAGTGTGCAGTCCAAGGCTAAGACATTTGAAGTAGGCTTACGAAGAAGCACATGCCTCAGCACATCAAGAGGAACAGGAAACATTCGTTGTTTAGACAGACCCATTGGAAAGTAAATTTTTGGACATTGTGGGAAAGTCACCAGTGGCTGTGGAACTTGACCTCAGCAACTTGAGGCTCACATTACCTTTGCAATTGAGTGCAAACATAGATTTCAGATAAGTAGATAAGTTGCTAAACAGAATAAATACATTGTGGCTGCTTCCTGAATGATTCAATGGAAGGATGAAAACACTGGTAAGTGTACCAAGCCTTATGGCCCAGGAATCTCCTTGGTTTACGGTCAGTTAGTGCTTAACTAACATGTTACAAAGGGGTGAATTGATAGGAAACATTCACAGCTGATGAAACAATAGAGATGTGCAGATATTGGTTGATTATGCTGCACTTTGAATCCATACTTTGCTATGTGCATCAGCCTTTAAGGTAGTAGAAAAGTGAAAAATAAACTGTCTTTTTTTTAAATCATTGTTGCACGGACTCTTGTTTGTGCATCTTATCTTAATGGGATAAATCTTCCCACAAAACCGTACCCAGGAGATTTAGTAATTATTTTCAGATGTAGTGTTCAAGTATTCAAAAGCATTCCCATGTTAATGTTAATCTACTGTAGCATAAACAATCCAGTCGGGTCAAGGACAGGCTAAAACTCTGAAGCATTGCATTTCTATGCATTTCTTATTTAGGAACATCAGCTATTTAATGCTGTAAACTTTGAAAAAACACTTGAGTATGAAAGAATCTACAATCAAATGAAGCCATTTTCCTCTTACATGGACTGGCAAGATAGCACTTTTATTTCTAACAAAGCCACAGACCCGTTCTTTTGGAATTATTTTAGGTTTGATAGAAATAATGATTTTTACCTGATGTTTAGCATTGCTATTTTATAGATAGCTGGCTGAAGCAATCTTCCAACTCTTAACTCTTAGTGGTGGGTGCGTGGAATGCACTGCAAGCGGTAGTCGTGGAGTCAGATACATTAGGGACATTTAAGAACCCTTGGATAGGCACATGGAAGATAGTACATTGAAAGGTGTATAGGTTAGTTTGATCTTGGAGTAGGATAAAAGGTCAGCACAACATTGAGAGCTGAAGGGCCTGTACTGTGCTGTACTGTTCTATGTCAAGAGTGTAGTGCTGGAAACGCACAGCAGGTCAGGCAGCCTCCGAGGAGTACGAGAATTAACGTTTCAGGCATAAGCCCTTAAATAGCCCTTTCCTCTATAGCCCGAAACAACGATTCTCTGCTCCTTGGATGCTGCCTGACCTGCTGTGCTTTTCCAGCACCACACTCTCGACTCTGATCTCAAGCATCTGCAGTCCTCACTTTCTCCTGTACTGCATCCCTCACTTTCTATGTTCAACAACGTAGTAGTTTTTAAAGAATTGAACTCAGGGAAGCTCATAAATGAGAAACAAAAAACTGTTTTGAAATTACAGGCAGTGCATACAAGAATTTAGATGTCCAGTGTTATTCGTTTCTGAGTGGATCAATTCATACAAACTGAGGTTCCATGCAGCAAATTCTGAATTGATCCTAGCTGGGTCATTTTAGAATTGGAATCCATGCATTCAATTATTGAGGAGAGTTAAGAGTATAATAGGAAAGCAGTTGAAAGTTTTTCACCCAGAGTGTAAAGAGGAATAAAGACCACACTAGGATACAGAAGCACACATTTCATTCTGCTCATGGAATAACTAGTAAAATTTAAATTCTCCATGCACCAACTTCTAAATTGAGCCCATGTTCCAGTTTTTACCTTTTTGACAATCCTGCATGTATTGTCAGGGTTCTGCTCAATTAATGCTTTAAGAACATTAAATATTTGAGCACCTTTTCTTCTCCAGAGCAATTCCAAACCTTTCAATTTCTCCTCACAGTCTTTTCCCTCTGTATTGAATATTGCAACTCACACTGCTGTGCAATATTATCAGCTGTGACTTGTTGCCTCACAAAAGAGCACATTTGGACATTGAACGTCACTAAACACTTTTATATTGTTTTGTTGACACTGGGAGCTCGACACTGGCAGCTCAACACTGGGAACTCGACATGGGCAGCACGACACGGGCAGCTCAACGCTGGCAGCTTGACACTGGCAGCTCGACACTGGGAGTTCGACACTGGCAGCTTGACACTGGGAGCTCGACACTGGGAGCTAATGGATGAGTGCTGTGCTTAAAGCCTTTTCACACTTTAGTATCCTGACTTAATATAGACAGAAGCAGAGCTGGATCATTGACTTACTACTACATTACCCTGTTGTAGTTAAACATTATATAAATAATTATTTATGCAGTATATGTTACTAAGATGAGGAATAGACAAAGTGTTCTAAAGTGTTACATGTTTTGGGATGACCATTCGGATGTTATCCTTTGTTTTGATTTTCAATGAACCAACATGGAGGCATCCTCAAAACTGCAGTTTAGTATTGACAGCCAAAGGGTGTTACACTGTCTTTTCCCTTCAGATGACAGGTCAAGCCAATTTCCCATATTAAACTACTCACTTTATTTCAAAAATATGTTTCTTTGGCTGTAAAAGTTGTGAAAGCCGCAATATAGATGTAAATTTTATTTACAAAACCTTGACAAAGTCAAGATTCCTCATCCCCTCTGATTTGGAGATGATTGGACAACCACCTGATTAAGGAGCAGCGCTCTGAAAGCTAGTGCTTCCAATTAAACCTGTTGGACTATAACCTGGTGTTGTGTGATTTTTAACTTTATCCCCTCTGAGTTTTGTCAGTTCATGAAATACAGACCACTAGTGAATCCAAATCAATTACTCAAACAAATCTCCCAGTTTTATCCAGCTCTTTGTGGAACTCATTTAAAGTGGTTTAATCAGGTCCATGTCAGATTTGTATTTCAACTTGCCAGTTGTCTTCAGTTTGAAGTGATGCTTATCACTCATTATTTTGAAACATAAATAGAATTTAAATAAGAAGAAGAGGTCATTGTGAGCATTACCAAACCTATGGGAGTACATTAATGATCTTCCAAAGAGATTGTCTATCGTGACATTTTAAAATCTTTGAATTGTGTGAGGAATAATTTTAATGACTTGAGATATCCTATGAGTCTATCTCTTAGTCTAATGTTTTGGATGATATTGGCACTTGCAGTTAATGAACTCCTAATCGGATGTGAAACACTGTGGGAATGTTTGCCCAGACTTGATGTAGATACAGGAGGCTACTTGTTTCAGGAGAAATTCTCAGGCTCCTGATGCAACTAGAATTTCATAAACAGCTGTTATCTGTTGACTGCCCATGTGCGTCAAACTTTATAAAGGAAGTCCTGAACGGACCATTCTCACGTGCCTTTTATCATGATCTTTGCATGTTTCAAACCAAATAATGCACGATAACAGCCAAAAGCATTATTGCCAGTAACTTTGAATGACCCAGCCTTAAGGATACAATTGCCTCGACAGATAGAGTGAATAATTTAATTATAAGACCTACATTTTGCCCATTTTTGGCATTTTCAGCAATTGTTAGCAATGCTTTTTATTGACCAATTATGTGAAGTAATGAGTTGAAATTTCTGGGGTTCTCGAGAATGGGATATAAAACAGTTGGCAGTGAGTGTGGGGGTGGGGTGATGGAATCCTTTTTTCATTCATTCACAGGATGAGGGCATCACTGGCTAGGCCAGCATTTATTGCCCGCCCCAGAGGGTAGTTAAGAGCCAATTGCATTGCTGTGGGTCTGGAGTCACATGTAGGCCAGACAAGACAAGGATGGCAGTTTCCTTCCCTAAAGGGCATTAATGAACCAAGTGGGCTTTTCCTGACAATTGACAATTGACAATGGATTCATGGTCAATATTAGACTCTCAATTCCAGTTTTATATTGAATTTGCAGAACATAGAACATAGAACTAGCCATTTGGCCCACAATGCTGTGCCAAAAATGATGACAAATTAAACTAATCCCTTCTGCCTGCCCTTGGTCTATATCTCTCCATCCCTTGTGCTTATCTGAAAGTCCCTTAAATGACACCTATTGTATCCACCTCCACCACCATCTCTGGCAGCGCATTCCAGACTCTTATTACTTTATGTATAAAGACTTGTCCGTCACTTCTCCCTTTCTTCTTAAATGCATGCCCCGTAGTATTAAACATTTCAACTCTGGGAAAAACATTTTGACCATCAACCCTATCTTTGCATTTCATTATTTTATAGACTTGTATCAAATCTCCCCTCAGCTTTCGCTGCTCCAGAGAAATAACTGGAGTTTTTCTAGACTCTCCTTATAGCTGATATCCTCTAATCCAGGCAGCATCCTGTTAAACCTCTTTTGCACCCTCTCCAAAGCCTCTACATCCTTCCTGTAACGTGGCAACCAGAACTGAATACAATGTTCTAAGTGTAGCTTAAGCAGTTTTTTACAGCCCCAACATGACATCCTGACTCTTGTACTCAATTACCTGATTTAAAGGCAGGCATGTCATATGTCTTCCTTACCACTCCATCTACTTGCTTGGCTACTTTCAGGGAGCTATGGACTTGAACCCCAAGACTCCTCTGTCCACCAATGCTGTTTAAGGTGTGACCATTAATTGAATACTGTTCCCAAACATTTTATCTCCCAAAGTGCAGCACCTCATACTATCCAGCTTAAACTCCATCTGCCATTTCTTTGCCCATATCTGCACCTGATCTATATCCCACAATATCCTTTGACAATCTTCTACACTATCCACAACTCCACCAATCTTTGTATCATCTACAAACTTACCAACCCACCCATCTACATTTTCATTTAAGTCTTTTGTATGTATCACCAACAGCAGAGGTCTCAGCAGAACATCACTCATCATGGACCTCCAGCCAGAAAAACATCCTTCCACCACTACCCTCTGCCTTCAACAGGCCAACAAATTCTGAATCCATGGCCAAGTCACCATGGATCCCATACATCTTCATCGTCTGGATTAGCTTACCATGAGGGATCTTGTCAAAAGCCTTATAAAATTGATGTAGATATCATCCACTACTCCTTGAAAAATTCAATCAACTCAATAAGATATGATCTGCCGCACACAAAGCCATGCTGATGGTCCCTAAATAGGCCATGCTTTTGCAACTGCTCATAATTCCTATCCCTAAGAATTCTCGCCAGAAGCTTTCAAACCAATTCAAATCCACAATTTGCTGTGGCAGGATTCAAATCCAGGTCTCCAGAAAATTACCTGGATCTCTAGATTAATTGTGGGGAAGGGTCACTGGACTGGAAACGTTAACTCTGATTTCTCTTCACAGATGCAGAGTTTTTCCAGTAAGTTCTGTTTTAGTTTCTGATTTACAGTATCCACAGTTCTTTCAGTTTTTTCTTTAGATTAATAGTCCAGCAATAGTACCATTAGGTCATTGTCTCTTCATTAAACCTGATGGTATAATGTTGATTCTTCATTCTACCAGTTATAGGAAAGCCCCAAGAGCCTACTGCTGCTGTGTCACAGTAGGTGGGGGAAGTGCAATTGAGTTCATTGTGCAGGTCATTCCTAACTGTCATTCCCACACAGTCCTCACCAATTTAATATCGAGTTTTGAATTTAATGAGTGATGTATAGGGATTATGGGCTGTCAGATCAACACTGGGGAGACTGAAGTGAGTCACTGAGCACTGCTTCTGGAAGTTGGTTGTGTTGTTGAGCTGAGGTAGAAAACAGTAGAAATGAGATCTTTCCCTGTGCGTGGTTATAGACACTCAAAGTGGGAGATCAGCACTGGGAGATCAATCTGATGAACCTAATTGAGAATGATGGCACATTGATGTGAGCATCTCCACACTAGTGGAGGTTGTGGGTGAATGTTGTGATATCAGATCCTCTGAGGATCCCTCCTCCTGTCAGAAGGGTGCTGCAGTCTCCTGGTCTCAGAGGCAGGCAAACCCTATGGAGTGCTGAGACCTGAGCAAGAGAAAGCAAATGGCTAGAGTCTATGAACTTCCCATCTCCTTCTGTCATTCCTGCTGGCTGTGCATTTCTATACATCCAGTGGTGGTTGAACATCTCCTCACTCTTGGTTTGCTAGTCCAGTCTGTAACTGTACAGCACAGCCAGTCGAGAGCCTCCTCCCTGTTGGCATCAGTGCTCCAATGTTGGGCACTCCACCATCAGGCTTGGTCCAATTGTGGATCCATTTTTTTCCTGAGGGCAGAAATCAGTAACACTGTGAGTTTCCAGCAGTGCGATGAGATCTACACAAGACCAATACAATTTACATGCTGCTGGCATGGCATTGACCTCTGATGGAGGCTCTTCCATACATCTACTCTCGAGTGACATGGCTGCAGTGAACAAAAACAGACATCTGGCTTTCACTGAGATATGGTTATTCAATACCAGGTATTTGATGCTACAGCACTGCCCCACTATCTGCTCCTTCCCCATTTGGAAGTCCCAATAAGGAAAAGGGAATGGAGGATTCCCTCTGGTGGAACACAAAAAGTCGTTCACTCAATTGTGGTATTGCTCAGGATTGCCACTATCTTTTGCCATCTTCATCCATGCGTCCTGGGTAAGGTAGGAGAATTTCTTCTTGTCATTCTTTGGGAAGAGGGTATCCCAACTTGTGCTTGTGCACTATAGGAGATCCTAGAGAAAGGCATAATTAAACACCATGGCCATCCAGCCTCTTCCCTTTGGCATGTCTCCTATTTTCTTCACTCATCCCCTTGATCCCCTTGTTGAGTGGCAAGTCTTCTCTGTGGACTCAATGCTGGCCAGCCCTTGGCAGTCATATAAGGAGTTCTGGTCCTGTGGTTCCTCTGAAGATCAGTGGTGAGCCATCAGCTTAGAGGGGCTCACATTGAAGGAAGTACCCTCTGGGATGCTGTTGGAGCTTATAAAGCATTTAAATCAGCACAGGAGGCTTGGCGAACTCTTAAAAATAGGACCAGTCATTCCAATCCATCCAACCACATTATCTGCATTCCCATGTGTTTCACTAGAAGTTTTCAAATGAAGAAAATACTCTGATGTAGTGATTGATTTATAAAGCTCCTTGTATGAAGTTGTCTATTCACAGGATATTTGGTTGAAATGGAATGCCCCGTTGCATCAAAGGACCACTGCAGATGTTGCAGTCATTGATCTGAAGCTGTGCCAGAGCAGAATATTAAAGATTGACTGACGGCTTGGCTTCAAAAGCTGACTAGTAGCATTGTCATTTTCTCAATGTGAATCTTCAGTGCGGGCAAACACTATTAATAATATTTCAATGCAGCTGCAATGAAATTGCATGTAAGTGGGTTATTGGTATTCATCTGTTTATGCCTTTTCTCTCTCACACCCTCATAATTCACTGATATATGAATATTTAAAAGGAACAATAATTGCAAGCTTCATGTTTTGAAAATGGGTGAAACTGATGTTGTGATCAAGCTTAAAAGCTCAGAGTCTGGTAAATTGATTAATTGCAGAAGCATAAAGCGGGCTGGTAGTGAGAAAGCATTGGCTGTAATGGACAGGAACATCAAACACAGTGAAAAGCAGACTACTGGTTTACTATCAGCACATTTTGTGCAACTGTGGGGTGGTCAATTTAATTTCCTGAACATATTTGCAGTATTAGACACGTATTACCAGAAACGTTTGCATTCACTGCTGCTCAATACCATCTGCACACTTGGGCCATCTCCATCTGTTCCATTTTGCCTTTACCTGTTATATCTATGCAAATGTTAACATGAACCATCTAACTTTCATTCAATTCATTAAGGCTGGCTTTGTGGCTAAGGCCACTACATCATGAAGCACCATATGTGCATGGGCAAAATCACAACATTATCATCTCACAGTATTTCTGTGACTGGTGTAGTAAGTTGCTGCCGAAGCAACTCATCCAGAATATTAGATTAGATTCCCTACAGTGTGGAAATAGGCCCTTCAGCCCAACAAGCCCACACCGATCCTCCAAAGAGTAACCCACCCAGACCCATTTCCATCTGACTAACGCACCTAACACTATGGGCAATTTAGCATGCTCAATTCATCTGACCTGTATATCTTTGGACTGTGGGAGGAAACCAGAGCACCCGGAGGAAACCCATGCAGATATGGGGAGAATGTGCAAATTCAACACAGACAGTCGCCCGAGGCTGGAATCAAGCCTGGGTCATAGAGTCATAGAGTCATAGAGATGTACAGCATGGAAACAGACCCTTCAGTCCAACCCGTCTATGCCGACCAGATATCCCAACCCAATCTAGTCCCACCTGTCAGCACCCGGCCCCATATCCCTCCAAACCCTTCCTATTCATATAACCATCAAAATGCCTCTTAAGTGTTGCAATTGTACTAGTCTCCACCACTTCCTCTGGCAGCTCATTCCATGCTTGTACCACCCTCTGAGTGAAAATGTTGCCTCTTAGGCCTCTTTTATATCTTTCCCCTCTCACCCGAAACCTATGCCCTCTAGTTCTGGACTCCACGACCCCAGGCAAAAGATTTTGCCTATTTATCCTATCCATGTCCCTCATAATTTTGTAAACTTCTATAAGGTCACCCCTCAGCCTCCGATACTCCAGGGAAAACAGCACCAGCCTCTCCCTTTTTCTCAAATCCTCCAACCCTGGCAACATCCTTGTAAATCTTTCCTGAAGCATTTCAAGTTTCACAACATCTTTCCGATAGGAAGGAGACCAGAATTGCACGCAATATTCCAACAGTGGCCTAACCAATGTCCTGTACAGCCACAACATGACCTCCCAACTCCTGTACTCAATACTCTGACCAATAAAAAAAGCATACTAAATGCCTTCTTCATTATCCTATCTACCTGAGACTCCACTTTCAAGGAGCTATGAACCTGCACTCCAAGGTCTCTTTGTTCAGCAAAACTCCCATTAAGTGTATAAGTCCTGCTAAGATTTGCTTTCCCAAAATGCAGCACCTTACATTTATCTGAATTAAACTCCATCTGCCACTTCTCAGCCCATTGGCCCATCTGGTCAAGATCCTGTTTTAATCTGAGGTAACCCTCTTCGCTGTCCACTACACCTCCAATTTTGGTATCATCTGCAAACTTGCAAACTGTACCTCTTACGTTTGCATCCAAATAATTGATGTAAATGACAAAAAGTAGAGGGCCCAGCACTGATCCTTGTGGCACTCCACTGGTCACAGGTCTCCAGTCTGAAAAACAACCCTCCACCACCACCCTCTGTCTTCTACCTTTCAGCCAGTTCTGTATCCAAATGGCTAGTTCTCCCTATATTCCATGAGACCTAACCTTGCTAATCAGTCCCCCACGGGAAACTTGTCGAACGCCATACTGAAGTCCATATAGATCACATCTACTGCTCTGCCCTCATCAATCCTCTTTGTTACTTCTTCAAAAAACTCAATCAAGTTTGTGAGACATGATTTCCCATGCACAAAGCCATGTTGACTGTCCCTAATCAGTCCTTGCCTTTCCAAATACATGTACATCCTATCCCTCAGGCTTCCCTCCAACAGCTTGCCCACCACCGAGGTCAGGCTCACTGGTCTATAGTTCCCTGGCTTGTCCTTACCACCCTTCTTAAACAGTGGCACCATGTTTGCCAACCTCCAATCTTCCGGCACCTCACCTGTGACTAGCGATGATACAAATATCTCAGCAAAGGGCCCAGCAATCACTTCTCTAGCTTCCCACAGAGTTCTCGGGTACACCTGATCAGGTCCTGGGGATTTATCCACCTTTACCCGTTTCAATATATCCAGCACTTCCTCCTCTGTAATCTGGACATTTTACAAGATGTCACCATCTATTTCCCTACAGTCTATATCTTCCATATCCTTTTCCACAGTAAATACTGATGCAAAATACTCATTTAGTATCTCCCCCATTTTCTGCGGCTCCACACAAGGGCCGCCTTGCTGATCTTTGAGGGGCCCTATTCTCTCCCTACGTACCCTTTTGTCCTTAATGTATTTGTAAAAACCCTTTGGATTCTCCTTAATTCTTTTGCCAAAGCTATCTCATGTCCCCTTTTTGCCCTCCTGATTTCCCTCTTAAGTATACTCCTATTTCCTTTATACTGTCTAAGGATTCACTCAATCTATCCTGTCTATACCTTACATAAGCTTCCTTCTTTTTCTTAACCAAACCCTCAATTTCTTTAGTCATCCAGCATTCCCTATAACTACCAGCCTTCCCTTTCACCCTGACAGGAATATACTTGCTCTGGATTCTCGTTATCTCATTTCTGAAGGCTTCCCATTATCCAGCCGTCCCTTTACCTGCGAACATCTGCCCCCAATCAGCTTTCAAAATACCATCAAAATTGGCCTTTCACCAATTTAGAACTTCAACTTTTAGATCTGGTCTATCCTTTTCCATCACTATTTTAAATCTAATAGAATTATGGTCGCTGGCCCCAAAGTGCTGACACCTCAGTCACCTGCCCTGCCTTATTTTCCAAGAGTAGGTCAAGTTTTGCACCTTCTCTGGTAGGTACATCCACATACTGAATCAGAAAATTGTCTTGTATGCACTTAAGAAATTCCTCTCCATCTAAACCTTTACACAATGGCAGTCCCAGTCAATGTTTGGAAAGTTAAAACCCCCTCCCATATCCACCCTATTATTCTTACAGAGAGCTGAGGTCTCCTTACAAGTTTGTTCCTCAATTTCCCTCTGACTATTAGGGAGTCTATGGCACAATCCCAATAAGGTGATCATCCCTTTCTTATTTCTCAAATCCACCCAAATAACCTCCCTGGATGTATTTCCATGAATATCCTCCCTCAGCACAGCTGTAATGCTATCCCTTATCAAAAATGCCTCTCCCCCATCTCTCTTGCCTCCCTTTCTATCTTTCCTGTAGCATTTGTATCCTGGAATATTAAGCTGTCAGTTCTGCCCATCCCTGAGCCACTATGATATCCCAGTCCCATGTTCCTAACCATGCCCTGAGATCATCTGCCTTCCTGTTAGACCCCTTGCATTGAAATAAATGCAGTTTAATTTATTAGTCCTACCTTGTCCCTGCTTGCCTTGACTGTTTGACTCACTTCTGTTCTCAACTGTACCAGTCTCAGATTGTTCTCTTTCCTCACTATCTCCCTGGGTCCCACCACCAGCACACCCCCACCTTACTAGTTTAAATCCTCCCGAGCAGCTCCAGCAAATTTCCCTGCCAGTATATTAGTCCCCTTCCAATTTAGGTGCAATCCGTCCTTCTTGTACAGGTCACTTCTACTCCAAAAGAGATCCCAATGATCCAAAACTGTGAATCCTTCTCCCATACACCAGCTCCTCAGTCATGTATTCATCTGCTCTATCCTCCTATTCTTGCCCTCACTAGTTCGTAGCACTGGGAGTAATCCAGATGTTACTACTCTCAAGGACCTCCTTTTTAAATTTCTGCCTAACTCTCTGTAATTTCCCTTCAGAATCTCAACCCTTTTCCCTTCCTAGGTCATTGGTTCCCTCTCCCCCATGAGAACATTCTGCACCCTCTCTGAGACATCCTTGATCCTGGCACCAGGGAAGCAACACACCATTCTGCTTTTTCACCGCTGGCCACAGACACACCTGTCTGTACCTCGGACTAGAAATCCCCTCACACAATTGATCGCTTGGAAGCCGACATACCCCTCATTGCATTAGAGCCAGTCTCAATACCAGAAACTTGGCTGTTCGTGCTACAGTCCCCTGAGAATCCATCACCCCCTACATTTTCCAAAAAAGCATACCTGTTTGAAATGGATATATCCACAAAAGGCTCCTGCACTAGCTGCCTACCTCTCTTACCTTTCCTGGAGTTAACCCATCTATGTGACTGTATCTGAGACTTTCCCCCCTTCCTATAACTGCCATTCGTCACATACTGTTGCTGTTGCAAATTCCTCATTGCTTCTAACTATCTGTCCAACCGATCCATTTGATCTGATAAGATTCGCATCCAACAGCTTTTATGGCAGATAAAATCCGCAGTAACCCTTAAACTCTCTTTAAACTCCCACATCTGACAAGTACATATCACTGTACTAAAGGCCATTTTTGCTCCTTCACAATCTACAGACTCAGAAACTAACACCGTCTTATTCCTCTACAAAACACTGCCCCAGGTTAAATTAATAGTTTTGGCTTATATTTTAAGTTTAATCAAGAGACATATCTCCAAAACATATAATCAAGAAAGAACTCACTCTACTCACTACTGCAGCCTTTTTGCTGGACACACTTAAAAGAATGATTAACTTATCTGATTCTGTGCTGTGAACTTCGCCCAAACAGGTTCCTTCAAAATTAGTTGTGAATTTCACTGTTTGTTAATTTTCCCAGATGCACTCCGATGTCCAGCGACACATGAATTCAAAACAGCAAAGGCAGTAACTGTGTAGGTTCTCTCTCTCTCCCTCTCCTGCACTGTCCTCAGCATGTGGTTCCTTTGTCTGTTCTTCTCCCTTTTAAAACTGCTGTTGTTTTGACTTTTTTTTTCCAAAGTTCCAAAACAATGCAACAGCATATGAAACAGTAATTGCTGCTCTTGGAATTTGAGGAAATCACCTCCAGCACTAAATTACCTCAGAAAAGGAGCAGCTGTTACAGCCAGAAATGTTTCCCGTCCTCCATCTTGGATTACCCAGAACTTCCCCTGGTGCTGTGAGACAGCAGTGCTAACCACTGAGCCACCGTGCCACCCCAATCACAGTAATCTCACTTGCATGAATAGAACTTTTAGATTGAAAACTTGGCATATGGCAGGAATATTGCATTAAAACTTCAATTTTATTATAAAATGTCTAAGGTAAGATAAATTATTTGTCAAACCTTGCCAAAACTTATCGAACAGGGATCTTGCTGCAATACTTTAAACAGTCTCTCTGACACATTTACTTAGATGATGTCTTGCAAAATCAAATAAAT
Source organism: Chiloscyllium plagiosum (assembly GCF_037043375.1). Lineage (NCBI taxonomy): Eukaryota > Metazoa > Chordata > Chondrichthyes > Orectolobiformes > Hemiscylliidae > Chiloscyllium > Chiloscyllium plagiosum. The sequence continues at coordinate 101,552,734 of NW_028270141.1, forward strand.
GCAGAGATTCTCCTTGTTTGTACTTTAAAACAAAATACTTTTCAATTGTTGATTTGTTTTTCTACAATTCAATATCACTCATATACATGTCTGAAACCATCTAGCAATGGACAAGGTTGTAATTAACCTGTGTCAATTTTCTGGACTTTGGACAATGCAAGAGATAAAGGCAACATGGATACTTGAACCTAGTTAATCACTGAAAATTTGTAAAACCTCAGAGAAAGATTATAGACAGAGTAAACTTGAAGAATGGTTGCCTATAATCAAAAGTCAGTTGACATCATGGAAGTTGTGTTTTTTAAAAATTCATTGTGGGTGTTGTTGGCTGGGCCAGCACTTATTGGGCATTCTTAGATGCCATTTGGTAAGTAGTTGTTTGCTGCCATCTTGACTGCTGCAGTCCACATGCTTTGTGTGCACTCAGAAGCCAGGGAGTTCCAGGAATTTGGCACAATGACAGCAAAGGAAAGGAGATATTTCCAAGTAGGATAATGAATGGCTAGGATAGGAGCTTACAGATGGTGGTGCTCCCATGTATCTGCTGCCCTTGTCCTTCTTGATGGTTGTGGACTTTGAAGGTCTTGTCTTGGTGAAATTTTGCAGTACATCTTGTAGATGGTACACATTTCTGCTACTGAATATTGGTAGTGAATGGAATGGATGCTCATGGATATGGTTAAGTTCAAGCTGGCTGCTTTGTGCTGAATGGTGTCAAGCTTCTTGAATGTTGTTGGAGCTGCAACCATCCAGGCAAGTGGGGAGCATTCAATCACACTCCTGACTTATGCCTTTGTGGACAGGTTTTGGGGGAGTCAGGATGTGAGTTAATCACTGCAACATTGTTGCCTTTGTATCTACAATATTTATATGGCTCATCAAGTTCAATTTCTGGTAAGTGGTAACCCTCAAGATGTTGATACCATTGAATTCAAGGGTAATCATTAGATTCAACCTTATTGAACATGACTATTGCTCAGCTTGGGTATCTTGAAGGTTATTTGCCTTTTGTCAGCCTAAACCTGATAGTGACCAGAGGATGTGAGCTGGGTCCAGGAGATTATCACGGACTGTCAATGTCAAGATACCAGCATTTGGTTGACAATGTGTGTGTGATCAGCAGCCTGTATTCATCGCCTTTGTGTTCCCTGTTGCTGGCTGTCAATAAAAGCTTATGTTTGGATTGTTTAATTGCTAGCCTTTATAAGATGGACCATACAGGACAATGGCAAGGTGTGGGTCACCACTGGGAACAGGGGAAGGAGAAGCAGGGGCTCAGAGAGAGTGGTCAGGTGGTACGTAACTCAGTTAGAGACAAAAAGAAATGCAGATGCTGGAATCCAAGGTAGACAAGCAGGAGGCTGGAAGAACACAACAAACCAGGCAGCATCAGGAGGTGGAGAAGTCAACATTTTGGGTGTAACCCTTCTTCTGTCCTTACACCCAAAGCAATGACTTCTCCACCTCTAGATGCTGCCTGGGATGTAACTCAGGGCAGGTAAAGTGTGTGCGCTGGTGGTTAGATGGTGACAAGGATGAAAGAATTGATTGTGTGTGAGAGAGATTGTTGGCATGGGCTATATGCCATGGGCAATATGGCTGAAATAGCCAGTATGGGATAACACCAGATTTCCAATGCTTGTCTGGGTGTACAGCAGCCTCTCAAAGATGGCATAAGGAATGCCAGCCTTTTGGACATATCTGCTGAGTGACAAGTCATTCCAGGAACAATACGTGGTAAGATAAGGCTAGAGTTGGATGTGAGGGCTGCTGCAGGGGCAGGGCATGGAGTTAATGATTTGAGTTTGGTAAGTTTGCAACATTCAAAAGACATCTGGATGAGTATATGAATGGGAGGGATATGGGCCAGGTGCTGGCAGGTGGGACTAGATTGGGTTGGGATATCTGATCGACATGGACGAGGCTGTACATCTCTATGATTCTATAAGGTACAGTGAGAAATCTCGCCAGACTTCATGGTGAGCATAGAACGTAGAACATAGAAGAATACAGCGCAGTACAGGCCCTTAGGCCCTCGATGTTGCGCCGATCCAAGCCCACCTAACCTACACTAGCCCACTATCCTCCATATGCCTATCCAATGCCCGCTTAAATGCCCATAATGAGGGAGAGTCCACCACTGCTACTGGCAGGGCATTCCACGAACTCACGACTTGCTGAGTAAAGAACCTACCCCTAACATCTGTCCTATACCTACCACCCCTTAATTTAAAGCTATGGCCCCTTGTAATAGCTGACTCCATACGTGGAAAAAGATTCTCACTGTTGACCCTATCTAAACCCCTAATCATCTTGTACACCTCTATCAAGTCACCCCTAAACCTTCTTTTCTCCAATGAAAACAACCCCAAGTGCCTCAGCCTTTCCTCATACGATCTTTCTACCATACCAGGCAACATCCTGGTAAACCTCCTCTGCACCCATTCCAGTGCCTCCACATCCTTCCTATAGTATGGTGACCAAAACTGCACACAATACTCCAGATGCGGCCGCACCAGAGTCTTATACAACTGCAACATGACCTCAGTACTCTGGAACTCAATTCCTCTACCAATAAAAGCCAGTACGCCATATGTCTTCTTCTCCGCACTATTTACCTGGGTGGCAACTTTCAAAGATCTGTGTACATGGACACCAAGATCCCTCTGCTCATCCACACTACCAAGTATCCGACCATTAGCCCAGTACCCCATCTTTTTGTTACTCTTACCAAAGTGAATCACCTCACACTTACCTACATTGAACTCCATTTGCCACCTTTCTGCCCAGTTTTGCAGCTTATCTATATCCCGCTGTAACCTGCCACATCCTTCCTCACTGTCTACAACTCCTCCGACTTTCGTATCATCTGCAAACTTGCTCACCCAACCTTCTAACCCCTCCTCCAGGTCATTTATAAAAATGACAAACAGCAATGGTCCCAAAACAGATCCTTGCGGAACACCGCTAGTGACGGCACTCCAAGATGAACCTTTGCCATCAACTACTACCCTCTGTCTTCTTCCGGCCAGCCAACTCCTAATCCAAACCTCCAACTCACCCTCAATGCCATACCTCCGTATTTTTTGCAGTAGTCTACCATGGGGAACCTTATCAAACGCCTTACTAAAATCCATATACACCACATCTACTGCTTTCCCCTCGTCCACCTCCTTAGTCACCTTCTCAAAGAATTCAATAAGGTTTGTGAGGCACGACCTGCCCTTCACAAAACCATGCTGACTATCCTTGATCACATTATTCCTATCCAGATGTTCATAAATCCTATCCCTTACAATTCTCTCTAAAATTTTGCCCACAACAGAAGTGAGACTCACCGGCCTATAGTTACTAGGGTTATCCCTACTCCCCTTCTTGAAAAGGGAACCACATTTGCTAGCCTCCAATCTTCTGGCACTACTCCTGTAGACAACGAGGACATAAAAATCAAGGCCAATGGCTCTGCAATCTCCTCCCTTGCTTCCCAGAGAATCCTAGGATAAATGCCATCAGGCCCAGGGGACTTATCTATTTTCACCCTTTCCAGAATTTCCAACACCTCTTCTCTACATACCTCAAAGCCATCCATTCTACTTAATTGTGACTCAGTATTCACATTGACAACAATGTCCTGTTCCTGATTGAATACTGATGAAAAGTATTCATTCAGTGTCTCCCCAATCTCTTCAGCCTCCACACGCAACTTCCCACTACTATCCTTGACTGGACCTATTCCTACCCTAGTCATTCTTTTATTCCTGACATACCTATAGAAAGCCTTAGGGTTTTCCCTAATCCTACCAACTAAGGACCTTTCATGTCCCCTCCTTGCTGCTCTTAGCTCTCTCTTCAGGTCCTTCCTGGCTACCTTATAACTCTCAATCGCTCCAATTGAACCTTCACGCCTCATCTTTACATATGCCGCCCTCTTCCATTTAACAAGGGATTCCAATTCCTTATTAAACCACGGCTCCCTTTCCTCCCTGCCTGACAGGTACATACTTCTCAAGGACACTCAATAGTTGCTCCTTGAACAAGCTCCACATATCAATTACGCCCTTGCCTTGAAGCTTACTTTTCCAAGCCACACATCCTAAGTCATGCCTCACCGCATCATAATTTCCCTGCCCCCAGCTATAACTCTTGCCCTGTAGTGCACATTTATCCCTCTCCATCACGAGAGTAAAAGTCACCGAATTGTGGTCACTGTCCCCAAAGTGCTCACCTACTTCTAATTCTAACACCTGGCCTGGTTCATTACCCAGAACCAAATCCAGTATGGCCTCACCTCTTGTTGGCCTATCTACATATTGTGTCAGGAAACCCTCCTGCACACACTGGACAAACACTGACCCATCTAACGAACTTGAGCTATAGCTTTCCCAATCAATATCAGGAAAGTTAAAGTCCCCCATAACAACCACCCTATTAATTTCACTCTTCTCTTGAATCATCCTCGCAATCCTTTCTTCTACGTTTCTAGGACTATTAGGAGGCCTGTAAAAAACTCCTAACAGGGTGAACTCACCTTCCCTATTCCTAACCTCAGCCCAAACTACCTCAGATGGCGAGTCTTCATCCATCGTCCTCCACAAAACCCGATGTGACCTTTGACTTGGCCAAAACAAGGTAGGATTCAGCCCATTTATTTTCACAGCTTTCCATGCTGGGAATTGAAATTCATAATGCTTGTGTTGCTAGTCCTCTCATGAAATTATCCCATCCATCTTATCTATCGGTTTTATAGGGGAAATAGAGATAGGCCACCACCACCTTATTGAAGGCAGTTAAGTAGGTGCAACAAACATTGGGCTTGCCTGAGGAATGAAAAAATTAAAAACGATTCTGGAACCTGTGTCTCCATTCATGATTGAATTGTGTGCCATCTTTGTTCAACTTAACTCCATTAACTCCACCACCCATGTTACTCTTAATATAACAAAATTACGCTAACAGTAATTTTGCTTGAGTTTGTGTTGCATTGTTTTTCTTTACCCAACAGCAGGAGTGGCTTCTGCCATATTAAATGTTTTAATATTTCAAACACTCAGCTAAGTCACTGCTCAATCTCTTATAATCAAGGGAATAGCAGGTAATTTATTATTTTAACAGCAGTATCATTTTTTGTGGGAAAAGTAAATGGATTAAACAGGAAAACTAATCAAAATCTTGGAGAGCTATTGACATTAAGTGTTAAAAGAACAAGGCCAATCCATTTACCACTCATGATATTCATCACTTCAATAATAATATTTTATCTTTCTTTTAAGTTACTTCTCAAAATAAAAATTCATTCAGAGAAGGACTCTTGTGTGTTTTAATACCACGTTGGGATTACTTCCTATTGGCTAGTTATTAAATTATTTCAACCACTCATGAAGAAGGATTCCAATGAATCAGTTCTGCAGCCTGTATGTAAATTGAATGGATAACATTGTGATGTATGACTACATCGACATTTTGCAAACAGTTCTACTTTCAACCAAAGTGCAATGTCTCCTAAATCAAATGAATCATCTGAAGCAACATGAAATATATATCCCTCAAGAAATCAATGTTATGGAAACACTGATATAGAAACATGCAGTTATAAAGCACACTCAGTGAAACATAGTGGAAAACTGAACATTTCACAGATCAGTCAGAGGATGACTCACAAGTGATGCGTGTTTTCCTTATTATAAAATGTATTTAAGTGTAGGCCAGTTAGAATTGTTGGGGCCCTGTGGCACAGGCTGGATAGCAGGACAATTGGCATTGTGATGACCTCAGGAAAAGGTGTCACAAAAGGTATTCAATGTCTTTCCATTACCAAGTCATGTTGCCAGTGGTGGGAATGTTGGCAGATCCGTTGCCCTCTCGGGAGTCAGAAGGGGAGGGGAAATACAATTGAGCCACTTACATAGCCAATAAAGGGCTCCTGCTGACTTGGCAGGCAGTTAGTCTGCATTGGGGAGACTACCACTTGGGGAGACAAGCCAGTGAAATGCACAGCTTTTGGGGATAATCCGAACTCAGCCATCCTGAGCATGTGGCCTGCCCAGAAAAGTCGGTTTGTGACAATCATGGCCTCAATGGTGGTGCTATAATCTGAAGCCCCCTGCCAGATGAAATGGGTTCATTCCTGCTTTCAATCCTAGTCATGGGGCTCCCAAAAATGTTCAACTGATCGACTTTATTAGAAGGTCAGTTCGCAAAGCAATTGTCCTGCTTGGAGATAAAGAAGCTTAGGGTTGAGTTTCTATAGTGACATTCCAAATCACTTCACACTAAGTGAACTACTGTACCTCCAAGATGTGTTGGAACTATTTGACATAAATAACACCAGTGGCATAAAACACCAATCAGTTTTATCTTGAAGGTGTGGTTGGAATACTGGCTCAGAGTACAGCCTGATTTTTATTGCCCACCTGAATCACTGAGCAGGTAGCCTGGACTTTGTTTCAACAACTCAGCTCAAGCACAGCATTTCCAACAGGGCAGCATCTCTTCCATATACTCCAGAATATCAAGCCAGGTTATGTGATCATGTTTCAGAGAGGCATTTGAAAGCACCTTCCTAATGCAGAAAAGAAGGCATTCATACCAACTGAGCAAAGCAGTTCAGCAGCAGGTACATAAATAAATATGAAATAAAAACTCATAATATTATTTATTAATGGCAAAAACATGAGGTGTATGTAGGGCAATGTGATTTGGGTGATTGTAACTGAAACATAGACCAAATATTTCCTTGATCAACAGCTTGGATTTATCAAAGAAGCAAATGAGCAATTGTTGTAAGTCTGAAACACAAGTAGAAATTACTAGAAATGCTCAGCAGTCAGCTTCTGTTTGCAAGACTAGGTCCCTACTCGTCACCTTTAAATACAGTGGCGGAACTTCATAAAATCCAGGCCATTACTTATTATTATTTCATGAGATGTGAGTGTTACCGAAAAAGCCAACATTTATTGCCTATCCCTAATTGCCCTTGTGAAATGAGTGGCTTGCATTTTAAAGGGCATTTGAGCATCAGCCACATTAATGTGCATCTGGAGTCACATGTAAGCCAGACCAGGTAAGGATGACAGATTTCCATCCCTGCATGTTGGTTTTTACAATTGATAATTGTCACCATTACTGAGGTTAGCTTTATATTCCAGTTTCTGTGTGAAGCCAGGCTCCCAGAGCATTAGGCTGGGCCCTTTGAATGACTAATCCAGTGACATTCCCAGCACCTCACCATCTTCCCCTCACACTCTGCACTCTCTTTATTTCGACCCAAATCACAAAGTTAACATTGAAGAAACCAGATCACAATTTGATGTTTACGTAATGGTTCAGCTGCGGTTTGAATCCAAATTTGTGGCCTGGAAGAAATAATTTCAAGTTCAAGGCCTTGCTGGAGCCCAGAAGTTTGACACTGTAAACTATACAGGATAAATTTCGACAGGATGTGTTCTGTTTCAATGAGTACCCATTAGGTTAAAGTAGCAGCTAATGGGTTTAAATGTCTGCATCAGAAAGTCAGGCACTAGGGGCAAACCCTTGCACTGAAAGGTAAGCAGTTCTTCCAGCAGTGATACTTTCCACATTGACCAGCTGGCATCCAGAGGGCAGGCTCACCATCTGACCTAGGACATGAAGCTTGAGTGATAAGGGGGGGCGGGGGGGGGGGGGGGGGGGGGGGGGTTCTCCGGTACTGAAGAAGCAATATGTCACCTTTTCAGGTAATTTCGAGAGATGGAGGTGCTCTTTTGTGCAGTTTTGAAACATTGAAGTAAACAATGTCATTAAGTAGCTAGGTCTCCACTGTGGTGGCAGATCTTCTCCATAGGTCCAACGCTCCCAAAACCTTTAGATTGTACCAGCAAAGTGGCACGCTGACTGGCAGTGCAGAGTTCTACACTCACTGTCTTCCATGTTCATCCTCACTGCGGCCTAAAGATCCAGCCTAATTGTTTTCTGTTGCGCCCCTCCTATCCATTGACACTGGTAACCCATCAGTTCTTTGTTTCCATTGAATGTCTTCATGCATGTTTTGTCGGGTGCATTAAGAATGAAAACAAACCCAACTGAGATCAGCAGGAACTCAGTTTATCATTTGGTCAGTTAAAGATGACAGTAATAATCATTTGTAAAGAGTTAAGAGGGCTGGGGTGTCAAAGCTGGTTTGGGAATCTGCAAGCACGATGAAATCCAGGTCTCCACCCCACACCTGAAATGCGTCACCCATGCAGCACACCTTTGAAATGTTATATGTCCATGGACACCAAGTTGAAGTGCAATGTTTCATGTGGCACATGTTGCTCCTTTAAATTTCACAAAGAAACATCGGTTTATTTTTGTCGCATATTTACCACAGTAGCATGCACCGTCTGCTTGACTTTAACCAGAAAAAAGATTGAACATCCCATTACACTCCTAACTAGAGACTGTAACAAACCCCTGAAGGAACTGTTCACTGATGGTGAGCACTTCCTCTTCCTGCTGCAAAACGTTATGGAGGCAGCAGCATTCAGTTCCACCCTCTGGGAACACTGTCTTCAAACTGGGTCACACCTGCCCCCATTCCCGGCAGCAATCGAAAATCCAGCCCATGGACTCGCCCTCAACAATGGTTTCTGGGTCAGACGTCTACACTGTCATCTGTTGAAAGACATGTTTCTAAGCACCACCCTTTCCTGCTCCAACTCCACTTGAATTCCTTTTGTGATTATTTTACTTTCATGCTGTGTTATTTCTGTATCTCAGAAACAGCCAGCCCATTGTGCACAGGCTGGGAAGCAGAAAGGCTGGCAGAATAGGATGAGAAGGAATGAAGTGGCATGGCTGGTGTTATCCCATCATTGCTTCGCCAGCAGCAGGAAACATGGCAGATGGAACTCCTCCCTCTCATCCAGACCCAAATTGGGCACCTTAACCGTGCAATAAATGGCCTCTTCTTGCATCTCATGTTGTTTGACGCATGTTGGAATGGTCCACTGCTACATGGAGAGTAGCCTTCCAATGGGATCTGGTAACACAGGCCTTTCTGGGCATAATTTGGCCTGAGGGAGAGCTGCTGCAGCAAAGCTCAAATGGCACGACCTGCCTTCAATGACTATTCCTTTCAGGTTGCCAGGGCCTGTCTGATTTGTCACAGCATCCACAGACATCAATTGCCTCCATTCAAGGGCACAGGGTCATTGTTCAGCTGCAGTCCCAATCATGGCCATCGGTAGTGGTGGCACTATTGAGCTGCCGGTCTTCTGACTGGGCAATCTGGATTTCTGCCTCTGCAGAATTATGGCAGTAGATTCCAACAGGATTGTCCTTAACTTTACCCAGTGAACCATTCCTTGTCTTTCTCTTGGTATTCTCTTTGATAATGCCTTTATATGTATATCTGTGTGTCACCATTGAGATCTCTCTGCTCCTCTGTTCAGTTCAACATATCTAAACATTTATGTTTGGAATCCTCTTGGGTCTGAGTAATGTTGACTGCAACAGAAATTGGGCAACAAGTGCAGCAAGGCCTATCTTGACATTGTGAGCATCCCACTCTATTCTATATGTTATTGTCAAGTGGCAATGCTGATTTGCCAAATTAGTGGGAGTTATAACTTGTTAAGCACCTTATTAGCATCACAACTCACCTCATTAATATTCACCTTGCCATCTTACCAAATGTGCTAAACAAGTTGGATGTCAAGGGTTCTCGACATGAAAGTCAGAGCAGGTACTTGCTGACTTCAGCTCCCTGCCTGCTCCAAAAGACTTCCATGTTGGACACCAGGTACCAACATCTCAGGGCACATTCCATGGTATTTTCCACATACACTCCATGTCCATTGACATTGGCATCCATCATGTGCCAGTCTCTAAGAACCCCCATGACACATCTCTGATCCACTTACAGGACGAGTCTGCACTTCAACGTTACACTGCAGGTTGCAAAAGCAACTATCATTGTAAAGTTGTTGGCAAGGACGCTGTGAGCGCAGGGGCACACATCCAGCTCATAGCTGGTTCCGGCTGCATCTCTGAACTCTTCACTTGCTGTCATAGCCCTCACTTACTCTGAGTGTAACTGGATGCTCACAGTCTTATCTTTGTTGCTCCCTCAACCTGACTAACCAGACTCATCTCACTACTGTCTTGCTGTGCCATTAAGCAATGCCACAAAACCTTGTCATGGTTGTAGCAGACCTCAGTGAAGTCAAGGTGGGTAGCCTCGGGTCCAACACATTAAGACAAGGGTAGCCTCTGTTACCAGTCCAGGAGTTTGGACGTGGTCAGTCAACCACTTAAAAAAGCCTTTGTAAATATTGGAAAGCCTGGACATTGGTTCTGGCCCAGAATTGGGACTTGCCTAGGATTTGCAAACTATGTCTTGGTGAAAATATAGGTAATCATTTCCATGGGTGGCACATTTCACTGCTGTGTGCATCCAAGCTAATTAATAAAAAATGTATCTATCTTCCAGCCTCATGGAGGTTTGGAAGAAATACATTTGATGAAGCTCCAGCATTCTGCATCTAAAGTTTGACGATTTCTAATGTTTGGGCACCAAAAGATACAGCAGCACCGATGTTGTACTTTGGACTTCATTAAACTGAAGATGCACTGTAAGGGGAGGATACACAGCTGCGTGTGGGACTGGGTTTACGCAGCTTGGGATGTTTGATGGGTACATTATGGGATTGATTCTGAGAGAGAAAGAGATGGGGGTTTCTTGTAAATACAAGTGGTGTCTTGCCAACAGATTATTTCCAATGAGAGACAGTCTCTGAGATAACAGAGAGAATGCTGCAAGTTTGCTGCTTTAGGATCAGAGGAGATGCTGAAGGACTTTAAAGAAGTGGAAAGATCAGAAGGAAGCTCCACTCAAAAAGAGGAAGTGGCAAAAAACAGGCAACAATAGGTCTAAAGGCCTAACATCAATTGCTGCAAAAGTGTTAGGATCAATTATTAAGGACGTAGCAACAGAACATGTGAAAAATCATAATCTAGTGTCAGCATGGCTTCATGAAAGGGAAATGGTGACTGATGTATTTGAGTTTTTCGAGGAAGCCACAACAAAGTGGGTTGGAGTGGAATCGGGAAATAAATTTCTATTTGGACTTCCAAATGCAAAGCACCTCACAAAATGTTAAGTTATAAGATAAGAGCCCATGGCGTTGGAGCCCAGGGAGGTAGCATTTTAACATGGGCAGAGAATTGGCTAAAAGGCGGGAAATAATAGGTGTGGATAAAGAGTTCCACAGGGATCTGTGCTGGGATCACAACTGTATACAATATATATTAATGACTTAGAGGAAGGAACTGAATGAACTGCAGCCAAATTTGCAGATGACATTAAAATAGGTGGAAAGGCAGGTTACAAGAGAAATGTAGAGAGGTTACAGGGAGATATTAATAAGTCAGGTAAGTTCGCAAAAAACTGGCAACCTGTGGGAAAATGTGAAGCTGTTCATTTTGGAAGGGAGAACAAAAGAACAGAATATTACTTGAATGGAGGAAAACGTCAGAAAGCTGCAACACTTGAGAGTACTTGCGCACAAAATACAGAAAGCTAGCGCACATGTGCAGCAGGGGATATTGACACGTATTCAAAGGGGTTGGAGTAGGGAAATCTTACTGCAACTGCACAAGGTGGTGGTGAGACCACATCTGGAGCACTGTTATGAGCAGTTTTCATCCCCTTATTTAAGAAAATATTTCATTTCGTTGGAGGCATTCAGATGGTCCCTGGTACGGAGGGAATGTCTTATGAATAAAGAGTAAACAGGTTGGGACTCTACTCACTGGAGTTGAGAAGGATGTGAGGTGAAACATATTATCATTGAAACATACAGGATTCGTAAGGGGATCGATCGTGTAAATGCTGAGAGAATGTTTCACCTCATAGGAGAGTCTCAGAATAAAAGGTTCCAACTTAAGACTAAGATGAGGAGGAATATCTTCTCTCAGTGGGGGTTGAGAGCCTTTGGAACTCTTTGCCACAGTGAGTTGTGGGGGAAGAGTCTGAGTATATATTTAAAGCTGAGATAGATTCTTGATCAAAGGTCACAGAGAAAACACAAGAAAGTGGATGTGAAGAGTGTCGGATCAGCCATTATCCTATTGAATAGTGGAAAGGGCTTGGGGGGGTCGAGCAGCCTCCTCCTGTTCCTATTTCTTACTGTCTAAGTCTCCACTGATCATCATTTTCATTCCGCTCATGTTTGTTCATCCCGAGTCCTGTTGTATTATCAGGTCAGTATTGGATTGACCTCTGCTGTTGTGGATAGGAAGGACTGAGCAGTGAAGTAGGGGCGGCTCCAAGATTCCCACAGTCTGTGCTTTTCTCCTTCGGATTCTGGGTGAGATGATGGAGGGGAATTCTCAACCACGGAAGAAAGAGGAAGGGTTGAACGCAGGTTTACTTTTAACCATGTACTGGGGATCCAACAAATGTTTGCTGCATTTTGAATCAGGTTGTGAATGAGCAAAGCTTTTCCAGCAGAATTATAAAGTAACATAGTGCCCACTATTATCCTTTCAAGCTATGCATTATGGATAAACAAGTACACAACAACAAACAGGTTTCTAAGCACCAGCAAGCAGCATGACATAAATCTGTGAATTGTAACTGGACAAAATGTAGTAACTTTAGGACATTAGACAATTTCTGTTCCTACAAATTGATTAACATTAAATGAAACAAAGTCACTTACCATGAATTGTACAATGCTTTGGGTTTGGCCATTGTGTTGCAAGGACAAAACGTATGACATAGGGGTGGGGAGAGGAATTATTATTAGAAATTGGACAACAAACTGGGAAGGTCCCAGGTTCAATCCCTTGCCTGTACTGTGTTAGTTGATGTCATTGGGAATGCAACAATGAGTCTTAGTGCCCCTCCTGGTCTGGGTTACACATGACTCCAGACCCAGAGCATTGTGGTTGATTTTCAACTGCTCTCTGGGCATTTAGGAATGAGCAATACATGCCAATATCGCCATATCTTTAAAATAAATCGGCTGAACAGTGGGCCAATCAAAATTATGTCTGCTTCACAGGTCATTTTTGAACAACAGTAAAAACAGAAATTGCTGGAAATTTACAGCAGCTCTGCCAGCATCAGTAGTGAGAGAAGCTAATCATCACAACTGAAAGCATAGCAGGATTTTCTGTGTGCTCAATGGCACCCAGAATGGTGTGGGGGAGGGGATGAAGTGTTGTCCGTCCACTGGGCTGATTACTCACCATTTTCCCAGGAAGCCAGCATATTGCCAGCAGGTAGAGTGGCCCTCCTATCGTGTGTTGAGGCTCCCAACTGTGTAGTGGCTTAGCAGCTTTCCTGAAGATGTCCTGATGTTGCCCTGAACCTGGACCTGCCTCATTGGTCCTGGCTCACATACAGATTACTTGCTTACTCTTTGAGAGCATCTCAAAATGGCCTTCCTCTTGGCCCAGCAGCAGGCACCTCCTTTGGTGGCATTACCAAGGCTGCAGAGTTACCTCCTTTTTGATTGGAGACTCACAGCTGGGAGATCTCATTGTCTGTTTAATTGGGCAGTAAACCCTGCAGCAAGAAAGAGTGGCATGGACCCACTTTGCAACTGAGAGGGCTCAGAGTCCAAACTCAGGACCTAACTTACACTGTGAAAATCCCAGCTGTTGACACAGTTTCTCTTTCTAGATGCTGGCAGAATATTGAGTCTTCCATGCATTTTCTGTTTTTAGATTAGATTTGCAGCATCCACGGACATCTTGCTTTTGTGCATTTTTTGATAAAATGATTTTCATTGAATCCCTGTGGAAACAGGCTATTCGGCCCAACAAGTCCACACCAACTCGCCAAAAAGCACTACACCCAGATTCAACCCCCCCACCGTATAACTCTGCATTTCCCATAGCTAACCCACCAGTCCCTGATCGCAACAGGCAACAGCATGACTAATCCACCTAACGATTGTGGGAGGAAACCCATACAGACATGGGTAGAATGTGCAAACTCCACATAGCCAGTTGCCTGAGGCTGGAATTGAACCCAGGATCCTGGTACAGTGAGGCAGAAGTGCTAACCATTGAGACACCGCGTCACCCAATTAAGGTGGAATTGTATCAAGGCCTGAGTGCTGTGGGCTATGAAGAGATGTGTGACAGAATCAGGTGACATGTGGTGAGGACATCTCAATGTCAAGAGCAACTTACTCCATCTTCCTTGCTTTTCACAAGTGGTATGGCGAGTTTCTTGTTGGGCAGTGGCAAGTTGTCAATTGACGGTCATGATAGGCTGCTAAATGCCTTTTGAATAGCCCAATTGGCCTAATTAATACTCAGTCTCCAATATTACCAACCTCACCCAACAAGCTCAAGGTTGGGAAAACTGGACCGAGGAAATCAGGACAAGCACTGGGTTGATTCAACTTGCTGCTTACTCTGAACAGTGCCCATGTTGAAAATGAGCACCAACATCTCAGGGCATTCTCCATGGCTACCAGCACCACACACCGTCCATATATAGAAAATGGCATCCAGTATGTGCCAGCCACTAACAACCCTAGGGTGGCACGGTGGCACAGTGGTTAGCACTGCTGCCTCACAGCACCAGCATCCCAGAGTTTGATTCCAGCCTCGAGTGACTGCCTGTGTGGAGTTTGCACATTCTTCCTGTATATGTGTGGGTTTCCTCCGAGTGCTCCAGTTTCCTCCCACGGTCCAAAGATGTGCAGGTCAGGTGAATTGGCCATGTTAAATTGCCCACATTGTTAGGTGCATCATTCAGAGAGAAATGGGACTGGGTGGGCCGAAGGGAATGTTTCCCGCTGTAGGGCATCTAATATATAATCTAACCCCCATGGCACATCTATGATCCACTGACAGATAATTTCTGTGCTGCAGCTCCAACTGCACTGGCAATTACTATTGCAGTGCTGTACATAGAACATAGAACATAGAACATTACAGCGCAGTACAGGCCCTTCGGCCCTCGATGTTGCGCCGCATTGTCCTACTAATCTGAAGCCCATCCCACCTACACTATTCCATGTACGTCTATATGCCTGTCCAATGACGACTTAACTGCACTTAAACTTGGCGAATCTACTACCGTTGCAGGCAAAGCATTCCATACCCTTACTACTCTCTGAGTAAAGAAACTACCTCTGACATCTGTCTTATACCTATCTCCCCTCACTTTAAAGTTGTGTCCCCTTGCGTTTGCCGTCCCCATACTTGGAAAAAGGCTCTCCATGTCCACCCTATCTAACCCTCTGATTATCTTGTATGTCTCTATTAAGTCACCTCTCAACCTTCTTCTCTCTAATGAGAACAGCCTCAAGGCCCTCAGCCTTTCCTCATAAGACATTCCTTCCATACCAAGCAACATCCTCGTAAATCTCCTCTGCACCCTTTCCAAAGCTTCCACATCCTTCTTATAATGCGGTGACCAGAACTCTACACAATACTCCAAGTGTGGCCGTACCAGAGCTTTGTACAGCTGCAGCATAACCTCCTGGTTCTGGAACTCAATCCCTCTATTAATAAAGACCAAAACACTGTATGCCTTCTTAACAACCCTGTCAATCTGGGTGACAACTTTCAGGGATCAGTGTACATGGACACCGAGATCTCTCTGCTCATCTGCACTCCCAAGAATCTTACCATTAGCCCAGTAATTTGCATTCCGATTACTCTGTCCAAAGTGTATCACCTCACATTTGTCCACATTAAACTCCATTTGCCACCTCTCAGCCCAGCTCTGTATCCTATCTATGTCTCTCTGCAACCTACTACATCCTTCGTCACTATCCACAACTCCACCAACCTTAGTGTTGTCTGCAAATTTACTAACCCACCCTTCTAAGCCCTCATCCAGGTGATTTATAAAAATGATGAACAGCAGTGGACCCAACACCAACCTTTGCGGTACTCCGCTAGTAACTGGACACTAAGATGAACATGTTCCATCAACTACAACCCTCTGTTTTCTTTCAGCAAGCCAATTACTGATCCAAACTGCTATGTCTCCCAAAATCCCATTCCTCCGCATTTTGTATAATAGCCTACTGTAGCAAGGTCACTGTAAACTCATAGACACGCCCCAGCCCTTGGACTGGATCTGATTGAATCTTCAGGCTCTTTGTTTGCCAACACAGCATTCAGACGCTCAGATCCTACCTAGATGCTCTTGACATCAAGACAGACAGAGCCAGCAGGATCATATTACAGCTGCCTTGCAATGCCCTTTAGCCCCAGACTAAAGAAAGGAAGCTTGCCATAGCTGTCAGCAGGCCTTAGTCAAGTGAAGGGGGATAACCTTCGCCCAGGGGATTTTGGCACACTGTCAAATCGAGGCCTTGTTCAGGGCAGTCACAGTCAGTTCACTTTGTAAGGGGTGAGGAGCTGAGTGACAGGCAGCCCACCAACATTCTTGACTCTTTCTGCCCTTTTGGGGGCTGTTTACTCCTGGAATGAGGGAGAGGTAGGCATTATGGGAGATGATCGGGTGGCAGAGGTATTAGAGTTGGTGCAGATGGGGAGGTGCCCCTAGTGAGTGAATAGGGAGTGTGAAGGGTGGAGGGTATGCAGGTTAGAGGTGTCAGGGGCTGGGATGGGTGACAGCGAGGGAGAGAAGATATTGCAGGCAGCAGCAAGTGTGGCAGAGTGTGAGCTTTGTGGTCCAAGAGTAGAGACAGTGAGGTATCAGAAAAGAGATGATGGGAAGTCTCCTGGTGGAGCTGGGGAGGACGTTCACCTTCTTTCTACAGGACTGAGTATTTCTGCAGAAGACTGAGAACGCTATAATCTGTGTGATAACATCAGACCAGGGTTTGGGCTCTCGGCCTTCACTGCTAGTCCTGACATGGGGGGGATCGCTGGCGGAGTCTAGCTATGTCCAACAAGACATCCAGGACCCTGCCCACAAAGTGGGCACTGATTTGGCCCTGTCTGTCACATCCAGGGCAAATGTCAGAAACTATGCTAGGCAGCTCTGGACTGACAGTGCTTGTTCAGGTACACAAGAAGCTTTTAAAAGTGGGGGGTGTGAGGGATTCTGATAAATTCTGGGTTATCTGCTGATTGGCGATTTGAATGGGAGGTTGTCATAGGGCATGAAAACAGACCCTTTTGTCCACTTTGTCCATGCCGACCAAATATGCTAAGTTAATCTGTCCCATTTTCCAGCATTTGGCCCATATTCCTTGAAACCCTTCATTTTCATGTACCCATCCATGCCATTTAAATGTTGTAACTGTACCAGCCTCCACCACTTCCTCTGGCAACTCATTGCATACAAGCACCACCCTCTGCATGAAAGGTTTATCCCTTTGGTCCCTTTTATATCTTTCCCCTCTCACCCTAAACCTATGTTCTCTAGCTCTGGACTCTGTGGCTCTGGGGAAAAGACCTTGGCAATTCACCTTATCCATGCCCCTCATAATTTTATAATCTTCTAAAAGGTCACTCCACAGCCTCCGACACTCCAGGGAAAACAGTCCTAGCCTTTTCAGCCATTCCCTATAGGTCAATTCCTCCAACCCTGGCAACATCCTTGTAAATGTTTTCTGGATCCTTTCAAGTTTCCCAAATTCCTTCTAATTGCAGGGAGACCAGAATTGCACACAATATCCCAAAAGTGGCCTAACCAATGTCCTGTACAGTTACAACATGACCTCCCAACTCCTATACTCAATGCTCTGACTATTAAGGCAAGCATACTAACACCTTCTTCCTTAACTTGGCTACCTGCAACTCCACATTCAAGGAACCATGAACCTGCACTCCAAGGTCTCTTTGTTCAACAACACTCCCTTAAGTTCTGCCCTGATTTGCCTTTCCAAGATGCAGCACCTCACATTAATCTGAATTAACTCAACCTGCCACTTCTCGGTGCATTTGCCAATCTGATCAAGGTCTGAGGTAACCTTGAAAAATATTTAATGAGCCAGTGGATTTTTAGTGACAATCCAACAACTTTCATGACCATTTATTTTCCTGATTTCAGCTTACAAGTCACCAATATTATTGAATTCAATTTTGTACATTTGCATTTCAAAATCTAGACTGTCATTCCAATCCAGTGTTCAAACATGGCTGCACCATTGATAATTGGATACAGTGGAAGGAATCTTCTGAGGATGAGCAGCCCAGTCCCTCAGAGGATGGCTTGTGAAGGCTTTCTACTCCACAGTCCACCAGCACAGAGATTTTCACCTCAGTGGGTGATGTATCTAGAGCAGGCTCGTCTTGTGCAAGAGCAACTTTCACCCCTATGACCCTGCCACTTTCCCTTCCCATCCCAGCAGGCCGGGGTCCATTGGGCTCTGGGTTATCAGAGGGTGCCTGTCAAAATTATCTGAGGCGAGATGACAATCTGGTTAGTAGGCTTCCACCAGCTTAGCACACAATGAATACTTTAGAGACACTGGCCTTTGAGAACTCTGCCTTCACCATTTTTATCTCATCCATTGTAAGACTCACACTGGATTCTATGCATGAAGCACTTGGCATGGAACATCTTGATTGCATAAAGCTATAATCAGATATATGTGTCTCAATTCAAGTTTGTAACATGGACATGAAGCCTTTGATTCCTTAACATGCCACCCTTATAGCGAATAAAACCCAGGCATGCAAACGTTCTTCCTCCATAACCCATTAATAATTTTCCCCTAATATATAACTAACTTGTGCAAGATGTTGGAATGATGCACATTGACGTTCATGCAAGTGACCAAAAGGACAATGTTTCAGCTGCCGGCCCTCAATAACTGACGCAATGTCATTTTTTGTGGGATAAAAAGGCACTTTCAGCACACACATCAATTCCATCCCCTTCTCCTTGGCTTTAATGTGCAATTGTACTTTGAATGATCCTGAACAACAGATTATGCATATTGCCCCTCATTATTTCTGATTCTTAGCTACCCTTCTTGTGAAACGTGACCAAATAAGGAGACATTGCTGGCAGGCAGCAGTTTTCATCTGTGAGATGTTAATTGGTTTCAATTTGTAATAATGATTTGCTTTCAACACAAAGCTGTTGAGGCATGTTTGCACATGAGGTTGTTGTGGTTTTGTTTTCAATTGGCTCTTCTGGATGTGCAGTACATACACGTGTGAAATCATATCTCAGGCCCTTTAATTTCGAACTGTGCATTCTGCAGGAATCCTGTAAGGCTGCCTTTTGATGAGAAAATTCTCAGGTGTACATAAGAATTCTATGATACTTTATTCTTAAGAAACAACAAAATTAGACACTGCTCATTAATTCACCGTTCAGCCAACATTGGCCTTTTATCTCATTGCTGTTTATGGAATTTTCCTTGATTCAAATTACCTTCAAAACGATGATGACAACACTTTGTAAAACAGTAATGGATAGTTAAGAATCATTGTGGAATGTCTTGACATTGTGCAAGGTGCAATATAAATGCTAATCTTTTTCTACATAGAAACAATCTTTGGCTTCTTGCTTTGTTAAATAAAAAATGGTTTTAAATTGCTCCAGCTGTAGTCTGTGGTTTATGAATAGCTTACATTTTACCAATGAGGTTACAGCTTTCTGATAACTCTCAGCAATCCATTATTCTCTAAACAAGTTCAACTTATTCAATTTGTTATGTGCATTGTTTTTATTCTGTAAACTACTCTGCTGCAGAAGAATTTGTCCCCATAGATTTAGTTCACAACAGTTGCAATTGCTTCAGGTGCTTTTATGTTGTTGTACTTTTAACTGTAATTCCATACAGTGTTTCTCAACATTTTCAGTGGAAAATCCCAGAGCAGACTCTTAGACTCAGGTAAAAGCAATTCAAAGTCAAATTTATGGGATTCAGTTCTCATTACCAAGCCCTGAGTATCTGTGAATAAGACAACAGCAGCAGCTTTCATTTTCAGAGCTTCTAATGTAGAAATCCAGTTAAATTGGCAGCAGGCGAGGATGCTCCAATCAGAGTTTTTCTGCTCATTTAATATATTTCCCTTTTCTTCACATTTCATCCCCTTTATGCATGAGAGGAGCAGACTGGAGGTGAGGAAGGCCAGTGGGCTCCAAGTGGAGTGAGGATGGTCAGTGGGCCCCAAGTGGAGTGGGGGTGGTCAGTGGGCCCCAAGTAGAGTGAGGATGGTCAGTGGGCACTGAGTGGAGTGGGGATGGTCAGTGGGCCCCGAGTGGAGTGGGGGTGGTCAGTGGGCCCCGAGTGGAGTGGGGGTGGTCAGTGGGCACTGAGTGGAGTGGGGATGGTGAGTGGGCCCCAAGTAGAGTGAGGATGGTCAGTGGGCACTGAGTGGAGTGGGGATGGTCAGTGGGCCCCGAGTGGAGTGGGGGTGGTCAGTGGGCCCCGAGTGGAGTGGGGATGGTCAGTGGGCACTGAGTGGAGTGGGGATGGTCAGTGGGCCCCGGTTGGAGGAGGATGGTCAGTGGGCCCCAGGTAGAGTGGGGGTGGTCAGTGGGACCTGAATGGAGTGGGGATGGTCATTGGGCCCCGGGTGGAGGAGGATGGTCAGTGGGCCCGAATGGAGTGAGGATGGTCAGTGGGCCCTGAGTGGAGTGGGGGTGGACAGTGGGCCCTGAGTGGAGTGGGGATAGTCAGTGGGCCCCGAGTGGAGTGGGGGAGGTCAGTGGGCCACGAGTGGAGTGGGGATGGTCATGGGCCCCAGATGGACTGAGAATGGTCAGTGGGCCCCGAGTGGAGTGAGGATGGTCAGAGGGCCCTGAGTGGAGTGGGAGTGGTCAGTGGGCCCTGAGTGGAGTGAGGATGGTCATGGGCCCTGAAGTGGAGTGAGAATGGTCAGTGGGCCCTGAGTGGAGTGAGGTGGGTCAGTGGGCCCTGATTGGAGTGGGGGTGGACAGTAGGCCCTGATTGGAGTGGGGATGGTCAGTGGGGCTCGAGTGGAGTGAGGATGGTCAATGGGGCCCCAAGTGGAGTGAGAATGGTCAGTGGGCCCCAAGTGGAGTGAAGATGGTCAGTGGGCCCCAAGTGGAGTGAGGAATGCCAGTGGACCCCAGGTGGAGTGGGGGTGGTCAGTGGGCCCCGAGTGGAGTGAGAATGGTCAGTGGGCCCGAAGTGGAGTGGGGTGGTCAGTGGGCCCCGAGTGGAGTGGGGATGGTCAGTGGGCCCTGAGTGGAGTGGGGGTGGTCAGTAGGCCCTGAATGGCGTGGGGATGGTCAGTGGGCCCCAAGTGGAGTGAGGATGGTCAGTGGGCCCCAAGTAGAGTGGGGGTGGTCAGTGGGCACTGAATGGACTGGGGATGGTCAGTTGGCTGCGAGTGGAGTGAGAATGGTCAGTGGGCCTGAAGTGGAGTGTGGGTGGTCACTGGGCCCCGAGTGGAGTGAGAATGGTCAGTGGGCCCCGAATGGAGTGAGGATGGTCAATGGGCCCCGAGTGGAGTGGGGATGGTCAATGGGCCCTGAGTGGACTGAGAATGGTCAGTGGGCCCTGAGTGGAGTGGGAGTGGTCAGTGGGCCCTGAGTGGAGTAGGAGTGGTCAGTGGGCCCTGAGTGGCGTGGGGATGGTCAGTGGGCCCCAAGTGGAGTGGGGGTGGTCAGTGGGCCCTGAGTGAAGTGGGGATGGTCAGTGGGCCCCAAGTGGAGTGATGATGGTCAGTGGGCCCCAATTGGAGTGGGGATGATCAGTGGGCCCCAAGTAGAGTGAGGGTGGTCAGTGGGCCCTGAATGGAGTGGGGATGGTCATTGGGCCCCGGGTGGAGTGGGGATGGTCAGTGGGCCCCGAGTGGAGTGGGGGAGGTCAATGGGCCACGAGTGGAGTGGGGATGGTCATGGGCCCCAGATGGACTGAGAATGGTCAGTGGGCCCCGAGTGGAGTGAGGATGGTCAGAGGGCCCTGAGTGGAGTGGGAGTGGTCAGTGGGCCCTGAGTGGAGTGAGGATGGTCATGGGCCCTGAGTGGAGTGGGGATGGTCAGTGGGCCTGAAGTGGAGTGAGAATGGTCAGTGGGCCCTGAGTGGAGTGAGGTGAGTCAGTGGGCCCTGATTGGAGTGGGGGTGGACAGTAGGCCCTGATTGGAGTGGGGATGGTCAGTGGGGCTCGAGTGGAGTGAGGATGGTCAATGGGGCCCCAAGTGGAGTGAGAATGGTCAGTGGGCCCCAAGTGGAGTGAAGATGGTCAGTGGGCCCCAAGTGGAGTGAGGAATGCCAGTGGACCCCAGGTGGAGTGAGGGTGGTCAGTGGGCCCCGAGTGGAGTGAGAATGGTCAGTGGGCCTGAAGTGGAGTGGGGGTGGTCAGTGGGCCCCGAGTGGAGTGGGGATGGTCAGTGGGCCCCAAGTGGAGTGAGGATGGTCAGTGGGCCCCAAGTAGAGTGGGGGTGGTCAGTGGGCACTGAATGGACTGGGGATGGTCAGTTGGCCGCGAGTGGAGTGAGAATGGTCAGTGGGCCTGAAGTGGAGTGTGGGTGGTCACTGGGCCCCGAGTGGAGTGAGGATGGTCAGTGGGCCCCGAGTGGAGTGAGGATGGTCAATGGGCCCCGAGTGGAGTGGGGATGGTCAATGGGCCCTGAGTGGACTGAGAATGGTCAGTGGGCCCCGAGTGGAGTGAGGATGGTCAATGGGCCCCGAGTGGAGTGGGGATGGTCAATGGGCCCTGAGTGGACTGAGAATGGTCAGTGGGCCCTGAGTGGAGTGGGAGTGGTCAGTGGGCCCTGAGTGGAGTAGGAGTGGTCAGTGGGCCCTGAGTGGCGTGGGGATGGTCAGTGGGCCCCAAGTGGAGTGGGGGTGGTCAGTGGGCCCCAATTGGAGTCGGGATGATCAGTGGGCCCCAAGTAGAGTAAGGGTGGTCAGTGGGCCCTGAGTGGAGTGAGGATGGTCAGTGGGCCCCAAGTAGAGTGAGGGTGGTCAGTGGGCCCTGAGTGGAGTGGGGATGGTCCGTGGGCCCTGGGTGGAGTGGGGATGGTCAGTGGATCCTGAATGGAGTGGGGGTGGTCAGGGCCATGAGTGGAATGAGGATGGTCAGTGGGCCCTGAGTGGAGTGGGGGTGGTCAGTGGTCCCTGAGTGGAGTGGGGGTGGTCAGTGGGGCCCAAGTGGAGTGATGATGGTCAGTGGGCCCCAATTGGAGTGGGGATGATCAGTGGGCCCCAAGTAGAGTGAGGGTGGTCAGTGGGCCCTGAGTGGAGTGAGGATGGTCAGTGGGCCCCAAGTAGAGTGAGGGTGGTCAGTGGTCCCTGAGTGGAGTGGGGATGGTCCGTGGGCCCCGGGTGGAGTGGGGATGGTCAGTGGACCCTGAGTGGAGTGAAGATGGTCAGTGGTCCCCAAGTGGAGTGAAGATGGTCAGTGGGCCCAAAGTGGAGTGAGGATGGTCAGTGGGCCCCGAGTGGAGTGAGGATGATCAGTGGGCCTCAGTAGAGTGAAGATGGTCAGTAGGCCCCAAGTGGAGTGAAGATGGTCAGTGGTCCCCAAGTGGAGTGAAGATGGTCATGGGCCCCAAGTGGAGTGAGGATGGTCAGTGGGCCCTGAGTGGAGTGGGGATGGTCAGTGGGCCCCAAGTGGAGTGAGGATGGTGAGTGGGCCCCAAGTGGAATAGGGGTGGTCAGTGGGCCCTGAGTGGAGTGAGGATGGTCAGTGGGCCACAAGTGGAGTGAGGATGGTCAGTGGGCCCCGAGTGGAGTGGGGGTGGTCAGTGGGCCCTGAGTGGAGTGAGGATGCTCAGCGGGCGCAAAGTGGAGTGGGGGTGGTCAGTGGCCCCTGATTGGAGTGGGGATGGTCAGTGGGTCCCAAGTGGAGTGAGGATGGTCAGTGGGCCCCGAGTGGAGTGAGGATGGTCAGTGGGCCCCAAGTGGAGTGGGGATGGTGAGTGGGCCCCGAGTGGAGTGAGGATGGTCAGTGTGCCCTGAGTGGAGTGGGGAGGCGGGCAGTGGGATCTGAGTGGAGTGAGGATGGTCAGTAGGCCCCAAGTGGAGTGGGTGTGGTCAGTGGGCCCCGGGTGGTGTGAGGATGGTCAGTGGGCCCCAAGTGGAATGAGGATGGTCAGTGGGCCCCAAGTGGAGTGGGAATGGTCAGTGGGCCCCGAGTGGAGTGAGGATGGTCAGTGGGCCCCAAGTTGAGTGGGGATGGTCAGTGGGCCCCAAGTGGAGTGGGGGTGGTCAGTGGGCCCTGAATGGAGTGGGGATGGTCAGTGGGCCCCAAGTGGAATGAGGATGGTCAGTGGGCCCCAAGTGGAGTGGGAATGGTCAGTGGGCCCCGAGTGGACTGAGAATGGTCAGTGGGCCCTGAGTGGAGTGAGGATGGTCAGTGGGCCCCAAGTTGAGTGGGGATGGTCATTCGGCCCCAAGTGGAGTGGGGGTGGTCAGTGGGCCCCGAGTGGAGTTAGGATGGTCAGTGGGCCCCAAGTTGAGTGGCGATGGTCAGTGGGCCCCAAGTGGAGTGGGGATGGTCAGTGGGCCCTGAGTGGAGTCAGGATGGTCAGTGGGCCCCAAGTGGGGTGAGGATGGTCAGTGTGCCCCAAGTGGAGTGGGGGTGGTCAGTGGGCCCTGAATGGAGTGGGGATGGTCAGTGGGCCCCAAGTGGAGTGGGAATGGTCAGTGAGCCCCAAGTGGAATGTGTTTCCTCAGTGGGCTCCAAGTAGTGAGAATGGTCAGTGGGTCCTGAGTGGAGTGAGGGTGGTCAGTGGGTTCCAAGTGGAGTGAGGATGTTCAGTGGGCCCCAAGTGGAATGAGGGTCGTCAGTGGGTCCCGAGTGGAGAGGGGATGGTCAGTGGGCTCTAAGTAGAGTGAGAATGGTCAGTGGGTCCTGAGTGGAGTGGGGGTGGTCAGTGGGCCCTGAGTGGAGAGGGGATGGTCAGTGGGCCCTGAGTGGAGTGAGAATGGTCAGTGGGCCCCGAGTGGAGTGAGGATGGTCAGTGGGCCCCGAGTGGAGTGAGGATGGTCAGTGGGCCCCAAGTGGAGTGAGGATGGTCAGTGTGCCCCAAGTGGAGTGGGGGTGGTAAGTGGGCCCTGAATGGAGTGGGGATGGTCAGTGAGCCCCAAGTGGAGTGGGAATGGTCAGTGGGCCCCAAGTGGATGGGGAATGGTCAGTGGGCCCCGAGTGGAGTGAGGGTGGTCAGTGGGCCCCACGTGGAATGAGGGTCGTCAGTGGGTCCCGAGTGGAGAGGGGATGGTCAGTGGGCTCCAAGTAGAGTGAGAATGGTCAGTGGGTCCTGAGTGGAGTGGGGGTGGTCAGTGGGCCCTGAGTGGAGAGGGGATGGTCAGTGGGCCCTGAGTGGAGTGAGGATGGTCAGTGGGTCCCAAGTGGAGTGAGGATGGTCAGTGGGCCCCCAAGTGGAGTGGGGATGGTCAGTGGGCCCCAAGTGGAGTGAGGATGGTCAGTGGACCCCAAATGGAGTGGGGATGGTCAGTGGGCCCCGAGTGGAGTGCGGATGGTCAGTGGGCCATGAGTGGAGTTGGGATGGTCAGTGGGCCCTGAGTGGAGTGGGTGTGTTCAGTGGGCTCTGAGTGGAGTGGGGATGGTCAGTGGGCCCCGAGTGGAGTGAGGATGGTCAGTGTGCCACAAGTGGAGTGGGGGTGGTCAGTGGGCCCTGAATGGAGTGGGGATGGTCAGTGGGCCCCGAGTGGAGTGCGGATGGTCAGTGGGCCCTGAGTGGAGTGGGGCTGTTCAGTGGGCTCTGAGTAGAGTGGGGATGGTCAGTGGGCCCCGAGTGGAGTGAGGATGGTCAGTGTGCCCCAAGTGGAGTGGGAATGGTCAGTGGGCCCCAAGTGGAATGTGTTTGGTCAGTGGGCTCTAAGTAGATTGAGAATGGTCAGTGGGTCCTGAGTGGAGTGAGGGTGGTCAGTGGGCCCCAAGTGGAGTGAGGATGTTCAGTGGGCTCCAAGTGGAATGAGGGTCGTCAGTTGGTCCCGAGTGGAGAGGGGATGGTCAGTGGGCTCCAAGTAGAGTGAGAATGGTCAGTGGGTCCTGAGTGGAGTGAGGGTGGTCAGTGGGCCCCAAGTGGAGTGAGGATGTTCAGTGGGCCCCAAGTGGAATGAGGGTCGTTAGTTGGTCCCGAGTGGAGAGGGGATGGTCAGTGGGCTCCAAGTAGAGTGAGAATGGTCAGTGGGTCCTGAGTGGAGTGGGGGTGGTCAGTGGGCCCCAAGTTGAGTGGGGATGGTCAGTGGGCCCCAAGTGGAGTGGGGGTGGTCAGTGGGCCCTGAATGGAGTGGGGATGGTCAGTGGGCCCCAAGTGGAATGAGGATGGTCAGTGGGCCCCAAGTGGAGTGGGAATGGTCAGTGGGCCCCGAGTGGACTGAGAATGGTCAGTGGGCCCTGAGTGGAGTGAGGATGGTCAGTGGGCTCTGAGTAGAGTGGGGATGGTCAGTGGGACCCGAGTGGAGTGAGGATGGTCAGTGTGCCCCAAATGGAGTGGGGATGGTCAGTGGGCCCCAAGTGGAATGAGGGTCGTCAGTCGGTCCCGAGTGGAGAGGGGATGGTCAGTGGGCTCTAAGTAGAGTGAGAATGGTCAGTGGGTCCTGAGTGGATTGGGGGTGGTCAGTGGGCCCCAAGTGGAGTGAGGATGTTCAGTGGGCCCCAAGTGGAATGAGGGTCGTCAGTTGGTCCCGAGTGGAGAGGGGATGGTCAGTGGGCTCCAAGTAGAGTGAGAATGGTCAGTGGGTCCTGAGTGGAGTGAGGGTGGTCAGTGGGCCCCAAGTTGAGTGGGGATGGTCAGTGGGCCCCAAGTGGAGTGGGGGTGGTCAGTGGGCCCCGAGTGGAGTGAGGATGGTCAGTGTGCCCCAAGTGGAGTGGGGGTGGTCAGTGGGCCCCAAGTGGAGTGGGAATGGTCAGTGGGCCCCGAGTGGACTGAGAATGGTCAGTGGGCCCTGAGTGGAGTGGGGGTGGTCAGTGGGCCCCAAGTGGAGTGGGAATGGTCAGTGGGCCCCGAGTGGACTGAGAATGGTCAGTGGGCCCTGAGTGGAGTGGGGCTGTTCAGTGGGCTCTGAGTAGAGTGGGGATGGTCAGTGGGCCCCGAGTGGAGTGAGGATGGTCAGTGTGCCCCAAGTGGAGTGGGAATGGTCAGTGGGCCCCAAGTGGAATGTGTTTGGTCAGTGGGCTCTAAGTAGATTGAGAATGGTCAGTGGGTCCTGAGTGGAGTGAGGGTGGTCAGTGGGCCCCAAGTGGAGTGAGCATGTTCAGTGGGCCCCAAGTGGAATGAGGGTCGTCAGTTGGTCCCGAGTGGAGAGGGGATGGTCAGTGGGCTCTAAGTAGAGTGAGAATGGTCAGTGGGTCCTGAGTGGAGTGGGGGTGGTCAGTGGGCCCCGAGTGGAGTGAGGATGGTCAGTGGGTCCCAAGTGGAGTGAGGGTGGTCAGTGGGCCCCAACTGGAGTGGGGATGGTCAGTGGGCCCTGAGTGGAGTGCGGATGGTCAGTGGGCCCTGAGTGGAGTGAGGATGGTCAGTGGGCCCCAAGTGGAGTGAGGATGGTCAGTGGGCCCCAAATGGAGTGGGGATGGTCAGTGGGCCCCGAGTGGAGTGAGGATGGTCAGTGGGCCCTGAGTGGAGTGAGGATGGTCAGTGGGCCCCAAGTGGAGTGAGGATGGTCAGTGGGCCCCAAATGGAGTGGGGATGGTCAGTGGGCCCCAAATGGAGTGGGGATGGTCAGTGGGCCCCAAATGGAGTGGGGATGGTCAGTGGGCCCCAAGTGGAGTGGGGATGGTCAGTGGGCCCCAAGTGGAGTGGGGATGGTCAGTGGGCCCCAAATGGAGTGCGGATGGTCAGTGGGCCCTGAGTGGAGTGAGGATGGTCAGTGGGCCCCAAGTGGAGTGAGGATGGTCAGTGGGCCCCAAATGGAGTGGGGATGGTCAGTGGGCCCCGAGTGGAGTGAGGATGGTCAGTGGGCCCCAAATGGAGTGGGGATGGTCAGTGGGCCCTGAGTGGAGTGCAGATGGTCAGTGGGTCCTGAGTGGAGTTGGGATGGTCAGTGGGCCCTGAGTGGAGTGGGGGTGTTCAGTGGGCCCTGAGTGGAGTTGGGATGGTCAGTGGACCCTGAGTGGAGTGGGAGTGTTCAGTGGGCTCTGAGTGGAGTGAGGATGGTCTGTGTGCCCCAAGTGGAGTGGGGGTGGTCAGTGGGCCCCAAGTGGAGTGAGGATGGTCAGTGGGCCCCAATTGGAATGAGGTTGGTCAGTGGCCTGGAGGCTAGAATGATGTGGGGTTGGTCAGCAGGCTGGGGGCTTGAGTGCTGCATGGACAGGTAGCAGGCTGAAAGCCTGAGCGATGTGGGAATGGCCAGTGGGCTGGAGGATTGAGTGGATTGGACAGTTGTCGGACTGGGGACAGGTGTGGGTGGTCAGTGTCTTGCGAGCCCAAGGCAGATCATGAGTGGAAGCCCCCTGCACTGATTTACTGAAAGACTGTAATGCTCATTTTTTAATTTTATTCTCAATTTTTGAACTTATACTATGAACATATTCTTTTTCCATTTATTTCTGTATTTTGCATCAAAGATCTGTA
Organism: Chiloscyllium plagiosum; assembly: GCF_037043375.1. NCBI lineage: Eukaryota > Metazoa > Chordata > Chondrichthyes > Orectolobiformes > Hemiscylliidae > Chiloscyllium > Chiloscyllium plagiosum. The sequence goes on from NW_028270141.1 coordinate 101,581,118, forward strand.
TCTAAGAAAGTGCTATATGGGGCGACATTATACACTTTTCACTGTCCTCCTGTACTTCCGTACTTGAGTACACGTGACAATAAAGGATATTCTATTCTATCCTAAAAACAGCTCAAAACAGTTTTCAGAGGCAGGAAGCAAAAAATGGTGGCCAGCTGCAAGCTGGCACGGTGATTCAGTGGTTAGCACTGCTGCCTCATAGTGCCAGGGACCTGGGTTTGATTCTATCCTCACGTGACTGTGTGGAGTCTGGGCATTTTCCCTGTGTCTGTGTAGGTTTCCTCCCACAGTACAAAGAAATGTAGGTTAGATGAATTGGCCATGCTAAATTGCACATTGTATTCAGGGATGTGTAGGTTAAGTGCATTAGTCAGGGGCAAATATAGGGTGGGGGAATGGGTCTGGGTGGGTTATTATTTGGAGGGTTGGTGTGGACTTGTTGGACCGAAGAGCCTGTTTCCGCACTGTAGGGAATTTAATTCTAATAAGGAGAAAGAACTTGCATTTAGATTGCCTTTCAGCCCTTTTTGAATTGTAGTTACTATTGTTAGGAAGGGAATATTTACATTTTAATGTGGGTTTTAAAATAGAGGAGAGATTTGGACAGAGAGAAGATGCTGGGGGGAGTTTTAATAATTAGGATCAGGACAGTGAAGGGCATGTGCATAAACGCATGGAGGATTGAATGGCAGGGTTTACAGTGAAGTCATAGATGGCACGGGAGCTCAAACGTTAGCAATGCTGCCTCACAGCGCCAGGGACCCGAGTTTGATTCCAGCCTTGGGTGACTGTCTGTGTGGAGTTTGCACATTCTCCCTGTATCTGCATGTGTTTCCTCCCACAATCCAAAGATGTGCAGGATAGGTGAATTGGCCATGTTAAATTTCCCATAATGTTCAGGGATGCATAGGTTAGGTGCATTAGTCAGGAATAAATGTAGAGTAACAGGGTTGGGGAATGGGTCTGGGAGGGATCTCTTTGGAGGGTCAGTGTGGATGTGTTGGGCCAAGTGGCCTGTTTCCACACTGTAGGGATTCTACGAAGGAAGACTATATCAGATGGACAAAGTTCAAAATCAAAGTTATAGTCCAACCGGTTTATTTTTAAGTACAATCTTTCGGAGCACTGCTCCTTAGTTAGGTAGCAGCAATACCTGGTGTTGTATGATTATTTTAACTTTGTCCACGCCGTCCAAATCAGCACCTCGATATCAGATGGGGAAATGGGGGTTTGCAGTACTGGGAGAGTGCACAGAGGTGGGGAGGGCTGAATGAACACAAACCTGATGTTGATGACTCTAACTCTGTGGATAAATAGTAATTTATGGAGATCACATGTTGACTCGTCTTAACATAAAAAGATACTAGCCTCTTGAATAGCATGAATCTCTGGCAGAAACAAGACTCGTTATTGTTTAAAGGAATTCAGCAAATTGGCATCCATCACATGAAACACACTGTGTTCCAGGGATCTGTCAATTTTAACAGATTTAATTGTAGATCTATTGTTTTTACAATTTAACATTGTGACCCCCAGTTCTTCCCTAACATATTTAATTGGATTAAGCTGTTAACTTGAATACAGTTAATTTCCTTTTCACATATTAAAGTTGAACAACACTCAAAAAGCCTGACACCATCCAAGACAATGCAGCCCACTTGATTTTTTTACCCCCTCTGCCACCTACAATATTCAGTCCCACCACCACTGATGCTCAGTAGCAGCATTGTGTACTATCAACGTCGTGCACTGCAGAAATTTCCCAGTCTCCTCTGAGAGCACCCACTAAACCCATGACCACTGCCATTTAGAACAGCAAGTTTAGAAGATGCAAAGAAACACCACCACCTGCAAGTTCTTCTTCAAACCACAGACCCAATCCTGACTTAGAATTATATCATCATTTCTTCACTGTCACTTGGTCAAAACCTTGGGAACTTTTCCCTAACAGCACCATAGCTGTCCCTACACCCAAGGACTTCAGCAGTTCAAGAAAGCAGGATCTTAACCAACATCCCCAGTGTATTTAGATCTGGACAACAAATTCTAGCCAAGCCAGTAATGCCCATATCCCATGAGCAAAACAAAAACACAATTTTTGTAAAACAATTTCCATAAACTGTAGACTCCTAAATCTTGCAGGTGATTCTGATAACCAAAACACTTTAAACTCGGATTGATCTTATGGTCTTTCTGCAGCCTTTTCCAAGGCCTCAATAACAACCTGCATGTGAGAAGACCAAAGCTGTTACAGCATTCCAAATAAGGCCTGGCCAAGGTCCTGCAATAAAGCAAAATAATATGTGTCTTATAATACATTGTTCTGTAATTTCCCCTTACATCCTGTTCGCGTGAGCAGTTATTTTGCAGCTTTGCTTATAAGCTCTTTAGGGACCTCTGGCCTGAAACACCTAGATCTGTTTCTTCCAACACCTTCTTCAATGCATTTCCCATGTATGCATGCTGAGTATTTACCTTGCCACTGGAGACTCTCACTGATGATGTTACCTAGTATGGTGATGAAACATCTGAAAACAAACCTTCAAACTCAGAAAGCTAACTTACATACTTAGCACTACGTTTTCAATCAAGCATAATTTACCATTGGTCAGATCAATGCCTTGCCATGTAGAGATCTACCTGCAGTCGTGGTACATTGTATGTTCATTTTTAGGAGCCAATAGCATCATCTAGATTAGGACCCCAACATCGATACCTGATTGTTCCTGATATCAGGAATGATATTACACTTACAGTTACTCAGAGTTTACCGCGGCCTGAATGTGGGCGGCACGGTGGCACAGTTGTTAGCACCGCTGCCTCACAGCACCAGAGACCCGGGTTCAATTCCCGCCTCAGGCGACTGTCTGTGTGGAGTTTGCACATTCTCCCCGTGTCTGCGTGGGTTTCCTCCGGGTGCTCCGGTTTCCTCCCACAGTCCAAAGATGTGCAGGTCAGCTGAATTGGCCATGCTAAATTGCCCGTAGTGTTAGGTATAGGGGTAAATGTAGGGGTATGGGTGGGTTGCGCTTCGGCGGGTCGGTGTGGACTTGTTGGGCCGAAGGGCCTGTTTCTACACTGTAATGTAATCTAAAAAAAATCTAATTACATGAAACATTCCAGAAGCAGGGACTGGGGGCTGCCAGGGAGGTAATTTTCCCATTTAAATTAATGGATTTGTTACTATCCACAGCTTAGCGCATCTGCAGTAGGTCTTGGAACGTATCCCGCAGGGTATGGGCGGTGGAGGTGGTGGGGGTCTACTGTATTATTCCTGGTTTTGGTGGTAACATTCTTCCAACTGATTCAAAAGGTTGAGAGTTCAAATCCCCCGCCAGGGCTGGAATGCACAAAAACTACCAACACTGCAATACTATGCTGTTACAGGTTCCAAATGAATCCTCATCTACCCTTCCAAGTGGATACAAAAGTTAACATGGTACAATTTTGAAAAAAGACCAGGGAAGCGAACTAATACCCACTTGGAAAGGCATGGGTTAACTAGGGAGAATCAGCTTAGCTTTGTCAGAAGGAGGTCATGCCTAAAAAATTTGTCAGAATGTTTTTAAAATGTGACCAAACGTGTGGATTAGGGAGGTTCACTTGATGTAACTTCTATGGATTTTACTGAAGCCTTTGATGAGGTCCCACGTGGGAGACTGATTGAGAGGGTTAAAGCACATGGAAGTCAGGGAAACTTGGCAAGATGGATAGAAACTGGCTTAGCAATATGACATAAAGGATAGCAGTAGAAGGCTGTATAAGTGACTGGAGGCTGGTATCCAGTGGTGTACCACATAAATGATATAGATGAAAATGTGGGGGAAATGTTTAACATATTTGCAGATGACACCAAGATCGGTAGAGTGGCAATTAGTGAAGATGATGGTTGCAGGTTTCAGGAAGATATAGATAGGATAGTCAGATGGCCAGACCAATGGCAGATGCTATTGAATCCTGATAAGTGCAAGGTGATGCATTCTGGAAGAAGAAATATAATGAGGAAATATTTAATGAATGGCAGGACACTGAGTAGCTTATAGGAACAGAGGGATTTTGAGATAATTATTCACAGATCCCTGAAGTCGCAGATAACGAGAATAAGGTAGTTAAGAAGGCATATAGGACGCTTGCTTTCATCAGTCGTGACATAGAATATAAAAACAAGAAGATAATGCTGGAGTTATACAGAGCGTTGGTCAGGCCAGACCTGGATTATAGTGTGCAGTTCTGGTCACCTCACTATGGGAAGGATGTGAACACTGGATGGGGTACAGGGGAGGTTCACAAGGGTATTGCCCACTTGAGAAATTGAGCTGTAGGGAGCGACTAGAGGAGAAAAGACTGAGGGGGGGAGACATGATTGAGGCGTACAACATTATGAAGTGTATGGGCAGGGTCAATAGAGAGCAACTGTTCCCCTTGGTTGAGAGGTAAGGGGCCAGAGATTCAGAGGGCATTTGAGGAAAAAGCAGGTGGTGGGAATCTGGACTGCACTGCCTGGGATGGTAGGGGAGGCTGGAAACCCTCAAACTTTTAAAAAGGTATTTGGGTGAGCATCTGAAATATCACAACATTCAAGGAAATGGGACAAATGCAGGAAATTGGGATTAGTGTACCTTTAGCGGTAGATATGTCGGTGCAGACTCGATGGGTCAAAGGGCCTTTTCTGCTCTGAATGAATCTCTGAATCTATAAGTTAGCCATGGTATCCTGGTCAATGTTTATTGCTCAACATCACAGAAACATATATGGCTGAGATTGTGTCTTTGTGTGTGTGTGTGTCTCTGCATGCCTGTGTGTGTATGTACCTGAGTGTGTGTGTATGCATGACTCTGAGTGTGTGTGTGTTCGCATGCTTGTGCATGTGTATGTGGCAGTGTCTGCCCGCCTACCTGGGTTACAGGTCTGTGGCAAGCTGGTGGGCTGGTCACCCTCTTATTTTATGGCACTCTTGCTGAAAGCATGCTCAATGGGGGGAGCCATGAAATCCAGGCAATGTTTTGGTTACTTTTCCAAGTCATGTAAAGTGTTATATTAATGCAGGTCAAGCCCAGCTCACTCAAGACTCATAGCTCACATGTTCCATTGATAATGAACCTTCTCATTATGCAGGAAGGCTTTCGGCAGTGCCAATTAGCTCAAAATAGTGGCAACAAGCTTGGGCCCCTGCTGTCATCTGTGCGTTAAATCAAAAATGTGCTTAGTGATGACTGCATGCAGAGATTGTGTGGATGAGCAGGCAGCGTGAAGCTACCATGCTGCTACATTACATCTGGGAGGAGAAAGTGAGGACTGCAGATGCTGGAGAACAAAGTCGAGAGTGTGGTGCTGGAAAAGCACAGCATCCGAGAAGCAGGAGAGTCAACATTTTGAGCATAAGCTCATCATCAGGAATTCCTGTTGAAGAGCTTATGGTCAAAATGTCAACTCTCCTGCTCCATGGATGCTGCCTGACCAGCTGTGCTTTTCCAACACGACACTGCTTGACTCTGCCTCATTACATCAGCTTGACTTAGGATCATTGTAGCATTGTGACCTTCACACCCCTTTTCCAGGCCTGTGTTTGGGAGATATCTAATTTCACCTCAAACATGTTTGTAAAGCACGCTGTAAGTTAGATAGCCTTGTAAAAATGGAGAATACTGTGATGATTAATTTCCCTTGAAATGAACTGATAGGGCTGAATCATGTCATATTTTGGCTGTCAATTTTGTTGAGTTTTACAAAGGGCTTCTCTCTGCAAAGTCTTGTCAGATTTCTCACCACATCATCCCAAACACACCTCATTAACTACTTACCCCATTCCTATGTCAATGCTCTTGTCGGATATTAGCACTTGCTGGAGAACTCATCACTACTGGGATATCCTGGAATAAGTAGACGTTCCTGTCACTGGCTCCATCTTTGAACCTGTACATAGTGTGTGCTCGAACAAGCATTGAACCCTGAGAGATAGGTTGTGGTAAAATTAGAAACTTAGTCCTGCCAAATGCATTTCTATTTTCTTTTATGCGTTTAATTATACTTTCCTTTATCTGCCCTGGGTTAGGACAGAACATCTACCTATTGATTTCACTTCATATTGTCACCAGGCCAACTTCCACAGACAGGAGTCAGTAACTTTGCCTGCTGTTTCTGGTAGCTGATCTGTCAAGCTTGTCATGGAATGAGCCCTAGCATAGAAAAGAATGGGTTGATCTTCAATGGTAACACAAATCATACACGTGGGGACGCTTGGTGATCAAGATATCCACTTGAAATTCCTATCAAGATGCCCTAACCATACTCATACCCAGGCCTCAATCGAGTCAGTTTTGTAAATTGCAAGCCCTCAAGCAGCACTGATAGACAGGACACTTTCAGGGACCTGGGGCTAGGGAATGCTGGAGATTGCAAGAGGGTGTTGTGGGAATAACTGGGAACATGTCTAGCTACAATTTGATTGTTAATGATGGAGGGAAGCAAAACTAGCTGAGATTGAGGGCCAAAGACTGACATAAAAACTTGTGGGAATTCTCTGGCAAAAGCGGGGCATCCCCTTTTTTGAATAGCCCTTTTGAAGACCACTAATGAAGTGGCTATATGCCCACTATCAGTGGATGTATTATACAGACTGCATACTGCACCCAATGTACCTGAAAATGTCATTAGAGTGAAATAACAGGGATGGCATCTAATGGAAGTAAAGCTCTTGTCGCTTTAAGATAGAAAATTGGCTATCCATTAGGATTCAGAGTCAAATTAGGTGATAGGACTTTATCTAAATCAGCCTACACTTTATTAAGAGCAGGACGTAGAACAGGAGAAATTGATGGTGAAATTGTATAAGACCTTTGTTAGACCACAGCTGAAGTATTGTGTCCAACTCTGGGTGCCACATTATAGGAAAGATACGAAAGTATCGCAGAGAGTGCAGAAGAGATTTAGTGTATGAGAGGCAGTAGGCAAATGGAAATAGGTTTGAAATCTCTGTCTTTCATGGTCGGACATTACTGGAAAAAACATAACAATTACACTCTTTAAATATCCTCTTGGTTGTTGAAAACAGAGAAGCATGGTGAATTGCTTGAGATTTTGAGTTTTTTGTTGGTTTAATTCCTGAAGTAAGGCTATTATTGAGTTAAAAGTTCAATTTTTGGAAGGCACATTCTCTCTACTTTACAATGGTTTGGTTTGGTTTGGTTCGTTGCACACCCCTGGGTCGTAAGTGCTCATGTGAAGGTCATTGATTGTGTTGCCTAATACCTACCATTGCTAAGTTCAGTTATTTTATGACTTTAAATTGAAACGGCTCCTGCTATTTTAATTTTTGGCTTTATTCCAGAATACAGATTAACTCCAGTGTTCTAAAGAGGGTGAATGTGCCAAAGGAAAAATAGGCCCAGTTAATGCAACCTATGGTGTAAGAGTAAATAACTAATTAAGCTTACTCATGTCGATCAGAACATAGGACAAAGGTTAAGATAAGTTTTTTTTTTACATGTTTGATTGCTTAACTTTTTATTTAGTAAGTTGTTCAAGAAAAAAGAGCATTTATATGCATTGCATGCTGTCAATAAATGATCTGTGAGATTAGTTTTTAAGTTTTGATCAGTCTGTTTTAGTAATGAGACAAAATTGGTGCCTATGTTGCAGTCAAGAAATAAATACGATTAATGATAGGACTCTAATGTGCCATGTTTAATGAATGTAGTTAAATGAAAAGGTAATAAGGCCTAATGGAATACTAGGCATTATGGCAAGTGAAAGAGAATATAAAAATCAAGGTATGATAGCGAATCTATGAAAATCCTTAGGAAGACTACAGTTTGAGTAATGTATGCAGTCTTGAGCTTAATATTATAAAAAGGCCATTGAGCCAATTCAGTGGTTATGGTATAGTTTTACAATCTGGTACAAAGGGTCTCACAGCAGTCCAGCAATCTGTTCACCTTCAGTTCATGAGCATTGCTGGGCAAGTGACAATGGCTATTTTAGATCTAGCATCCAGTGCAAGCAAGGATGTAAGGTTAATTAATAATGTCATTGTGAAAGAGCTATTGGGAAATTGTGATCACAATGCAATTGAATTCCACATTAACTTTGAAAGTGACACATTCCAATCGTAAATAGCAAGATTAGGCAAAATCAATTACAGATGTATGAGGGGAAAGGTGATTAAAAGTTCATGGGGTAAGAAGCCTAAAAGATGTGTCATTAAATGAACAGTAGGGAAACATTGAAAAGCACATTTGAAAATGTTCAACAGAAGTCTGTTCCATTGGAAAACAAAACCTCAACATGAAAGAGCCATCTATAGATTATTCGCAAGGTTAAGAATAGTATTAGATTAAAATTAGGTATACGTTAAACTAAACTGATAAGGGATTGGGAACCAAAAGAGAATATCACAGAAAAATATCAAAGTGCACCTACTAGGAGAGATATATAGCATCAGAATAAGAAGTAATAGTTTAACAAGTCAATCCAGAGTAAGGGAGGAAGTAGTTAAGTTTTAAGCAGGGTCACAAAATATGTATATAAGTGCATAGAGCATTTTAAATATGACTGGTGAGTGATAAGCACAAATTACTATGCAGCAACTGTTTCCAGAAATAGGAGCAGAACTCAACTATTCAGCCCATCGAATCTGCTCCATCATTCATGGCTGATATATTTCTGATATCATGCCTTCTTCCCCTTACCCTTAATCCTTTTACTAATCAAAAACCTCCCTATCTTTGTCTTAAATAGACTCAAAGAATTGGCCTCCACAGCCCTTTGTGGCAATGAATCCACAGATTCACTACCCTCTGGCTGAAGGACTTCATCCTTATTTCAGTTCCTTCACTCCCCTTCACTCTGAGGCTGTGCCCTCAGGTCCTAGTCACTCCTCCAAGTGGAAACATCTACACCAGATCCACTCTATCCAGGCCTCACTGTATTCTGCAATTTTCAATGCAGTCCCCTCATCCTTCTAGATTCCATCGAGTACAGACCCAGAGTCCTCAATCACTCCTCATACGACAAGCCCTTCACACCTAAGATCATTCTTGTGAACCTCTTCTGGACTTCCTCCAATGCTAACACAGCCTTCTTTAGATATGGGGTCCAAACCTGCTCACAATATTCCAAATATGGTCTGACCAGAGCCTTATACAGCCTCAGCAGTATAGCTCTGCTCTTGTTTTCGAGGCCTCTTGAAATGAATGTTAACATTGCATTTGCCTTGCCAACTAAACCTGCTTGTTAACGTTAAGAGAATCCTGAACTAGGACTCCAAAGTCCCTGTGTGTTTCAGATTTCTGAAGCCTTTCCCCAATTAGAAATAACCTTACACTTTCTGACATTGATTTCCATCTGCCACTTTCTTGCCCACTGTCCTAGCCTGTCCAAGTCCTTATCCAGGTTCCCTGCTTCCTCAATGTTACCTGTCCCTCCATCTATCTTTCTATTTTGTCTTTAAATGACAAAGGGGGTCCTTTGTCATTTCACCTTGCTGCACCCAGCCGAGAGAATAGATGATTAAAGAAGGGAAACTAGTCTACTCTTCCTCACCTCGGAGATTAACAATTTGGAGGAATGCCACTTGGAACCATAATAAACTGGGGAACCTCACCAAGATCTGTTTGTAACAGCCACGATTGCATTAAGTAGCAGAGCAGGCTGGAGGTGCCAAATGACCTAGTCCTCTATCTAATTCATACGGTAACATGACAGTCTTATTCTAGATCTGTCAATGTAAAGGCTGCTTACCATAAGCACTGACTTTGAATACTCAGGATTTCACACCTTTCTGTATGTGATTTAGCAATGAAAAAAAAAGCTGAAACATGAAGAACTTCAAATATGTAGTAAGTGCCTACAACTATTTACACAGCAGATTATACAGAATTGAAACCAAGGAGTAATGTAAATATTTTTGCAATTTTGCACATTATTTACGTCATTGCGATAAAGCGTAAGCCTCATTAAAGAACACTCCGGCACACCTTGTATTACCTGAGCTACGTTCTGTACAAACCTCAACTCCTGTGCTCACCTTTTTAAAAGAACATGAAAATCTTCCTTCCCAATAACTGAATGTTCTTGGCAATATGCCTGGTAATAACAGAATGCGTCAGTGTAAAAAGCTATAGAATCAAGAGTTAATGAAAATCAAGGTGGTGCATTAATTTTCCTTAACTGTATTCAAAACAAAGAAAAAAGTTAATGATCACATTGTAGTGTTAAATAGCATAATATTAATTGCCCATGGAATGCTCTTACTGGAGTTAAAATTGATGGTTCATTAATAATGTTGACTATGAAGGATAAATTCTACTTTTTTCAGGTGTTGAGTTTGAGAAAAGTTTTATGGTTTAACCAATAGAAAATGTTGTCTGATTTTAAGAATAGAAATAATTAAACGCAGACGAAACTGTGAAGAAATATGGAGAAATATGAGGTGATGCATTTTGATAGAAAGAACAGTGACAGACAATATAAGATCAGGGTTTCAATCTAAGGGGGTCATAGGAGCAGACCTAAGTGTATATGTGAACAGATCTTTGAAAGGCAGAGCAGGAAGAGAGTGCAGTAACAAGGCATACACTTCATTAAGAGCAACCCATAGAACAAGAGAAAGTAGGTGATGTTGAAATTGTATAAGAACAAAGAGCAAAGAAAATTTACAGCCCAGGAACAGGCCCTTCGGTCCTCAAAGCCTGAGCCGATCCAAATGTACTGTCTAAACCTGTTGGTCAATTCGTAAGCATTTGTATCCCTCTGTTCCCCACCTACTCATGCATTTGTCCTGACGCATGTTAAATGAATCTACTTGCCTGCCTCAACCAGCTCTGCTGGCAACGCGTTCCAAACGCGTGTGAAGTACTTGCCTTGTGTATCCCCTTAAACTTTCCACCTCTCACCTTGAAAGCGTGACCTCTCATTATTGAATCCTTCACCCTGGGAAAAAGCTTGTCTCTATCCACCTTGTCTATAACCTTCATGATTTTGTAAACCTCAATCAGGTCCCCCCTCAATCTCCTTTTTTCTAATGAAAATAAACCTAACCTACTCAACCTTCCTTCATAGCTAGCACCTTCCATATCAGGCAACATCCTCGTAAACCTTCTCTGCACCCTCTCCAAAGTGTCCACATCGTTTTGGTAATGTGGCGACCAGAACTGTACACACTATTCTAAATGTGGCTGAACCAATGTCTTGTACAATGTTAACATGACTTGCCAGCTCTTATCCTCAATACCCCGTCCAATGAAGGCAAGTATACTACATGCCTTCTTGACCACTCTATCCACCTGTGCAGCAACCTTCAGGGTACAATAGACCTGCACTCCCAGATCTCTCTGCCCATCAACTTTTCCCAAGGCTCTTCCGTTCATTGTATAATTCACTCTAGAATTAGACTTGCTTAAATGCATCACCTCACATTTGTCTGGATTGAAATCTATCTACCACTTTTCCACCCAACTCTCCAGTCAATCTATATCCTCCTGTATTCTCTGACAGTCCCTTATGCTTTCTGCTACTCCACCAATCTTCGTGTCATCTGTAAACTTGCTGATCATACCAACAGTGCCCTCTTCCAGATCATTTATGTATATTACAAATAACAGTGGCCCCAACACTGGCCCCTGTGGAACACCACTGGTCACCTTTCTCCATTTCGAGAAACTCCCTTCAACTACTATTCTCTGTCTCCTGTTGCTCAATCAGTTCTTTATCCACCTAGCTAGAACACCCTGCACACCATGTGACTTCACTTTCTCCATTAGTCTACCATGGGGACCCTTATCAAACACCTTACTAAAGTCCATGTATATGACATCAACAGCCCTTCCTTCATCTATCAACTTGGTCACTTCCTCGAAGAACTCTATTAAGTTGGTAAGGCACAATCTCCCCCACACAAAACCATGTTGCCTATCACTGATAAGCCCATTCTTTTCTAAATATAAATAGATCCTATCACTCAGTACCTTCTCCAGCAACTTACCCACCACCAACGTCAGGCTCACTGCTCTGTAGTTATCCGGAATATCCCTACTACCCTTCTTGTACAGGGAGACCACATGAGCAACCTTCCAGGCCTCTGGCACCTCACCTGTGTTTAAGGATGCCACAAAGATATCTGTCAGGGCCCCAGCTATTTCCTCTCTCACCTCCCTCAGCAACCTGGGATAGATCCCATCCGGTCCTGGGGATTGATCCACCTTAATAACCTCTAGCACATCCAACACATCTTCATTACTTATGTCAACGTGCTCCAGACTAATCAAACTTCTATCTCTAATCTCAACATTCATCATGTTCCGCTCCTCAGTGAACACTGATGCAAAGTAATCATTCAGAACCTCACCCATTCTCTCAGGTTTGACATACAGCCTTCCTTCATTATCCTTTAGTGGACCAATCCTTTCTCTAGTTACCCACTTGCTTCTTATATAAGAATAAAATGCTTTGGGATTCTCCTTAATTCTGCTTGCTAAAGCTATTTCATGACCCCTTTTAGCCTGCTTGATTCCTCGTTTAAGACTTGTCCTACTCTTCTGATATTCTTCCAGGGTCCATTCTGTTCTTAGCAGTGTAGACCTTATGTACGCTTCCC